>NC_092386.1:42272512-43621679 GCF_030028105.1 Mobula birostris
TAGGACCACAGTGTCTTCATCTCTTGCTGAAAAAGTATGTATCAATTCTGAGAACTATTGGAAAAACATTAACTTCTGTTTAACTTCATTGACTTCTGATTTTTCTTCTTCAATGGACAAGTCTATTAAATTTTAACCCACTGATGATGACATGCACAAAGCGAACATGAAGAGTTTTTCAAAATTGAGAGATTAGGTCAAGGTTAGAATATTATTTTGTGGGAAATGTGAAGGCTTTAAAGACTGGGGCAATAGCAGAACAGTAGCAGAACAAATAATACTGTTGCCATCTCTGAGTTCGGTCCTGACCTTGGGTTCACTCTGTAGAGTTGGCATGTTCTTCTGTGGCGTTCCCCTGGGTGCTATGTCTTCTTACCACATCACAAAAACTTCCTGGTAGGTCAGATTACTCCAGGTATAGTTAGGTGTCTGTAGAGTAAGATGAGTACTTGATTGTCACAGGAGATTAAATGAATTACAGGAATGTAAATGGGGAAATGGGAGTGATGGGTTTTCTGAGGGACAGCTTAGAATCAATGGGCTGAAAGGCCCTTTTTGTAAGAACATTATAATATAGGAAAAGTAAAATTTAAGCCATAGAAAAGCAGCATCCATCATCAAAGATCCTCATGGGCTATGCCTTTTTCTCGCTGCTGCCATCAGGTAGAAGGTACAGCAGCTTCAGGACTCACACATCAGGTTCAAGAGCAGTTACTACCCCTCAACCATCAGGCTGTTGAGCAAAAGGGGATAACAACACTCATTGATGAACTCTTGTTATTTCATGCTCATTATTTACTGCCACTTATTTCTATCTGCATTTGCACAGTTTGTTTACAGTTTACAGTTACTGTTCTATAGATTTGCCAGGCGTGCCCGCGAGTAAGAATCTCAGGGTTGTATGTGGTGACATAGATGTACTCTGATAATAACTTCGATCTTTTTGAATTGGATGACATGAAGCTTGGCTTTTCGATGTTTGGAAATTGTTCCAAGCAGAGCACAGAGATTTTGATTAACTCTGCCATCTCAATTTGGGGGATGAGAAGTGGTCTGTGATCTAGTGACACAGCTTTCACAAAGATTTTACTCAGATAAATTTATGTAGCAGGGTATGCCACAATGCCAGAGTTGGCTCTAAAATATAACTAGGTATTTTTTATAGTTTAGATGGTATTCTTGAAGCACAGACTTGCTGTTTTTCCCCAACAATAGTCAGATTTCCTGTCTCTCTCTGTGACCATGGGAGAGGGGGAGGGTTTGCTGACTGTTTGGGTCTGCAAAATTAACTACATACTCAGTCTAGGGTATGAGGGCTGGGCGAAAAATGGTCCGGTGGGTCAGATGCTTTGAAATATTCAGTTTCCCACAACCGGACTTGCTGTTCATGGAGCTTTACGGGTATAGATATTGTGGGATTACAGCAAGTATACATTGCCTATAAAAAGTATTCATCCCCCCATTGGATATTTTCATGTTTTATTGTTTTACAACATTGAATCACAGTGGATTTAATTTGGCTTTTTTAACACTGATCAACAGAAAAAGACTCTTTCGTGTCAACTTGAAAACAGGTCTCTTCAAAGTGATCTAAATTAATTAATAAAATACAAAATAATTGATTGAGAAGTATTATGTCCCTTCAGGTCAGTATTTAGTGGATGCACCTTTGGCCACAATTACAATAGAAGCAGCAACTTTGTCAGATTGCATGGGGATTGTGAGTGAACAGCCCTTTCATAGTCATAGTCATAGTCATACTTTATTGATCCCGGGGGAAATTGGTTTTCGTTACAGTTGCACCATAAATAATAAATAGTAATAGAACCATAAATAGTTAAATAGTAATATTTAATAATTTACTGGCATAAATTACATAAGTCCAGGACCAGCCTATTGGCTCAGGGTGTCTGACCCTCCAAGGGAGGAGTTGTAAAGTTTGATGGCCACAGGCAGGAATGACTTCCTATGACGCTCTGTGCTGCGTCTCGGTAGAATGAGTCTCTGGCTGAATGTACTCCTGTGCCCACCCAGTACATTATTAGTGGATGGGAGACACTGACCAAGATGGCATGCAACGTAGACAGCATCCTCTTTTCAGACACCACCATCAGAGAGTCCAGTTCCATCTCCACAACATTACTGGCCTTACGAATGAGTTTGTTGATTCTGTTGGTGTCTGCTACCCTCAGCCTGCTGCCCCAGCACACAACAGCAAACATGATAGCACTGGCCACCGCAGACTCATAGAACGTCCTCAGCATCGTCCAGCAGATGTTAAAGGACATCAGTCTCCTCAGGAAATAGAGATGGCTCTGACCCTTCTTGTAGACAGCCTCAGTGTTCTTTGACCAGTCCAGTTTACTGTCAATTCGTATCCCCAGGTATTTGTAATCCTCCACCATGTCCACACTGACCCCCTGGATGGAAACAGGGGTCACCGGTACCTTAGCTCTCCTCAGGTCTACCACCAGCTCCTTAGTCTTTTTCACATTAAGCTGCAGATAATTCTGCTTTTCAAGTCCAGCCACAAATTCTCAGTCTGGACTCTGACTTGGCCACTCCAGAACATTAACTTTGTTGTTTTTAAGCCATTCCTGTGAAGCTTTTGCTTAATGCCTGGTGTAATTTTCCTACTGGAAAACAAATCTTCTCCCAAGTCACAGTTTTCTTCCAGACTGCATTAGGTTTTTCTCCAGGATTTCCCTGTATTTGCTGCATTCATTTTACCTTCTACCTTCACAAGCCTTCCAGGGTCTGCTGCAGTGAAGCATCCCCACAGCGTGATGCAGCCACCACCATGTTCCACGGTAGGGATGGTCTGCTTTTGATTATGTGCAGTGTTTGGCTTAGGCCAAACAGCCCAATTTTGGTTTCATCAGACCATAGAACTTTCTTCCAGCTGACTGCAGAGTCTCCCACATGCCTTATGGCAAACCCTAGACGAGATTTCATGTTTTTTTTTCCCAACCGTGGGTTTCTCTTTGACACTCTCCAATAAAACTGACTGGTGAAGCACCTGGGCAACAGTTGTATGCGCAGTCTCTCCCATCTCAGGCACTGAAGCTTGTAATTCCTCCAGAGTTATCATAGGTCTCTTGGTCGCCTCCCTCATTAGTCCCCTTCTTGCAAGGTCACTTAGTTTTTGAGGAAGGCAGATTTACAGATGTGCTATATTATTTTCATTTCTTGATAATTGACTTAATTGTACTCCAAGGGATATTCAGTGATTTGGAAATTGTCTTGTATCCATCTCCTGACTTGTCCTTTTCAACAACCTTTTCACAGAGTTGCTTGGAATGTTCTTTTGTCTTCATGGTGTGGTGTAGTTTTTGCCAGGATACTGACTCACCAGCAGTTAGACCTTCCAGATACAGGTGTATTTTCACTATAATCAATTGAAACACCTTGACTGCACATGGTGATCTCCATTTAAATAATTATGTGGCTTCTGAAACCAATTGGCTGCACTAGTGATGATTTGGTGTGTCATATTAAAGGGGGTGAATACTTCTGCAATCAATTATTTTGTGTTTTATATTTGTAATTAATAGAGATTTTGTTAGAGATCTGTTTTCACTTTAACACAAAAGTGCCTTTTTCTGTTGATCAGTGTCAAAAAAGCCAAATTAAACCCAGTGTGATTCAGTGTAGTAAAACAATAAAACATGAAAACTTACAGGGGGGCAGCAAGGTGAATAATTTTTATAGGCACTGTAGTTTCAACTGCTTAGTGCAGTGTAGTCAGAGTCAGCTCCTGCATCTTGTGTAGCAGTAGAATCCAAAGTTACTGTTGTTCTTCAGCATTTACACTGGATAGACTAAGGATGAGTGTTAATTAATCAACAATTTTTGGATTATTTTAGTTTGCTTAATTGTTTTCAATTGTGTAGCCCCCTGGCCAGCCACAGGGTCGCTCAGCTCACTGTCGTCTAGGGAAACAGCCCTCGGCCCTGCCAAACTGGGTAATCAGTTTGTGTGGATGCTGTGTGATGTACCCCACCCCGCCCAAATAACAGAAATACACCAGATAGGATTAAATGATTTACAGTTTATAGATATTACTGGAACTATATAATTAATAGAGAATAAAATATAAAAGGAAAGTAAAAGGTGCCACACTTATCAAAGTTCAATCTCTTCGTGCACAAACAGTTGGAGCTCAGGACCCTTCTTCTTCACTCTGCGACCCCTCAGACCACCTCAACCGGCGGACTGCGACCAACAATGGTGGTCGACCAGACACTCCACACGAGTCCGTCTCCATCTCCTCTCCTCGCCGAACGCCCCGCTCGGGGTCCAACCCCGTTAGCGGACTCACAGCACCTGGTCCATCCTCTGTCTCTCTCTCCCGCCTTCTCCCCCCAAACCTCACACATACAATATCTTACAGACACCCCAAAAGCATAACAACTATCCCAATTGGTTCGTAACATCTTCTTATCAGTAACGTGATCCAAACAAACTGCTAGCGGGAGGACTTTCTCAGCAGTTAACGTAACAAAGAAGCCCTTTCAATTATAACATAAAGAAGCCATTTTAATTAGACTACGCAGTGACATAAAAAAAAGAACCCCTCTTACACTTGTTTATACATTCTATTTTTGTATAATGTCATACTGACAAGACATTCAAAAAGCCTTTAAAATCGGCATTCAGAACATTCATGACCATTGAAAGTCCTTGGAAAATAGATGTAATTAGGCTGAAATTGTAAAAGTGTAACAATGATTTTGGGTTGGAAGAGATTGCAAAGATGAAATGGGAGCATGTGGTGGTTTAGATTCACGAATTCATGAAGCCATACTGCATGGGAATAGGCCATGTGGCCTAACTCAGCCATGCCAGCCCAGACAATTATCTGCACTCATCTTATTTGCCTGCCTCTGATCCACATGCTTCTAAACTTCCCCTATCCAAAGTAATCATTGTATTTGTTCCTGCTTTTACTACCTTTCTGGCAGCTCATTCCATACAAATATCCACAACTTTCAGTGTGGAAGAACATATCTCTCAGTTCTCCTTTAAGTGGAAAGGAAATGGTAATGTCAATGGAAAGAACTTTTGAAATGCATTCATTAGCGGGGAAAAGAGATGGGAGACCAGTAGATGATGGCATGAAAGGGCAGATATGCTAAGTAAATGGGACAAGGAATAGTAGATGGTAAAATTTAGTTAATAGAGGGTTAGAAAAAAAAATGAACAGAGAAGACGACAGGAGATGACAACGGCAAAGAAGTTTCAGTTGTGATGGGGTGAAGTAAATTTATCAATACATGATCCTTAAGATTTAAAAAGATGTGCAACCTGAAAATATATTTAATAAATTTTAATAGCTGGGCTGGAAATTCTATGATGCTGATGACTACCATTCTGAAGAAAATAAAGAAAAAATGGCTAAAGGAATACCACTAAATGATGAGGTAATACTTTTTAAAATTACTCTTACCCATCTTTTTTGTCTGAAATGCTTTCAATAAATGTAATAAAATTTCTATCCTGACAAAATGAGAAAAGTATTTAACACAGAAAGATAAAATCTGCACTTTTTTCTCTTTTTAAAAGCCTTTTACACATAGCTGTCCTGTCTAATGTTACTGTCCAATGTTCCTTCTTTCTAGCTATACAAGGTGGTTTAAGATGCCTTAACAGCTGTATAGTTAAGTAAATTTGGCTATGTAACTCACCCATCAGCAAATCCAGTTCCTAAAGTTAGTTGAATCTGGAGATCCAGAATTTTGAGTGATCAATGAAGAAGAATTAGCAATACATTTCCAAATCAGGATGGTGTGTGACATGTAAATGGTTCTGCTGCATATTGGAGTTAAAAGTTGTGGTTTTGGGAGATGCTGTGGTGATGTCCAGCACCTGAGAAGGAAACTAGATTATCACCGCCACCAGTTAGTTGTTTAATTGTTTAATACTGATGTGCTTCACAAAGAGCTGATCTGTTGATTGTGGGATTGCTGTTTATCATGTATGTACAGACAGCCTCCACATCCAGGCGTTACAAAGAGTGCATTCCAGCAAAATGTATTGCAGTATTCCATTACAGGAAGCTGCATCATCTGTGCCTGTGTCAAAAAGCATGAGCTGAATATAAACATAACCTTTGTGTTTATTGTTTTCCCCCATAAATTCCATGAGACCAAATTTTGGGCTACATAGACACCGACATTTTTAATCTCTCCCTCTCCCAGTGTAGACTGCCCTCTTGCTTCAAAACATCCACCATTGGTCCTGTACCCAAAAAAGACCAAGGTAACATACCTGAACAACAGGTGTCCTATCACACTCACCTCAATAATAAGCAAATGCTTTGAGAGGGTGGTCAAGGACTACATCTACAGCTTGCTACCACCCAAACTGGACCCCCTACAATTCGCCGACCTACACAACTGATTGATAGATGACACAATAGCCACAGCTCTACATACCGTCCTTACACATCTGGAGGAGAAGGATGTTTATGTGAGAATTCTGTTCTTGGACTACAGTGCAGCATTCAACACCATCATTCCATTCAGGCTGAACAAGAGGGTCAGAGAACTTGGCCTTGACCCTGCCTTGTGCAGCTGGTCCTGGACTTCCTGTCAGATCATCGACAGGTGGTAAGAGTGGGCTCCCTCACCTCCAACCCTCTGACTCTCAACCCAGGAGCCCCTCAGAGCTGTGTACTAAGTCCCCTCCTTTACCCTCTGTATACCCATAACTGCGTCGCCACCCACAGCTCTAATCTGGATTGATTGATTGGCCTAATCTCAAACAATAACAAGGTGGCCTACAGGGAAGAAGTCATCTCTCTGGCACAGTGGTGTCGAGAAAACAACCTCTCCCTCAATGTCGCAAAAACAAAGGAGATGGTTGTGGATTACAGGAGGAATGGAGATGGGCAACCCCTAATGACATCAATGGATCTGGGGTTGAGAAGGTGAACATCTCTTAAGTTCCTTGGCATCCACATCACCGAGGACCTCACGTGGTCTGTACACACCAGCTGCATGGTGAAAAGGCAAAACAGCACTTCTTTCACTTCAAATGGTTGAGGAAGCTTGGTATGGGCCCCCAGATCCTAAGAACTTTCTACAGGGACAAAATTTAGAGCATCTTGACTGCCTGTATCACTGCCTGGTATGGGAACTGTACCTCCCTTAATCACAGGATTCTGCAGAGAGTGTTGTGGACAGCCCAGCATATTTGTAATTGTGAACTTCCCATGATTCAGGACATTTACAAAGACAGGTGTGAAAAAAGGGCCCAAAGGATCACTGGGGACCCAAGTCACCCCAACCATAATCTATTCCAGCTGCTACCATCTGGGAAATGGTACTGCAGCATAAAAGCCAGGACCAATCGGCTCTGGGACAGCTTCTTCCACCAGGCTATCAGACTGATTAACTCATGCTGATTTATTTCTGTGTTACATTCTGTTCTATTTATCATAAATTACTATGATTGCACATTGCTCATGTCAACAGAGACGTAACGTAAAGATTTTTACTCCTCATGTATGTGAAGAATGTAAGAAATGAAGTCAAGTCAATCCAATTCAGTTGACTGCAAATGCTGGAAATCTGTATCAACTCACACAAAATGCTGGAGGAGCTCCGCAAGTCGAGCAGAATGCATGGAGGGAAATGAACAGTCAAAGTCTGGGGCCAAGCTCTTCATTAGGACCATTATATCAATTTTATTTTGGTAGTGATTTATGAATTCTGTAAGGCCAGATTTCAATTACCTGCGTAGTCATAACCTGGGGTCTGCTGTAGTCCTGTTTTGCAGTTTGTCAAGTTGGCACTTCATTTATAGGTGTGAGGCTAGGACTTTCACGGTGAAAAGTAGGACACTGGAAACTGTTGCAGAAGGACCTCGGAGCATACATACAAGGTTCCCTGAAGATGGCACTGCAGATAGTCGGTGTTGGAAAAGGCTTTTGGCTTGCTGGCTTTCATCAGTCAGGGCGTAGAAGTTGCGGTGTTATATTGCAGTTGTACAAGGTATTGGGGAAGATGCGTTTGGAATAGTGTTCAGTTTCGTAGTCACCCTGCCATAGAAGAGATGTCATTAAACTGCAGAGGAGATTGTATTTGTTAGAGGCACCATTTTCACTCAGAGGGTGTTCAGTATATAGAATGTGCTGCCAAAAAAGTGGTTGAGGTAGGTACATTAATAATATTTAGCAAGCACTTGAGTGGGTACATTGATAGGCTGGGCCATGTGTGGGTAAATGGAATTAGCATACATGAGAATCTTGGTTGGCATGGACCATGTGGGCTAAAGAGCCTGTTTCTATGCAGTACGATTCTATACCTGGTGTGTCGCTACTTGTACGCCATCCTAATTCTGCACTCAACCAGAATCGATACCCTGGCTTGGCAGTGCTCATGTAGTGGGAGGAGCAGCAGTATTCAATCCTGCCATTGAATACATTATTTCAGATACTACACGTTCTGAATCTATTCCAATTAAGCACGCTTATGCTGCACAACATCAACGATGCTTCTATATACCTATCATTATTCAGTATCCTTGAGTGTTGCAAGTTTCTGTGGGCATTCCCAAAGCCTCTTTTGGTAGATTGACAGAGTGAATACTATCATTCCTTTGGTCTGGGCTGGATTTAATCAGTGCTTAAGAGTGCAAACTCACAGCATTCCTCAGCCTTGTTATCAGTACATTGTTTTCATGAGCCAAATTCATTAGTGAGCAAGATTGCTCTTCATACTACAACTTATTCATTGCTTTGAACAGATAGTTGTGAGTCAGATTGTATATAGAAATTGCAAGCTGTGTAGTTCTAATGGGTAGTGGCTCCATATGTCACTACTACAGGGTATGACAGCCCTGCCTTACACGAGTCCCGGCCTCAGCTAGCTCTGGCTGACGGTACACGGTGTGAGCCCCTATCCAGGGTTACAGATCCCCTGCCTTGTGGGTATCTTTGGGAGAAGAGAAGGCTAAGGAGTAAACCCTACACAAATCCGGAGTGGAGCCCCTAAGGCGGTTGGATGACGTATCACGTCACCTCCCGGCAGCTCCTGCAGCCAAGCTGATGCCAAATGTACTGCTTCGCATTCCTTTGGACCATATCTGCGAGGCCGAGAGGGGGATCTTGATGTCTGGGCAGCCCAGGATCTCCATATTCATCGCCCAGGTCTGTGCCCCGGGACAGGCGCATCCATTGTCTTAGACAGATGGAGCCATGATGATGTAGTTCTAATGTCAAAACATAATGGCTTTTCTTATAGCTGTTATTCTATCTATAAACTGGATTGATTAATACTCCTGGCCTTCTGTTAGTTGTGAAACATTAGGCTAGGAGCAACAGGAAATATAGTCAGTAATCCTGTATGTGGGATGGTAAACTTGGTCTGTTGATGGGTATGGGATAGAGGAAGTGTGGAGGACCAGGAGACGACACTCTCATCCATCAGGCCCACAAGCAGTTCTATAAACCTGCTTCTGAAAAGCAATTACATCTCTCAGTCTGGAGCAGTCCATGGCTTGAAAAACATCAGAAGCAACATCTGCAGGATGGTTTAAATGTGAGTTGTGGAACTAGTATGATATTTCAATACATGTCCTGCTTCTTGAGAGCAGCCTATTCTACACCCTTCTCCCTATCACCTTCCCTATACTACCTATTAAAACCAGAATGGCTTGATTTCTAAAAAGTCATTTTCACGTATGCATATTTATCTAGAACCCCTAAATTTTTCAAACATCTCAAAAATTATACGGAAACATTAAATAAGGCTAATCTGTGTATTAGTTGGAGGATGTTATATTAAAGTTTATTTAAAACAGTGGCCAATATACGTTTTTTGGTGGGAGATCTCGCCTAGAATTGCCATTCCTGGAGATCACTCCCAGTATTTCCATATTCCAGTAATTCTAAACATAGTAATATCTTTTGGAAACATATCATATCTGCTGTAATCCATCTCAAGTTTTTGTCCACTAACACTGCCAAAAATGCTGGGCACTTCCTTCAGTACTGATGTGCATTTCTTAGTTTTTACATATTCTTCTTTCTCTTATCCTTGAATCTCTGCTGAGCTGCAGAGTATTTCCAGCGATTTCTATTTTTTATTGCTTATTGCCTCAAACTGCTTTGTAGTCAATGAAGTACTGTCTGAAGAGTATTCCCAGTTGTAATTTAGGAAACGAAACAACAAATCAGAATACTGCCATTTCCCACATAATAAAGAAGGATAATTTAGTTTAGTGATAGACGTACAAGGCCTGGATACCACTAGTAGTTCCATCACCTGCTCATTTTCATCCTCCTCCTGAGGTTGCAGACAAGCCTTTATCTCCTCCAAATACAAGACAGATCTTTCAAAAAGCTTCATCCTCTGTGTTGCACCAGAGCAGCAGTCTAGATTTAAGAACAAATTTGTCCATTGGCCTTGAGGAATCTGAAATAATTCTCCGTAATTTGAAACTTCCTTGGATAAGACTAATCGGAAATAACGTTTCAAGTTACAAATTTTTTTTCTTCTGAAATGTACAAAACATAAACCTCAAAATCAAGTATTAGGATGGGCACAGCACAGAATTAATTAAACAGCTAAACTAGATAAAGACGGCTTTTCAGTTTTGTTTGGTAACTAAGATAATCTGTTGAGAGGCACTTGGGCTTTCAAGAACTCAACTGGCTGTTAAAGGATGACAATGAGCGAAGAATCCTCTCAGGTGAGTAAAGGCAAGAATAAATTGACTTGGCAAGCTGCATGTACTTTATATTGCATGATTTATATAGTGTGTTGTCTACACCTACAAGCTCAAGATGCTGCTACAAGCAAGGTTTTCATTGTACTTTATGTAATTGTGCACATGACAATAAACTCAACTAAAAGTTTTTCAGCTAAAAGTGTATTTTGTTCACAGGAGAGAATACCTTGGCTATGCACTTTGCAAGAAATATTGTTGAGGTAAATTGAAATTAAATGTATCTTACATTGTATAATATTAAAGATAGCCAAAAATCAGATCAGATACACCCTGAGGGGTAGTTAAAATTCTTATTTTACTATGCCATCACTTCATCCTTTTAGAAAGTAAATACTTGGCAAATGATTGAATGTTTGTACAAGATTTTGAAAACTACATCACTTGCAATTGTTGTATTTCCTTGGATCCACACTCTCCTTATTCTCACCTCATTGTTGGCCTACAGTGAATTTTCTCTATGACTAGCTCTCTTTGGCACTGTTACTGGTTTCTGTTGTATACCTCAATGTACTGTTGTAATGAAATTATCTGCATGACCAGCAGTAAACATTTTCCACTCTGTGATAATAATCCAATTTACCAATTTCTTTGTTTTTTTATTCCGATCAGAATCGTACAAGACTCATTTCCAACAATTGTGTAATTAGTACCTTTTGTATAATCTGTCAGCAGTCATACCTTTGTGGTTCTGATATTGGTGGTAATTACTGGATGAGTTTTTTTTTTAAATCTATTACATTTTGGTCACAAAATTTCCATAATATTGTTAGCTATATACCTTATTTCTTGGTTTTCAGCCCATATTAAATTGATTTTTTTCCCCCAAAATGTGAGCAAAACTTCATGCTATTTATTGAATGAACTCCATCAAACTTTGAGGAAAATATGCAAGTTATTTGAAAATATCTCTACTTTTTTTTGTTCAACCACAGAGAATACTTACTTGGTGCAAGTGTAATCCTAGCATGTTCTTCCCTGAAGAGAATGTATCGAAGAATTCTAATGGGCGAGCACAGAATAATCAAGAGAAAACTGGAAAACCCTGAAGAGCAGAAATACTCACAATTTGACTTTAACAAGGACATTTTGTTTGTCTATCTTCATGGTTCCATAGAACTGATCATTAAGAGGTTAGAAACCAGAAGAGGACATTTCATGTCAGCTTCTTTGCTGCAGTCTCAATTTGATACCCTGGAACCACCTGAAGACACTGAAAATTTCATTAGTATAAATATTGAGAAAAGCATTCCAGAGATAGTGGCTGAGATTGGAAAGTATCTGGGTATAAATCTTTAAATTTTAACAGGGCATCTGAAGGAATGGTTGCAAAATATGTTCCTTAACTGTCTGAATTAGCTACACTACAAAGTTGGCTGTTCCTTCAGTGTTTCTGCAGCTGTATCATTTAATATAAATCCCAAAGTTGCTCTCTTTAGTTTTGCAAATTTCTCCAATACAAATAGGGAAATTTAGTCAAATTGATGCAAGGATCAGAAATTTAACTACTTTCTGTAAAATGCCTTAATGTTATTTATATAAAACACTCAGTAATCTCTAGCCTTATGTCAGTATGTAGTTCAACGCGAATTCCAATTTTCATTTGAACCTCAAATATTAAAACTAGTAAAACTGGGTATTGTCATTCCTGCTGTGCATTAAGAATTCTTTAATTCCATTTGTTGTAAGACCCTAAAAGACCAATGGTAATCCTCTTGACTAACGACATTTTCCATGAACTCAAACACCACTTGTATAATAGCTCCAGGCTTTCTTAACAAAAATGTCTCCATAATGAATTAACCAGTGGTTCTTGTAGGTGTCTTTCAAAATAAGAGAACAATTTATTTTTCATTTGTTTAATGATCTATGTGCATAACTAATTACTACTGATAAAAATTGACAGGTTAAATATTTTGTACAAGGCAATTCAGAGAATTTAGATTAATATCACATGACACTAAAAAGAAACAACATCCCAAATTATAATGCACAAATGCACATACAGTATGCAAGAATTTTACTGGCCAAAGCCTATCTGCTGTAGTCAAAGCACACTGTTTAGAATAAGGTGCTCATTAAAGCTGCACAAAGATTTGATGTCATCCAGGATTAGGAAGCTCAAAACCACTGCAATTGCACTCAACAAGATCACTAGAAAGATTACTGAATATTTTCTGGTGAAATAATATGTAATGCACTACATTTCTAGGCATTATTTGCATTTAAAGCAAAATAAATATTAGATTCAGTGGTAGTCTGTATTTAATCGTTTTGATGTTATTTGCCATAATGCATGCTTCGTTCACAATACACGTCCATCATACATTGCAGCTTTTGGTCACTTTCTAATGCATCTCTTGCACATCATTTTTTCTATACACATTGCTATCAAGAATTACTGATTAAACAGCAAGGCTTGATTTCAACAGATTTTCAGGGCAGACCAAAGAAATATATTCACATGAACTGAAATCCTGAACTAGGTTGCTTAAAAATTACAAACTCAAAATTGTTATGCATGCAACATCTTCCATCAAATCCTAAGGCTCATGTACTGTACAAATGCCTCTAAATTCACTTATAATAATGCATCAATTATCTCAAGTCTCCAACTACAACCCAATCTTAAAAGTCAAGCTGGAAAGAGTTTAAGATTTAACTGCTGTTATATCAAAAATAAATTACAATTTCTTTGCAAGCTGCAAAAAGATCGCTAAGATGGTTGGGAACCCAGTAGCCTCTCAATGGCAGCATTGACATCTCCACCAGTCGCTATAAGAGCTTGAAGATTGGCTTCACGGTTCAGAAATCCCATTGCACTGAGCTGATCAAGTTGTTGCTGAAACTGAACTTCAGGATTTGGAGTCACAGTCTTTTCAACAGTCACATGCAAAAAAAAAAACAATAGAGAGGCAAAAATTCAACAGGTGTTCTCTGGTAGAAATAAAGCTTTTATCTTCAAGTGACCATTATCATGGCAATGAGTGTTAATAGACGGGTTTACATTAGAGAGACTTACAACCGAGGTAATTTGATCCTTAGCCACTAATGGATATGGACATTTTCAATTCATAAGAGAACAAGGCTGTTGCTTACAATACCAGCACTTAATAATGTCCAAATTCAAGCGATATGCTATCAGAAAATTCATGATCTTGACCAAGCAATGGAAAAATCAGCAAAATTTCCAAATCAGAAGAACTTGTGAACAGCAGTACTCTGAAGGCACTCATTGCCCTTGTCCTAATTGGTGGTAAAGGCCACAGAGTATGGAGTTGCTGCCAAACATGCTGTGTCAGCTTGCGTAAGTGCATCATGTGGCTGGCAAATACCTCTAGCCAAATTAACTGTTTATGGAGCATGAATTGTGTACCAATCAACTGACCTTTAGTATTAAGTTGGAGTGTTATTCGAGTTGCACTCATTCAGGAGAGTAAAAAAGCACTCCCAAAAGACCCATTAACAGAGGCATAGAACAGTACAGCACACAATATTTGCCAACCATTTAACCTACACCAAGATTAATGTAACCCTTCCCCACCTACATAGCCCTGCAGTTTTCTTTCATCCTTGTGCCTATCTCTCTTAAATGACCCTAATGCACGTGCCGCTACCATCATTTCCGACAGTGTTTTCTACGGACCTACCACTGTATAAAGAAACCTGTTTCTGATATCCCCACTGTACTTTCCTCCAATCACCTTAAAAGTATGCCTCCCCTATTAGCCATTGCCACCCTGGGAAAAAGGCACTCACTGCCTGTCTATTCTATCAAAATAAATACAACAGTACAATATGAAATCTATGCCTCATCATCTTACATATCTCTATCATGTTACCTCTCATTCTCCTCCATTCCAAAGACAGAAGTCATAATTCGGTCAACCTTTCTTCTTAATCCAGGCAACATCCTGTTAAGATGGCTCTGAACCCGCTTCTAAAGTTTCCCATAATGAGGTGACCAGAACTGAATACAATACTCCAAATGTGGTCTAAACAGAGTTTTGTAGAGCTGCAACATTACCTTGAGGCTTGCTTGCCTCACGACTTTCTGAATGAGCCTACCACAGGGAACTTTTTTTGAATCACCTTAATAAAATCTGTGCACAGCAGATCCACCGCTCTACCTTCATCAATTTGTTTTATTTCTTCCTCGAAAAAGTCAATCAGGCTCATGAGGCATGCATTAGGGTTCACAAAGCCCTAATCAGATCATGCTTCTCCAAGTGCTTGTAAGTCCTGTCTCTAAGAATTCTTTCCTGTAGTTTGCCCATCACCGATGTAAATCTCACTGGTCTATAATTCCCAGGGTTACCCCTATTATCTTTCTCGAACAAAGAAATAACACTTGCTATCCTCCAATCTTCTGGTGCTGATCCTGGGGCCAGTTAGGTCACAAAGATCATTGCCAACAGTGCAGCAATCTCTTGCTTTGCTTCTCTTAATGACCTAGGATACAGTACTATGCAAAAGTATTGGGTGTGGATGTGTGGGGCCGTGTCACTACCAACATCCTTTGCTCCCACCAGATTTACAAACCGTTCTCCACTCCACATTGACAAATACAGTATTTGTACAAAGTACTATATATCTGTGGGGTTTAACTATCCTGACATTTTTCAAACATTCCAACACACCCTCTTTCTTAACCTCGCACATTAGCCTGTCCTGTGCCAACCCCACATCAAGGCACCTCTCAATGGTGAATATTGAAGTGAAGTAGTCATTAAGGATCTCCCCTACCTCCTTCAACTCCAGGCACATTTCCTCTTTAATGCCTGATTGGTGCTACTCTAGTTATTGTGCTATTCCTCACGTATGTATAGAATGCCTTGGGTTTTCCTCAATCCTCCTCACCAAGGCCTTTTCATGTCCCCTTCTTGCTCTCCTACTTAAGCCAACAGCAGTTTGATGAGCTTGTTTAGTAGGCGGCTGATTTCTCCTTTTGTGCCAACCAGCAGTCTTTGTCTTACTCCAAGAATATCTTTTTACTAAAATAAGTGAAGTTTTCTCACCATAGCTACGACCAGCTATGCAATTTGGCCAAGTTGTATATTCATTAGATAGAAATTTAATGTTAAATATTATTATATATTATATAATTAACATTGGAATGTTTAGAGTTTAACTATACATTTTAATTAAATCATTTTAATCGTACTTTAAAATGGTGGGAATTATTTATCTGCAAAATTTACCTTGCTAACAACTAGGTTTTCACATGGAAGTTAGCTCAGCTGGATTTTATACAACACCACAATGACAATAACCCCTCAGTCTGGTGTCCTTGTTGGATCTGAATAACATACTAAATTCATACTACCTGCGTGTTTGTTCCGGCCAACGCCTGCAACATCTGCTGCACAAAATACTGTTGTCCAGCGTCAGTTCCCCCTGCACCGCCTGTGCTTTCATTGGTACTGGGGGGAGCACTGCCAATTCCTCCGATACCACTGCCATATCTTTAAACAGAAATATGAAAGATTTGAATGTAAAGATTGCTGATGACATGGACAGGAGGACATTTATACTCATCTCACAGTACCAGTTAAATTTCCAACAGTTGAGTTAGAAGCAGTCTGTCTCAAATTTTGTCCCAGCATATTGGTTATATTTTCATTAATCATAATTTTCATGGAAAATAGACACTTAAATTTTCTAAGTTATATATAGAAGAGATTGCTGAAGAAATGATTCCAGTTTAAGTGTAATACCAGCAGTTTAACTCAAGTGATTTGATAAGTTCTAAGTGCAAATGCTACAGAGGACTGTCTTGCAAAATCATCAGCTGGATGATATTCAAGTAACCATTAAGAAATTCAGGCTCAAGTTCTCCGAAACAACACAGCAATGGATGAACATTCAGGTCACTTTGAAAAGGAAATGGACAATCATGGCCTCTCAAGAAATAACAACTACTTTCAAGAAATGGTGATGGCTTAGTGTTGAGGGAATTGCAGGGAGGAATACAGAACCTAATCCTGTTCCTAATGTTCTTCTATATTAAAGATGGCTAGCTTTCCACCTGATATTGGTAGGTGTATCAGAAGGAACTGAATATGAATTTTGAAGAGGTTAGATGGAGGTCAGCAGGCTTCTGTGGAGCATAATCACTGGTATACACTTTCTAAGCCAAATGCTCTACTTCTCTGTTATAGATGGACTGAAATGTCACATATAATTCAGTTCTAATCTACACGGCACAAAACCAGTTTGGGAATCAAACTCTTACCCTGGTAGAAGCCCTGGAGCCTCAGTAGACAAGGTTTGCAGACCCTGCTGAATCTGTAACAAAGCCTGCATAGCTCTTGGGTTTGACATAGCAGACAATGTTTCAGGGTTCTGCATCTGCAATGACAAGAAAATGATCCTCATGTTTTATTTACTTATTAGATCATATTCTTCTGGAAACTATAGAACAATAAAATACCTGATATTATGAGTAAGAATAGATGTGGAATCAACAGCTGAGCTTCTGTGCACAAGAACCCGGGTTTGCAGTATTCTATTAAAATCCAAGGATAAAACATCGGTCTCCACAAACTGCAACATCAGCCCCACTTTCCTAGCCTCCATTATCCCTACTGTGCCACACTGTAACTACAAAGGGAGAATTGAGGGAAGTTCCCAAAGATGAAATTTGGATCTTAAAGATAAAAATTCATGCCAGAATCAGGAAGCGGAAATGGGCAGAGCTTGAATTTAAAGACATACCACAGGTCTGGCATAAAAGAAGCTGATGAAATGAATGTGGTTAGAGAATTGCTGAGGAATGGGAAGAACTGGCAGCTCCACAGAAGCTACAGATGTGGTAGAGGTGGAGGCAAAAGAGGAAGAGGAATTGTTTTTTTTTGACTAAGGAGATCATGGCAGTACTTAGAATATTCCTCAGGGATAGTCCAGTGAAGGTAGAACTTAGAAATAAGGGTTGATCACTGATGGGATTGTACAGGAACCAACAGGAATTTGCAGAGCAAATATTTAGGGAGATTATATGAATAACAGAGTTGAAAAGGAGGAAATTTAAGTTCCCTAATAATGACTGGGACTACCATAATACTAAAGGCTTGGATGCCATGGAATTTAAGTATGTCCAAGAAATCCGCAAGTTAGATTCCTAAATGAGGCAGATATAATTTTGATCCCATTAGACAGGAACTTATAAATGTTGATTGGGAAAGGCTGTTTGCAGGTAAAGGGGTGTCCTTCAAGTGGGAGGCTTTTAAAAATGAGATAAGGGGAGTTCAATGGCAACACGTTCCTGTCAGAATGATGGGCAAGGCTGGCAACTTGAGGGAAATTTGGCTAATCAGAGAGATTGAGGCTCTGGTCAGGACAGTCAATGAAGCACCTGTTAAATGTAGGCAGCAGGGATCAGGCAAATCCTTTGAGTATAATGGATACAGGAGTAACTTAAAAGGGAAATCTGAAAGGCAAATCTGGAAAGAAATAATTTTGGTAGATAAGGTAAAGAACTTTTGTAAGTATATTAAATGGGTAGCTAAGGAGAGAATAGGTTTCCCTAAGAATCAATGTGGTTATTTTTATGTGAAGCTACAGAAATGGGCAAAATCTTAAATGAGTATTTCCTGTCTGTATTTACTATGGAAAAGGTCAAGGAAGCCTGGGATTTCAGGGAAGAGAATACTACTTCTTGAAAATATCCACATTAGAAATAGATGCTGGTGGCCTTGTAGTGCATAAAGATGACCCAAATATATCCTAGGATTTTGAGGGAAGTTTGGGAAAAATTACTAGGGCCCTGGCAGAGATATCTGCATCATTGATATCTATGGTGAGATACTGGCAGATTTGAGGGGACTACAGAGACAGCTGAGGGAACTACAGGCTAACATCAGAGGTAGGGAAGTTACTGAAGAGAATTCAGAGAGGATCTACCTGCATTTGGAAAGGCAAGAACTGATTAGGGCTAGTCAGCATAGTTTTGTGTGTGGGAAAATTGTGTCTCATGAATATAAGGAGTGTCTTTTTGAAGACATGACCAAGACTGTTGAAGGTGGATGATGGAGGCTGTCAACATAAACTTGAGCATAATCCCACGTGGCAGGCTGGTCTGAAAGGTTAAATCACATAGGAGCCATGGTAAGCTATCCAACTGAATACAAAATAGGCTTAGTAGTGGGAGTCAGAGTGCAACAGCAGAGGGTTCTTTTTCAGGTTGCTGGCCTATGACCGTTGGTATGTTACAGGAATTAGTGCAAGGCCCACCATTGTTTGTCATTGATATTAATGGGTTTCTGGCATGGTTAGTAAGCTTGTGAATGACACCAAAAGTGGTGGTATAGTGGATACTGAAGGTAATTAACTAAGATTACAACATTGATCTAGATCAACTAAGAAAGTGGGTCAAGGAATTTAACTTGAACAAGAGCAAAGTTTTGCATTTTTGGGAACCTAAGCCAGGACAAGTCTTGCACTGTAAATGGTATAGCTCTAGAGAGTGTTGTAGAACAGGGACCTGGGGGTATAAGTACATAGTTCCTAGAAAGTGGGAACATGGGTAAGACAGGGAACATCTGAAACATTTGCCTTTAGCAGTCAGGGCACTGAGTAAAAGAGTTGGATGATATGTTCAGCTGTACAAGACATGGATAAGACCACACACCTGTGGTTATATGCAATTCTGGTTGCCTGGCTATAGGAAGGATTTCATTAAGCTGGATAGGGTGCAGAAAAAATTCGCAAGGATGTTACTGGGATTGAAAAGCTTGTGTTACAAGGACAGAGGGGATAGATTGGGGCCTTTTATCCCCTGAAGTTCAGGAGAATGAGAGGTGACATTAGAGATATACAAAATCATGAGCAGCATAGGCACTGTGAATTGTCAGTCATTTTTCCCTCAAGGCGGGGGAGACTAAAACTAAAGGGCGCATGGTTAAGTGAGATGGGAAAATTTTAAAGAGTACCTGAGGGGCAGGTTTTTCCTCACAGAGGGTGATGGGCATATGGAACAAGCCACCAGAGGAAGTACTAAAGCTGGGTAGAATTAAAATGTTTAAATGACAGGCACATAGACAGCAAATGTTTAGAGGAATAAATAGCAATAGAGTCACTATGGACAAGTTGGGCCAAAGGGCCCATTTTTGTAACTAATAACCTCTAACTTAAAGTAGGTCAAGTGTTCTTATAACAATGCATAATACAAAAACTGCACACAACAACAGTTTTAATTTCCATTGAAGAGTAATTCACATTGGGGTAGCTCCTGATCTAAATTATGTTACAACAGATTTTATCGTAGAGAATCTATATTATGTATTTCAGCTCAACAAAACTGCTATTCATAGAGAGAACATCTGTCCCTCCCAGTTTCTCTTTCAAGCAGCGATCCTTTTAAAAGGTGTAAAAGCAAAAATACTCACTTGCTGCAGAAAGTTTGGAATCTGCTGCCTCATTTGATCTTGCAGCTGAGGGTTTCCCGCAAACAGAGGATTGTTCAGCATGATCTGAAATATATAAGATTGGTTTGTTTTTGAAGGAATGGATGCTAGTGTTATCATTTCAAAATATACTTTCGTCATAAAATGTTGAAATGCTCCATAGTTTGTACATTTCAGTCACTTTCAACTGTAGTTATGTTCTTTATATTAAGTTTTTAATACTTCCATTATTATTACAATGGAACTTAGATAGCAAAGTATTTTGACAAATTTTCCCTTCAACTTTGCTTGCACTTATAAAAATATAATTATTCAGCTATAATACTTAAATTTATAACATATAATACTTCCTATTGAAGATAGCAAGAAAAAATCTCAAGGTTGTCTATGGTGACATATGCATACTTTGATAACAAGTTAGCTTTTAACTTTTGAATAGCTGACCAACTGTATTCTACAGCATGTCACTAAACATTAATCCCTCACAATGAGCACCACCTTTTGAATTGCCAAATTCAAATGCCTTGTATATAAACATAAATTAGGAACGTGGGTAGGTCACTTAGCCTCTCATAGGTGATCTGAAGCTGATCTATTCCCAATTCTACTTTAAATTCTGCTTGCAGTAACCTCATTCAGCTGTGCATCAGAAATCTCCTCCTTCTTCAAAGAACGCAATTTCCCTTCCTCTGCCACTGATGCTGCCCTCACCAGCATGTCCTCCATTTCCTGGACATCTGTGCCCACCCCACCTTCTTGCCGCCTTAACAGGGATAGAATTCCTCCTGTCCTCAACTACCACCCCACAAATCTCCACGTACAAGATATCATTCTCTGTAACTTCTGCCACCTTCAACAGGAGCCTACCACCAAACACATCTTCACCTATCCCCCACTTTCCACTATCTGGATGGATTGTTTCCTCTGTCATTTCCCTCCTGGCACTTTTACCAGCAAGTGGCCAAAGTGCTATAACTGCCTAGTCACCTCCATTTGGGGCTGCAAACAGTCCTTCCAGGTGAGGCAACACTTCACGTGAGAATTTGCAGTTGTCCACTGTATCTGGATGCTCATAATGCAGCCTCCTCTATGCTGGGGAGATCTGACATAAATTGGGAGACTACTTTTTTTGAGCCTCCCCAGCTCCATCTGCACAAAGCAGAATGACCCGTGGGCCAACCATTTCAGTTCCTGTCCTGACATGTCAGTCTATTGCCTCTTCTTCTGCCACGATGAAGTCACTCTCATGCTGGAGAAGCAATACCTCCTATTCCGTCTGAGTAGCCTCCATCTTGATGGAATGAGCATCGATTTCTCCAACCTTTGGTGATTTTTTTCCCCTCCTCCTTCATTTCCCAACTCTGCCCTCTTCTCCTCACCTGCCTGTCACCTCCACTGGTCTCCCTTCCCATTCTCCCATTATCCACTCTACGTTATCACATTCCTTCTTCTGCAGCTTTTGCCTTTTCCATTTAACACCTCCCAGCTTCTCACTTCATTCCCCTCCCCCCAACCTGGTTTCACCTATCATCTTCTTATTCTGGTTTCTTCCCCCTTTCTTTTCAGTCCTGAAAAAGGGTCCTGGCCTGAGAAGTGTACTGTTAATGCATTTCCATAGATGCTGCCTGACCTGCTGGGTTTCACCATAATTTTGTGTGTTTCAAATGAATTTATTCATTTTCACCCTTTGAGGAAGTGTTCAGTATGCCTCAAAGTATTTGACCCCATTTAGAACACAGAACATCAAAATTTACAGCACATTACAGGCCCTTCAGCCCTCAATGTTGGGCCAACCATGTAACCTACTCCAGAGACTGCCTGGAATTTCCCTAGTGCATAGCCCTCTATTTTTCTAAGCTCCATGTTCCTATCTAAGAGCCTCTTAAAAGACCCTGCCTTAAATTCAAGTTTGATGCAAATGGTATGAACTATCAGATTTGTACCTGTGCTGCAAGGTCAGGATTCTGACTCAGAGACTGCATTATACTCCTCATATAAGGTGCTGAGAGCATGTTCTGCATTAGCTGAGGGTTCTCTGTGATCTGTTGTAAAAGGCTTTGCATACCCGGTGTGTTGAACATACCAGATCCTGCTGTGGAAAAATTATCATTTAATTAGAACACGATTTCAAAAGCACAAATTGGTGATCAACACTGTAGTGAGTTTCCCATGGCAGTAAGGTTGTATTTCCCTTCTACCACGAGGAGTTATGTGAAGATAGAGCAAAAAGGAAAATAAAATGGATTAAAGAAAGACAAACAAGAAATGAGGAAGGGTAAAGGGAGAGAAAATAAAAGAAACATTGCCTTACTAGGGAATACAGGAAAGGTGGATGCATTTTACCACATCTCTTCACAATATACCAGGCTTCCACTCAATACCTACTGTTGGGGTGTATGGGGTGTCAGGGAGGGTAGCACACCTGGTGGGGGAACATGTCGCGTCCTTTTCAGGTGGTTTATCCACCTTTGGTCCCCACCTGGCACTCAGCTCTCACCTGTGGCTCCCAGTAGCTGTTGCATGGGACAGCGGCCACACCCCGGGCAATGGCTTCGACAAGCCGGCTAAACCAGGTGAGTGTAGCCAACAGGTCTCAAACCCTTGGTGAGATAGGGAGTTGTCTATCTCAGCATGTGAAGACAGATTCTGGCAGATTGAGCGGACGAGACCAATGGAAGGTCCAACGGTCAAGAAGGCAGTCTCTGCAAGCGTCGTGGAACGTGTAGAGCACGACAAGACACAGAAGATGTCCTGCTCATCCACTGCGCCTAGTCCCATCTCCAGCCATCTTGACTCTGTCTTGCCACTGGATCCAGATGGGAATTGGTAACAGAGAGTGAGGCTGACACTGCGCAACTCTCCCTCACTTAAATCCAAATCAAGCGCTAGTCTCGACACCATCATTATCTAATGGTGTTGAGGTCTTCATCGACGACGAACGAACAACACTGTTGCCTATCAATTTGCAGCAATGATACAGGTCAATTTGTTAAAAAAATTACAGTATTTTATGTCAGCATGTCTTCTTGGGAATATTACCAATAATGGAAAAGTGTTACAGTGGATTCCAGTTAATTGGGACCAGTACATTTTGGTCTAATTAAGCCGCTGCCCCAATTAGCTGAAGTTTCAAGGAAATAAGTTGAAAAGGTATAAATAAAGACAAACTCATTTTAACTCAGTGACAAATTATGTATTTAAATGAAATACAGAACAAATTATACCACCAGTACTACTTCAGAATTATAAAACTGTGTTTTAGTGTATGCTGCTATATTCTTTTGAATAACTATAAATGAACAAAACATGGAACAGGCCCTCCCTACCCCTCAAGCCACACCACCCACCAATTCCCCAACTTAATCCAAGCCCAATCACGGGACAATTTGTAATGAACAATTAACCTATCTACCGGAACATGAACATCTTTGGACTGAGCGGGGAAACCACAGGACCTGGAAAAAATCCCACACCGTCACGGAGAGAATGTACAAATTCCTTACAGACAGCAGCAGGAATTGAACCTGGGTCACCCTTACTGTAAATCATTGTGCTAACCACTACACTACCATGCCACTCTAAACAGGATGTCTTCAACAGTATCTTTAAATTCTTTGTAATTCCCAACTTGTTGATGCAGTGAAATCATTTCATTTTCACCCCTGGCCAATTCTGGCATCACCAAGCCTGGATGCTTGAAACCACAGTGAGCAAAACGGTTCTGAATTGTCTTATTGCTTATTTCTCACTAACTATCAGTGACAAAAACCACTGCTTTTGGAATTCAAACACATGCAACTGATGCTATTTAAAAACTGTTCGCTGTAAGCAAGGTATGATGTCTAATGGCATACAAGTGTGTGTGTGTGGCTGACGCAAGTTAGAAACTGTATGGCAACAGTCTCTTGTACCAACTAAGCGGAGTGTCCCAAATGTGAAGGGAATCCCAGCTATTTTCTCGATTTTGTTTTCTTTAAGAATTGTCCCAGATAAGTGGCTGCCCCGATTAAATGATGGCCCAAATTGACCAGAATCCACTGTACTGAATTTAAGACATTGTTCGTGCTGATCAAGTATTTCTTTCCCAAACAAAAACATTTAACCAAAAACATAATTCTTCTATTTTACCAGACATATCTCCACCTAGCATCTGACCTTCAGGAGCTAAATCTAGCAATGAGAAAACAGTATATTTTTGGTGCAACTGAATTAAGTTTTATATTCTGCAAAGCTCTTAAACCATGACCATAGGGATCCTTACCTCCCAAACCAACTCCCAGACCTGACGTTGTGAACTGAGTAGCACTTCCACTTGAGGTTGTACTTGTAGTACTTGAAGGCGGAGCCCATGGATTGGGTAGGGGGTCTCTATTCTCCATCCGTGATGGCTGATTGCCTGCATCAGGACTATTCACCAAAGTTGCAAAGGGGTTGCCTCCAAACTGCAGTGAAAACGAAACACTAGCACAGAATATTCAAGAGCTCCCATTGATAGAAACAATTTGTGCCCCCTGTTCCTTAATGATCTGAGATTCTTCTAACAATTATAGATCAAGTATATGAAGTATGTAGCCATTTATGAAGCGAAAACTGAGCTTAAATATTTAATTTAAATTCTCAAAACCTATACTAAAATTTGAATATTTTAAAGAACACCTGAGAATGTTTGTTTTTTACTTGTTTTGGCAACAGCATTTCCTATTTCAATCAATTCCTTAAAATAAAGCCAAAGAAGTCTAGAGATTTTTTATCAATCCAAGGGCACAAAATGGCAAAACTTTTTTCTTCTTCTTTGGAATATGTTTCTAATTCTGTGAAAAGACTGGGGATAAAATGCAGATTTCATAATTTTAAGAAAAATTAAAGTTGTGAAGGAGGACGACGGTTGAATTTGATTATGTACCCCTTAATATTTCAAAAAAGTGTCAAGAGGTCCCTGGTAGATGCACTGCAGCTAGTACAGATCTCTCCAAGATCCCCACAAAGAGTGCTTCCTAATGAGATGCTACTTTTGGGATAGCATTATGTTAAGACCATAGTTAAGGTGATCTAAACATGATACAGAAGACTATTACAACACAGGATATTTCCATTGATTCTAAAGTGATGCAATCTCCAAAAGGTGAAAGCTAATGTTTAAGTACTATATAAGTTTACACCCATGATCTGCTGCCATTGGGAAGGAGGTACAGGAGCCCTGGGTCTTACACCAACAGGTTCAGGAATAGTTATTACCCCTCAATCACCAGGCTCATGAACTAGTGTGGATGACTTTACTCAACTCAACACTGAACGTATTCCATATGGACTCATTACCTCAATATTTATTTATTATTATTACTACTACTACTTATTTTTGTGTACTCGCAGTTTGTCTTCTTTTGCACATTGGTTGTTTCTCTGTCGTTGTGTGTAGTTTTTCATTGATTCAATTGTATCGCTTTGTAATCTATTGTGAATGCTCCCAAGAAAATGTATCTCAGGGTAGTGTATGTTGACTAAAACTTTGATAATTAAGTTACTTTGAACAATCTGTCTTTAGATTTCTAATGCACAAATAGGATATACTAGACATACAGAAGTATCGTTGAAAGTAGAAAGGGGTTACCAGTGCCTGTATTACATGAGAGAATAACTAAATAAGCAATAGTAAAAGAAACTAAATGCAACAAAACCAGGGATTTTAGTAAAATTTATTCATCAGAAAGAGTCAATTATAATGAATGATTAGTTTTTAGATACATGTTCCACACCACTACATTTGTTCGCACTACAGTTAACAGCCAATAGCATTGGCATCAATGCCATTTTATTAATAATGGCAAATATGACATCACCAATGCAGATCCCATGGTAAGGTACCCTGCCATGCCTCAACATAATTCATTCCTACCTGCACTGAATTATACAGTCCACTCACCATCACTCTTTGGGCAAACCAAGCAAAGCTCCATTGATGTGCATCTAATAAACAGTGCCTATGACAAACTAGTATCTCTTTTTTTTTTTTTGCAAGTTCATGCCCTGCAGGGCTTAAAAGTGACACCTGAAACATTTACTTCCACAGTTACACCACAACTTATGGGAAAACTAATCTTGGGAGATTACATAATAGTATGATCCAATTAGCTTTTACTAATCTTCTTAAGCAGTCACTCGGAGTGAGGATGACTTACTTCCAGGCAGTGGGCTCAGAGCAGGCTGAAGCAAAAGTCAGAGCTAGAGACTCTAGCACAGCCAGGGCAAGTGGATGGGTTATTTGAATGGTGGTGCACTTCTTCCATCATTTATGCTGAATGAAGGGAATTCTCAGTGCTATCCTAAACATTCTTTCGCAAGGACTCCTACAAATCAGTGAGGGAATGTCTACTCAACCCAAAGAAGCTGCAAGAACATTGTTTATTTTATATCTTGGAATACAGTGCCCGTTACAGGAGATAATTGTCAGGCATGTGAATGATACGGCTGCCTCAATAAAACCAACCAAGTGTGATCAAATGGTGCACATTAGCCACGTAGCGGATGCTGATGTGGATTCGTTTATCTAGCTTTTAATAGGGCGAAGGGCAAATCAGATTAACGGAAAAGCAATGTGGTTACTAAGGAATCTCAAATCTCAAGGCCAGATACTGTGGCAGATGGTAAAGGAACGTTCAGAAATGGTAAATATAGATTGAGAATTCAGGTTAAGTTTGTTCAGTCTGAAGGGTGAACTCATCTTTCATATAATCATGAACCGTATCGAAAATAAAATCTCTGAATGTCACCGAAACTACATCTTATCCTTTACAATGGTCTGGTGACTATGTAAATTGTCATTTGCTGGAACATAATATCTGTTTATGAATGTCAATCAATGGAAATGGAGACAGCATTCACGTCAGAAGATAAATAACAAGGAACAAAGATATGTCAATAACTAAAATTAAGACACCATATTGATTATTAACAGGTTCAGGTTTAAAATAATTATAATTGAAGAGAGTCATAAACTTTTTAAAAGTAATTTATAATGTAATGAACAAATCAGGGGCTCCCATATTCCATGGTAAATCCTTTAATCCACTCTATACACAAGTATTGTAAAACTTCTAAAAATCTGTTTAGTTTCCAATAGTAGGAGGAAATATGTTTGACAGCAAATGTCTTTACAAAATTACAATGTTCTCCACTGAAGTTGTGGAATTATACGAAGGTTGGTGCTGTTGTTTATAGTGAGGAGAGTAGTCATAAAATACACTATGATGGTAAATCAGAAACAGGTTTATTATCACTTTTATATGATGTGAAATTTACAGCAGTGCAAAGACAAAATTACTATAGATTACAAATTAAATAAATGGTGCAAATAGGAATAATGAGGTAGGGTTCATGGATCATTCAGAAATCTGATGGCAGGGAGGAAGAGCTCTCTCTGAATTGTTGTCTTCAGGCTTTTGTACCTTCTGCTTAATGGTAGCAACAAGAAGAGGGCATATGTCAAATGGCAAGGGTCCTTAGTGATGGACGCCTTCTTCTTGAGCCGCCACCTTTTGAAGATGTCCCTGATGTTGGGGAAGGTTGCACCCAAAATGGAGCTGACTAAGTTTACAGCCCTCTGCAGACTCATGAAATCAGGCAAGGAGGGCAGAGCAATGACAAAATTAAATCTAATGCTGATAGAACATGTGGTGATGCACTCTGAGAGGATTAATAAGGGTTGGACATACACACTGAATGGCAGGATCTTAGAGAGTTCTGAGGAATAGAGGGACTTTGAAGTACAACCAAGGATTCTGAAGGTAACAGCACAGGGAGATAAAGTGTTGAAGGCAGCATACAGGATCCTTACCTTAACTAGATAGGGTACTGAATACAAGAGCAAGGTGGTAATAGTATCACATTGATTAGGCCATAGCTGAAATACTGTGTGGAGTTTGGTCACCACATTATATGAAGGGTAATGACTGCATGAGAAAGGGTGCAGAAGAGATTCACTAGAATGTTGCCTAGGATGGGGAATATCAATTATTGGAGAAGATCGGATAGGGTGAAGTTGTTCTCCTTGGATAAGTGGTGGTTGGTTGTTGGTGGGGGGGCGGGGCAAAGAGAGAAGGGAAGAAGCAGACTGAGGTGTACAAAATTATGAGGGACAAAGACAGTAGATCGTAGAAAACTTGTTCCTCCCACAGCAGCTCCAAAACTAGAGGATAGGTTTGGAGTATGAGGTAAGGTACTTAGAGGGGATCTGAAGAGGAATATTTTTACCCAGAGAATGGTTAGTATTTAGAGCACACTGTTTGAGGTGATAGATGCAGTGATTCTTGTAACAGTAAGTATTCACACAAGTAATGAATTGCCAAGGCTTGGAAGGCTATGGACTATCTGCTGGTAAAAGCAGTGAGTATAGATGGGCATTTGGTGTTCAGCATGAACACGTTAAGCAGAAGGGTATGTGCTATATGATTCTGTACTTTATTACTGCCTACTTACCTGTTCTTGGGCAGCATTCAACATTGGCTCCTGAATGTCTGTGTACATGCGTCTCAAGGCATTGTAACCACCTGGTATACTTTCCAGGTTGCTTAGAGCCCGATCTTGATTCCGCATCATTTCTTGCATCATTGCTGGGTTTCGAGCAAGCTCCAGAGTCTAGTTTTAAAATATCAATATATTTATTTTAATTTAACCAGGCAGACAACAATAATGCACCCAATACCATTCAATTCAGAAAATGTGTCAATATTCTAAAAAAAAATACGTGAAGCTCTTAAGCGTAATATTTTGGCTTAGTCTAATATTAATTTGATACCAAATAATTATTAAATTAAACTCTAATTTAGAAGGTTTAGGCTGCATGTCCCCTCCTGAACAGAACCTTTATACTACCAAACCTACCAAAAGTCCAAAAAGCACTTGAAAACAAATAATCAAATAGCAACCATTGCATTAAACAACACTTAACAAAAGGAAAATAGAAAGATACAAATTCAGCTATCAAGCCTGTCCACCTGGCCCTAACTTTCTGTCTCTACACCAGTGCCTACAAGTAGTAGTCAATACAGCCTAATGTCACGGGTAAAGCCCTCTCCACCACTGGCTATACCTACAAGGAAAATTGATGCAGAAAAGCAACATCAATCGTCAAGGAACTCCACCATCCAGGCCATGTCCTCTTCTCACTGCTGCCATCAGGAAGATGGTACAGGAGCTTCAGGCACCCAGACCACCAGGTTCAGAAAGTTATTTCCCCTCAACCATCAAGCTCTTGAACCAGAGGGGATAACTTCACTTACCCCAACACTGGACTGATTCCACAACCTATCTACTTACTTTCAAGTACTTTACAACTCATGTTCCTGATATTTATTGCTTAAGATCAGAACACTTAGGAGCAGAAATAGGCCACTACGCCCATCAGGTCTGCTCAGTCATTGCATCATGGCTGAAATATTATCCCTCTCAACCCCACTCTTCTGTCCCCTCCCCATACCTTCGACACCCTGACTAACCAAGAACCTATCAACCTCGTCTTTAAATATACTCAATGGCTTGGCCTCCACAGCCGTCCATGGCAATGAATTTCACAGATTCAATGCCCTCTGGCTAAAGAATTTCCCTCTAATATCTATTATAAATGGATGTCCCAGTACTTGAAGCTATGCCCTCTGGCCCTAGACTCACCACTATGGGAAACATCCAATTTATCCAGGCCTTTCAGTAGGTTTCAATAAGACCCCAACCCCACCCCAATTTCTAAACTCCAGCAAGTACAGGCCCAGAACCATCAAACACGCTTCTTACATTAACTGTTTCATTCCTGGAGTCATTCCCATGAACCTCTTCTGGACACTCTCCAATGACAACACATCTTTTCTTAGATATGAGACCCAAAACAGCTCACAATACTCTGAGTACAGTCTGACCAATGCCTTACAAAGCTTTAGCATGACATCCTTGATCTTATATTCTAGTCCTCTCAAAATGAATACATTTTTCTTCCTTACCAGCAAGTTAAACTTTAGGGAATCCTGCACGAGGACTCCCAAGTCCATTTGCATCTATATTTTTGAATTTTTTCCCCATTTAGAAAATAACCTATCTGTAACATCTGCAAAAGTGGCCACAAAGCCATGAATTCCTTCATCCAAATCATTAACATACAACATTTAAAGAAACGGTCCCAATATCAACCCTCGCCGAACACCATTTGTCACCAGCAGCCAATCAGAATAGGCCCCCTTTATTCCCACTCTTTGCTTCCTGCCAGCTAATCTCAATCAATGCTAGCATCTTTCCTGTAATACCATGGGCTCTTACCTTGTTAAGCAGCCTCATGGGTGGCTCCATGTCAAAGGCCTTCTGAAAATCCAAGTAAACAACAGCCACCGATTTACTTTTGTCTATTCTACCTGTTACTTCCTCAAAAAATTCAAAAGAGATCTGCCAATTTAGTTTGAACCCTCCCTAACAGCTCTAACAAACCCTGCCCGGAAGGATACTGTTCCTCTCGGGTTGAGGTGCACCTGTCCTTTTTGTACAGGTCATACCTTCCGCAGAAGAGATCTCAATAATCCAGAAATCTGAAACCCTGCCCCATGCACCACTTCCTTGGCAATTCATTCATCTGTACCATCATCCTATTCGTGCCCCAACTAACACATAGTACTGGAAGTAATCCAGAGACTACTACCCTGAAGGTACTGCTCTTCAGCCACTTCCCTAACTCCCTATACTCACTGTGCAGGACCTCTTCCCCCACTTTACCCATGTCATTGGTGCCATGACCTCCGGCTGCTCACCCTCCCTCTTTTGAGGATCTTCTGCAGCTGTTCTGAGACATCCTGGACCCCATCATCCAGGAGACAACACACCATCCTGACTTCTCTTTTGAAGCAGCAGAACCTACTGTCTGTCCCTCTATCAGGTCTCCTATCACTATTGCTCTACCTGACTTTACCCTTTCCTGATGAGCCTCAGAGCCAGCCACAGTGCCGCTAGCCTGGCTGATGCTGCTGTGCTCTCCCCTCCAGCAGTCTCTAAAGAGGTATACTTGTTGCTTATGGGAATAGCCACAGGGGAACCCTGCACTGACTGCTTACTCCCCGTGATTCTCCAGGTGGTCACCTATCCACTATCTGAAGCCTACACACTAGGTGTGACCACCTCAGTAAAAATCTCCTCTATGAAGTTTTCAGCCTCCCAGATGGTACTGAGTGCATTCAGCTGCAGCTCTTTGACCTTATCGGTCAGGAGCTGAAGTTGGGTGTACTTCCTGCACATGTAGTCATCAAGGACACTATACTTATTTATTATTATTATTTTGTTTTGTCCCCATTTTTTATATTTGCACAGTTTGTTGTCATTTGCACATTAGCTGTTTGCCCTTCATTGTTTTGTGCGATCTTACATTGATTCTATTGTGTATCTTTGTATTTATTGTGTACAGCCGCTATAAATTTATTGTGTTGGCGGGTGGCCAAGTGGTTAAGGCGTTGGTCTAGTGACCTGAAGGTCGCTAGTTCAAGCCTCAGCTGAGGCAGCGTGTTGTGTCCTTGAGCAAGGCACTTAACCCCACATTGCTCTACGATGACACCGGTGCCAAGCTGTATCGGCTCCAGTGCCCTTCTCCTGGACAACATCAGTGGAGAGGGGAGACTGCTGGTCTTCCATACAACCTTGCCCATGCCTCAGTCAATATCGAAATCGATGGACAGCCGAAGAGGAGTATAGCCACAAGGAAATGAATCTCAGGTAGTATATGGTGACAATAAATTTATTTTGAACTATAGCAGTACTAGGCTCGACATCTTGAGAAGAGAATTTCAATCACTTTCCACTTGCTGCCATACACCACTTCAGATTCCCACACCCAAAGGACCTATTTAAATAAATGGGAGAAAGATCCCATCACAACTTACTTGTCTCATAATGTCTGGGTTATTGAGCATGTGACTGATCTCTGGGTTTCGCTGGATCAACTGCTGCATCTGTGGGTTTGTCACAATTAACTGTCTCATCATCTCTGGGTTTGACAGCATATTCTGCACAAATGGGTTTTCCATGATTTGAGTCATCATTTCAGGATTGGACATTAACTGCCGTTGCATCTGATTTTGTAACTCCATGAAATTGGATGAATTTAATCCCAAGCTGCTCAAACCTGCAAGTCCTCCTAATCCACCTGTAGCACAAGATAGGATTACTGGATTACACCGTATCAAATGCTTCATGCAAGTCATAACAAAATAATTTATTTTATAGCCTCCCTATTTTAAACATTATGAGCACCATCTTCTGCGTCAGATCTGCAGAATTGAAAGGAAACTGTAATTAACTTTATTTCTTCACTGGAAGCTCCTGGATGTAACAGAGCCAGGCAAAAGCGATTTCGCTTTATGTCCAAATGCAATCACTACACCAGATTTATATGCAAAGAATAATGTCCTGTAGCAAAACCTTGTGGAAAGATAGGCAATTCAAGTACATGAGAACAGGAGGAATGAAACAGAGAATGAAAGCAAACAAGCATTTAAACCATAGTGCAGTTAAATATTCAACTCCTTGCTCCAATTAATATTCCAACCTGCAAAATTTTATAAACTGGATTAGCCATTGATTAGCTAAATAAGTGGTCAGAGGTCTACTTGCAAAACTTGCTGCCCTAAGACTGTACTGTTTATGAGAAGCTATTGTTATTCCTCTGTGATTGTGGGGGAGCTTTAGGTCTTACTGGGACAAGTGTCCCGTGGTGTGCATGTAAGTGCATGTGTGCGCATGTGTGTGGAGGTGTGTGGTGGAGGAGTAAGAGGAAGGAGATTTAAGCAAACTACTATGGCATATACCATATGCTGCTGTCAATAAATCACTGCAATTAGTTAAATTAAATATACTCTTTCGTGTTTTTGGGGAACATTTGGTAAATATTACATTTCATTCTATAAAGTAGTGAACCTCAGTCGTTTTGACTAAAAAGCATCAACTTTGGAGTGATGGAAATTATGACTTTATAAAGGATTAGCAACAGCTCATTCATGCAGCACCTTAATGGATATCCATGCAATGCACCACCTTGAACATACATCCTTTTCATTCTGAAAGGGAGAGCAATTGCCTACTAAGTAGTCAGCCCGGGTCTGAGTCAGGTTATCAGCTACTCTCCTGTACACTGGTTGTGGAGAACAGGCTGTGAGAGATCAATCTCTGATATGCCTTTTAGACCTACCTACCATCTGCTCACACTTCGTATAACCCTAATACAAATACTGTATTAGGAGTTTGTTCCTGAATGGGGCAACACATTTGGCCAACATGGAGTGTGTAGAAATGTAAATCAGGACTCCAGTACTAAAGGAATTCTCAGTACTCAAGTGATAGACAAGTATCCCAGCTCTTACCAAGGGTGTTGGTGGTTGAGCCTGTGCTGCCTGAAGATGCTGAAGTGGTAGCAGTGTTCCTTTGGCTATCTGATTGACTCTGCTGCTCTGGGGGTCTGTACAACAAAACAAGATAAAGTTTTACAGCAACTTCTAAGTTTTTTTTTGAGATAGTGATGCAAGATTTTTTTTAAATGTTGGTTAGAGTGCAATATACTCAAACAGGTATACAAAAGTAACTCAAGTACCTGGTCTTAACATTAAGCACACCAGGTCAAGTAAAATACACCTCTCTTGATTCTGCTTCTCAGCCCAATATCAGAAATGCAACTCCCATACCAGGAGGAGACTTCATTTTTTCAGTTTGTGTGAAATTAAACATTACCATATTATAACCAACTATGTACCCTGGCTATTTATTCTTCCCCTGGATTTAAAATAAATACCAGGGGATGAATGGCTAGCATTAGCTGCTTTAGGATAACAAGAATGAAAATCATTGAAGGACCAGATTCAGAGGGGACAAATGCTATGATAATATAATGTGGTAGAATGAGATTCAACAATGCTTCAGAAAGGAAGCTGACAAATAATTGAAGGGAAAACTTTGCAGGACTTGGAGGATGGGGATGGGGGTGGTAGTAGGAACAGGAAATTTGTGACCAATTGGAAAGCTCCAAATGCAAGTAAAGGTACAATGGGCTAAAATGTCCACGTATGTGCTGCTTCCTTTTTCTGTATTAACACCAGCAAGTCTTGAGGAGTAAGAATTCATAAGAAATGTGTTTCTCAATATACTGAAGAAATTTTCAATTCAGCCCATCAAATCTCCTTCTCAAACAAATGCGGAATAGTTTTCAATACTACAAGCTGCTCTCTGATGCAACTGAGGCATCTCTTAGATCCTCCAGTTTTTACAGTCTGCAATCCTTGCCACATCAAGATGGGGAGAGCATAATTATCTCAACATAAATCTCTAAATTGGGTTTCAATTTTCTAAAATTGCCTGGATGCAGTGAAAGTTCCAAGAGGTTGGAAAATAACAATTACAATGGAAACAAAAGCAAGAAATACAGGCCAGTTAACATAATAGCTGCCAGTGGGAAAATGTTAGAAGCTCCTAAAGACTATCAAAATTGTTTCTAAGTTAGCAGGCAAAAATCAACATTGTTTTATGAAAGAGAAATCACATTTACTCAATTTATCACAAATATTTGAAGGAACATTATGTCATGATTAAAAGAAAGCCGATGAATAATATATTTAGCTTTCCGATAAAATGCTGCACCAAAGATTATTGTCGAAAATGAAAGCTCATTTCCTAGGAGGTATCAGCATGAATATTAATGTGTCTGGTTAATAAGAAACAAACAAGGGTATAAATAGGCCTTCTGCTGGTTGGCAAAATGTAATGAGGATCACAGCAATCAATCCCACAGCCACAATTGATGTTAAATTTGCTTCTGAGACAATGAGTAGAAAAGTAACTCGTTAAGAGGACATAAACAGGCTACCAATTAATATAGATAGGTTAAATAGGCAGTAAATAAAGTGTTTTCTGTGGAAATGTGAGATAGCCAAAACCAAAAAGCAGGCACCTTATACTTCAGTAATATCTTTTCAGCAGACCCTCAGGACTGTGAATGACTCTGGTTTTGTGGGTCCTGAAGGGGCTCATGAAGCTAATATGGGAACAACAGTCCAGGCAGGAGACGGCTGATGGGATGGGCTTGTCAATCCAACTGGTTACCTTGTCTCATGGTGGAGCTTGGAAAGGAGGGCTACTTTTACGAGTCTAGCATCAGGCAAGTGAATGGAGTAGCCTGGTTGAGATAAACTAGTTAGTTTCATTGGAGCCTCAATGTTGGCCTGGAACAGGTTGCTGAAGTCGGTTCCCTCACATTGAATTTTGAAGATTTTGCAGAGAAAGCATTAAAGCTATTTTAAAAAATTATCAAGATGCCAGTTGCAAGTTGGTGTAGAATATTCTGTACAGTAACACTATTCTAAAGTGGAGCGATGTTAATGCACTGAAAGCAGTACAGAGAACATGTACTGGAATGAACAGGTTGCCTTATGAGGAAATGTTACACAGGCTAGGTCCATAGGAGTTTGGAGAAGTGAAAGGGGACCTGATCAAAAGAGATTGTTTAAAGGTCTGACACAGTGGATGTGGAGAAGGTGTTGTGGAAGAACCCAACAATTAGGAATTAACATTTATAAAAATGTAGTGGTTTTAAGACTGGTGAGATAACCAAGCCAGCTACTCCGCCCCCAAAGGGTTGTCAATCTTTGGTACTTTGCTTTCATTAGACTTTGATGAATCTTCAACTATTTTTAAGAGTTAATAGATTATTATAGTTTACTTATGGAGTACTTGGTGACACAAGGCAAGATAGGACAAAGTCAGCATTGTTTCCTTCAGGGAAAATTTTGCCTGACAAACCTGTTGGAATTCTTTGAGAAGACTGCAAGTAGGATAAAGAGGATGAAGTGGATGTTGTCTATTTGGACTTTCAGAAGGCCTTTGACAAGATGCCCACATGAGGCTGCTTACCAAATTAAGAGCCCATGGTATTATAGGAAAGTTACTGGCACGTGAGGCAGCAAGTGGGAATAAAAGGATCTTTTTCTGGTTGGCTGCCAGTGACTAGTGGTGTTCTGCAGGAGTCTGGGACCACTTCTCTTGGTGCTGTATATCAATGAGTTAGATGATGGAATAGATGGCTTTGCTGCCAAGTTTGCAGATGATATGAAGATTGGTGGAGGGGCAGGTAGTGTTGAGGAAACAGGTAGGCTGCAGAAGGACTTGGACAGATTAGGAGAATGGGAAAGAAAGTGGTAAATGAAATTCTAAACATTCTAAAGGTTAACTTGCAGGTAGAGTGAGTGGTGAGGAAGGGAAATGCAATGTTAGCATTCATTTCAAGAGGTCTAGAATACAAAAGGAGGGATGTGATGCTGAGGCTTTACAAGGCACTAGTTGAGTCCTCACCTTGAGGTATTATGAACAGTTTTGGGCTCCTCATCCAAAAAAAAATGTTCTGGCATTGGAGACGGTTCAGAAGAGGTTCACGAGGATGATTCTGGGAATGAAAGTGTTATCATACGAGAAACGTTTGATGGCGCTGGGTCCATCTTTACTGGAATTTAGAAGGATGGGGGGGTAGGGAGATCTCATTGAGACCTCTCGAATGTTGAAAGGCCTACACAGAGTAGATGTGGAAAGGATGCTTCCCATGGTGGGAGAGTCTAGGACAAGAGGGCACAGCCTCAGGATAGAGGGGTGTCCATTTAAAACAGATGTGGAGAAATTTCTTCAGCCAGAGGGTGATGAATTTGTGTAATTTGTTACTACACAGCTGTGGAGGTCAGGTCGTTGGGTGTATTTAAGGCAGAGCTTGACAGGTACTTGATTGGTCACGGCATCAAAGGTTACGGGGAGAAGGTCGGGGAGTGGGGCTGAGGAGAGGAAAAAGGTATCAGCCTTGATTGAATGGTGGAGCACACTCGATGGGCCAAATGGCCTAATTCTGTTCCTATGTCTTATGGTCTTATCATTGACAAGCAAACACATGAAAGATTATCAGTGTATTTAAGAATATAGAGCAGAGAATCCTACAAGGGCAGCCATAATCTTATACAATGACAGAGCAGGCCAAAGGAACCAAATGGTCTATTTAAATATACATATTTTATATATTTGTATTAGGTTATATCATGCAAAGAAAATGTATTAGGAATTAGCTTCACTATCTAGAACCTGCTAAGTAATAATTAACATTCCTTCTAAAACCCCCTTTCGCACACTTTGATTTGGCAATTCCCTTATTACAATGCAGGGAAGAAAAAATGCAGATGCTTGAAATCTAAAACAGAAATAAACAGAGTTAAAGGTTAATAACTTCCTCAGTAAAAATCAGTCACTGAAATATTAACTGTCACTTTCTACAAAGATGCTCTATGGCCCTTTTACTTGAAACATTTCTGTTTTAGCTGGCTTACTACAGTCCTTATTGGTTTTGTTTTGCAAATATGCATTACCTGCTTTGAGTTTTGATTACCAGGTGAACTGTGAGCCCATCCTGTATTCCATGCTGCGCAAGTGTATCTGGGTCTTTAAGGATTTTTCCAGCAAAGATCAGTACAAGCTGCTCTGGCTGTGTCTTGAAGCGTTTGGCTATATCTCCCTTGAACTGTTTATTGAGAAAAGGAAAGTTATCATATTACTCTCAGATTGTACCTGGTTAATTTCACACTGAGGAAACAAAAGTGTAGTGTAAGACCAGTAATATAGATTCAGATGTTTTATCACCAGATAAGGTATTTGTAGTCTCTCTTCAGTTATAAACTTTATTCATGGGGATCCTACAGGAAATGTGTGTTCTAAATTAACCCACTTTTTGCCACACAATTGGTAAACCATTTACAGAAGCTTGGAGATACTGTTGGTCTTGCTTCTCCAATAATTCCCCAACTAGCACATCCTTGGGTATACACTTTTCAATCGGGCAGCAGGAGGATGGCAAGGAAACACTATAATGATGCATGCAAGTGAGACACAAAGGCATTTAGAACCGATCCTGAACAATGTTAACCCAGATAAATGATCTGAACAAATAGCATTGCTGATACACTGGTAGACACAAAGTCCATAATGGGAACTTGTTCCAAGATGAGAGAGGGGAGCCTGAAATAAGCATGTGGATTACAGACACGCTCACTTGCCACCACTTTCCCATATACCATTTAATGCATGCATTGTGTAGCTACAAGGAAGAGTACATGTGTTTGATTTTAGAACTGCCTTGTCCATCATATTCTACAGATATCAACGTCTAGCAAAGATACCAAACTAATTTGACAGGGGGATGGGAACGGGAATGATAGGGCTGAGGATGGAGTGGCTGGTATACAAGAAGATGCAGCGTACAGTGAGACTGTGAGAAAGGACAGGCAGAGGGTAGGGCAAAATTGCAGTCAGTGGGATGAGTTGAAGTTGAAGATGGGGGCAAAATTGAAAATGGTTATGAATACAGAACTGAAGATGTTATTTGAATGTGTGCAGTAAACAAAATAAGGTTGATTATCTTGTAGCGCAATTAGTGACTGGTAGGTATGACGCTGTGTGCATCAGCGAATCTTGGCTGAAAGAAGATCATAGTTGGGAGCTTAACATCCAAGGATACACCTTCTATTGAATGGACAAGCGGGGGGGGGGGGGCGCAAGGTATTGGTAAAAATTGAAATCAAACCCTTGGAAAGAGATGACATAGGATTGGAAGATGTAGAATCCTTATGGGTGGAGTTCAGAAACTGTTAAGGATAAAAATACATTGATGGGAGTTATATACAGTCTCCCACGAGTAGCCAGGATGTAGGATTCAAATCACAATGAGAGATAGAAAAGGCATGTAACAGGGGCAATGTTACAATAGTGTTGGAGGATTTCAATATGCAGGTAGATTGAGAAAACAGGTTGGTACTGGATGCCAGGGGAGAATCTGTAGAATGCTCTGAATTCTACACCTTGCGGATGAGCCCACTGAGGGAAAGGCAATTCTGAATTGGCTGTTGTGCAATGAACCAGATTTGATTTGGAAGCTTAAGGTAAAGGAATCCTTAGGAGGCAGCGATCAAAATATGTTAGAATTCACACTGCAGTTTGAGGGGAACAAGATAAAGTCAGATGTATTAGTATTACGGTAGAGTAAAACTAATTACAGGGGCATGAGAGGAGTGCTGGCCAAATTTGATTGGAAGGAGTCACTAGTAGGGATGATGGCAGAACAGAAATAGGGGACAAACTTAAATATTTTGTGTTAATCTTCAGCGTGGAAGACACTGGCAGAATGCCAGTAATTCCAGAATGTCAGGGGGAAGAAGAGAGTGCAGTTGCTATTACTAAGGAGAAGGTGCTTGGGAAGCCTCTAAGGTCTAAAAATAGATGAGTCACCTGGATCAGATGGATTACACCCCAGGGTAGCTGAAGAGTTTGTGGAGGCACTAATAGTGATTCTTCAAGAATCACTATAACTTTGAACGGATCTGGAGGACTGAAAAATTGCAAGTGTCACTACTTCTTAAGAAGGGAGGGAGGTAGAAAAAAGGAAATTATAGGTCAGTTAGTCTGACTTCAGTGACAGGGAAGATGTTAGAGTCCATTATTAAGATATCAAGGTACTTAGAGGCACATAATAAAAAAAGCCAAAGTCAGCATAGGGGAAATCTTGCCTGACAAATTTGTTGGAATTCTTTGAGAAACATATGTATATGAACTATTTAACTTACATATATAAACTTACTGTAATTGATCTGTTTTTTTTGCTATATTATCATGTATTGCATTGTACTGCTGACATTTCATGATTCTGATTCATAAATAACAGGCTGAATAGACAAAGGAGTGTCAGTGGATGTTGTTTACGGATTTGTCATAAAGCCTTTGACAAGGTGCTGTATGAGGCTGCTTAACAAGATTAGAGATCATGGTGTTACAGGAAAGATACTAACATGGATGGAAGATTGGCTGACTAGCAGGAGGCAAAGAGTGGGAATAAAGGGGACTGCCGTTGCTGGTTAGTGGTGTTCCGCAAGGGTCAGTGTTGGGACCGCTTCTTTTCACGTTATGTGTCAATGATTTGAATGATGAAATTGATAGCTTCGTGGCCAAGTTTGCCGCAGATTGGGGGGATGTGCAAAGAAGTGGCAGATGGAACACAATGTAAGGAAGTGTATGGTCATGCACTTTGGTAGAAGGAATAAAGGTGTAGACTATTTTGTAAACGGAGAAAATTCAAAAAAAGCAGAGATGCAAGGGACTGGGTATCCTATGTGCAGGATTCCCTAAAGGTTAACTTGCAGGTTGGGTCGGTGGTAGGGAAGGCAAGTGCAAAATCCAGCAGAACCTTTAAGATGTCCCCCAGAGAAACCAGAACAGGGCAGAAATACAATTACAGTACAAATATGTTTGCATTTTCATGCAACAATCCCAACCCTCACTAATCTTCCCTGTAACCTGTTCTTCCCACTTATCAAATACATCTAGATTCTGCCACTCAACAGGGCATATTTACCATGGCCAATTAAGCTATCAACAGCACTGATTTGGGAAGTGGGAGGAAACTGGTAGAATGGATGGGGTGGGGGGCTGGGGCAATTGCAGATTTGGGGAGGATGCCCAAGTGGACACAGAGGGAATGTGTAAACTCTACGTGGACATAGCTGAATTGAACTGCAGTCACTGGAACCGGAAGGTGCAGTTCTTCCAACTGCACCACCTGTAACATAAAGCATTTTACTGTAAATGCTAAAGTTTTCTGATCATAAATTCTAAACATTAAAGGTTTGAATTGACTACTTAAATACTGGTAATATTCCATTCAGAACACCAGCACCTTTTTAACAACTGACATAATTTGGAGTCTAAAACGTTGGCATAATGGAACAACTCTTTTCACAGGTTTAATCCTGACCTACAGTGTTGTTTGTACAGAGTTTGCACAGTCTCCCTGTGATGGAGTGAAACTCACCTAGCTGCTCTGGTTTTATCTCATATCCCAATGAAGTACCGCTAAGTTAATTTAACATGATAATTTGCCAGTGTAAATAAGTGGCAAAGAAATAATAAAGGGAAGTTTACAGCCGCACGAGAGAATTGCAGAGACATGGGACTTATGGATGACTTCTGCTGGGAGCTGGAATTTTCACATTTCCTTGACGTAGGAGGACGACATTACAGCCCACTGGTCCATGCCTGTTCACAGAGCAATCCCACTTCTCCATTAATTCTATGACCTATTGTTCTTATCAACTACTACAAAATTCTGGAGATTTGGGGCAAGTTACAGATTCCTTGGCATGTCACTTTTTTTAAAAACACACCAGGCCTATACTCCCTTGGAGTTTAGAAGAACCAAAAGATATCTTGAACTATACAAGCATTTCTTGGTGGGGGGGGGGGGGGGGAGAGACAGAAATGGGGAAACAGTACATGTTGACTGAGTAGATGCCAAAAAAACAGTATCCTTATCCTCTTTGGGAGAATCTAGGCTCAGTTTCAGAATAAGGGGTCACCACTGAAGACGAAATAATTCTCCAGAAAGCAATGGAGATTACCATTTATAAACCTAAGGCGGTTTGCATTAATGAATTCATGCTCATCCAAGTAACTGTGAATAAAGTTGTACTTGATTAGTTTTTCTAAAAGCTTTCTACCAAAAATAGTTGAATGGACAGATTAGAGGGCTTGTCTACTGAGTCCTTATGGGTGGAGCTGAGAAACAGGAAAGGTATGGCCACATTAGTGGGATTGTATTACAGACCACCCAATAGTCAACGAGACTTGGGAGAGCAAATCTGCAGAGAGATAGCAGGCAACTGCAGGAAACAAAGTTGTGGTGGTAGGGGATTTTAATTTTCCATACATTGATTGGGACTCCCATACTGTTAGGGATCTAGATGGTTTAGAGTTTGTAAAATGTGTTCAGGAAAGTTTTCTAAATCAATATATAGAGGGACCAACTAGAGGGGATGCAATATTGGATCTCCTGTTAGGAAACGAGTTAGGGCAAGTGACAGAAGTCTGTGTAGGGGAGCACTTTGGTTCCAGTGATCATAACACCATTAGTTTCAATTTGATCATGGACAAGGATAGATCTGGTCCTAGGGTTGAGGTTCTGAACTGGAAGAAGGCCAAATTTGAAGAAATGAGAAAGGATCTAAAAAGCATGGATTGGGACAGGTTGTTCCCTGGCAAAGATGTGATCGGTAGGTGGAAGGCTTCAAAGGGGAAATTTTGAGAGTGCAGAGTTTGTATGTTCCTGTCAGGATTGAAAAGGAGGAGGTGCATGCTGTCTTGAGGAAAATTAAAGTGGATAAATCCCCGGGACCTGACAGAGTGTTCCCTCAGATCTTGAAGGAGACTAGTATTGAAATTGCAGGGGCCCTGGCAGAAATATTTAAAATGTCGCTGTCTATGGGTGAAGTGCCAGAGGATTGGAGAGTGGCTCATGTTGTTCCGTTGTTTAAAAAAGGATCAAAAAGTAATCCGGGAAATTATAGGCCGGTGAGTTCAACGTCGGTAGTAGGTAAGTTATTGGAGGGAGTTCTAAGAGACAGAATCTACAAGCATTTGGATAGACAGGGACTTATTTGGGAGAGTCAACATGGCTTTGTGCGTGGTAGGTCATATTTGACCAATCTATTGGAGTTTTTCGAGGAGGTTACCAGGAAAGTGGATGAAGGGAAGGCAGTGGATATTGTCTACATGGATTTCAGTAAGGCCTTTGACAAGGTCCCACATGGGAGGTTAGTTAGTAAAATTCAGTCCCTAGGTATCCATGGAGAGGTGGTAAATTGGATTAGACATTGGCTCAATGGAAGAAGCCAAAGAGTGGTGGTAGAGAATTGCTTCTCTGAATGGAGGTCTGTGACTAGTGGTGTGCCACAGGGATCAGTGCTGGGTCCATTGTTATTTGTCATCTATATCAATGATCTGGATGATAATGTGGTAAATTGGACAGTGAGGAAGGTTTTCAGAGCCTGCAGAGGGACTTGGACCATCTGGAAAAATGGGCTGAAAAATGGCAAATGGAGTTTAATACTGACAAGTGTGAGGTATTGCACGTTGGAAGGACAAACCAAGGTAGAACATACACGGTTAATGGTAAGGCACTGAGGAGTACAGTGGAACAGAGGGATCTGGGAATACAGATACAAAATTCCCTAAAAGTGGCGTCACAAGTAGATAGGGTCATAAAGAGAGCTTTTGGTACATTGGCCTTTATTAATCAAAGTATTGAGTATAAGAGCTGGAATGTTATGATGAGGTTGTATAAGGCATTGGTGAGGCCGAATCTGGAGTATTGTGTTCAGTTTTGGTCACCAAATTACAGGAAGGATATAAATAAGGTTGAAAGAGTGCAGAGAAGGTTTAGAAGGATGTTGCCAGGACTTGAGAAACTCAGTTACAGAGAAAGGTTGAATAGGTTAGGACTTTATTCCCTGGAGCGAAGAAGAATGAGGGGTGATTTGATAGAGGTATATAAAATTATGATGGGTATAGATAGAGTGAATGCAAACAGGCTTTTTCCACTGAGGCAAGGGGAGAAAAAAACCAGAGGACATGGGTTAAGGGTGAGGGGGGAAAAGTTTAAAGGGAACATTAGGGGGGGCTTCTTCACACAGAGAGTGGTGGGAGTATGGAATGAGCTGCCAGATGAGGTGGTAAGTGCAGGTTCTTTTTTAACATTTAAGAATAAATTAGACAGATACATGGATGGGAGGTGTATGGAGGGATATGGTCCGTGTGCCAGTCAGTGGGACTAGGCAGAAAATGGTTCGGCACAGCCAAGAAGGGCCAAAAGGCCTGTTTCTGTGTAGTTTCTATGGTTTCTATCTGTAAATGCTGGGTTTGGACAATTTCTTGGACAAGCTATAACACTTGCAATTCCCTGGCTCTCTCACTCCATTGCCTAGAAAAATGATTGGACCCATTTTAATGTGCTAATATACCAGTTCCAGTACTCACACATTGTTAAATAGTGCAGAAAGACATTTGAATATTTCCTATTTTAATTATGAGGTGTGCTTTTCCAGCAGGTGCACAAGAAGCTCGTGATTGCTGCTTTTTGCCTTGTCACAGAGGTTCATCAAACCTTACAAGATTTCTGCTTGTGGATCGTAGCAACCAGCTACATAAAAAGCCACCATGACAGTGAAGGAAAATGAAGGAAATGAGTGCATGATTTCTTCTTTCAAATATACTTCCATTACTAATCTGTATGTGATTGGAAGCTGTAATTTACATTTTGATAATGTGTTTTTGGGCTGACTGAGCGATCTGGTGATTTTGCTGTCTCTGAAGGAATTCAGTGTGGTTGAGAACGGAGTGTATGGCCTAATGGCAGAGCATGAACTCACAATCGGCTTCAATTCTCAACCAACTTGGTGATTAAGGTGTCAAGCAAGATCGAAATAAACAAGAACGAGAGCGGAAGGCAAGCGGGTGTTCAGCACCATCAGCCCGAATTTGACTGGTCTCCCTCTAGTTCCCTGCTGCCGGAGAAAAGTGCAGGAGTCTTAGGTCTTGAGCAAGGTTTCATCAGGATTGAACAATTTTTAGAGGACTCTGCATGTCATGTTATGTGTGTTCCTGGTTACTCTCTTTTTTTAAAAAATTGATATTTTCGTAATTTTGATCAGGAGTGGACAGGTTCCGCCGCAGTTAACAAATGAAACAGCGCTATACTGAACTGAATTGAACTAAACTGAACATTCCTGGTTTATTTCAAGGGCTCTGCAGTTTCACGTTTAATATTTTGTGTGTTATTCACTCATTTTTTTGCCGTTAGCACAATTTTTTTTTGAGCATTGGGTGTTTGATGCTTTCTTCGAACGAGTTCCATGATGTTTCTTTGTTTCGCGACTGACTACAGGAAGGTGAATCTCAGGGTTATATACTACACACATATATTAATAATAAATGTACTTTGAATCTCTAAAACTTTGAAAAACTTCCTTTGATGTGTAGTGGAGAGTACATTGATGAGCTGCATCACAGCCTGGTATGGAAATACCAAAACCCTTGAATGGAAAATTCTGAAAAAAAACAAAATAGTGGCTATGACCCAGTCCATTACGGATAAAGCCCTCCCACCAGTGAGTACATCTACACAGAGCACTGTCGCAGGAAAGCAGCATCCACCATTAGGGACCCGCACCACCCAGGTCATACGCTCTTCTCGCTGCTGCCTTCAGTAAAGTGGAACAGGAGCCTCAGGACTCACACTAGCAGGTTCAGGAACAGTTATTAAATCTCAACCATCAGGCTCTTGAACAGAAGAGGATAACTTTACTCGCCCCATCACCGAAATGTTCCCACAACCTATGGACTCACTTTCAAGGACTCTTCGTCTCATGTTCGATATTTATTGCTTATTTATTATTATGTCCTTTTTGTATTTGCAGTTTGTTGTCTTTTGCACACTGTGTTGTACGTCCAGTTGGTACAGTCTTTCATTGATTCTATTATGATTATTGAATGTATTATGCCCACAGGAAAATGAACCTTGGTTGTATATGGTAACATATATGTACTTCGATAATAAATGATTAAACTTGGAAATGATGCAAAAAAATGCTCATTAGTTCATCACTTAAATTTCTGAAAATGAAATGTAGGATTAAAAAGTTTATCACACCTTTCTCCTCAACCAAAGCAAAACAAACCCATTTACCACTTCATTTAACTAGACTATGCCTCTGCATCACAAAACAACTCATGCATCCTCCAACCTTCACAGCAGACCAATTACTAAATGCCACAATTTTTAAAAATCCTCATTTTAAAATGTTTTAATTAGCATGAAGTATTTTGTCCTAACTTTCACTAAAATGCTGTATTTTATACTTTTACCAAATGGAGTGAACTAAACATAGCTGAACAGAAAAGAATCCTGTTTCATGGTATCACATATTTCCCTTCAACATCCAGCACTTTCTTTGAAATAATAGAAGTCTTCCCTACAGCAAATTTTGTACTATTGTTCGCACTTAGAGGAAAACAGTTGTTCCCAAATCCACAACACCATGGAAAATGTTACTAACTGGTAGATTTGCACCGTTGTGGACAAAACCAAAATAAAAGTTTGCAGTATCCCATATGCAAAGATCACCTTGTCAAATTCCAGGCTCTTTCTGATATTTTAACTCAACGAATCATTGCCTTGCAGTTGGGGAGGGCTAAGAAGCCAATCTACAAGTGGGACATCAATAAGTAGGAACAGAAATGAGATACAAATTCTTTTTTAAACATGAATTACTCAAAAATTCACATTTGGGGCAATGAATTTTAATAAACATGTAGGATAGAGATGCTGCAACTTTTACTACTTTCCTTGCAAGCAACTAAAACTCTGACTTTCATGAAAACAATATAGGCATTGTAAACTTAAAAAATGAAAATGTTGGAAATCTACAATTTTTAATAAAATTAAAAGCAAAAAAGTGTTGGAAATACTCAGCAGGCCAGAGAAATAAGAAGAATTCATGTTTCTGGTCTACCGCCCTTTGAGAGAATTGTGAAGCAGGGCCGCACAGTATCATAGTGGTTAGCAGAATACTTCACAGTACCAGTGACCCAGGTTCAATTCCCGCCACTGCTTGCAAGGAGTTTGTACGTTCTCCCTCTGGGTTTCCTCCAGGCGTACCGGTTTATAAATAAATAAAAAGAAAACCATTAAACTGCAGGGTGGGTGGTGATGCCTCCAATAGGATAAAACTTCAGTAACATGTGTATCAACTATATGCAAGGTTATCCAGCAAATGCATGGGAATAGTTAGAGAGGAAGTACATAGAAAAAAAAAGAATGTGGGAGCTGCAAAATGCAGAGCAGGAAGTCATGCTCAGAACATCCTTCCACTTCCAGAAGAAAAGAGGAAAAACTACTAAACAAGTTGAGCCAAAATTCACAGGCGGACCACTGATAACAGACCGAGAAATCAAATTACTCAAGAGTCATAGAATTCAATATTGTGGCCTGTCCTGCTGAATATTTCTAGTGTTAATGCGCCACTTTAAGACAGCTGGTAAATACAGACAAGAGGCACCAAAATTAATTTTCTGCAACTATTTTCTTACAGTTGCACAAAAAGAAAATGTCAGCCAAGCAAAGTTTTACCAAACAGGATCCAAACTGGTGAATTAGGCAGAAAGAAATCAGATGGATGCTGTTGCAGTATAACTCTCATTTTAAGTGGTGTCCTGTGAAGTGAAGCTCTAATGCTACACAGCCCAATTCAGAGGAGATGGTGACCAACTGAGCCAAACTCATACAGAACAAAACACTGAGTAACATGTACTGTTACATCAGGTACAAAAACTATCCAGAATAAACTGACTTAAACTGGAAATCCTACAATGGGTTTTAGTCTTTGGCCCATATTTCATTACACAAGAAAGAAATTGCTGACATGTTGTTGACACATTTGTAAGGTCAAGCTCCAAGATTGCCAGGTGACTCTCAAAACATTAATTCATAACATTTTAAAGCTGTGAAAAAGAGGCATGTTACCCTAACTTTTATACTCAGAAACCTCTTTTATATATTAAAAAAAAACTATCCTACTTCTGGGTTTCTAGTTTTACATTAATTTCTGATGCCTGACAGAAGAAAAAGTGGACAGAATAAGTGAACTAGCATCCTTAGGATATCTCAGACTACTTCACACCAAAACATTTTTTGAAGTTCTTACAACATTGTTAAGCAAAAACCTCTGCCTACCATTCTCCATACAGAAAGCATCTAGATAATAGCAGAAGTAAATTAGCTATGTGCATTATAAATGCTGGCCAGAATCAGACTTGCTATCACTGACAATACATAAAGTTTGTTGCAGTAGCAATACAGTGTAAAGACAAAATTACAATAAACTATAAAAGTAAAGATAAAGAAAGGAATATCAAAGTAGTGATCATGGGTTCGAGGACTGTTCTGAGTCATTGAGGCTCATGTACCTCCTCCCCAATGGCAATAACAATCAGTGGGAAATCTCCACGTTTGTGTTCAAATAGTGCAACAACTCTTGAATTCATTTACATGTATTATTTTCCAATGAGGACTCTGACCTCAAAGTGAATTAGTTTCTTTTCTACAGATATCGTCTACACTGCAAATCATTTCCAGCATTTTCTGTTTAAGTGTCACGAGGCCTCCATTCTAACATCTTACTTGAAAGCCAGGAACTCAGCACTTTAAGTGCTGAATTGAAGTACTGGAGTGAGGCATGAGCCTAGATCAGTAAATGAAAAGTGGTCAACCTACCACAAACTTAAGTGCTTGGTACTGAGTACATCTGATTATCAATATTAAGTCATTTTAATGAAATATAACCCTTAATTTTACATCCATGACTTTTGACAAACTCCAGATCAATTTCCCAAATTTTAACTTGGGAAATACAAAATTCATCAGATCATGTCTCACAGGATTCAAACAAATGTTCCAAAAACATTCCAATGCAACACATTGGACTTGTTTTTCAATTCTTATCTAACTTAAACTGTTTAGAAATGTTATTGACATCATGCACAAAAACATCAAAAGTGGGAGACAAAAGCTAGAATAGAATCAGACTTTCAAAAGCAGTAAGTATGTAGAAATAAAAGAGAAAAAAAAAACAAAGTTGGACTAAAAAGTTTACAGATTTAAAAGCCAGGGGAAAAAGTCTTAAAGATCACCTAGACTACCAGTACAATACAATAAAATGAAGTGTTAAAAAAGAGACAGGTTGATGTAGATCGAAGAATATTAGCTAAAGGCTTTGCTCTGGTTGGTTTGCCATTAAACACTATTTACTTATTTAGAAATACAGCATACGATTGGCCCATCAGGCTGCACCACACAGTGGCACCCGACAACCCCGATTTAACCCTAACTTAATCACAGGACAACTTACAATGACCAGTTAACCTACCCGATACATCTTTGGTCCGTGGAAGAAAACCGGAGTACCCAGAGAAAAGCCACGCATTCCAAAGGCACGACGTATAGAGACATCTTATAAAGGACGCCAGGATTGAACTCTGCACCGAGTTGCTAACCGCTACACTGTGGCGCTCGAAGTTACAATAATTGAACATTAAACTTGTACCCAATGTTTAATGAGACAAAAAAGGTTCCAGTAATTAATATTAAAAAATATAGGTCTGCACACTGCCTCCATCGAGGAAATGTTGGAAAATGCCTTGTATACCTAACCAATTCTAATTATTCACACATCCTCCTCCAACTATAAACAGCATAACACAAAATTGAAGGATACATCACAATTAAGTACTACTCTAAAATAGCAAAAGACATCTAAAAACCAATGCACCAGCAATTAGTTTATAGTCTTCATTCTTAATTATGTAGTAGAAAACTATCATTCTATGTATATTATATCCATGTGGAAACTTAAATGAAAATTTCTCAAACATACACACACAAAACCCTAACCCAATTATCAGATCTTAAGTAGCTCTTCTGTTCTGAACTCTGAAAATGAATCCTCTAATTTGAACCAACAGTTTTAAAAAGCCTCATCATTAGAACCAGCTTTATTACCACTGTCATATACAAATGTTTGTATGATGTGAAATTTGTTTTGCATATAAAAATTACTAAAAGTTACAAAAATAAATAAACCATACAAAGGAAATGGAATAATAAAGGTTGTGTTCATCAACCGCTCATAAATCTGATGGTGGAGAGGAGGCAGCCATCACTGAGTGTGGATCTTCAGGCTCCTGTACCACCTCCCTGATGAGAGTAAGAAGAGGGCATGTCGTAGATGGTGAGGGTCCTTAATGAAGAACACTACCTCTTGAAAACGTCTTTGACAGTGGGGAAGATTATTGTACATGAAGCTGGCTGAGTCTACAACCCTACGAAGCCCCTTGCAATCCTATATACTTGAGCCTCTATACAAGTCAGAATAGTCAGAATTCTCTCCACATCATACATCTATAGAGATTTACAAGATTTCTTTGTAACATAATCTCCGCAAGCTCTCTAAGTAGTACAACCACTAGCATGTCGTCTTCATAACTTCATCAATGTGTTGCACCAAGGATAGGTTCTCTGAGATGTTGACAACCAAGAACTTAAAGCTGTTCAACCTTTTCATCTTTGACCCCTCAGTGAAGACTGGTGCGTATTTTCCGGACTTCCCCTTCCTGAAGTCCACAATGAATTCCTTAGTCTTGCTGACATCAAGTGCAAGGTTGTTGATGCAATTCCACTCAACCAGCCAATCTATTGCACTCCTGTACACTCCCTCGTTGCCATCTGAGACTTTAACAACAGCAGCGGTGCTGAGGGGAATATAATGGGTCACAGGTGACAAATATTGTTCATAATAGCAACTGTTCTACATAATTGAAAAACATTGTCATTGAGTTGTTGCGTTCACTTTAAGGGAAGGCGTCTGACGTAATGATGTCAAGGTAAGGTGACTGACTGCTTTTGGTTCGCTCGTAATGGAAGAGCTGTGGCTTTTGTTAAGCACATAAAATGACTCTTGCATGCTTTAGTCACAAAATTCTGTGAATTTATAGATGATGCACTTAGCCACACAGTCACAAATGTAGAGTAGTGGGCTTAATGCAGTAATTGGCAGAATAGGCTTGAGGTGGTGAACAGGGTGCTCCAATAACGAGCAAATAAAATGTTCAACAATAAAACCACAGAAGCTACAAATAGTTAATAATTAAATAATATCCATGGTGAAACTATCAGTGTAGATCTTTTAGCTTATGACTTTCCATCAGACCTTTTATTTTTAACATTTTTCACCTGTACAAACATTTAAAACTTTTACACAAGTCCTGGATGAACACAATCAAGTTAATCCAAGGTCAAGAAGCAAAACTAGTAAATACTTAATATTTGAGGACAGGTTAAATTTTTTAATGAGAAGGGAACACATTAATTAACTATAAAGGCATAGATTTCTTAACTTCCAAGGATAACTGAATTTGATAACTGAATTTTTTGACGAGGCATGCAGAATCAAATAGAGGTTACATGGATTTAAAAACCATTTTACAATGTCACTCATGGCACACTTCCCAGAAAAGTGGCAGACTGGATGAAAAATAGGAACGGTAACAGGAAGGTTAATGGTTGATGGAACTTTAACCGGTGAAGGTTGTTTGCTATTGAAATCTGTATATCTAAAAAAAAATCCCTTGTTCTGAGTACAAAGGTAAAGGAAACAACTGATAAATTGGCCATACGATTGAAGTTTGTTGGTGTTGGGGGGGGGGGGGTGTGTGTGTGTGTGTGTGTGTGTGTGTGTGTGTGTGTGTGTGTGTGTGTGTGTGTGTATATATACATATATATATATATATATATACACGTGCATCAGAGCACCGTCATGACAAGCTTTTTTTTTGGGTGTCTTGGGTATCTGAAACCTGGTGGAGCCCATCCCTCCCCAGGTTTTTTTTTTAAACGAGGTCGAGTTGTTAGCTCGACACTCAACCCAAGCATGGGAGCTGGCTGGATTCCAACTCAGGACCTCTCACCCCGAAGTCCAGCGCTGATGCCACTACGCCACCAGCCAGCTCTAGTGCTGTTAATTTAATATGATGACTAAAACAATAACAAATACTGCTATCACAGCCACTATTCTAGCACGATCTTGCATTTCTTAAGTTTCATCTAAGTCAATAAATATTAGTAATCCACAAATTTTTAAGAGTACAATATCTACTTGTCTGACCTCGGAAACCTAGAGTTTTGGAGTTTTCACCCACCGTAAATGACTGATGGTGACAAACTGATGGACTGTAACCCCTGGTTCTAGAAAACTTTGACACCCGATCATGCTACAGAAGAATTGTATACATCTCTCATTGTTATAAAATCATAAGTACAGGCCCAATTGGCTTATCTCTCCTCAGAAAACAAACTTGCCATTTCAGGACTCGATCTGTTGATCCTCAAATGCGATCTCTCCACTACAATAATCCTTCTTGGGTAAAGAGACTAGACTTGTCCATAATATCGAGTAATATTTCACTTTCAAATCCTTTTCTTCAGTAAAGGCCAAAATACCACTTGCCTTCCTAACTACATGTCTACACTTTTTAATGACCTGTATACTAGGTCCCCCTGAATACCAACACCTCAATATTAAAAAGTTACTGTTTATGTTTCTCAAAGTGGACAAAGTCAACTTTTCACATTATATTTCATTTGTCAAGTTCTTGATCAAGCGGCATCCATCAAAGATCCTCACCACCCAGACCAGGCCTTTTCTCACTGCTACCGTCAGTAAAAGGTACAGGAGCCTCAGGACTCTCACCACCAGGTTGAAGAATAGTTCCTACCCCTCAACCATCAGACTGCTGAACAAAAGGGAATAACTGTACTCATTCTATTTCCGGTGTTCCCACTTTAAGGAATCATTTATCTTGCAATTTCATGTTCTCATTATTTATTGCTATTTATTTATATTTGCATTTGCAAAGTTTGTTGTTCATTGATCCTGCTTACAGTTTCCCAAGTGCCCGATCATCACTTTACCCAGACTCAAGCATTCTTCTCCCTTTTGGTATTAGGTTAACTGCTCTAAAGCTCCAATTATGTTTTTCTTCTTTTTCCACTTTCTCCCTCCCCCCAACTCCTTTCCTAAATAGTGTTGTATTTGTTACCATTTAACCAGCAAAAACCTTTAAGAATCAATAAAATTTTAGAAAATGATAACCACTGCATCCACTATGTGCTATGCTTCATTCTTCCAAACTTTGGCATACAGGTCATCAGGTATTCAGCTCCACTAATTTCTTCCCTTTTTACTGAACGCTAATCTCTTTCAGTGCATGATATCACAACCTGTGGTTCACCATGATTTCTCAAAGGTATTCTGTGTCTTCTGAGAAATCACTCTTTTCAGGCACAACTCATTTCAGGCATAAGCAACTGGCCTCTTATCCCGAAAGCACATCCACTCGTTCTTAAGTTGCATACCATGGATAGATTTTCACAGCTACCATACCCCCTCCATTTTCAGTTAAGTTTTCCAATCATAACTTCGTAGCTTAACTCATTAAAAACACAGGCAATGTTAGGTTAAAATAAAATAAATACTATCTTGCAATTAGTCCAATCATAATAAGAGAATCAAATTATTGTGGTACACTGGGAACTCATTAAAATTAAGTATACCATTCTATCAATAATATATATACTTTTATGTGGAATTTGAGTCTTCACTGAACATTTTGCTCTGCTTTACAAGCTGCATATACTAGAATTACAATTAAGTTAGATGTACAGGACAGAAACATTATACCAAAATTTACACGTCCCTTTTAAGCACATTCAAGTACTTGCCTAGATGCATCTAAAATATCTTGAGAGCATCTGCCTCCAATGCCTTCTCAGTCATTGCATCATCAGACTCCAACCATCCTCTATGTGGAAATAACTCTCCCTTAGAAAATATTAGTCTCTTGTCTTAAACACATGTCCTTTGTCCATGGGAAAATATTTTTTACATCTATCTTAACTATCCTCCTCACAAACATCCTCATCTGCTTCAGGGAAAACAAGTTCAGCCTATCCAGTCTTATAAATGAATGAGCAAACAAATGGCAAAAGTGATGTCTGAGATATATTCTATACGAGACTGAAAATTTCAACATTAAACAGTATCACTATTAGAAACATTGTCGGAAGCTTATTTGTGGGATGAATCTACATAACATCAGGAATGTTTGAAAGAAGATAGTGCCAGCAAACAACACAAGGGCGACATCCTCCGGATGGTTCACAAAACTATTTCTTTCACTTCTTTTATGTCTTCTTAATGTGATTCTGCAACTGCTGGAGCCTGTGGTCTACATTTTTCTGGTGTGTTTTTGGGGCGATTGAGTGATCTGGCGGTTTGCCGTCTCCAAGGGTGTTCGGTGGAGGTTTCAAGTGAAACATGTGGCCTCGAGGTCAAGAAGCCAGTAGGTGGGATGTGAGCCCATGATCAACTCCATTTCTCACTAAGTAAAATGTCGAGGAAGACTGAAACCATCAAGGTGTGAGCAGAAAGCGAGCCGGTGTTCAGTGCCATTTACCAGCCTCCTGCTCACTGCTGCCGGAGGGAAGGTGTCTGCGTGTGCTCTGTTGCTTCCCTCCCTCTGCTGATGGTCCCAGAGGAAGATCCTTTTATTCAAATGGTCTCCCTCTCATTTAATGCTGCCAGAGGATTGTGCCAGAGTCCTGGTCTTGGGCACGATTTAAGTGATGCGGTTTGTGGATTGGACTCTTTAGTTCACCTTATAATGTGCTTCTGGTTGCTCCCCTTTTCTGTTTCTATTTTGGGCAATTTCGATCAGGGTGGTCTGCTGATAACGAATGACACAGTGCTAGACTGAACTGAACTAAATATGCCTGGACTCTTTCGTTTTTGTGTTTTATGTTCTGTGTTTTTTGCCGTTTGCGCAATTTTTTTTGCGTGTGCTAGGGGGGCAGGGTTTTGTTTGTTTCGTGGCTGTTTGTGGGTAGATGAGGCTCACGGTTGTATACTGCATACACACTTTGAATCTTTGAAATTACTTGAAAATAAATCAAAGCTAATTCTGTACACATCTAGTAAACACTAGCCCTTATGATAACAGCAATTCACTGGATTTGATATTTGCCTGAAGAGTTAGGAATGTATCAAAATCAACTTTCAATTTGTTTTATCAGCAAAACCTTTAAAACAATTTGTAACAGATATTTTAAATTTACTAACTGAAATTATAAACCCTGGAAGAGAATGTAATACCAATAACACAATTCCAATAAGATTAAATGAAACTGAACAATTTGTCCCATCAACCTACACTGCACAGTACCAATCAATTGTAAATATAATTTAGCAGCCCTCAAAGCTTCAGGTACATATACAAGTAAATCAAATGTTCCGGTGTGCAAATATACCGCAGTAGCTCAGCTGGTTAAGCAGCTACTTCAAAGCCTGAGCCTGAATCTGACCTTCTGTGCTGACTGTGTAGGGGTTTCCTGATCCACTGTGTTTATGTATGTTTCCTCCGTGGCTCTGCTTTTCTCCCACAGCTCGAAGATGTGCGGGTTGGTGGGTGAATCAGCTGCTTCAGGTGTGCAGGCAAGAGATGATGAAATCCAAGGACAGTTGAAGAGCATGACGGGAGGAAGAAAGGGCATTAGCGTAAATAGATGTCTGATGGTCAGCATGGACTTCATGGGCCAGTGACCCCATTTCCTGGCCAAATGGCAAGAATTTGCTCATTTCCTTAGTTGAAAACGGTGATCAAGAACAGGGTAATTATAAACACTCGTAAGTTATTTAGTGATTGTAGACTCCCAATCAGCACTAACAAGTGTATAAATTACAGTTTAAATTTTTGAGTACATCAGTCAGGGCGCAAGAAAGATTATTCAGTCTCACTTAAGCACGTGGATCAGAAGAAACATTTAATTATCAACATTTGATCCACACAGAATTCAGAATTAGCTTGACAGCACACTTGGCCTCCCAGGTATCTTCACCAACGGTGTTTTGACAGTGAGCCTACAAGGATTTAACAAACCAAGAGTCACATCCTCCTTTATTTTGTTGAATACAAAATGATCACTTGAACACTAAAACTACATACAAGCCCAACTACCCAACCTGAACCCTATGGCACATCACCAATCGTCTCAAGTATTAGTCTGATAAATAATTCAGGTTTGGTATATGGTGAGGTCAAGTTATGCCAGTGGTGCTGAGCAATTTTCTTGGTCAGGATGGTTTGCTTAGCTCTTCATCAGTACTTGCCATTTTATCATCAAACAGATGGAAAGCATGTCTAAGATTTAAAGAGTTAAATACTGTTCTGTCAACACTGTGATTTCTAAATTTCTAAACCTGCTGAATTTCACCTCAACAATAATAGAAGTGGAGAAAACTAAACTCGTTCTGATTATAAATGTTTTCAGTTGCTTTTATAATACATGTTGAATTACAATTCCCCGAACATCATATTCCCCAAACGAATAATTTAGACAATACGTGACTGATTTTCATTTGCAACATTTCAGAGAATTAAACTTTTACATTCAGCCAATTGAATAATTCTAAACTAACAACGATGAATGCAACTGTAGGGTATATCTATGAGAATACTAAGAATCTTGGTGAGTGGTAAATTTATAGAAATTTGTTCAAATATTGACATATCATCAGAAGCCTTTTAAACCAATAATTTTCTTGAGAAATACCTCAAAAGAAAATGAGAAATAACTTTAAGAAATCAATAAATTTTACTTAATTAACAAAAATAGTCTTGATGATCTTGAGCATCCTGTTAAGATTCCCAGGATCCTAAAATCAGTTTCAAAATACGTTCCTTAAGATTTCAAGAACAAATAAAAACTAACACTTCTGATTCTGAAAACACTAAGTGTTTTCTTAGATTAGCTATGCCACAAATCCCTTTTCGTATCAGCTTCAAAGAAAACTAAGACCATTATTGACTGATTAATAACTGCAGAGACACAACACAAACTCTACTTAAATCAAAATAAGATTGTTCTACAAAAACAACAGGAATTCTGCAGATGCTGGAAATTCAAGCAACACACATCAAAGTTGCTGGTGAACGCAGCAGGCCAGGCAGCATCTGTAGGAAGAGGTGCAGTCGACGTTTCAGGCCGAGACCCTTCGTCAGGACTAACTGAAGGAAGAGTGATTAAGGGATTTGAAAGTTGGAGGGGGAGGGGGAGATCCAAAATGATAGATGACAGGAGGAGGAGGGATAGAGCCAAGAGCTGGACAGGTGATAGGCAAAAGGGGATACGAGAGGATCATGGGACAGGAGGTCCAGGAAGAAAGACAAGGTGGGGGGGGGGGAGAACCCAGAGGATGGGCAAGAGGTATATTCAGAGGGACAGAGGGAGAAAAAGGAGAGTGAGAGAAAGAATGTGTGCATAAAAATAAGTATAGGATTGTTCTACATATGTTTTTGATTGTCAAGAACATTAAAAATCATCACATTTAAAAGAAAATCTTTATACCCAAGGATTCTAAAATGGATATTAATAATATTGTTTTGTGAAACAAATCAAAAATTGCAACTATCTGCAATGAAGATTCCACATTGCATCAGCTTCCCCCAACCTGATGAAGTGAATAAGACATTAATAATCCCTCAAATTCTCTTTGGACTCCCCCTTTAACTTTCTATTTACTTGTTACAACATGTTAACAAATAAATTCGTTTGAAGACCTGAGGACAACTCCAAGCAATATTTTTCAGTTTTACATAGTACCATCTCATTTTTGGACAACACAGACACATAATTATCCTATTCTGCCAAGGATTGATTTCTTTGCCTACTCTTTTAGTCAGTAAATACTTGCCTTCTGTAAGTTTCTACCTAACTCAGAGATATTTTCCATAAAACTACTCAGAAATTTGTGTAGCTAGTACGAGGCTCTCAGCTTTCCATCTGCTTCTTTCATCAGAATTTGAGATGCAACCATATCAGAGACCCACTATGGAAATGAAATGAACGTACCAATTAGTGCCTTCTACTCCACAGATTATGGCTCAGAAAAAAAAAACTAACAGTTAATGCATGGGGACCAAAAGGAATTTACTAAAACCGCTGTAGCTACGCCATAACCTCGCTTTGGTCTGTTTTTTTGGGAGAATATTAACATTGCAGTACACTGTTAGATAACTGCCTCGCCAAAATACGCTTACAATGTTACTAAATCTTATTATGTATATGTTGAAAGTTAACTATTATGTTTAAACTGTTTTCTGTTATGCTATTTCTTAATTATTTACTACTAAGCAGCTCGGGAAGGCGGACTATCATGATGACGATGTTTAAAGTCTGGGATGACACAGCGTGACTGGGAGATCCTGGCGCTGTATTACCGAGTCTTCGCAGAAGAAAACGCAAGGAATTTATTAGCATCGAGACTGAGCGCGGCTGCCCGCCAGCACAGCCGTCCGCTGCGGCTGCTGACAAGGGCCGGGGTCCATCCCAGGCCGGCACTCAGCTGGTGCCCAGATCCCGTCCCCGGTGACTACCCTCCCCCCGGGGCAGCAGTGCCAAGCCACTTGCCTCTTTGATGGTGCAGTCCTGTGCCAGCTCGAACTCCTCCTTATCCTTCGGAGTCTTGACGGTAACCCTGATGGTTCTGGTTGAAGCCGCCGAGCCCGGCCCACCGCCCGCCGCCCTCTCCGCCATCCCGGAGCCTCCTGTCAACAAGCAGCCAGCTTCCTCATTGCACCGCGGCACCACGGGAAACGCACGAGTGGGCGGGGAAGGTCCTCAGGAAAACCGCAGGGAAAATCAAACCAATACGCACGGAAGTCAGCAGCCGGCCGCGCCGCCGCTTCACTAATATTTCCGCCTCACCGGGCGGCACCGAGCGCAGATGACGCTACCGGGGGTCGACTGCTGGCGATGACGCAATGCGCGAGGGCAGCAGCCACAACCGGAAAGTGGAACTTGGGATGCCGGGAGAGGGAGGCCTTGGACAAAGGAAGTGACGTTCACTGGCTGCTTGAGATGCCGCCCTGGTGTGCGAAGGTGTTTAAATTCTGGAGACCTTGTTGATCTTTAATAATAATTAATAAAAAAGATTTTTTAAATGAAAATAAATTCTGGAGACATCTTGACCCACCTAGGGTTGGATCAGACGAAATTTTAAATTAAATTGTAATTGATGCTGACTTGTGTACTAATCCAGTTTGATGATTGATTTCGAATTTGCTGTAATATTTTTAATTATCAGAAAATCTTCTAAGTAAATGTACATAAACTGATTTTTTAAAAACTTATTGATTTCTCCCTCTCCGTTAAAATCGCAATTCCTTTATGCAAAGCACGAGAAACTGAGAGAAGTTGACAATTGATTTTACTGACTCAGCAAAATCGAGCGCGTACATTTGAATGCAACCACCGGCCAATTTTAGCCAAATGCATTTTCTCCTCGAGTGTATAGTACGACATATGGGCAAATAGCATTGAATCATATTCCAGCTGGTACCCCTGGCTGGTGAGATGACTTGGACCTTAGACTGGAGCAGCAGCAAACTCAAGCATTGTCTGCATTCTGAGATCTGGATATCCTTGATTTTGGAAGAGTTGCCATAGATTGACCGGTTTATGCTTAGGGTTGAAGGTAGCTGCATTCCCATGGGAATTTTGATGGGAGTGGGGTGGTGAGATGCAACATCGATGATAGTCTTCACCGAGAATGATTTTGTGAGCATCTGTAGAAGAATTTTAAGAGGGTGGTCCAAAGACTCTCCTGACTGTTGGTATCAAAGGCTATTTTTTTTTAAGGCTATATATTGTGGCTAGTGCTGTTCCAAGCATTTTTCTTGGAGTTGTGCAGTGAAGATCATGTCCATTAGGTCTTTGGATTGGGGATTGGGGATTTGCTCTTTCCCCACTGAGCGCACCTTCCCATCTTCTCATAATTCCTACTGATTCATCAATGCCTTATTTTTGAAATCAGGCCAGTTTTACTCTCAAAAGGACAATCCCATCATGCCCAAAATTAGAACAATTCAGGTAAAGTATATTCTTCCTTAGGTGCAGAGGTCAAAGCTCCATAGTATTTCAAAAAAATGCCTCATCAAATTCCTGTACTGTCTCCGCAAGTCTCTTGCATACCAACTGTCTTCCATATAAAGGCCAAAACGCTATTTCTTTTCCTATCTTTTTGCACTTCATGAACCAGCACGACATTTAGTAAGTTCCCAATGTATTTCATTTCCATTAGAGTCAGAGTTATACAGCAATAAATAGACCCCAAGCTCAACTCATCCATACTGACCAAGGTGTCTTCCTGAGCTGGTACCTTTTGGTCCCCATTTGGCTTCTATCCCTCTGAACCTTTTCTATTCATGAATCTGTTCTGATGCCTTTTAAACATTGTAATGATGCCTACCTCTGGCAGCTCATTCCAATGCAGAAAACACTCTTTTAAAAACCGCCTCTTCATTTTCCATTTCAATCTTTCTCCTCTCACTATAAACCTATGCCTTCTAGTTTTAGATATCTCTATCCTGGGAGAAAGACTATGCTGTGGCGACCCACTTTCTAGCGCACACGAACCGGCTCACAACAGCACGCGCAGGCAGAGGGCCGGCACCAGAAAGGGCGCCAGGCCATCTTCACCAGCAGGGGGAAAATCCTGCGCGCGGAAAGGGTCTGGGAATATGCATTCCCCACAGCAATCCCGCCCCAGGGAGGGCGGGAATGGGAAGGCTTTAAAAGCAGGCCACGAAGTTTGAATAAATCTCTTTCATCGCAACTCCAACTCACCGACTCGGTGTGGTTATTCTAGCGCTGTGTGTAGCACACTGCTACATTTGGTGACCCCGACAGCCCAAACGATATTTGGGCCAGAGATGACCGACGCTGCATCTTTTCACGCAGTTTCGTTACAACTGCCAGGCTTTTGGCCGCTGAGACCCCATCTGTGGTTGGAACAGGCAGAAGCACAATTCCACATTCGGCAGATAACCTCGGAGTCCACTCGTTACTACTACGTGCTGAGCGCTCTCGACCAAGAGACTGCTGCACAAGTTGAGGAGTTTATACAGTCGCCTCCGAGAATGGCAAATACACAGCATTCAAAGCCCTGCTCATAAGGACTTTTGGACTCTCACGGCGCGAACGAGCTGCCCGCTTAATGCACCTGGAAGGTTTGGGAGACAGGCCGCCATCGGCATTAATAAACGAAATGCTGGCCCTGGCTGAAGGACACAAAACCTGCCTCATGTTTGAGCAGGCGTTCCTAGAGCAACTGCCCGAGGACATACGCCTGCTGCTGTCCGACGCAGATTTCAGCGACCCCCGGGAGGTGGCGGCCCGAGCAGATGTGCTGTGGAATGCCAAGAAGGAGAGAGGGGCATCCGTCGCACAGATCACCAAGCTGCATGCCCAACAACAGACCAGACCAGGCCTGGCAGCAGAGCCCAACGAACAATGGTGCTTCTACCACCAGTGGTGGGGCACAGAGGCCCGCCGCTGTAGACCACCCTGCAAATTCCCGGGAAACGCCAAGGCCCAGCCGCTGCCGATCGCTACGGCGGCTGCCCATCAGGACAAGCAGTCGGGATGCCGATTTTTGGTCGACACCGGAGCGGAGATCAGCGTTTTACCTCCAACGAGTTACGACACCCGCAACAGAGAACCGGGACCCACCCTGAGGGCCGCAAATGGCAGCACAATACGAACCTACGGCACCCGCACGGTGCGGCTACAGTTCAGCTCCAGCCGGTTCACGTGGGACTTCACACTGGCCGCCGTGGCCCAACCACTCCTGGGGGCGGATTTTCTGCGAGCCCACAGCCTGCTGGTCGACCTGCAAGGGAAGCGACTCGTCCACGCCAAGACTTTTCAAACGTTCTCCCTGGGTGAAGCAAAGTTGCCAGCCCCACACCTGGACTCCATCACACTGTCCAATGATGAATTCACCAGGGTCCTGGCAGATTTCCCATCAGTACTGACACCGCAGTTCATGGCAGCCATGCCCAAACACGGAATACAGCACCACATCCCGACCCAGGGACCACCCCTCCACGCCCGTGCTCGAAGACTTCCCCCGGACAAGCTCCGACTGGCGAAGGAGGAGTTCAAGAAGATGGAGGAATTGGGGATCATACGACGGTCCGACAGCCCATGGGCCTCCCCCCTGCACATGGTGCCCAAGGCAACGGGTGGCTGGAGACCATGCGGTGACTACCGCAAGCTGAACGAGGCTACAACGCCAGACCGCTACCCTGTGCCACACATTCAAGACTTCGCAGCAAACCTACACAGCGCAAGGATCTTTTCCAAGGTAGACCTCGTCCGGGGATACCATCAAATCCCTGTACATCCGGACGACATCCCCAAAACAGCACTTATCACCCCATTCGGACTTTTCGAATTCTTCCGAATGCCGTTTGGTCTAAAGAAAGTCACAGACTTTCCAGCGGCTAATGGACACGGTGGGATGCGACCTGGACTTTGCATTCATCTATTTGGACGACATCCTCATAGCCAGCAGTAGTCGTCAGGAGCATCTGTCCCACCTCCGCCAGCTCTACTCCCGTCTGAGCGAATTCGGCCTTACAATCAACCCAGCCAAATGCCAGTTCGGACTCAACACCATCGACTTCCTGGGCCACAGGATTACTAAAGACGGGGCAACCCCGCTGCCCGCCAAGGTAGACGCAGTCCGCAACTTCCCCCAACCCAACACAATCAAAGGCCTGCAGGAATTCGTGGGTATGGTGAATTTCTACCACCGTTTCCTCCCCTCAGCAGCCCGAACCATGCGCCCCCTGTTCACTCTAATGTCAGGTAAGGGCAAGGACATTACCTGGGACGAAGAGGCCGCAGCCGCTTTCATTAAAACCAAAGAAGCCTTGGCAAACGCCGCGATGCTAGTGCACCCCAGAACGGACGTTCCTACTGCCCTCACGGTGGACGCATCCAACACAGCGGTCGGTGGAGTGCTGGAACAACTCATCGAGGGCCGCTGGCAACCCCTGGCGTTCTTCAGCAAACACCTACGACCACCTGAACTCAAATACAGTGCTTTCGACCGGGAGCTATTGGCACTATACCTGGCAATCCGGCATTTCAGGTACTTCTTAGAAGGTAGGCCCCTCACCGCGTTCACAGACCACAAACCGCTCACCTTTGCATTCACGAAGGTGTCCGACCCCTGGTCGTCCCGCCAGCAGCGACATCTGTCCTACATCTCCGAGTACACGATGGACATCCGGCATGTCTCGGGAAAGGACAACGTTGTGGCAGACGCACGATCCAGACCTACCATACAGGCCCTATCCCAGGGGGTGGACTATGCAGAGCTGGCAGAGGCACAGCAGGCAGACGCTGAGATCCCCAGTTACAGGACTGCAGTCTCCGGTTTACAGCTCCAAGACCTCCCTGTAGGCCCAGGTGAGAGGACCCTACTATGTGACATAGCTACTGGCCAACCCCACCCCGTCGTCCCAGCAGCCTGGCGCCAGCGGGTTTTCGAATCCATTCACAACTTAGCGCACCCCTCCATCAGGACAACTGTCCGGCTGGTCGCCAACAGGTTCGTGTGGCATGGGCTTCGTAAACAGGTCAGGGAATGGGCCAAAACATGCATGCAGTGCCAAACGGCCAAGGTGCAGCGGCACACCAAGGCTCCGCCGCAGCACTTCGAACCCACCCGCTGGAGGTTCGACCACATCCCTGTGGATATCGTGGGGCCCCTGCCACTGTCGCGAGGAGCGCGGTACCTCCTAACTATGATAGACCGGTTCACCAGATGGCCAGAGGCAGTCCCACTCACCGACACCACCTCCGAATCCTGCGCCCGAGCACTGATCGCAACCTGGGTAGCCCGCTTCGGGGTACCGGCCCACATTACCTCCGACAGGGGCGCCCAGTTCACCTCCAGCCTGTGGTCGGCTATGGCCAACCTTTTAGGATCGCAGCTACACCACACAACTGCCTACCACCCACAGTCGAACGGACTAGTGGAACGCTTCCACAGTCACCTGAAGTCGGCTCTCATGGCCCGCCTGGAGGGGCCTAACTGGGCGGACGAGCTTCCCTGGGTCCTGCTCGGAATCTGCACGGCGCCCAAAATGGATCTGCACACCCCATCGGCTGAGTTGGTGTACGGCGCACCCCTAGTAGTCCCAGGAGAGTTCATACCAGCCCCAAGGGGGCAAGAGAAAGAACCCGCAGCAGTCCTGGACAGACTACGTGAGAGGCTCGGTAACCTGGCCCCCATCCCCACTTCACAGCACGGACAGAGCCCGACCTGCGTACCCAAAGACCTGCAGAACTGTAAGTTTCTTTTTGTACGATGGGGTGGACACCGGGCACCGCTACAGCGGCCCTACGAGGGGCCGTTTAAGGTGATCAGGAACAACGGGTCCACGTTCGTGTTGGACATTGGGGGGAGAGAGGAGGTATTCACGGTGGACTGACTCAAACTGGCCCATGTGGACTTGGCGCAGCCGGTCCGGGCTCAGGCACCGCGGCGCAGAGGCAGACCTCCCAAACAGAGGCCGATCCAGACTGTGGACATTGGGGGAGGTATCGCCGGTTCTGGGGGGGTTATGTGGCGACCCACTTTCTAGCGCACACGAACCGGCTCACAACAGCGCGCGTAGGCAGAGGGCCGGCACCAGAAAGGGCGCCAGGCCATCTTCACCAGCAGGGGGGAAATCCCGCGTGCAGAAAGGGTCTGGGAATATGCACTCCCCACAGCAATCCTGCCCAAGGGAGGGTGGGAACGGGAAGGTTTTAAAAGCAGGCCGCGAAGTTTGAATAAATCTCTTTCATCGCAACTCTAACTCACCGACTCCGTGTGGTTATTCTAGCACTGTGTGTAGCACACCGCTACAATGCAATCATTGTGTTAGGCCTGTTATGATTTTATAAACTCCCATGAGGTCACTCCTCAGCCTTCTTCACTCCAGTGAAAACAGTCCCAGCCTATCCAGTCTCTTGCCATAACCAGGGGCGACGCTAAGGTGGTGCTAGTTGGTGCTATAGCCCCAGCAGAAATTACAATAGCACCAGCGTAGCACCACCAAGAAATTAACTGAAATTCCACATACAAATTGCAGCTGCTTTGCTTTCTCTGTATAGTTTTGGATACGGTTTGTTTCTCCAGTTGATCTAGTGAAACAGCGCCCCCAATTACCATAGCACCCACGTAGCAATAAAGTTATAAATTCTGTCAGATCCACTCTACGCTTCTGCTTATTCGTTCGTTGTCAAAGTCTTGCCGTTACTGTCCTCAGATCAGTTAAGCTGATTTAAGATCACTTAAGGTGGTGATGTCACTCACTCTCACTCACGCGAGAGATTGATAGGTACAGATACAGGTACATCCAGGTACAGATCGGTGGTCTCGCGAGACTAATGGGTGCCCCCCCCCACACACACACACATTGTGCTTTAACAAGCGAACGTGGGCCTGGCACGCGCATTATTTTGGCCGGCGTGAAAAATGGCTTGATTTTTAGTCAGAAAACGACCTCATCCAGAGGAATCGGTGGTGTCTCAGCCTGAGCCTGTCTCTAATTTAAAGTGACATGCAGAAAGAAGTAAGTGGGGATGAGGACGACAGCAGTTCATCGAAGGAGTATGAGGGCAAGTAGAGGAACAAGAAATGGAGCGGGATTCGGAAGAGAACATGGATGAAGCCGCTCTTGGTGATGTGGGAATACTGTTAGCGATGTTAGCCAGCAGCCTGAGGAAGGACCCCATCAGCCAGCATTGAAAAAGTACCCTTTGCAGCAGTTTGGCAATCAGCAAAGGAGTTTTATTCGTGGCTGCTTTGACCTGTACTCCTGGCTGGAATATTCAATCACAAAAGATGCTACGTTCTGCTTCGCATGCAGGCATTTCCTGCATGGAGGACATGGGTTCCATTCTGAGTCTACCTTCGCTGTCACCGGTTACCGCAACTGGCGGAAAGCTACAACAGCTTTCATAACCCACCATGTAAGTGCAGCTCATAAGTTTGCTATGGAGGCATGGGCTGAATTCAGATTGAGAAAACAAGACGGTTCAAGATTGGGAAATATGCTTGACAAAGGACGTGCAAAGATTGTCCAAGAAAATCGTGAGTATATGAGAGCAGTGGTTGAGTCTCTACGCTATACTGCGTGCCAAGGCATTGCCCAGCGAGGACACCGGGAGGATGATGGATCTGGCAATAGGGGAAACTTTGTTGAGTTCCTGAGTGTAATTGGGAAGTTTGATAAAACTGTAGCTAAAAAAAAAGGACAATCCTGTTAATGCAAAAAACACCCATCACGATATCCAAAATGAAATTATGTGTATTATGGCAGATATGGTCAGACGTCAAATAAGTGCAGAAATCAAGGAGGCTGGACATTTTGCCATCATGGTGGATGAAAGTAAAGACTTGAGTAAAAAGGAGCAAATATCAGTGGTGGTGCGGTATTTAAATAACGAAACAGTGCTTGCAGAATTCTTGCACTTCACTCCAGCAGAATTGTTGGACGCAGAGTCGCTTCTTAAAAGCATTGAACAGACACTCGCCCAGTGTGTTATGGATAAGAACACGTGTATGGGTCAGTGTTATGACGGGGCGGCAGTGATGTCTGGGTGCAATAACGGGGTATAAGAGAGGTTCAGGAAAGAGGTCCCGCAGGCATTATATATACACTGCCATGCTCACAGACTTAACCTTGTTTTAGTGGATGTTGTGAGCAATGTACCACAAGCCGGCAGGTGAGTTCTTTGAAACTCTGCAGCTGCTTTACAACTTAATTTCAAACTCTGATGCCTACAATCTTTTCATGAAGGAACAGAGAGAATTGGAATCAACTGCACAGCCTGTGGAGTTGAAGAAATTGTCAGATACACGCTGGGCATGGCAGTATGCGGCTTTGTGGGCTATAAGGAAATCACTCCCTGCCGTTCTAGCTACAATACAGGATATTATGGGTCAACCAAATGCACGGAGGAAAATGGAGGCCAGAGCTGGAAATGGACTGATTGACGAGCAGTTTCCTTTATTTCTCACTCTGTTTGAGAATTTATTCTGAGTCACCAAGTTCATGTCAGACCAGCTACAATCTCCCAGTTTGGAGCTTTCATCCGCTGTGGACTTGGCTCAGTCTATTATCGATGCACTCTCAGGAAAACGAGGAGAGGAATCATGGAGTGAAATTCAGGCAAGAGCTCGGGACCTGTGCGTCAAGGCTGGTATTCAGAGCAGACCACATGAAAAGAGACAGGCCCAGCCAGCCTGCCACCTACATGATTTTGTTGTTGAGCCCTAATCTGAACGCACACCTGTCACATCCTCTGATGACTTTTGCAAGCACAGTTTCTATCCGGTTATAGGCAGACTTCTGACTGAAGTGAAAAGACGGCTCTTAATTGAGACTGGGGGTGTTCTGACTGGAGTCTCAGCATTGAGTCTCAAACACAAGCTCTTCCTAGACAAGAATTGTCTTTGGCCAATGGCCCAATACTATGGAGTGACTGAAGTGAACCTGACTGCAGAGCTACATCAGGTTCGGAGTCTGCTGGAAACAAAACAAAAACAAGGACAGACGGCGAATGACACAGTGGAATTTCTAGCTCTAATGAGATCCTACTGCGATGCAGTTATAGATTTATACAAACTAATCTGCATATCACTGACTCTACCCGTGACATCTGCCTCATGCAAACGGAGTTTCTCTTGCTTCAGACTCAAAAACTACCTAAGGAACAGCAGCTTGGCCCTGTTGGCCATAAACAGCTGGAGGACCAAAGCACTTGACATCCAGAAAATTATTGGTGCTTTCGCCACCAATCATAACAACAGACAGACTGTGCTTCTCTGAAAACATCAATGGTGAGTGCAGTTGTTTTTTAAAAAAAAAATTGGGCCGAAACAAATGCTGATTATTATCATTTTGCGGTGGATACCCCATAGTCCCTATGTTTCCTGCAAATCCTAAAATATTACATTTGCTGCTATTAAGCTTGCTTAATTTTTGCTTAGACTTCCAAGTGGTGATTCTGTTGATTTTTGTTTTAAATTCAGTAGCCGAATTAATTGAGGTATTACATGGTCAGAGTACGATTCAGAGTACAATTTGTCCAACTCCTGGTAAAGCCTTGCATCTGTTGTTTGCCTTATTTGACTTTAATAACGGTGTACCTTTTGGCATTGTCTGTCTATGCAATGCGAATAGCAGTGAGAATTGTGGGTTAATGTTGTGTTTTTCAGTTGAAAAGCACGCATTTGACGCTGGTTGCGGGATTGGTGTGTGACTCACGTTGTGCGCTGTGGTTCGGATGCTCTGTTGGTTTGTTTGTTTATGCTCTGTGTAGCCCGGGTTGTCTCCGATGCTGTTGACACTGTCACAGTTCACTATAAAATTAGATCTATCAATTGCTGTTGGTTGGGAATCAAAGGGGCATTTATAGTAGGCACAATGCTTGAAACTGACTTTTGAATGCCACGCGTCTGGCCTTGCAAATACACATTACCATACAGTACATCCCTCAGCACCATCACTGAATAATTCAGCCCCACTGTAGCACCAGCAAGAAAAAATCTCTGGCGCTGCCACTGGTCATAACTTAAGGCCTCCGGGCCTGATGGTGACTTGATGATCTTTTCTACACCCTCTCAAGTTTTCTACATCCTTCCTATTGCATGCTGACCAGAAATGCACACAATATTCCAGGTCTCAAAAATATCCTATACAACTGTCGCGTGGGAGCTGAATTCTTATACTCAGTGCCCTGTCAAATGAAGACAAGCATGCCTTGCACATTCTTCACCACTCTGTCTGCACGTGTCATCATATTCAGGGAATGAGATACTTGCACCCCAGGTATCTCTTTTCTACAACACTCCCCATGTCCCCATCATAGAAACATAGAAAATAGGTGCAGGAGTAGGCCATTCGGCCCTTCGAGCCTGCACCGCCATTTATTATGATCATGGCTGATCATCCAACTCAGAACCCCGCCCCAGCCTTCCCTCCACACCCCCTGATCCCCGTAGCCACAAGGGCCGTATCTAACTCCCTCTTAAATATAGCCAATGAACTGGCCTCAACTGTTTCCTGTGGCAGAGAATTCCACAGATTCACCACTCTCTGTGTGAAGAAGTTTTTCCTAATCTCAGTCCTAAAAGGCTTCCCCTTTATCCTCAAACTGTGACCCCTTGTTCTGGACTTCCCCAACATCGGGAACAATCTTCCTGCATCTAGCCTGTCCAATTCCTTTAGGATTTTATACGTTTCAATCAGATCCCCCCCTCAATCTTCTAAATTCCAACGAGTACAAGCCCAGTTCATCCAGTCTTTCTTCATATGAAAGTCCTGCCATCCCAGGAATCAATCTGGTGAACCTTCTTTGTACTCCCTCTATGGCAAGGATGTCTTTCCTCAGATTAGGGGACCAAAACTGCACACAATACTCCAGGTGTGGTCTCACCAAGGCCTTGTACTACTGCAGTAGTACCTCCCTGCTCCTGTACTCGAATCCTCTCGCTATAAATGCCAGCATACCATTTGCCTTTTTCAACGCCTGCTGTACCTGCATGCCCACTTTCAATGACTGGTGTATAATGACACCCAGGTCTCGTTGCACCTCCCCTTTTCCTAATCGGCCACCATTCAGATAATAATCTGTTTTCCTATTTTTGCTACCAAAGTGGATAACTTCACATTTATCCACATTAAATTGCATCTGCCATGAATTTGCCCACTCACCCAACCTATCCAAGTCACTCTGCATCCTCTTAGCATCCTCCTCATAGCCAACACTGCCACCCAGCTTCGTGTCATCCGCAAACTTGGAGATGCTGCATTTAATTCCCTCATCCAAGTCATTAATATATATTGTAAACAACTGGGGTCCCAGCACTGAGCCTTGCGGTACCCCACTAGTCACTGCCTGCCATTCTGAAAAGGTCCCATTTATTCCCACTCTTTGCTTCCTGTCTGCTAACCAATTCTCCATCCACATCAATACCTTACCCCCAATACCGTGTGCTTTAAGTTTGCACACTAATCTCCTGTGTGGGACCTTGTCAAAAGCCTTTTGAAAATCCAAATATACCACATCCACTGGTTCTCCCCTATCCACTCTACTAGTTACATCCTCAAAAAATTCTATGAGTTTCGTCAGACATGATTTTCCTTTCACAAATCCATGCTGACTTTGTCCGATGATTTCACCGCTTTCCAAATGTGCTGTTATCACATCTTTGATAACTGACTCCAGCAGTTTCCCCACCACCGACGTTAGGCTAACCGGTCTATAATTCCCCGGTTTCTCTCTCCCTCCTTTTTTAAAAAGTGGGGTTACATTAGCCACCCTCCAATCCTCAGGAACTAGTCCAGAATCTAACGAGTTTTGAAAAATTATCACTAATGCATCCACTATTTCTTGGGCTACTTCCTTAAGCACTCTAGGATGCAGACCATCTGGCCCTGGGGATTTATCTGCCTTCAATCCCTTCAATTTACCCAACACCACTTCCCTACTAACATGTATTTCGCTCAGTTCCTCCATCTCACTGGACCCTCTGTCCCTTACTATTTCTGGAAGAATATTTATGTCCTCCTTAGTGAAGACAGAACCAAAGTAATTATTCAATTGGTCTGCCATATCCTTGCTCCCCATAATCAATTCACCTGTTTCTGTCTGTAGGGGACCTACATTTGTCTTTACCAGTCTTTTCCTTTTTACATATCTATAAAAGCTTTTACAGTCAGTTTTTATGTTCCCTGCCAGTTTTCTCTCATAATCTTTTTTCCCCTTCCTAATTAAGCCCTTTGTCCTCCTCTGCTGAACTCTGAATTTCTCCCAGTCCTCAGGTGAGCCACTTTCTCTGGCTAATTTGTATGCTGCTTCTTTGGAATTGATACTATCCCTAATTTCTCTTGTCAGCCATGGGTGCACTACCTTCCTTGATTTATTCTTTTGCCAAACTGGGATGAACAATTGTTGTAGTTCATCCATGCAACCTTTAAATGCTTGCCATTGCATATCCACCGTCAATCCTTTAAGTGTCATTTGCCAGTCTATCTTAGCTAATTCACGTCTCATACCTTCAAAGTTACCCCTCTTTAAGTTCAGAACCCTTGTTTCTGAATTAACTATGTCACTCTCCATCTTAATGAAGAATTCCACCATATTATGGTCACTCTTAACCAAGGGGCCTCTCACAACAAGATTGCTAATTAACCCTTCCTTATTGCTCAAAACCCAGTCCAGAATAGCCTGCTCTCTAGTTGGTTCCTCAACATGTTGGTTCAAAAAACCATCCCGCATACATTCCAAGAAATCCTCTTCCTCAGCACCTTTACCAATTTGGTTCACCCAATCTACATGTAGATTGAAGTCACCCATTATAACTGCTGTTCCTTTATTGCACACATTTCTAATTTCCTGTTTAATACCATCTCCGACCTCACTACTACTGCTAGGTGGCCTGTACACAACTCCCACCAGCGTCTTCTGCCCCTTAGTGTTACGCAGCTCTACCCATATTGATTCCACATCTTCCCGGCTTATGTCCTTCCTTTCTATTGTGTTAATCTCTTCTTTAACCAGCAACGCCACTCCACCTCCCCTTCCTTCAATACTATACTGTGCAAGACCTGCCCTGGTTTACCTTCCCAAAGTGTGTCTCTTCGTAATTGTCTGAGTTAAATTCTATCTCCCATTCCTTTGCCCACTTTCCCAGTTGATCCAGATCCTGTTTCCCTTTTCACTGTCCACCACACCAGCAATTTTGGCGTAATCCTCAAATTTACATTCTCGTCAAAATATGTGGCTAACTATAGTGGACCCAGCACTAATCCTACCTGAGTGCAAGGCTTTAACGTTTTCCTGTCACCTTGTTACCCACTCACTAAATCGGTCATCCCCTTTGGAGACTTTGATCTTCCTGACAATTCACTTTCCCTCCGTTATGATCTGGAGCCACTCGAGGCTGCACATTTCCTTCTCTGAAGGATATCAGGAAAGCAGATACATTTTAAAATCATTCAACAGTTTCATGGCCTCATTATCAACTCTAAGTTTTTAGAAGTCCACTCTGCTCTGAAGCACCGAGAAAACACAGTCATCTGAAAGCTGAATGGAAGCCAAGTCAGGCAGTGTAGACTAGAGATAGACTAGTGCATGAAAGTAGCAACAAAGCTGAAGTCCAGCCATGATTTCACCGGGTGACAGATCTGGGATGAATGGTCAAATGGCCTACTCCTACTTCCATTTCTTTTGTTCAAATGATAAATCGTTAAGAGCACAACCTCGTCATTACCAATACCTCGTCTGGTCTTACAGACACATGGCCACATCTTTAATTACTGTTCTGAAAGCCTATGTCATCATCCAAGCAAAAGACCAGAAAAAAGTGTGCATCTCTGGACCACGACTGATGCCAACAGTCACTAATCTATTACTCAATTTGCCATGTCATCTCTATCACTCTAGTTTCAAAATAGCTGATAACAAAATGCCATTATAAGAAAATCAAATCACAAACCTTTCAAAGATGGTTCTTGTTCCACATTTGACAGTTAATGTGAAAAATCACAAACAACAGGAGCCAAAGAGCATGACTCCAAAATAATTAGTGCCTAATTTTAGATTCTTGGCTTTTCTGCTAGAAAACTGGGTTGAAGAAAATAACTGGGAGCAAATTGGCTTTCCAGGCTTGGGTACTCCTTCAAGCCTCAGAGAGAGAAACAGCTTTACAAGCATCTGAAATTAGAGCTTCAACAAAAGACTCAAACCAACGGACAAACTGTGAGTGGAAAACAGCACAGACAGAAAAGCAATTCATGGACAACCACAACGTCTAACTCCTTCAATGCAGTGAAGACCATCTATGGCCAGAACATCTGACAATAAACCAATTCACCAATTGCTCATTTTGTAAAGAGTCAAGGAAAAAAAAGGAGAGCTCTTCAAGGAGAGGCAACCAACACTTCAGGGAAAAACTCCTCAAGCAAGACTGTGAGGTTCAAGTTCTCTGTTTTGCTGTGCTCTGTCCAGTCCAATCTTGATGCCACCCTGGGCCAAAAAAACTGAAAAGGTTAAACATAAAATGAAAAAAATAACATTTATTAACCCGACTGTTTTCAATCTACCAGGAAACAGAATTCAAAAATGGTTATCAGTTCTGCTGTTAAATTTGACAGGACCAGAGAAAACCCTTTTACTGAAGGAGGCAACTTGAACCAGTCTGGCCATTCTCCTCTAACGTCTCTCATTAATAAGTCATTGTCACCTACAGAACTGCCACTCACTGGATTTTCTTTTTGTGTTTCGCACCATTCTCTGTAAACTCTAGAGTCTGTTTTGTGTGAAAGTCCCAGGAAATCAGCAGTTTATGAAACACTCATACTACTCTGTCTGACACCAACAATCATTCCACCGTCAAAGTCACTTAGATCACATTTCTTACCCATTCCGATGTCTGGTCAGAATAACGACTGAACCTCTTGACCATGCCTGTATGTTTCTATGCATTGATTTGCTGCCACATGATTGGCTGATTCGATATTTGCATTACCAAGGTGTACTGGTGCACCTAATAAAGTGGCCACGAAGTGCATATGCAAGATCCTCTTGGGTTTGGTTTGGGAAGCCAAGGCACTGGTTGGAAAGAAAGGTGCATGATCAAATAAGTAGAGGTTGAGGTGGTCATTGGTGGGGAGAGGAAGCACATCAGTGTAAATTAGGAAGGAATACTAATTTCAGAGTAAGTGAATGACATAAACAAATACACATCAATTTCTCTGTAATAATTTAGGCATAAGTCTTGCGCTATTCTAAACAAAAACACAAAATAACTTTACTTGATTGCATGAATAAACAAGTACCCTCAAAACTTGCAGTGTTGGTAAATGTGGTGAACGTAGATTTTGAGCAAGTGCATGTTGTGAATACTCAAGAGCACCAAGAATGATTAGTGTACCACCACATACTCATCAGAGGCCAAATATGACAGACCATTCTCACTCAGCTGAAACAAAGTAAATGCTTGAGGCAAATGGGGAGCTTGTTTTCTTCGTTACAAAAAGCTATTACTGTTTACATAAGCCACAGTACAATTTTTTTAAATCACCAGGCAGTGCATAAAGCCAGAAATTTTTTTGTTGCTTTTGATTTCCAGATAGATTAAAATTAGATCTAAAAAAAAAAATAAAATTCACATCTTGTTCATTCGGAAGAGGGATATTTCTGTTACATTGAAAATAACATGTCACTTTCTGCATGCATAATTAAGTCAACAAGGTCGCTGCACAGTGTTTCAAAGACAGCGTGTTTCAGTTGCCAAAAAGTCCTGGACAAAAGAATGTAAGCGTTTTTCTACAATTCCAGGATGTTCAGTTTTATTTTTCAAATTTCCAGCATGGTTTAGTCACAATTAATAATCTGCCACCTAAAACTAATTTTAAAATGAAATCAGAGTTTAGAGCTCAGAAGCACAAAATTCAATAACACAATTAGAAAAGAAGTATACACATAGAAAAAAATATGCCAGGTCCGGTTGATTTAAATTTTATTGTAGTTCATTGGAAAGTAAGAAAAGTTTGGCATTTTTGTGATTCAAGACTGATCAAAGTGGAAACGATTTGTATTTCAAAAACAACTCTGGGTTATTTACAAATATTATTATTAGTACGTCTTCATAAAGCTAATAGCTGGTAAACAATATTTTAACCCAGGGTCAAATATATAAAGGACCAAAGAAGCAGATAGTGAAAATATTGCTTTCATTCACTTGATGAGCACACCTTTCCATTCATTTTGCACTGAGGATCCCAAATAGGAACTCAACTGAAGCCTCACAAGCTAATTTGTTGGCAATTGCCTCTTTCAATTCCATCTCAATGCTGCCCAAACTCTTCTACACTCCTCACTTTTGTTGAGACCAGTCCTTGAGGTTCAGAATGACAAAGAATCGCCTTACTCTTTATGACCACACGAGTTCATTTTTTTCATTTCCATAAAGTGAACAAATATTTCCATTCATTTGAAACTAAAAAAAAGATGGCGTAAATCTTCACTTAACAAGTTATAGCATGTCATTGATTACAAATCAAAATTAACCTCTGGGGGAGAAAAGATGCCACGTTTAGGCTTCTGAAGCCTAAAGGGAAAGCTTTAAATTGTCATTCATCAAGACATTACAGTCTTCAGTACCTAGTCCATTCCAGCAAAAGTGCAAAATCAAATTTCCCAACCAACTCTTCCTGGGAGGAAGTGATATGGAGGAGAAAAGCCTTCAGAAAAGTTTTATAGAGTTGCAGAGCAAATCAATTGCGAAATCCAACTATGCAATAACAAGTGTCTACAATGGCACCCTGAAGAAAGGATTCTTGTGGGATTTTCTTTTTTTTTGCCATGGGCTTCATAGTATGTAAATGGTGTAATCTTCAATGATCAGATTCAGATACTTTCTTTCCCTTCTTGCCTCCCTGCAAATTCGATGAGAAAGAAAGTGAAGATAATTAATTTTTCCTCTAAAAAAACTAAAAAAATAAGCCTTCTATTACATTTAGCAGAGTAATTCCTCCCCTCTACAAAATTCAGCTTGAAGAACATACACATAATTTGCTTTGCTGCTCACTTTTTGGATCATCTCTTGCTGGTTTGAGACAATCGAGGACAAAAGTTATAATGCTTAGAGAATGGTTTAATGTCATTCCCTTTCCCCAATACTTAGTATTTTTGGTTTGGAAAGAAAACTTCACAAAGCAAATTAATCTAGATTTGAAATACAAATGTTTGTAAGTACAACTTGGAATTTTTCCAGCATTTTGATTTATTTTCCCAGAGTCACTTGCAAAAGCAGCATTTATTCCTTATTCATAGTCACTCAATTTAATGATGAGCTGTAGTCCTCCTGGCAAATCTACTCCCACAGTGCTGCTAAGTGGGAGTTTTGGGGTTCATACAGTGAGAATAAAGAACCAGCTATTTAGGGTTTCATGCACCTGCTGCTCTTGTCTTTGACGGTGCAGGTCACAGGTTTGGGAGTGCCCAAGTGAGGCTAGAGTCCATTTTGTAGACTGTATGCTCTACAGCAGCCGTCCCCAACCACCGGGCCGCAAAGCATGTGCATCCTGGCCGCGAGGAAACGATACGAGTCAGCTGCATCTTTCCTCACTCCCTGTCACGCACTGTTGAACTTGAACATAGGATTGCCAACTGTCCCGTATTTGCAAGGACATCCCGTATATTGGGCTAAATTGGTTTGTCTCATACGGGACCGCCCTTGTCCCGTATTTCCCCCGCTAAGGTAGAGTGTTCCTATGAAACCTTTCGTGCTGAAATGGCATAAAGCAAAGAAGCAATTACCATTAATTTATATGGGATAAATTTTTGAGCGTTCCCAAACCCAAAAAATAACCTACCAAATCATATCAAATAACACATAAAACCTAAAATAACACTAACATATAGTAAAAGCAGGAATGATATATAGGAATGAAACATATAGGAATGATATGATAAATACACAGCCTATGTAACGTATAAATACATATAGGAATGATATGATAAATACACAGCCTATATAAAGTATAAATAACGTATGTACAGTATGGTTGGGAAGATTAAGCCAAAACAGATAAATCCCAGTTTCTGACAGGCTTTTGTAGCCACAACTTTGCATTCCAGTCTCAATACACAGTAAGTTGTTTAACGCGCAAGACACCATCATAGATAGATTTCTCCCGAGTACAAGACAAAGCCTCAGAACGATCCGAGCATCTAGGACACTGCTGGAATGTGTTAAAAGCCTGCTGGATGATCCAAAGAGTTGAATGAGATCACACCTCAAACCTGGACTGCTGCTCTAAGCCTAAACTGAAACCATGGTTCCCTTAGCCACTTAACCTTCCCTTCTCTTAAAAGAGTTGGTCAAAGTAAGAGTGGTACAGGGCAAATGACAATAAAGTATAATGTACATAATGGTTATTCAGTGGGTACAGAAGGAAGTGAAAACTGCTTAAATTGGCAACAGTCACAATATTGCTGCATAATATACAAAAAAAGATTAGATGGTAGAATTATACTTGAATTGCAAGGATGCCAACTTTAGGAATGTAGATTAACTTAATATTCACCAAGTTCCTGTTTGTTTTAAGTCATAGGTAACTGTTAACTATTTGATCTATAGGTACAATATCTAAAAGACAATCTATTTTAAATGAACATTTTACCTGGAATTTTGTTAACTCAGCCTGTAGAGTTTTGACTTTTGACTTTTCTTGTTCCAGTTCTGCATGTAAACCAGTAACCTAGGCAAAGATAATTATAATCTTCAGCACTGCACAACAGTTACAACATTGTCTATATTTAGATAACAACAGTTCATTGATTGGAACTTTAATGAGTTAATTCTGATTGCCAAAGCAAATCATCATTGCCATCATTTAGTGTATCAAATTTTGTTGTGATATTTTCCTATTTCCTGTTCTGTTTCCACATGCTCAACCTCAACTCTGATGGTTATTTAACCTCCAATTATGGTGTTTTGACTGAAGAGATAAAAACTAAATCTAATTTTATCCTCACCAATCCTCTGCAAATCTGGGCCAGAAATTATCAGAGAAAGATGGATTGTCTATTTTTGCTAGCTACTCCAGTAATCTGAAAACCAATTATAGACTGGAGATTACAGTATATCCATCAGTTCATCCTTTACCTGAATCACCACTCTCCCCCATGCTATGATCTGAATCTTAACCAAACACGTTACATAATTTAACTCAAGTTGCTTTTGTACATTCCTTTGTTTTCAAGTAACAAGTGTACTGGTTTAATAAGCCTTGTAAATATGTAAAGGTATTATCATTAGTGTCGCAGTTTCTTGAGAACAAACCAAACCTGCTGAGAGACTGAGTATGGGGGTTGACATTCTAAGATGTGCTTCCAAAATAATTAAGCTCCAATTCAATAAAGGTACGGTCGAACCTTTATTCTGAAACCAACAAAGACAAACTATCAAACTGTTATATCATTCTCCTGTGGCGTCGGTCCGTACTAACTCTCTAAGCTCACCTTTTTTTCCTCTTTTTCGAGGTACTCGACAAGGTTGTCCTCTTAGTCCTTTATTATTTGATATTGCATTAGAACCTCTTGCAATTGCCATTCGAGGATCTCCAAATATTACTGGGATAACTCGGGGCTTAAAGTCCCATAAAATATCACTCTATGCTGATGACTTACTTTTATATATTTCTAATCCTCAAAAATCCATCCCTGCTGTTTTAGAGTTATTAGCACAATTTAGTCTCTTTTCAGGTTATAAATTAAATCTTAGTAAGAGTGAACTTTTCCCGATTAATAAGCAACTTCCCTTATATCATAACTTTCCATTTATATTGATTAATAATTATTTTTCATATCTTGGGATTAAAATTACTTGTAAATACAAAGATTTATTTAAGATTAACTTTTTACCCTTAATTGACCATATTATTCAACTTTCATCTAAATGGTTTCCTTTATATTTAACTTTGATTGGCCGTATTAATGCAGTTAAGATGTTTTTTTTGCCAAAATTTCTATATATATTTCAGGCATTACCAATCTTTGTCCCAAAATCTTTTTTTGATAAAGTTGACTCAAAAATTTCTTCATTTATTTGGCAAAATAAAAACCCGAGGCTGGGTAAAATACATTTACAGAAAGCTAAGAGAGATGGAGGTTTAGCATTACCTAACTTTAGATTCTATTATTGGGCAATTAATATTCGACATATGAAATTTTGGTTACTTGACCAGGATATACTATCTATTCCTAAATGGGTAGCATTGGAATTACAATCTGTTCAGGGTTATACACTTGGCTCTATTTTAGGTTCCTCTCTTCCTTTTGATTTGAAACGCCTCAAACAGGTATCTAACCCGATAGTTAAATATACCTTACATATTTGGTTTCAATTCAGAAAATTTTTTGATCTTAACCAATTTGGGCTAGCGATTCCTATTTTAGGTAATATATTTTTTCCTCCCTCTTTTACGGATCGTGCTTTTCAAATTTGGAAGACTAAGGGTATTTCACGGTTTTTGGATTTATTTTTAGATGGTTCCCTTATGTCTTTTGAACAATTATCTAATAAATATAATTTATCAAGAATACATTTTTTTAGATATCTACAAGTTAGAAATTTCCTAAGTACTATATTTTCTTCTTTTCCTATGCTTCCTCCTATATATATTTTAGATACTATAATTAACCTTAATCCATGTCAGAAGGGTGCATCGGCTATGATTTATAATATTATTATGAAACTTAGGAAAGCTCCATTTGATAAGATTAGGGCAGATTGGGAACAGGAATTGGGGTTTATCATTTCCGTGGATGACTGGGGGCAGATTTTACAATTAGTCAATACTTCCTCTATATGTGCTAAACATTCCCTAATTCAATTTAAAGTTGTTCATAGAGCACATACGTCCAAAGATAAATTAGCTCGCTTTTATTCTCATATTAATCCTTTTTGTGATAGATGTCCGGGGCAGATAGCCTCTTTAACTCATAAGTTTTGGTCTTGTCCTACTCTGGAAACTTTTTGGAGAGACATTTTTAGTATTATTTCCAAGGTATTAAATATAGATATCTCTCCTCACCCTATTACTGCTATCTTTGGACTACCTAAAATTTCCAGTAATCTTTCCCCTTCAGCCCGTAGAATGATTGCATTTCTCACTTTAATGGCGAAAAGATGTATCTTACAACATTGGAAAGAGCTTAATGCTCCAACTACCTTTTTTTGGTTTTCTCAGACGATATTATGCTTGAATTTGGAGAAAATTAGCAATCTTTATGATTCCTCACTTAAATTTGAACAGACCTGGAGATCTTTTATTCAATATTTTCATTTAATGTAATTTTTTTTTCTCCTCTTTTTTTTGCTCCATATTTATATACCCTTCTTGTTTCTTTTTATTGTTTTTAATGGAGGTCGGGATTGAGGACGTGATTTTAAGTTTTTTTTAACTCTGCTTGGTTCCATGTTAGCCCATTGCTTTGCTTTGCTTTTAGTTAGTTGCACAGTGGGTTTTTTTGGGTTTTTTTTTCTTTTTCTCTATTGATATATATTTATAAAAATTAGTATAGTATTATGTTACCTTAGTAGGTTATGTTTAAATTACATTGTTTGTATTTTTTTTGTATTAATATCTCCTGTAATTTTATTATATTCTAACAGTGTATTAGTGCTTATATGGATCACCTTTTTGTATACTTATTCAATAAAAAGATTTAAAAAGAAAGACAAACTATCTTATAACGATAGAAAACTAATGCAACTAAAATTAGCGATGTAACAATCTTAGCATTCAAACTAGTGTAACTAGTAGTCCCCCGCTCGCTGCCTAGCTCTAACTAGAATAAACTGAACTAACCAAGACAAAGCTTGAAGATGTAACGATACTCATTTGCTTCGACCACACCCCAACCCAAGTGACAAATTACCGATAGTGCACAAGACAAAATACAAACAGAAAATAGATACTGTACATAGATTCAAAATCCCAGCCCATAATTATTACACTATAATTACAACTACATACCATAAAATTAGGACATGACATTTTCAAGGATAAACATTAACATTTATGCAAATGTCCTCTTTCTTCTTCCAGTCAGGTCATGTAACAGTCACCCAGGCCAGAGGTTACCAGCACTTAGCCCAGTGCAGAGTGATCTTTACCACCAATCTCTGTCAAGTCAGAAAGCCAAGTCAAAGACATAAAGGTTCTTGAGCCGTAGCTGTGTATTTGCTGCACAAATTCTCTTCTGTCCAGAAAAACTTGAATGACTCTTCTCAAGATCCATGGGTTTTGAGATGCTGTGTCATCAACTATAAGCACAAAGTTTCCTGGGAGGCAACTGCATCTTTTCCAGACTATTTTTGATGTTCCTGTAATGGTCATAAAGATTCCTTGGCCCACCGTTTCCAAAACAAGTTTGATATGCACTGGACTGCTTCCATCTACAACGAGCATAAATATCTTCCTTTTGTAACTCTCCTGGTGGTAAGGATGATGTGGTCTTCAGAACCAACAGATGGTTAGATGTAGGTGCTTCCAAAACGTTGAGATTGGAGGATACTTTAGTAATTGGACAACCACTGATAATAGCCCCTACTTCACAAAGGATTGTGTGGAAACCCTCTTTGTTAAGATTCTGTACCTTCATGGTGGAATTGCGGACCTTTCACACAGACCTGATCAATCTCTCCTACGTTCCTCCATAATGTGAACCAGTCAGGGGGTGGGGGTTAAAGATCCACTTAATTCCTTCTTGAAGAAGGACATCACTGATCCGTGAATGATTCCACTTCTCAATGGCTTCTAGCAACTCACGCTCAGCCTCAGCAAAGTTCGTTGAACTATCAGCACGCAGTTCATGAACCTGCCCTCGTCTTGCTACAAAACGACAAGGTCCATTAATAAAGGAATCTGTACCTAAAGAAGATCCACTTCGATGTGAACAACTTGTACTGCTAGATAAATATAACCCATACCTCTGCACTGAACTCCTTCTGCTCCACCAACAAAAAGTCCAAAATAGACCACTCTGCATGTATAGCCGGGGTTCATCTGGAGAGACTCTGTCCAGAGGTAGATCTGCAATGTGCTGGCATTGTGGAGCTGCACGCACCCGTCGACAAACACCATACTTAGACAGGATTCTTCTCATAGCTGCACTAGCACTGGGAATCCAGTATTTTTGGTGCAATCTGGATAACATGTGGTTACAGACACCATGTCCCACCTCTTGATGTACATGCCTCAGAATGGTGTCTGAGATATGAAGATCCTTAGCCATAAAGTATAACAGGATGTTTAGTCTCTACAGGATTTACTAAGCCATCCACCAACTCTCAAGACACCATCTTCAAATACTGGATCAAGCTTGAAGATATGGCTGTTCGTTTTCACACTTTCTCCCATTTGCAAACTTGAGAATTCATCTAGAAATCTCCTTCTCTGTTAAAACCCAATTATCTCCATTTTAGCCTTTCCGTGTTCCTCCAATAAAAAGAACTTAGGCCGATCTGACCTTTGGCCTTCTCAATCTCTGTCTCTCTCAAAATAATACTTCTTGTTCTTTATCCAAGTCAGAGCGAGCAACAGCAATATTCAGTAGCTTCCTCTTCCAACTAAGAAACAAGAGCAGGTTCTTAAATAGAAAACCATAGAAACTACAGCACAGAAACAGGCCTTTTGGCCCTTCTTGGCTGTGCCGAACCATTTTCTGCCTAGTCCCACTGACCGGCACACGGACCATATCCCTCCATACACCTCCCATCCATGTATCTGTCTAATTTATTCTTAAACGTTAAAAAAGAACCTGCATTTACCACCTCATCTGGCAGCTCATTCCATACTCCCACCACTCTCTGTGTGAAGAAGCCCCCCCAATGTTCCCTTTAAACTTTTCCCCCCTCACCCTTAACCCATGTCCTCTGGTCTTTTTCTCCCCTTGCCTCAGTGGAAAAAGCCTGCTTGCATTCACTCTATCCATACCCATCATAATTTTATATACCTCTATCAAATCACCCCTCATTCTTCTACGCTCCAGGGAATAAAGTCCTAACCTATTCAACCTTTCTCTGTAACTGAGTTTCTCAAGTCCTGGCAACATCCTCCTAAACCTTCTCTGCACTCTTTCAACCTTATTTATATCCTTCCTGTAATTTGGTGACCAAAACTGAACACAATACTCTAGATTCGGCCTCACCAATGCCTTATACAACCTCATCATAACATTCCAGCTCTTATACTCGATACTTTGATTAATAAAGGCCAATGTACCAAAAGCTCTCTTTATGACCCTATCTACTTGTGACGCCACTCTTAGGGAATTTTGTATCTGTATTCCCAGATCTCTCTGTTCCACTGCACTCCTCAGTGCCTTACCATTAACCCTGTATGTTCTACCTTGGTTTGTCCTTCCAGCATGCAATACCTCACACTTGTCTGTATTAAACTCCATTTGCCATTTTTCAGCCCATTTTTCCAGATGGTCCAAGTCCCTCTGCAGGCTCTGAAAACCTTCCTCACTGTCTACTACACCTCCAATCTTTGTATCATCAGCAAACTTGCTGATCCAATTTACCACATTATCATCCAGATCATTGATATAGATGACAAATAACAATGGACCCAGCACTGATCCCTGTGGCACACCACTAGTCACAGGCCTCCACTCAGAGAAGCAATTTTCTACCACCACTCTCTGGCTTCTTCCATTGAGCCAATGTCTAATCCAATTTACCACCTTTCCATGTATACCTCACAACTGAATTTTCCTAACTAACCTCCCATGCGGGACCTTGTCAAAGGCCTTACTGAAGTCCATGTAGACAATATCCACTGCCTTCCCTTTATCCACTTTCCTGGTAACCTCCTCGAAAAACTCCAATAGATTGGTCAAACATGACCTACCACGCACAAAGCCATGTTGACTCTCCCTAATAAGTCCCTGTCTATCCAAATGCTTGTAGATTCTGTCTCTTAGTACTCCCTCCAATAACTTACCTACTACCGACATTAAACTCACCGGCCTATAATTTCCCGGATTACTTTTCGATCCTTTTTTAAACAACGGAACAACATGAGCCACTCTCCAATCCTCTGGCACTTCACCCATAGACAGCGACATTTTAAATATTTCTGCCAGGGCCCCCACAATTTCAACACTAGTCTCCTTCAAGGTCCGAGGGAACACCCTGTCAGGTCCCGGGGATTTATCCACTTTAATTTTCCTCAAGACAGCAAGCACCTCCTCCTTTTCAATCTGTACAGTTTCCATGATCTCACTACTTGATTCCCTCAATTCCATAGACTTCATGCCAGTTTCCTTAGTAAATACAGACGCAAAAAACCTATTTAAGATCTCCCCCATTTCCTTTGGTTTCGCACATAGCCGACCACTCTGATCTTCAAGAGGACCAATTTTATCCCTTACAATCCTTTTGCTCTTAATATACTTGTAAAAGCTCTTTGGATTATCCTTCACTTTGACTGCCAAGGCAACCTCATGTCTTCTTTTAGCCCTCCTGATTTCTTTCTTAAGTATTTTCTTGCACTTCTTATACTCCTCAAGCACCTGATTTACTCCCTGTTTCCTATACATTTCATACAACTCCCTCTTCTTCTTTATCAGAGTTGTAATATCCCTTGAGAACCAAGGTTCCTTATTCCTATTCAATTTGCCTTTAATCCTGACAGGAACATACAAACTCTGCACTCTCAAAATTTCCCCTTTGAAGGCTTCCCACCTACCAATCACATCTTTGCCAGAGAACAACCTGTCCCAATCCACGCTTTTTAGATCCTTTCTCATTTCTTCAAATTTGGCCTTCTTCCAGTTCAGAACCTCAACCCTAGGACCAGATCTATCCTTGTCCATGATCAAATTGAAACTAATGGTGTTATGATCACTGGAACCAAAGTGCTCCCCTACACAGACTTCTGTCACTTGCCCTAATTCGTTTCCTAACAGGAGATCCAATATTGCATCCCCTCTAGTTGGTCCCTCTATATATTGATTTAGAAAACTTTCCTGAACACATTTTACAAACTCTAAACCATCTAGACCCCTAACAGTATGGGAGTCCCAATCAATGTATGGAAAATTAAAATCCCCTACCACCACAACTTTATGTTTCCTGCAGTTGCCTGCTATCTCTCTGCAGATTTGCTCTTCCAAGTCTCGTTGATTATTGGGTGGTCTGTAATACAATCCCACTAATGTGGCCATACCTTTCCTGTTTCTCAGCTCCACCCATAAGGACTCAGTAGACAAGCCCTCTAATCTGTACTGCCTGAGCACTGCTGTAATATTTTCCCTAACAAGGAATGCTACTCCCCCACCTTTCATTCCTCTGCCTCGATCACATCTGAAACATCGGAACCCTGGAATATTAAGCTGCCAGTCCTGCCCCTCCTGTAGCCAAGTTTCACTAATTGCTATAACATCATAATTCCACATGTCAATCCACGCCCTCAATTCATCCGCCTTTCCCGCAATACTCCTAGCATTTAAATATATACACCTTAGAAGATTTTTACCACCACTCACAGCCTATCAGCGGATTTGCTTAAACTTTCAACATCATTTATTTTCACCCCAGCCACACCGTCAGTTCTGGCACTCTGGTTCCCATCCCCCTGCAAATCTAGTTTAAAGCCTCCCCAATAGCACTAACAAACCTCCCTGAAAGGATATTGGTCCCCTTGTAGTTCAAGTATAACCTGTCTCTCTTGTACAGGTCCCACCTGCCCCAGAAGAGGTCCCAATGATCCTGAAATCTGAAACCCTGCCCCCTACACCAGTTCCTCAGCCACTTGTTCCTCCTCCAGAGCATCCTATTCCTACCCTCACTGGCACCTAGCACAGGTAGCAATCCTGAGATTACCACCCTCGGGGTCCTGCTTTTCAACTTCCTACCAAGCTCTCTATACTCACTGTCCAGGACCTCCTCACTCTTCCTTGCTATGTCATTGGTACCGATGTGCACCACGACATCTGGCTGGTCACCCTCCCACTTCAGAATGTCATGCAATCGATCAGAGACATCCTTGACCCTGGCACCCGGGAGGCAACAAACCATCCTGGATTCTCTGTCACGACCACAGAACCTCCTATCTGCACCTCTAACTATCGAGTCCCCTATCACTACCGCTCTCCTCTTTTCCCCCCTCCCTTCTGCACTGCAGAGCCAGACTCAGTGCGAGAGATCCGTCTACTGCAGCTAGTCCCAGGTAAGTCATCCCCCCCAACAGTATCCAATGCAGTATACTTGTTGTTGAGGGGAATGGCCACAGGGGAACCCTGCTCTGCCTGCCCTTTCCCCTTCCCTCACCTGACAGTGACCCAATTTCCTGTCCTCTGCTCCTTTGGCGTAACTACCTCCCTGTAGCTACGACCTATAATATCCTCATTCTCCCGAAAGATCCGCAGGTCATCCAGCTCCTGCTCCAGTTCCCTAATGCGGTTTGTCAGGAGCTGCAGCTGGATGCACTTCTTGCAGGTGTCGTTATCAGGGACACCAGAGGGCTCCCTGACTTCCCACATCCTGCAAGAGGAGCATTCCAACATCCTGCCTGGCATTCTCTCTACTCTAAAGAATCTGAACAAAAAACTTACCAGAACCTACCCTGGCCTCTGCCTATTCTCGCCAAAGCCTGTTTGAGCCAAAGCCGTCCCACTCTGACGATGGCCACTACAACGATGGCTGCTGTATATGGTGGTCTGCTTTTTAAACCTTGGCGCGTTACGTCACGCGCCTGCGCAGTGCAGACCCTTCTCCCCAAGCAGTGTTTAGAAAAAAAAATGACCTTTTCTACCCGATTTCTTCCACTCCTTTTCAGCTGCTTGCTTCAACTGAGAATCCAGGCCATTCTCTTCCTCAAATGGGTCTACGGCGAGAAGTGATGGATTCTATAAGTTACCATGTCCACCTCCTCTTCAATCTGCATGGCATTCATTGTAACACTTCTCTCGACTTCCAGATTATCAAGCAGAACAATTGGGATTCACAGACCATTCGCCTTCAGGCTGAAGAAGATACTAAGGCCTTGACGCCCATGTCTCGTCCTTCAGGAATGGTTTCACCTTCAACCCTCTAGAGCAGTGGTCCCCAACCTCCGGGCCGTGGACCGATACCGATCCGCGAAGCATGCAGGGGTGTGGCGGTAGCTGTGATGCACCCAGCACATCCTTAAGAAAAAAGCCGAAATAAACAAGCTAATTAATTAGGTGCCACCCGGCACGTAAATGTCCGTCCAGATCAGAGGCTCCAATGCTTTTGGCACATTTCTCCCTATCAGCAGCTCGGTTTCTGAATCCATCTCTGGCAAATGGGCATGTTTCAGGTGAGACCAGCCCTGAAAATCCCTCTGTCATGGAATATTCCCTTTGTGGACAGGCATATTTTCCTGCATATAGATGTTAGGTAGTTCACAATAGTTTTCACCATCTACACCAGCCACTTCAAATCCTGAAACAAAGTAGCTACTCATGATCTTCTCTTGACCCTTTGTGTGTAAGAGAACACGTGTCTTTTTTCCTGCAAGGTTGAGCTTATTCATGAGGCCTACTGTACAGAACATTGCTGTACTTCCTTGATCTTTGAAAGCACAAGTAAACACTGCCTTGTTGTTAGGCCTCACCGGTACTGGAAATATGGGAAGTTTACAATTATGATTGCCAGCCCCTGTAAGACCATTAGATACCAGAGCACCACTCACTGCTGTGTCTGATTCTTTCACAGCTTGTTTTGTTTCTGCTCCCTTTTTGTTAGAGTGAACATCAAGTATGCTGGAGTGCTTGCCACTGCACACTTTGCTGATCTGTCCTGTACACAAACAGCCAACGCAGGCACCATTTTCTTTTAGGAAGTCAATCTTCTCACTGTGAGCCCTTTTCTCCAGCTGAGGGCACAAATCCAATGTATGTTCACCTTTGCAGGACAGACAAACCCTTCTGGCCGATTAAATCATTTCTCTTCCATTAGTTCCAGGTTCAGTTTTAGCTTTACTTCTCACAGTGGCCCCGGTAGTCGCAAAGCTGCTTCCTTTAGCCTTAGATGAAATTGTGACTTAGTTTTGTTTACACCTTTGTTTATTACAGGTAATGTAGATTCCCAAACACCGGGTGCGTAGCAATCAGTACTTGCCTTTCAATAAAATCAACAATGTCAGCAAAAGTAGTCTTAAGGTCGTGCCTTTCTTGCCATTCAGACCACTCTTCTTCAATCATCCCTGAGCATACAGGGCAATTTCTTTATGATGATTGACATATTGGCAGGCATGTCCAGCTCACACATGTACAGGTTTCCCCCGCTATCCGAATGTAGAGCGTCCCTATGAAACCGTTCATAAACTGAAATGGTGTAAAGCGAAGAAGCAATCACCATTAATTTATATGGGAAATTTTTTTGAGCGTTCCCAGACCCAAAAAATAACCTACCAAATCATACCAAATAACACATAAAGCCTAAAATAACACTAACATATAGTAAAAGCAGGAATGATATGATAAATAGATAGCCTATATAAAGTAGAAATAATGTATGTACAGTGTAGTTTCACTTAACAGAATCGGGAAGTTTGAGCCAAAATCGATTTATCGAAAAAAATCGGCACATACACACGTGCACGCCACATATTCCCTGCCCGTACAAGGCTTCATGGTCATGGTAGTCTTTCTCAGGGTAAACACAAGTTTAAAGCGAGTGTCTTTTTTCGTAAAAGTGAAAATCCTCTTTCAGTTAACGAAAACAGGCACTAATGTAGGTCTTTTGTAAAAGCGAAATGTCGTAAAGAGAACGTCTGGAAAGTGAGGGACACCTATACTGCACTTCTTCCACAACATTGCAACAGCCCCTGAGAAGAAGACTAGCCTTGAAGAACTTTTACAACTTCAAATTTGATAGGCAACCAAGAAAGCCTTTTGCATGTAGGCAGACACAATTTTCTATTCATTACCAAAATGTTCCTGTAGTAAAGCCTTAGTCTTTACATATCCTTTCTTAGGGTCAACATTTTGGCAACTTCTGACAAGTTCTCTAGGGCCCTAGTGTAGTGTTCAAGGAAATAGAGGCAGTCACTATGGCTGTCAGTCTTGCCTTCAATACTTTTTTTCAAAAGCCCTAATGAATGCATGTCACTGCAATGGATCTCCAAGGTTTAAATCTCTCTTTTAGGCAAAGATGAAATGCATTGTTGTTGTGCCAATAAGCTATTATTTCATTTTACTTCCTCATATCAATAATACTGTTCTGACACCTACCATCCGAATAAAGAATGTTTCCCTGCTGTAATTAAATGTCCCATGAGCCCTCTGAGCTGTTGGATGTGACACATGTTCAGGCTGCCTCTTTTAGTGCAGACTCAAGAGTAAAAAAAGCTGAACGGCCTCTTGAGGGTCTTGTTCATGTTTCACAGACACTTGGAGAACAAATGAATCAACATCAGCATTGGGTGTTTTTGTTTTTCTTTGTGCCTTTACAATATAGGAACTCATACCACAGGACAGTCCTGCTAGAGCACTTTCCTAACTTTGGCCACCTGTGTGCATTTTCTTCATTGCAACTTAAGCTGTTCCTTCCTTTTCTGAAGCTGCTCCTCTTGCTCTTCCAGCTCATGTTTGTCCTTCAATAACACTGGACAACAAATTATTTCAAAAGTATTGCTTCCTCAGAATTTTTTTTGTTTATGATAGGCTGCTTGAAGATGAACACAACTATAATTTCAGACTACTTGTGTCAGGTAGGAATTTGAAGAAACAACAAATTAACTTTTATTGAATATAATGTGTTTAATTGCATAATGGTACTGATGCTTTGCAATACTTCAACTAAGTTAAAAATATTTTGTTAATGATTTTCATTTGTACTCAGTGTCTGAGGCTTCTCGCTTAAGTCCAACAATAATTCGCCAGCACTGATGGATTCCAGTTCCCCTGGTATCTTTTTTCCATGACCGCAATGTCCTGGTAAAACCTTTCACCATGCTCGTCACTAACAGCACCAAGATTTGCAGGGAAGAAGTCTAAATGGGAATGCAGAAACTGAATCTTTAGTGACATGTAGCATTTCATGGTTTTATATGCTTGAAGCATGCTTTCAACCAGCTGCGTGTTGTTTGGTGCTCTGTAAATGCTGAGAAAAATTTCAACAACTTCCTTGAATGCCTTCCATGTGATTTTCTCCTGTCCCACCAGAAATTCTTCAAATTGCCTGTCATTGATGACCTGTTTGATTTGCGGACCAACAAAAATGCTTTCCTTAATCTTGGCATCAGTTATTCTGGGAAGCATCTGTCTCAAATATCAAAATCCTACATAGAAATTTTTGAGCCTGGTGATAGCAAATTCCATCCTTACAGTCCTGAACCCGATAATTACTACTAAAATCTGCAGCAGCCGCGCTGCCTAAGCTTGCCTGGACAAGGTAGGAAACTTTCCAGCTTACATTGTAGGCAACATTTTAATTGACATGAATTATGAATTGAAATAATAAACATAAGTTTATTTAAAAAATGGTGCCTGAAAGGGAAATTTCATGGTGATTTTCATGATCAGTGGCCCAAAATTCATAAGATACACCTAAAGGTATTCAGGAAGCAAAATCTTTGTTGTCCAGTGTAATTGTTAACATGTGATTAATGCAGCCAAATCAGCCTTTGTGTGTGTGCAGAGGAGGTCTTAGAAGAAGCTCTGACTGCAGCAGAACTTCGAACACGGACATTTCACACATTGTCTTGTGGGTCTACGTCATCTGCTTTATGTGTAGTGAAAACATACCTTGGAATTTGAGACACTTTGTCTGATGGTGCATGCATTCACTTGATGCAGCAACTTGACCTTCAATAGAACATGTTTGGGACAACCATTGTTTCACATCTCCTATGAGTGCACTACTAAGGCATCAAATATTTGAAAAACATTGGTTCTGGTTGATTTATTTGACCCTGGGAAGTACAGAGATTAGTATGAGATGTTGCTTAGCAATAGCTTCATAGAGACTTGTCAAGTCCTCAAGACAAGATTGCACTTACAAGGCATTTTCCTTACTTCCCCATAAGATCATTAACTGATGGTATTAACCTTTGATTTTGTTCACATTTGTTTCATACTCTTTTCAAAGACATTCAATTCCACCCACTAAAGTTTTCGAAGTTCTTTTGCCAGCCCAGATGTGAGGGTTGCTGAAGTCAGTTCCATGCTTTGATTCACTCATGTAACTTTCTCCTTATTGCGTGATTCACAATTAGCTTTATCCTCCCACAACACCAGCAATATTCAATTTAATAAACATAGGCAACAAACAAGTTGTTCATGCATGCACAGCAGTTAAACCAGACCAAACAAACCGCCTTCAATTCAAATGTTAGTAGCCGGAATATTTCAGCACTTCAATAAAACAAAGTGACAAACTCTCAAGCAAACACTGCAGGACTGAGCAATGGTCTCCAATAGACAGGCAGCGCTGACTATTCAAAATTGTGTTCAAACTACAAATGCACAGCATGAATCAACAAATGGTCGTTTACTTGCTACAAGCTGCTGGGGTAGTCGATGTGCAGGCTTCTCGGTGTTGTGATTCCAATTTTACTAACAGGTCCAAGGCAATCCTTTGCCATAGACTAGCCTTTGTTTGGCATAACTATTTTTTTGTTTGTTGACAAAATGTAGCAGTTACTTGAAAACCACTGAGAGACTGAGTACGGAGGCGGGCACCGTACGACACACTTCCAAAGCAATCAAGTTCCAAGTTGAAAAATGTATGTTCAATCCTTTATTACAAAACCAGCAAAAACGAATGATCTTATGGTGATTAAAAAAAAGTAACGAAACTAAAATTAACGATATAACGATCTTGGCGTTCAAATTAGTGAAACTAGCAGTCAACAAAAAAAAAAATCACTCCTGGCTCTAACTAGATAAAACTGTACTAACCAAGACAAAGCATGAATACGTAACTATGCAAACACGAGGAAATCTGCAGATGCTGGAATTTCAAGCAACACACATAAAAGTTGCTGGTGAACGCAGCAGGCCAGGCAGCATCTCTAGGAAGAGGTGCAGTTGACATTTTGGGCCGAGACTAACTGAAAGAAGAGATAGTAAGAGATTTGGAAGTGGGAAGGGGAGGGGGAGATCCGAAATGATAGGAGAAGACAGGAGGGGGACGGATGGAGCCAAGAGCTGGGCAGGTGATTGGCAAAAGGGATACGAGAGGATCATGGGACAGGAGGCCGAGGGAGAAAGAAAAAGGGGGAGGGGGGAAGCCCAGAGGATGGGCAAGGGGTATAGTGAGAGGGACAGAGGGAGAAAACAGACAGAGAGAAAAAGAATGTGTGTATATAAATAAATAAATAATGGATGGGGTACGTGGGGGAGGTGGGGCATTAGCGGAAGTTTGAGAAGTCAATGTTCATGCCATCAGGTTGGAGGTTACCCAGATGAAATGTAAAGTGTTGTTCCTCCAACCTGAGTATGGCTTCATCTTTACAGTAGAGGAGGCCGTGGATAGACATATCAGAATGGGAATGGGACGTGGAATTAAAATGTGTGGCCAATGGGAGATCCCGCTTTCTCTGGTAGACAAAGCGTAAGTGTTCAGTGAAACGATCTCCCAGTCTGCGTTGGGTCTCACCAATATATAGAAGGCCGCATCGGGAGCACCGAATGCAATATATCACCCCAGCCGATCCACAAGTGAAGTGTCGCCTCACCTGGAAGGACTGCCTGGGGCCCTGAATGGTGGTGAGGGAGGAAGTGTAAGGGCACGTGTAGCACTTGTTCCGCTTACAAGGATAAGTGCTGGGAGGAAGATCGGTGGGATGGGGGGACGAATGGACAAGGGAGTCGCGTAGGGAGCGATCCCTGCGGAAAGCCGGGGGGGGGGGGAGATGTGCTTAGAGGTGGGATCCAGTTGGAGGTGGCAGAGGTTACGGAGAATTATATGTTGGACCGGGAGGCTGGTGGGGTGGTAGGTGAGGACAAGGGGAACCCTATTCCTAGTGGGACTCCTTTGCTTCTAAGACGCCCCAACCCATGTGACAAATAACCCATAATAAACATGCAACACAGAATACAAACGTGTACAATAGACAGACAAACAATAGATTTACGGCTCCTACAATTGGCTTGCATTTGCTGGCTCTTACCTGTAAAGTTAATTCATTCTTAATACTCAGGAGTTCGTCAACTTGCAAAAGTATATCTGCTTTATCCTTCACTGAAATACAAAATAAAACTGTATAACTAGGGGCAGCAACATTAACAAAACTGGATACCAAGAACTTAAGTTTAGGAAGCACTCAAGGGAGTCCAAACCTTCCTTCCATGTTTCATTTAGACATACATCGCGCAAATACTATTATGCGGATATTGAACACAAACTGCCCACTGGAAAAGTGTAATTATCGGATAGGCTGGCTGCTTTAAGTACTATACAATGGAAACTAAATCAATGGATGAGTTAGGTTAAAATTAACATAAATTTTAGCACACCAGAGACAGTGAGTCTGTTTTACTATGTAACAAAGATTACATTGCATTTTAACCATTAGTTAAACCACAGGCATATTTAAGAGGATTAGATTTTAAGAGATTTCATCCAGAGACTTAAAATAAATCAGATCATACTCTCCAGAAGCTGACATGCATTGAGCCCCTATAGAACCAACCAAAATGAAAGAAAATGAGAAAACTGTAACAAATTTATTTCTAATACAAGTATTGTAGCAAAACATCAAGGCACTTCATTATTAAAGCTCTCACTGAGCCACGTAATGATATATTGGAGTGGAAATTTAGAAGTGCGGCTAAAGCAACTGAGACACCGACACCAAATGGTGGTTTGATTAGAATCTGTGCTCAAGCCAGAACTGGACAAATGCAGATTAGAAACAGAGAGGTAACGGATATGGAGGATTATGAAACTAAAGATAAGACATTGTCTTATCAGATGCCAGTGTAAATCAAGCAAAGATATAATAACTGAATAGGACCTGATCAGAATTAGGCAACATGCATAGGTGAGAGAAGTTGGCCAAAGATGAAAAAGGCAAGGTTGACAGCCTATGTAGAAAATGAACTGAGGTAGGGGATGGGCTGACTAGTGATGTAGTGTCATCAGCACTGGACTTCGAGGCAGATGGTCCTGAGTTCAAACCCAGCTGGGTCCCAAACTGGGCAGCAGCAGTATCTGCGCAGAAGAAAGGCCTGGCAATCTACTTCTGTATCTTGCCACAAAAACCCTATGGACCCTATGGTCCATGAAGTCACGAAGAGTTGGACTTGACTTAATAACTGAACAACAACAAAGGATGAAGTTATGGAAGCAAAGTGATCCAATGTTACATGAACACAAGTGTAAATAAAAGTTCAGTAGCAGATTAATAAAGTTGTTGGCTGGGAAAGATTTACAACAGGAACAACGAAGGTGGTTTTGTCCTCAAAGCCAACACTGAACATTCAACACTGGAGCACCTGACAAACTGGGCATAATTTAGAGATGATGCAGAGGTCAAAGCAGCAAGGTAGTGAAGACTTATGACCATTCAAAAAGGTGAAACAGCAGTCAGGATGGCATCAAGAAGATTCCATTTGTCAGAAGCACTCTGCTTTGGAGCACCTAGACAACCACAAGACAAACATCAGGCTACTGTTTATCAACTACAACAGTGTTCAACACCATCATTACCACAGTACTAATCAACAAGCTTGAAAACCTGGATCTCTGTTCCTCTCCCTGCAAGTAGATCTTCAACTTCCCTATCAGGAGATAACAGTCAGTACAGATCGGTTGAGTGGTGTCACAACAACAACTTGGTACATAACATCAGCAAGACCCAAGGGACTGAATGTGGACTTCAGGAAGAGGAAGTCGGGAGAACATGAGATGAAGAGGGTGAGCAGCTTCAAGTTCCTGGGTGAGAACATCTCACAGGATCTAACTTGGCTTCAACATACTGACGCAGCAATTAAGAAGGCACTCCAGCAGCTCCAGATGTAAGGAGTTTTGAGATTTGGTATGTCACCAAAAACTCTTGCAAATGAACAGTAGAAAGTTTTCTGACTGGTTGCATCAAACCATGTTATGGAGCCTCCAACACAGAGGATCATGGGAGGCTGCAAATGGTTATAGGTTCAACCAGCTCCATTATAGGCACAACCTTCCTCACCAACAAGGTAATCGTCAACAGGCAGTGTCTCAGCAAGGACCAGTACATACCCTCTTCTCATTACTATGAACCCGTGAACACCCTTCGACAGTCTTCCAGCTATGCACTATTTTTGTAATTCAGAGATTTTTATGTATTTGCACTGTATTGCTTTATGTCAAACTTTGTCATGTCAGTATTAATAAATCTGATTGTATTTCTTAACACGTAAAAACCAATCATAAACAGTAGAAGCTGTCCACTACCTCCCAAAGCACTGACCCACCTACATCTCAGTCCCCTATTGCTTCATTTGTGGCAGAGCTATTGTGGGTCTCACATCAGCCTCCTTATCCACAAAAACAAGTCAATTGGGGTATCATGGGGAAAGGCAAGATAGACTGGGTTTGGTCATTGCCCGTGTGGACATGGCACTGCTTTTGGAAGTTGCCAAGAAGCAAGTATGTGAATGAGAAATACAAAAGGACAAACAAATCCTTGAGGGAGGGGGAGGAGGGTGAAGAGGTGAGGTGGGGGGGGGGGGGAGATAAATCCCCAGAGGTAATGATGCAATAAAGCAAAAAGAAACCAACACAGGCAATTCTATAATTAATTACCGATGAAACTAAGCAAATGTATTTCATCCAATGGGCATCATTGAAGAGACATCACAAAGACTTATTTGGCAAGGGCAAGCACTAATTATTTAATACAAAACTCAGAGAAGCATTTGATTCAATAAGGGAAGAAAATAGTTGTTACAATAGGAAAATGGCAGGGGGAGGAAGAGAGAATGGTATATGGTGGAATATAGACAAAACATACAAATCCTCTAGCTGGTATACCTGAAGACAGCAAATACCATTTGGGATCAGGCTAACTACTATTGAATTGTATTACAGGAGTAATTTTCATACTATAACCTGTTCTGGTGTCCTAATTTCCTTAGATTTTGATTACAAATACCTACATACAAAGTCGCCAAATGTAGTGGAAAAATGGAAAACTGGAAAATCTTTAAAAAGTAACCATTAGGCAAGCAGTAAGGGAAAATAGATTATGAAAGTGAACCAGCACAAAAATAAAAACAAAATTTAAAAGTCATTATAATTATATAAAGCAGAAAAGATATTACTACTGCTACGTCGACTCAGGCCTAGGGGGCCGGCGTTGGGCACAATGACGGACTCTCCACTTCTCCCTCTCCCTCATCAGTTCATCTACATTAGCTGCGCTGCTGTCTTCTAGGAGCGTGTTGACTATAGTCTTGGGAGGGCGCCCAGGGTTCATCCTCCCATGCTTGGGCTCCCATGTGATGACTAGGCTGGCAGGTAGCTCGGGGTGGCATAGACAGTGCCCCGCTAGTTGCGGTCTTCTCACCTCGATTTTAGTGGAAAGCATCGGTAGGTTGTTATAGAGCTCAATGTTCGTCATGTGCTGTTGCCAACTCACGTCGAGCCATCCGGAGCATTCGTGTATAGCAACCATCTAGAGACTTTCGCATCGTCTTGGTGAGTGTCCACGTCTCACATCCGTACGTGAGAATGGACTCTAAGACTGCTTTGAAGATCCTCTTTTTAAGCCCTCTTGTCAGGTTTGACTTCCAGATTTCCTTCATGTCATTCATAGTCCTCCACGCCAGTGCCTTCCATATCTTTATGTCCTTCTCCGAACTCATCATTCATTCTCTGATCCTGAAAGCTTACGGAGTGCCAGACCATCTACTGGGAGCAATAGAGTCCAGCTATACCAAAACCATGGCGAAAGTTGTATCACCAGATGGAGAAACAGCAGTGTTCGAGCTCCTAGCTGGTGTGCTGCAAGGAGACACTCTGGCACCCTACATCTTTATAATCGTCCTTGATTATGCTCTGCATCAAGCAGAAAAGACAGGCTGATGTAAATGTAGTTTTCTTGGAAGTTGAGGAGGGTAATGTGAAAAAGACAAAAGCTTTCAATGATTTTTTTATGTTGGCCATCACAGAAGAGGACACATCTAATGTACTGAAAAGTGATTTTATGGATGTGATAGGAAGTGAGGACCGAAGAGGAAGTGCTTAGCAAGGTAGTGGGCCACAAAGTAGCCCAGTCCCCTAGTCCTGATGGAATGCATCCCAGGGTACGGAAAGAAACGTGAGAAGTTATAGTAGATACATTTGTGATAATTTACCAAAATTCCCTGAACTCGGCAGGTCCCAGCAAATAGGACGACAGTGAATGTCATGACAAAAAATCTAGCAAAAGGCAGGTAACTATAAAAATAAATTGATAGAGTACTTTTCATACAGGTGACGTAGTTCAAAGTGCTTTATTATGGGATAAAAGTACAAACATGACAATAAAATAGAAAATAAAAATGAACATGAAAATAAAAGACAAAAAGATGTTAGTTAAACGCAAGGTTAAATAAATAGGTTTTGTGCTGGTGTTTAAAAGTGTCCAATGAGTCTGCATCCCTTACAGTTTTAGGTATTGAATTCTACAGTTTCGGAGTGTAGTTCAAAAAAGCTGATGGGCTCATTATCGTTTGAGGGAAATTGTTTAAACTTAAGAGACTGGCAGAAGAAGATATAAGAGCTTGAGCAGGATTATAAAACAAAAACAATTCTGTTACGTACTCCAGTCCCAAAACATTCATAGCTTTAAAAACAAGTAAGCGAACTTTAAAATCAATTCTAAAAGATACAGGAAGCCAATGCAGAGTAGTTAGGACTGGAGTGATAAATTCCTTCATCTTGTTTTCGGTTAAAAGTCTAGCAGTGGTATTCTGAACAAGTTGAAGTTTGTCAATAGATTGCTTTCGAAGACCAGTAAAAAGTGCTTTGCAGTAATTTAGTCTATTTGATACAAAGATATAATTTAGTTTTCCAACATCATTATGTGATAGAAACAAACATGCCTTTGCAACATTTCTTGTAGAAATGCTGCTCTGGTCACTTTATTTGTGAGATTTAAAATTCAAATCTGAATCAAGGATAGCACCTTTGATTTTACAAGGGGAGAGCCAAACTCCTAAGTTTATCGAGAAGTTTAACTCTTTTGGCTTTGGGTCCAACCAAAGTATTTCAGGTTTATCTTCAATGAGATTCAGAAAATAATTGCTTATCCGTCTGGTTATTGCAGCCGTGCCGGAAGTCAAGGGAAGGTAGGGTGCTATCATCACCAGGCTCAACCAAGTTATATAATTGTGTGTCATCTGCAAAACTGTGGAAATTAAGTTTATGCTAACGGTGTCTCCTAACAGGAACTAGGGGACCAAGACAACTTCTCTGAGCAACAAAAGGTACATTGTATGTCTTAGAAAACTATAGGCCAGTTAATATCAGGAAAATGCTTCAAGCTATCATTGAGGAAGGAGTAGAGAGGCATCTGATTAGAAGTGGTCCCATCAGGTAGACACAGCATGTATTCAAGAGGGAAAGATTCAGTTTGAAAAAAATTACCGGAATTTTTTGAGGATAAGACCACAGAGTACAGAGAAAAGGTGGATTTCCAGAAAGCATTCAAGAAGGTGCTACATAAAAGACCCATCCATATGATAAGGATGCATGAAGCTAGGGGTAATGTATTAGCTTTGGATAGAGGATTGGTTAACCAACAGATGTCAGGGAGTCGCGATATTAGGTGTTTCTCTAATTGACCATCAGTGGTGACTGGAATGCCACACGTTTGGTACTGGGTCCACAACTGTTCAAATTATACACCAATAATTTATAAGAGGAGACCAACTGTAGTGTATCTAAGTTTGCTGATTCTACTAAATTGAGTCAAAAAGCAAATTGTGCAGAAAATGCAGAGAATCTGCAGAGAGATATTGATAGGTTTACTGAGTGGGCTGGAGTCTGGCAGTGTTCGTAAATGCGAGGTAATCACTCTAGAAGAAAAAAATAGAAGGTCAGAATATTACGTAAACGATGCAGCATGAAGAGGGATGTGAGAGTGCTTGTATCTGAATCACCAATGTTTGGTTTGCAGGTTATCACAAAGACAAATGCAGTGCTGGTCTTCACTGCTCGAGGGACTGAATTTAAAAGCAGGAAAGTTATGCTGAAATTGTGTAGTGTACCGGTGAAGTCGCACCTGGAATACTGCATGTAGTTCTGGTGTCCTTGAGGAAAGATATATTGACTTTGAAGGTGATGCAGAAGGAGGTTGGCTCCAGAGATGAGGGCATTAGCCTCTGAGGACAGATTTGAATCACTTGGGGCCATACTCGCTGAGATTCAGAGACATGGGAAGGGATTGTATAGAAACATAAAATCATGAAAAGGGATAGATAAGATAGGCCCAGGAAAGCTGTTTCCACTGGTAAGAGAGACTGGAACTAGTGAACATAGCCTCAGTATTTGGGAGAATAGATTTAGGATGCAGGAACTATTTTTACCCAGCAAGTAGCTATTCTATAAAATTCTCTGCCCAGGGAAGCAGTAGAGGCTACCTCATTAAATGTATTTAAAGCAGCATTAGATAAACTTTACCAAGTTCAAATAAAATTTATTATCAAAATACATATATATATAACCATACATTACCTTAAGATTTACTTTCTTGAAAGCATTCATGATAGAACAGAAACATACAATAAAGCCAATGAAAAGCTACACACAAAGACTGACAAACAACCAATGTGCAAAAGACAAACTGCAAATATAAAATAAATAAATAATACCGAGGATGTGAATTATCGAGACCGTGAAAGTGAGACCATAGGTAGTGGAATCAGTTCAGAGTGCAGGTCAATGAAATTATCAACTCTGGTTCAGGAACCTGACAGTTGAAGGGTATTAACTGTTCCCGAACTTGGTGGTTTGAAACCCAAGGCTTCTGTACCTTTCCCGATGATGGCCTGGATGGTGGGGGTCCTTGATAATGGACGCTGCCTTCTTGTGGCAGCACTCTTTTGAGATGTGTTCAATGGAGAGGAGGACTTTGCCCATGGTGGACTGGGCTGTGTCCATCACATTTGTAGGCTTTGCCTTTTTTTGGCATTGGTGCTTCCAGACCAGTTCATGACGCAATCAGTTAGGAGACTCTCCACCATGCACCCACAGAAGTTGGCAGAGTCCGATGACATGCCAAATCTGTGCAAACTTCTAATAAAGTAGAGGCACTGTCGTCCACCTCCAATCTCCTAATGAGATCTGTCTCATAGACCTCCAGCTTCTTCCTCCTGCAGTCAATAAGTATATCTTTAGTTTTGCTGATGTTGAGTGAGAAGCTTTTGTTGCAGCACCATTCAACCAGATTTCAATCTCCCTCCTACATGCCGATTCATCATCACCATTGACGCAACAGTGGTGTCATTAGCAAACTTAAATATTGCATTGAAGGGGTACTTAGCCACACAGTCACAGGTATAAATCAAAGGGCTAGCCACACAGCCCTGTGTTGCACCTGTGCCGATGGAGATTGTGGAGGGAGATGCTGTTGCCAATCTGTAGCCACTGGAGTCTACAAGTGAGAGAAAAAGCTAGGATCCAGTTGCACAAGGACATATCAAGACCTAGGTCTTGGAGCTTAGTGACTAGTTTCAAGGGGGTGATAGTGTTGAAAGATTTTTTGCACAGTAGGGAATTAAGGGCCATGGAGAAAGTCAGATAGGTAGAGACGAGTTCATGGCCAAATTAGCCATGATCTTATTGACTGGTGGAGTTGGCTCAATGAGCCAGATGGCCTACTCCTGTTCCTATTGCTTACATTCTTATGGTAAAGGGCTACAAAGTCCTCGGGTTGTGCATAATCCGCACAGCAGGGATACAAATGCTGTTAAGTGTAAGTATCCAAAAGATGGTGAATAGAACTGCCCTGTCGTTAGTTTTGTGAAACACCATCTCGACATGTGCATCCACTTTCTGATGAAACAGCGTGAAGCTGCTGAACTATAGATAAATTAATCACATCATAGACAGTTGTGTTGCCATTCAAGACTTAGGGACCTATTTATTTTAATTAGCTTTAATTACTGCAAATCAACCTTTCTGACACTGAAGATAAAACCTGGAAATACGATGTTTCAATAATTAAGCCAACAATAGCCAACAGAAGTTTCAATAATATTTGATCTGTAATTTTATAAAATTTCCTTTCAGGTAGAAATGTTTCAATGTCTTGAAATGCGATATTGAGTAGGTAGTGCACAGAACACTCATGATTTTTCTTTGTGGGGTCCACCACTGCAAGGTTTCATTGTGCAAGAGACCAAGGACACCAAGTTCAACAGATTAGGCATGATACAGTTAAAATGCTCTAAAGGTCTTTTCGCACTGTTCTCCTACTGGCCAGGAAAACGTGGTTACAGATATCGGTGGGGAAGAAATCAGGATCATGAGTGACTGGTTATTTAGTTAGAGCGGTGATGGAGGAAGAGAAGGACACGATAATGTTCTAACCACCTAAACACTACTGAGAAGGCAAACTCTTCTAATTGGCCGACTTGCTAGTCCAAAATAGACGCTTCTGAGTGGGACCTGCTCAGTCCCGCTCAACTTGCATCAAAGTATGAAGCAGTGTTGAAAATGCTTAGTTCCGCGCCAGTGCTCCATCCAGAGGCAGCACAGGTGACAGGAACAGAGTTCAGATGCATGAAGCAAGTGGCTATACATTACTATTCACATCCAGGTATCTCCATGTCTTAATACAACTGAAACAGAGGACCCAGAAGGTTCAATATTCTCAGACGGAATCAATGCAATCAATTCCCAGAAGGCATTTGACAATTGATCTCACTAAGAAATTACTGCTGCTCTGTGATCTGAATACAATCACTAGTCAGCTTTGTCCAGTTATTTCTTTTCCTCAGTTTGAAACCAAAATCATTCACTCTAGTGCAAGTTTCCTCCAATTATTTTGCAATCCTTCAATTAGATCAGCTGATCTGTTCATGTGGGTGCAAAATCTCAGTTTTCTTCATTGAGTTATCAGCAGCAAAAATGTTTAAAAATTAATTCATGCAAGGACAATTCTAACCAATGTATATTGTACTGGAGCAAAATGTGGCATTTCATGACAGGAAATTTAGCCCGATAGCAATGTCTTATGAACAATTAAGGAAGACAACCTGCCACCCAATCACAATGACACTATGTGTTTGTGATCTAATGTCTCTGAGCAGCTGGAGCACTTAGTAATTAAAATACCAATCAATCCTGTTAAAATGAAGACCCAGTAAAGATAGCAACCATCACCCAGCAGCTATACAAGCAACCAGTCCACCTGTAAAATTTCAAAATGTTAATACTTACTTTCACCTTCTTGCAGCATCTTCAAAAGCTGAGCATTTCTAGCCTTCACTTCTTTATATTTTGTCTATTAAAAAGAAAACTAAAAAATGTCAGTTAAAAATAAATTCTTATTCAGAATTGCAGAAGGCATAATCTCAAGACTTACTTCCCACTCAGCAACTATTTGTTTCAACTGAAGAATTTTGAGTTCTTTCTTTTCCAGTTGATCTTTTAAATGTTCGGTTATTGCATTACTGGAAGTAACCTCCTGCAAGAAAAATTTAAAAGTATCTTTTGAGTACAGTGAGTCACATTAGAGGCGATGTTGTACCATATTCTTCTTAACCAATACGTAGAACTTAGCATTTTTCAGTATCAAATGCTGTCTGTTGTCTGTCCACACCTCCAACTTTTCTTTACCTCCTTGGTCCATTGTTATCCTCATGGTTGACTGGCACAATTAGAAATCATGCTGTCTACATCCAGGTCCAAAATTTATATTAGGAGAAGCATTGGGTCTGGAACTGATTCTTGGGTGGCTCCACAAAAAGTCAATGAAGTGCTGGATATGGCCCAGTCCCTCACAGGCAAAGCCCTCCCCATCACGGAGCACAATTATATGGAGTGCTGCCACAAGAAAGAAGCATTGCTCACAAGACGATAAAGGTATAAGAGCAGAATTAGGCCATTTAGCCCATCAAGTCTGCTCCACCATTTCACCATGGTTGATCCAAATTTCTCCACAGCCTCAATCTCCTACCTTCTCCCCATATCCCTTCATGCCCTGACCAATCAAGAATCTATCAACCTCTGCCTTAAATAAACATAAAGACTTGGCCTCCACAGCTGATTGTGGCAAAGAATTCCATGGATTCACCACCCTCTGGCAAAAGAAATTCCTCATCTTTGTTGAAAAAGGATACCCCTCTATTCTGAGGCTGTGTCCTCTAGTCTTACGACTCTCCCACCGTAGGAAACATCCTCTCCACATCCACTCTATAAAGGCCTTTCACCATTCAATAGGTTTCAATGAGGTCACCCTTCATTCTTCTTAATTCTAGTGACTACAGACCCAGAGCCATCAGATACTCTTCGTATGACAAGCCATTCAATCCTGGAATCAGATTCCTTAACCTCCTCTGAACCCTCCTGTTTCAGCACATTCTTTCTAAAGGGCCCAAACTTGCTTACAATACTCCAAGTGAGTCCTCATCAGTGTTTTATAAAGTTTCAGCATTACATCCTTGCTGTTATATTCTAGTCCTCTTGAAATGAATGCTAACATTGCATTTGCCTTCCTCACCATAGATTCAACCTTCAAATTAACCTTTAGGGAATCCTCCATTTAGAAAATAGCCAAACCTTTCATTTTTTCTACCAAAGTGCATGACCATACACTTCTCGACACTGTATTCCATCTGCCATTTCCCAAATCTGTCAGTCCTTCTGTAGCCTCCCTACTTCCTCGAAACTACCTGCCCCTCCACCTATCTTCATATTGTATGCCAACTTTGCAACAAAGCCATCAATTCCATCATCCAAATCACCGACATATAATGTAAAAAGAATCGGTCCCAACACAGACCCCCAAGGAACACCACTAGTCGCCAGCGGCCAGTCAGAAAAGGCTTCCTTTATTCCCACTCTTTGCCTCTTGCCAATCAACCACTGCTTTATCCATGCTGGAATCTTTCCTGTAACACCATGGACTCATACCTTGTTAAGCAGCCTCATGTGGCACCTTGTCAAAGGCCTTCTGAAAATCCAAGTACACAACGTCAACCGATTATCCTTTGTCTATCCAGCTTATTGCTTTTTCAAAGAATTCCAATAGATCTGTCAGACAAGATTTTCCCTTGAGGAAACCATGCTGACTATGGCCTATTTTATCATGTGCCTCCAAGTACCCTGAGACCTCATCCTTGGTAAAATCGATTCCAACATCTTCCCAATCACTGAGATCAGACGAGCTGGTCTATAGTTTGAAGTGGAGTGACACTTCCAATTTTCCAGGCTTCCAGAACCATTCCAGAATCTAGTGTTTCTTCAAAGATCATCACTAATGCCTCCACGATCTCTTCAGCTACCTCTTTCAGAACCCTGGCGTGTACACCATCTGGTCCAGGTGCCTTATCTACCTTCAGACCCTTCAGTTTCCCAACAGCCTTCTCTCTAGTTATGGTAACTTCACACACTTCATGTCCCCTGACACCTGGAACTTCCACCATACTGCTAGGATCTTCCACAGTAAAGACTGATGTAAAAGTACCTCCATCATCAAGTTCCTCCACCATCCAAGCCATGCCCTTTTCTTGCTGCTACCCATTGGGCAGGAAGTCCAGCAGCCTTAGGTCCTACATCACTAGGTTCAAGAACAGTTATTGTCCTACAACCATCAGGTTCCCAAACTGGCGTGGATAACTTCGCTCATCACAACTCTGAACAGGTTTCACAACCTCCACACTCACTTTCAAAGCCACTACAACTCGTATTATTATTTATTCTCATTTGCACATTGGCTGTTTGCCGGTATTAGTGTTTGTGTAGTTTTTCATAAGTTCTATTGTATTTCCTTAGTTCCTATAAACGCCCGCAAGAAAGTGAATCTCAAGGCAGTATACGGTAACACGTATAAACTTTGATAATAAATTCACTTTGACTTGAATGAAAGTAAACTGGAAAGTATATATATCTCAAACCAATGTACGTCAGAGCTAGTTTGGCACAACACGGTGGGTTGAAGGGCCATTCCTGTGCTGTACTATTATATTTCCCAAAACAAAATGCTAACAGCAGCTCTGTACAGAAACAGAGCTAACAATGCAGACTAATGGCCTGCCATTAGGATTGAGAAAATAAACATTTTAAATTGAAGAGAAGGGGAAGTTTGGAAAGGACAAAAGGGAATGCCTATTATAAAGTGAATACTAAGTCAGACCCAGTTCTTGCTTACACCAACCCCACTCATCTGCTCTACCCCATAATCCTGCAAATTCTTTGCATACTGATACTCACATATCTCCTTACAGAGTATTTCAAGCATGTTGTTTGTAGGAATTCTGGCACCTGGATTGTTTCTCCCTCTTCCCCAACACTCCCCCCGCCCCCCCACCAAATTTAAGTGTATGAATAGTTTGTTGAAAGTGCCAGGTCACGTTGAGGAAATGGTTGAAAAAGTGTTTGAGCCCTTGGGCTCCATAAATAGGTGTATAGAGTGCAAAAGAACGGATGACATGAAGAACCTTTATAAAACACTGGCTCAGCCATAACTGGAACGTTGTGTCTCGTCCTGTGAGCCACACTTCACAAAGATGCAATGACTTTGGAAAAGGTGCAGAAGTGATTGAGGGAATTTGTGTGAATAGACTGGTGAAGCTGGGTCTGAACTCCTTGGAAAAAAAGGTTGCAAGACTTGGCAGAGGTACTTAAAACCATAGAATGCTTGAAAGAATGGATAGATAGAACACGTTTCCATCAAATGGAGACATTGAAACCACGGTTGTTAAATGTGCTGATATAAAGACAGCCTGGAAGTTAAGCTGTTAAGAGAACGTAACGGAGTGATAGAAGGATACAGACACATTTAAGTTAGCAGGCAAAGACCCGGTGAACAGTGTACAACATGGGAACTTGTGACATTGCCTATTTTGCTGAGGGGAAAAAAAACAAAAATAAAAATTCTAGCTGGTTACAGAGCTGAGATGGGAAGAGATCTGGGTATCCGATGTTATGATTTACAGTACAAATAAATAGGAAAGTTAGCAAAATGCTACCACTTATTGTTTGGGGAAATTATTACAAAATTAGAGAGGTTATGCTTAATTTTGTACCTGGGATTTACTCCAGATTTGCTCTCACCCATGTATAGTAATTGTCTTATTAGAGGAATAATATTAAGGTAACCTGCCCATTCCATCATGAGGAAAGGCTGGGAAGACCAGGTTTGAACTGCTTGAGTGTTGCAGAGTAGAAGTTGACTTGACTGATACAAAGAAAGCTCTCAGGGGTCTTGATAGGGTACATGTGGAGAGAATGTTTCTTCTTATGAGAGGATGCAGAACTAGGGCCACATCAAGGTGAAAGGAGAATGGGACCAGTCGATTTTCAAATCTTGTCTGTTTATTAAGATATCAGCTGCAGTCTTAGATCAATCCCCAAATAAACGATACAGAGTTTGGAAACCAGCAATGCTTTAATGATGTCCAGCAGGGTTATACTTACGAGTCGGAGATAAACATTTATCTCTTTCTGCTGTTTCTCAATGATCCATGCACCACTACCCCTAGTACTCAACACGTTGCTATTGCTCAAATTTCATAAGTATCAAATCACCAGTTACAGCCACATCTGCTGTCTGCTCTTCGCTTTCCAGTCATTACTTTTAGAAAACAAATAGAGACCCTACAAACTCAAATTCTACTTACAAAATGTTTAAACAGTTGTGATGACACTGGAAAATCGATTTGTTTAAACAGTTCTAGGGAGTTGAAGCATCAATTAAACTAAAAGCACATCCTTAGTTGATTCAGTCCCACATATCTATCAGCAATATTTTTTAAATGTTCTCCTCCTACTCAGCTCATTAGCAACAGCTGTGAAAATATTGGAAACATAAAATAAATGAAAGATCCAACAGGTTTAAATTTAATTTTGGATTTATGAATATGCAAGTACGTTAATCTGAGAACATTGCTTAAACTGCAATTAAACAATCTACAGAAGTTTTGAATAACTGTTCACAAAGAAACAGGTAACATTCAAGCTGAACAGAGGCACAGATAGAAAGGCTGCTGCCTAACAACTCCTATAACCCAGGTTCTATCCAAATCACCAGTGGAGTTTGTGCAGAGTGTGCACATTCTCTCTATACGTGGGCTTCCTCCAACACTGACTTCCTTCCAAATCCCAAAGATGTGTAGGTTGGGTGGTTGTTTAGCCATTGCAAACTGCTCCTGTGTGTAGTTAAGTGGTAGAATCTGGGGTGAAAGGAAAGGGAGGAGGGAGATGATTGAGTATGGAAAGATTGCAGTGGATTTAACGTGAGATTTATGCAAAAAGGTTTCTGATGGTCATCGTGAAATTAATGAGCCAATGGGACTGTCTCCAAGTTACATAGGTCATGTCTCTAAATGGTTAAACCACTATCAAGCCCCAGACCACCCACGTGCAACACAGACAAATCAATTAAGGTTTAGAAATGTATTTTCGGAAATACATACTTGGCTCTCTTGTGAAATACTGTCCAATCCATTGGTACTTGATAACTGCTTTCTCCTCTCCATTGATAGTATTTTACTTGCAGCTTCTTCTAGTTTAATAAAGAAGCTATTCTCTTCTGTTGCTGCATGTAAAGATGTTGGCTCCTGGAAAAAGTACAAAATTTCTGAATTCAGTTCAAGGTATACAAGAAGCAAAACATTAAGTTATGATTTTAAAAAAATGTTGAGCCTTGTGCAGATTGAAGAATCAAGCCATTTGGCCCACTCCACTACTTTCTCAGAAATATGGAAATTCTCTTTTCAAAACAAATGGACAAATTACTATATTTGTTTCTTACACAATGCAAATCCAGATCATAGTTTATTATATTCAAAAAGGATCATTGTCCTCTTACTCTTTTGCTGAGTTTTAACTTCATCCATTATTTTATTGGAAGTCTATTTTAAATCTGAATTCCAAGTTCCAGGCCATATTGTAAACATACAACTCACTTGGTTATTAAAAAAAGATCGTAAACACTAATTCCACAATATAAATTAAGTTGCCATAAAGATAAAAGTAGCATACCTCAGATTTCCTATTTGTCTGATCTAATGAAAGAGAATGAAAAAGTTAATATGGTGTAAAATACTGGCAACATATTTCACTCACAAAATTGTGGCTACTCAAATAGAGAACAATGGGCAAACTATGCAGATTTTAAAATCCTGATACATCTGCTTCTCAATATTGAATTTAACCAGTGAAAAGTTCAAAATATAGTACTTTTAAACATTTATAGGACTTAGATTTAATAAGGAACATAAATTGTTGCTTCCTGTTCCAAAAATTGGGCTTACGAGTTTCAGGGTTTTCAAGATATGACCAATAGTAATTGGCAGTAAGCTTCTGGATGACTGCACAAGGAGATGAGAAAATAGCATCTTCTTCCTGTCATCACTATTGTACTTCACACAGGAGAGCATGTATGTATGGGCTGGAGTATTAGAGCAGCCTCACAAAGCATTACACAAAATTTGAAGCGGGGAACAAGTGACTGTACAGCTAGACCCAGTCCAAACCGAATCAAGTCCACTGATGACACAACAGTAGCTGGCCTCGTCAACGCCAACCTTTAGGAAGGTGCAGGCTGGCTACTCCACACTGCATGCAGACAGCTCCTCCGTGGAAAAAGTTACCAGCACCAAGTTTCTGGGAGTGTACATAATGGACAACCTCACCTGATGCCTCAGCTCCACCCCTCTGGTCAAGAAGTACAGCAACATCTCCACTTCCTGAAGAGATTGAGGTGAGCAAGGACCCCCCCCCCGCCAATTCTAACCAATTTTTACAGAAGCCCCATTGTGAGTGTCATACGCATTTTGTGGTCAGATGTAAGGCAATTGACCACACCTTGACCACAAGATCCTCCTTTGTGAGAACTGCTCAGAGGATGTCTTTTCCACCCATCTGAGATATCTACCAGGAGTACACAGCATGCTGGACCCTTCACATCGTCAATGATCCCTCCCATCCATCTAATCTCTTCAACCCCCTTCCATCGGGCAGGAGGTACCATAGGACTGTTAGATTCTTCTCCCAGGCCGTAAGACTACTGCACTTCCTGCCACCACCCACGTCTCACCACATATGAGGCGCCAGTAGCATTATACTGTTTCCTTGTTATCATGTGTCATACATGCAGCTTATTATTTGTCAATTTATTTGTGGTAATATTACTTTGTGTTGTGTGTATGAGTTATATGTACTGTGGTGTGTACCTTGGTCCAGAGGAACATTGTTTTGTTTGGCAGTATACATGTTTATTGCTCAAATGAAAATAACCTTGAACTTGAAAGACTTCTTTTGAAAAATTTAAATCATTTGTTTAAAATAAGCTGATGTGCAAAGGTGGTGCAGTTTCCACCCTCCAAATAAGTCTATAAAGTCCAGAATCCAATCTAATCAGAAATTGCTGCAAATCACATAATTTCACCTCCAAAATTTTACCAGCTCTACCTGCTGCTGAACTTCATGCTTTTCTCCATATTCAATGACCGTACACTCTTGGTGAAGAGATTATCTCCACCCTCCTTTCCTCATATAGAATGGGGCTCCGGTCAGCTGCCTCAGGATCAGTGGTCAATCTCTTATTTCATGTAAATCAAAATCACACAGCTGCATGTCCTTTCTGGGCACTTGACTCTACTGTCATCTGGTGGCTACCACGCACATGAAAATCAAACCAGCAGCCCAGATTTTGTTATAAAGCAATCATACTGCTCAAAATAAAACACTGACACAACTCCAATACTACCTGTACTTCCATCAGTCTGAAAATCTTTCAATGAAACTGTGGCTGGTTTATCTTTTCCCTGAAGATGTTTTCGTTTCTCCTTTCTACTTGGTCCTTTTGTTTTAGGAGAAGTATTATCTGCATCTAAACACTGTAAAAGATGTTTCAAAGTTTAAGATGAAGTGCAGTGAAGATTTTCATTCAAGGATTATTACATTTTTACAAAATCTAAAAAGGACAAAGCAAGATGAAAGATTATGCATTTTGTTTCTAAACTGCAGATGTAACTCATACACTGATAACTCGTTTAGCACTCCCTGAAACGAGGGTGCTAAAATGGGGTCAATACAAGCATTATTTGTGGAAATATTTTAGTTTATTTGGAGATGAAGGGTAGAGCAGGCCTATCCGGCACAACGAGCCACATGACCCAGCAAACCCACCTATTTTACACTAGCCTAATCATAGGACAATTTACAAAGACCAATTAACCTGTTAACCAGTACGGCTTTGGACTATGGGAGGAAACAGGGGCATCCGGACGGAATCCATGCAGATCATGGGGAGAACGTGGAACGCTCAGACAGAACACCACACTACTGTGGTGCCCATTATACACTATTAACATCTTTGCTATGCCAGAAATCTGATGCAAACCCTTGACTTTTCTGCTGATATAACGGTGAGCTATGGTGCGGAGAACCTGGTACAAATCCAGCAATGAATAGCTTATAGCTCAAGGAACAGCTGCCTGAAAACGCGTAGCTGCTCAGCACTAAGATGAGGCGCCCAGGCTTTGCCTTGGCCTGATGAGCCAGTTCTGTATCGCTGGGGACTATCAGAGAGAACCAAGGGTCACTCTCGTCACCTTCTGTTAGATACAATGGAAGCTGCTGTCTCCACAGTGCTTCGTAATCTGCACAGCCTTCCCTAGTCTAGAAACAATGCTCAATGTTCTTTGTTGGGCTTTGGAGTTGTTACCGTGGAGAAGGCTCTGGGTTGAGAAGAATTGTGTAAGTGAAGAACAGCTTCCATCGCTTCCAACAGGAAGGTCCAGGCAGTCTGTCAACACATGAAGCAGGTGCTGCCACCAACTTCCACCAAAATCCGCACTTACTGTACCAGGCAGGGTGCAGCCTTAAAACCCACATCTCAGCACCAGGCAGCCAGTCTGACCCACTCAATTCTCAGCCCTTTCCACACTGTGCCCCTCAGCCATGTGAGCACCAAAACAGGACAGGGATTTGCACCAGGTTCTTGGTGTAGCAACACATAGCTGAGCAGTCATCTACAAAATACAGGAGCTACATAGCTGCCAAAGTTCAAACCGGAGGACGGAAAGACTTATAGTGAACCAGCAGCCTCCAGACTGCTGCTAAGCGGAGAGCCAGTGAATTCATAATGTGAGCGGGGAGGGGGGGATTCCTAGTAACAAACAGTAATTTAAAATACTAGAACATCAGGATTACAGTGACCAAGTACTTGCACAAATATGAAATGGTTAGAGGGAACTGGTATGGTTCATGAGGTGTCAGTCACATCAAACTCATTGAAAGGATAAAGTGTCTTGGCCTGCTGGAATGGAAGGGCAGAAAAGAGGTATTTGCCTGAGCTATTGGGAACAACTGATGAGATTATTAGCAAAATGGAGGCAATATTATCACAGACACACAAGAGAATATAGATGCCAGAATCTGCAGCAACAAGCAATCTGCCAGAGGAATTCAGCGGGTTGAGACGCATCTGTGGGACGAAAGGAATTGCCAATGTTGTGGATCAAAACACCGTAGCAGGACTGAAATGTCTTTCCTCCAGCAAGTTATCTTTCTTGGAAGTGAGGCACGAGAGAGCAAGAAATGACAGCATGTAACAAAAATTGTTCCCAAGGGAACATGTATTCGGGTCTCATTGATAAATCTGATAGAAAAAATACTTGCAGAAAGAGTTCTATGTTCATTTTTGGCTCATGGCATTGTGTGAACACAAACAGGAAGTTACAATTTTAAAAAATGGTTAACCAGCTGTTTCAAGGGATGGAGAAATAGGGGAAGTGGGTATGTGCTCTAGACTCACTAAAAAAAGCATCACTCTTATGTTATAAAATATTACATAAACATGGCCTTTATTCTCGTTCAAGAACCAGTGAATGCTAAATTAACATCTTTAAAATGATAAAGGGATCCAATGAAACCATTTCATTTGGATCAGATAGATAGAGCGATAGATACTTCATTGATCCCAAAGGTAACTGCAGTGTCACAGTAGCATTACAAGTGCACAGATATACAAATATTAGAAGAGAAGTAAGAAAGAATAAAAAATAAGTTACCTCAAATAGTCTAATGGGGGGGGGGGGTCATCACTTCCCCAGCTACAGGTTGACTCATTATAGAGCCTAATGGCTGAGAGTAAGAACAACCTCGTATAGCGCTCTTTGGAGCAGTGCAGTTGTCATAGTCTATCACTAAGAGTGCTCCTCTGTTCAGCCAAGGTGACATGCAGAGGGTGAGAAACTCCCCAATATTTCACCCCAAAGCCATTTCCTGCATCAACCCCATGGTCCTAGATTCTGTTGCTATCTATAAATTTAGCAATTTCCGTCTGCAATATCGTCGGAAACCGAGCTTCCACAGACACTGTGGGTGACATATGCCTCAGGCGAGCAAGTTTCTTGTCATTTCTATCCTGAACGGGTGACCGTTATTCAGAGACTGCGACACCAGGTTGGAGATATCCTAGTCAGGGGAAGTGTTATCACCAATTCTTTGCTGTCAATTCCAGTCCTTTGTACACTGTACGGAGATCACCTTGTAGTTTTCTAAATTCAATACAGCTTAAGCTACTCACCCTCATCCCTCCTCACCATCCCCAGAGACAATCTCAGGTAATATTAAAAATAGTTTTATCAAGACCCTACATGATTGGAACAAGACCTCCCTAGTCTTGGACTCCAATAAAGGTCAACACCCTGTTAAGCTTTTTAAACCCCTTGCTGTACCTACACATTAACTTTTAGCAACTCATGTACAAGAACACCCAGGTTCCTCTGAACACCACCACCTTTCAATCTCCCGCCATTTACAATAAATCCAAATTTTCTTTCTGCCTAGGCTGGGAAGGGAAGAAGTGTTAAAATGCACTCCTTCCTATAGTTCTTAATCAGACACACCAAAAAGGAAAAGTAAGATCATTCTCAAATTTAAGAAACATTTTTGATAAAATATTTGTTTGTGAAAAATCAAACCCCATGAGATTACTTATTTATTTTTGTAACAAAATACACAAATGAAATACATTATTAATATTTGATCAGAGTTTGACCAGAAAAAAAAGTGTCATTTGGAATGATACAGACATGTTTAGATTTGGATTTACTCTGAAGTGGACCAGATACCATCCTGGGGGGGGAATGAAATAACTTGAGCAGCAAATGCTGGAAGCCTAAAATAAAAAGAAAATGCTGGAAATACTTGGCGGATAAGGCAGCATCGCTACAGGTGATGCACAACCCACTGAGTATTTCTCATATTTTCTGTTGTCACAAAGATTTTATTAGTTGCAGGGTCTCCATTTCATTACAGACGATGGACACATGTACCAGACATTTCATGCAATACCTTCACGGAACTCCCTGCATTGGGACTGTCGGATTTCCTACCGTACAGCTTGCCTTCAAAAAAAAACATGATGAGTCTAAGTTTCAAATGTATACATACACTTTTATGCTCCTCGTACTCCAACTTGCTAATCAGCAAAGCCTTCTGGAGATCTGCTTCATATAATTTGTTGGTCAGCTATATTTAGAACAAAACAAATCGGTCAGAGAAGCTCCATCAAAGGTTCCAGAAATACTTTGCAACATTATAGGACCTATTGAATGATCTACTTTAAATACTGTAGAGAAAATATGCTCTGCAAAGCATTGAGATTGAATGTGTCAGCATTCAGTACTCACAACCTAAAAATGGGTGGCAATATTTCTCAGTTCATTGCATTTGGAGAAATTTTGAAAATGGCAGGTAATATTGGAAACAAAGCACAAGAACAAGACGTTATGATCACTATCTCCACCCTCCCTCCCTCTCCATACCTAATTTTCTCCTAAAATAAATAATTACTTATTGGCAATAATTCCATTCTCCTGGCTTCGATTCTCAATCCTAGAAAACATCATTGATGAATAACTATGGACAAATAGAGCTACACAACTAAAAAAATGACACATACTAATCAGGCCCTTGTGTGTTTTTATCTGAACCCATGAAGCCACATTCAACATTGACAGCAATTTAAAGAGGCAGTTAAAGGGAATTTTTCAGCTCTCTACATCGGTTCAGCTGTATTGTTACCAGCATTTCAATGATTTTTTAACATTGTATCTATGCGCACTCTATCTGCTTCCAAACCTGTGACAGTAGAGAAACAATGACTTGCGTAACACCACGACAAAATGACTTCCAGTTAAAGAACATCTGCTCCTACCAAGAATGAGTTATTCACGTTGAATAATAGAGCTAACATGTTTATTTGCGCATATACCTGAAATAAGCCTTACTACAAGACTAAACTAACACAGAGCTTGCATCTGTTCATTTAAATAGAACCACACAAATTCCCTCTCGTAAAAAATCATTAGGTTAACTTACCTTGATGAGTTCCAGACTTTTCCCACCCCAAATAATATTGAATGCATTTAGTGATGCAAATTCCTGACCTTGTTTTAATACAAAGAAGCTTTGCACAATAAAACTGTGAATTGTGAAAGGACATAATGGTAATTAAGATGTTGGAAAAGATTTGTAGCTCGGGCTGAGGATATTGTTGTTGAATGAAACTTTCATTCGAAGTTGCATTGATGATGTTGCCTAGCTGGGTAACAAAACGTCTGCGAGCCAGCTCGACAACAACATAATGGTAATAAATGGTTCTTTAATGCCACTTGGCAGTAAAATATTCCGAAAATGATAAATCTGCATAGATTTGTGGTTAGTGACATAATTAATGGCCAGTAGTGCCCATGGCCTGTAGGTATTCAATTTTGTAACATTTTAAACAACACCATTTCTCACCTGTTCATCCTTCTCTCTCCACTGCTCCCACTTCTCCCCCTCTGCCGCTGGTGGATTCTGCCAGTTCAGGAATTGTTCTGACTGACAAGACCCAGCATTCACTCCAACTACGCCGGTAGAACAAGACTTTGATATACTTTTTCCAAAAGCCAGACTTCGTAGCTTTAAATTAAGAACCAAAACAAAGTCAAAATTATGAAAAACCAAGTACACATTTTTGTACTCAATTAAAACTGCATCCTGATGGTTAAACCAATCATTTGATCGTTTAAATGTTAAGTTGTAGTTGTGTGCTTCAAAGATTACTAAATACTTCATGGGTTAAAGTAAAACATTTAAGCAATTTTCAAAATAGAAACCCATATAATTTTAGTGTAATCAAATCAAAACTTATATTTACACAAATTGCATATTGAAATCTTTTTGTTTGTACTAAAGGACAAAAGGAATCTGTACATTCAAATTCAAACACCTGTTGCCATTGTAATAGATTTATCAATTAAAGCAGTTCACTTTCTAAAATCATTGCTGAATTTTTAAAGGATAATTTACTTTATGGGATATTTGAATATGAATACAGCTCTCAATACAAGTTCAACGTATGCCTGTAGCAATATAATAATAGGCTGGACGCAATAAATGCCAGAAGTACTCAGGTCAGGCAGCACCTGCAAAGAGAAACACCAACCAAAAATATCTCTCTCTCTTCAACAGTGCTGTCTGAGCTGTTGAGTATTTCTAGCATTTTCTGCAGTAAAAAAGGTAATGCTATTGTTGAATTTTGTATTTCAGATGTGATGTTAAAAAATATCTAATTTTTAACTTGGTGTAACAGGGTGTATTCGTTTTTGAAAGGGATTCCTTGATACCCTATTTGGTATTATTTCCTAAAACTTTTTTTTTGTCTTTCATCAGTATGTGTGAGACCCTGTGCACTGTACTTGCCTATATGTCAACAATCATACATATTTATTACATTTAGCGATGCAGCGAGGAGGCCTTCTGGCCCTTCCAGCAAATCCTTGCAATGCAGAATTGCATTGGTTATGCACTGAAGTCTGCAGAAACGTGGCTTTCCGACAGAGTTGATACTTTATCAAACCCTCAGGTTTTTGATGCGTTTAGTAGTTGTGGAAGTTTAGGGTCCTGCCCTGTCAGCAATCGGGGCATTCGATTCTGGTCCCCCAAAAGAAGAAACATTTTGACGGATATTAACAGAGGAATGCAGGCTTGGCCAGGGGAAGCTCCGGATCGACATCAAATAGTGCCAGCTGGCCAGAGAAACATCGGATGAATATGACATCCAAGAGATAAAACTAAACAAAACAAATATTTAAGTAACGGGCAAGCGGTTAGTGGGAATGAGAAACCTTTGCGCCAATAGTATAAATGCAATTTTAAAAGGGACGTTTTAAAAAGACAAAGTAGAAGTAAGGATGTGTTTCTGTAAAATGTAGAGTACGGAACATCATAATTCAGATTCTTCAATGTGACTTGCTCAATTTAAATTGAATTGTAAATCTTAATGCATTTCTATCACAGCAAAAGCTTTCCCCGTAGAATCATACAAAAATAGACAGAACTTCTTTCCTTCTACAAAACCCTTCAGTGGGTAAAAGAGCATCGTGTGCGAGCACTGTGTTCATCGTTCCGACTGAAAGTGGTTCCGGCTCTGGCCTCCGACTGACTCCCCGGTTCGTACCTCATTCGCTTCGCTTTGCTGCTGCTCTTTCTTCTTCTTCCTTTTCTGTTTCTTTTTCTCATTGCTGCCGCCGCCGCCCGCGGCCCCGGACTGTGCGTTGTTGTTTTTCTTAGCGGCTCCAACGCGGCCGCCTTTCCCGATTCGATTACTGCCGTTAATCCGCCCGGGGTCCGAATCGGAGTCGGACGAATCGCCCTCCACCCTCAGCAATGCAAAGCGAGAGGCGGTCGTGCGAATCGAGGCCGGGCCGACTGCTGCTGCCATGCCGACGGCTTGAATTAAACTGAAAGAAGGGCCGGGGCGAGAGGAGTTGACCGAACGGTGGAAGTACTACAAGCGACCGAGAGTCGGGGCAGAATTTGCAAGCCGCTGCAGAATTGGTCCGTGACTGAAACGCGAAGCGCCACCAACCGAGTTCTGATGGAACGGACACGGGAGGCTCGTGTGCGCGCACCGGCTGTGGTCCCGAGCGAGAGCGCGCACCGCGCGGAGACTGCCCCGCAACTTAACTTCACCGCGGGCCGTTTTCCGGCCATCAGTGCTTTAACGAGTCTCGGGGCTAACGAGGTGTAGCGTGTCAACGCGGAAACCCAGGTTAGCCCACCTTCGATCTTGGTAAGCGATTTCAAGGACATGCCGGCAAGGTTGGGTTATCTTTGATCACTTGGCCAGCGGCTCCTTCACGGGGACGGATGTCATCAAAATTAATCATGGGTTCACTTTGTGGCAGACGGGGCAATGAAGAAGTCAGTGGCAAGAACCGTGCGTCGGTTTAAAGCTTTTTTTCCTCTATTCATGTGCTGATTGAAATCTAGACTATTCTCTGCTGAAGGAGGACTTTTAATTTCCGTCATGAGACTTTCTGCAACATTTTATCTAGACTTTAAAGGCCCATCAACCTCTTTTGTTTGGAAGCAGAAGGCTTCACCTAAAATAAATGTGGAAATGTATAGTCCAATCATGTCCCTGTACTTTATTAGAGACCATCTGGGGCTCACCAGTATAAATGGTGTTTGGTCACTGGAACCTTGCTTTGTGATTGGAGGCAGTGAGGCATTGGAACTGCGGAAAAGTGGTGGACCTGACGAATGAAACCCTGTCCACATCGGGACTTCAGATACTGCAATATTCATGTCATCCATGGGCGGTGCTTGAGAAAATTGCACTGTACCAAACAGGTTGTTGCAGAGAATTGAGGACTTCTGGAAGGAAGATAATGAATCTTGGGGCAAAGCTAAAAACTGTATTGCTTGTGACAGTAAAGTTAAGAAAAACTTTTATGATCATACACCCTCCCAGGCTGCCACCGTGAAATGTCTCACATCATGCAGCAATGCATATTCTTCTTAATTAAGTCAGAGAGAGATGCAACATGGGAACAGACCCTTCAGCCCACTGAGTCCGTGCTATCATGCATGTACAGTATATTTATACTAAAAGAGTAGTACAGTACAAAGTAGGCCCCTCAGCCCAACTAGTCAAAATCGACTATGATGTCCATCCCAGCTAGTCCAATCTGCCAGTATTTGTCCCACAACCTTATAGACCTTTCCAATCCATGCACCTCTTTTAAAAGTCCTTATTGTTTCTAGTTCAACCACTTCCTCTGGCAGCTCATTTCACATACATGCCACCCTTTGTGTAAAATAAGTTGCCTCGCTGTGTCCTCTGGATCTTGATTCCCCACTTTGGGAAAAAGACTAAGTGCATTCATCCTATCTGTGTCCCTCACAATATTATACAGTTCTATAGAATTATCTCTGAGTCTCCTGTGCTCTAAGGAGTTAAGTCCCAGCCTGTACAATCTCTCCCTATGACTCTGTCCCTCAAGCCCTGGCAACATCCTTTCAAATCTTTTCTGCACCCTTTCCAGTTTAATAACATCTTTCCTTTCACAGATATCTGACCCTAACTCGTTTTATTCTCCCCAGATCCGCAACCAACTCCTCCTGCAGGTTCTGTTACCCGCCTACACGCTAGGGAAACTTCACAGTGCCTAGTTAACCATCACTCATGTTTTGAGAAGTAGAAGGAATCGGGAGCATCCAGAGGAAACCTGAAGAATTTGCAAATTCATGTAGACAGTTCCTGATAACAATTCCTCAATGTAAACCTCGGGTAATGAAGATGGTAGTTTCCAGTTTTGGGTAACCTATGCCCCTTGTGTTGTTTTCCCATATCGAGTCCAACCATGCTCTCTCGCCCTTTATTCACCTTTCTCATTGAATTCCCCCTCCCACCATCACCTAGACTCATTATCCTTCCCACCTGCCCTCGTCTCCCTTGGTCCACTCCTGCTATCCCATCTCCTCCCCCTTCCAATTCCATCTGCCTGTCATCCTTCCCTTATCTGGTTACCCAGACCAGCCTCTGTCTCTATTCCCCCACCTGCTTCCGCTCTCTCCCCGTAAGTGATTCTACCTGTCACCTACCATCCCCCACTTAGCTCCACAAGCCCATCATATCTACCCTGCCCCAGACCTGGTTCCACCCATTGTTGTGTTTTGTAACTCCAGAAGCTAACTGAAAGAAAAATCAGGGGCTGGGATAACTGTCCACTTAGTTTCTCTTTTCCTTTTTTTTTTGATCACTGTGGAGGACTACTTATTCTTGTGGGATAAAGTCGTTACTGACAAAGGGTGGGGGGGGTCACTCTGCTTGGCAGGTGAGACTTGTGGCTGCGAAACAATCTCAGGTTCTGGGGCCTCCTCCATGGTGGTTGTAGGAGTTGACTCGGGGGCTGCAGGAAGTGGTTCTGACAGCTCTGGACACCTTCTTCTCTAACAATTGACTCTGCTCTCCTCAACTGATCTATGTGTTATCTCCAGATGACATCAGATGCCATCTCCACTGTGCAAGAGATTGGTCCAGTTCTGTCCTCAACCTTCCCAATTTTGATCACCTCTGTAGTCCTTCTCCAGAAATGCTTGAGCAGGAGTGATAGATCAACCTGCTTGTTTGAGGAGCCCTCAATTTGTCTCAGCTGTTTGTCCTGTACACTGTACTCGTTCTGAGCTCGGGTTTGAGGACATCCAGGTTTGAGTGCAAGGGACGACCCGAGAACCGCACAGCTGATGAGTTGTTGGTTGTGGAGTGTGCTGCGTTACGATATGTAAGGAAGAAATAGGTGAGCTTTGGGTTCAGTTTTAGTGTAGTGTGTTCTGTTGACATTGATCGTAGAGTCTAAAGAGACTCTGGACAAACCTTTCCACCAAGCCATTTGTAACGGGGTGGTATGGTGCAGATGTAATATGTCTTATTCCATTCATTTTCAGGAATGACTGAAGCTGCTCCACAACAAACTGTGCTCCATTGTCACTGACTAAGTATCCTGGAACACCAGTCCGTGAGAAGAGGCTTCTCAACCTATCAACAGTGTGCAAGGCTGTTGGGAACATTTCTGGCCATTTTGCAGCTACGTCGGCGACTGCCATGAATGGTCTGGCAAAATCCACCTGAATTGTCACCTGAGGGCAATGCAGGCAATTCCCAAGGATGGAGAGGTGCTGCTCTTGTCATCTGGTCACGTTGGCATCCCAAGCAGTGGCAAGCATCTCGATCTTCTGATCTATCCCAGGCCACCCAGACAAAGCTTTGAGCCAATGCTTTCATTTTGACCATGCCTATATGACTGGCATGTAGCTCCTCCAACACTTTGGTTATCATCTTGGAAGGTACAACAACTCTCAATCCGAAAATGAGGGAACTGTGTCAAGGGTAAGTTCATCCCGGCACTGGTAAAGATGAAGGATCTGGAACTCCTGTTGCACATTCCAGCAATGTTGGGTTGCCGTGTTGATCCGAGACAGTCAGGGGTCTTTTCTGGTTTCCCTTTCAATCATCTCTACTGTAATAGGGATTTGCATTATGGAGAATACGTCAAGAGGAGTGTCCGCTTCTGTAAATTTTTCAGGTATTTCCTTTTCCAAGGGTAAATGGGGCAACCCATCAGCATTTCCGTGATAAGTTCTCCTCTTGAATTCAATCTTGTAATTGTGTCCTCCAAGACACGGAGCCCATCTCTGCATTTGTGCTGCTGCTGTTAGTGGAACACCCTTCTGATGATTGAAAATGGACTCTAGTAGTTGATGATCTATAATGAGGTTAAAATCTCTCCCATACAAGTACTGGTTGAAATGTTTTACACTCCAAACCAGACTCAAGGCCTCTCTGTCAATCTGTCCATTATTTTTATCTGCAGTGCTCAAGGAACATGATGCAAAGTCTATGGGGCGTTCACTTCCATCACTCGTAACATGACTTGACTGTACGGCGAGGCATCACAAGCAAGCTTCATTGGACAATGTGGATCATCTAATGCCACCATTTCCTTTGGAAAGCCACCTCACACTGCTTTGTCCATTGCTACTTGTTCCTGATCTGCGGCAATAAGTTCCAAGGGTAGAGCACAGTAGTCAGATTTGGCAGGAACGTGTTATAGTAATTGACAAATCCTAAAAAGAACCACAATTATGACACGTCCTTTGGCCTTGGGGCATCCACCATTGCTCTAATTTTCTCAGCACACTTCTGTCATCGTTGTGCATTAACAGTGTGACTACAGTAAGTGTAGGAGTCATGTATCTATTTCTGTCCATTGTAACCATATTTCCATTTTCTCTCTGTATTTTGTGGCTCATATATTATCATCATCTATCACATGGGCTGGGGCGAGATAGAAGCTAATTACTACAGTTGAATATCCACGGTTAGTTGTTTAGTTAGTCTAGTTGAGGGGGAGTGAGTCGGTGGAATGATTTTTTGTTGACAGTTAATTAAAACATTATTAGAGCGCTTAAGTAGGCTGTAAAAATAGGGTACAAGCTCTCCTCTACAATCACTCTGAGCACCGGTGCCCCACAAGGCTGTGTACTCACCCCCCCCCCCCCCGGTACTCACTGTACGCCCATGATTGTGTAGCCAAGTTTCCATCAAACTCAATATATAAGTTTGCTGATGACACAACAATTGTAGGCCGTATCTTGGATAATGATGAGTTTGAGTACCGAGAGGAAATTAAGAACCTGGTGGCATGGTGCGAAGACAATAACCTATCCCTCAACGTCAGCAAGATGAAGGAATTGGTTGTTGACTTCAGAAGGAGTAATGGACCGCACGACCCAATTTTCATCGGTGGTGCGCAAGTGGAACAGGTCAAAAGCTTTAAGTTCCTTGGGGTCAATATCACAAATGACCTGACTTGGTCCAACCAAGCAGTGTTCGCTGCCAAGAAGGCCCACCAGCGCCTTAGCTTCCTGAGAAGACTAAGGAAATTTGGCCTGTCCCCTAAAACCCTCACTAATTTTTATAGATGCACCGTAGAAAGCATTCTTCTAGGGTGCATCACAACCTGGTATGGAAGTTGTCCTGTCCAAGAGCGAAAGAAGCTGCGGAAGATCATGAACACAGCACAGCACAGCACATCACACAAACCAATCTTCCATCTGTGGACTCACTTTACACTGCACGCTGTCAGAGCAGTGCTGCCAGGATAATCAAGGTCACGACCCACCCAGCCAACACACTTTTCGTCCCTCTTCCCTCCGGGAGAAGGTTCAGGAGCTTGAAGACTCGTATGGCCAGATTCGGGAACAGCTTCTTTCCGACTGTGATAAGACTGCTGAACGGATCCTGACCCAGATCTGGGCCGTACCCTCCAAATATCTGGACCTGCCTCTCGGTTTTTTTGCACTACCTTACTTCCCATTTTTCTATTTTCTGTTTATGATTTATAATTTAAATTTTTAATATTTACTAATTTTAACTATTTTTAATATCTTTAATATTTGTAATCCAGGGAGTGTGAAGCACAGAATCAAATATCGCTGTGATGATTGTACGTTCTAGTACCAATTGTTTGGCGACAATAAAGTATAAAGTAAAGTAGGAAAAGAACACAAATTCTGATAGTGCTTAAGTGCGCTAACTTCACTAATTGGAATGCTAATTTAGTTTGACTCCTAATTATGTTTAGAATCACTTCATTATATCGCTAATTAGAAAGTTTAAATACATTGATTTGAATGCTAAGATCGCTATATCACTAATTTAGTTTCATTCTTTTTTTATTGGTACAAGATCATTCATCTTTGCTGGTTTTGTAAAAAGGGATCTAACGTACCTTTGGCGATTTGGAAATTCATTATTGGGAAGCATGTCATACAGTGTCAATTACCTTGGTTTAGTCTCTCAGTGGTTTTGGTTTGATTTTTTCATGGATACACTAACTAAGAACACCAGAGTGACTTCGAGTTTTGTTTTATCAACATCATATCATGGAGAGTTTGCAGCAGTCTCCACCGCCACCAGAACTCTGAATTCTAGATTATATAGAGCTCATACTTATACAGCAAGACAAACAACTTCACATAACTTTGTTTGGCATCCCACGGTCAGTACAATATCAATCACTTAAAAGACATGTCAATTATTCTCTCAGTGTGAACTTAACAGTCCTCTTTGTTCCCTGTTATCAGGGCTCATAATTTACCCCCAGACGCATCCTCCCTCCAGGTTCCAGGGGCCTAGAATCTGATTAATTGAAGTTCCTGGTACTGCGCTCATCATCCAAAGTTATTCTCAACACGCATGAGCAGTCTTAAGCCCAGCTGTTCCAGAATGGTCAAGTATCCCATCAGGCACTAGTTTTAACCATTTCTACCACAGTTTTCAAGTAACCCCTACAGTAAGTGATGCTTAAAGAAATCACACTTGTTGTGTTGTGCTCTGGACCCATAATCTTTTAATCTTTTTAACACTGCTGTGAGATTTTGGAGATGTTCCTTGTCATCCTCACCAGTCATCCCGGTAACACTGAGTGCCTGGGCAGCCTTGCAGCAGCTGATCCATAGCTTTCTGCCCCAGTGCAAGTTCAGATGCTACTCCTAAAATAAGCCTATTAAAGCAATAAAGCCCTTTGTGAGTATTTATGATGAAAAACATGTTGGATTCTTCTTCCTCAAATCAACACAATCCTGACAGAGCCAGCCTTCTTGGCTACGCAGTGAACATCACATCTACTGTAACATGTAATGGATAGAATATCCACAGTGACTCAGGGGACAATTCTATGGTATTTGAGAGGCTATGATTGGGAAGGATCCTTATGGCAGACAGCAGGGAGATTCCTTTTAGTTACTGCATTGGAAGTTGCCTCTTCACTCACTGAAGAACAATTAACAATAGCGCCCTGATGGATGATGCTCTGGAAACAGTGAAGGAGGAAGACAAAGTCATCTTCATAACGACCTGTTTTTTTCAAACTTGTTACCTAATTTGATTTGATTCTCCTTGGGTATTGACTCCTGTTCCTATTTTCAACAACCTTCACAAAAATACAGATCCTTCCATCCCTGCAAATTACTATCATATTTTCCACCCGTCATTGTCTGCCAATTCACTTAAAAGTTGCTGGTGAATGCAGCAGGCCAGGCAGCATCTCTAGGAAGAGGTACAGTCAATGTTTCGGGCCGAGACCCTTCATCAGGACTAACTGAAAGAAGAGCTAGTAAGCGATTTGAAAGTGGGAGGAGGAGGGGGAGATCCGAAATGATAGGAGAAGACAGGAGGGGGACGGACGGAGCTAAGAGCTGGATAGTTGATTGGCAAAAGGGATACGAGGGGATCATGGGACAGGAGGCCCAGGGAGAAAGAAAAGGTGGGGGGGGGTGAAACCCAGAGGATGGGCAAGGGGTATAGTGAAAGGGACAGAGGGAGAGAAAAAGAATGTGTGTATATAAATAAATACCGGATGGGGTACGAGGGGGAGGTGGGGCATTAGCAGAAGTTTGAGAAGTCAATGTTCATGCCATCAGGTTGGAGGCCACCCAGATGGAATATAAGGTGTTGTTCCTCCAACCTGAGTGTGGCTTCATCTTTACAGTAGAGGAGGCCGTGGATAGACATATCAGAATGGGAATGGGATGTGGAATTAAAATGTGTGGCCACTGGGAGATCCTGCTTTCTCTGGCAGACAGAGTGTAGGTGTTCAGCAAAATGGTCTCCCTGTCTGCGTCAGGTCTCGCCAATCGGGAGGCCGCATCAGGAGCACCGGACACAGTATATCACCCCAGCCGACTCACAGGTGAAATGTTGCCTCACCTGGAAGGACTGTCTGGGGCCTTGAATGGTGGTAAGGGAGGAAGTGTAAGGGCATGTGTAGCACTTGTTCTGCTTACAAGGATAAGTGCCAGGAGGTAGGGAGCAATCCCTGTGGAAAGCGCGGGGGCTGGGGAGGGAAAGACGTGCTTAGTGGTGGGATCCCGTTGGAGGTGGCGGAAGTTACGGAGAATTATATGTTGGACCCGGAGGCTGGTGGTGTGGTAGGTGAGGACAAGGGGAACCCTATTCCTTGTAGGGTGGTGGGAGGATGGAGTGAGAGCAGATGTCCGTGAAATGGGGGAGATGCGTTTGAGAGCAGAGTTGATGGTGGAGGAAGGGAAGCCCCTTTCTTTAAAAAAGGAGGACATCTCCTTCATCCTGGAATGAAAAGCCTCATCCTGAGAGCAGATGTGGTGGAGGAGGAGGAATCGCGAGAAAGGAATGACATTTTTGCAAGAGACAGGATGAGAAGAGGAATAGTCCAGATAGCTGTGAGAGTCAGTAGGGTTATAGTAGGCATCAGTAGGTAAGCTGTCTCCAGAGACAGAGACAGAAAGATCTGGAAAGGGGAGGGAGATGTCGGAAATGGACCAGGTAAACTTGAGGGCAGGGTGCCTGGGGAATGAATTGTTGATATTAATGGCTGGGGCCAAACCAGAAAGGGGAATTGAGCAGAGGAGATAAAGAATAGAAGAGGTGTGATTTGTGGTTAAAATAAAGAAGGAAATATGATGGGATTGCAAAAAAAAAAGAGATTGTAACATGAGACCTTGGAAATGGAGGAATATTTGTGGCAGCTGCTAGGATTAACTTCACTTTAGGAACTTAGAATTTGATGATGAAAGGAAAGATTGCTGGAGGATTATCAACAATAAAATTGGAGAAAATGGGGCTGGTAAAGTTTATGTTTACAGCATGGTAACAGGCCCTTTGGCCCAACGAGCCTGCACCACCCGTGTGACCAATTAACCTGTAAAGCCATACATCTTTGGAATGTGGGAGTGAACTGCTTCACCTGAGGAAATCCACACCTTCTGCTCGAAATGTTAAGATAAACTTTATATTCTGTTTACTTTCATATAATTATAGTACTATTTCTTTTAGGCAGAGAGTTAGATTTGCAACTGTCCTAAAATTACTCAGCATTTAGTGTAAAATGAAGGGAATAAAAACAGCAGATTCATCTTAGTTTACTGGAATTATTAGGAACCAACATACCTAAGGAAGTAAAGAGAAAAAATTTGCAATAAAGTTAATTTGGCGCAAGTGCATTATGAGTACTCTTACATAATAAATTTTTATGAAGAACTAACTTTTCATTTATAAAATGTCATAGTCGGACAAAATAAAAAGTCAAATGTTACACCTAGCCATAAATAATTACCAATATTTTAATGTTCGTGGCACTGTATTTCCTTAAAATTTTGAGTCAATTCAGAAAAAAATCCTGCATTACAATCATTTCTATAGAAATACAAAAAGCTTTATTAAAATAAAATTAACAAGTGCAATCAAAAATATTTTAACAAACCATTAAAATGAAATACCAAGACACTTGTTAAGTACAAAAGTGAACAAAATATTCAGAATTCTGAACAACTGTGACACAGTAAAGTCTAAATGTGTGCTCCATTTGAAACGTAATGAATATTATATTCACTGTACACCTGGGAAACAACACCACCCCTAATTGGTTGTGGACGCTTGCTGATCTAAGAAACTTTATTCCTACAAGCATGATTACATCTTGTGGTGTTACATTTGTTGCTTCAGCTACATGAGAAATTTCATGTTGTTAACAAAATGAATGTTCCACAATTTACAAAAAAAGCATTAAATAGGATGTTTTCCAATGTCACTCTCAAACATTCCTAGGGTCAGATATGGTACCACAAATGCAGGTTACCCCATCAATGTGCTTCAATCCTAAACTCATAACAGCATTTTCTGCTGCTACAGGTTTGCTGAGTAAACAGCAATTTATGACCAAAATGCTGGAGATTTTGGCTAAGTGAAGCTGAAATGATTTACCAAAGCTTATTCCATGAAGGTCCCTAACAAGCTAGTAGAGAGTATAATATAATCTCACTTGTTTGGGGTGAATTTATACATACATGAAATATTTACTAATCCCACCATATTGTTCCTTTCACTTTATTTTGGCTACATTAGAAATGGAGAGAGAACCAAATGAAAGAAAATAAAGAAAATTCAATTATATGATCTCTTTCAGCTTACATTATTTAAAGCCTTCACAGTCAATGAATTCATTTTGAAATGTAATCAGTCAGGCAAGCAAATACAAAAGCAATTTACAGCAGAACAAAATATATGGCTGGTCAAATAATTTTTGGTGCTGTTTATAGAGGAATAGAAGGAAAATGGCCAACATAACAGGGGAATACTGCTAACCTTCAATAAATAGTGGCATGGGATCTTTTATCTCCACCTGAACAAGCAGATCAGTCTTTATCTTAACACCTTATTGGATCAATAGTAAGCAGTACAGCATTAGTGGCAGCTTTATAGAGGGGACTGCTGGAATGAGGCTTGAATCACAACCATAGCAGCTGAACATTATTTTATCACCTGGAAGCATACTACAAATTGAGTCAGGCTAACACAATTACTAAGTATAAAACTTCCTAATTCTTACATCAATTTTGTTGGAAATAATATTAAAAGTCATTTTGTTGCCTGTAGTGTTAATCTCAAAACTCGTCTTGCAAGAAGAAACCGATTGAAAAGTGATGTTCACTATCCAAGTAAGTGCATTAATTCAGCTACTGGTTGTGAACAGCTGATTAAATTTAACCCATGTTAAGTTCAAATTCTGTTTTCCAACAATGGTGAAAAGTTGGATTTTAAGAGCAATTTATTAAGTTTGTTTCAGTTTTTCAGAATAGGGTTTTTTCAGTTAACCCTTTAAGCAGTGCATGGTCATTCTTTTATTCCCACCATGTGGTCTTGCTCCGCAGAACAAAAATTAGTCTTCTGTCAGTACACTCTTGAATGTGCAGATAACCATCATACAGTAATCTTCAGTTGCTATTTGCTGAAAAAACAGAAACCCTGGGAGGTATTACTGCAAACAGTATTTTTCGCTGTGCTAGTTATCCTATTTCAGTGCATGTTCTGACTCCTATCATATGAGAATTGGAATAAGATACATGTTGCCTTCAAATTAATTTATTAGTTTGAGCCATACCAAAACAAAAACAGTGCAGGATATATATTTAGAAAATGCTCTGCTATGTATTTAAGTCCAGAGAATTTCTGGTTATCTGAACAGAATCTATTGGGACAGAGCTTACATTGCTACTGAAACTGGAACGCCTCATGGACACTTGAGTTGCAGTGATCTGCCTCAATTCCTTGCGAGATAATCTGACAGGAGTAATGATATGTGAAGGCTTTTCAAAAATTTGAGTAGATTTGGATGAGCATTTTGATTGTTGAGCATCATCTATTACTTCTAAACCGAGGGAATCTTCTTCTTCAGAAGTCTTTCTTGTAGAGCCTTGAATGGTTTCTGAAATTTCTTCCCACAAGCTATGGTTTCTGTTTAGTCCAGATATTGTGAGAGTACTATTATTGTCATCAATACTTTTAGATGGTCTCAAAGCCCACTTTTTATCCTTTGTGCAAATATCTGCTATTGGACTTAATGTAGCATCACCAGTACCATTGCCTGCAATTAAAATATTTTTTATATATTACTTGTCTTGTAACATTTTTATCCATAACCCACAAATAATGATGATGGTTTTCTGCTTCTTATATAAACCATATCAAAGAAAGATATTTAAAAAGGCCATAACGTTCTAGCTACCCATAGCATGTTTTGTGTTTATTATTCCTTTTCTGTCTTCTCTCCTTTCTTTTATTTTGATAATGCCCTGCATTATGGATCCTGTTTCTCAATAATATGAATATAAAAGCTATAGAGAAATATTAAAATTAGGAAATCTAGCCATCTTTTAAAACCATCACACCTATGAGTTTCAGCACTATTTTTCCCTCTTTTTCTTGACTGGAATTCAATCAAAAGAGGTGTTTCCTTACCTTATTGGTAACATAATTTCAAACAAGACAAAAGTGATGCTAACTAGATTAGAATAGCAGAGAAAATCTAATTTAAATGAATGGTTTAAAATTATAAGATTGGATAGCAGGTAGAAGGTGGTTGCATTTAGTAAAGAAATGGTTTATAATGAAAGGACATAAATATATGATCAAATGTAAGTAATTAAAAACTAGCAGGAAAATTTTTGTTTCAAAAAATCTACACAGAATTCTATGAAACAGTAGAATCTATTATACACCCATAATTATCACCAACCATATCAATATTTAAGGATTGGTCAACTAGATTGTGGAGGGTTGAATAAAGTTTCTATTCTATTATGAATTTTTTGAATATGCCCACAAGAAAATTAATCTCAGGATTGTATATGGTATATATATGTACTTAGATAATAAATTTACTTTGAACTTTAAAGTGATGTGAGAACTGGGTATCTAAATGGAATTAGGGTACAAAGAGGATAAACAATATGTGGACTAATTGGGCCAATTTAAATCATTGTCAATATTTTAAAATTGATGCTTAATTTTCTTTTAAAATCCACACCCTATAAGAGCTTCAATATGTTACTATGAAAATATAAAATGCTCATAAACCTCTGATTTGTGCTAAGTTACCATGCAGAATCACCCCAAGCAAAATCTAAACACCACAATAAGGTGGTGAAAATTGGAGAGATATACATTTGCTGAAGATTTTTATTCATCTCCAGCACAGCAATCAAAGGGAAAGACAATTAATCAGTAACTCACTCAAATGGGTGAAAATACATGAAGAAAAGGTATCTTGGTGAACATAAGAAAAGTAAAGAACTTATAAGGAAACAATTTAAATACAAATAGAAAGCACTTCAGTTCATTACTTCTTGATGCTGCCACTTGCTGATTCTGATTCTGTGATTCACCCAACTCACGCAATTTCTTTTTCAGTTCTCTGCTTGTTTTTTTATAAAAGTACAGGTCCTTCTCCAGTTGTTGGATCTTTGACTCATATCCTTTAATACCATCTGCAAAGCCTTCACCACTTTTTTCTGGAAAAAAATATTTCCTTATTATTTTGATACAATCTTCAAAAATTTCTGAATGCATGATGTCAGCAATAACTCATTATATTCCTCCTTTAATGCAAAATGTCTCAGAGCAGTCCACAGGAACAACAAACAAATTTAATAATGGGTCACAATAGGTTTTAGAGCAAATGATCAAAAGATTGGTCAAAGTGTTAAATGAGTGTGGGGAAGCAGAGAGAATCAGGGTGATAATTTCAAAGTTTTGTGCTGAGTTAATTAACATTTGGGATATTGGTTTTAAGACGACAGGTTATAGAAAAATGCTGTGAGACAGAATTTTATCAGAAAACCAATTCAGGAAGTGATTAAACATTAGCTGTTTTTTTAAAAAAGACACAGAAATTGCTTCCAGGTCCTTCCTGGATATAATATCTGGAAAAGCACACAGTGACATCTGATGCGTGATACACCTTTGGATGCCACTTCTGACAACTGCAAAAGCATGTGGGTATTCTGCAGACAGCATTAGTCACTCATTCAGAAGCTCTTAATAATGAGTAAGGTTTCCTTTGTTAAATCTCAAAGCAGGTCCCAGTTTACAGAGGTCATGCTTGGAAATCTTTTTTGTTAAAATATTCCCTACTGGTGTCTAAAACTAGTGTCCAATAGGTTAGGGATCTTGCATACAAAATAAGCTTAGATGGGATAAGAAGGTACGAGAAAAGTTAAAGAAAAATGCAATTTTAGTGTGACGGCGAAGGCAAACACCATATCTTGTATCAAAATGTAAAAGTTATACCATTGCTGGGATGATATCATCTAAAAATACAGTATTGGAATATTCAACTAGTAACTCAGGAATTATATATACAGAAATTAGAGGGTTAACAGTACCAATTAAATGCAAGTATCAGTTTTGTTTACTTAAGGGCCTGAAGATTCACATTGTTTGTTCCATTAAGGGTGGTGAAACAGGCTTCAAGTCAGTATGAGATGAAAGGCCTTGGACCATTTCAGATTAGAGATTGGGGCCATCTAATATGAGGCAGTTAAATCACAACAATAAGAAGGTCTTTCTGTGAAGCTCTAAGAGAAATATTGTGATTTCTCGACTCAGAGGAAAATACTCGTGCCAAATGGAAATAATTTTTTAAATTAAATCTTAAATTGAGCCTTGCTTTTGTAAAGATCTTAAACACAAAAACTTCAAAATACTCCTAACTCAGATCTGATGGCAATTCTGATGAGAATGGAAAAGGCTCTTGTACCCTGGCAACTGTTTGGACACTTAAAATGGCAAAACTGCAAATGCTTGATTCTGAAATGAAAAACAAAATGCTGAAAAGGCAGGTCAGTTAACACTTCATGTTGTAGATTATTCATCAGAACATGTTAAAATAAGAGAACAGAGGGTGGTAGATATATAACATAGGATAAAAGCTCCAAGATTGCCATGAAATTTACTGTTTATGAAGCCGTGAGGTTGGTAGATTAGTAATGGAAGTGCAGGGAGAAAGACAGAAAACAAAGAGACATGTAAAAGTTGTGAAAGACGACTTTGATTCTTCAAACACTTACTTTTGCACAGGATGGGAAGGAGATAGAGAGCACAGTGTCTTGGTGTTATGGCAATAACCTTTCCTTCAATGTCGACAAAACAAGAGATAGAAGGGAAGTAGTGCTCTTTTCTACATCAAGAATACTGAGGTCAAGAAGGTTAAGAGCTTCAAATTTCTCTCAGTGATCATCACTAATAACTTGCACTTGTCCAGCCACGTTGATGCCATGGCCAAGAAAGCTCACCAGCACTTCTACTTCCTCAGGAGGCTGAAGAACATTTACATGACCCTTTTGACCCTCACCAATTTTTATAGATGCACCATAAAAGCATCATAGCCCAGTATGGCAACTGTTCTGCCTGAGATCTCAAGAAACTGCTCAGCACATCATGAAAACCAGCCTCCCCTCCATGGACTCGGTCTACACTTCTCACTGCTTCAGTACAGCAGCCAGCATCATCAAAGATCTCATCCACCCTACATTCTCCTTTTTTCCCCTTTCCCATCAGGTAGAAGACACAAAAGCCTTATAGCATGTACCACTAGACTCAAGGGCAGCTTCTATCCCGCTGTTATAAGACTATTGCATGGTCTTCTACTAGTACAATAAGATGGACACTTGACCTCGTAATCTGTCTCGTTATGGCCTTGCACTTTATTGTCTGGCTGAAAAGTGGTGAATATTCCAACATAGAGTGTACATGTATCTTATAAATACTGGACTTTATGGTATTAGAAAGTGAACTTGTCTTTGGCCTGCACTTGTAACACAGTTTTGACTTGTTGAGTTTCTGGTTAACGGTAACCCCTTCCTAGCAATTAAGATGGAGGGAATGCATAATATAGTGAAATGCAGAGACCATTCCTTTTATTATTCCAGTTATAGTTCGATTATATAACATCTGGACACTGGAAAGCAAACACGATCTCTCTTCAAGGATCAGAGAGGGTATGGAGAATGATTAGATGAAGAGGCTTCTGACCTCATTAATTTACCTCCAGTTGAAAGGAAGCAAGTAGAAAAATATGGAGTCTGTATTGGAAATAGATTAGAATGGGAGAGGGTAAAAACTAAAGGAGGCCAGGCATCAAATGCTAGCCATGACAGCAAAGCCCACTCTTTCAAATTCATACTCATCTGTAAATAAAAAGTTCAATGTGGAATAAGCAAGGATTCAAACTGGGCCTAAGAATAAACAGAAACACAAGTTTTTGTTGAAATAAAACTTGAGCACCACTTTAAAACAGCTCCCAACCCAAATGCAGCCTTTCACTTGAAAAACAGAAAAGTTCAAGCAGTTGAATTGCAAGCAAACATGAACACTGAGCAAAGCACAGTTACAAGAAAAAGCAGAAGAAAGCCAAAATGTGAAAGGCAGAGCCAGAAACTTCCTCATGGAGACAGTAGGAAAAGGTTATCATATCATTATGTGCCATGTTGTATGATGTGGACAATCATGGTCAATCCATGACCAAGATCATTCCTGGAAACCTTTTCTACAGCAGCTTGCCATTACCTTCTTCTGGGCAGAGTTTTTACAAGACAGATGACGCCAGCCATTATCAATACTCTTCAGAGGTTGTCTGCCTGGCATCAGTGGTTGTATAACCAGGACTTGTGATACACATCAGCTGCTCATACGACCATCCACCACCTGCTTCCATAACCACGTGACCCTGATCGTGGTGGGGGCTAAGTAGGTGCTACAGTTTGCCCAAGGGTGACCTGCAGGCCAGAGGAGGGAAGGAGTGCCTACTCCTCCTTTGGTAGAGACGTACTGTATTCTCCACCCCGTCACCCAGAGAAAGGGTAGGAGACTATACCCTGTGATTGAATGTGTAATGGTAAATGAGAACAACAAAATCAACATGCCTGTAAACATGAGAAGTGCCATTGTGCATAGCTTATTTACAAATCCACATAGATCGGATGGATAACAATGATAACACTTAAACAGCATACAATTGATTACCTTTAAAATACTGTAACAACAACTGCATTTTCTGTTCATGCTCCTTCTGTTGCATTGTCAATCGTCGGTCTATCTCCATTGATAGACGCTCCAGTGCAGATTCTAATTCATGCACCATATTTTCATGTTCAGTTACTTTCTCAGACATTTCTGCACATTGAACCTGCAACTTGCGTTCAACTTCACGAAGGCTAATTACCTGACAAAATTAAAACATAAATAAATTTTATCTAGGCTTCAATGTTAAAAGTTTAGTAAATACTGACAACATTACGGAGTGTCTTATTTGGGTATTGATGCCACTGGGAGAAAGTACAGAAGCAAATTTGTTCAGAACAAATCTCAAAAGGAAGGAGGACAATTTTTCTCTATGCTGTTGTTGGGCAAGATTAATTTTGATTGTTCACATGGAAAACTTCCTACTCATCTTCTTAATACGCTCATGATCTTGAGCATTCACTTGAACTGGGAAAATAGCAGATAAAAATCTCAGTTTAACATTCCAATCTACAAGATTCCTCTCTTGACAATGTAACATTTGACCAATAATGCATTATAAAGTCACCTTTGAATCCCAGTAGTGCAGTTTGTATCAACACTAAAACCATAAACAACTACAATGTCGTGAGGATGAACTATTCCAGTGATATGAACACTTCTGGTTTCAAAATCTGCTAAGAAATCAGCGTAATTTTACACTGATAAAATGTCTATTGCTAATTTATATATTTTTATCAGTTAGGAGAAGTATGCTACACTGAGTTTGCTTGGTGACCTATTTACATTCTACATTTTCATCACATGAAACAAAGTCACTTATCAAATTTTGTTCATAATGAGTGAATCACATTATATACAAACTAAATTTTAGGACTAAGTATTATAGCACGAAGAACTCTACCTTGTTAAAATATCTGCAGAGAAGAACTCTTGTCTCAGCAGCTGATAAAGCACCCAATCTAAACATCACATTCTCCTCATTTTGGGCAAGGCTACTGTCCGAGGCTTTCAATGAATGCTGGCGACTGTGAATTGTTTCATTTTTGTATTCTATAGCAGCATCCAGAGCTTCAATACCTTCCTCTAATTGGAGTAGTATTCGCTCCTCCTGAGAAACAACATAGGTGTGATTAACTCATTTATGTACGGTATGCTGGCCTCACTTCTGGTGGATTACCTTGCTCTCCAAACCTGAGCATAAAATGGAAGCCTTTTGATTGTACCTTTCAAAGGGAATTATTGATGAAAAGGTAAAAAAAATTCAGTTTTTGGAAGCGTAGAGGAGTGGGATTAATTAGACAGTTTATTTAAAGAGCCAGCACAATCAACGAATCTGAATCGGTACTGTTACATTTTATGACTTCACCTTCAATTTATTGCGATAAATGACTTTATTATTAAAATGCAATTTAGTTTGAATTTCATCTACAATTTTTGAACTATTTAAGATTATTTTTACTAAGTCCAATGTAATGTTCGGTTTCTTAAATTATGGTAACAGCTATATCTTGCACCTAATACAATAACAAAAGAACTTCATATGTGCTCAAGTAGAGGAGGTCTTTTATAACTATTTTCTATATTACAAGAGAACAAGCAATGACATCCTTTCTCATAGTAGTAATTTCGTATTGAGTTTGGAAAGTTCATGATTTATAATATAAAAATGGCTAGCTAATCTTGTATTAAAATCTATATTAAAAATCTATCACTTCTAAATATTTGGTCACTTTTAATGGTCAACTTCTTTGTTCATATTATAACAGAAAAATTTAAATGCTACACAGAGTGGGTGGTGATAATTATGGTGTAAGGAAGTTTACATTTGGAATTCTCACTGTAAATGAAAGCACAGGGGTTTATGAAGAGCAACACACACAGAAGTTTATGAAGATGTTTCAGAAATAAAAGAGAGTGGTAAAATGAAGACTGAATAATGCTTTTACATTTTGATCAAAATATTATTTGCCTTTTAATTTCATTTTACTTGAAAATTACAATGGATTGTGGCTCCCTTTAAGCAAAATCTTGGGACATTAATTAATAAAAAATAAAAAGAAAACAATTCAAATGTCTTGCATATTGAGGAATTGCACATAGCTACATCAACTGAATCTCCAATTCTGTTACTGGCTTTAACATAGTTACAAAATTTCTATTAATTCAGATCTAAGCAGTAACTGTAAATTGCCAAAAAATAAACAAGTAATTATACCTCAGGTGACAGAACATTTCCTAGCTCTAGCTTCTCATCCAAACATTGCCTTCTTTTCAGAAGTTGAGTTCGTTCCTGTTGAAGTACTTGTATCTCTTCTGAGATTATTTTACTTTCTTCCAAGGTACTAGTTTGAAGTTGAGTGCTCTTGTCTGATAATTCTTTTTCTATTGTTTTTAAACGAGTGGATAAATTCAAAATATCTTTGTTCAGAGCCTGAAAAGAAATGATCAATTATTAATTTCTTGTAGTGTTTTAACTACAAGACTCAACCTCTAACTACTCAATCAAATGATTCATATTATGCAATTTACTTTAGAATTTATCCAATGCAATACACTGTATTGATATAAAATAATGATTAGATTAGTATTTATTTCAGGACTACAGGACTATGGTCTTTCAAAGTAATGATTTCAAAATTAATCCTGAACTACTATTCAAAGCAAATGTTTAAATTTTCTTGACCCATTTGCTTTATAAGATATACTAGACAATGGGGTGACCCGTTGGGACACCCTTTGAGAGAAGGGTAGTGCAGTCTGATGTGACCAGAATGAACATTAAGTTTTCCTGAATGCTATTGGTATCTCTTTGCTTTGGAAACTGAAGTAGAAAACCTCAGTTTATTAAAGAAGAACAACGCATAGCAAAGCAAATGTAGCTGCTCCTCATTTAACAAAGGACACTTTTGATGGCATTATTTCTAGTTTATCTGCCACCCTTGTGCCTCTCGTTGTCATTCCAGAGACATGCAGCCCTTTCATCTCCCGTCTCTTCAGCTCTTCTGCTGTTTGTTGTTTGTCCCTGATCCTGGAGACGTGCATGCCTCTCCTCCTCTGTCTCTTCTTCTCTCACCTTTTTTGTCCTGACTCTTTGATCCTGGAGTCGTACGGCCCTGGCCTCATCCGATTCTTGTTCTCTCCCTCTCCTTGCTGCTTCCCGACGACGTTTGGCGTCAGCTCTTGACCATAATGTCCCCCTTCCCTTTCATGTGACATAATTAGGCTGAGCATTTTTTTTTACCCTAATGCTGGATAGAAGATACGAAGCAGTAACACCAAAGGATGCTGATTATTCTTGATGATGTGGTTGACGCTCTCCTAAATGGATGTGATATAGTCACCGCTGTCTTTTGACTGCAGCAAAGGGTTTTATGGGTGTCTTGAAGTATATCATTACAATAAGATTTAATTATCTCTTATTGATGGGTGGCAGTTAGATCTGTCCCAATCCTGAACATGCTGATGGTGGTGATTAGCAGAATGTGACCCTTTGAAATAGAGCTGCCCTGCCCTTTTTCTCCAGTAGGTGTCGCTGCTGAGACTGGCAGTGCGCATGCGTCGGGCTGTCGCGTCCCGGTTTCCATGATGACTGATCGGGTCTCGGGTTAAAAGGGAGCCTGTTTATTTTGGCAAATGAGCAATTTTATACGAATATATAACCCTGAACTTTGTCTGCATTCTGTGAGTTAGCTCATTTTAATTCGACTTAGCCAAAAAAAGTGCCGCTGTAATGCACCGTTTGCGGTAATTGGAGGTCACAAACAGACAGCAGGAGAGTTTTAGTAGTATATAGATTATCTAGTATCATCTGTTGAAATAATGTCTTTCTTCAGATTTCAAAGATCTTATTTCACTATACCGAAAATAACAAGGTGTTTTCTGATAGCTATCATAGATTGAAGGCGCCTTTCAGACCAAACATGGTTAGGTGTATGGTGACATATATGTATTTTGATAATAGATTTACTTTGAACTTTGAACCTCATGGTAACAGAAGAGCACAAGTCAAATCTCCACATAGATGTCCTTGCAATATTGGATAGAAAATGCTGCAGTAATCAAAAATGAGAACACAGGGAAAGAACATCAAATCTATAAGGTTTTTGTACCATTCTTTTATCACTTTCTACCTGTAGATCCTCCCCAGGTTACCACAGGGTTCCATTACTGATAACTGTTTGTAATATATCCCTCAGGTCTCCCAAATGCTCATTGTGCATACCACTACACATATTGATGATGGCAGAATGATGCCCTTACCTGCATCTCCTCCATTTCCCGCACTTCGGCCCTCACCCCATCCTCCCGTCACAACAGGGGCAGAGTTCCCCTTGTCCTCACCTACCACCCCACCAGCCTCCGGATCCAGCACATTATCCTCCGCAACTTCCGCCACCTTCAACAGGACCCCACCACTACGCACATCTTTCCCTCTCTACCCCTCTCCGCTTTCCACAGGGACCGTTCCCTCCGTGACTCACTGGTCCACACGTCCCTCCCCACGGATCTCCCACCCAGCACTTATCCCTGTAAGCGTAAGTGCTACACCTGTCTCTACAACTCCTCTCTTGCCACCACTCAGGGCCCCAAACAGTCCTTCCAGGTGAGGCAACACTTCACTTGTGACTCTGTTGGGGTCATCTATTGCATCCGGTGCTCCTGGTGCAGCCTCCTCTACACTGGTGAAACCCGACGCAGATTGGGGGACTGCTTCATTCAGCATCTCCGCTCTGTCCACCACAACAGACAGGATCTCCCAGTTGCCACCCACTTCAACTCTGCTTCCCATCCCCATTCAGATATGTCCATACATGGCCTCCTCTGCTGCCATGATGAGGCTAAACTCAGGTTGGAGGAGCAACACCTCATTTACTGTCTAGGTAGTCTCCAGCCCCTTGGTATGAACATTGAATTCTCCAACTTCTGGTAATTCCCTCCCCCTCCCTTCCCCCATCCCAATGTCACACTGCCCCCTCCCCCAGCTGCCTATCACCTCCCTCATGGTTCTGCCTCCTTCTACTACCCATTGTGTTTTCCCCTATTCCTTCTTCACCTTTCCTGCCTATCACCTCCCTGCCTCCCCTCCCCCACCCCTTTATCTTTCCCCTTACTGGTTTTTCACCTGGAACCTACCAGCCTTCTCCTTCCCACCCTCCCCCCACTTTCTTTATAGGGCCTCTGCCCCTTCCCTCTACAGTCCTGACGAAGGGTTCCGGCCTGAAACGTTGACTGATCGTTTCCACGGATGCTGTCCGACCTGCTGAGTTCCTCCAGCGTGTTGTGAGTGTTGCTTTGACTCCAGCATCTGCGGAGTATTTTGTGTTTAATTCAGGTGTTTGCAAGTTGGGGAGAACCTGTATCTATAAATCTGAACATTATTGCCTGAGATGGAAGTGAGATTTTCTCTAGATTGTCTTATTTTTTACTCAAGAAATTTAGCATGTATTTCTCACCAAGATTTTATCTTGTAAGATCCCAGATGAAGTGACATACATTCTTACCTGGCTGGAACGCAACTTCTTGATTTCTAATTGGCTTTTCTCTTGCAATAGTGTCTCCTTTTTCTCAACAATAACTTCCCATTTTTTCAAATCCTCCTCCAGCTCAGCTAGAGCTTGTCTTTGGTGCAGAACCTTTTCCACCTCTTCATCCAACCATTTACGTTGCTCATCAATTCTCTTAAAAAAATAGAAACACATATAAAAATAATAAATGTTCAAAAGAAAATGTTAGAGATTACAAAAACTGTAGAATGCATTTTCTTTGTACATTGTGTGTGTATATATATATATATACACACACACACACGTACGTGTCTGTGGGTATGTGTCTATGGGTTTCCATATTTTTGACGAAACAACTGGACAATCACTGGTAGTTTTGAAACAATAAGTGAGTAAGCCTCATTTAATATATTAGTTTAATGGTAATGCAAATTAACTCCAAATCAGGAGCTTATTTTGTTACATTGGTAAAGTAAAAATATAATATAATATAATTTCAAGAAGAAATATAACATTGCAAGGCACACCTGCTGCTCCTGTGAAATAACAGGAGAGTAACTCATTTTCTTCAGATGAGTAACTTCTTCAGTTTTTCTTTTCAGGATTTTCTGCTGATGCTCGCGCTTTAATTCCAGCTCCTAGTAAAATTAAACATAGAAATCTTGAAATTTCAGGAGATAAACCAGTTTAGAATTAGAAGTCTCATAAAATAGCTTTTGAATTTGGGTCAAAAGTTCAAAATATTCTGATACAGTTCCTTTCATATCATGAATCACTACAAAGTATTGATTTTGTTAGCTGAAATTTCAATGGAGTTGGTTGCTATTCAACATGGGTTTCTCAAAATTTGTTATGAAGCCATAGACATTTGAAATTGAGGCTGAGTCCAGGTTTGTGGAGACTTGCATTATTTTTCTTGAACCTTAAATGCATGAAGAAAGAAGAGAATAATTAAAAATGAGATGGGTACTATGTCCATGTATCAAGGCCTGCCAATTACAACCAGAAATTACATAATTTTGCAAAATGTTCAATGCATGTAGGAGCTTTAATTCTGAAAGCAGACTGTGACAGCCGGCATCATAGAGTGCCCGTGGAAAGAGATAAAGTTAGAGGTCAATTCACCAGAGCTAATTTTACCTTTGTTCTCTCAGTCCCATCATCTATCCCACACCCACCCACCCACACACAATTTTTTTCTACAATTTGACTTTTACTTATTTTCCCCAAACTCACATTTCCATGCTTGATATGTTCTACATTAAAGAGACATGCTTGAACAATTATCAGATAGCCAAGACTGCACCATCGAAATGGAGGTGTGTTCCATCAAATGTTCAAAGGTTCAAAATGATCCACTATGTTTGCATTTTGTCCATTCATTAAAATATGTTATAATTTAATTAATGTTACTCTTAACTGTTGAGAATTCAGTATGAATTTACATCTACAGATAGAAATTCACCCATTTTCCTGTAAATGTTAGCTCACCATATGTGTGTTTAATCAATGGAATAGAAGTTGCAAATTTTACAAATACTGCTTCAAATACCAGCACGAAAATATTGAAGAATTCTGTCCAAACACGGCTATTATTTCTAACTGAATACCATAGATCATATTACCAATTTAAATATTTAAATCATTGAACAATTTCAAAAAACACATCGTCCATTTTTTTAAATACTATTCCTTTGAGCTGTCTTTAGAGTTTTGATCAGTTTTCGTACAATATACTTTATTGTCGCCAATCCTTCTCCCGGAGGGAAGAGGGACAAAAAGTGTGTTGTCTGGGTGGGTCGTGTCCTTGATTATCCTGGCAGCACTGCTCCGACAGCATGCGGTGTAAAGTGAGTCCACCGACGGAAGATTGGTTTGTGTGATGTGCTGCGCCGTGTTCACGATCTTCTGCAGCTTCTTTCGGTCTTGGACAGGACAACTTCCACACCAGGTTGTGATGCACCCTAGAAGAATGCTTTCTACGGTGCATCTATAAAAATTAGTGAGGGTTTTAACGGACGGGCCAAATTTCTTTAGTCTTCTCAGGAAGTTAAGGCGCTGGTGGGCCTTCTTGGCAGTGAACTCTGCTTGGTTGGACGAAATCAGGTCATTTATGATATTGACCCCAAGGAACTTAAAGCTTTTGACCTGTTCCACTTGCACACCACCGATGTAAATTGGGTCGTGCGGTGCGCTACTCCTTCTGAAGTCAACAACCAATTCCTTCATCTTGCTGACATTGAGGGATAGGTTATTGTCATCACACCATGCCACCAGGTTCTTAATTTCCTCTCTGTACTCAAACTCATCATTACCCGAGATATGGCCTACAGTTGTTGTGTCATCAGCAAACTTATATATTGAGTTTGATGGAAACTTGGCTACACAATCATGGGTGTACAGTGAGTACAGCAGGGGGCTGAGTACACAGCCTTGTGGGGCACCAGTGCTCAGAGTGATTGTAGAGGAGAGCTTGTCCCCTATTTTTACAGCCTGGGTCCTGTCTATGAGGAAGTTGAAGATCCAGCTGCAGGTCTGAGTGCTGAGGCCCAGGTTCTGGAGCTTAGGAATCAGTTTATTTGGAATGATGGTATTAAAGGCAGAGCTGTAGTCAATGAAAAGGAGCCTTGCGTATGGGTCTTTATTCTCCAGGCTTTCCAAGGAGGAATGTAGGGCCAGAGAGATGGCATCTGCTGTTGACCTGTTGCTCTGGTAGGCGAATTGCAAAGCGTCGAGGTTGACTGGTAGGCTGTGGTTGATGTGTGCCATAACCAATCTCTCGAAGCACTTCATAGCAATTGATGTCAGAGCCACAGGTCGATAGTCATTCAGGCATGCCATCTTGCTCTTCTTCGGCACTGGGATTATCGTTGCCTTCTTAAAACACGAGGGGACTGAAGCAAGGAGCAGTTGAAAATGTCAGCAAACACTTCAGCTAGCTCGCTTGCACAGGCCCGGAGAACCCGCCCTGGGACGCCATCTGGGCCCGTCGCCTTCCTTGGATTTATCTTCAGGAAGGTCCTTCTAATGTCCTCCTTGACGACAATGAATCTCGATGCCACCAGGTCCAGTTCATCCGGAGGGAGTGGGACGCTCCTCTTCTGTTCGAATCTTGTGTAGAATACGTTAAGTTTGTCAGGAAGAGAAGCGCCACAGTTATTGATATTCCCAGCCTTTTCTTTGTGCCCAGTGATCTCATTTAGACCCTGCCATAGTCTACTGGCATCCCTTTGGTTAGCCTGGGCTTCCAACTTGGCTCGATATTGCCCCTTGGCGTCCTTAATGGCTTTCCGGAGTTCACGCCTGGATTCCGTGTAGCGACTGGTATCCCCGGACCTAAAAGCCGCAGCTCTAGCCTTTAAAAGGGACTTGACCTCATAATTCATCCAAGGTTTCCGGTTAGGGAATACCCGGATCGTCTTGCAAGACACACAGTCCTCCGTGCATTTCCAAATAAAGTCCGTGACAACTGAGGCATACTCATCGAGGTTAGCTGTTAAGTCCTTCAATACTAACCAGTCCACCAATTCAAAGCAGTCACGGAGCACCTCATCTGTTTCCTCCACCCAATGTGACACTACTTTTGTCACCATGACCTCCCGTTTCAGTTTCTGTTTGTAAGCCGGGAGGAGGAGTACGGCCTGATGGTCCCATTTTCCGAAGTGAGGTCATGGGACGGAACGGTAGGCATCCTTGACTGCTGTGTAGCAGTGGTTAAGTATATTCGGGCCTCTAGTGGGGCAGGAGACATGTTGGTATAACTTTGGCAGCGCCTTTCTGAAGTTGGCCTGGTTAAAGTCCTCGGCTGTAATGAGCAAAGCTTCCGGATACCTGGTCTCAAGTTCACTGACGTTGGCATACAGTATGTTCAGAGCACACTCCACTTCCGCCTGGGGGGAATGTAGACCGCTGTCAGTATGACCGAGGTGAATTCCCGTGGCAGATAGTAGGGATGACACTTCACCGACAGGTGTTCCAGGTCCGGGCTGCAGGAGCTTGTCAGTGCCACTGTGTCTGAGCATCACGCAGTGTTGATCAGTAGGCAGACACCACCTCCACTCGTCTTGCCCGAAGGCGCCGTGCAGTCCATCCGACGAATCGAAAATCCCTCCGGTCGAATGGTACAGTCGGGGGTGGCAGGGGAGAGCCAGGTCTCGGTGAAACAGGATACACAGCAGTTCTGCATCTCCTTGCAGTAGGTGAGTCTCCCTTTAAGAGCATCCACCTTGTTCTCTATGGCTTGCACATTAGCTAGTAGGATGGTGGGCATAGGGACCCTGAAGCCCCTCAGCTTCATTCTGACCAACAGCCCAGCTCTTTTCCCATGCTTCCTTGGTAAGTAGTGCATCTTTCCAGGTCTCTATCAAAGCAGTGCGTTGTTGTCAGCTCTATGAGGTTGGTGGACGCGTCCCTCGGGAATCGATCGGCTGGTTGCGTCGTCGTGTGCTCCGGGCCGGGATGAGTAACAGGGGAGGCTCCGCTGCCACTTCCAGCTGCCTGGGGCCCGGGCTGTCGATTGGGGCGGGCCCTGAAGCCGACACTTAATCCCAGATGGCCGGGCTCCTGGCTGAAACAAGTCCGTAAACCGAGTCACGGTTGTGGAGGCCTCCACTCCAGCCGAGCCTCAGGCTTGATTTCTGAGGTCAGCGACGGAGGCCTCACTTCTGGCAGCTGTGGATGGCCACCAATGGGGCTTTACGTTGGCGCTCCGGGGATACGTCTGGGGCACCTTGTGGTCTCCGCTGTCACTTCTGTGTGGTCGTCTGCTCCGGAGAGGTGCTGGTCGGAATGGGCCGTGTCTCCAAGCGCTCCAGCACGGTAGGAGACCGCGGGTCTCTGGGAACGCGGTGGGCCTTGTTTGGTCGGGTCCAGGTGCGGTCCAGAGTTTAAGAAGCAGTTCTGGCGCGGTGGTCTCCAGCTGGGTCAGTAGCTTCGCCAGGGTGTTGTTGATCTTTATCTTTATAAATTGGAGGTTTAGAAGGGTTTCTCGGGTATAGGATAGTGGAGAGGGCAGTTTGCTCAGGAGAGCACACGCAAAGTCGCTAGTTACTGGCGCCAATATTAAAATGTGTCTCATTCTTCCCACATGAAACAAATGAAATAACTTAATGATCACCTTATTCCACCTTGTCACATGCTGTGGGTTAAGAAAAATGGTTATACAATTACATTGAGAAGCATTATCAGAAATGAAAATAGATAATACATTCAAGAACTGGCTCAATGCAAATTTACTTTAGGTTCAATCCCTAGTCTGTTTCAATCTCTTTAAAGTACCACCTACATACAACTCAGAATTCCCTGGTGACAAACACACAACCTGATGACAAACCCATATTATTTTACTGCTCTTAAAAATTTGATTTAGGCACAGAATGAAAGGTTCACTTTTTTCAACCCTTGTGCTGTATCTAAAGATGAGGATTGTCTTTTTGATGTATATTACCATAGTCTGTGTGTACAAATGTGCTATTTTATGGGAGTGTTGCAAATAGTTATTATAATATGAATTATATAGATCTTGGAAATAACAAAAGGCTACATTAAAAATTACAATGCATCTCATATGTTTAAAAACTTAAATACATATTTTACCAACATAACTGTTAACACTTATATCTTACTTTGATTCGTTGTTGATCTTTTTGAATCTCATTTTCCAGTTTTCGTTTTTTTTCACTTTCTTCTTGCAATTTTTTCTGGAGTAGTAGTTGTTGTTCTTTCATAATTTCCACATTCTGGCTCAATTGGACCAATCGTTTCTCACTTTGTTCTGACATAGAAAACAGCTTCTTCGTTTCTTGCTGTTTCTTCTGCAAGGTCTAAGAAGATAACAAAATTTTCAATATGTTTTTGTTGGCAGCAGTATCCTAGTTACCACCAAATTTCCCTTTGAACTATAAAATATATTGCACGTTATTTTTCACTCACACTGAGGTCCCCTCCTTTTTCTGGTGCTTCAATGACTATTTCCTATTCTTTCCTCAGTACAGAAATTTCATGCAGTCTTCTTCAGATCTATTCACCAACCACACCTTAAAATAATCAATTTCTGATTATTGCTTCCCCTTCCTTGAGCTCTCAATCTTCAGTACAATGAGCTGTAAACCAATAACTATTTTAAGCATACTTCCTCCCACAGTTACTAGATTATATTTTTCCTACTATATTTTCTGCAGAACTATTTGTCCAGTTTCTCATTTTTTGTTGCATCTCCTCTAATAATCCATCCTTCTACACTTCTCTCTTTTTCTATGCACATTGGGTGTTGGTCTTTTTTTTTATTGGATTCTTTCAGGTTTCTTGCTTTGCGACTACAAGCAAATAAATCTCAAGGTTGTATAATTCTTACATTCTTTGATATTAAATGTACATTGAATACTTGTGCTTCTGATATTTCCTATTTCCTTAGCTGAGAATTTGCATGACCTTCAATTATAACAAAAGATGCTAGAAACTCTCAGCACATCTATAATCATTGATCATTGGGGTTGTTACTCCCAATGCAAGTCTGATGATAGGTTATTAACCTAGCCCTTCACAAAGGTTGACTTTTCACTGCCGCTCCCTGTTCTACAGAGTATTCCCAGCATATTCTATTTTATTGCCGATCTCAATCATCCAGTTTTTTTTGTTTTTTTTATTCCTTTCCCTTTCTGGTTATTTATCTCATCATTCCCCCATGTTCTTAGGAACTTCTTATTTTTACAACTATTGTCCAACATATAAAGTGATTTTTATTCATTTATATTGAATGTTTTTTGAATTATTTAATACTTCAGCAATCAGTATACCTGAACTTTAAGTTTGGCAGAATCCATCTTCTTGCGGAATTCCTTTTGCAATTTTACTTTTTCTGCAGCATCCCTGAGCTCTTTGTTCTCCAGTTCCTGCAGTTGTTTCTGAGCTTCAGTCAGCTCAGTCTTGGCCTGCTCTGCTTCCTTTTCTAACTGAATAATCTTTTGGTAGTACTGTCGGTTCACAGCCTGAGCATCCTGACCTAATTAAACAAATCAATATAAATTGTAAAATAGGCAACGAAGGAGAATTTTAGTAAGATCAATACTTCCCCCATAACCACCTCAAAAAAGAAAGTACATTTTGCTTGTTTTTGTCTCTGCAACTGAGTGAGAGAACCTAATGCACTCATGCACTGAAAATAATTAACACGTGCTTAATCAAGTTGTATTGTGATATTTAAAGTTCCTTGTATTCGCAATCAAATTACGTCCATAGGCCAATCTAAGAAATAACGAAATATTGACTTCTTGACTAGTGGGCTGACTGCATCCTTCATGCCGATGTTTCCCTTATCCCCATCCTGTATAAATGTTTTAGCTATTGATTGTTTTTAAATCAAAGTCTATGTATAATGAACAATGAGTGAAGAAGAATTAACAACTCTGCTTCAATTATTTGATTCAACCACATTCAATTGGGTTACTCAAAAAGAATACAGCACTAAATATTTAATATGACTTGACAGAAATATTTAGAGACAATGCTCCCAATTAATTCATTTTCCTTTCTAAGAAAAATATGGAATATGAATGAGGATTAATCAATACTTATGTTAATAAAAAGATATAACAAATTATAAACTTAAGAGATTCTGCAGTTGCTGGAAATCATGATGAACACACAAAATGCTGGAGGAACTCAGCAGGCCAGACAGCATCTGTGGAAATGAATAAACAGTCGATGTTTTGGGCCTAGACCCTTCATCAGGTTTGGAGAGGAAGGGAGCAGAAGCCAGAATAAGAAGGTTGAGGAAGGAGAATGAGTACAAGCCGGTAGGTAATAAGTGGAACAAGGTGGGGGGAGGGGGATGATGGATGGAAGAGGTAAAGGGCTGAAGAAGGAGGAATCTAATAGGAGAGAACAGTTGAACATGGGAGAACAGGAAGGAGGCCACCAGAGGGAGGTAATGGGCTGGTAAGAAGAGAAGAGATTTAGAGGGAGCCAGAGTGGGGAATGAAAAAAACAAGAGAAGGGGAATGGGGAGGAAATTACCGGAAGCTACAGAAATATAACAAAGGGTTATTTTGGATACTTCAATATTAATGCATGGATTGTTATTCAGACAATCTACTATCTGTATATTTTGATCAACTCTAACCTGTTTTAACCAGTTCTTTGATGAGCTCTTCCTTCATGCGAATGTTGATAGCAAGCTCTCTTATCTTCTGCTTAGAATGAGCCACATCCATGTCTACAGACTTCAATTTCTTCATGTTTAATACTTGACTTTGACGCAAGCGCTCAGTCTCAGAGGAGGAATTCTTTTGTGAGACTACACATTCACATTAAAACAGAAACATGAAATTGGACTATAATTTATACCAAACATAACTGGGAAAGTTAATTCAATGAACAGCAAGTGCAACAATGCTGAATCAATTCTTTCGTACAATATTCTAAACTCAAATAAGCTGTTTGGAGGAAGGTACTTTGGCACTTTCTTTGAAATAAAGAGAATATGGGGAAGGGGCATAATCTGCTACCTTTGCACACTTCAGTCGACAATGAAAACATTGCCATGACCAAAATCTGGGAATTTGCTGCTTGGAACATAACATCAGAAATGTGAGGCAATTCAGCTTACAAACCGGTTTCACCGTTCAATTCATGATGATCTGTATATAGCTCCATTTATTAATATTAGTGGTATGTATCACTTGATTCCCTTATCTAATAAATATTTATTATTTTCATTGCTGAAAAATTGACCTGTTGTAGTACAGTAGCCATCTCAGAATTTACAAAACTGGAGTGGAAGCAAATCATTCTTGTCTCCAAGGTATTGCCCAATAAGAAAAACTAAGAAATCATTCCCTGAACCATAAGGTTCAAAAACTAAAGAACACAGTCATAAAATAATGAGATGCAAGGTAAAATTTTTATTATATTTCACAAAGATTGATTATCATCAAAAGCTCACTGTCTATAAGTGTGGTAAAACATAATCAATCAGGGCTTTCAAAAAGATAAATACTCCAGGAAAAAAATCATTTGCAGGACTATGGGGAAAGATAAGGAAATGTGAGTAGTATAGTACAATGGGTGAATGGCCTCTTGAGTTGTAACGAGTCTAAGATTCTGTTAAAGACTTGATTACTGTTTTACCTATGCATTAGGTAGACTGCTAAAGAGCATTATTTTATGTCACCCACAAGTGTTCAATGAACAGATCTTTAAATGAATTGTCAAACTTTATGCTATCTCTCTATCCTTTTAGGTAACAAGGTTTGACATTACAATTCTGTATTTTAGGGTTAAAGTGTATCAATATAAAAGATAGACAAAAAAAGCTGGTGCAGCAAAGTAAGCAGAAATTCATTCTGTTACTAGATTTTAATAATGATGTAATTAATTTTTCCTAGCTCAAATTATGTTTCTTTCATTATGCCATTTTTCACTTGCAAGTTTTCAAAATTTCTCATTAATAAATGCACTATTTTTTTCCGCCAACTATCCATATACCTTTCTGTGACTCAAAGTCTATTCCATTGTCATCTCGTCCTTGACTGGTCACATGGAAGTCTTTATTAAATGATTTAATGTCGCTCATCATACAGGCTTGCTTCTGAGTCCAAGTCTGATTTATTGAATGTCTAATATGGAAGAAAATATCAATATAATATAATTAAAATTCAAACAGAATTATTTTAGGTATAAGCACAAGTCAGTTTTATTTCCTGATCATTTTTGTTATGGTATGGTATAAGTGAACAATTGTATTGATTCATTCTATACCACAGAAAGATGTGTAAAGTTCAGAAAATTAATGTGCCTTGTTTTAGTGGAAATCAAATTGCAGATTGAACAAATTGTTCCATTCTAACAAAAGATCTCAACTGATGAGTTGTGAGAAAGGAGTGACAATTAGAGACCGATGAGCAAACTTATTTCTGAGTTAACTTCACTTCAATCCTTTCCCTTTCTATTCATTTTAAGGTTCTCATTAAGTATTGATCCTTTTTGTCTCCAAATAAATGAACACTGCTCTCAAGCTAAAGCCAGGTGGACTGTTACATTCCAGCATAACACTCACCTTGTCGTCATATGCTGAAATTTTTTCCTTAAGAAGAACAAATGCATGGTGTAAACACGAATTTGTTAAAAAATTATGTCCACCAATGTTCAAAGGTTATAATAAAAAATATCTATTAACTTAATATACAATGGAAACCCTGAAGGAGAAGTTTATGTTCAAAGCATAAAGTAAACTTGGTCCAAACTACATTCATCTTAAGTTTCCGCTCCCCCTGCCCTGCGCAACCTCAATGGGTTTCTGCTCAAATTCACTTCCATATAGCCAGACACAGAATACAACCTGAAAGAGTTTAATCAGACAATTTAAAACAATTGCAGGCAAGCATTCAAAGTGATAATATAGGAATTAGCACAGGATTTTTAACTACTACAAAGTTCTAATGTGCATGGCATTCAAAGCATGCTAGAATTAACAGTTTTTGGCTTTGTATGCAAATTCCCTCAAAACAAATCAATAAGCTTCAAGACCTTGGCCTCTATACCTGTTGTACAGTTGGATCCTCGATTTCCTCACTTGCAGACCGCAGTCAGTTCGGATTGGCACAACATCTCTTCCACAATCTCCACCAGTACAGGTACACCACAAGGCTGCATGCTCAACCCCTGCTCTATTCACTCTTTACCTATGACTGTGAGGTTATGCACAGCTCCAATGCCATATTTAAATTTGCTGATGACGCCACTGTCATTGATCGAATGAAAGGTAATGATGAATCAACATGTAGGAAAGAAATTGAAAACTTGGCAGAGTGGTGCCCCGACAAGGACTTGTTAATTAATGTCAGCAAAACCAAGGAGCTCATTATTGACTTCAGGGGGAGGAAACCAGAAGTCCATGAGCCATTCTCACTGGGGGAAAATCAGAGCTGGAGGAGGTCAGCAACTTTAAATTCCTCGTTGTTACCATTTCAGAGGATCTGTCCTGGGAAAAGCATGTAAGTGCCATTACAAAGAAAACACAACAGTGCCTCTACTTAGAAGTTTGCAAAGGTTTGGCATGAGTATATTAACTGATTGCATCACAGCCTAGTATGGAAACAACAAAACCCTTGAAAGGAAAATTCTACAAAAAGTAGTGGATAAGGCCCAGTCCATCACGGTTAAAGATTTCCCCACTATTGAGCACATCTACATGAAACACTGATACAGGAAAGTAATATCCATCATCAAGGACCCTCACCATCCAGGGTATGCTCTCTTCTCACTGCTTCCATTAGGAAGCAGTTAGAGGAGCCTCAGGACCCACACCACCAAGTTCAGGAATAGTTAATACCCCTCAAATGGCTCTTGAACCAGAGGAGGTAACTTTACTCAACTGTACTCGCCCCATCACTGAATTGTTCCCACAACCTATGGACTCATTTTCAAGTACTCTTCATCTCATGTTCTTGATATTTTCTGTTTGTTTGCTTGTTTATTTATTTACTTATTTAGTATTTGCACAGTTTGTTGTCTTTTGCACATTGGTTGTTTGGCTGCCCTGTTGGGTGAGGTCTTTCTTTAATCCTGTTGTATTTCTTGAATATACTGTCATTGCCCACAAGAAAATAAATCTCAGGGTTGTAAGTGGTGATATCTACTTTGATAATAAATTTACTTTGAACTTTGATATCCGTCCATAAAATACATGCCAGTGCTTTCCACTCCAATTTCCCATTACTGCAGACAGGAAAATAGAATCAGTGAGTTATGAGCATGGGTATGAAGGATAATGGTGAAAGACTAAACAATGGAGAAAAGTGAAGAAAAGACGATGACATGAGAGAGCTGATACAGAAAAGACATGAGGTGGGGAAGGGACCATGGGGAGAGATGACCATTGAACAAGGAGGAAATTGGGCTTTAAAGAAAAGATCTGGTAGCTGGGTAAATATCACTGCAAAAAATATGTTAATGGATTAGGCGGAGAGGGTTTCAGAAAAGATCCGAGTTACTATAAATGCAGGAGAAGGGAATGCAGTTGGTGGGAAAGAAGTCATAAATTTTTGGAACTCTTCCTCAAAGAGGAATGAAAGTGAATTTTGACATATCTTACAGGTAGGGCAATAGATTCTTGATAAGCAAAGATGTGGTAGGTGATTGGAAAATAGACAAAATATGGAATATGAGGTTCTTCACCATAAATTAACTGTTGATAGTGACAATAATGAAGAAGAAAAGAAGAAGAAAGAAAATACTAATGCAGATCAGCCATGATCATATTAAATGCCAGTGCAGGATCAAGGAACTGATTAGCCTGCATCTGTCCCTAATTGGCCTTATCCTTATGTATTATTGTGAAGAATGTCAACAACATGTTGGAAAACAGAAATATCTTAAGAAAAATATTCCATCCTGCTGGAATCTTCACTGCGGAACTTCCCAATAAGTTAAAGTGCTTCAAGAAAACAGGGCCAACTCCAATCCTCTGGAAAAAGTCTGTTGTTACAGCTGAAACTCATGACATTCAAGTACCACATAATCCAAGTTTGATATAAAAACAGAATTTTTGAAAGCATATAATGTGGACAAGGATTTCCTGACTGCTTTAAGTGATCAGATTTAAGGTAAATTTCAATTCCATAGCACAAAAAACATAATTTCTAGTAAATCTTTTGAAAAATTCTTAACATAAAAATCATTGCATGTACTTAAGATTGTTAACTGTGTATAATTTAAATATTACATTTGAAAATTTACTACAAAATTAAGCATTAAAAAAATCACAATGTTAATTCCTCATCCAAAGTAACTCAATCTTAAATATTGAGAGAATAAACAAAACTATTCTCTCTGTACATTGGGATTGGGTGAACAGTCTGTTCATCAATTTTTATATAATGCATCAAAAGGTTTAAATTTATCATATTTTCTAGTTCTTAATTAGTAAGGGTATCAAAGATTATGGGTTGAAGGCAGGTTAGGAGGGATAATATATCAGCCATGGTGGACTTTCAGTCTTTGAAAATTCCTTCCTTCAAGAATGCCACGAACAAAATCTTTGAATATTTCAAGGCCAAAACAGATATAATCAATGATAAGGGGCGAATGTTCTCACGTTCTCAGTATTTATTGTTTATTTATTATGATTATTACTCTCTGTATTTGTACATTTTGATGTCTTTTGCACATTGGTTGTTTGTCCGTGTGACATCTAGAGAAGACGAATGCTAATGTGAGAATGCTGTTCTTGGACTACAGTTCAGCATTCAACACCATAATTCCCTCCAGGCTCGACAAGAATCTCAATGACCTCAGCCTTCACCCTGCCTTGTGTAGCTGGATCCTGGAAGTCCTGTCAGATCGCCAGCAGGTGGTAAGAGTGGGCTCCCTCACCTCTGCCCCTCCGGCCCTCAATACATGTGCCCCTCAGAGCTGTGTCCTAAGCCCCCTCCTTTACTCTCTGCACACCCATGACTGCGTCGCCACCCACAGCTCCAATCTGCTAATTAAATTTGCTGACAATACTGCATAGATTGGCCTTATCACAAGTAATAATGAGGCAGCCTACAGAGAAGAAGTCATCACCTCAACACAATGGTTTCAAGAAAACAACCTATCCCTCAATGTCACATAAGAAAAAAAGGAGCTGGTTGTGGACTACAGGAGGAATGGAGAAAGGCTAGCCCCTGTTGACATCAATAGATCTGGGGTTGAGAGGGTGAATAGTTTTAGGTTTCTCGGCATAACATCACCGAGGATCTCACGTGGTCTGTACATACCGGCTGTGTGATGAAAAAGGCACAACAATGCCTCTTTCATCTCAGACGGTTGAAGAAGTTTGGTATGGGCCCCCAAATCCTAAGAACTTTCTATAGGGGCACAATTGAGAGCATCCTGACTGGCTGCATCACTACCTGGTATGGGAACTGTACTTCCCTCAATCATAGGACTCTGCAGAGAGTGTTGCGGACAGCCCAGTGCATCTGTAAATGTGAACTTCTCGCTATTCAGGACATTTACAAAGACAGGTGTGTAAAAAGGGCCCAAAGGATCACTGGGGACCCGAGTCACCCCAACCACAAACTATTCCAGCTGCTACCATCTGGGAAACGGTACCATAGCATAAAAGCTAGAACCAACAGGCTCCGGTACAGCTTCTTCCACCAGGCCATCAGACTGCTTAACTCATGCTGACACAACTGTATTTCTATGTTATATTGACTATCCTGTTGTACATACTATTTATTATAAATTACTATAAATTGTATATTGCACATTTAGACGGAGACGTAACATAAAGATTTTTACTCCTCATGTATATGAAGGATGCAAGTAATAAAGTCAATTCAATTCAATTCATTTCATCCTTTTGAGTGCAGTCTTTCATTGATCTATTGTGTTTTTTGTATTTATGCTTTTTGTTTTTTGTGAATGCGTCAAATAAATTAATCTCAGGGTTGTATATAGTGACATATATGTGCTTTGATAATACATTTAATTTGAAATTTGAATTTTGAATAATTATTAAGAGTATCGAGGTGAAGTTGAGGTTTCTATCAGACCAGCCATGGTCTTGTTGAATAGCAAAGGGATGATTCAGATGAAAACCATGCACAAAAGGAAGGAAAGTTACCTCAATTGCAAGATCAATACTTGACATTTATGTACCTGGAGTGCTGTGCATTAGCATTTTCTTTCTTCTTTTCTTCCTTATTGCCATTATCAACAGTTAATTTATGGTGGAGAACTTCATCCTGCTCTTCAAATTTCTCCATTAACTTCTGAGTGCGTGTTCGAAACTCTGCCATCACCCTTTCAAGAGCATATGAAGGTGGGCTTGTGTGCACCTGTCCAACAATAATCATCTTTTCAACTACATTCCTTTATAAATTGTATTTATTTTGCAGGTTCTAAAGCCTAAAATGCCTCTGAAAAGTAAATTAAAAATAATATCTCGCCTTTTAACTCCTTCCCATTGACTAGGGTTCTAAACACTCTATCCTTGTGAAGTTAACAATTGTATTGTGAATCCTATATTCCTGTAAATACTCTTCTCTACACTAGGGAAATCCAAGTGATTGGATTCTGCTTGACAGAACCTCCTAATTAACAGGTAAAGGTGACTTCAAAGTCCCGTTGTTTGCCGTTTTAATTCATCATTCTTCCACACTAATCTCCTTAGCCTTTGATCGTATTCCAACAAAGCTCAATACAAGTTAAAGAAATAACCTATCTTCCAATTACATACATTACAAACTCTAAGATTCAAAACACAGAATTTCAGATCATTAGCAGTTTCACAATAAAACATAAGGCACAGTTTTGTTTTTGCTCTCTTCTCATTTGTTATCCCTATTTCACCTCATTTATATCCTTCTATCTACACCTCTTCCAGACTTCTGATGAAGAATCTCTAACCTAAACTGTTCCCTATGTTTCGCTTCTCACAGCTGCACCCTGACCTTCTGAGTATTCCAGCATCTTGTTGTTGTTATTCATTGGCCTTTACCAATCTCTTTCAGCTGGCACCACAATCTCATGTCATTCAGTCTACCTTGTTCGCCACACTATTACAGATCTTTTCTTCTATCCCTTCCTTTTTCTCGGCAACTTCAAACTTTTCAATGTTGGTTGATTGCATGCTAATAGTGCTCAACATTTATGCTTTCTAACCAAAATACGAACAAGATATGACCTCCATAAAACTATCAGATGACGCTAAGAGACAGCACCGGTCCAAAATAGAGTCCCAGTCCTGCTGTCAATTGTGGCAGGGCTTACTTACTGTAGTGGGTTACAAAATGAGCTCAAACAACATGGCTGACAACAGCACATCCCTTCCTGAAGGCTTAACATATTTTAAGCAGAAGGGAACAGATGAGTCACCACCTATTCCTGACAGTTTCCAGTGCACTGAATCTACAGTCATGGTCGTGGACTTAAGATCAGTCTTCCAGAGAGTGAACCTGCATAAAGCACCGTGCCTGGATGGTGTTCCTGGTTGTGTACTTTGATCCTGTGCAGATCAGCTGGCAGGGATACTTGCAGACATTCTTAACTTCTCCCTGCTTCAGGCTGTGGTTCCCTCTTGCTGTAAGAAGACCACTATCATCCCAAGAAAAGCAAAACAACATACCTTAATGACTCCTACCAAGTAGCTTTGACATCTACCACCATGAAGTGCTTTCAGAGGCATGTATCAGCTCCAGCCTTCCAGAAAACCTTGACCCACGGCAATGTGCCATGGCCCTACATTCATCTCTGGAGCATCTGAACAGACTACTGTTTATTGACTACAATTCTGCCTTCAGTACTAGTAAACTCACCACCAAGCTCCTGATCCTGGGAGTCAATGCCTCCATCTGCAACTGGATCCTTGACTTTCTGACCAACAGACTGCAATCAGTAAGGATAGGCAGCAACACCGACACCACGATTATTCTAAACACTGCTGCTCCACACTCATGACTGCATGGCCAGATTCTGTTCTAACTCCATCTACAAGTTGCAGATGGAGTGGGCCTCATCTCAAATAATAATGAGTTAGAGAAGAGGAAGAGATAGAGAGCTTAGTGCTGGTGTGCTAACAACCTTTCCCTCAATGTCAACAAAAACGTGGTACTTGACTATAGGAAGGAGGGCATGCTCCTGTATAAATCAACTGTGTTGTAGTTGAGAGGGCTGAGAGTTTCAAATTGTGAACGTCACCAAAAGCCAGTCCTGGTCCAATTACGTAGATATCACAACCAAGAAAGTTCACTAAAGCAATTTAGCATGCCCCCATCAACTCTTACCCATTTTTATTTCTGCACATCGAAAGCATTCTATGTGGATGCAACTGTTCTGCACGTGACCACAAGAAACTGCAGAGAGTTGTAGACACAGCTCAGCACACGATGGGAGCCAGCTTCCCCCCTGTGGACTTTGTCTATTCTTCTTGTTGCCCTTGTAAAGTAGCCAGCATTATCAAAGACCCCAGCCACTCAGAACATTTTCCCTTCTCTCTCCCATTGGGCAGAAGATACAAAAGCCTGAAAACACATATAGCCAGCCTCAAGGACAGCTTCTATCCCACTATTATCAGATTCCTGAATGGACCTCAATGTATGATAAGATGGACTCTTGATTCAGAATCTACTCATGATCTGTATACACAGTATGCAAGACATGCTTTTCACTGCATCTTGCTACATGTGACAATAATAAGCCAGTTGCAATACCAATATCAAGTACATTTTTAGCATACCAACATACATGAAACTGCTTTGTATTAGCATTGATTGCAACTTGTGATGCGAACCTCCGACCAGTTTTTCCAGTAACCTAACAGACAGTTCTTTAAAGCACAGCTCGAGGCTGCAGAGAAAAAAATAACCTTTATACACTTACTATTACTTAGAGAAACAGAATTTATCCTCAGGATTCTGGGGAACAATGTTAACCTATGATTACAATATTTTCCTTTCTATTCCATTCTCTGGACCTGAACTCCTGTCAACTGCCCCCACCACCAACCAGCTCTATTCAATATTTACATATCTAAATAGCAACTTGGTCAGGTATTCACCAAGGTTTAGTAATGAAGTCCAGCAATATCTCTAAGCTTAGCCAATTGTCAAGTTTATAAGAGATTATGAATATTTCTGAATGCTCTTTCCTCTGAGAAAATCTCTATATTGCAGTTTTTCCAACAGTTCAAATCTGTCCATTATTAAAATACAGACATCGGACTAATCTTCACTTGTAACAGGGTTAGCTAATAGTTAACAACAAATTAGCCTTTCATCATATCATTTGCCTGTTTTTTTTACTCCATTGGAATTCATTAAAGGAAACACTGATAAGATTAAATAACAGTTGACAGATGAATAACTATCAGTTTATCAACACAAATGTATGAAAGTGATTTACAAATCTTTGTATTTTGTATCATATTTGAATAAAATTATCAGACAAAATCATATGGAAGTCCTGAAATATTATTTTATGAATAAATATTACCTTTCTGGAGTGCGCAATCGATTCAGTTTGATGAGACTGCATAATACTGAAAGACTTCATATGAATATTTGATAATGGCACAGTATGAGGTCTTCTTGCTGCAGTCACAGCTAAAGATGTTTCATTTGAATATCTGCTATGATGTGAAAACTTGTCAGATTTAAGGACCTGTAATTCTTTCTGGAGTTGATCAATAATAAGCTGTTGTTCAACCATTTTATCATTCTGTAAAGTGAAATTTAAAATAAAAGTGAAACGTTCCTGCTTCTCTAGTTCATTGGCCCCAGATTTCATGATTAATATTTTTGCTAAGCTTTTAGGTATCTACACCAACTATTGTTTCTTGATTGATATATCAGATATCTAGTACATTGTATAGGCACTTCTTGCTCAGTTATAACAAAGTAGGAAACTACTTGTTCTCTACTCACTTTGTCACCCTTTCACTTATATATGCTTAATAACAACATGTCCTAAATAGAGCAATTTGGGTACAATACATAAATTATTAATTTCTGTTTGCCTATAAGTAAAGCATGCACATAAAAATATCAATGTATTGTAAGTGCAGAATATTGAACACTGTCACTGGCCAGAAAATTGGGAAACAGGCAACAAATGATTGCCGGCACTCTTCTTTGACTTGGGTGGCAAATACATATTTACCAATAAAGATCAATTTTTGTTGACTTGCTAGTAACAACAATCTTAAATGTTGAGGACCCTGTAGGACAGCAGGTATTTCTATGAAATTATACTATCACGTAGGAGAGCAAGAAAAATCCTTGTTCATGCAACAACTGAAAAATAACTTTTGATACCAAACTAACCAGGCCCTTTGGCTTAGCTAGTTATCAAAACAATGCTAAATTATACATGTTTCTGGATGTTTATTTTATTGAGAATTATTCAAAAACATTCAAAACATTGGAGCAATTAAAACATTAAAAAAAACATTTGATTAATCTCAGTGACTCTTAAAAATATGTTGGACTGTTTTGTCCCTTGCAGACATTCCTCCAAACCTCTCAGAGATCTACTGGACAGATTTGCAGCAGACTGACACACTTGCACTGGACACCCAAGAAGTGTTCAATTGGGAGTGTCGGCAGAAAATCACTAGCGAAGAATCCCAGTTGATTTGAGGCTTCCATGCTCGCTTAGGGGTCCAATGCTGGTGGGTCTCAAGATGGTAAATTTAAACAATTTGCTGACATTGAGTCATACTGTAAAGAAACAGGCCCTTTGGCCCTTCTAGTCCATGACAAAAACATTTAAACTGCCTATTCCCAACGACCTACACTGGGACCATAGCCCTCCATATCTGTACTATCCACGTACCTATCAAACTTCTCTTAACTGTTGAAATTGAGCATGCATGGACCACTTATGTTGGCGGCTCATTCCACCCTCTCATGATCCTCTGAGTGAAGAAGTTTCCCCTCATATTCCCCTTAAACCTCACCTTTTGCCCTTAAACTATGACCTCTGGTTGTAGTTCTACCCAACTTAGTGGAAAAAGCCTGCTTGCATTTACCCTATCTATACCCCTCATAATTTTGTATATATTTCTCACTGACTTCATGCCTTTCCTTTATTCTTAATACTTTTCCTTGACTCTAATTAACTGGCTGTAAATAACAATGTTAATTAATCATATGCCAATTAATTTGTTGCAGTTTTATGGAATACACTGTTGGTTATAAAGGTACTGTATAAGTGTATACAGTTTTGTTCTTTCTCTAATGTTTTTTAATGCACAATGTAACAGAGAGCAATACTGTACTGAAGTCCCTTTGCAGTTTTCCAAAACAGATGTTGCTCTCTTAGGCAAAGAAATAATGATCTGTATCAATATGTATTTGGCCCATTTGTCCCTTGAAAGCCACCTGCAGTTGTAATTACCTTTTGCGGTCACACAGTTCCAAATGCCCTCAAAGCCTTACTGCTGTGGCCAAGCTATGAGACATGGCTCTAAGTCACTGACATAGAAAACAAAGATACTACTCTCTAATTATGTCATGCTTTTAAAAATGTTCATAAATCCTATCCCCAAGAATCCTCTCCAACAGCTGGTCTGTAATTTGCAGAATTATCCTTATTCCCCTTTTTGAACAAAGGATTACTATTAGCTAGTCAACAGTCCTCCAGGACCTTGCCTGTGCCTAGAATGGACATGAAGAACTTTGCCAAGGCCCAGTAGTCTCATCTCTTGCCTTTCCCAATAACCTGAAGAATAATTGTATCAGGCTCTATTCTTCAAGAAACCCAACACCATATCTTCCTTAATCTCAAAACATGTTATCATGCTCCACAATGATCTCACTATCTTTCATGTCCTTTTCCTTTGTGAATACTGATGCAAAGTATCAGTTCTGGTGATAGATATTTGCAAAACACCTACATTCTTAAAAATTCAAGTTACTGTACATACAACATGCAAATTACTGTAAATTCAAGTTACTGTACATGTAAACAATTTACATTATTATGAATGTAAATTAATAGAAATAGCTCAGCACATTACAGGTGTCCCCCACTTTTCGAACGTTCGCTTTGCGAAACCTCGCTGTTATGAAAGACCTACGTTAGTTACCTGTTTTCGCTAACAGAAGGTATTTTCACTGTTATGAAAAAAGGCAGCACACGAAAAAAGCAGCGCACAATAAAAGGCAGCGCGCACCCCGAGCAGCCAAGCTCCTCCCCCGGAACTGCATTCTAGCCAGCATTGCTTAAACACGTGCCTGTAAGCAGCCATTAGCAAGATGAGTCCTAAGGTATCGGAAAAGCTTAAAAGAGCTCGTAAGGATGTTACACTTAGCGTAAAACTAGACATAATTAAGCGTTTCGATCATGGTGAACAAAGTAAGGACAAAGTGAGTTTGGCTTGTGGAAGTTGACGAAGATGATGTTGAAGAGGTTTTGGCATCTCACGACCAAGAACTGATAGATGAAGAGCTGATGCAATTAGAAGAGGAAAGAATAACAATCGAAACCAAATGCAGTAGCGAACGCACTGAAAGTGAAGTCGTCCAGGAACTGAACGTGAACCAACTGCGTGAGATTTTGCTTCAATGATTGCAGAAAAGTACGACTTTAATTTTGAAAGGGTACATCGGTTTAGGGCATATTTGCAAGATGGTTTGAGTGCTTACAAAGAACTGTATGATAGAAAAATGCGCGAGGCTAAGCAGTCAGCATACTGTCATTTTTCAAGCCTTCCACATCAGCCACAGCAGACGACGAACCTCGATCTTCGATATCGAGGCAGGCAGACATAGAAGAAGATGACCTGCCTGCCCTGATGCAAACAGATGACAATGAGATGACACCCCAGTGTCCCACCACCCCAACCCTCAGGCTGCGGACCAATATCGATCCGCGGAGCATGCAGCGGTAGCCGAGACATGTAAATGTCGGCCCAGATCAGAGGCAATTGCCGATTGCATTGCCTCTGATCTGGGCCGACATTTATGTGCCGGGCGGCACCTGATTAATTAGCTCGTTTATTTTGGCTTTTTTCTTAAAGATGTGCTGGATGCATCCCGGCTACCGCTGCATTCTCCGCAGATCGGTATCGGTTCGCTGCCCGGAGGTTGGGGACCACTGCACCACCTCAACCTCCGACAACTCAGCCTAACACACCATCATCAGTGTGCTCGGCACTGTCTTCCAGATTCCCGTAAGTGATACTACACTGTACATATATTATTTCTACTTTATATCGGCTGTGTATTTTTATGTGTTATTTGGTATGATTTGGCAGCTTCATAGCTTAAGGGTTACTGGAGAGCGTGTTTCTGCTGAGAGCGCTTGCATGAGATTTTCGCTACGGAGAACAGTGCAGTAATGATTGTAGAAAAGTATTTCTACTTTATATAGGGTGTGTATTTATCATATCATTCCTGGTTTTACTATATGTTACTGTTATTTTAGGTTTTATATGTTATTTGGCATGATTTGGTAAGTTATTTTTTGGGTCTGCGAACGCTCACAATTTTTCCCATATAAATAAATGGTAATTGCTTCTTCACCTTACTACATTCCGGCTTATGAACCGTTTCATAGGAACGCTCTACCTTCGGATGGCGGGGGAAACCTGTACATAGTGATTCTGAGCTTAATGATACGTCTAAAATTAGTGGTAAGAGAGAGATTTAAAAACCTACAGAGAGCAACAAAAAGAATCATTAGGAGGGAAAGGATGAAATATGAAAGCAAGCTAGCAAACAATATCAAAGTGGATAGTAAAGCTTTTTCAAGTATGTAAAAAAATTGAAAGAGAGGTGAGAGTGGATATAGGACCACTAGAAAATGAGGCTGGAGAAATAATAATGGGGGACAAGGAGATGGCAGTTGAAATAAATGAATATTTTGCATCAATTTTCACTGTGGAAGACACTAGTAGTGTGCCAGATGTGAAAGGTACGAGGGAAGAGAAGTGAGTGCAGTTACTATTACAAGGGAGAATGGGCTCAAAAATCTGAAAGACCTAAGGGTACATTAGTCATCTGGACCAGATGAATTGCACCCTAGGATTCTGAGAGAGGTAGTGGTAAAGATTGTGGAGGCATTAGTAATAATCTTTCAAAAATCATTAGACTCCGGCATGGTACAAGAGGACTGGAAAATTGCTAATGTCACTCCACTCTTTAAGGAGGAAGGCAGCGGAAAGGGAATTATAGACCAGCTAGCCTCACCTCAGTGGTTGGGAAGATGTTGGAGTCAATTGTTAAGGATGAGGCTATAGAGTACTTAGCAACACAGTACAAGATAGGACAAAGTCAGCATGGTTTCCTTAAGGAAAAATCTTGCCTAAAAAATCTGTTGGTACTCTTTGAGGAGATTACAAGTCGGACAGATAAAGGGGATGCAGTGGATGTTGTATATTTGGATTTTCAGAAGTCCTTTGACAAGGTGTGACAAATGAGGCTGCTTATCAAGTTAAGAACCCATGGTATTACAGGAAAGCTACTGGCATGGTTAGAGCATTGGCAGATTAGTAGGAGGCAGTGAGTGGAAATAAAATGATCCTTTTCAGGATGGCTGCCAGTGACTAGTGGTGTTCTACAGGGGTCGGTGTTGGGACTGCTTTTTTTTATGCTGTTATCAATGATTTAGATGATGGAACAGATGGCTTTGTTGCCAAGTTTCCAGATGATACGAAGATTGGTGGAGGGGCAGGTAGTGTTGAGGATACAGACAGGCTGCGGAAGGATTTAGATAGATTAGGAGAATGGGCAAGAAAGTGGCAAAGGAAATACAATGTTGGAAAATGCATGGTCACACACTTTGGTAGTAGAAATAAATGTACAGACTATTTTCTAAACGGGGAGAAAATCCAAATATCTGAGATGCAAGGGGATTTGGGAGTCCTTGTGCAGAACACCCGAAAGGTTAATTTGCAGGTAGAGTCAGTGGCGAGGAAGGCAAATGCAATGTTAGCATTCATTTCAAGAGGTCTAGAATATAAGAGCAAGGATGTGATGCTACGGTTTTATAAGGCACTGGTGAGGCCTCACCTTGAATATTGTGAACAGTTTTGGGCTCCTCATCTAGGAAAAATTTATGTTGGCATTAGAGAGGGTTTAGAGGAGGTTCACAAGGATGACTCTGGGAATGAAAGGGTTGTCATACGAAAAACATTTGTTAGTCCTGAGTCTGTACTAGCTAGAATTTGGAAGGATGGGGGGGATCCGATTGAAACCTTTTGAATGTCGGAAGGCCTAGACAGAGTAGATGTGGAAAGGATGTTTCCCATGGTGGGGGAGTCTAGGACAAATGGGAACAACCTCAGGACAGAGGGGTGTCCATTTAAAACAGAGATGTGGAGAAATTTCTTTAGCTGGAGGGTGGTGAATTTTTTACTACAGGCAGTTGCAGAGGCTAGGTCATTGTGTATACTTAAGGCAGAGCTTGATAGGTTCTTGATTGAACATGGCATCAAAGGTTACAGGGAGAAGGCCGGGGAGTGAGGCTGAGAAGGGGAAAAAGGAATCAGCCATGATTGAATGGTGGAACAGACTCGTTGGGCCAAATTGCCTAATTCTGCTCCTATGTCTTATGGTCTTGAATAGAGATGAAATCTAAGGTTTGAAAGATATACCAGCATCACACCTCTAGCATATTCTGTACTTCTGCACGGCAGCCAGCACAAGTTAAATCACAAAGAAAACTACTTAACAACAATTTACAGTTGAGGAAAGAATCTACAGCGACAATGGAACTTTATTTCTGCATTCTTTCGTCAATATTTTTTAACATCATGCTCATATTCTGGTATAAATACTTGAAGTATGGGATCTTTAGATATGAAGTATCTGCTAAAAAGGTCCTCCAATCAATTTTGTTTGTTTTATTGCTTTAATGTTATAATGCAAGCCAATTGTTTTCCTCAACATTATATTTGGACATGCAATTTTAATTGCATGTTTATTTTGGGAAAAATAGTGGTTACAATCATAATGGTAAGTTTGAATCGGAATGTTTCATAGAAACATAGAAACGTAGAAAACCTACAGCGCAATACAGGCCCTTCGGCCCACAAAGTTGTGCCGAACATGTCCCTACCTTAGAAATTACTAGGCTTACCCATAGCCCTTTACTTTTCTAAGCTCCATGTACCTATCCAAAAGTCTCTTAAAAGACCCTATCATATCCGTCTCCACCACTGTTGCCGGCAGCCCATTCCACGCACTCACCACTCTCTGCATAAAACACTTACCCCTGATATCTCCCCTGTACCTACTTCCCAGCACCTTAAACCTGTGTCCTCTTGTGGCAACCATTTCAGCCCTGGGAAAAAGCCTCTGACTATCCACACGATCAATGCCTCTCATCATTTCAATTACAAAATGTTAATATTAGTTTAAATATATATGGAGTGACATTAATCCTAGTGCAATGTTTGTTTAGAGCTCTGCTAAGAAAACTAGGTCACCTATTTAATTTCAAATTGCTGTTCACTCAAGATAGAAACAAGTTTTCCAATCACTCCATTCCTACAAAAAAAAATGAGACACATAGATGGAGTACACAGCTGGTATCTTTCTCCCAATGTCGAAATGTCTAATACTAGAGGTTGTACATTTAAGGTGAAAGGGGGAAGTTCAAAGGAGAACAGTGGATGGCTGGAATGCTGTGCCGGGGTAGTAGTAGAGGCAGATACAATAAAGGCATTTACAAGGTCCTTAGATATGAATACAGGTATGCAGAGAACAGAATGATATGAACCATATGCAAGCAGAAGAGATTCATTTAATAAGAGGTCATTCGTTGAATTAGTTCAGCACAATATTGTGTACTGAAGGGCTAGTTCCTCTGCTGCACTGTTATATGTTTTATGTTAAACAGCAGGATTCAAATGATTAAACAGGGTTTCCATTATGTGCTAGAGAACTCATATGTTTCTTCTGTCCCATTGTCTACAGTAACTATGGGTGGGATACAGAGCTATTTCTATATACTTATAAGCTCCTTACAAAGGACTTTCTCAGTGGTGGTCCTGCTGAATGTGCTGCATAAGCTGTAGCTGTCGGATATGTGTCAGAGGTAGGGCTAACATTCCCCCTTACTCTGAAGGAGAAGGATAAGATTGACTCTGATGCGTCTCCTTTGTTCCCCACTGTAGTATAGTGCATCATGTTTCTATTTTGACATTAACGAAGAGAAAAATCTCAGCAGGCTAAGGTTTTTTCAATCTGGTGAAGACAAATACATAACTTTCTGCAGGCTCTGCTCCAGTATGCATTGATGCTTGGGCATCTCAGATCAGGGATGATTTAAGATCAATGACACCATGAAATCTTAGACTCTAGAATTGTGAACCACTAGGATTTTTGCTCACCCAATGTTCAAATTGTCGTTGATCTTTACAAGTAATTTGTCGTTGTCATGCCAAGTATTTAAGAATAATTATTAATACTGCTCCTTGTATTTCTCTTGGGAGTAGATATGTGGTGAAGATCACATTCACTTGTCTCTAGATGAGAAGAATCTACACTGTATTTCTGGAGAAGTACTTTGACCGCTAGGAAAAGGCAATAAAGGAGAACCCTGGCAATAACTTCCCTTATAGCAGACAAAGGGGACATACTGCAGTTGGATTTGCCTCCTTTCAAGAAGATAGCTTTATAACAGAATCCTGAGGTACTTAAGCACATCCCTTTCTTCCCAGGCATTTATGATTGAAGCTTTAGAACTTCAGCAGTGTCAACTTTGCTTTTTATTGGCCTCTGTTGGTAAGGGACAAAGGCAAATAATTTTTAGAACGGAATGAAAGATATTCATGTTATGGACAAAGTCACAGGGAGGATTTCTTTGAAATGCTCTTTCCATCAGATGCTGATTGCTTTCCTTTGTTGATAAGTTCACTTTCATCTTGGATGTTTGAGCCATAAATGGCCTTGACAGTGCTGAAGAATCTGTACATATGATTATCGGGGAGTTGATGAAATACTTGTGCTCTGGCCATGCCCCACTTGTTATTTTTTAGTCACAATATTTCTGTTGTACCTCAGCTTTGAGGTCCATTTAGAGTTGTTGCTTTTCTCTAGATGTTTAGTAGAATCCATTGTGTTTGGATTTCCAGGTTATTTTCATCAAACCAACCCTTATGCTTTCTGAGCACAAGTCTCTTCGTACTTTGTACATGTTAACTATTTGAGCAATCCAGATATAATGGACTCTGCAGCTCCTATAGGTTGAAGGCATTAGGTAAAGTAAAATTTGAGTGTTTGTCGCATGATAGTATGATAAGGTCTTGTTCTGTGAGTAAATATGAACTGCCATTTTGAGAAGCAATTTAAAAATTCACTGCTGATTATTCTTGGCATAATTTGGCAGTGTTTTACTCATGAACAAGTACTAGCAAGGAAGTAACCCCAACAAAAAATGAGATCTATTTCCTTAGGACTGCTAAAATACACAGAAATGAGCTCAAGATATTCTACTCTGGGTTATTTCAATAGTGACTATACAATAGCATGAATAATCTCCAGTTTATTATCTCTAAAAGGAATGAAATATTAGTCGTTAGTTTCAGAGTTGAAATGCTGATCTCTACACTGAAATTAAAGTTGGAAGTGCACTTTGAAGCAATGTTTAAACTTTGATGAGGGAATTTTAGCTCAAGAACATAATGTTTGTAAGAAGGGAAGAATGATAGGCAAGGAATAATTATTATATTAGTTCACTTCAACATTGATGATATAAGCTGCATGAGGTTGCTCACAGAGAGAACTTCTCCTTCCTTATTATATCTTAAATTAGCTCAGCTTCTATTTCAAAGCACAGAATTCAAGTCCTGGACCTATCCAAATGTCCAAAACACCTAGCTTCACACCTCATTATAAAAGTAATTGAGTTATACAGCATGGAAACCTGGCCGTTAGGCTCAGTCTGTCAGATCAACCAATCTTCCTACCCAAGCTAGTCCCATTTGTCTTCATTTGGCCCATATCCCTCTAAAGTTCTCCTATCCATGTACCTGTTTAAATGCCTTTTAAATATTGTAAATGTACCCACTTCGAGCACTCCTTCGGCAGCTCATTTCAAATACTCAACACTGTCCATGTGAAGAAGTTGCTTGGAAGGTGCCCTTGTGACAACAGACCAAATTATCAGAAGATTGATGTTGATAAGAGGACAATGGGGGAACATTCAGAAATGTTAATGGGGGGCGAGAGAGATTAACGAAAGGGAGACACAGTTCCGAGTATTGTCAAGACCGGTTGCTTTGAACCTGAACTGTTTAAAGTTTGATGGACAGGCGATACCCCAGCAGGGGGATAAAAGGGACAGGTTCGCTAGGGCAACAGACACCACGACACCATGAGGTAACGAGACCCTGGAAGCGGTGTGCCCCCACAAGTTGGTGCGAGTTTTGGAGGTCTGGTCGCGGGACCAGCCATAGACGCACAGGGTGGAAAGGTACGGGTGGCGGGAATCTGGTGTGTGTGTCCGCCCTTGCCTCGGTGCCAGATTCACCGCAGAAGAACGATCGTATCTGGAACGGAGGGGTCACAGTCGGTGACCTCAGAAGACATTACAAAGGGCTCACCCGAAAGCTAACTGCGAGGAATATCGAAGGTCTGTTTGGAATCCGATTTGCATATTCATTCGCTCTCTCTCCCTCCCCAACGGCACAACAGCGATTACTGCGAACTGAACTAAATTGAACTGAACTCTGTGTCACTTGAGACTGATCATTTTACCCCTAGACTGCGAGAGAGCTTGATTGATCCTATTATCCTAGTTCTGTGTACATGTGTGTTTTATCATTGCTAACCTGTTGCATTTATATCCTTATGATTAGAGTACTGTGTTGCTTATTTCTTTAATAAAACTTTCTTAGTTCCAGTAATCCAGACTCCAACTAAGTGGTCCATTTCTGCTGGTTTGGCAACCCAGTTACGGGGTACGTAACACCCTTTAAATCTTTCCCCCTCACCTTAAATCTACGCCTCCTAGTTTTAGATGCCTATCACAGGAAAAAGTCTGTGAGCATTCACCTTATCTATGTCCTCCAAGATTTTATACACTTTGATATGCATAGTCCTCAGCCCCCCTTTCTCTCCAGGGGAAAAAAGCCTCAGCCTGTCAAGATCTTCTTTATAACTCAAGCCTTTTAGTCCCAGTAACAACCATGTGAACCAGAAATGCACATAATTGTCCAAGTGCAGTCTCACCAATGTCTTACACACTTGTAACATGATATCTTAAATCTGTACTCAATATCCTAACTGATGGAGACAAGTGTGCCAAAAGCTTTTTCCACCTTGTCATCTATGTTGCTACTTTCAGGGAACTATGCACTTCACTATATACTTTTACTACCAGGTCTCTGTTCCACAGCATTCTCCAGGACCCTACCATTTACTGTGCAAGTCCTGCCCACAATTAACTTACCAAAATGCAATACTTTCAACTTGTCTGAGTAAATTCCAGTTGCCATTTCTTGACCCACTTTCCCTGTTGAAATAGACCTTGTTGTAATCTTAGATAACCTTCTTTACTGTACACCATGTCTGTCACCACTTTTGGTGTCATCTACAAACTTTCTAAACATGTGAACAACTTTCTCATTCACACTGTTAATAATGATAAAGAACAACAGTTCTCCAGCATGGATCCCTCTGACACATTGCCGGTCACAGCCCTCCAATCTGAAAAACAATCGTCCAGTATTATCCCTTATTAAAGGCCTGGCTAAAATCCATGTAGACAATGTCTACTACTGTGCCCTCATCCATTATCTTAGTCACCTCTTCAAATAAACTCAACCAAATTTCTAATACATGTTTTTCTATGCACAAAACCACACTGATATCCTTAATCAGTTCTTTGCCTTTCCAAATGCAGATAATTCCTGTCTCTCAGAATCCCCTCCAGTAACTTTCCCACCAGTGATGTTAATTTCACTGGCCCATTGTTTTCTGGTTTATCCTTGCATCTCTTCTTAAACAAAGGTGCGATATTTGCCTTCTTTTTCAGAATCTCATCCATGGCTAATGATGAACCAAAGATCTCTGTCAGAGCCCACTGATTTCTTTCCGACTTTTCCACAACTCCCTAGGATACACTTGGACAGTCCTTGGATATTTATCTACTTTTGTGCATTTTAAGACCGCTATCACCTCCTCTTTTGTAATGTGATATTTCAAGGCATCACTATTCTCTTACCTGAATCCCCTAGCTTCTATGACCTTCTCCAGAGCAAGAAGGGACTTGAAATATTCATTTAATACCTTGCCCATTTCTTGTGATTCCACCTATAGAAGACCCCATTGATCCTTAAGGGGCCTTATCCTGTTGCTAGTTAATCTTTTGCTCTTAGTGTACTTATTGAATCTCTTAAGATGCTCCTTTGCCATATGTACCAAAGCTAATTCATGTCATCTTTTTGCCTTCCTGATTTCCTTCTTAAGTGTAGTCCTACGTCCCTTATACTCCTCAAAGGATTCATTTGATCCTAGTAGTCCATACCAGATGATGCATTCTTCATTTTCCTGATCAGAAGCCAAATATCCTGCATCAGCCAAGGTTCCCAAATCCTGTCAGTCCTGCCCCCTCTCTAAATACAAGAGATTCTGCAGATGCTGGAAATCTTGAGCAAGATGCTGGAGGAAGTCAACAAGTCAGACAGCATCTATGGAGGGGAATAAACAGTCAATATTTCAGGCATAGACTCTTCATCAGGGCTGGATAGGGATGGGACAGAAGCCAGAATTACAAACGTTTGTAGGAGGAGGGGGAGGGGAAGGAATGCAAACTGGCAGGTGATAGGTGAGACCAGGTGAGGGGGTGGCAGAGGGGATGAGATAAGAAACTGGTGAGGGGGGAGATAGATGAAAGAGGTAAAGGTTGAAGAGAAGACAGTGGACCATGGAAGAAAAGGAAGAAGGGGAGCCAGAGGGAGGAGATGGGCAGATGAAAAGAAGAGAATGGGTGAATGGGTAACCATAACGAGGAATTAAAAAAGAAAGAAGGAGGGAGGAGGAGAAATTACTTGTAGAGAAATCGATGTTCATAGTTTGGTTCATTGATGGTTGGAGGTTAATTGGACAGAATATGAGGTGTTGCTTCCCCAATCTGAGTATGGCCTCACCATGGCAGTTGAGGAGGCCATGGACAACATGTCAGAATGGCCACTTTTCCCACTCTGCAGACCTTTGTCATTCCTACCCACCTGACTTCACCTATCACCTATTACCTTCTAACTATACTCCATCCCTCCCCCACCTTCTTATTCTGGCATCTTCCCCCTTCCTTTCCAGTCCTGAAGAAGGGTCTCGGCTCGAAACATCAGCTGTTTATTCACTTCCATAGATGCTGCCTGACGTGCTGATTTCCCCCAGCATTTTGTGTGTGTTCCTCATCTCTCTAGCAAGAAGATACTGGAACTGAATTCCCTTATCTAAGTCTCCCAACTTGCCAGACGTACCTCTCCAAATCAACCTTTGAAAGTTCCTGCCTAATGCCATCAAAATTAGCCCAGCCCAAAATTACAACAGGTCCATTTTTTCCATAACTACTTTAAAACTGTTAGAATTATGGTCACTGATCTTAAAGTTGTATAAAACCAGAAATCAATAAAGAATAATGCAGCTTTGTGGAAAACACTGGAACCAGAAATGCAATTTTCATGCTACGGATGATCTGTGAACGAGCCATCCAGGTACAAAAAGACATCTACCTATGTTTCATTGACTATGCAAAAGCTTTTGACAATGTCAGACAGCAAGATCTTCTGGAAATGCTTCAAAATCTTTACATAGATGGGAAAGATATACGTTTCTTAAGAAACTTATACTGGGACCAGACAGTATCCATCAGAATAGAAGGAGAAGTGAGTGAGTATGTGAATATCATGAGAGGAGTCAGGCAAGGTTGTGTCTTTTCGCCAGACTTATTCAACCTGTATAGTGAAAATATCTTGAGAAGTATCAAAGACATCAAAGGATTCACAATTGGAGGCCATAATATAAATAACACCAGATATGCTGATGACATCGTACTAATAGCTGGCTCAGAAACAAAACTTCAAGAACTACTCACTATAGTGGCAGCAGAAAGTAATCGCAGAGGCCTCTCAATCAACACCAAGAAGACAGAAAGCATGGTCATCTCCAGAAGGACAAACATCCCACAATGTGTGATCAAGATCGGAAATACAAACATCAAACAAGTCAACAAATTCAAATATCTTGGCAGCCTAATAACAAGTAATGGCAGGTGCGATATCAAATACAGAATAGCAATGGCGAAAGAAGCTTTCCAAAAAATGAAGACCATATTAACAGACAGAAAGATGAGCACGTACACTAAAAACACAATACTGAAGTGCTGCATTTATTCTATCCTGACTTACGGAAGTGAATGCTGGACCATTTCTCCAGCAATGGAGAAGAGACTAGAAGCAGCTGAATTATGGTTCTACAGGAGAATGTGAAAAGTATCATGGACCACACATACATCAAATGAAGAAGTTCTCAGAAGAGCCCAAGCAGTTCGATCACTCATACCAACAATAAGAGAAAGACAACTCAGATTTCTAGGACACATCATGCGGAAAGATGAACTAGAAAAACTTATACTCTCTAGAAAGATTGAGGGGAGCAAACCTAGAGGAAGACCTTGGCTTATGTACATCAAAAGCATAGCCAGGTGGCTACACATCGAGGAAATGGAAGTCATCCAAAAAATGAAGGATAGATCTATATGGAAAGCCATGGTCACCAAAGTCCGCATCGGATATGGTACCTAGACAGACAGACAAATCTTGAAGTGCTTCCCTATCAACACGTCAGTCACTTGTCTTGGCTCATTTAGCAATAGGATATCCAGAATTGGCCTCTCTTTAATAGGAATTAATTAAATATGGTTAAAAAAACGATTAAATAAATTAATAATTTGACTAAAGCGGAATAGGGATGGACTAACCTGAATGCGGCATCTTTCTTGCGATTCTGTTAAAGTTTCCAGGAGTTCCACTTTTTCCTGCTCTAGTGCATGTATTTGCCCCTGCAATTCCTTCATCTCCATGGCTTTTTGACTGAATAACTCTTCATCTGTAGCCAAGCTATCCTAAGGAAGATAACAGCAATACTTATGCACAAAACATAAAGAGATCTACCAAATTTCACTTAAATGTTGTTTCCTAAAGAAATATTAAAAAATTATTCAGGTTAATTCCCATTCTGAATTTCTTCTGACTATTATTTACCAAGCCTTTATGGTATAATTATTGTTAATTTTACTTTAGAAAATATTAAATTTACACAGATCTCAAAGTAAATCACTGTGACTATAATTGCCTGTTTGGTTTAGTCATATTTATTAAATCACAGCAAACTATTTGCAATCTCCTGGCACTGTTGACAAGTTCATAAAAAATAATTTTCAATGCCTCTTGTCTCAACAACTCCTCCCTCATTTTCTGACAATTTTGGTTTATACCATCTATTTTATGCTATAATCATTGTAAGACTATAGTCTTAATTACAGAATGTGTACTTATGGCAAAACTCAGTTTACTGTACCTGGCATTTCTTCAACTCCCTTTTCAATTGAAATATTGTAATATGATGAGAATTTTGTCCTCCATTTCCAAATACACCCTCGATACCACTCGTGTCAGTCAATTTATTCTGCAGTTCCTCTACCAGGTTGAACCACTCCTTCATTTTTTGTTGTTGGTTTGCTTTCAGATTGTTTGTATCTCTAACTTCTGACAGCAAGTATGAGGCTTCATCTATGCAATGTTTATAATGATAGCTTTCCTCTTGTAGATGGGCCACCTGCTCTTCCAAAGAATGGATCCGTTTTTTGTCTTGACTTAACAAGTCTTGTGATGTCTGGTTGGCCTGTGTGAGTAGACTTGTCCGTTGATTCTGTAGTGCTTCCCTAAGTGTTTTAATTTCTAGTTCCATTTCATCGATGCGATCCCAGTCCGGGCCATAATTTACAATAGGTTTGTTTCTTATATCTCTGGCTCTATTAGCATACTTCAGAGTGTTAAGGGATTCATCAAAGGTGGATGAAGAAGGGCTAATGCAGGCAATCATTGTAGTTTTGGCATTCCCTCCAAGAGAGTCCTTAAGCAAACGAGTTATCTTAGTATCTCTATATGGAATGTGTATACTTTTTCTCTTTGGGTCTCCAAGGGCACTGATCACATTTCCAAGTGCCAAGAGACCACTGTTTATTTGAATTGATTCCTTAAATCGTTCACCAGTGTTCCCTGTTTTTGTAACTCTTTCAGAACCAGCAAGATCAACAAAGCAAAATTTGGAAGAGATCAACTGAAATGATATCTGTGATTCTTCTGTAAGGCTGTCATTATGTTTATTTAATTCTGATTCACTTTTAGGCCGTTTTTGGTTGAGGTACATTGTGAAAATGGCATGTGATCGACTGGAATGTTTATTCATCTGGGTGGTACCTGTGTGTCGGGCTGCATTTCCAGCCTCCAAAAGGCTTATCATTTCATCTGGTGTCTCAATTTCACACTCCTTGGCGCCAATGATCACTAGAATAAACAAGGGATATAGAAAGAAATGTTCACTATAGTATGTTAACAAGCCTTTCAATTGAAAAATAAAACAATTTAGTTTGATGTTACTTTACATTGAGCATCCTCATGCATTAATTTTGTGGAGTAGTATGACAAAAGAATTCAGTTTGCGTTTTTACAAAGTTTCCATGGAAAACAGCAACAGTGAAGGCAGTCATGAAACCTTAATCTAAATTGATTCTATTTTCAAACGAATAGCATATTCTTCCCCCTAGAGTTAAGAAGGCCAAACTATGCAAAGGGATACGGATAAGTCAAAATCAAAAAAGCTGCAGATGCTACAAATCTGAAATATACACAGAAAATGGTAGTAACTCAGCAGGATCAGGCAGCAATTGTAGAAAGTGAAAAAGAGTTACTACTTCAAGTTGTTCTGATCAAGGATCTTTAAACCGAAAAGTTAACTCTGTTTCTCTTTCCACAAATCTATCTGATCTGATGAGTATTTCCGGCATTTTTTGTTTTGATATGGATAAGTCAGAGGACAGGAAAGGTAATGTGGAAAATATGAGGTTTTGCACTTCATTAATAGCAGATTAGAAATACCATAACTTTTAAATAATGAGAAAACGTTAACGTGCAGAAAGATCTTGATATGATGGTGCATGAAACACAGAAAAATGCAGATAGAATAAACAATTTGGAAGATAAAATTAAATAGCTTTCTTTGGAAGGCGGTTGTAGTACAAATTAGGCAATATTTTACACAACTATGGCAACACTGCACTTGAAATATCATTTGAGTTTTGGAATGTACCGAATGAAAATAATCCATTTATTCTTATCTTGTTTTCCGTCCTTTAACCACGCTGCTATTGTTAGAGTAGATTCGCTGAAGTTGGATGATGACAGATTTGAGTAAGATTGGCCAATACTCATGGAATTTGGAAGAATGAAAGGTTAATTCATTGTGTTGTTCAAGATTCTGCAAAAGATTGCCAGGGTAAACCTTATCAGGTTGTCTTGCCTAGTTGGAGAAAAAAGAACTAGGGGAAAGTTTCAGGATAAGGGTCACCAATTAAATCCAAGAAGTTTCTTTTATGAAGATATTTGTAAATCCCGAGCATTCTGTAGCTCAGAGGGTTGTAACCATTCAGTCATTGGGAATATAATGACATACTAATTAAGTTATGGGACTAGTATCCAGAGGAATAAACCACAGGCCTTCTTAGTTCAAATGTCACTAAAATAGCTAGGAAGTGTCAATTAATAAAAGCTGGAAATAAAAAAGGTTGTATCAATAATGGTGACAGTAAATCTACAAGATAGTTTGAAAACCAGGCTTATTTATTAATATGCCACAGGGAAAAAACCTGCCACCTGTTCTCCCCTAATATGATCCCAAACAGCAATGACTGATTCTTAACTGGTCTAACAAAGCACTTAATTCAAGCCTCTAATGCCAGTCTCTAATGTCTATTTCACTGAGAAAGAATATTTGTTTAAAAAGACAAGGGTGTGATTGATAGATTTTTTGACACAAAAGGTAGCTAATAAGCTATGGATTTGGCAAAAGAGGAAACAAAGTAAAAGATCAACTGTAAATTGTGAAGTAGTCCCTCAGGACTGTTCGGCCTAATCCAGCTATTTAAAAAAAAATTCTGTACATTTTTCACATCTCACAATAATTACAATGCCCACCTGGCACACTTATTCCATGCTATACTTCCCCAACTCTCCCTCAAACAATCCTGATTAATCAGGGCGGTAGACCAACATTATCTGCCCAAAGAAATTCCATCCAATTACTGCAAGTGCAAGCCTCACACTCACATCCTACTATGGTAGGTACATCAACTAAATATAAAAGGGAGAACTCACAATATTCTTATCACTTCTTCCTACAAAGATGGCACAAGATGCAGCACCTGAAGCAGTGATACACAGGAGATCAAAGAGTACTTCAATGTGTCATTATAGTAGAGGACAGAATGCTGGCTGTAACTGGATTAGTTGTCACAAAGCTAATTGAAAGTAAAGATGCTTCCTACATGTTTTTCTGATACAGATGCTGCAGATGGTGATATCTCTCACTTGAACTATAGACCCACTCCTTGTGCCATTCTCCTTTCAAGAATCCATCATTTGGTAACAACAGAGGGAATTATATTAAAAATACCTAGTCATTCATTCTGAGCCTCAGATACTGACTATTTCACACATATAGTTTTCAGAAGGAATCTGCAGGTACTAAGCCACTGGGCATGAGCGACCTGCAGGATGAAGGGTACCCTAATGCCAATTTTATGAATTCTATCTTGTAGTGTGATTGATATTCTTTTGAAGCTGTAGACTATAACTTAAACTATAACTTATAGTTTATCATTAGTATTACAAACAATCCCCTACATTTGTGCCCAACAAGGGTTCAGTTACAGACTCTTTTTTGCTAGTCTTAATTAATCAGTTCTGGAATTTATAACTCACAATGTGATGTGATAATATTTATTCTTTTAAACACAAGGAATTCTCAGATGCTGGAGATTTTGAGCAACAGACAGAAAATGCTGGAGGAACTCAGCAAGTCAGGTAGCATCTATGGAGGGGAATGATCAGCTGACGTTCTGGGTCGAGACCCATCATTAGGAGTGGAAAGGAAAGGAAGGCTACAAACACAAGAAAGTCTGTAGATGCTGGAAATCCAGAGTAACACACGCAAAATGCCGGAGGAACTTAGAAGGTCAGGCAATAATCTATGGAACAGAATAAACAGTCATTGTTTTGGGCTGAGGCCTTTCATCAGGACTGAAAAGAAGAGGGAAGAAGCCAGAATAAGAAGTTGGTGGGGAAGGGAAGGAGTACAAGCTAGAAGGTGATAGGTGGAAAAGGTAAAGGGCTGAAGTTCAAAGACATACCAGTTAGTAGCTTAATTGGTCATTGTAAATTGTTCCAAGATTAGGCTAGTGTTAAATCAATGGGTTGCTGGGTGGCGCAACTTTAAGGACCAAAAGGGCCTTTCTCTAAATAGGAGCTGTATCCCTAAGCAAAAATAAATAAATAAATAAATATTTCACTGCTTGAATTAACCTCACAAGGAATGGAATTACCTGTATTTCCTTTTTCATCTTCTCGAATATGAATGTCTTTGTTGGTGCTCTGTATCTCCAAAAGGTCCCGAAGCTCTTCTTTATACACTTCAATGTAGGATACTTTCACATTGAAGTAATTATGTTTTTCCGCAATATTTTGGAAGATCTCATTAATAGCACGTGGAATAATCCCTTTCAACTCATCAGAAATTGAAGCTTTAAGTCACAAAAAACAGAACTCTATTAAAATATCTAGCATGCTTTTGTATCACAATACAATAATGTACTGAAATCACAATCGTAATCATGGTTTTATAAACTATAAATAACATAATATAATCATGTTTTAGAAACTATAAATAATTTTATTGGTGCAGATTAGGTTAGGGTTAACATGCTGATGCAATAAATATACTGAATTGCTAAACTTTAGACATGCATTACAGAATATGCATTCTGAAAGTAAATTTACGAGCTAATGTTTGCAGGTGGGTATATTGAGAAAATGCATTTGCACAGTCCATGATTTACTTAAATGGAAGATTACAGATTGTGAACCTGTCATTTCCCGAATTCCTAAAATGCAAATTAAAAGAATCAGATTGGTGACAACAGAATATTATTTGGCCCATTGTGTCCTTGTTAATCAAAAGGCAGCCACTCAGCGTTTTTTCACCTTTCAATAGTTCCTACATAGCCCTAAAGGTATTGGCTATTTAAGTATACATCCAGGGATTTATCAAATATGATTGGGTTTTTTCCTGTCTCCACCACTCTTTCAGGCAATAAGTTCCAGACCCCTACCAGCCTCCAAGTTAAATAGCTGTCTTTGCGTCCTGTCTTATCCTTTTCAATTGCTTTAAATTACCTTTTATCACCAGTTTACGCTCTTTTGCATGATAGAGAATGGCAAAATGTGTGTGCGTGTGAGTGTGTGTGTGTACTGCCAACAATTTCTTTTATGTGGCTGGCAGTGTGCCTTAAATTCTAAAATGAAAATGAATGGTATGTAGGGTTTATTAAAACCATCCCTGCAGTATAGGATAAGGTTCCAAATGAAAGTAACTCTTAAAATGCTTAATCCATCCATAATGAAAATGAAAACACTATCATGGTTACATGATTGCAATATCTTGAAATTAATTTAACATAATGCAATCAAAATATGCATTTGGCAAATGTTAGTGATTCTATTAAAATCTCTAAATTTTTAATTGCCTTTGGTGACTTAATTTATTAATAAAATGAAAATCATAGTGGATTCTCAGCAACAGAAACAGATATGTTTTCCAAAATTCCTTTATTTCCCTCTTCCCTGTAGAACTCACTACATATGTGAAAGTCCAGTGTACAATGTCTTTCAACCATTTGGTTCTTGAACCAACCAGTTAAACGCTGATCACTACTGTTTAGCAAAACTATAACCACTTTGACCATCTTGCACTAAGATGGATGTGTTTTATTTTGATTTCGTCATGTTTTCTTTTAAAATTTGTGTCTAATTTATGATCAATTTACATATTTATAGTGAATGCCGCTTGCATGATGCTATGTGCCTGCGAAGCTACTGCAAGTCAGTTTCTAATGCCTTGCACTTGAGCATACAGGTTTCCCCCGCCATCCGAAGGTAGAGCGTTCTTATGAAACGGTTCGTAAGCCAGAATGTCGTAAAGCGAAGAAGCAATTACCATTTATTTATATGGGAAAATTTTGTGCGCCCTCGCAGACCCAAAAATAACCTACCAAATCATGCCAAATAACACATAAAACCTAAAATACAGTAACATATAGTAAAAGCAGGAGTGATATGATAAATACACAGCCTATATAAAGTTGAAATATTTCTCTACAATTGCCTGCACTGTTCTCCGTAGCGAAAATCTCATGCAAGTGCTGTCAGCAGAAAATCTCACGCAAGCGCCATTTGCAAAAACACTCTCTCCAGTAACCTTTAAGCTATGAAGCTGCCAAATCATACCAAATAACACGTAAAAATACACAGCCTATATAAAGTAGAAATAATGTATGTACAGTGTAGTATCACTTACGGGAATTGGGAAGACAGCGAGCACACTGATCATGGTGTGTTAGACTGAGTCGTCGCAGTTTGGGGTGGTGTAGTGGCCCCCACCATCCGGGCAGCGACCCGATACCGATCCGCGAAGCATGCAGCGGTAGCTGGGAGGCACACAGCACATCTTTAAGAAAAAAGCCGAAATAAACATGCTAATTAATTAGGTGTCGCCTGGCACTTAAATGTCGGCCCAGATCAGAGGCGATTGCCGACTGCCTCGCCTCTGATCTGAGCCAACAATTACGTGCCGGGTGGCACCTAATTAATTAGCATGTTTATTTCGGCTTTTTTCTTAAAGATGTGCTGTGTGCCTCCCGGCTACCGCTGCATTCTCTGCGAATCAGTATCTGTCCGCGGCCTGAGAGTTGGGGTGGTGGGACACTGGGGTGTCATCTCATCGTCGTCTGTTTCCATTAGGGCAGGCAGCTCATCTTCTCCTATGACCGCCCGCCTTGATGTCGAAGGTCGAGGTTCGTTGTCTGCTGTGGCTGATGTGGAAGGCTTGCTTGACTGCTGAGCCTCACGCATTTTTCTATCATACAGTTCTTTGTAGGCACTCAAACCATCCTGCAAATATCCCCTAAACCTACGTACCCTTTCAAAATTAAAGTCGTACTTTATCATTGCAGTGAAAATCTCACGCAGTTGCTTCACATTCAGTTCGCTACTGCATTCGGTTTCGATTGTTATCCTTCCTTCTTCCAATTGCATCAGCTTTTCATCTATCAGTTCTTGGTCATGGGATGCCAAAACCTCTTCAACATCATCTTCGTCAACTTCCACAAGCCAAACTCACATTGTCCTTACTTGGTTCACCACGATCAAAACGCTTAATTATGTCTAGTTTTACGCTAAGTGTAACACCCTTACGAGCTCTTTTAGGCTTTTCCGACACATTAGAACTCATTTTGCAAACAGCTGCTCACAGGCATGTGTTTAAGCAATGCCAGTGAGAATGCAGTTCCGAATCCGGGGAAGAGCGGCTGCTCGGGGTGCGCACTGTCTTTTATTGCATGTTGCTTTTTTCGCGCGCTGATTTTTTTTCATAACGGTGAAAACACCTTCTGTTAGCAAAAACAGGGAACTAACATAGGTCCTTCGTAACAGTGAGGTTTCGTAAAGCGAACGTTCGAAAAGCAGGGGACACCTGTATTGTTACTTTGCAATATATGCATATTGTCATCTGTGTAGCTATATGTTAACAATTTGGAAGAGAGGGCCAAGTGTTGCATTATCTAAGTTTGCTGATGACACTAAATTGAGTGGAAAAGCAAATTGTGCAGAGGTTGAGGAGAATCTGCAGAAATACATAGATGGGTTAACCGAGTGGGCAAGGATCTGGCAGATGGAGTACAATGCTGGTAAATGAGAGGTCATTCATTTTGGAAGCAAAAATAGAATATCAGAATATCACTTAGATGGTGAAAGGAAGCATGAGAGGCTACGTCATTAAATATATTTAAGATACCGATAATTTTTTTGTACAGTAGGGGAATTAGGATTATGGGGAAAACAGAAGAACATAAGAACATAAGAAATAGGAGCAGGAGTAGACCATCTGGCCCATCGAGCCTGCTCCGCCATTCAATAAAATCATGGCTGATGTGGCCATGGACTCATCTCCACCTACCTGCCTTTTCCCTCTACCCTTAATTCCTCTACTATGCAAAAATCTATCCAAATTAAATATATTTACAGAGGTAGCCTCCACTGCTTCACTGGACAGAGAATTCCACAGATTCATCACTCTTTAGGAAAAGCAGTTCCTCTTCATCTCCATCCTAAATTTACTTCCCCGAATTTTGAGGCTATCTATGTCTCCTAGTTCTGGTCTCACCTACCAGTGGAAACAACTTTCCTACCTCTATCCTATCTATCCCTTTCATAATTTTATACGTTTGTATAAGATCTCCTCTCATCCTTCTGAACTCCGCGAGTACAGTCCCAGGCGACTCCATCTCTCCTCATAGTCTAACCCCCCATCTCTGGAATCTACCTGGTTGATTCTCCGCATGCCCTCCAAAGCCAGTATATCCTTCCTCAAGTAAGGAGACCAGAGCTGCACACAGTACTCCAGATGCGGCCTCAACTATACAGTTGTAGCATAACCTCTTTACTCTTAAAATCAATCCCTCTATCAATGAAGGCCAACATTCCATTTGCCTTCTTGATAGCCTGCTGCACCTGCAATTCATGCACATGCAATCCCAGGTCCTCCTACACAGCAGCTGGCTGTAATCTTTTACCATTTAAATAATAACCTGATCTTCAATTTCACTTTCCAAAGTAAATGACCTTGCAATTACCAACATTACACTCCATCTGCCAGACCCTTGACCACTCAATTAAAGTTTCTATATCTCTCTGCAGACTCTGTGTATGCTCTGCACAATTTGCTTTTCCACTTAATTTAGTGTCATCAGCAAACTTAGATACACTACAATATTTCAACAATGAGATGGGTTGGGAACTTACCAGAGCATTCTTTTATTTCGTTAGTTATCCATGGCTGGCTCTCCCCACCCTTACTGTCCTTGCTTTTAACTGGAATATACTTTTGTTAAGCACCATGAAAAATCTCTTTGAAAGTCTTCCACTGTTCCTGAACCATCCCATAATATAGCCTGTGTTCCCAGTCTATCCTATCCAATTCCCTCCTCATCCCGTTGTAATCTCCCTTGTTTAGGAATAATAAACTGGTTTTAGATCAAACTATTGCACCCTCCATTTGTATGACAAACTCAGTCATGCTGTGATCACACTTACCGAGAGGATCCTTAACTACAAGATTGCTCATTTTACCTGTCTCATTGCATAGGACCAGATCCAAGATGGCATGTTCCCTTGTAGGTTCAGTCACATGCTGTTCTAGAAAGCTATCACATATGCATTCTATGAAGTCCTCCTCAAGACTGCCTCGACCAACTTGATTCACCAAATCTATGTGCAAGTTAAAGTCCCCACAGTAACTGCTGTTCAATTCTTCAATGCCTCAGATATTTCTCCGTTTAGTGCCTGTGCCATTGTAATATTATTATTTGGATGCCTATAGACCACTCCCACCAGTGATTTTTTTCCTTTTACTATTCCTAATCTTTACCCAGATGGATTCAACATTCCGCTCCTTAGACTTTATATTGTTTCTCACTATCGCCCTGATCTCATCCTTAATTAAGAGCGCTACCCCACCTCCCTGACCTTCCTGCCTATCCTTCCGTTATACCTGATATGCTTGGATATTTAATTCCCAATCCTCTCCACCCAGCAATTACGTTTCTGTAATGGCCACTAAATTATACCACTTTATACCGATTTGTGCCACAAGTTCACTGACCTTGTTATGAATACTACGGACATTAAGATAAAGTTCCCTTATACCCATTGTGCCTTTAAAATCTAGCAATCTTTGTCTCTTATGCACTTGACTTTACTGCACTCCACCCTTACTTTTCTCTTTTTTAACTTTTGCTTTTGATTTATCTTTATCCACAATTTTCTCTTTTACTTTAACCACACTTCTCCAATATGTTGAACCCACCCTCCTGCTATTTAGTTTAAAGCCCTATCCACTACCCTAGTTATGTGATTCACCAGGATTCAGGTCCCATCATGGTTCAGGTGGAGCACGTCCCAATGGAATAGCTCCCTCCTTCCCCAAAACCGGTGCCAATTTCCATGAATTCAAACTCACTTCTTCCACACCAATCCTTGAACCACACATTTAACTTTCTAATCTTCTTAACTCTGTGCCAATTTGCACGTGGCTCAGATAGTAATCCAGAGATTACCACCTTTTTGGTTCTGCTTTTTAATTTAGTCCTTAGCTGCTCAAATTCCCTCATCAGAATCTCTTTCTTTGTTCTATCTATGTTGTTGATACCCACATGGACCACAACAACTAAATCTTTCCCCTCCCACTGCAAATTTTCTGCAGGTCAGATAAGATGTTCCGAACCTGGGAACCAGGCAGGTACTACAGTATTTGGGACACTCTATACCTGCAACAGAGAACTTTGTCTATTCCTCTAACTATACTACCCCAATCACCACAACATTTCTCTTCTCTCCCCCCTCTTGAATGGCTCTCTGAACCACAGCGACATAGTTAGGTTGCTCATCCTTCCTACAGCCCCCACTCTCATCCACACAGGGAGGAAGAATCTCAGACCTGTTGGACAAGCTCAAGGGCTGAAGCTCCTCCAGCACTGTATCTTGGATGCCACTACCTGCCTCACTCACAACCACATCCTCTTGTCCCTGACCACAGACTGAATTTGCGACAGCTAATCTAAAGGGTATCCTGAAACAAGAGCATCAAGGTAACTCTCTCCTCCTCTGATGTGTCACAGTGTTTGAAGCTCAGATTCCAGGTTATCAACTTTGAGCCTGAGTTTCTCAAGCAGCCAACACTTGCTGCAGATATGGTCACCAGGAATCACAATGGGGTCCACCAGCTCCCATGTCATGCTACTACAGAACATCACCTGATCCTGCATCCTCCTTCCTTTATTTAATTAGTTGTAGTTTGGTGACTTTTTATTCAACCACTACAAAATTTTGCCCGCTACTCAACTGTGCCTTCTCACCGAAGCCTGTTGAGCCTCTCAAGCCAAAGTTGGTAAACTCTGCTCTCCCCACCAGTAAACTATACCATGAAGTGACTTTTAGTCCCACCTTGTTAGGCCTACAACAACTTCGCCACTATACTAATTATTAGTTCAGTTTTTTCTTTGAAAAACACACTAATCGCCTCTATTACTGCTAGCACTAGTGAACTGCTTATGCAAAAGTGAAAAAACTAGCCGCCCAAAACAAGGGATAGACCGGAAAAATATTCCTTTGCGTCTCCTGTAAGGCAACCAAACACAAGTTATATAAGCAGCTGTGACACAGCTAGGCGGAGGTGAGTCCACAGTCAGATCAGCCACAATCTTATTGCATGGCAAAGCAAGTTTGATGGCCCAGATGGCATACTCTTGCTCCTATTTCTTAAGATCTTGTAGACTTAACTTTGACTAATGTTTCTCCATCATCATAGATCTGTAAAGGACATACCACATTAACAATCTCATCTCTAGGGAAGCTCTTGATTGTCGATTGTTCGGGCAGTTGGAGGCAATGACGAAACTATGAACTTTAGCACATAAAGATTTGACATTTGGTTTAACCGCACTTGTATTGCATCAGCTTGTGCTAACTCTAATCATGACATACAGTACATTAGCGTCAGACTAATGTTTAAGTGTATAGAGTACTTCAAGTTAATGTAACTTAATATAACAGAACATTGGTTTGTACTATTTATGATTCACAAAAGGAAAGATTTTTTAAAAGACTTACCCACATGTCCACCTCCCATGGTATATGTTTTTCCAGATCCTGTTTGTCCATAAGCAAATACAGTGGCATTGTAACCCTCAATTGCTGATGCCACCAAAGGCCTTACACAAGCTAAGTATACATCTTCTTGCGAGGATTTTTGACCAAATACAAGATCAAATGTAAAAGCACGATCTCTCCCAATTACAACCTGTTGTGTGTTTGGAACAACTCGAACACAAACTTGATGGTTGTGAAGGATCTCTTTTGGAAGGAGAGGCCGAATCCTCACAGCAACTTTCACTGCAATCTCTTCCATAGTAGATGTTTGAAAATTTTGATGTTTAAAACAACTCTTTTACTTCTATGCATGCATTTTGAAGGTTATTTTTCTTCCATGTTCGGATGTGTGTAGACTTAAAAGAAAAAAGTATGCATGTTAAAACCTTATGAATGTGATAAGTTAGTTAACTGGACTACAAAAAATGAACAAACAACAAAAACAACAGTTACATTTTTAGATTTTAAAAAAATGATGGATCGAGTAGGGAGGTGAAAGAGTGTATTTTCTAAAAAGCCTTTGAAAAAGTATCACTCAATAAACTAATAGGGCAAAGACTTCTGCACAGTACTGTAGAAATTTAATGTATTGCACTGTACTGCTGCCACAAAAGAAAACATATTTCATGACATATGTGAGTGATGATAAACTTGATTTTGATATGGGTCTCTTGTGACTGAGAGTGGGAAGGGGGCAGGCAGAGGGGAATTATGGTTGCGAAAGGGTTGGAGGAGATGGGAGGGAGTGGGAAGCACCAGAGAGACATTCTGTAATCATTAATAAACCAATTGTTTGGAATCAAATGACCTTGCCTGATGTCTCAGACCTGCGTGTGTCTGCACCTATGCCACCCCCAGCCCTGGCATTCCTTCTCTGTCACCTGTCCTGGACCCCTCCCATAGTACTCCACCCTCCCCATTCCCAATGTCCTTATGCTCCCACCAGATTTACAAACTCACTCTCTGCTCCACATTGATAAATACAGTACTGTGCAAAAGTCTTAGGCAGCTAGCTATATGTACTGTATATATGTGCCTGAGACTTTTGCATGGTACTGTAAATAATTGCTAAATGTATTTGGCATCAGGCACATAAAAGCTAATGTGTGATTGGTAGAGACAGAGAAGAACAAAAAAATGACAAAGGGCAGATGAAGCCAGATAAGAGAAGGGAGAGGGAAGACAAAGAGGCTATAAGATGATAACTGGAATTAGCTAAAGGAGAGATAATGGACAGATAGAAGCAGATGGAGGAAGGAATGAGGAGGGTAGGCCAGAGAAGAAGAAACCAGGGTGGATAGGTGTGTGGATAATGGGCAGATGGAAATAGGACAGGATTACAAGGAGAGAGAAAACCTAGAGAGAGTACAATCGTTGCTGATAACTACAGCTGCGAAAGGTGCATCCAGCTGCGGCTCCTGACAAACCGAGTTTGGGAACTGGAGCTGGAGCTGGATGAACTTCGAATCGTTTGGGGGGCAGAGGCAGAAATAGAGTGGAGTTACAGGGAGATAGTCACCCCTAAGAGTCAGGAGACAGGTAGCTGGGTGACTGTCAGGAGAGGGAGGGGGAATAGACAGAATGAGCAGAGCACCCCTGTGGCCGTTCCCACCAATAATAAGTATATCGTTTTGGATATTGTTGACGGGGACGACCTACCAGGGACAAGATTGTGTCTCTGACACCGAGATGGGACCCTCAATTCAGGAGGGAAGGAGGGAAAAGAGGAGAGCAGTAGTGATAGGGGATTCGATAGTTAGGGGGACAGATAAGAGGTTCTGTGGAAGAGATCGAGATTCCCGGATGGTCTGTTGCCTCCCTGGTGCCAAGGTCCGCGATATCTTGGATCGAGTTCTTGGGATTCTCAAGAGGGAGGGTGAGTAGCCGGATGTCGTGGTCCATGTAGGGAACAATGACGCGGGTAGGAAGAGTGAGGAGGTCTGAAACGTGAGTTTAGGGAGTTAGGCGCCAAGTTAAAGGACAGGACCTCCAGGATGGCAATCTCAGGATTGCTACCAGTGCCACATGCAGGCGGGTTTAGAAATAGTAAGATAGCACATGGTTGAAGACATGGTGCAGGAGAGAGGGCTTCAGATTTATAGATAATTGGACAGTATTCCAGGGAAGGTGGGACATGTTCCGGCAAGACGGTTTACATCTGAACTGGAGGGGGACAAATATTCTTGCAGGTAGGTTTTCTAGAGAGGCTCTGGTGGATTTAAACTAGATACAAAGGGGGCGGGGAACCAGAGTGTAGGGACACATGTAGGGAAGAAGGAAGAAAAAGAAAATAGTAAAGTTGTTTGCACCGGTAGAGATAAACAGAGAGTAAGAGGTGGAAAATTTCTTAAATGCATTTATTTTAACACTAGGAGCATTATAAGAAAGGTGGATGAGCTTAAAGCATGGATTGATACCTGGAAGTATAATGTGGTAGCTATTAGTGAAACATGGTTACAGGAGGGGTGTAATTGGCAACTAAATATTCCTGGATTTAATTGCTTCAGGTCTGATAGAATCAGAGGGACGAACAAGAGAGGTGTTGCATTGCTCGTTAGAGAAAATATTACAGCGGTGCTCTGGCAGGATAGAATAGAGGGCTCGTCTAGGGAGACTATTTGGGTGGAACTGAGGAATGGGAAAGGTGTAGTAACTCTTATGGGGGTGTATTATAGACCACCAAATGGGGAGCGAGAATTGGAGGAGCAAATTTGTAAGGAGATAGCAGGTATTTGTAGTAAGCACAAGGTTGTGATTGTGGGAGATTTTAATTTTCCACACATAGACTGGGAAGCCCATACTGTAAAAGGGCTGGATGGTTTGGAGTTTGTAAAATGTGTGCAGGATAGTTTTTTTGCAGCAATACATAGAGGTACCAACTAGAGAAAGGGCAGTGTTGGATCTCCTGTTACGGAATGAGATAGGTCAGGTGACGGAGGTTTATGTTGGGGAGCACTTCGGGTCCAGTGATCACAATGCTACTAGTTTCAATATAATTATGGAGAAGGATAGGTCTGGACCCAGGGTTGAGATTTTTGATTGGAGAAAAGCTAACTTTGAGGAGATGCGAAAGGATTTGGAAGGAGGGGATTGGGACAATTTGTTTTATGGGAAGAATGTAATAGAGAAATGGAGGTCATTTAAAGGTGAAATTTTGAGAGTACAGAATCTTTATATTCCTGTTAGGTTGAAAGGAAAGGTTAAAAGTTTGAGAGAGCCATAGTTTTCAAGGGATATTGGAAACTTGGTTCGGAAAAAGAGAGATATCTACAATAAATATAGGCAGCATGGAGTAAATGAGGTGCTCGAGGAATATAAAGAATGTAAAAAGAATCTTAAGAAAGAAATTAGAAAAGCTAAAAGAGGATATGAGGTTGCTTTGGCAAGTAAGGTGAAAATAAATCCCAAGGGTTTCTATTGATATATTAACAGCAAAAGGATAGTGAGGGATAAAATTGGTCCCTTAGAGAATCAGAGTGGACAGCTACGGGTGGAGCCAAAAGAGATGGGGGAGATTCTGAACAATTTCTTTTCTTCAGTATTCACTAAGGAGAAGGATATTGAATTGTGTAAGATAAGGGAAACAGGTAGGGAAGTTATGGAAACTATGATGATTAAAGAAGAGGAAGTAGTGGAGCTTTTAAGGAATATAAAGGTGGATAAGTCTTCGGGTCCTGACAGGATATTCCCTAGGACCTTGAGGGAAGTTAGTGTGGAAATAGCAGGGGCTCTGACAGAAATATTTCAAATGTCATTCGAAATAGGGATGGTGCCGGAGGATTGGCATATTGCTCATGTTGTTCCAATGTTTAAAAAGTGTTCTAAGACGGAACCTAGCAATTATCGGCCTGTGAGTTTGATGTCAGTGGTGGGTAAATTGATGGAAAGTATTCTTAGAGATGGTATATATAATCATCTGGATAGACTGGGTCTGATTAGGAACAGTCAACATGGATTTGTATGTGGAAGGTCATGTTTGACAAATCTTATTGAATTTTTTGAGGAGGTTACTAGGAAGGTTGACGAGGGTAAAGCAGTGGATGTTGTCTATATGGACTTCAGTAAGGCCTTTGACAAGGTCCCACATGGAAGGTTGGTTAGGAAGGTTCAATCATTAGGTATTAATATTGAGGTAGTAAAATGGATTCAGCAGTGGCTGGATGGGAGACGCCAGAGAGAGGTGGTGGATAACTGTTTGTCAGATTGGAGACCAGTGACTAGTGGTGTGCTTCAGGGATCTGTACTGGGTCCAATGTTATTTGTCATATACATTAATGATCTGGATGATGGGGTGGTAAATTGGATGAGTAAGTATGTATATGATACTAAGATAGGTGGAGTTATGGATAATGAAGTAGGTTTTCAAAGCTTGCAGAGAGATTTAGGCCAGTTAGAAGAGTGGGCTGAAAGATGGCAGATGGAGTTTAATGCTGATAAATGTGAGGTGCTATATTTTGGTAGGACTAATCAAAATAGGACATACATGGTAAATGGTAGGGCATTGAATAATGCAGTAGAACAGAGGGATCTAGGAATAATGGTGCATAGTTCCCTGAAGGTGGAATCTCATGTGGATAGGGTGGTGAAGAAAGCTTTTGGTATGCTGGCCTTTATAAATCAGAGCATTGAGTATAGGAGTTGGGATGTAATGCTGAAATTGTACAAGGCATTGGTGAGGCCAAATTTGGAGTATTGTGTACAGTTTTGGTCACCGAATTATAGGAAAGATGTCAACAAATTAGAGAGAGTACAGATAAGATTTACTAGAATGTTACCTGGGTTTCATCACCTAAGTTACAGAGAAAGGTTGAACAAGTTGGGTCTTTATTCTTTGGAATGTAAAAGGTTGAGGGGGGACTTGATAGAGGTATTTAAAATTATGAGTTAATGTGGATAGACTTTTTCCATTGGGAGTGGGGGAGATTCAAACAAGAGGACATGAGTTGAGAGTTAAAGGGCAAAAGTTTAGGGGTAACATGAGGGGAACTTCTTTACTCAGAGAGTGGTAGCTGTGTGCAACGAGCTTCCAGTGGAAGTGGTTGAGGCAGGTTCGATGTTGTCGTTTAAAGTTAAATTGGACAGCTATATGGACAGGAAAGGAATGGAGGGTTATGGGCTGAGTGCAGGTCGGTGGGACTAGGTGAGAGTAAGAGTTTGGCATGGACTAGAAGGGCCAAGACGGCCTGTTTCCGTGCTGTAATTGTTATATGGTTATATAGATGAACCAATGTGAGTAGGAAAGGAAAATGAGGGAGTGGGCTACATGAAATTAGAAAATGTTCAGACCATTGGGTTGTAGGCTACCCAAGTGGAATATGAGATTCTGTTCTCCAGTTGGTGTTTGGCTTCACAAAGACCATAGAGAAGGCCAAAGTCAGACAGGATGGTGTGGGAATGAGAAGAGGAATTGAAATGACATGCAATTGGAAACTCAAGAAGATAGTACTTGCTGACAAATATTGGTGATATACAAAATGGTCTTCTAGTCTATGCTTGGCGTTGCCAAGCCTGAATACCTACCTCACATGCAAGAGTTGTTTAGCTCCCTGGATAGTGCTGAGGAAGGTGGTGTAGAGCAAGTGTTACCCCTCCTATGGTTGCAGGAAAAAGTGCTAGATACAATCTCAAAAAGTTGAAATAGATTTGTCAAAAAATATTCCCCTTTCATAAATCAATGTTGAATCAGAGTCAGATCAATTCACTATACAAATAACTTTTTTAGCCCACCATATCCGTGCTGACTATCAGATACGCATCTATGATCTTTCCATTTTCCAGCACTTGGCCCATAGCTTCCTGTGTCCTTGTGATTCAAGTGCTCATCCAGATACACTTTCAATATTGCACGAGTACCTACCTCCATCATTTCAACATATTTCAACTAAACTCTGGGAGAAAGAATCTTCTTCAATACTTACCTAAATGTCCATCTTCTTGCCGTAAACCTATTCCCTTTGGTTTTAGACACCGCTGCAATGAGACAAAGTTTTATTACTGTCTACTTTATTAATGCCCCTCACAATTTTATAGAGTCATAGAGCCATACAACATGAAAACAGGTTTTTTGGCCATCCAGGTCTGTGTCAACTGTCAACAACAATAATCCTACATTAATCCCATTTTTTAATTCTCTACTTCACTCAGCTCGCTTTAAACCTGCTGTACTCAAAGGAAAACAAATCTAGCCTATCCAGTCCCTCCTTAAAATGAAACACTCCATTCCAGACAATATCCTGCTCAATGACCTCTGCACCCTTTCCAATGTAATCACTTTCTTCCTATAGTGTGGCAGCCACAACTGCACAGAGTCCTTCAGCTGTGGCCTAACACTATTTCATCAGGTTCACCTCACTGTTTTTTATTCTGTGCACTAACTATTGAAGGTATGTATCTTTTGGCCTTATTAATCATCTTATCCACATTCTGCCACCTTCAAGGCCCCTTGGGCTTTACTCTAAGGTCTCAATGTTCCTCAGTTCTCCCTGGAACCCAAGCATTTATCTTTACGTGTCCTAGTTATACAAATGCTCCCGAAATGCATTGCCTCACACTTACCAGGAATAAGATCTTTCTGCTTTTGTTTCACCAATCTGACCAAGTCATCAATAGCATTCTGTAAACTAAGATTACCTCTTCACTATCCAACACCACAGTCAATTTTTGTGTCTCCTGTGAATATACCGATTATGCCTCCTCCATTTTCATCCAAATTTTTAATATATATTATAATCACTAAGGATACCAGCACCAATCACTATCATCATTGTTTTTAATTTTGCCTTTTTATCATGTTTGCTGCTGGCTATAATTGGAGATAGACTCATATGTTTGTATATTCTGTACCAAGCTGATACTGATTAACATTTTTTGATTTCACTAACTACATGGCAGTGTAATTTCTCCTTAACTTTCTAAAGCTCCTCCTCATCAGAGTTCTCTCTGCCCCCACCTCCACTCTTCAATTAATTTAAATCTTTTTCTACAACCTTAGTTGTTTGATTCGCTAGGCTCTAGGTCCCAGTCTGACACATGAAGCCTGTCCAAGTGGAAATGCTTCTTCTTTCCCCTTATCGTAAACTTCTTTCGATCCACCCGATGCAAAGACACCACGTACTACGGTGAATGTAACTTTAACTCTTTATTAGCAAGTTACCAGAGAGAACCCTCCTTAAGCAATCTCTTGGGTTGCTCTGGAGGTCTCTGGCTTCTGAAGCAAATACAGTGCTTTTTATACATATGCAGTCACGTACATAGATACAGGTGGGTTCACCCCCCCCCCCTTAGTTTCTGTACAGATGAGTAGTGTTTAACTTATCAGCCATAAATTGTTCGTGTAACAGCTTACTTACCCTGATGTCTGGAAACAGCCAGACATAAGCTTACCCCTCAGAGCTTCCCACCCTTGAAACAGGCATTCCTTATAATGCTTATCTAGCAAGTGCTAGGTTTCTTACAGCAGTTAATCAAACAATGGTACAAGCTGTTCTTAAGCAAGGACTGAAGTTACATGGGTCGCATACCAAGAATAATATTACCCGCTCAGCTTATCTTGTGAGAAACACTTGTGCTTTTATGCTTTTTGTCAAAGTCTTAGCCACTATGACCCTTACAAAATAGCCAGGGTCACAAGAGGCCTGCGAGATGCTAACTTCTTGACATTACATTACAAGAGGCCTGCGAGATGCTAACTTCTTAACATTACATTACAAGAGGCCTGCGAGATGCTAACTTCTTAACATTACATTACACCCTGAACTGAAGCAATTGAACTATTAATTGAAATCCATTTCTCTCACATCAATCTTTCTCCTAACAAGGCATATTTCCATCTGGCTGAGGTAAAATCCCAAGAGCATTAACTCCCTGGGCCTCCTGTCCCATGATCCTCTCATATCCCCTTTGTCAATCACCTGTCCAGCTCTTGGCTCCATTCCTCCCCCTCCTGTCTTCTCCTATCATTTTGGATCTCCCCCTCCCCCTCCCACTTTCAAATCTCTTACTAACTCTTCCTTCAGTTAGTCCTGATGAAGGGTCTCGGCCTGAAACGTCGACTGTACCTCTTCCTAGAGATGCTGCCTGGCCTGCTGCGTTCACCAGCAACTTTGATGTGTGTTGCAAGGGTATTAACTTTATGGTTCTACTATTAATCTGATATTCTTTCAGCAGATCCCTTTTCTTTCTCCTATCCAGATCATTGGCTTCAGTGAGGATGACACTGGAGTGAGATCTCCAGTGAGATTTTCCTCTGCCATACCGTTTCTGACCAGACCTAAAGAGACTTCTTTAACTCTGGGAGGCAACATAGCCTTTAGGTCACATGCCCGCAGATCCACAGAACAGTACCCAGTTTCTTAGCTAGTCACTTGAACATTCCCTTCCATTCCCAATATTTGAAGGACACTTGTACACAATTGTGTGTTCAGTTTATTCATGCGCTCTTGGACAGGTCCCAGCTCTAAGGCACCTACAACCTTATCTTCTATAAAGGAACAGTCGACATTTCAGGAACCCCTGCATCAGAACTCAAATCCATGTTGTGCGATTCTAAATCCAGAACAAACTATGAAACTCCCGATACTCTAGCCTCGATCTCTGCAGCAGAGCGGCGATAATCTCCCAACTGTTGCCGACACCAGGAACGTTTCTGGAATTACTGGACCGAGCCTCGGGGCTGCGGTCACTCACTGTCAAGTAGCCACTGGCGGCTCTTTACCGAAATGCTTCGGCCGGAGCCTCTCGTTTCGCTTTATCGTTGAGTTGCAGCTGACACATTTCGCTTATTTATTCGCCAAGGATTTGCTCCTTGCCCTGGGCTTACCTGCCACCCGACTTCTCCCTGACTCCATTTACTCTGCCTCTGCCGCCAGCTTTCTGTTTACCGTTGTCGCCTAGCAACGTGGCTCGAGCTCCGCGCGGCCGCCCGCTCCGCGGTGAGAGCGGTGCGCGGACCGGAAGCGGCGATTCGTGCTCAGCGCGTGCTGCCGAGGGACACTCGCGCGCATGCGCGCGGGCCCGCCTTGTTGGCGCTGACTGCGAGCTGGGGCGGTCGGGGTGGTGAACCGTAACGTTGTAAGTTGGCCTGCGAGTTGTGGGTGCCTCGGTTACAGTTAGTAGGAGAGACTGCGATAGCACGCTTTCTTATCTTTGAGCAAAGCCAGCTGCAACGAACGTGTAGATTATTTGTTGTTTTCGGGAAGAGAAGCTGCATCTCCAGGAAATCCCTCATCGCCGCAGTTCCCAGTGTGGTTCCGGAGTGCACAGCCCGGGCTTTCAGCGGACGTTTGCATCAATCATAAGTGCATCTCAGGGATGTATGTGGTGAAATATACGTGCTTTGATCATAAATTAACTTTGAACTTTGAAATCGCTCTTTGGCACCTGGGCACAGTGGTTGCAGTTCCCAGTGTAGTTCAGTTCTGCATAACTCGGGTTTTCGGCGGATTATAGCATCAGCCTTAAATTTGTATCTTCGACTTTCAAAATGTGCTTTGATGACATATTTACAAAAATAAAATAATGTTTAGCTATATACTATGTTTAGTAACCTGAAATAAAATCAAAATAAATGCTGAAACCGCTCAGCACGAGAGCCTAAGGAAAGAGAGTTTTGGATCAAGGCCTTCTAACAGTTATTATTTTGATTCTTTTAGCAATACTGCTGCATTCTTCTGGATATTTTAATTGTGGTTGATGAATCTTAAGTGAAGCCTGAGAGGGAATTGTCTTAGGGCAATCCTGAGTTGATCTGTACTAGTTTGAAATGAGTATTGCCTAAAATAATCTTTAAATAACCACACGCTGAATTATTCTCGTTTGTTTGCAGAAATGCAAGTCTCAGATGAACTATTCCCAAAACAGAATTTGCAGTTCTTATTTTCGATCATCCAATTAATATATAACCGTTTCTAGATGGCGACGTCTAGGCAGTTATATAATAAAATGTTTACTAAATATGCTGAAATATCTAAATGGCTGTCTCCCAAAGCTACTGTTCCGATTTTTGTATAAATTGGATGTTCACTAAAGTGAGTGGTACAGTATGCGAGAAATATAACACCCAAAATGCTGGAGGAACTCCGCAGGCAGCATCTATGGAAAAGAGTAAACTGTCGAGGTTTCGGGCCTGATGAAGGGTCTTGGCCCGAAAGGTCACCTGTACTTCTTTCCATAGATGCTGACTAGCCTGCTGAATTCCATCAGCATTTTGAGTGTGTTGCTTGGGTTGACGGCATCTATAGATTTTCTCTTGTTTGTGAGAAATACAGTTCTGATTTTGCAATTGTTGCAGAGCTTTTTGCATATTTTGTGTTGATTGACGACGCAACACCAATTTATTATTTATGTACGCCTCTCTCAGAATATAATGCTTTTGAGATTGAGACCTATGTGCTTTCCCTGGCTTAGGTTTATAGTGTATGTGCGATAGCCGAGCCTCAAAGGTGGGAGGTTGAACGAGTGCTTTCCTTCAGATTGCAACTATGGTTCAGTTTTTTCCCCTTGTTAGTTACGATGATAGGACAGTTGCAGTTGCATAGCGGACTGTTCCAGGAGGTGAGGTTAATGTTTAACAAGACTCAAGTCAAAGTGCTTACTATTAGTTAATGGTTATGTATGTAGGATATGAATATTAAATCTGTCTGGTTTTGTTGTAACATGTTTTAATGGTTGCCAAAGATTTGTTTGGTTATTTCAATTCATTTCCCACTTTCCCCTCAAGATTTAATAAAGAAATGGAGTCGAAACTGCTGCCTAAGGAAGCTGGAAAATTTATAGCTGGAAACACTAAAGATGTCTATATTGTAGAAGATGGAGTCAAAAAGGTTGCAGAAATGCTCTTGGAAAAGTGGAATGCAAAGGAACTTGATCCAACCGGATGGAAGGTGCTTCATGATCTGAATCCACAAACAATGAACGAGGAGTCCGTTAACTGGGTATTTGTTACAGACACCCTCAATTTTTCATTTTGGTCTGAAAATGATGATAACAAGTGTTTGGTTAAGTACAAAGGCAAACTGCATAGTGGCTTTTGGTCACTTTGTGCTGCTATTAACAGAGCATTAGATGAAGGTTAGTTCCATGTCAGATTAATTCTTTTATCTTTTTTGTGGCAGATTAAGAGACTGTTTCAGAGTCCACCATTTCTTCTAAGAGATCCAGTCATAACATTTATGACACTACTGCTGATGTAGATCTTAAAGTGCAGATGGGGAAATTAAATATTAACACAATTGATTTTTAAATTTCCTGTCATTTATTGTCAAAATAATTAAAGAATGAGAGAATTTCCATTATACAATGCTTTCACAATCTTGGTGTCTAAAATCACATTATAGTAATTGAAATATTTTGTATCTTTAACTTAGAAGCTACTGCAGCTATCTTTACAGGTATGTTTCAGTGATATTTAAGGAATAAATTCTACCGGAATAACATCCAGTAATACTTGTAGAGCCAATATTTTTTCAGTCTAGTAACAAAGCATGCATGTGAAATTAATTTTCTTTTGTGTGGAAAATGTAAGTAAGGGGATAGAAAATGAGAGAATATCATTAAGCTGGATATAGATTTTATATTGTGAGCTGTATGTTCCATTCTAAATCAATGGGTGGACTAGAAACTCCGGCTAATTTACAGTCTCAATCACTCTAATTTTGCCGGTGGTTGGTCTGACATTAAGAGTTGTTATAAGTAAAGTTCATCCTGGTAGATTCTCAACATTGATGACTGGATAACCATGAAAGGCTATACAGTGAATAAAAACCAAACTCTGCAGATGTTGGGATCTGAAATAAAAATAGAAAATGCTGGAAACATTTAACAGGCCTAGCAGCATCTGTGGGAAGAGAAACAAAATTAACTTTTCAGGTCAAAGCCCCTTCATCAAAACAGTCCTAAAATTTATTTTGACCTGGAATATCGACTCTTCTCTTTCCATAGACACTGCCTAACCTTCAAAGTGTTTCAGCATTTTCTCTGTTACATGCTTATAATTAGTGTGCACTTTGAATTATGCAGCAGATTTAACTGATAATTTTTGTTGGTGTCTTTTTATTCTATATCAAGCAATTCCGATCACCAGTGCATCATATTTTGCTAACATAACCCTTCAGCAACTGAAGTATGTGTTGCGTTCAGATACTGATATACCAATGCCAATGATTGAAGAACGTCTCAGAGTGCTTAAGGAAGCTGGAAACATTTTGCTGGAGAAGTTTGATGGTTCCTTCCTTAACTGCATTAAGAAGAGTGAGAATAATGCCCAGAAGCTGCTACAGCTTGTGGTGGAGAACTTTCCTTCATACAGAGATGAGGCCATGTTTCAGGTGAGTCTTTTGTGGCTGATCCATCTTTTGTCAATAACTTCACTTTAGCCAAGATATTGAAGAATGCTATCGCAAAGACATAAACGGAGTTAAAATTATAGCTGTTTAAGAACATGGACCCTATATCATAATGGGGAGCAATAAAATCTTTGGGAATTTGTGCAGCAACCGTTTTGCATCATAACATTCCCAGTGTCAGAAATGTGTTGCTTGTTATGACTATTTGGAATTTGGTTTGGCAACAACATCTCCACAATCTCCATCAGCATAGGTGCACCACAAGGCTGTGTGCTTAACCCCCTGTTCAACACTCTTTACGCTTATGACAACTCATGCCATATTTAAGTTTGTTGATGACACTACTGTCACAGGCCAAATCAAAGGTGGTAATGAATCAGCAGATTAGATTAGATTATGAGGACACTCAATCCTTGTTTATTGTCATTTAGAAATGCATGCATTAAAAAATGATACAGTGTTCCTCCAGAATGATATCACAAGAAACACAGGACAAACCAAGACTAAAACTGACAAAACCACATAATTATAACATACAGTTACAACAGTGCAAAGCAGTACTGTAATTTGATAAAGAGCAGACCATGGGCACGGTAAAAAAAATACAGGAGGGAGATTGAAAATCAGACTGAGTGGTGCCATAACAACAACCTCTTACTCAATGTCAGCAAGAACAGGGAACTCGTTATTGACTTCAGGAGGGGAAACTGGAGGTCCATGAGCCAGTCCTCATCAGGGGATCGGAGGTGGAGAGGGTCAGCAACTTCATTGGTGTTATCATTTCAGAGTTTCTGTCTTGGGCCCTGCGCATAAGTAAAATTACAAAGAAAGCATGGTGGTACATCTTAGTTCCTTAGGAGTTTGTGAAGCAGCGGCATATGACATCTAAAAACTTTGACAAACTTCTAGAGATGGATGGTGGAGAGTATATTGACTGGCTGCATCACAGACTGGTATGGAAATGTAAATGCCCTTGAAAGGAAAATCCTACAAAAAGTCCCTCCCGCCATTGAGCACATCTACAAGGAGCATTCTCACAGGAAAGCAACATGCATCGTGCATCATCAAGGACCCCACCACCAAGGCCATGCTCTTGTTGCTACAATCAGGAACAAGGTACAGGAGCCTTAGGATTCTCACCATCAGGTTCAGGAACATTTATTACCCTTCAAACATCAGGCTCTTGAACTAAAAGGGATAACTTCACTCAACTTCACTTGCCCAATACTGAGCTGTTCCTACAACCTATGGACTAAGTTTCAAGGACTTCATCTTATGCTCTCGGTACTTATTGCTTATTTATTATTGTTACTTCTTTTTCTAAGACCGATTAGGGTCAAAGAGCACTGGCATCGAGGCTCATGGTCATTGAGGCAGGTAGAATAAATAGATACATGGGTGTAAGGCATTTTTCTGAGAGAGCGATGGTGGGGAGAAAGAGTAAGGTGATGGTCCAAAGCCCAGAGGGGCATTGGCCAAAGCTAGAATGGAATTTCTGTGATGATTGTGGGCCAATGGGTGGTGATGAAGTTCAGGTTAGGTACAGTGCTTGTAAAAAGTATTCACCCCCGCCTTGGAAGTTTTCAGGTTTTATAGTTTTACATTTTTTGACACTGAACATCAGAAAAAGACTCTTTCATGTCAAAGTGAAAACAGTTCTCTACAAAGTGATCAAAATTAATTACAAATATAAAACATAAAATTATTGATTGCAGAAGTATTCACCCCTTCAAGTCAGTATTTAGTAGATGCATCTTTGGCAGCAACTTGAGTCTGTGTAGATAGGTCTCTATCACGTTTGTACATCTGGACACCAGTTTTTCCCCCATTCTTCTTTACAAAACTGCTCAAGCTTTGTCAGATTGCTTGGGGATCATGAGTGAACAACCCTTTTCAAGTTCAGCCACAAATTCTCAATTGGATTGAGGTCTGGACTCTGACTTGGCCACTCTAGGACATTAACTTTGTTGTTTTTAAGCCATTCCTCTGTAGCTTTGGCTTTATGCTTGGGGTCATTGTCTTGTTAGAAAACAAATCTTCTCCCAAGATGCAGTTTCTTTGCAGACTGCAGCAGGTTTTCCTCCAGGATTTCCCTGTATTTTGCTGCATTCATTTTACCCTTTTGTTTCACAAGTCTTACAGGGCCTACTGCAATGAAGCATCCCCACAGCATGATGCAGCTACCACCATGCTTCACGATAGGGATGGTGCGTTTTTGATGATGTACATAGTGTTTAGTCTGATGGCAAAGGCCTTAATTTTGATTTCTTCAGACAATAGAACCTTCTAGCTGACTTCAGAGTCTCCTACATGCCTTCTGACAAACTCCAGCCGAGATTTCATGTGAGTGTTTTCAATAGTGGCTTCCTCTATACCATTCTCCCATAAAGCTGCAGCTAGTGAAGCACCCAGGCAACAGTTGTATGCGCGGTTTCTCCTATCTCAACCACTGAAGCTTGTAACTCCTCCAGGGTTGTCATAGGTCTCTTGGTAGCCTCCCTCACTCATCCCTTTCTTGCATGGTCACTCTGTTTTTGAGGACTGCCTGTTCTAGGCAGGTTTACAGCTGTGCCATATTCTTTACATTTCTTGATGATGGACTTAACTGTACTCTATGGGATATTCAGTGACTTGGACATTTTCTTGTATCCACCTTCTGACTTGGAGTTGCTTGGAGTGCTCTTTTGTCTTCATGATGTAATTTTTGCCAGGGTACTGACTAACCAGCAGTTGGACCATCCAGATATAGGTGTATTTTTACCACAGCCAGTTGAAACACCTTGACTGCACAGAGGTGTCCAAAAACAGATCTCCATTTAACTAATTAATGGCAAGATTCTTAACAGTATGAATTAACAGGGGTCTAAGTACATAGATCCCTCAAAGTTACTGTGCTAGTTGATGCAGTGGTTAAGAAAGCATATGGTGTTTTGGCCTTCATTAATCAGGGGATTGAGTTTAAGAGCCATGAGGTAATGTTGCAGCTCTATAAAACTGGTTAGACCACACTTGGAGTATTGTGTTCAGTTCTGGTCGCTTGTATTAGGAAGAGTGTGGAAGCTTTAGAGAGGGTGGAGAGGAGATTTATGAGGAAGCTGCCTGGATTAGAGAACCAATCTTATGCGGAAAGTTGAGCAAACTCTTTGAAGTGAAGGAGGATAAGAGGTGACTTGACAGCGGTTTATAGGTTATCAGAGGCGTAGATAGAGTGTCAATGGCCTATACCAGAGGACATTCTTTTAAGTTGAGATGTCAGAGGTAGTTTTTTTATACAGAGAGTTCTAAGTACCTGAAATGCACTGCCGGGGCAGTGGTTAAGGCTGATACGTTAGGAACATACTGCGTAATAGACTTTTAGATAAGCACATAGATAAAAGAAAAAAAAAATGGAAGGTTATGGAATACTTTAGAGGGAGGGGTTAGATTGATCATGGAGTAGTTTTATGTATAGTAGGTCAACACAAGATTGTGGGCTGAAGGAGTCAAAGTGTGCTGTACAATTTGTAGCTAATGGAATGTTGCACACACAACTTTGAAGTGTAAGAGTGAAATGTGACCAGAAGCACTTGATGGAATTTCTGACCAAGCATTAAACTGATTTTAAAAAATTGTAGCTTCTATTTTGTGATGCATTGATCCATAATGACTCCTTTGTGCCGAAAAATTGCCATCACATGATCTGGTATTGAGTTTTGTGTAGTAGTAAAATGAAATGGAAACATACTGCAGATTTGTTAGAAATTTTGAAGGACAAGTTTTCAATTTTTACTTATAATGATGTCAGCATATCACATCAGTAGGATTTTTTTCCTGAAATTTTTATTTTTTGTTACCAGGACCAAGTACAAGCAATTTATAATTTTTTTTTTTCAGAGCTCCATTGGGATAAAGCCATTAGTTCAGTTTTGTTTGTGCTGAAATGTAATGAAATCTTGAAATAGCATTCAACATTGCAGACCATTTCAGATACTGGTCGTGTTTCATTTTAAGATTTTTTTTCTTGCATGAAGTAATCAGGATTAACTGTATAATAATCTGGATTTCACAATCTAAACTTTTGCTCTTAAGCTTGATGTAATTCCATCATGTTGACACTTCATTGTAGGGTATGTCTGCTGCTACTTCTAACATATTCTGTGGTCCTCGTTGGATTGGGTTAGTTGGCTAGTTTATAACAAACATAGATTGCGTGACATAGTGAGCACTGAGAACGTGCAAGATCAGGCTTTCACTTATTGTCCAATATATGGTGGACTACCTCCCATCCCTCAAGTAACGAGGAGGCTAAAGTATTTTATTTAGAGATATAGCGCGGAACAAGCTCTTCTGATCCATTGAGTCGCGCTGCCTAGCAGCTCATGGACTTTGCCTGAGCCTAGTCACAGGGCAACATCTTTGGACTGTAGGAGGAAGCTGGAGTACCCAGAGGAAACCCACATGCACACAAAAAGATCATACAAATTTTCTTACAGAGTATGCCGGAATTGTGTTCGAGCTCCGACACCTCAAGCTATAATAGCATTGCACTACCCTCTCTGCTGCCATGGAATAGAATGCAGAAGCAACTGAAAGGCTTGTTCAGATGCAGATGTACTGTAGGTTCCAGCACCAGGAGGAAATGTGTTTTGTTTATATAGAATGATACAGCACAGAAAGCTTTTGCTGGCTCTTTGATTGAGAATCAATCAGTCTTTTCTTTGTATATTGTATTTCACATCCTATTTCTTAGATACCTACATTCCTTTTTCGCAGAACTTAATAAGTCAGATGGTAGACTGCTTTTTCTTCTAAAACTGACCTTTAATCTGCTTTTTCCTCAGTAATATGCTGCAGCCTGTGGCTCTTGTTTGTGAACTGTATTTTGATCACACCAACTTCATTTACAGCAGAGTATGGCACAGAGTTAAGGTTTTATAATGTACCTAGAAATAATTTTGTTTTACTGTCACAGGGAAGGTAGAATTTTCTAAATTTTACTAGAAATGGGGATTATTCATTAAGATTGATCTTACTAAGTGTAACAAATATCTTGGTATCATAACAAATATTTTGTATCTTAACTATTTTCCTTCATCACTTAGGGGAAAAAAGTTGCCTTTTATAAAAGAGCACAGATCCTCGTAGCAGACATCTGGGGTCTTCTAGAAGGAAAGGGGTATGGTTTATTTCATGACATTGCCAGTTTGTCAATGTTTGCAGACTACCGAATCCCTCAGGCACTTGTCTATTTTGGAGCAATGAAGTATTCACAAGAACTCATGGAAAAACTCAAACAAGGTTTGTAATCAATTTAGTACCAATGGTGAATAATTGCGAGAAGGGAGTAACACTGTGCATTTGATCACAGAAGTCATGGATGAACAAGAAATTTATTCACTTTTTGAGATGTTATGTATGACACCTGCAAAGTCTGTGGACAAAATTAATCAGCTAATGCCCAGTGATCAGTGTTGATTTATTTACGATATCTGGCTGGAACATGTTAAGATATATCAAGGTGTACTGAGGAGTCCATATAAATGCAATGTTCACTGCTTGACAAATTAGTATTTTATGTAAACAAAGGCGCCTAGCAAACATTAAGAAGCAGAATTTGCTAGAGAAATAATTTATTGTAATCACTTCGAAAAGTAAATTTCATTTTTGACTTAATCTTGAAAGTACCTTAGCTAAAATTTAAGACCCTGCAATAAAATATACTGTACTGAATAGAATAGAGTAGTTTATTTTTTTTAAATCCAGACAATGTAAGTTCAGTTGATTTGGGGTCTGTGGTATCAATGTCAGCCTATCAGGATCTGATATGAGCCCGTTTAGATTATTGCCTAGATATTCTCTGAAATTACTTAGCTGTATAGAATAACCTGTGTGTAAGGATGGATGACTTCAAATATCTTTACTTGATCTCCCACTGCAATGAGATGGGGAAAAGATAGAGTTGGTGCTCTTGATACATTCCTCTCGTTTCATTGTAATAAGACAGAAATAGGCCATTTGGCCCATAGAGTCCACTCTGCCATTTCATCCTGGTTGATTTATTATCCCTCTCAATCCCATTCTCCTACCTTCTCCCCGTAAACTTTGACACCTTGACTAAACAGTATATCTCACTATACATACTACTTATTACAAATTACTATAAATTGCACATTATACATTCAGACGGAGATGTAACATAAAGATTTTTATTCCTCACATAAGTGAAGGATGTTAGAAATAAAGTCCAATTCAACCTATCTACCTCCATTTAAAATACACTCAATGACTTGGGCTCCCTTCTGAGAATGCTGTGGACCCAATCTTAGACATCCCTGACGCTGGCACCTGGGAGGCAAAATACCATCTGGGTGTTTTTTTTCACATCTACAGAATCTCCTGTCTGCTGCTCTCTAACTATGGAATCGCCTATCACTACTGCACTCCTCTCCCCCCTGCTTCCCTTCTGAGCCACAGAGCCCGAGTAAGTGCCGGAGAACCAGTCACTGTAGTTTCCCCCGGTATGTTGTGCCCTTCAACAGAATTCAAAGCTGTATACTGTACTTATTATTGAGGGGACTGATCACAGGGGTACCCTGCACTGGCTGCCTATTCCCTTTCCTGACAGTCACTCAGGTACTTGCCTTCTGCTACCTTGGAGTGACTACCTTCCTGTAGCTCCCATCTATCACCTCCTCGTTCTCCCATATGAGCTGAAGGTCATTGAGCTGCAGCTCCAGTTCCTTAACACGGTCTTGTAAGAAGCTGCAGCTTCATGTACTTCATGCAGATGTAGTTATCAGGGAGACTGGAATTCTCCCAGAGTTCTCACATCTTTCACAAGGAACAGACCACTAACTCTGGACTCATTCTCTGCGCACTGTATGTACTAATAGACTAAGAAAGAGAAAATAAAACTTACTAAAATCTTTCTTGGAACCCCTGCCTGTTCTCGCACAAGCCTCCCACTCCAGCAATGGCGCTGTGCTTGTACCTCACTTTCTGTTACTGTCTCAAATAAACCTCACTCCCGACAAGACTTGTTCTGTACAAATGGTAAAAGTAATAAAGCCACTATCACATACTGTATGATGTGTTTTTTTTTGACAAAGAAGATTGAAGACTTGACATAATAATACGAGCAAAAGGTTTTAAATAGAATGGAAGAATGCATCTCCCAGTATGTAACATGAATGGAGTGACCAAAAATAATTGGTCTGGTAGTGATATGAATCTCATCCTGCTGTTCTAGTTAATTGAGTGCTTACCCTTTGTTGGTGGACATTATAACTACTTCCTACTTACCTTTTTTTTTAAATCTGTCTCATTCACTATTCCCCTCTGCATGTACACTTTCATCTCTCCTGTTGGCAGTTCTGTTTATATAGTGATCAGTTGATACCACCTTCTACTACTAATTGTTCTTTCACTAAACTGTGGAATAAGAAAACATAACTACGTTATGGGGTAATGTCAGGAAAATAACAATGAACTCTAGTACCTGTGAGTTCAATATGGGAATAGAAATATAAATTGGGATGGTTTGGGTTAAAATTTATCGAACATTTCCAGAACATGTATTCAGAAATTTTCCAAGTTAATTGAATGTCCATCTTGATTATTGCTAACTTAGTTTTGTTACCTAACCCTTTTATTTTGCTTTCTTCTCATTTTTCTTTACATTCTTCATTGAGAAAAAAGGGATCTTCTAGAAAAAAGGGCAATTTGTTAGATATATAATACAAATCACAGGTTTTTAGCTACCCTGAAAATATGTTTTCTGTAGGTAGAGGAAAGGTTACATTCTGATTAGAATGGAAACAACTAATTATTTTATCCATTAACAAAATCTGACATTGGTGATAACATATGGCAAACATCTGGCTAATCCTCATAAAATGGGTAACTCTGTTTTGGTAATTCTAAGTACATGGATGGGAAGGATACATAGGGCTATATCCAAGTGTGGGTCAATGGGACTAGGCAGAATAATAGTTTGGCATGGACTAGATGGGCCAAGGAACTTGTTTCTGTGCTTTTGCACTCTTATCAGCAGGTTAAAACGGAAAATGATTTTGTAAAATTTGATTTGTGCCTTATTATCTAATAGGAAGAAAATCCATCTTGATATTTATTGTTTCATTTCTCAAATATTGCAGACTTGAGAATGTAAATTGAAATGTCATTATTTGATATTTTACTCGGAATCTGTTTATTTTGTTCCAATTGTTTTATCACTAGTCTAACCAAATTTACTGAAATTAAAAATGCCTTTTCAATTTGTCTCCTAGGTGTGCTCTTCCACTCCGGGGACAGAGAGGAGGTAGAAATCAGAGGTTGCTCCATTTGGTGCATTGAGTTAATAATGCATCACATCCAAGAACTTGGAGCACAAAAGAAATGTGTGAATAAAGAGATCAATTCTGTTCTGGTTGATTACTACCTGTGGGATTATGCAAGAGATCACCGAAAAGATATGGCAGATATTCCTATCCATCGTGTCCGATGCATCTACTACTAATTAGATTCTACACAATTTCCGCAAAGCATAGGAACATTTTGTTATGGGGTGATATGATTGAATTGCTCATTTATATTAAATTTGCCAACATTTAACTATTTTTGTACACCTCCAAAGTTGTGATTTTAAAATTATGGTATTTTATAAAATTGTTAGAGTAGGTAATATGGGTTTAAAAAAAAAACTGTGGAGGAACTCAGCAGGTCAAGTAGCACCTATGGAGGTGCAGAGATGGTGAACATTTTGGGCTAAGATCCTCCATCGCGCCTGAAAATGTAGAGGAAAGATAGCCATGGGAGGGAGGGATGGTAGGTGATATATGAAATCAGGTGAGGTGGAGGATAATGGGCAGATGAAGCCAGGTAAGGGAGAGGGATGGGAACATTTGGACAGGGTGGGTGGGGGGGGTGTGGTCTGCTGGGCAGATGGAGCCGGATGAGAGAAGGAGGAAGATGGAGGCTGGAGGGTGATGGGATAGGAGCAATGATGGGCAGATGGAACCAGGTGGGGACAGCTAGGAAATCCAGGTGGCTAGATGTGTAGATGATGAGCAGATAGAACCAGGTGGGCAGGTTAAGAGATCTAGGTAATGGGTGGGGGTGGGGGAGGAAGAAAAACTTGTTTAAGTGGGAAAGCAAAACAGGTGTGAGTTACCTGAAATTGGAAAATTCATTGTATTGTAATCTACTGTGTGGAATGTACAGTGTTGTTTTTCTAGTTTGTGTTTGACCTCCCCATTGAAGAAAGTGGTAGACAGACAGATTGGTGTGGGAATGGGAAGGGGAGTTGGAAATGATACAGCTGGAAGCTCAACGTGACTGTTGCAGGCAGTGCACAGAATCTTAGCAAAATCTTTGTTTGGTTTTGTCAAAGTAAAGGAAGTTATGCCACGAACACTGGATGTTATAGACAAAGGGCAGAAAAATGTATGTGAATCTTTGCCTCAACTGAGTGTTTAGGTCCCTGAACAGTGGTGGGGTTGGAGGGGTGGGGGGGAAGAAAAGATGCAGGGACAAATGAGAGGCATCAGAAATGGACCAAATGAATTTCAGGGCAGGGTGGAAGTTGGAAGCAAAGTTGATGAAATTGACAAGTTCAGCCTGGGTGCATGAAGCAGCACCAATGTAGCACAGGAAGAGCGGGGGAGCAGTTCTAGAAAAAGTTTTAATGTAGCCAACAAAAAGGCAGGGACACATGGCTACCTCTAGGATTTGGAGAAGGTGGGAGGAGCGGAAGGAGAAATTGTTGAAGGTGAGGACCAGGTGAAGGAGGGTGGTGGTGGAGGGAAACTGGTTGGGTCTGTTACTGAGAAAGAAGCAGAGAGCGGAGCGCTGTAAGAACTTCTGATGGGGATAGAAGTGTATGTGGCATTGGACATTCATGGTAAAAATGAGGTGTTCAGGGCTGGAGAATTGAGTGTTCGGATCGAGAGCAAGTGAAATGTCATGGATGTAGATGTGAAGGGACTGAACCAAGGGGGATTGAATGGAGTTGAACTATGCGGACACAATTTCAGTGGGGTAGGAGCAAGCAGAGGAAGTGGGCCTACCTGAACAGTCGGTTTTGTGGATCTTGGGTAGGAAGTAGAAATGATCAGTGCAAGGTAGGGTATTATGAAGTTGGTGGCAGTGGATGGGACATCTCCAGAGTTGATGAAGTTAGTGATGCTGGGCAAGATAGTGGCCTGGTGGTGCAGAGGTCCTTTGTAAAGGGGTCCTTTACAAGGGGTCAGTAAGAGGAGGGGTATGTCAGATGTGAGAGAAGGGGGGCAAATTGAAAGACACTTGGGTTCTCTAAGGAATTTACTTAAAATGACTGCTTAAGAGGGGTTTTCAAGATGGTGCAGTGAAAGGTCTGTTTTACAGAGCTCAGCATTGCAACACTGATAATTTTGCATATAAACCTATCCGTTTCAGCTTCTTTTTTTAAATGCCCAAGTGTCAGATTTAATAACATGAACATTGAGTATTTTTTTTGAGCTGCTTCACCGTGACATCGAAAAGTACTAGAAAGGCGGCTAAGATGGACTACACAGAGTGCTTGCCTGGGGTTGAGGAGCTAGCTGCTGCTAGCTATGCTAACACGTTGGACCCTGCTTTTTGTCAAGTAATTCTGGAAGTTACAGAGAACATATCCAAAATGATGGACAAGAAGCTGTGTCCACTCTCTCTAACACTCTGGTACCAGATGTTGGAGCTTAAAAATCTTGATACAAGAACGACCGAGGCCAAGACTGTAGCTGATCAAGCCCAAAGCCGCATCCGGGCACTAGAAAAGCAAGTTCAAAGCCTGTCTGACCATATCAATGAGCTTGAGAATAGAAGTAGGAGGAAGAACATACGGATCATTGGTTTACCTGAAGGTACAGAAGGCAGCCAGCCAGCGAAGTTTTTTGAGGGCTGGCTGCCTAATTTACTTGATTTGGAAACCAAGGCTGGATGCATTAAAGTGGGAAGAGATCGTACGCTGGCTCCAAAACTGGGCTCAGACCAACGCCCTCGACCTGTCCTCGTGCGCTTCCATAATTTTGGTGATAAGCAAAGAGTGATGGAGGCTTTGAGACGCCATGGGACTGATGCCCAGGCTTTAATATATGAGGGATCCAGGCTTATGTTTTTTCAAGATTTTTCAGCAGCCGTTATTCGGAAGTGCAAGGAATTCAACCAGGTAAAGAAGCGGCTGAAAGAATCTGGAATCCAGTACTTTATGCTGTACCCAGTGGAGCTAAAAATCACCTACACCAAGATATTTGATTCTCCTGACAAAGCTAAAACTTTTGTAGACACATTGGGCTAAAGAATGTATATATATTGTGTAGCTCTGGTTATGGACAATAACATGCTCAATGGTGGCTTTATTTTACCTTTTCATTACTCGACGGCAAGATGTAGGATGGGTAACTTGTTTGTTTTGATTAATACAGTTTCATTATTTGTTTAAATTAGCGGTGCTGCTCCAGCCTGAAGGCGCTTAAACATGATGGTAACAAATTGGTGGATTGATAAATTATGTCTTGTTTTCATTTTTGACTATATTAAATGCCATATTGGCAGTGGGACAGAATATGGGGTGCTAGAAAGTTCAGATATCCCCTTTAAGTGTGGGTTTATCCTCTTGTTCAGCGCTGTTGGCGCTTTGTTTTTTTTGTGTGTTTTTTTTATTCACTTCTTGCTGCTCAGCTGATCTTAAGTCAGGTTTCTTCTCCTTCGGAGTCACATGATTGTTATAAAGGGTTATGATCAGTAACATATAAAAATTGTGCACTTGGAACATTAAGAGGAGTCATTCACCAATCAAGAGAAAGAAAATCCTATTAAACCTGAAAAAGGAAAGGGTAGACATAGCCTTGCTGCAGGAGACACATTTAAATGATAAAGAACATCTAAAGCTGCAACAGAGTGGATTTGATTGTCTATTTTTCATCTTTTAATACCAGGAGTAGGGGGGTGGCCATTTTAATAAGGAAGAACCTAGCTTTTAAGTTATTAGACTGCTTTAAGGATAAGTATGGGAGATTTGTGATTGTTAAGACTTCAATATATGGAGAGGATTATGGTATTCTCAATGTTTACTGCCCTCCAGCTCATCCTCTCAAATTCCTAATAGATGCTTTTTCCAAACTTACAAGCTTTTCAATACAAAACATTATTGTAGGTGGGGATTTTAATTGTCTCATGGACCCATTGATGGACAGAGTGCCTAGTGGTCCCCCATTGCTCTCACAGTCCAAACAAATCATGGGCTTATGTGGAGATCTAGGACTTGTGGATAGCTGGAGGTTGTTATATCCCTCAGACAAAGACTTCATATTTTTTTCTAATCCACACAAGTGTTACACCAGAATAGACTTTTTTCTAAACCCCAAAACGCTCCTAGATTTAGTTGTATCCTTTACAATTGGAAATATCGCTCTTCCTGACCATGCAGCAGTATATTTAAATATTAAGCCGAAAGATAATGCAGCACGATCTAGACATTAGAGGCTGAATCCTTTTATTCTAAAGGATAATATATAGACTACTTCCGAATTCAAAACTTCCCTATCTATTAATTCCAAATCAGCTAGTAGTCCATCGATGCTCTAGGAAACCGCTAAGGCCTATGCAAGAAGATTAATTATCTCCTACTCTGCTAGTGAAAAGCGACGTTGTGGAACAGCAGCGCCTAGTGGAAGCAAGGCTTGCGGCAGCTAGGAAGGATTATATTAATAAGCCTTCTGCAGCCATGTTACAGAATATCACAGCCCTATTCTGTACTCTTTACTTACATAAGCAGCCAAAAGAAAATTGACGTTTACTAAATGATTGTTTGAACATGGTGAAAAACCAGAAAGAAAAATGCCTCTCAGATTATTGCTTCAATTAGGGATGGGACAGGAGCCCTCACTAGTAATTCTAAAATGATTAATGTTGTGTTTAAGAATTTTTATTGTAAATTGTATCAATCTCAGCAATGTAATGATAGACAATCTAGGATGGAGTCCTTTTTCAGAAATTTAGATCTCCTAGACATTTCTTCTGAACAAGAGTCCCTCCTCAATGCTCCCTTATCTATACATGAGATACAGGAAGCTGTGAGACAGCTCCAAGGTGGGAAGGCCCCTGGTCCTGATGGACTCACTAGTGAATTCTATAGAGTTCAAAGGGTTATTATCAGAGCCTATGCTAGACGTGTTCAATCATGCATTTAATTGTGGTCTTCTCCCACCATCATTGAGAGAAGCTGTAATTCTTAAGAAAGGAAAGAGCCCTGAAGATTGTGCCTCCTACAGGCCTATTTCATTGTTAAATGTTGACTTTAAAATCTTAACTAAAACCTTAGTGTTGCGATTAGAAACTGTTACGTTTTATCATGAAAGAGGATCAAATGGGTTTTGTAAAAGGCCGTAGATCATCTAACAATATCAGAAGATTACGTAATGTGATTCAGGCATGTCAGCAACGGGCAGTGGATGGCTTGGTGGTTTCCTTAGATGCACAAAAGGCCTTTGATCATGTCGAATGGTCATATCTTTTTCTCACTTTAGAACGAGTTGGTTTGGGCAATAATTTTATTAATTGGGTAGAGGTTCTTTATAAATACCCTTTGGCTGTGATTCTCACTAATGGTATTGGTCGGATAATTTTAGTATTCTGAGGGGCAGCAGGCAGGGCTGCCCTTTATCACCACTACTTTTTACACTAGCGATCGAACCATTGGCTGAGGCTGTTCGGCGAGACCGCAAAGTATCTGCTCCAGGCATAGGACTCAAGTCACATAAAATTACATTGTATGCGGATGACGTTCTAATTTTCTTATCAAACCCTGCTATATCAGTGCACCACCTTATACAATGCATCAATTCATTTAGCACCTTTTCAGGTTATAAAATCAACTTTACTAAATCAAAGGCTATGCCTCTGGGGAAGGTGTAGCAGGTACCTGACACTCAGGGTGTTTTCCCCTTTAAATGGTAGCAGACAAGTTTTGTTTACTTAGGCATATTTATCACACCTACGTTTGATCAATTGTTCAAAGCCAACTTTACAGTTATTTGACAAAATCAAACAGGATCTTGAGCAATGGAGCACTCCTCCCATTTCTTGGCTTGGCCGAACATCCTTGCTCAAAATGAACATTCCTCCTCGTCTGCTCTACCCAGTACGAATGATTCCAGTCATTTTTACCCAACAAATACTTTAAAAAAAAATAAATGACTGGTTTGTTTCTTTCATCTGGAACAAAAAAAAAAGACCCTGCATTAAAATGTCTAAGTTACAGCCTCCCAGTAGTCTAGGGGGTCCGGATTTTCCAGACATCAAAAAATATCATTATTTTATCTTATGTGGTTGACTGGGTTTGCAGGGACCCCTCCTCAATTTGGCTAGACATTAAAGCTTCACAAGCAAAATGACCTCTTATTAATTTGCTTTTCCTCAATAAGATGAAACTAGTTAAGTAATATTGTCACAATCCAATAACAATTAATACAGTCAGGGCTTGGAGGTCAGTGCGACAAATTGAGGGCAACACAGTGAAAATATCACCCTTCACTCCAATAACTGGCAGTCCAGATTTTCAGCCTGGCATAATGGATTCTAGATTTAAACTTTGAATTTCTAAGGGTATTTTCCATCTTGGAGATTTGTTTGATGAAGGAATGATGATGTCGTTTAGTCAAATAGTACAGAAATTTAACATTCCCAACAAGGATCTTCTTTGTTTCTTTCAGATAAGAGATTATATACAGAAAAAAACATCATTGTTAACTGATTTCTATAGTTCTGACATAGAAAAGAGAGTGTTTTGTTCTAAGGGTGAAGTCTCCATCAGTACTTTTTACAGCATCCTGAGGGAATGTTCTTGTGGAGAGGCTGAGTAGCTGGGAAGGGTCTGGCAGGAAGAGCTGGGAGTAGAAATTGCAGCTGAAACATGGGAAGACATCTGTGATAATGCAAAGAAAACTTCAGTTTGTAATAGAACTAAAGCACTGCAACTCAAAATTCTGCATAGAGCCAATCTGACTCCAAGTCATCTCTTGAAAATTAAGACTGGTTTCTCCAATGTGTTCTAAATGTAAAGTAAATACTGGAACTTTCACCCACTATTTTTGGACTTGTCCCAAACTTCAGGCATACTGGAGTGATATTTTGGGTCAAATAGAATTGATTCTGAAGATGGAGCTTGAACTGGACCCAGTGTCTTTTCTCTTAGGCTTACCCAACAGTCGTATTATTAATGCACATCAGAAAAAACTTTTTAACATCCTAATTTTTTTTTGTGCAAGGAAGAACATTTTACTTTGTTGGATATCCGATAAGGCCCCTGGACTTTTTGGTTGGCATCAATTAATCATGGAATACATTCCTTTGGACTTTTTGACATGTATGATACACTCAAAAACAAATAGTTTTCATAAAACAAGGTGACCTTTTCTGCAGTATGTAGATGTAAACCTGTCTGCTATACTAATAAGGGCTTTTGTATAGGATGTTGGGGTGATGTCTATAGTTTGATGGAAGTTTTCTGATTGTTGATATCTGTGAGGGGAAGAAATGTAAATGTATCTGTAAATTGAAAGTTTTGTTATGCTGAGCAAAAAAAAAATTTAAAAACTACATTTTAACGCTACAAAATACATCTCGAGATAAAAAACTTAACTCTTGACATTGTTGATGTTATTGAAGGAGGAATAAATACTGTTCAGACTTCAAAAAAAAAGACCGCTTAAAAAGGAGAGTGGGGTAAAGAGACAAGACTGAAGTAACTAAAACACCTAAAGGTGCATTCTACTTGCATTGACAGAACATCAGCCAGTTCAGCAAGAATACAGTTACATATTTTACTGTGTTTACTGTTATTTCATATGCTGTAGGCCTGTAGTTTGACTGTATTTGATCTCAAATTGGAAATAAGTCAGGAAGTGATAGTGTAGGCAATGCATCAAAACTGTTAAGAAATCAGATCACTTTCGATGTCAGTCTGCAGTAGCTGGATTGATGTGGGTATCTTCTGCTCCAGAGAAGTGCATTATGAAAGGAAATGGGTGGCAAGGCAGCTAACCCCAGCTGAGACTTTCAAAAATGGAAGAGTTGCTACATGGCCCACCTTCCTAGTTTGAGAATTGATTTTTGTCAGCAAATATATTACAGTTATATTAATTATCATTGTATATTTGCAATTTAATAAATTGATCTCCATTGATGGAGAATGGACGTGAAAGCACAGAGGAACATCTGGAGAAATTTCTGAAATGCCCATTCGCTGTTGGCGTTACTGTGTGGTAGGGAATCTTTCGGAGGGTAGGCCTCAAAATCCCCGGCCTTGCCTGCTTTTGGCGACTGAGAAGGAGGTTGAATCGTTCGGACAGAGATGGCGCTCAGTACTCGGTGTTGGAGAGCTGATCAGAGCTCGAAGCTTTCGGATGACTCAGAGTCGGACTGTGGTCGGCATGGCAGGGAGAGTTTTTCTTCCTTCTCCCGTCTGCGTGAGATGTGGGACATTTGAGAAACTTTGAACTTTACTGTGCTCACGGACTTCATCAAGTTATGGTATTGTTACACTGTTTGTAACTATATGTTATAATTATGTGGTTTTGTCAGTTTTTTCAGTCTTGGTTTGTCCTGTGTTTTGTGGTATCACATCGGAGGAAATAATGTATCATTTCTTAATGCATGCATTGTTAAATAACAATAAAAGAGGACTGCGTGTCTTCATAATCATAACATTGCAGCACCCCATGTTTACCTTCACTGAAGCACTCATTTACTGTTCATATGTACGATTATAATGCTGTCAGTAACAGAACTCCATTTAATTATAATGACTCCTTTTAAGTTAATGCAATTAGGATTCTCATTCTTGGGAAAATATTGTGACTGCTCAGGCAACTGTACATTTGCTGAGGAAACCAAACAAAATTAAACATCCTGCAATCATCAATAGTTATCCCCACTTTTGATCTTCTTAAAATGGAAGTGCTGTAGATTTATCACAACCTATTTTGGGATTGTTTCTGTGAATTCCAACAATGACTATAGAATATTAGAAATAATATCCAAGATAAGTCTCTTGGGAAATGGTTCCAAAGTGATCAGGATTGTTATTTTGATTCATTTTTATTGTTAATGGCCATTAGAAACACCTGTTACTGTTTGCCCTGGTGATTCTATTTTAAGGGTTTTAATATCAAGGTTATAATTCGCAACCTCTTCACGGGGTGGGGGAGTACAAATTGTCCATGTTTCACACTAATATCAGTGTTCTCCTGCAGAGTAAATGGTACAGAGGCACCTTTGGATTTTACAGCTTAGTTTACGATAATCCTTCAGCAAAATTAGTATTGTGGTGATGGATTAAAGAAACCTCAAAAATTTAAATTATAACAATTACTTCCCCAACCCCATCTAAATTTTACGCTCAAGAAGTCAATGGACATTTCTTTTACTGCTAAACTTCAATCTGTTAACACAAACATTATTTGACTTTCCTGTTCTTACAAAATTGTATCACTTCACATTTAGCATTATTGAATTGAAATTCATTCGCCAATTGTGGACCCATATTTTCTAGTTTAATAATGTCTCCTGAATGTTATCAGTCCCCCTTTGTAATAATTACACCTCCCAATTTAGTGTCATCAAAGTTTGGAATAGTACTTGTGAATTTTGTATCCATATCAATCACATGAACAATACTGAACTCCCAACACTAATCACTTTTTCTCAGGCTTTGCCAGTCTCATCAATAGCTACTCTTAATTTGTATTGTGTTCTAATTTTTTTGCAGTGAGCTTGGTATCCATTCTGCTACTTATCCCCATTTCAGACACTTTGATCTTGTTAGTGGGGATCATTGGAACCAGGCACATTGCTTCAACCATTTTGTACAGTTGAGGAGTTTCTACTCTGAAATGGCTGTGACTCTTTGGAATTCTCCACTACAGAAAGTCATGGAATATATTCAAGGTGGAGATTGGCAGTCACTTGAAGTACAGGAATGTCAAGGGGCATTGAGGCCAAGATTGGAGATGCAGAAATTTGTGGGAGGAGATTTCAGGGACTTCTGCTACTCTTGTTTCTAATGCTGTTAGATGAGTATATAATTTGGTTATTTTGTAAGATATTTTAAAAAATGCAAATAGATATTACAACTATTGTCTGCTCTTCCTGTAAGCCTAAGCTAATGAGAGAAGGTGGCATGTGCTATATATGTTGCAAAAGATGAGACTGGTTGAATGGTATTTATTATTTACAGAAAATTTTATGTAATTGTTATAAAATCAATAATTGGCTTTTATTGTCACATATGATAAGGTACAGTTAAAATAATCTTGTTTTACATGCCATCCATACAGATAATTTCAGTACATCAAGTAGTACAAGGGAAAAACAATAACAATGCAGAAAGTGGTGTTACAGTTGCAGAGAAAGTGCAGCACATTCAATAAGATGCATGCCATGACAAGGTAAATTGTAAAGTGAAGAGTTCATCTTATCATTTAAGAGCCGCATTCAGTATTCTTATAACAGTCAAATAGAAGCTGTTCTTGAGCCTGGAGGTACATGCTTTCAGGCTTTTGTACATTCTGCCTGATAGAAGGGGGAAGAAAGAATCTCTGGGATTGTGTTGTCTGCTTTTCCAAGGCAGTGAGAAGTATACAGACTTTATGGAAGAAAAGTTGCACTTATTTGTGGTCTTGAGCAGAGTAGTTGGCAAATGAGGCCATAATGTATCTGGATAGGATGCTTTCTGTGGTAGATCTACAAAATTGGAGAGTGCCTATTTCCTTGGCCTCCTTAGGAAATAGAGGAAATGGTAATATAATGGTATCAGTGGGTCTAGAACTGATCCTTGGGCAATGCCTGTTGTAACATTGTTCCAGTCTGGTAAGCAATCTTTCATTACTGCTAATGTGATTAATAGACAATTCTACATTTTTCAATTTCCTTCTTCAAATGGAATTCATATTTCAAGAACACAATGCTGATTTTGAACTTTTGCTCATATGATGTGGTGTCATGTATTCTTTCTCAATATCAGCATGTTGGAGTTCGTCCTAAATATAGATGCTACAGAATCTTTTTAAGCATTTAGTAATTGCCCAAGTAACAAATGTCCTTTGTTATATCTATTGTTTCGTCAGGATCTGGGCATTTCTTGCAAAGCACTTATGGCCCATTCTTAATTGTCTTTAAATGTGGTGAACTATTTTCTTGAGGCACAGTCCCTCTGGTAAAAAGCACTCACTGTTGCTGCTTCAGGGTTTAGCCCCTGGGACCATGAATGAGTGGTGTTGATATATTTCTAATTTTGGGGTGGTATATGACTTAGAGGGGAAAATGCAGATGAGATGCTCTCTTGTCCTCCTTAGTAGTAGAACTTCCTGATTTGGGTGACCCTGCAGAAGCAGCCCAAGTACACAACAGTAGTGCATATCTGTATGATATACACAGCAACAGCATTGATGGTGCTTGTCACCTCTTAGCCTTAATGTTCTCTTCCTGCATGCAGGTTTGGGCTTCATTATGAACAAGGAATTGAACAATGTGCTATCATAGAAACCATAGAAAAACTACAGCACAGAACCAGGCCTTTTGGCCCTTCTTGGCTGTGCCGAACCATTTTCTGCCTAGTCCCACTGACCTGCACACGGACCATATCCCTCCATACACCTCTCATCCATATATCTGTCCAATTCATTCTTAAACGTTAAAAAAGAACCCGCATTTACCACCTCGCCTGGCAGCTCATTCCACACTCCCATCACCCTCTGTGTGAAGAAGCCCCCCTAATGTTCCCTTTAAACTTTTCCCCCTTCACCCTTAACCCATGTCCTCTGGTTTTTTTTTTCTCCCCTTGCCTCAGTGGAAAAAGTCTGCTTGCATTCACTGTATCTATACCCATCATAATTTTATATACCTCTATCAAATCTCCCCTCATTTTTCTACGCTCCAGGGAATAAAGTACTAACCTATCCAACCTTTCTCTGTAACTCACTTTCTCAAGTCCCGGCAACATCCTTGTAAACCTTCTCTGCACTCTTTCAACCTTACTTTTTTCCTTCCTGTAATTTGGTGACCAAAACTGAACACAATATTCCAGATTCGGCCTCACCAATGCCTTATACAACCTCATCATAACATTCCAGCTCTTATACTCAGTACTTTGATTAATAAACGCCAATGTACCAAAAGCTCTCTTTATGACCCTATCTACCTGTGATGCTACTTTTAGCGAATGTTGTATCTGTATTCGCAGATCCCTCTGTTCTACTGCACTCCTCAGTGCCTTACCAATTACCCTGTATGTTCAACCTTGGTTTGTCCTTCCAAAGTGCAATACCTCACACTTGTCTGTATTAAACTCTTTCTTTCTTTTTAAATCTTTTTATTAAATAAGTATACAAAAGGTAAACCATATAAGCACTAATACACTGTTAGAAATTACAGGAGATATTAATACAGAAAAAAATTGATACAAACAGTGCAGTTTAAATATAAAATAAGGTAAAATAATAGTATACTAATTATATATATATATATATATATATATCAATAGAGAAAAGGGAAAAAAAAAACCCAAAAAAACCCCACCGTGCAACTAAACTAAAGGCAAAGCAAAGCAATGGGCTAACTTGGAAACAGGTAGAGTTAAAAAACTTAAAATCACGTCCTCAAACCCGACCTCCATTAAAAACAGTTAAAAAAAAAGAAAGAAGAGAATATAAATATGAAACAAAAGAGAAAAAAAATTACATTAAATGAAAATATTGAATAAAAGATCTCCAGGTCTGTTCAAATTTAAATGAGGAATCATAAAGATTACTTCTAATTTTCTCCAAATTTAAGCATAATATCGTCTGGGAGAACCAAAAAAAGGTAGTTGGAGCATTAGGCTCTTTCCAATGTTGTAAGATACATCCTTTCGCCATTAAAGTAAGAAAAGCAATCATTCTACGCGCTGAAGGGGAAAGATTACTGGAAATTTTAGGTAATCCAAAGATAGCAGTAATAGGATGAGGAGAGATATCTATATTCAATACCTTTGAGATAATATTAGAAGTGTCTCTCCAAAAAGTTTCCAGAGTAGGACAAGACCAAAACATATGAGTTAAGGAAGCTATCTGCCCCAGACATCTATCACAAAAAGGATTAATATGAGAATAAAAACGAGCTAATTTATCTCTGGACATATGTGCTCTATGAACAACTTTAAATTGAATTAGGGAATGTTTAGCACAGATAGAGGAAGTATTGACTAATTGTAAAATCTGCCCCCAGTCATCCACGGAAATAATAGAATCCAATTCTTGTTCCCAATCTGACCTAATCTTATCAAGTGGAGCTTTCCTAAGTTTCATAATAATATTATAAATAATAGTCGTTGCACCTTTCTGACATGGATTAAGGTTAATTATAGTATCTAAAATATATGTAGGAGGAAGCATTGGAAAGGAAGAAAGTATAGTACTTAGGAAATTTCTAACTTGAAGATATCTAAAAAAATGTATTCTTGGTAAATTATATTTATTAGATAATTGTTCAAAAGACATAAGGGAACCATCTAAAAATAAATCCAAAAACCGTGAAATACCTGTATTAAACTCCATCTGCCATTTTCCAGCCCATTTTTCCAGCTGGTCCAAATCCCTCTGCAAGCTTTGAAAACCTTCCTCACTGTCCACTACACCTCCAATCTTTGTATCATCAGCAAATTTGCTGATCCAGTTTACCACATTATCATCCAGATCATTGATATAGATGACAAATAACAATGGACCCAGCACTGATCCCTGTGGCACACCACTAGTCACAGGCCTCCACTCTGATAAGCAATCCTCTACTAACACTCTTTGGCATCTTCCATTGAGCCAATGTCTAATCCAATTTACCACCTCTCCACTCTCACCAATGGAAACAACTTTCCTACTTCTATCTTATCTATCCCTTTCAAAATTTTGTATGTTTCTATAAGAGCCCCTCTCATTCGTCTGAATTCCAGAGAGTATAGTACTTCATCCCTGGAATCAAGCCAGTATATCCTTCCTCAAGTATGGAGACCAGAACTGTACACAGTACTGGAGGTGTGGCCTCACCAGTACCCTGTATAGTTGCAGCATGACCTCCCTGCTCTTGAATTCAATCCCTCTAGCAATGAAGGCCAACATTCCATTTGCCTTCTTAATAACCTGTTGTACCTGCAAGCCAACTTTTTGTGATTCATGAACAAGCACTCCCAAGTCCCTCTGCACAACAGCATGCTGCAATCTTTCACCATTTAAATTATAATCTTCTCTTCCATTCCTTCCAAAGTGGATGATCTTGCATTTACCAACGTTGTATTCCATCTGTCAGAGCTTGGCCCACTCACTTAACATATCTATATCCCTCTGCAGACTCTCCACATCCTCTGTACAATTTGCTTTTCCACTCATTTTAGTGTCATCAGCAAATTTTGCTATGCACTCAGTCTCCTCTTCCAAATCATCAATGTAAGTTGTGAACAGCTGTGGGCCCAGCACCGACCTCTGCGGCACCCCACTCACCACTGACTGCCAATTGTAGAAACATCCATTTACACCAACACTCACAACACGCTGGAGGAACTCAGCAGGTCGGGCAACATCTGTGGAAATGATCAGTCAACGTTTCGGGCCGGAACATTGATCATTTCCATGGATGCTGAGTTCCTCCAGCATGTTGTGAGTGTTGCTTTGACCCCAGCATCTGCAGAGTATTTTGTGTTTACCCATTTATACCAACTTTCTGCCTTCTATTGGTTAACTATCCATGCCAACACAGTTCCTCTGACTCCATACATCTGTATTTTATTTATATGTCTCCTGTGCACCTTATCGAATGCCTTCTGGGAATTCAAGTATACGACATCCACCTGTTCCCCTCTATCCACTGCACTCATTATGTCCTCAAAGAACTCCAGTAAGTTTGTCAAACAGGACCTGCCCTTTCTGAATCACTGCTGTGTCTGTCTAACGGAACCACTCCTTTCTAAATGTTTCGCTATTTCTTCCTTAATAACAACTTCAAGCATTTTCCCAACTACAGATGTTAAACTAACAGGCCTATAGTTGCCTGCCTTTTGCCTACATCCTTTTTTAAAAAGTGGCTTGACATTTACTGTCTTCCAATCCGCCGGGATCTGCCCAGAGTCTAGAGAGTTTTGATAAATGATTACCAATGCATCTACTATAACCTCCGCCAATTTCTTCAGCACCCTGGGATGCACCCCATCAGGACCAGTGGATTTATCTACCTTCAGACCCTCTAGTTTGCTCATCACTATCTCTTTAGTGACAGTGAATTTATCGAGGCCCTCACCTCCCATTTCATCCATAACATCCTTCTTTGGCATATTAGATGTGTCCTCCACTGTGAAGACCGACACAAAACAGTCGTTCAATGCCTCAGCCATTTCCTTATCACCCAATATCAATCTCCCCTTCTCGTCTTCCAAGGGACCTACGTTGACTTTAGCCACCCTCTTGTGCTTTATATATTTATAAAAAAACTTTTGCTATCTGGTTTTATATTTTGTGCTAATTTGCTGAACTATTCCAATACCTTCTGCTTTTATTTCTGATTTACAACAACCTTTTGCTCCAATCATACTTTAGCTTGTTCATCTTTTTTAAAATTTCCATTGTATGGTAGCTTTTGAGATGTGATGCAACCTTACAACCACATGGTGTCATCACCACATTATCAAGTTATGTGTTGCTCAAGTTTGTTTATCGTTATCTGTCTGTACCTATATACAGTATAACCAAATGAAACGACATTCCTCCAGATCCACAATACATATATCACTTACAGCACAAAAGAAAATATTACCACAAATAAGTAAATAAAATAAAATGCAAAATGCATGCAGTGTACCGCACAGGTAAACAGCAGACAGTAAACAATAAATGAAGTGGATACACCAAAGATTAAATAATTTTAAATCAGAGTGTTGTGCCATCCTTGACACTGAGAAAAAAAAACAAACAATTCTAATTGCTTAAACTGCATTGTCTAAATTACAAGATTGCACTGATATTGGAATATGCAATACGGAATAATAACCAGATACACAAGCTGTTGAATGGTACCCATTTGTCTTGATATTTATGGCTCATCTGAAATACTATAAACAGCCATCAGGTTAATTAAATAATCCATGAAAAACAATCAGTGAATCACCTACCAATCTATTGGTATTCTGACATATTTCCAAAAGTTATTTTTCTCTAAGTGGAATAAAGTCCCTACATTTACAATTAAAAAATAAACAAAAATGTTGGGATATACAGCAGTTCAGGCAGCATCTGTGGAGGAGGAAAGAATTAATGTTTCAGGGTAAAAATCTTTTATAGGAAACTTAACAAAAGATCATGGATATGTAATGGACTAAGATGTAGCCATGTGCATCCACATGAGACCCAATTATGCTAGCCTTTTTGTTGGCTATGTGAAACAGTTCATATTCCAAGCCTTCATTGGTAAAGCTCCCTTACTCTCTCTGTCCTACTTACTGCATGTTAAGTGTATTGTATGTAGGTTGCTTCATGAACATATGCTAAGCTCGGCAACTACATCATCTTTACCTCCAACTTCCACACTGCCTTTCAATTCACTTGGTTCATTTCTAATACCTCTCTCCCCTTCCTCAATCTCTGTCTCCAACTTGGGGAGGGGCCCAAACTCTATGAATTTCCTTTATAAACCTCCCGACTCCCAAAGCTATTTTTTCCCATTGTCTCCTGTAAAAATGCCATTTCTTTTTCTCAGTTCCATTGTCTCTGCAACATCTGTTCCCAAAATGAGGCTTTCCTTTTCAGGACAGCAGCAATGTCTCCTTTAAAACTACAGGGTTTCCCTTCCTGCAACATTGATGCTGTCCTCACCCACATATCCATTTTCTGGACATCTGTCATCACCCCATCTTCTCATCCCCTTAACAGGCATAGAGTTCTTCTTGTCCTCACTTATCAGCCCATGAGCCTAGGCATCCAACACATCATCCTCTGCAACTTCTACCATCTTCAATGGGATCCTACCCATGCCCCCGCCCCAACTCTCCAGTTACTTCAGGGATCACTACATCCGTGATTCTATTATCCATTTGTTTCTCCTCAATAAAATCCCACCTGGAACTCAAATCCTAAAAGCAGAAGTGCTACATGTGCCCATCCACTTTCTCCCTCACTTCCATTCCAGGCCCTAGAACAGTCCTCCCAGGGAACCCAACATAAATTGGAGGACTGCTTTGTAGATTACCTTCACTCCATCCACAAGAAGCAGAGCTTCCCATTGGCCAACTATTTTAATTCCTATCCCACTCCTGTTCTGACATATTGGTCCATGATCTCCCTATTGATGAGGCCACTCTCAGGTTGGAGGAGCAACACCTCATTTGTCTAGGTAGTCTCTAACCTGATGGCATGAATATTTCTCTAATATCCAGTAATTTTCACCTCCCCATTCCATACTCTGGCTCCCTTTTTACCACTTCTCTTCTCCTGACTTCTCACCCTCCTCCTCTTTCTCCCATGGTCCACTCTCCTCTTCTAACAGGTTCTTTCTTCAGCCCTTTATCTTTTCCACTCCCAGCTTCTCTCTTCATCCTCTTCCCCCACCCACCCGATTTCACGTATCACATTCTTGCATGTACTTCTCCCCATCCCCTTTCCTTTCCAGTTGACTATTTATTTCTATTGATGCTGCCTGGTCAGCTTAATTCCTTCAGCATTTTGTATCTTATTCTAATGTTTACACAAACTTTATTTCTAGTTTACCAGTGCATTTTTTTTTTGCTTACCGACTTGGGCCTTATGCACAGCCAGTCTTTCACGATCTCCTACGCACTTTACACCCAATGACAATTATCATAAGGACACAAGAAATAGGATCATAGGATTCAGGACAAATCCAATCCAACTAATTTATCATTGACCCCACTTTCAATCATTAGCAAAGTAGAAATATGTTGAAATAACCTTTTCAGTGATGGCCATTATTGAGTAAGTATGTTAATGACCTTCTCACAGATATCCTTTTTGGGGCTTGACAACAGGAGGAAACCAGAGGTCCATGAGTCAGTCCACATCAGGGACTCAGAGGTAAAGAGGATCAACAATTTTAAATTCCTTGGCCTGATCATTTCAGAGGATCTGTTCTGGGTCCAGCGTACAAGTACTATTACAAAGAAAGCATGGCAGCACCATGTGCAGTCTCAGCATGTCATCTAAAACTGATGAATTTCTATTGATGTGCGGCAGAGAGTATACTAACTGGTTGCATCATGACCTGCTGTGGAAACAGCCAATGCCACTGAACAGAAAAAAACCCACAAAAAATAGTGGATACTACTAATCCATCACAGTACATTCCTCCCCACCACTGAGCACATCTGTCACAGGTAAGCAGCATCCATCATCAAGGACCCCAAACATCCAGGCTGTGTTCTCTCCTCACTGCTACCATCAGGAAGGAGGTACAGGAGCCTCAAGACCAGTATTTTAAAATTTCATTTTCTATTTGCAACTTGCCTTTTACACAATGTTTATTTGGTGTGTGTTCTTTCATGGATTCTATTTTCTTTGTATTTACTGTAAATGCCTGCCAGAAAATGAACCTCAGGGTTGTATATGGTGATAAATAGGTACTTTGAACTTGGCTCCAGACCCCATTCATCAACCCTAATTTTGAGATGAATTCCAAAATGAGATGGGAAAATTACCCTAGGCCCAACCATCTTCAGCTGCTTCATTATTTACCACTGGATCAAGTGAGAATGTTTACACGAGTTTAGATTAATACAGCATAGAGCTCAGGCACAATTCATCCTTGCAATCAGAGGTGCCCAAGTAGGCTGGTCTTATTTGTTTGCCTTGTTTGCCTTGGGTCCATAAACTTCACCCTGAACCTACTCACTTACACATACTCGTCTCTACTGCTTCCTCTGATAACTTCATACATACACATCACACTTTCCGTATAAAAGCTTTTCCCTATTACCTAAGGGATAAGGTGTCCCTCCACCTTATCTATTGCCCTTCATGATTGTATGAACCTCTCATCATCCTTCAGCCTTTTCTACTCCATTAAAACCAGTCCCACCCTATTCGGTCCATCGTAACTGAAGCCCCCCCAGACTTGGTGGCATTCTTTTGAATCTTCTCTACTCTAGCTTTATCACAAGTAGAGTTTTTCAACCAGAACTGCATAGTATTCCAAGTATCATCTCACCCACCAATGAATTACATTAATTATGGTAATACTACATACACAAAATGCATTGCACTTGCTTACTCAGGTTGCACTGACAAACATCTCAATTTTGTGATCTCTACCACTACAATGGAGCCATTATATAAGACACTCACTTTCAGATTCCTTGGAAATAAGACTGCCATTCCTTTGGTTTAAATCGACCTTCAGCAGGATTACAGTACATCAAAATGACTCAGCTGCACTTTTTTTTTATTAACAGTTAGATATAAAGTTTTAGCTATAACACCCCCACCATCTTTATTCTCACCACTGAAGGCGAGTTTATTAAACAGCTGAGTTCTGAATTATCTTCTTCTAAACAAGAGGTAAAATTGACCAGTGCTTTACAATTTGATGTGAAAATTGGAAAAGTTAATTCTACCAGGAATTGTTATGAGAATTAGAGCTAAGACAGCTCAGTTGGTGGAACAGAAATAAACAGGGTAAGCAACACACATCAAAGTTGCTGGTGAACACAGCAGGCCAGGTAGTATCTCTAGGAAGAGGTACAGTCAATGCTTTGGGCAGAGACCCTTCATCAGGACTAACTGAAAGAAGAGCTAGTAAGAGATTTGGAAGTGGGAGGGGAGATCCAAAATGATAGAAGACAAGAGGGGGAGGGATGGAGCCAAGCACTGGACAGTTGATTAGCAAAAGGGATATGAGAGGATCATGGGACAGGAGGCCCAGGCAGAAAGAAAAGGGGAAGGGGGGGGGGAAACCCAGAGGATGGGCAAGGGGTATAGTGAGAGGGACAGAGGGAGAAAAAGGAGGAAAAAAGTGTATATACCATATGGGGTACAAGGGGGAGGTGGGGCATTAGCAGAAGTTTGACAAGTCAATGTTCATGCCGTCAGGTTAGAGGCTACCCAGACAGAATATAAGGTGTTGTTCCTCCAATCTGAGTGTGGTTTCATCTTTACAGTAGAGGAGGCCGTGGATAGACATATCAGAATGGGAATGGGACGTGGAATTAAAATGTGTGGCCACTGGGAGATCCTGCTTTCTCTGGTAGACAGTGTGTAGGTGTTCAGCAAAACCATCTCCCAGTCTGCGTCAGGTCTCACCAATATAGACGACCACATCAGGAGCACCAGATGCAGTATATCACCCCAGCCAACTCACAGGTGAAGTGTCACCTCACCTGGAAGGACTGTCTGATGCCCTGAATGGTGGTAAGGGAAGATGGATAAGGGCATGTGTAGCACTTCTTCCGCTTACAAGGATAAATGCTAGAGGGAGATCGGTGGACGAATGGACAAGGGAGTCGTGTAGGGAGCAATCATTGTGGAAAGCTGGGGGCGGGGAAGATGTGCTTAGTGGTGGGATCCTGTTGGTGGCAGCAGAAGTTATGGAGAATATGTTGGACATGGAGGCTGGTGGGGTGGTAGGTGAAGAGAAGAGGATCCCTATTCCTAGTGGGGTAGCGGGAGTACAGGGTAAGAATTGAAATAAAGCTGGGACAATGTATCCAGAATAGAGATACACCAGGAATAGAATTTAGTAAAATCAGGAAGCATGGGACTGAAGTAAATAGAATGTGACAATGAGCACAGCATGCTTACCTACATCTGCAAGGCACTGAGTATAAAAAGTCATATTGCAGCTGTATAAAATTTTGGTCAGGCCACATTGAGTATTGTATGCAGTTTTAGTTACACAGGTTCTGGAATGTTGAAGGGTGGATAAGTATCATGACACTCTGGTTACTTAAATGGTACATAATTTGGCTTGAGCACAAACTGGCTACCTCAGATGGGTCAAACGTCTGGCTTGTACTGTACATTTTTATAGTTCCTATATGCTTGATAGCCATGTGGAGTGGTGATAAAAACACTACCAGTTTAAAATTCTCCCGTTCTACTAGATCTAGTTACTGGTAGTGGATGGCAACTGTAAGTTATTAACTGCAACATTACACCCAGGTAGTAATTTGACCTCTAAACTATTCAGCCCATTCCCTGTTCATTATGTAGCTTTAGCAATTTACTGGAGATTTAACATTTCCTTTGAAAAACAACTGGGTGTGGGAGGAAGGGTAAAAGAATGCTCAACTGTTCAAATTAGTCGCGCCTTTGTCACGTATCAAATCTACCAAAAAGACCACTGACCCAACAGGGGAACTCTTAGGTGGTGCTGAAAGGCCAAATTTGCATTCAATCAGTGCACATCTCCATAACTGCTTAGACTCTACCTTATGTATTCAGTAATTCTATTCTCTAGTCTATCTTTCCAAATCCATTATGCAACAGAGGACATGGTCTTCACAAATGCCCACTTAATTATTACTTTGGATAGCATGCTGGGTGAACAGCTACACTTAACAGACTCTTATTTAAAGATGCAGGCCTTTCCAGACCAATGAGCTGCACCACCCAGTAACACCAGCCTAATCACAGGACAAATTACAATAACCAATTTACCTACTCTAAGCAGGTCTTTGGACTGTGAGGAACAAAGCACTTGGGAAAACCCATGCACCCCTGGGGAATATGTTCTTAACAGACAGCACTGGAATTAAACTGCAAACTACAGAATGCCCTGAGCCATAATTGTGCTACACTAACCCCATATATGAAGAGGAATTTAACAGTAGCCACTAGTTAGGATAACTTAAATTGCAAACACACTATAGCTTGTGGTGATCGGCCAATGGAAAATTGTTGACATCTAGGCCATGAATTCTGCAGTAAGAGCTGCAACCCTATCAATCACAACAGGATCTTACCTTTTAATGTAAATAGTTTAGCTTGCTGCACTGCAACTTCACTGTAGCATTTAATTATAAAACAGATTAGTCCAAGTATGTTAATACTCATATTGAGACATTTTATAAACCATTGGTTATAGTGATTAAAAGGACCTCAATGGTGACACCAGGTTCTTGAGCAAGCTAGCATAACATTTAATAATGAATCATTAGTGGAAGACAAATCTTGTGAGCAGAAGCAATTTTATATCATTCCAATTAAAAACAGCTAAACAGAGACAGATGTTTGTCTAGTTTAATTACTAACCAGTCAACTTTTGCTGTCAGTTTCTCATCTGGCAAAAGTATAAGGAATCTATCCTCAAGCAAAATATACACGAGTTTAGTTTACCTAGTTTATTTTAAAAACCATAAAATGTTCCTTACAAAACAAGATTGCATTCTGCACATGTACTGAATGGATCTGGCACATTTAAACTACCAGTACTATTGTCCATAAACAGTGTACATCTTATGTTACCATAGATACAGGAAATACAATAAACCACTGAAACATTTAGAACAAAACAAAGCCCAGAATCCACTCCACTTTTGGAAAATTCGAACTGTCTAAGCTGTAAGGTTCACTAATTAAAACATTACAAATGATCAAAAGCTGAATATAATCATTGCTTCCAGTGTGATCTAAGTAAGCAGAGGAATGTTGGCTCTTCAAACAAAAGCAGTGACAAAAAAAGCAGCGATCCTTCAATCTTCTCCGCTTTGTTTTACAAGAACTGCCCAGAGTACTGCCTCACACTGTGAAAGAAAAGACAGAATTAAGACTTTGGAAGCCATTTACAAAGTCCCTCAGCTTACTTTGACCCACACTAACTTAAATGCAAAAGACAAGCCATCAGCCCTTGGTTTAAAGTTTACATCTCCTTACAATCTACTGGTGTAAGGAACTTCATGATAACAGGTCCATACTACACTCAAATTATACCTAATCCTGGCCAGAAAACACTATCTGACATTAAAAACAAACTGTGCTCTCACAGCATGCATTTAAAACAATTCACTAGTGCTGGGTCGAAATTTTGATATACTGAACTTCTAAAGGAAATATTTGCCTTCAGAGGTCAATAGCAATATTGCACACCCAATTGTTCACAAATTCAATTCCCCAAAATTGACCCTTTCCACCACCAAAACAAAAACGTTCCCGCTACCAAACTGACCTTTTCTCGTGTGGAGCTGCGGTATCTGAACGCACGGGTCAGCTTAAGGGCGCAAAGCGGCTGCTGTAGCTGCACTGGGGAGAAACCAGGTAAAAAAAAATAAACTAATTTGACCAAACATTTTTGTTTTCAATGAATGTTCGGATGCGAGTGCAGATCAATTCGACCCAGCACTAAAATTTCAGTTAACCAAAGCTTGTGTATATGAAAGGACAGCACAGCAAGATGAACAGAAAATGGTAGTTTGCTGTTGCAGAACTTTTGAGAATTAAACTTATTGGAACAAAAGTTCTTGAGAGATATGATCTGCGCTATATGGCAGACTGTGATTTGTTGTCAATCCAACTGTCCAAAACAACAAAATCACTAGTCTTCCACACAGAACCAGACCAAATTCCAAGTTGACTGATCTTCTATGCTTACATAGCACAGGCAATGAAATCTCATTGAACATTAACTAGTGATAGCAAATACAATGGGATTCACAAAAAGGCACTTTTACAATTAAACAGCAGATACCATTTGTGGAATTTGTTGCATTAATGCAGGTCAAATTTAACATTAAAAGCAGAACTAGGAAGGTTCAGAAATTTGAAAAGTGCACAAGTCAGAGTGCAGCATGTTAAGGGCAGAGCATATCATTACTGTTAAACAAACCATTCAATGTTATTAGTTACCTGTTTTGCAGCAAATATTGTGCATTCTGGATCTGGTCCTGTGTGCCTGTAATGGTGATTATGCGATCCTCAGAGCCTTCAAGTGGCTCATCAATCTTGATGGATGCTCCTGATTCATGACGAATCTGTTTAATTCTCTGACCTCCTTTGCCAATTATAGAACCAGCCAACTATTAAAAGTACAAATGAAATATTCATTATGCAATTTCAGGTCACAACTGTACATAACAGCTCAAAATTTAATTTGTTGCCATCACAATGTTGAGAAAAATCTCAGAAAACACCAAGTACTATCAAGATCCAGCATCAATATACAGACAATTTTGATCACTCATTGCAGTGGAACCAGAATCCATTGCTCTGAGTCATTAAGACTCACTACCATTGGATTTATTCATCCTCTGCAGGTACATACTACATTTTGAACAATGAACACCCCAGATTACCAATGATACTGAGCTAAAGATAAGAACATGCAGGGGCCACACAGACTATTTTTTTCTCTTCCAACCTCTCAGTTTATTATTAACCGAACACTATCAATTGGGTCAGGGGTAGGAGTGCACAAGAGTAATCTGTGGAATATGACCATTGCTACAATTATCTTACATATTTGAATGATGAACCAACTTTATCAAGGCTAATTTTGCCTTTTAGCCAAAATGGATTTCAAACCTCATGCACGCATTTTCAAGCAATGGAACAGTAGAAAGAAGATACAAACAATCTTACATCTTTGGGAATTGTGACTTGTGTAGTGATGATTGGCCCTCCCAAATCTCCATATCCGCCACGGCCACCTGAAGAAAGACAAAGGTCACCTAAATCTTGAACTCTCATTCAAAAAAAAAAAATCAAAAATTGAAATCAAACTTACCATATCCGGAACCACCCTGTGCAAGCCGGAGTGGGGGGGGGGGGGGGGGGGGGGGGGGAGAGGGGAGGAGAGAGAGAGAGAGAAAATAGAAAATTAAGGAATGTTAAGTTCTGAGATTTTACAAATAAGGCACTCAAAACGCATGACAAAATTTTGATTAATCAACAAAGGTGTCACTAAGCAAATAGGGATAACTTGTGAATGTGGAACTGAGCCACAAACTATGCAACATCTGCAATGCCCATCGCTAGAGGAACCCTGTACTGTTGCAGATCTTGCTGAATTCAACAAGGCACAAAAATGTGTCCAGTTCTGGCTGGGTCATGTACAGACTGTCCGTGGACACGGTAAGAAGATTAACCAACTGATTACTCTATCAAGAAGCCCGTTTAATAATTATGTACTTGTTAACTGGCAGTTTGGACAGCTCTTATGATGTTATTAAGTACATATACTATGAACCCAATTGGTGTTCCCATTTCCTTTGTTAAATCTGGTTCAAGACTACAGAAGAACCCTGTTTAAATAGTCATTTACATCTTCTGCCCAACTACAAAATGTCAAATGTTATAATTGTTGTAAAAATTGAGATATTTACAACTTACCATGCCATCATATCGGTCAGCCATTCTGTTCCTGCCATAGAGAGCAAGGTCACTACAATAAAATAGGAGCTACTTGTAAACACAGTAACTGCCCCAAATCCAGACTACTTTGGCAAGCCAGGATGGATGGTACAGTCTGGTGCTCAAGAAATCTTACATATAGATGTATTTAATTTACTTCAAGCTAAGTCCCTTTAAATTCTCTAGCAAATATTACTCAAAACGAGCTGTTAAGACAAAATTTACATCTTGACTGAACTAGACAACTACAGCATGCACAACAGTGCTCAAAGTTTCTACAGACCCTCCAATAGTTTGGTGGAGAACAGAATTAATTTCAGTCATACATTTCAACTAGCAAAAACCCAGTAATTTTAACTGATGCCAAGTATACATCCTGAAAACAATATTCATTCAATGTCACTCTGCTACTCTTCATGCATATGCTTCGCACTAAGTACCAACATCGCAAAATTTAAACCAATTACCTTTCACACTAGGCTTCATACCTTGACAACTCAATTCCTCAGGTCACTAGTTTTATTTAAAAACTTACCCTCTGGGTGGAGGTGGAGGTGGGAGAACACGGCCCCCACCTCTGCCACCTCTTCCTGTGCGTGGCATAGGTGGAGGTCCCCTACGGGTTGGTGGACTCATGTCATCATAAGCATCTCTTCTGGGTGGGGGCATGGGCCTACCACCCCTGTTTGGCATCCCCAAGGGACCCCTACGCTCATATCCAGGTGAAGGGGGGTGGGGTCCACCCCTACCACGCATTTGAAAAGGCATTGGACGCCTTCCTCTGTCATCAAACATCATTGTAAAGCCACCATAATCATAGGTTTCGTCATAGAAATTTGGATCATATGGCTGAGCACGTCCTTTGACAGGAGACTTAAAATTAAAAAGAAATTACTGTGAATCACATGTAAAGCTTTAAAATATTTCATTAGTCATGTTGCTAATAAAATTCCAAGTAACATTTTAAACATTCAAGAAGTCACGTTCCCTTGCTGCAACCAAAAAGAACAAGCGGTTAACCAAGTCATTAAATTTAAACATTGCCCTGCAGCAAATGCAAAATGGAATAGCACCCACCTCTGCCAATAAGCCCAGTATAATCTTGATGCATTCAACCACTCTATCAGGCTTTCCACCAAGGAGAACTACTCTATCAGTTGAATGAGGACAACATTCCTGAAACAGTTTAATTGTTGTCTGTGTGCTCTGAAATGAAGGAAATTTTCAATATAAAGATTAGTTTAAAAAAAAGACTGGTTACCAATGACCATTAATTTAAATACTTACAATAGCAATTACTGAAGTTGGAGAAACAAAAACATCCTAGCTGTTCTTCACAAACTGTGGATATCAGTCATGGCCCTTCACCCTGAAAATCTACTTTCAGAGTAATAAAAACTAGTGTTAAATGCAACTTACTTCTCTTAGTTCCTTTATCTTTACTCCTTTGACACCAATAATGCTTCCAGCTTGGCTTTGATGAACCAACATCCTCAGTTCACAGTCAAAGTCTTTTCCTTTATAGTGCTGGTACTGTAAGGTCAAAAGTTTGACAACAGAGCATAAAATTCTTGATCTAGTGTAAAATCAACTGTATTAAAATTAAAACACATGGCTCATCTAGCTTAAGGAGCAAAACAAAGCCATGTCCATTTAAACGGGCCGATGCTTTTGTTGATGAACACAACTCACCTCTTCCAAAGTTGGGATGATCTTCGATAATATGTCACCAATTGTCTCAATATCTGCATTTATACTCAATATGCTGCCAATTATTTTTTGAAACCATTAACGATTTAAGGAGGAAGGAAAATAAACAAGTGAGTAAGCCATTCAAAGCACATGGAAACAACAATTTTAACAATTACTTAAAAATTTATTTTATAGAATATTTAGTAAACCCCATTATAAATATTTACTAATAAACATGCAATAATTAACTAATTAACATTTCAAATTAAATCTTTGTAAAAAAATGGGTAATTGGAAGGGCTCAGATTAAGTGGGCAAGAAAAACGACGAATAGCTGAGAGCAGAAAGTGGAAAATTCATTTTCCCCACCACCAGTAATTTGAGAAACCCCTGGAAATATTAGCAATTTTGGCACACCTTCTCATAGGCAAAAGCAGAAGAGGTATGTGAGTATCATGGAGAACAGTATTAAAAAAGGTATTTGACAGAAATTTGGAGAAAAGTTAAGAAACTAGTCGTGGAAACAGCACTACTATGCCCCTGTAAGAAATTAATACAAAACAAAAGACAAAACAATGAGACAGAACAAATGAAAGTTGGGAGTGGGTGACAGAAGTTAGCTTGGAAAACTATGAGAGGTAATGGGTGTGGGGTGGGGTGGAAGGGAGGGAGCAAGGTGGGCCACAAGGACAGTGCAAGATAGGCAGATTTAACAAATGATTAACAATGCAGCAAAAATGCAACACTTGAAGCTGTGCTCCTTCCATTAAAATGAATTAGTGGATTGCTCTGGGTGGGCAACTCACGTAATAAAGACCAGCCACAAAAGACTTAATGGGGAAAATAGACAGAAAAATAACTTGAACAGTACACTTTTCTATAAGGGGCTACTAATTAATAACAACAAATTCAGGTTATAAAAGATACAATTCCTTGTTCTAATCAGGCAGTGAGTCATAAACTGTTGGGACATACCGCTCGGGGCCACTGCTGTCTGGGACTGATACACTGGCATTGTACTGCATTGGTCACAAAGGCGTTCGTGGTTGTTGGCATTGGGCAAGGGCATTCAGTGACGTTCAGGTATTGGTGCCCATTTGGCATTTGAGCACATTATGGGCATAGCCAACCAGGGTATTCAGATGGGTGTTCAAGGGACAGATGGGTCAACGTCATGATGGGCAACGCAGGGAACAAGTCGATCCAGTACAAGGGCAACGGAGATAAATGGCCAAAAAAACAAGGAGAGGGAAGAGGGGGGAAAAGGAGTAAATTTTAATTGAATAATATTATAAAATCTATTCTCATCACTCTATATATAATTAAATATATATATATATCCTTTGTACAGATTTCTGAAGACTCTACACAACAACGGAAGCACTTCATAACTGCACTTAAAAAGTTAACAATATTCCTCATAAATATGGGAAATAACTATATTGAGTAATCAATTCAACAAGACTTTAACATTAAACCTAGCGTCTAATGGGCATCTATTTACTCTAGTTACTCAAATTCTGTTTAGCTTCATTTTTACAAAACATTGCCTCCCATTATCTATGGAAACAGTTAACACTGTTCTATACCCAATTTCATATCAAGCATTCTTCTTTACATAAAGCAGTCTTTGTCCTTCACGTACATCTGAATAGCTGTTGAAGCAAGAACAGATGGACATCTTTAAAAAAAATTAAGTTCTGACTCTGGGATACTCCGGGTTACACCAACCACCTGCAATGTTTCTCCATTTAATATTTTAGTGCATAAAATTAGGAAATGCTACAATTAAGGAATACTACACAATTATGGACACCTTACAAAACACTCATCTATGATAAAATTTAAAACTGCACCCTAATTTAAAAATGTTCATATATCCTCAATCAGCCCAGACATTGTTAAGAAAACTGTATGGTTCACACGCAATATTACAAATGGCTTTCATAAACCTCCCAGAACATTAACAACTCATTTTAAAATATGTCCAAAATTTATTTGGCTATCTAGCAGCATATTTATGACTTATAACTTGTAGACTTCCACATAATGTATCTAAAAACAATAGCCTATACTATAGATATATACTCACGTCTGTGCGCAATGACTTGATATTTTTGCCACCTTTCCCAATCACAGCTCCAGCATTCTTTTAAAAACAAAAATTATAATAGCATCAGCAAATATGGGCACCAACGTACTGTTCTAGTAGGAACATCATTAAGCCTACTATAAACAGAAAGATTAAAAGTACTAGTGATGGGGAAAAAAGCTCATCTTACCTTGCTCTGCAAGAGAAGTCGAAGTTCCACACATTGGTCATTATTCCGAGACCTCTTAAAAGCTTGCTCTCCATCATGGTCCTCAGCAGGACGCTTGCCTGAAAGTTGTGTGTGTTTTTTTAAAAATATCAAGCTTTACTGATTTTTCTGGCACTTAACTTCTTTAGTTTCTGAATTAACTTTCCTAGTTAACAGTTGGCAATTCATTTAATCACCAGTCTTATCAGCACCACAACTGAAATCTTCAGTAACTAAGCCATGTTACTTACCTTTCATACAAATAAAATTAATCCAAGTAATCTCTAAACAACAAGTTTCAATTTACAACCAAATCGCATAACTATAAAGTTGTACAAAGTGGTGACTTAAGTTCTTTACTTTGAACTCTAGGTAACAAAGCACCTATGCAATAAAAGTTAGGGCACAAAAGACAGGATCAGCATCTGTGCAGAGTAGAAAAATCAGCAAGTTTGAACTGCTCTACAGAAGCTATTAATTCAGATTCTGAAAATTGTACCCTCTTGAAATTTACATCACTTTACACCCAACTACAATATTTAATTCTCAGAAAAAAATATCAGAAAGGATATACAACTTCTTACACAAGAACAGAGACCAAGCCTTCTGATATGAACCATACACTTATTCGAAAATCTGCTAGATCCTAATTAGTTCAAAAAATTTTCTCCCTGGTAGAGTTGGCAGGTGTAGAAAATGTCGAGGTGGGAGGTAAAAAAACAACAGCACAGCCAAGGGATTTTTAAACAATGACTAGTAAACACGTGGCTTTGTTGAACCACTAACCAATTCGAGTATAAACGGGCAAGCAGAAATACAGGAGTTTTGATAAACTGAAAACTGGGTTGTTGGCACCGGTGTACAAGGACAAGCACAAAGGATTTAATGGCTGAGGTACAAATCTCAGGTGGAAGGAACTCAGTGATCACATGCGTGTGGGTAACAGCAGAATTTTAAGATGTATTCCAGGTCATATATATTAGACAAAAACTATAATCACAGAAAAATATGCTTGGATAAGGGATGGAAAAATGACTAAGGATGAATAATGCAGATCACTCAGATGTTACTTGCAAATTGGCCCTGAATGAAGCAGAAACTTCACTGGAGAATACAAGGGCAATTATAGGATGCATGTGAGACATTCAAGCACCCCAAAGACAGGATGAAGTTGTTATTAATGGGATGGGGAAGTCAACTGTCCAAAATCAGAATGAGATGCAAGGAAAGTTTTGTGATCACAGGGAAAACAACTTGTTACCAATACGGCAGCTTCTACTTCATCCATTATAAGCTACCCAAATTCCTCTTACACTGGAGCATGGTGATGCCATTCCTAGCCTCGGCTTTCAGTTAGGTTTTCATTTTAAGAATGGTCTGTAAAACACTGATTAAACTGTACATTTCATCAATCCATTAAAACATACAACATTAAGCACACAATATACAGGACTGATAGAAAACGCAAGCAATATTCAAATGCTAGTTTTTAAATCAGCCCTTAGATCAATAGCTATATAATAAAAAAATGGAAGAAAAGCAAAACATACAAGAACCAGGGCTAAGACTACTACCGTTGGTCTCTGGGCTGTTATACTTGATATCTTGCTGATCAGTCTCCATTTTAACTGGCAAGAAATGTGATGAATATGCAAGAATGCAGCTAGCCTGTAAGACAAGATGTTTTCCTTCAAGTTATTTTGTAAAACCACAATCCTCATATCAACACCCCTTCACCATTAAGCTTTAAAATACCACAATTTTATAAAAACTTCATGGATGGTCCCAAGCCCAGCTGTGAAAGGGGAGTTGGGCATGGGACTAGAAATCCCGTACCATAAAAACCCGCAGGCAAAGAAACGCCAACAGAAGCTTCAAAGACCTTATCTCTGGGAGAGGAAGGATCATCAAAAAGGGGGCTGCATCCAGGGACAATTTGAAAGACTAGCCCATGATAGACAACTCCAGTGAGCAGCTGTCAGTGGCCTACACCCCAGTGGGGTTGATGGTCTCTACTAAGCAATCTAAAAACTGCTTTTCCCAAAGTAGCAAACCCATGGAATTCTATGCCCTGGGAAGCAATAGAGGTATTTAAGATATTTTGCAGAACTGAGGAATTACGGAAAGATTTGTAGCGCCGAATCCAGTCAAATCAGTCATGACCTTATTGAAAAGAGCAGCAGGCTCAACAGGCCACATGGTCAATTTCCGCTCATTTCTTATGCTTTTTTAAATACATCAAATTGCTCAAAATTTTAGATTCAATTCAAAGAATGCTACAACCACCATGTGGAAAATAATTCTAAACATGCATTCAGAAAAGATGGCTAAATTCTTGAATTGAATGTATTAATGCGAAGACAAATCAGCTAACCCGACTACCTAATGTAGTATCTGCTGTTCAAACATACTATTTGTGGAACAGATTAAACACTCAAATAAGTAGCTGAACATAATAATATCCGCCTGATGCACAAAATAGCTGAGCAGCTTTACCAAGTTCATTTTTTTTTCACTACTGTGAATATTATCCAAAAAGAGAGGGCTGACAAATTAAAATATGCTCAGAATTACATGTCACTGTTACAAGGGACACTACAAAAATAAATTCACTACCAAATATTGGATACCGAACAATCCATAAAGCCACTTGGATTATGAGTGTGATTACAATGAATTTTTTAATTTATATGAAATCTAGTTTGCATTAAGGCACCCCCACTGTCATTTTAGTTATTTTCAGCTAATTTGCTAATCGGGATGACAAGTAAGGACACTGCTCCACACCAAAAAAAATCTACTTGAGCTGGAAACCTCTCAAACTAATGAAGAAATGCGTCACTATAAATTTGAGCACTGCAATCCCATTTAACAATAGGCAATGAAACCAGCGCATGATGCAAGTATATCCTTCCAATGTAAAGGTCGTTTGGGCTCTTTCGTTGACGACCTGATAGGACATATTGCCCTAACACTGAGGTTAATCTTTTAGAACAAGGCCGTGGACTAAAGCTTGACATACAGCGTCAATAAGAACATTAGGAGGACAGTCACTGACGTCATATGCCCAAATTATTCTCTATATTAGCGCTGTAACATCCATACAACCCTTAATCCTTCCCGAGCTGTCACGCATTTGTTTTAATGTCTGCACGGAATCCACTAGTGATATGAAACTTCTGCTAATGTACATAGGCCATCAATACGTTACTATTGCAATACCAAGGTAGAAAATGAAGATTAAAAAGACTACGGGATGCTTTGATATACTGCATGTTGAAATTTCCGAAAATCTGAAGGAGCACGTGCGCAAAACAAAACGCGACGGAGGCGCGGGTGACGGGTTAAATCAGGCCACTCCGAAGGGCAAGCGGCGTTATCTCAGAACCTGAAATACACTAGGGCCGTCGTTAGAGGCAAGCGACGAACGATCCTTCCGAGGGTGGGTTTTACCAAATGGACACGGGAGAAACAACTCTACACCTCGCTGAAGATTGCCGTGGGTCACGATGAAAACACACGCGCCATCTCCGGCCGCACCAGCCTCAACGTGTGTAACGTACCATCTTAAAATGGCGGCGACTATGAGACAGCGAAATGTGCCGAGCGAGGGATCACTTCCGGCCCGTAAAACTACCGCCACCTCGCCGTCAACCCACAGCCCAAACCAACCCTCTCCCCCCTGCCCCGGTCCCCTACAACCGCCCAACACCCCGAAGCGGCGAGGCTGCCAAACTCTCCGACCACCCGAACAAGCGCCGCTTCTCAAAATGGCGGCCAGGCACTCACACCAGGAGGCTGGCAATCGATTGCCTTTGCCTTGCCCCAGGAGGGCCGATAAACACGCCTGTCGCCATTTACCCCGTGACTTGACAAAGAGGAAGAGTCTAGCAACGATGACGACGACAGGAGTTTTTTTTAAACCGAGGCCGTAGTCACCAGCCGCTCCAGGCCCGCAGTCCGGGGGACTCTATTGTTTCAAAAGGCTTAGAGTGGGGATTGGACAATTTCAAATTGGTCTTTTTTTAATCCGCACTTCCACCTTTCAAGATGTAGCGCAAGAGCTCGCTAAAACTAAAATGTCTGCCACACCGCCCCCAACTTCTGCATTACCGCTGAAGCGCGTGCCGTTCAGCAGAACTTGGCATAAAATCGCTTTAAATTATAGCGCTGCTTATTTCGTTGAAAGCTTTAAAACGGATCTGTGAGGGGAAACAGCGGCGAACGATTAGAGTGCAGTACGCGGATCGGTGCCCTTACTTACCAAAGCTAAACGCTGCGAAAGGAATCCGAGCTCAGCTTTAAACACAAGCGAAGCAAAATGGATCGCTTCGGTGTGGTGGCGAGCGTTTTACCCAGAAGCCCCGGCAGTCGCGCACTGATTGGTCCGGATACAAAGCTTTTTCTTAAACCGATGACGTAACTCGGGACATGGCTCGTTGTTATTCGTTTAGGCGCACGTCAATCAAAACCGTCATCGAGCCCGCACTCTCGTCTCTCTCCCTTTATGAAGTTATTATATAAAATACATGATGTGCGTGCTTTCTTCTATAATTCTTTACATCGTTTACTTCTAAAAAATGCTTATAACTACGGTCGTGTTAATAATTGTCTGATGTAAATTCTGTTTCGCATATTTTTGGGAAAGAGCGTACCGTGAAAGAGCTCACGGATGGTAAAGAAAGTAAAGCATCGCGATATTTGGCGGTGCCGCGCGTTTGGCGCGCAATTCGGGGCGTTGCGGTGTGATGGCGGGCGGTTAGTGCAGCCGGAGTGGGAAGCGGAGGACGTATTGTGGGCATTGGTTGGTAGCAACCTTTGTATCTGCTTTTTGCTGGTCATTATAGGAAATATCGCGCTAATGATTTTATCTAAAGGCCCTTAATAAGTAACTTTGTTCCCATAGACTACATCACTGCTTTGGTTTAAATACAATAGCAATATTTCAAACTCAGCCTGTTAAGGTTTGGTATATTTTTTGTGCCCTGTGTCTTCAGCTGCTCCTGATTTTTAACGTTTCCGTATGAAGCAATATAAAAAATAACTTTTGGAAAGCAAACGGCAACGGGACGGAGTCAGTGGAGAGAGAAATTATTACATAAACAAAGTGTCAGGTCTTTGACCTTCTACCAGAACCATCGACCTGAAACTTTCCTACTCCAGAGACAATGTGACAGACCCGATGGTTTCCAGCGTATTTTGTCTTTATTGATACTGGAATGTTGAGTTAATGTTTATAATTGTGCACTAGATGAAATAATGAATTTTCTTCAAAACAAGAGGGAAATGTATTGAAATGTCACTTGTCTGTAGCTAGAAAACATGATAATAATCAAATGGCAATATTAGTTATGGGGAAAGCTTTTGAGGGTCTTGCAGTACATATGGTTTGCATTGAATGCATCAGGGTAATCTAGGGCTAATCTTTGCATTTATTAAATCCACTGTATAGAAAGTTAATAAAAGATATTGAGGGTATGGTAGATCAATATAGAAACAACATCTTCGTGATGTGTTGGTAAGACCAACTAAAAGTCAGCTGTATTAGTATTACATTGGAGTAAAGAGAATTATAGAGGCATGAGGGAGGGGCTGGTTGAAGTTGTTTGCAAAGGGATGATGGCAGAATAGCAATGGCTGGTGTTTCTGGAAGCAGTTTGGAAGGCGTGAAATAGATACATCCCAAAACAGAAGTAGTCCTGCTGAAGGTTCTTGGCCTGAAACATTGACTGCTCTTTTCCATAGATGCTACCTGGCCTTCTGAGTTCCTCCAGCATTTTGTGTGTGTTGCTTGAAGTATTCTAAAGGCAGGATGTGGCTGACAAGGGAAGTCAAAGACAACATAAAAGCAAAAGAGAGAATATATGATTGAGCAAAAATTAATGGGATATTAGGGGATTAAAATGTTTTTAGACACCAACAGAAGGCAACTAAAAGAGCCATAAGGAGGGAGAAGATGAAAGATAAAGGCAAGCTAGCCAATAATATCAAAAACGATACCAAATATATGAAGAGTCAAAAAAAAAAGGTGACATATAAAGTGGCTGGAGAGGTAGCAACGGGGAAAAGGAAATGGAGGACGAACTGAATAAGTACTTTGCATCATTCTGCACGGTGGAAGACACTAGCAGTATACCGGAAGTTCAAGAGTGTCAGGGCAGAAGTGAGTGCAGTAGCTCTTGCTGTGGAATGGGTGCTTGGGAGGCCTGAAGGTAGATAAGTGACCTGGACCAGATGGACTACACCACAGGGTTCTGAACAAGGCAGCTGAAGAGATTGTGGAGGCATTAATAATGATCTTCCAAGAATCACTAGATTCTGGTACAGTCTTGAGGACTGGAAAATTGCAAATATCACTCCACTTTTAAGGAAGGGAGGGAGGCTGAAGAGAAGAAATTATAGGCCAGTTAGCCTGACCTCAGTGGTTGAAAAGATGTTGGAATCAATTGTTAAGTGTGAGGTCTTGGGGTACTTGGAGGCTCATGATAAAATGGGCCAAAGCCAGCATTGTTTCTTTGAGGGACTTAGTCCTTGTGTGGACTTCCCTAAAGGTTAACTTGCAAATTGAGTTGATGGTCAGGAAGGAAATATTAGCATTCATTTCAAGAGGACTAGAATGTAAAAGCAAGGATGTAGTGCTGAGGGTTTATAATGCATTGGCAAGCTTTCACTTGGAGTATCATGAGCAGTTTTGAGCCCTTTATCTAAGAAAGGATGTGCTGACACGGGAGAGGGTTCACAGGAGAATGATTCCTGGAATGAAAGGGTTATCGTATGATGAGTGTTTGATGTTTTTGCGTCTGTACTCACTGGAATTTAGAAGAAGGAGTACCTCATTGAAATCTAGCGATTGTTGAAAGGTCTAGATGTGGAGAGGATGTTTCCTATAGTGGGGGAATCTAGGACCAGATGGTATAGCCTCAAAATAGAGGGACATCCATTTAGAACGGAGAAGAGGAGGAATTTCTTTAGACAGATGGTGGTGAATCTGCACTTCATTGCCACAAGTGGCTTGGGGGCCAGGTTATTAGGTGTATTTAAAGTGGAAGTTGATAAGCTCTTGATTAGCAAAGGTGTGAAAGGTTATGGGGGGGAAGGCAGGAGAATGGGGTTGAAAGGGAAAGTGGATCAGCCATGATGAAATAGCAGAGCAGACGCAATGAGCCGAATGGCCTAATTCTGCTCTTATGTCATTTGATGGTATTAAATGTAACGTTAAATTGATAGCTTTTCTGCACTGAATGTCAAAAAGGTTCTGTAAATAAACTGCCACTTTAGTGATGTTTATTTTTGTCCTGGCAATCACTAATCTACAAAGAAAATACATACACAGGTGATAACTGCGATCTGCTTCATGAGGATAACTTGATTCTTCCCATAAATCCAGTTATCAAATGTGTTTGGAGTGAAGAGGGAGAGGATGTCATATTATGGCAATAAATTAATAAGAATATGAGAATAAGTTAAATATTCTAGCAGACACCAGGATGTTCCATTGCGCGACTCGAAAATGTTAATAGTGATCAGCGCACTAACAATTACCCCACCTGTGGCAAAAGTCACCAAATGTTTTAGGAGAAATTGTAAACGAAATACAACTGAACAAAACAAAGGAAACTGCCAAGGATGGTGATAGAAATAATAACTTAAATTAACCAAAATGTCATAAACTTGGAAACAGTACAAAGATTGTGATGTTAATTGGAGATATTTAAGGAATTTAAATCTCTGCTGTATTTGTATAGCCAAAGTGAGGCCATCAGTATGGTGCTGGTGAGTAAGTATCTATTATAAGTTATACTTTCTTTAGGTGGGTGGGAGAAGAATTGGGAATACATCTGTGGGCATATAAGAGAGTAGGCTGTAGGGAAGTTGATACAGGAATGGGATTGCGCTGCAATATGGAATGGACTAAAATAGCTACCTTCTATATAACAAGAATACAATAAAAAGTTGGTATTTATTTAGTGTTTATTTTTAATTTCAGTGCTCCAAAACAATTTATAAAATACTTTTGAAATGCAATCTCTAATTCATTTTGAAAATATTTCCACTTTGAACTGTCAAATGTTAATTTGTGTAATGTGCAACGTAATGAACATCAGTTTCAGAAACCACACTATATTGGTGACCCATTAAGCTATTAAAATGCAGCTACTAGTAGTAATATCAGTAAAGTTTTTTGTGATTCTTCAGGTCTCGTGGATTTTAAGAACATGAAGTTCAGGATAGAAAATTGAAATGATTTCCGCAAGAGTAGAAACATGGCTGGAAGCAACATGGCATGTCAAAGTTCCTTCACATTGGCTTCAAGCATGCTTAGATTGGATTCAACAAGAGAACCAAGGTACTAATTTAACACAGGCTGTTATCAATAAACAAGTATTTGAGCAATGGCTTCTTACTGACCTCAGGGATCTGGACTACCAAATTTTGCCAGATGGAATCTCAGAAATGCATAAAAGTGAGCTCAGTGGATTTTACTGTTTGCAAGTTGATTCATTGGTTGATGTCAGTCAACCTGCATACAGCCAGCTGCAAAAAGTTAGGGGTAAGGACATCACTAATGAACAAGTAACTTCAACAGAAATATCTCAGAGATCTTGGGAAGCCAAACCAACTCGAATGTTAATGTTGCAATTAACTGATGGAGTCCAGGAGCTCCAAGCAATGGAATACCAACCTGTAACTGCTCTTCATTGCAACCTATCACCGGGCACAAAAATCTTGTTGCTGGGTAATATTGCTTGCCGATTAGGAGTCCTGCTGCTGAAACCTGAAAATGTGAGGGTCCTTGGGGGTGAAGTGGAGACCCTTGTGGAAGAAAATTCCCAAGAGAGAATACTTGCAAGGTTAATTGGAGAATCAGATGATGCTGCTGTAGCAAGAATGAATAGTAATGATCAACCTATTGTTGAAAGGACTAATGGGATGCCACTACTGCTGGAACCTTCCGATGATGAGCTATTAGCTGGCTTTGATGATGATGATCTGTTTTTGGACCCCAATTTGGATTCTGAAAGTGGATATGGTAGTAAGACAGGCAATTTGAGCAGTGTCTCAGATAGTATACATCACCCAATCAGTGCTCTGGATGATCAAGGGCAACACAGGGAGTGCCAGTCATCACAAATGTCCAGAGAATTTCGAAGTGAAGATTTACAAGACAACGTTGATGAAGATTTTGATGAGTTTCCCTTGGATGAACTTGATGATGATTTGTTTACTGCGGAAATGGAGCCAACTGGAGAAATAAATAAATCCCCTAAATCTCACATATTGTTAGCAGGGGAATTGCAGAGAAGTAATAAAAGATGCATTGAATTTGTGGGAGAAAATAGCAAATCTAGCCTATGTCAAGAGCCAAGTGTAAAAGCTGTTGATATTTGTTCTAACCAGAGGTTACAAAGCCATCTTAAACATTTTACAAGCAGTAGATATACTGATAATGCAGAGGAGTGTTCCATGCTAGGTAATTTAAATACTCAAAATTCACACTGTTTACTAAGAAAATCGGGCATTAACTCTGTGGATAGAAATATAAATATTGCCACTATGGAACAAGAATATAAACAGCATGTGGTATGTGACCTCCCTGACAAGAGACTATTTCATGTCACTAATTCTGAAAATGTATATGTTACATCTGAATTAATTAGAAAATCTTCCAGCAGTGGAGATAGTAGTAAACAAACTTGTGAGCAGGTAGGCAACTCAAAAGGAACAAGATATCACAGTGGTTCAATAGAATTGAAATCTCCACCATTTACATATCTAAAAATTCTTTTGGATAAGAAGCCTGATGTAAAAACTGTGGTACAAATCAAAGGCTTCATTGTTACATTACTTGACAAACTTACAAGTAATAATGGTCTTTGGAGCATCAGAGCTAAAATATCAGATGGTACTGCCTACATGGATGTGGAACTTGAGGATGACATTTTAAGAAATCTAATTGGTTTCTCAGTAGATGAAATGAGAGTCTCAATAAAATGCCCCAACAAACAGAAAGAAGTGACTGCAGGGTTGCAGAAATGCCAACAGGAGTTGGTGGACCTTTGTTGTCTGATGACCATTGAATTTAATCCAATTCTTACTGCTGCTAGAATTGTGACTCTCCATGAAGTAAGTGTAGATGATCTACAAGCATTGAAACATCGTGTACACAAAGAAAAGATTGTTAGATAGTTAACTAACTGGTGATATTGCCATATGTTCTCTCATGACGTGTTTAATCAAATGAAAATTAAATGTTTTTGTTATTTGTGAAACTTACTATAAGGAATAAACTTTTCTAAAAATTATTTCAAACTTCTTCAGTTTTAAACTTCTAGCAGAATGAATTATCTTTGTGTTTATTTGTAGTTTTTTGCCAAATGTAAGAAGACTAAAGTAATAGAAATTTTCAAATAATAGAAAGAAAATTCTGTTTGTTTTTGTCGTAGAGTAATAAAGCCGGGAAACAGGCTCTTTGGCCTACCTGATCCATGGTGACCACAGCTTCCTCCCTGGTAGTCCAAGTGGCCTGCATTCTGCCCGTAACCCTACAAGCCCCTCCTTCTCCATATACATATACAAATGCCTCTTAAGTGTTGTAATTGTATCTGCTCAACCACTTCCTTTGGCATCTCATTTTGGTACTGTCTATCCTCTGTGTAAAGATGTTACCTCTCAGGTTTCTTAAATCTTTCCCTTCTTGTTCCACTTAGTTTAGGATTTAGAACTATGAAAATGGACAAGGGAGAGCCAGTGGATGTAGTGTACCTGGACTTTCAGAAAGCCTTTGATAAGGTCCCACGTAGGAGATTAGTGGGCAAAATTAGAGCACATGGTATTGGGGGTAGTGTACTGACATGGATAGAAAATTGGTTGGCGGACAGGAAACAGAATAGGGATTAACGGGCCCCTTTCAGAATGGCAGGGGGTGACTAGTGGGGTACCGCAAGGCTCGGTGCTGGGACCGCAGCTATTTACAATATACATTAATAATTTAGATGAAGGGATTAAAAGTAACATTAGCAAATTTACAGATGACACAAAGCTGGGTGGCAGTGTGAAATGTGCGGAGGGTGTTGAGATAATGCAGGATGACTTGGACAGGTTGGGTGAGTGGGCAGATGCAGTTTAGTGTGGATAAATGTGAGGTTATCCACTTTGGTGGCAAGAACAGGAAGGCAGATTACTAATTGAATGGTGTCAAGTTAGGAAAAGGGGAAGTACAACGAGATCTAGGTGTACATCAGTCACTGAAAGCAAGCATGCAGGTAAAGCAGACATTGAAGAAAGCTAATGACATGTTGGTCTTCATAACAAGGGGAATTGAGTATAGGAGCAAAGAGGTCCTTCTGCAGTTGTACAGGGCCCTGGTGAGACCACACCTGGAGTATTGTGTACAGTTTTGCTCTCCAAATTTGAGGAAGGACATTCTTGCTATTGAGGGAGTGCAGCGTAGGTTCACGAGGTTAATTCCCGGGATGGCGGGACTGTCATATGTTGAAAGATTGGAGCGACTGGGCTTGTATACACTGGAATTTAGAAGGATGAGAGGGGATCTGATTGAAACATATAAGATTATTAAGGGATTGGACACGCTAGAGGCAGGAAACATGTTCCTGATGTTGGGGGAGTCCAGAGCCAGAGGCTGCAATTTGAGAATAAGGGGTAGGCCATTTAGAACGGAGTTGAGGAAACACTTTTTCACCCAGGGAGTTGTGGATCCGTGGAATGCTCTGCCTTAGATGGCAGTGGAGGCCAATTCTCTGGATGCTTTCAAGAAAGAGTTACGATAGAGCTCTTAAAGATAGCGGAGTCAAGGGATATGGGGAGAAAGCAAGAACGGGGTACTGATTGTGGATGATCAGCCATGATCACAGTGAATGGCAGTGCTGGTTTGAAAGGCCGAATGGCCTACTCCTGCACCTGTTGTCTATTGATTTCCCCGATTCTGGTGGAAAGAATATGACCACCTTATTGATATTCCTTATGATTACATAAACTTCTTAATGAGATCAACCCTCATTCTGCACGCCAGGAACTAAAGATCTAGTGTGGCCAACCTCCCCCTACAACTCAGACCCTCTAGTCCAGGGCACCATCCTCGTAAATCCCTTTTGCACCCTCTCCAGCTTGACAATGTCTTTACTATTAATAGGGTGACCAAAACTGTACACAATCCCCAAGTGTGTCCTCACCAAAGGCTTTATAGCTGCAACAAAAGATCTCAGTCTTGAACTTGATGCCTTGACTGATGAAGGCCAGCATACTAAATAATTTCTGACCTCTTCTGTGGCCACATTCAGTGAACTATATACTTGTACTACCAGGTACCTCTGTTCCATTACACTTGACACTGCCCTGCCATTTAATCAGATGCCACTTTATTAGTTATACCTACTTGTTAATTCAATTATCTAATCAGACAATCACGTGGCATCAACTCAATGCATATAAACATGCAGACATGGTTAAGAAGTTCAAATACCAGTCCAAATATTAGAATAGGGAAGAAGCGTGATCCAAGTGACTGACCATGGAAAGATTATTGGCGCTAGACGTGGTGGCTTGAGTATCTCAGAATCTGCTGATCTGGAATTTTCACGCACAATAGTCTCTTAGGAATTTACAGAAAAGGGTGTGAAAAACTATGCAGGAGGGGCAGGATATTGTTTTAGACATAATCGAGTGGGAGGGATTAAAGTGGGGGAGGGGTGGTGTTTCTAGTCAGGGAAACTAGCATGGTAGTGCTCAGATTGAAGAGCTCAGTCTGCTGGTAGTATATAATGCACGTTGGACTCCATGAGGAAGAGCATCATTATTCTCACCTACGGCTAGAAGGGCAAAAGAGGTGACATCAGAGATTGGAGGCCCATTTCCCTGATGAATGTAGCTATAAGATCATGTCCAAAGCCATTGCCAGAAGGGTCGAGTCTGTTCTGGGAGAGGTGATCCACCCAGATCAAACCTGTGCTGTATCTGGTAGGAAGATCTTTGGCAGCCTCGTGCTGCTAGGGGACACCATCTCCTAAATGCAGGACAGGGGGGTGGATGCTTGCCTGGTCAGCTTGGACCCAGCAGAATTCTTTGTCAGGGTATCACACATGTATATGATGGTTGTGCTCTCCAAAATGGGCTTTTGGGAAGATGCTGGTGTCTGATTTAGAAGGGCTAAGGTGAGCCATTAAAATTGGCTGCAGCAGACAGGGAAGGCAAAACAGGAATTGGGATTATAGGGAGGGCACTCCCTATCGATTACCGGGAAGAGCCTGGTCATCAGGTGTGATGTGCTCTCAGGACTGCTGTATGCGGTGCATCTTTAGCCCCCGCTCCTCTGGATTGGGAATCGCCTGAGCTGTCTTTAGGTTCATCTGGGGATCCAAGATGGAGCAGTTAGAGGGGCCACAATGCACAAGTCCCTGGAAAATGGGCAAAAACATACCCAATGTTGGCCTCACCCTGATAACTACCCCGCTGTGTGCCTGTATCAGGCTGTGCATACAGCCTAAATACTTGAGCTCCAAGTACCACTATGTTCCAAGGTTCTATCTGTCCCCGGTGCTGTAAAGGATGGGTCTGGCCCCATTGCTGTGCAATGTCCCAGTCAGCTGGACAATGCTGCACTACCTGTCTTTTATTGAAGAGACCAAGACCTTTGACTAAAAGTCCATCAGGCAGTGATCAGCAAGGAACATCCTGCCAACACTACAGGAGTAGGACTTGATAAACATAGTGGGTGGTTTCTTGAGCAGAGTGTCCAGACCATCTGGCAGAATGCCTCATTGCCAGGCCACACCAACAAGCACCAAGACCTTTCCTGGCTGGCAGTGAGAGGGGTTCTCCCAGTCATATCGTTCCCGCATATCTGGAGCAACATTCCCATAACGTACTGCCCGCAGGATGACTATGGTGGGGAAGGGACAGTCGCTCACCTCTGTAGACTGGATTTACGAAGAAGGTATGGTGAAAGGTGAAAGGGCCTGTGTCGCAGTTTATCCAGAGCAGCTGTGTGAAAGAGATTTACGGGTTGTTTTCATGGACACACAGAGAGACAAAACATAAAGTGTTGCTGGTTGATCATCAATTCGGTGAAGGACGCTCTTTGGTTTGCCCAAAACTTGTTGGTCTGCCAGCACGTTGAGACATCCGTGGAGAAATGCTTCGGACTGGCACATTCTAGGCTGCAGGTATACATATTGGGGTATGCATTGCACTTGGTTCAACCACTACAAGGCTTCGGTGGAGAAGGATCACGGTCCTACTGGAGAGGGAGAGACCGGGTTGGGGGAGGAAACCTAATCATTATTGTAGCAGTGTACCACTGCAGAGTGCCACTCAAGTGGCAGCACTACGTTCGTGTACATTGCCTATAGAAAGTACTCAACCCCCCCCCCCCGGAAGTTTTCATGTTTATTGTTTAACAATATTGAATCACAGTGGATTTAATTTGGCTTTTTTAACACTGATCAACAGAAAAAGGCTCTTGTGTCAAAGTGAAAATAGATCTCTATAAAGTGATATAAATTAATTACAAATATAAAACACAAAATAATTGATTGCAGGAGTATTCACCCCTTTCAAGTCAGTATTTAGTAGATGCGCCTTTGGCAGCAACTTCAGCCTTGAGTCCGTGTGGATAGGTCTCTATTAGCTTTGTACATCTGGACACTGCAATTTTTCCCCTGTTGTTCTTTACAAAACTGCTCAAGCTCTGTCAGATTGCATGGAGATAGTGAGTGAACAGCCCTTTTCAAGTCCAGCCACAAATTTTCAATTGGATTGAGGTCTGGACTCTGACTTGGCCACTCCAGGACATTAACTTTGTTGTTTTTAAGCCATTCCTGTGTAGGTTTGGCTTTATGCTTGGGGTCATTGTCTTGCTGGAAAACAAATCTTCTCTCAAGTTGCAGTTGCCTTGCAGACTGCATCAGATTTTCCTCCAGGATTTCCCTGTATTTTGTGCATTTATTTTACCCTCTACCTTCAGAAGCCTTCCAGGGCCTGCTGCAGTGAAGCATCCCCACAGCATGATGCAGCCACCACCATGCTTCAAGGTAGGGATGATGTAATTTTGATGATGTGTGGTGTTTGGCATAGCATTTAGTCCGATGGCCAAAAAAGCTCAATTTTGTTTTCATCAGACCATAGAACCTTCTTCCAGCTGACTTCAAAGTCTCCCATATGCCTTCTGGCCTCTGTCACTAATCCCCTTCTTCACGGTCATTCAGTTTTTGAGGTCAGCCTGCTCTAAGCAGATTTAAGCCATATTCTTTCCATTTCTTGATGATTGACTTAACTGTACTCCAAGGGATATTCAGTGACCTGGAAATTTTCCTGACTTGTGCTTTACAATAACTTTTTTTGCAGAGTTGCTTGGATGTTCTTTTGTCTTTGTGGTGTAGTTTTTGCCAGGATACTGACTCACCAGCAATTGGACCTTACAGATACAGGTGTATTTTTACTACAGTCAATTGAAACACCTTGATTGCACATGGTGATCTCCATTTAACTAATTATGTGATATCTAAAACGATTTTGCTGCACCAGTGTTGATTTGGTGTGTCATATTAAAGGGGGTGAATACTGATGCAATCAATTATTTTGTGTTTTACATTTGTAATTAATTTAGATCACGTTGTAGAGATCTGTTTTCACTTTGATATGAAAGAGATTTTCTGTTGATCAGTGTAAAAAAAACAAATTAAATCCACTGTGATTCAATGTTGTAAAGCAATAAAATATGAAAACTTCCAAGGGGGGGTGAATACTTTTTATAGGCACTGTATATGAAAACAATAGAACAGTACAGAAAGCATTGACCACGTAAGTAAAGAATGAAATGTAATTGAGCAGTTTATTCTTGTAAATATTTTTAGTTATCAGTAAAGTTTGTTTTTATGAAAATATAGCTAGATACTACATCACAAACATGAGAAATTCTGCAGATACTGGAAATCCAAGGCAACACACACACACAAAGTGCTGGAGCATCTCAGCAGGTCAGGGAGCATCCACGGAAATGAACAAACAGTTGATATTTCAGGCTGAGACCACCTTCAGGACTGGAAAGATGCCAGAATAGAAAGGTGGGGGGAGGGTAAGGAGGATGGGTAGGAAAGGTAAAGGCTGGTGAGGAAGGAATCTGATAGGAGAGGACAGTAGACCACAGGAGAAAGAGAAGGAGGAGCAGCGGGGGGAGGTGCTAGGCAGGTGAGAAGAGGTAAAAGACCAGAGTGGGGAATAGAAGAGGAGGGGAGGAGGAGGGATTTTGTTTTAAACTGGAAGGAGAAATTGATATTAATGCCATGAGGTTTGAGGCCACCCAAATGAAATTTAAGGTGTTGCTCTTCCGCCCTGAGGGTGGTCTCATCATGGCTCAAGAGGAGGCCGTGCTCTGACACGTTGGAATGGGAATTGGAATTAAAATGTTTGGCCACCAGGAAATTCCACTGTTAGCAGACAGAGCAGAGGTGCTTGATGAAACAGTCCCCCAATTTACGACGGGTCTCACCAAACTAGAGGAGGCCACATCAGGAGCACTGAACAATATAGAGGACCCCAGTAGATTTGCACGTGAAGTGTTGCCTCACCTGGAAAGACTGTTTGGAGCCCTGAATGGAGGTGAGAGATGAGGTATGGACAGGTGTAACACCTTGTCCACTTGTAGGGTAAATGCCAGGGGGGACATTAATGAGGAGGGATGAATGGATGAGGGGATCATGGAGGGGGTGATTCCTTGGGAAGTGGAGAGAGGGGTGGAGATAAATCTGTGTTTGGTGGTAGGATCCTTTTGGAGATGGCGGAGGTTGCGGCGAATGATGTGTTGGTTTTGTATGCTCATGGGCTGGTAGGTAACGACAGAAACTATCACTGTTAAGGTGGTGGGTGAGTGTGGATGTTCAGGAAATGGAGGAGATGCAGGTGACGACAGCATCATTGACGGAGGAAAGGAAACCTCGTTCTTTGAAGAAGGAAGATACTAATAGATAATAGATTTATTAGGGAATGAGACAGAGCAGGTGACAGAAGTTTGTGTAGGGGAAAACTTTGCATCTACTGATCATAATGACATTAAGTTCTTTATAACTATGGAGAAGGTTAGGTCTGCTCCTGTGGTTGAGATTCTAAGTTGAAGACAGGTCAATATTGATGGTATCAGCAAGGATCTGGCAATTGTGTATTGGGATATGTTGTTTTCAGGCAAAGGTATGCTTGGTAAGTGGAAGGTCTTCAAAAGTGAAATTTTGAGAGTGCAGAGTTTGTATGTTCCTGTCAGAATAAAATCAAGGATAAAAGATATAGGGAATCTTGGCTTTCAAGAGATATTGAGGACCTGGTTAAAAAAGGAGAAGTTACATTGCAGGAATAGACAGACTAGTGGTAAGTTATTGGAAGGTATCCTAAAGGACAGGTTATCTGAGTATTTGGATAGACTGATTAGGGATAGTCAACATGGCTTTGTGCATGGTAGATCACGTCTAACCAATCTTATAGAATACTTTGAGGAAGTTATTAGGAAGGTTGATGAAGGCAAGGCAATGGATGTTGTCAAGATGGACTTTAGCAGTGCCTTTGACAAGGTCCTGCGTGGGAGGTTGGTCAAGAAGCTTTGATCACCTGTCATTTGGAATGAGGTAGAACATTGGATTAGACACATTGGTTTCATGGGAAAAGCCAGAGAGTGGTCATAGATGGTTGCCTCTCTGACTGGAGGTCTATGACAAGTGTGTGCTGCAGGGATCAGAGCTGGTTCTTTTGTTGTTTTTTCGTCTATATCAATGATCTGGACAATAATGCAGTGAACTGGATCAGCAAATTTGCAGATGAGACCAAGATTGGGGGAGGGTGTTATATTGAAGTTATAAAAGATGTTGGTGAGCCCTAATCTGGAGTATTGTGCTGGTGGAACGCAGCAGGCCAGGCAGCATCTATAGGAAGAAGCACAGTTGACGTTTCGAGCCGAGACCCGAAGAGTGTGTGTGTTGATAGAATTTCCAGCATCTGCAGATTTTCTTGTGTTGGAGCATTGTGTGCAGTTCTGGTCACCTATCTACAGGAAGGATATTAATAAGATTGAAAGAGTGCAGAGAAAATTTACAAGGATGTTACCAGGACTTAAGGACCTCAGTTATAAGGAAAAGTTAAAGGATTAGAACTTTATTCCCTGGAGCTTGGAGAATAAGGGGAGATTTGATAGAGGGATAGAAAATTATGAGGGGTATAGACAGGGTAAATACAAGTAGGTTTTTCCCACTCAGGTTGGGTGAGACTAGAACTAGAGGTCACGGGTTAATGGTGAAATGTAAATTGTTTAAGGAGAACATGAGGGGGATCTCCTTTATTCAGAGGGTTGTGAGAGTATGGAATGAGCTGCCAGCAGAACTGGTGGATTTACATTTAGATTTAGATTATGAGGACATTCAGTCCTCGTCTATTGTCATTTAGAAATGCATGCATGAAAAAATGATACAACTTTCCTCCAGAATGATATCACAAGAAAACACAGGACAAACCGAGACTAAAACTGACAAAACCACATTAACAGCAGTGCAAAGCAATACCATAATTTGATAAAGAGCAGACCATGGGCACAGTAAAAAAAAAAGTCTCAAAAGTCTCGATAGCCTCATCATCTCACGCAGGCAGCAGAAGGGAGAAACTCTCCTTGCCATGAACCTCCATGCGCCTCAAACTTGCTGATGCAGAACCATTGGAAGCACCTGACCACAGCGGACTCTGAGTCTGTCTGAAAACTTCGAGCCTCCGACCAGCCCCTCCGACACAGCCTCTCCAAGCACCATCCTCTGCCAAGTGCATTGACCCCGCCCCGGCTGCCGAGCAACAAGCGAAGCCGAGGACTTGAGGCCTTCCCCTCCGGAGAATCTGGGCCACACAGTAGCAGCAGCAGTGAAGCAGGCATTTCAGAAGTTTCACCAGATGTCCCTCCGTGCTCTCACATCCATCTCTATCAAATCAGGATTGTGCACGGCACCCTACTTGACAAATAACAGACATCACCACTGGAGTGGCCACTGCGAGCTGCGTCGCGCCGCCATCTTCTCCTCCTGGATTTAGGTTTGATTTCAAAATTTAAGAGAAGTTTGGATAGATACGTGGATGGGAGGGGTAGGGAGATCTACGGACTAGGTGCAGGTCAATGAGTCGAGGCTGATTAATGGACTAGATGGGCCGAAGTGCCTGTTTCAGTGCAGTAGTGATCTAAGACTCCATGACTCCAAAACAAAAGGCATCCAGTGAGCAGCAGTTCCTTGGGTGAAAACGACGTGTTAATGTGAGAGGTCAGAGGGGAATGGCCGGACTGGTTCAAGATAACAGGAAGACAATAGTTACTCAGATAACCATGTATTACAACAGTGGTGCTCAGAAGAGTATCTCATACCTTGAAGTGTATGGGCTGCAGCAGGGGAAGACCACACTGGGTTCAGCTCATGTACCTAACAAAGTGGCCATTGAGTTGAATTGCATTTGTCCTTACTCAGCCCATCCCCCTAACGGATCAGTGTCTCTTTGCAATTCATTGCAATCTGCTGCACTGTCAACAGATCCCCCTAAACTGGTATCACTGGCAAACTTGCTAGTCATACATTCATAGCCAACATTTACCTAAACGATGAATGACAGAGGTCCGTGCACTGAGACCTGGGCGACCCTCTAGTCACTGGCTTCCAGTCAAAGAATCCATCTTCAACCATTGCTCTGTGCTTTCTATAATCGAGCCAAGTCTGAATTCACCTCACAAGCTCCCCCAGAATCCCAAGCAACTATTTCAGAACAGCCTTCCAAATGAGACCTTGTCAAAGACCTTACTAGAGTCCATATTGACAATATCCACTGCCCTACCTTCATCTAACCCTCTTAGTTACCTGCTTGAAACACCCCAAAAGATTTGTCAAACATGTATAAACCCATGGCTGACTCTTCCTGGTCAGCCTTGACTATCTAAGATAGTAGATCTTGTCCCTCAGAACTCCCTCCAGTAACTTTGCTACTACTGAAGTAGAGCTCACTGGCCTATAGTTCCCTGGTCTTCCCAGCGGTCTGAATTACTGTTTTTAAGGGGATGAAGTGAGGTTATGTTGTAGGGGACTTGTTCCTACATGTCTCCCAAATAATCTCATGGAATTTGTACATTTAAGCATTTTAATTTGTGTCAACCTTAAGCAGTTGAGGGGGCAGAGTTCTGTGTCCTACTGCAGCACAGGTGGCTGTGCTTGTTAATTGTCATCTCACTTTAAAGCTTGTGCTCAATTGTATTGTGAAATAAACAATTCACATTTTAAATTCCCTCCTTTCTCTGGAAGGAATTTTTTTCTGACAAGTTGTAGATGTATATCAAAGTTTTTCATTGTAAACTGGATCTTGCCATCATGCATTGTAGTCCTGATGTAATAGCAGTGGAGAACCGTAGGAGGTGGGAGAACTTTGTGCAACTCTGTTGAGCTCCACGGACGGGAACACCCACTTGGATTACATCAAATTGCTGCCTGAGTCACAAGAAGTTCCATCCGTTCCCTTAGGGCAAATCAATCTCTCCAAAGCAGTAGTTTACTGGCCAGGTTGTACCAGCTCCATGGGACCACATGTTCAGGAATTGTACAGCACTATAAGGAGAAGTATCATCACCATCATACCCAAGCAGAATGTAGCGAGCGAGGACAAGAGGAATTGGAGACCTACCTTGTTGTTGAATGTGGATTACATACAGTAATTCTCTCCAAGGCTGTCGCCAGTTGAGTCAAGTCTGTTCATGATACAGGTGATCCATTCAGACCAGGCTTGCAATGCGTCCAGCAGAACAACCTGCCACAACCAAATGCTGTTCCAGGATACCATCACTTTTGTGTAGGACAATGGAGTACACGCGGAATTTGTCAGCTGGGATTAGGAAAAGGCTTTTGACAATATTACACCCATACACATGTACTGTATATTTTCCTCAAAGTGCACATAGACAAGTTGAAGGTCAAATTTAATTGTCATTCAACCCACGTGAATATTCATGATATAGCTAAATGAAACAATGTTAATCTGGCACCAAGGTGCAAAACAAAGTAGCAACAGTCACACACAGCACAGGACACATATAGCACCTATAAGATATCAGTAAAATACAGTCCACATGAAAAAATATACAGGCAGGACCCTGAGTCCATGAATGTTGCTGCAGTTGAACACAATACAGCTTGTCTTCTGCCGAGCAAACACTGGGGGCAGCACTGACTCCAGCTTGGACACCGCACCACACCGCTTCCAGTGGAACACAACTCTGACACCACTCTCCCAGGCAGATCAAGGTGCAAGAGGAGTGACGATGCAGGAAATGGAGGCACTCAGGTCAAAGCATCCCTGTGCACAGACAATGTTCGATCTACAGATTGATCAAGTTCAAGCCTAATCATCATTCAACCATGCGTGAATATAACCAAATGAAACAGCATTCCTCTGCAACTAAGGTGCAAAACACATTACCATCAGCACACTGCACAAATAGCACATATGGCTATGATTTCGTTAAAACATCCATTCACCAAAAAAAATATATATAAAGCTCAAATCCCTCAGCGCAATGACTTGATTATGGTAAGTTGGCCTGGTCTAGCTTCTTCTTTCACTGAGTGAACACTAGAGGGCAGCACTGACAGGAGGAGCCAGACCCCGGCCCAGTACCGATGTCAGCGTGCTCCACAGAGGCTCTCCCACACCGCCTCGGCATCTCCTCTCCTGGTCAGCTTTTGCTGCTGATTTTAACGAGTCTTGGGGCCAGAGTCAATTGTGGTGATGGTAAGGCTTGTCATTTGGTAACAGGCCTGGTGGATCTTCTGTGGTAATTTGGCCCATAACCTTCTGAACCTTTCCAATCTGGGCTTTCACCAACAAATCTAACTATATGGCAGTACACGTGGTGGAGGAGCCAGAGCATGTTGTAGGAAATTGGTTGGAGTGGATAGACAAGATGAAGAATTGGGAATGCGGGAGTGGTGCTCTCTCTTAATGGCAGCAAGAACCTCTTGTTGCTGAGGTATGTGGCACGTGTGGTTCACATTCTACTCCAGTGCTACAGCAATCACCTGAAGCATCTTCAAGATATCCAAAATGGATATGTTCATTGGGTCATGATGTACAGGCCTCCAGCTAAAGAGGTGAAAAGCCTACCCAACACAGCTCTCATCAAGGTAGCCAGCTTTGCATATGGCTGCATCAAACTTTGCATAGAACTGGAGAGTGCAAACATCAAGTTTTATGACACACTAAGCTTCTATTTGACCTTGATGTAGGGAAGGATGTGCATGGACTCATTGCCTCACAATGAGTTTGAAGCGATTTGGCATGTCAACAAATACATTCAAAAACTTCTAAGTTGTACCGTGGAGAGCATTCTGACAGGCTGCATCACTGTCTAGTATGGAGGGGCTACTGCACAGGACTGAAAGAAGCTGCAGAAGGTTGTAAATCTAGTCAGCTCCATCTTGGATACTGGCCTACAAAGTACCCAGGACATCTTTAGGGAGCGATGTCTCAGAAAGGCAGCGTCCATTATTAAAGACCTCCAGCACCCAGGGCATGCCCTTTTCTCACTGTTACCATCAGGCAGGAGGTACAGAAGCCTGAAGGCACACACTCAGCGATTCAGGAGCAGCGTCTTCCCCGCTGCCATCCGATTCCTGAATGGACTTTGAAGCTTTGGACACTACCTCACCTTTTTTAATACACAGTATTTCTGTTTTTGCACATTTTTAAATAATCTATTCAATATACATAATTGATTTACTTGTTTGTTTATTACTATGTTTTATTTTATTTATTATTTTTTTAAAATCTCTCTGCTAGATTATGTATTGCATTGAACTGCTGCTGCTAAGTTAACAAATTTCACGTCACATGCCGGTGATAATAAATCTGATTCTGATCCTGACAATGCTACATTCATTTGGGCCTTGCTGCAAATCCTGTCCTCAGTAGAAAGCTTTTGTGGATAAACACCTTTGACTACATCCATCAGGCAGTGGTCAGCGTGGATTATATGGAGACACTGCAAGGGAAGGAGCTGTTGGTTCCTGCGGGACAGTTGTCTCAGCAAACTGTCAAAATCACGAGGCAGAATACCTTGTTGCCATAACTGATAGATGGGCAGCCAGACCTTGTTTGGCTGGAGGTAAGAAGAACCCTCCCAGTAAAATCTTTCATTTTGGAGCCTACAACCCATTGCATGCTGCCCTCACTTCACAGCAGTGCAGACTGAACAATGGTCCACCTCTCATGCACAAGTAAAATGAGAAACTTACATATTGCATCAGAGGCAAATAACATGATATAAGCAGCATTCACAAAAAAACATAAATGTAAATTATATACAATTTTTACAAGGAAACCAAAATAGAAGTTACACTAAAACAACAAAATTCCATTTAGTGCAAAGTGATCAGAGTGGCTATGGTGTTGTAAATTGTATTGCTGATTAGGATTTTGTCAGTTGGTTCAAGAACAGAATGGTTAAAGGGAAGTAGCTGTTCTTGAATCTGGTGGTATGGGATTTCAGGCTTCTGTACCTCCTGGCTGATTGGCTGCATAAAGTGGTGTGGCCCCGATGGTGAGGATCTATGATGTTAGATGTTAACTTCTTATGGTAGTACCTCCTCTAGATACTGCCGATGGTGGGGAAGGATATATTGGGGGTAGTCGTCTACTGTCTGCAGTTTTGTAATGTTCCTGTGCATTTGAAATGCTGTACCAGATCAAGATGCAACCAGTCAGGATACTTTCAACCGTACATCTGTAGAAGTTTGTTAGACTGCTCAGTGGCAAGATGAACCACCTTAATCGGGGAAAGTAAAGACATCGGTGAGCTTTCCTTGTGATTGCCTCTGCGTGCTGGGCCCAGGACGGGTCATTTGATATGTTAATGCAGAGGAATTCAATGCTCCTGACTCTCCACCAGCAATCTCCCAATGTAGACTGGTGCATGTTCACCCTCCTTCCCCCTCTTGAAGTCAACGATCGGCTGAGGTTGTCTCAGCATCACTCTGTCCTATCGCTCTGGTAAGCCGACCCATGTGATTCATCCAACAATAGTACTGTGGCTGATGAACTTGTAGACGGCACTGCAGCTGCGCTTAACCTCAAAGTCATGGGTGAGTCTATCAGGATAAATTGGATGGACTTGAGATCTCTCCGATGTTCACGTACGTGGGCCTTGCGTGCATTCGTATCATCCCAGACCTCAAGGGATGTCCATCAATAACCATGATGCAATGGTCTACCCTGAGAGGTAGGCTTGGTCGGGAGTCCAAGCTGCGTGCGCAGAGTCTGGTCCAGAAAGTTGCGGGCTGCACAGAATCCACCAGAGCTGTCGGGGTATGGAGGAGGATAGAGAGAGTGAGTCAGGCTCCGGAGCTGGAATGAGAGGCCGGGAGGAGTTTAACAGATAGAAAGCCCCTTGTCTCTACCTGGTGGTGCCGTTTTACTGGACACAGTGGGCATTTGATGTGTAGGCAACCAATGGCAAAAATAGTAAGCGTACAAGTTGTTCCTCCACTGACGCTCACGCTCGGGGGGGGGGGGGGTGGAATTAAGGGAGCTCTCCTTAACTGTATGGGTGCCGGAGACATTGTTGATGAGGATCCTCCAGCCTGAAGTGGTTCTGGGAATGGAAATGGGGTTCTGGTTGATGATCTCCAAGGTAGTTCCATAGGACGCTTCTCAATTCAGAAGGCCAGAGTGATAACGCTTTTGAGGTCGGTGGGCACCTCCCAGCTAGACAGCTCATCTTTCTAGCGCTCCATGATGGTCATGAGCCAGCAGCACTTCCGCATTGCAGCTGCACACCACCATGGATTCTATGGTGTAATCCAGCACCAAGCATCAGGCTTGATGCAGGCAAAGCATCCGATCCTTTGCCCCCTTCCACTTCCTGGATGGTCAAAAATCCAGTGTATCTCTGCAGTAAATTCCTCATATTTATTGCAAATGGTGGTTTTGTTCTACCAGTTAGCAGTGACCCAGGTCGGAGCTTACCCAGTCAGGAGAGGGATAATGAAGAGCTGTCTGGAGCCCAAAGGGTAAGACGCACTGGAACAGGAATCGGGTTGTGGGATCCCTCAAAGCGTTCAGGCACTGGAATCTGGGGCTCCAAGGGAGGATGTTGACTGGTGCAGGGTTGCTGCATTGAGACAGAGATCTGATTGAGAATGGCATGCAGATGGCCATTGGTTTTCTTCTGCTTCAGGATTGTGTGCTCCAGTTGACAGGTGACATCCTTTAGGTGAACGTATTCTGCTCGGTCAGTTGTGGGTTCACTTCTCCTGTCAGGAATGGAGAGGAGGCTAGACCCGTGAGCAGAGCAGAGCAGAGGAGTAAGCAATAAACTGCATAATAACAAGACATGAGGGGCGAGAAAACAGGAGAGAACAGATACTTAAGGCAACAAGTTAACTGAAAGCTAGGAGCAACTGGTTGAGGCTGGATTGGTTTGTATGAGTGAGCCAAGGGCTGTGGGTTAGAGCTGGGTTTAAATAGGCTGCAGATAGTGAGCTGGAAACCAGTGGCAAGTGAGTCCCATTAGCTGGGTGGAGATTGGAATATGTCTGCCTGCGTAGGCCTCACATCACTAGATGATTCCCCGAAGATTATCCTTTATCAGGACCATTGTTATGTTCTCTTTCATCAATCAGTTGGTCTACGCCCACCTGGACAAGCCAGCGAGCACTGTGAGGGTCATGTTTTTTGACTTCTCCAGTGCGTTCAACACCATCCGCCCTGCTCTGCTGGGGGAGAAGCTGACAGCGATGCAGGTGGATGCTTCCCTGGTGTCATGGATTCTTGATTACCTGACTGGCAGACCACAGTACATGTGCTTGCAACACTGTGTGTCCAACAGAGTGATCAGCAGCACTGGGGCTCCACAGGGGACTGTCTTGTCTCCCTTTCTCTTCACCATTTACACCTTGGACCTCAACTACTGCACAGAGTATTGTCATCTTCAGAAGTTTTCTGATGACTCTGCCATAGTTGGATGCATCAGCAAGGGAGATGAGGCTGAGTACAGGGCTACGGTAGGAAACTTTGTCACATGGTGTGAGCAGAATTATCTGCAGCTTAATGTGAAAAAGACTAAGGAGCTGGTGGTAGACCTGAGGAGAGCTAAGGTACCGGTGACCCCTGTTTCCATCCAGGGGGTCAGTGTGGACATGGTGGAGGATTACAAATACCTGGGGATACGAATTGACAATAAACTGGACTGATCAAAGAACACTGAGGCTGTCTACAAGAAGGGTCAGAGCCGTCTCTATTTCCTGAGGAGACTGAGGTCCTTTAACATCTGCCGGATGATACTGAGGATGTTCTACGAGTCTGTGGTGGCCAGTGCTATCATGTTTGCTGTTGTGTGCTGGGGCAGCAGGCTGAGGGTAGCAGACACCAACAGGATCAACAAACTCTTTCGTAAGGCCAGTGATGTTGTGGAGATAGAACTGGACTCTCTAACGGTGATGTCTGAAAAGAGGATGCTATCCAAGTTGCATGCCATCTTGGACAATGTCTCCCATCCACTACATAATGTACTGGTTGGACACAGGAGTACATTCAGCCAGAGACTCATTCCACCGAGATGCAACACAAAGCGTCATAGGAAGTCATTCCTGCCTGTGGCCATCAAACTTTACAACTCCTCCCTTGGAGGGTCAGACACCCTGAGCCAATAGGCTGGTCCTGGACTAATTTGCTGGCATAATTTACATACTACTATTTAACTATTTATGGTTTTATTACTATTTATTGTTTATGGTGCAACTGTAAAGAAAACCAATTTCCCCCGGGATCAATAAAGTATGACTATGACTATGACTATCCAAATACCTTCGAAATCTGTTAAAGGTTTCTGTCAAAACTATCCATCCACAATTTGAATTTAAGCCCCCGTCATTAAGGGTAGAAAACAATTTTAAATCCATGCTCTCCACATATTGTCTTCTCTGGCAAAGGAAATGAATCATTCCTATTGTTTTGTTTAGGACACTTGACACCTTGATTAAAACTACCAGTCAAAGAATGAGTATTCTGGGCAGACCCTCTGCAATTTCCCCAATTTCTTTCAGTATTCCGTGATGCATTAGATCTTGCAATCAACTTCCACTGGACTTCCAGCCTTTATGTGACATGACAAAAACCAGGCTTCTAAGTCATACTGATTTATTAGAGGTTACTTCTGGAAAATGAGTGGCACTGACAGAATCTTACAAAGAAGTATTAAAATCACCTGGATCAGTCATTAAACAACAAACATGGATTAAATGTATCCATACTGAACACTCACACAAATAGCGATCTATTCAGCCCAGCCTGATGCTTTTACAGTTCGGACCATTTGGAGTTTGGAGTTCAATCTTGTGCTACCTGTAAGAAGTTTGTACATTCCTCATGGTGACTACGTTGGTTTCCTCCAGGTGCTCTGGTTTCCTCCCACTTTCCAAGGATGTACCGGTTAGTAGGCTAATTGGTCATTGTACATTGTAATGAAATTAGGCTCGGGTTAAATAGGTGGGTTGCTGCGAGGTGTGACTCTTTGGGCCACAAGGGCCTGTCAATGCTGTATCTCTAAATAAATTAAAAATTGTCATCAATCCTGAAACCTACTTTTTTTTATTGTGATATCATGATAAAGATCTCATCACTGAATGTGAAAACGATCCACCACGTCCTGCAAAGCGAAACTTAACTGTTTTACAGGAAGTGGGAGCAAATTATTTTCGATTAGCTTTGTTTTTATTTGGTATATCCTGCAAGGCAGAAAGCCATTTAATTTCTGGTCAACATCACAGAAGTAAGCCAAGTTGTGTTTGACACTATTAGGCCATGCATTAGCTAGGTAAATTAATCAAATGTATCAGTGCAGCAGTGTCATGGAAACTATAAGCACACAGTTTGTGAACATTCAGTATGGCATCTAAAACTTAAGCACCCTTCTATAGAAGTGCAGTGGAGAGTATACCAACTGATTGCATCATGGCGAGGCATGGAAACACCAATTCCTTTGAAAGGAAAAGCCAACAAAAAGTAGTGGATACAGCTCAGTCCATCACGGGTGAAGTCCTACCTACCACTGAGCACATCCACAAGGAGCTCTGTCACAGGAAAGCAGCATCTACCGACAAGAGTGCCAGAATCCAGGCCATGCTCTCTCCTCGCTGCCACCATCAGGAAAGAGATACTGGAGTCTCAGGTTCAGGAGCAGTTAATTCCCCTCAATTATCAGGCTCCTGCATCAGCATGGATAACTTCACTCGGCCCAATACTGAACTTATTTCACAACCTATGGGATCACTTTTAAGGACTCTTCAACTCATGTTCTTGCTACTTATTGCTTAATTATTTATTATTCTTATTTCTTTTTCTTTCCCATTTTCTATCTGTACAGTTTGTTATCTTTGCACATTGATTGTTTGTCCAGCTTTGCTGTGTGCAGTTCTTCATTGATTCTATTGTCTTTCTTTGTACTTACTACAAATGCCCACAAAAATAAATCTCAGGGTTGGATATGCTGACGTATATGTACTTATTAATAAATTTATTTTGAACTTTGAACTTCGCTCTGATTTTTTTTTTCATTTGCAGTACATTTAATTAGTGCTTTGGGGATGTGATAGAGAAAGAAAAGACTTGTCTTTTATGTGGTGCCATTCTTGAACTTGGCAAACTGAAATACTTTGGGAACTGTAGGGAGTTATAGCAGCAGTTAGTGAGAAATGTATTGAAGCCAAAGCTTAGAAAATACAATTGAATTACCTAAGTCCATTCTAATGGTATCTTTGTACAAGAACAAAACTGTCAAGGTTAGGCATCAGTACACCACAAAATAACAGTGAAATTACTATCAACCTCAGACTCCATAATCAGCATGGTGGTTATGTAATGAATATTAGAAAAGATAATATGTTTTAGAGGATAGAAATTTTTAATATTTTAGCTTCTCTTTTATATCTCGTGGAGAAACTTTTAGCAAGACGTTATGGGCAAACATTTGCCATAAGGCTAATCTAAAGTTTGGATTACTCTATAACTGAAGGAATTATTTGGTAGAGGCCTTTTACTTGAGTCTGTAATTGAACACTGTGACTAAGCACTTTACTAGTCAACTGATGGACAGGAATGGATCAGAATTAAGATCTCACTCTTCTCTCTAGAGAAGATAAGAAGTATAGTGTATTTAATATTTCAGTAATAATTGAGTAAAGTTGTAAATATATTGTTTTATTAAACATTCTCTATTAGTTTAAATAATTCATTATGGGTTATATGTAAAAGTATGTGAATGGCATATGTCATTGCACCACCGTGTCATTCTGTATGTGCACATTTCACAGAAGTAAAAACAGTGTACATGTTTATCCTAGTCTCCCATGTTAGTTACAAAACATAACAGTGGAGATGAGGAAAATTTAGAATGAGCCCGAGGCGACAATCAATCTGTTGACATACAGGAAGTTCTTGGTTCACAAGGGAGAGACAGAGACAGTCGAGTTTAAAAAAAAGTCAAAAAAAGCATGAAAGTCACGGGTTCATAAACAGTGAGTAGCGGGTGAGAAGAATCATAAATTTAAAGAGTATCAGAAATGGCTGGTTACGTCTGAAAGATATACATGTTCAGTTGTATCACAGGTAACTGGGTGATGTATATCGAGCAAATTAAGCAGTATTTTAAAACAAATGGTGTGAGTGGCAGTTTTGCTGAGTGTATTTAATAAAAGAGCAAACAGTTTGTTTAGAAGTTTAACTGCTCCAACCAAACCTGCTGAAATAAGCTTTGCTGTTATCGTGAAAGTAATGCAGGAACATTTAGAAATGAAACCATTGTTGATTGTGGAATGCTTTAGGTTTCATAGGCAGAATGAAAAGGATAAGGGAGTCCATTTCAACGTGTGTGGCTGAATTGAAGAGATTATCTGAGCATTGTCAGTTCAGTGATGGGTTTAATGATGCACTGAGAGATCATTTAGTTTGTGGGATCTTACAAGAAAGCATTCAAAAACAGCTCGCATTTATAAGAGCAGTTGAAATCACTGTATCAATGGAAACAGCAAACAGAGACACATTGAGTTGCGGTCAGATATGGCAGTGAGCGTGAACAAAACAAGAAATGCCTGGCCGAACAAATTGTGTTACCGTTGTGGCAGAGGCTCACATACGCCAGACCAATGTAGGTTTCATGGCAAAACTTACAGAAAATGCAACAAAATAGGACACATACAAAGAGCATGTTGGGCAGACAAAAGTAAATGGACTGTACAAGGAAGAGAAAAAGACAAAACGTCATGTTGCAATTTCAAAAAGAACATTAATCTGTGTGCTGTTGATGAAAAATCAGATAATGATGAGAGTGACACAGGACCAAGTAGACTTAAGATTTCAAATGTGAAAACTAACAATAGATAAGTAATATAGTTTACATCAGAAGTGAATGGAAAATTAATTAAAATGGATTTGGACACTGGCTCGGTAAAGTGAGCTTGAGTGGCATTGCAAAGATACTGACCTGAATCCTACAGATATCCAACTTACAAATGTAGAAAAGATAACTCTTGTAGGAATGACATTCATAGCAGTGAAATACAACAACCAACAATCCACTTTGGGCTTGTATGTGGTAAAGACAGGAGGGGCCACAATTGGCAGAGAAAAGAACAACTTGATGGTGATCCATCCACCTTGCATGCCACATCCCCTGTAATAGTCAACTGAAAGCGAATTAAGAAAAGTACTGGATGATGCCACAGCAGTGTTCAAGAATGGCATTGGAAAACTCAAACATATCAAGGGTAAAATAGTGTTAAATGAAAGTACCACACCCAAGTTTTACAAAGCCTGTTCAGTTCCTTATACCATCTGTGATAAAGTAGCCAGTGAGCCAGATCGCATGGAGGCTGAAGGAATTCATTTCAGGTTGTCTGCAGCTGATGGGCAACACCAGTGGTCCCAGTAGCCAAGAGGAATGGCTCTGTCAGGATTTGTGGTGATTCTAAGGTCACCATCAACCCAGTAATGAAAGTAGATCAACACCCTCTGCCCATGACAGAGGATAACTCTGCAGGCCTTTCTGGAGGGATATACTTCATCAAAATGGACTTAGTGGAGGTCCACCTACAGATGGAGATGGAAGAAGAGTCCAAAGAGTTTCTCACCATAAACACTCACAAGTTGCTTTATCACTGTAATAGGCTTATTTTTAGAGTAGCATCTGCTCCTGTACTCTCACAGAAATCTGAGGACCTGGTGCTGCAAAGCTTCCCAGCAGTTATTGTTACTGGATGACATCATTGTTACCGATAAAATTGACAAGGAACATCTCCATAATCTTATGACATGGTGAAAAAGATTTGAAGATCATGGGCTCACGGCATGATGCAACAAGTGTGAATTATTTAAACCAAACACATAATTACTGTGGTCACAACATCAATGCATAAAAATTACATAAGTGTGCTGAGAATATTCAAGCAGTAGTGGGTGCCCCAGGGCCAAAGAACGTGTCACAGTTGTGGTCTTTTTTTGAGGATTTGTCAATTACTGTGATAGATTCCTGCCAAAACTGGCTGCTGTGCTCTACACCATGAACTCATTACTATAGATTGGGAAGAAATAGCAATAGATTATGAGAGCACTCAGTCCTCTTTTATTGTCATTTAGAAATGCATACATGCATTAAGAAATGATACAATGTTTCTCCAGAGTGATATCACAGAAAACAGGACAAACCAAAGACTAATACTGACAGAATCATAATTATAACATATAGTTACAGCAGTGCAAAGCAATACCATAATTTGATGAAGAACAAACCATGGGCGCGGTAAAAATAATCTCAAAGTCCCTGAGTCGATTGACTCCCGAGTCCCCGATAGCAGGCGGCAAAAGGGAGAAACTCCCTGCCATAAACCTCCAGGCACCGTCAACTTGCCAATGCCTTGGAAGCAGCCGACCACAGTGGACACTGAGTCCGTCCGCCCGAAAACTTCGAGCCTCCGACCAGCCCCTCCGATACAGCCTCCCGAGCGCCATCCTCTGCCGAGCGCCTTCAACCTAGCCCCGACCGCTGAAACACGCAAAGCCAAGGATTCGAGGCCTCCTGCTCCGGAGATTCCGGTTACCACACAGTAGCAGTGGCAGCGAAGCGGGCATTTCAGAAGTTTTCCAGATCTTCCTTCGTACTCTCACATCCGTCTCCATCAAATCAGAATTGTGCACGGTCCCCTACTTGACAGATTACAGATATCATTCACCGGAGAGGCCGCGTGCGCTGCTGTTGCGCCGCCATCTTCTCCTCCTCAATACATGAAGCAGTGTGAGGTAGCTTTCAAAAAGATAAAGGAAATGGTGACGTCAGACCCTTTACTCACACATTATGATCCACACAGTGCAGTAAAGCTTGACTGTGACACCTTGCTTTATTGTATAGCTGCGGTTATATCACGTGAATGTCCCATAGCCTTTGCATCATGTTCCCTGACTGCTGCAGAAAAATATTATGTAGAGATTGACAGAGAGGCCTTGGGTCTGGTCTGAGGTGTACAATGTTTCAACCAGTCTTGTGTGGGAGAGAGTTTACCCTCATGACTGATCATCAGCCACCAGCGTCCATTTTCAATCCACGGAGGGCTGTTCCACTAACAGCAGCAGCACGAATACCGATAGGGCTCTGTTTCTTGGAGGGCACAATTACAAGATCAAATTCAAGAGGACAGCTAATCACGGAATTGCTGATGGATTGTCCCGTTTATTCTTGGAAAAGGAAGTACCTGAAAAATTTACAAAAGAGGACACTTCTCTTGAAATATTCTCTCTAATGCAAAGCGAAAGTGTCCCTGTTACGCAGAGATGATTCAAGTGGGAAACAAAGAAGGCCCCACACTGTCTCAGGTCTACGTGGCCACCCAACATGGCTGGTATGTGCAGCAGAAATTCTAGTTGCCCCTTTTTTACCAGCGCCAGGCTGAATTTGCCCTTGACAAGGTTGCCTTATGTCAGGATTGAGAGTTGTACCGTTGACTCTAAGACCTTAAGTGTTGGAGGAGCTGCCTGCCGGGCATCTAGGTATGGTCAAAACGTGGTCAGGTGTTGGCTGGAAGCTTTGTCTGGTGGCCTGGGACACATCAGCAGATCGAGTAGCTTATCATGCTCTGTTTGGGATGCCAACACATGCAGAAGGTGCCAAGAGTAGCACTTCTGCATCCAGGGAATGACCGGCATTGCCCTGGCAAAGGATTCATGTGGTTTTAGGCAGACCATTCATGGGCACCAATCTCTTGGTAGTAGTGGATGCAGCTACAAAGTGGCCAGAAGTGTTCGCAATATCCTCCACTACTGCTTTGCACACCGTTGATGTGTAGAGAATCCTTTTTTCAAGGACTGGTGTTCCAGAACACTTAGTGACAATGGACCACAGTTTGCTGCAGTACAGTTTCAGTGATTCCTGAAAACGAATGGACAAACACACCTAACATCTGCATTGTACCATCCAGCTACAAGTGGCTTGGCAGAAAGGTTTGTCCAAAGTCTAACGAACTCACTGCAATCAATGTCAGCAGAACACACTACACTGACACTGAATCAGAAGCTTGCCAATTTCCTCCTTGTATATTGCAATGCAGCACACTCTACAACCAACAACTCATCAGCTCTGCTGTTCCTGGTCATCCCCTTGCACTCACACTCAGATCTCCTCAAACCCAACCTTCACAGGAGTATGCAGGACAAACAGCTGAGACAAATTGAGGGCTCCTCAAACACGGAGTTACAGTGTTCCACTCCTGGGCAAGCAGTCCTGGCAAGGGACCATAGAGGTGATCGAAAATAGGCTCTTGGAAAGATAACAGACAGGACTGGGCCACTCCCCTACACAGTGGAGATTGTGTCTGATGTCATCTGGAGACGACTCATTGATCTGTTGAGGAGAGCAGAGTCAATTGTTAGAGAAGAAAGGTGTCCAGAGCTGTCAGAACCGCTTTCTGCAGTCCCAGAGACAACTCCTACAATCATCATAGAGGAGGCCAGAAGGCAAGGAGGGAGGAGAGTGTATATTTAATATTTCAGTAGTATTGGAATAATATTGTTCATATATTATTTGATTAAGCATTCCTTGCTTGTTTAAATAATTCATTGTGGATTATAGTACTTTGTACATGAATGGCATACGTACTAGCAAGGCATTTGACAAGGTCCCCCACGAGAGACTCATCCAGAAAGTCATGAGGCATGGGATCAGTGGAACCTTGGCTGTTTGGATAAAAAAAATTGACTTAAAGGAAGAAAGCAGAGGGTAGTAGTGGAAGGAAAGTATTCTTGCCTGGAGGTCAGTGACTAGTGGAGTGCCGCAAGGATCTGTCCTGACCCCTGCTCTTTGTGATTTTTATAAATGTCCTGGATGAAGAGGCGGAAGGATGGGTGAGTAAGTTTGCAGATGACACGAAGACTGGAGGAGTTGTGGATGGAGCTGTAGGTTGTCGAAGGTTACAAGAGGATATAGATAGGATGCAGAGTTGGGCAGAGAAGTGGCAGATGGAGTTCAATTCGGATAAGTGTGAGGTGATGCATTTTGGAAGGACAAACCAGAAGGCTGAGTACAGGGTTAATGGTCGGTTACTTAAGAGTGTGGATGAACAGAAGAACCTTGGGGTTCAAATCCATACATCCCTCCAGGTCGCTGCACAGGTTGATAGGATAGTTAAGAAGGCCTGTGGGATGCTAGGCTTCATTAATAGTGATTGAGTTCAAGAGTAGGGAGGTCATGTTGCAACTCTACAAATCTCTGGTGAGACCACACTTGTATTGAGTATTGTGTTCAGTTCTGGTCACCTCATTATAGGAAGGATGTGGAAGCTATGGAGCGGGTGCAGAGGAGATTTACCAGGATGTTGCCTGGATTGGAAAACAAGTCTTATGAGGAAAGGTTAGCAGAGCTGGGACTTTTCTCTTCGGAGCGTAGAAGGATGAGAGGGGACTTGATAGAGGTCTACAAGATTATGAGAGGAATAGATAGGGTGGATAGCCAGTACCTGTTTCCCAGGTCATGAATAGCAAACACCAGAGGGCATATGTACAAAGTTAAGGGAGGGAAGTTTAGGGGAGACATGAGGGGTAAGTTTTTTACACAGAGGGTTGTGGGTGCCTGGAATGACTTGCCAGGGATGGTGGTGGAGGCTAAAACATTAGGGGTATTTAAGAGCCTCTTGGGCAAGCACATGCATGAAAGAAAAATAGAGGGTTACGGGGTAGTGTGGGTTTAGTACTTTTTTTTAAGAATACATGGGTCGGCACAACATCGAGGGCCGAAGGGCCTGCACTGTGCTGTAGTATTCTGGTGTCCAGTGTCGAGTGTCTACTGTCATTACGTCACCACATCATATGTGTCCTCCTCATGAAAGTAAAAACAAAGAGTACACATTTATCCCATTCTCCCGGGCTTTTCTTTCAATTGGTGCTTCCCCTTGGTCAACTCAGCTTCGTTATTGTGGGTTAGCACAGCCGCGTTGCAGTTAGCACAATCATTTTACAGTGGTAGAGAGCGATCGGCCATTGGCGTTCAATTCCCGAAAGGAGTTTATGCATTCTCCCCGCCATCGCGAGGGTTTCCTCCGGGTTCTCCGTCTCCCTCCCACATTCCAAAGACGCACGGCTAGAGCTAGTAAGTTGTTACGCTTGCTATGTTGGCACTGGAAGCATGGCAACACTCGTGTGCTGTCCAGCACAACCCTTGCTGATTTGATATGACGCAAACAACAAATTTTACTGTATGTTTCGATGTACATGTGACAAATAAAATCACGGCAGTAATTTTGTAATCATACATAAAATCAAAGGAAAGGTGTCTGGGATATACTCTGCATCCATCTGGAGTAGACATTAAAGTAATAGTGCATCTCAGAGTTATTAGGGGCTGAGGATCCTCTATACTTTTTTCACTTGCCTTTAACTGCAGTATTTTTGCCTACTTACCTTCAGTAAGCTCAGACTAACTGTAATTGTATTTCTGCAGTTGAAATGTGCTCAATTAGAGGAGCAAAATTTGAACCTGTTGCTTTTTGGTTTGTGTGAGTTGTTACAGGTCGACCTTCATTAATCTGACTACCTGTAATCCGGTTCCTTCGATAATCTGGCACTGATTATGCTTAATGTGATCCTTCTGTAATTCGGCATTTTCACTAATCCGGCACTCTTCAGGTCCCGGTGGTGCCGGATTAGTGAAGGTCGACCTGTACTTCTTCACATTGTTAAATATCTAGTAAGCCATTAAGTGTGCATAAAATTTTGTAATTTTAATCTATAATTCAACTTAATTCAAAGAAACCAGACACCCTTAGCTTCTGCCGGGATAGTTGCTTTCAGTACGGCTAAGGTTGTCAGTGAAAACCTTTGAGTTAGGGATGGGAAGGGAAATAAAGCCCTCATTGTTACTCTGCAACGTTTCCTGGTAATGTCCAGTTATACTGTAGATGTAAACGGAAAGTGGGATTGTGCTTTGCTCTGAGGACTGATCAGGGTGTCTGGTATTATTTTGAACAGCAGCAGAGTGACTGCAATCGTGATGCACAATCTTGACCAATCCTTTACTTACAGAGATGCTGTGTAACCCAGTGAGTTTCTCCCAGAACTTTTTTTTTGCTCTGACTATAACATCACCAGTTGCCATGACTGCAATTGCCTGCAGGTGAGAAAAGAGGAACTAGCAGAAAATAAAAAGAAGGCAAAATTCTCTTAACTTCTATTGTCTTTTGAGAAAATGCATCTGTTAAGAGATTATTTAATACTTCCCATTACACTTTATGACTTTTTGATATATAGTTTTCATTACCTTTTATAAGTAAGATGCCTAATTTTGTTTTACAATGATTTTGTAATTATTTAATTGGAAATGGAGCCTAGTCTGTGCTTATTTGACTAATTTAAAGCAAGCAAACATTTCCGTTAGAATTTGGCAATGATATACCTCCCTTTTTATTTGGCATTTCTGGTGAATGACTTAACTCCATGTGGAATTTATGGGTTCCGAGATGACTAATGAGGCCTTATGAGACCTGTACATTCATCCACAGATCAGGCTGGAGCTGCCTGACAATGTGGACAACTTGTGAAGAGTTGTATTCCTTCTGCTATTTACATTGGGCCCTGTGTGCTCCTGATGATTCTCAACACAATCCCAACTTCTCCTTTGCTTTGAGGGTTCATATGCCAATTTCCCACATGGTCGGAATATTACATTTTTTTACAGGGAGGCTGTAAGTACTGTTGAATTGTTTTCTTCATCCATTTGGCAATTTCATGATGAAATTCGGATTCAGAGCCTGAAGTCAGGCATGCAGGCGATGTGGTGTGTCAAATCAGAACTGACCGAATGTGTCATTAGGATCCCATTGTTTGGTGTTCGATCTGTGAGAGGGCGCTGTAGTTGATTTATCTATTCTTCCAGTGTAAACACAAAAGATTCTGCAGATGCTGGAAATGCAGAGCAACAGGCACAAAATGCCAGAGGAACTCAGCAGGTCAGGCAGCATCTATGGAGAGGAATAAAGAGTCGACATTTTGGGCCGAGACTTGATTCTTTCCCATAAATGCTGCCTAACCTGCTGAGTTCTTCCAGTGTAAATTAAGGATTTGATAGAGATAGTTTGGCTGGCACCTCTCTTGTGTGCTGAAGTGTCTGTTGTAACTAAACCATGTCCTAAATGCAAACATAAGGACAAGGAGCACTTCAGAGAGCAATCTGTGTGAATGTAAGGCTTTGTGAGGGTTGTGAAATCATAATCTTATCATTCTTCCTCAGATTACCAGTTTCTGTGCTGGCACTCTGAAATCAATGGTGAATTTTATCATCAATGATTTCCTTCACTGAGAATTGGGCCCTGAGGCACATGAAGGTAGCTGGCGCGACATGGTTCACATCTTATAGTCAAATTGAGTTCATTGTCATATCCACAGTACAGTTAGGCACCGGGACATCTTGTTTGCAGCAGCTTGCAGGTTCTTACAACACACAGAATATAAATTATCCAAGAGAGTGAAGAGAAACAAAAATACTGTGGAAAACATGATATTATTGCAAAAAACCTCTCAAGTTAGAGACAAGACCATGGTACTACAAGAGTTAATCCACAGTGTTCCATTGCTAAATTAGAATTAGAGTTGTGCAAGTCACTTCAAGAACCTAATGGTTGTAGGGAAGTAACTGTTCCTGAACCTGGTTATGTACATACTTCTGAACTACTTGAAGTCCAGTCTTGATTGATGGTAGCAGTGCGAATAGGGTTTCTCCTGAGTGGTGGTGATACTTGATGATAGATGCTAACTGCTTGAGGCAGTACCTCCTGTAGATTCTGTCCTTGGTGGGGAGGTCTGTGTTTGTAATGGACTGTTCTGAGCCTTGGAATTGCAGTACCAGGCCACAATGATACTTTCAACAGTGAAACGCAGAAATTTGTTCTAGTATTTGGTGACATGGTGAATTTCTAAGGAAGAAGACCATGCTTTCTTTGTGATTGCATCTATATGGTGGGCCCAGGACATGTCTTCCAAGATGTTAATGCCTAGGAATTTGAAGCTGCCTATTCTCTGCATCTCTGACCCATCAAAGAGAACTGGTGTGTGGTCTCCTGACTTCCAACCTTTAGCTCTTCAATTTTGTTGACGATGGGTGTGAAGTTGTTCTGCGGCACCACTCAACCTCTCATTCTTGTACACTACTCATCATCCCCCCGTGATTTGACAACAGCAGTGTTATCGGTGAATTTATAGATGGAATTGGAGCTGTGATTAGCCACACAGTGTGAGCTGTAAAGAGAGTAGAGCTGGGGCTAAACACTTTTCTTTTGATGCACTTGTGTCGAAGGTCAGTGGGGAGATGTAGTGGATCCATATTGTGCCTGATGGTTGACTATAGTTCAGGATTGGTTTCAATGACATTCTTTGTTGAATAACTTTCTAATATAGTTCACTTCCTGCTACTTAATAGTAGATTTGGGTGAGATACCCAGATGGTGTGTTCAAATTGTACCATCATAAGAATGAGCATCAGCAGTAAGGTAGGTGAGAAATCATACAAAATAAGCCAATAATTGAAAAGGTCATGTACTTGAATCATGAAAGTTCACCTAAAATATAGAAATCAATAATAAATTTTGAGTTGGAACTACTATTTACTTTGATGCAGAAGCAGCATGACTTGCAAAAATTCCAGCCGAAACAATGGGCTCAGCTCAGATAAAAGGAATAAATGTTGACTTGTGAGCTAAAGCAGTATCTAATAACTGTGGAGGCCATTAAATATTCTTATTTCCAACATTTTACTGGGGGGACACTATCAGCTGAAGATATCTTTGCATAAGTCTGCAGTGAAAATGGAGGAAAATCTAAAGCATGGTTTATTTTATTTTAAGTACTTTGGATATTTGAAATGTCAACGATGTGACTGAGATGGTCTGCTGTTTTAATTGTGTGTACAAAGGAGAAAGAAACTCTTATTAGCCTTATCTCAAAAATATTACTGTGCTTTCGCAATGTAGAAGACAGTTTATTAGGCAAATCATTGGGACATTATTTTGAATAATTCACTTCATTTTTGGAATCCATAAAGTAATTTTAAAAATCAGGAATGAGATTGGGATAACCCATCAAGTTAATTGTTAATATTCACATCATGTTGCCTGCATTACTAGCTGATGTCAGGTCAGTGCCTGACACGCCTTTATGCTAAATTATTTTCTCTGTTGTGCAATCGGTAATAACAGTTGCAATAGCTACTACAATGATCTTTGAATAGCCAGTGATCTCAACATTAGCAGGGTGTCTACTGTTCTTGAAGTGACAGTGCACGTCTTCCCCAACTGATGTAGAGCTTGTACGTATGAATGAACACTTGGGAACCAGTGAGATGGACTTGTTGGCTGCTGTAGGGCTGCTTGGAGATGCCATTCAGGACGCATTTCCAATATGTAAACTGTTTTGGTTACAAATAGCTCACGGGAATAGAACCATCCCATAATCTAGGGAGGACCCGTGCAAAGCTTTGGCAATGAATACTACATGCAAAAGACCTGTGCTATCATTACGCAAGTGAACAAATAAAATTATCATCTATCAAGACACTTAAGTCCAGCACTGAATGGCTGGATATAAAAAAATATTTAATCAACTACCTGCTAAATATTGTTTGTTTAATTGTTTTTGATTTAAGACATCACTTTTTTTCTGCTGTAACAAGAATGAGATATTTTGAAGTCTCATTCTTTTCTGGTCATCAGCACTAGGAATGATATGGTTTAGCAAGAGAAGGAGCAGAAAAGTTTTGCAAGCATGTTTCTGGCACTGGATGTCTTGTTATAAAGAGAGACTGGATAGGCTGGGGCTGTTTTTGCTGGAGACTGAAGGTGATAGAAACATAGAAAACCTACAGCACAATACAGGCCCTTCGGCTCACAAAGCTGTGCCGAGCATATCCTTACCTTTAGAAATTACTTCAGGTTACCCATAGCCCTCTATTTTTCTGAGCTCCATGTATTGTCCAGGAGTCTCTTAAAAGACCCTATCGTATCCGCCTCCACCACCGTCGCCGGCAGCCCATTCCACGCACTCACCACTCTCTGCTTAAAAAATTACCCCTGACATCTCCTCTGCACCTACTTCCAAGCACCTTAAATCTGTGCCCTCTCATGCTAGCCATTTCAGCCCTGGGAAAGAGCCTCTGACTATCCACACAATCAATGCCTCTCATCATCTTATACACCTCTATCAGGTCACCTCTCATCCTCAGTCACTCCAAGGAAAAAAGGGCGAATTCATTGAACCTATACTCATAAGGCATGTTCCCCAATCCAGGCCCTTGTAAACCTCCTCTGCACCCTTTCTATGGTTTCCACATCCTTCCTATAGTGGGGCAACCAGAACTGAGCACAGTACTCCAAGTGGGGTCTGACTAGGGTCCTATGTAGCTGCAACATTAACTCTTGGCTCCTAAACTCAATTCCACGATTGATGAAGGCCAGTGCACCGTATGTTTTCTTAACCACAGAGTCAACCTGCGCAGCAGCTTTGAGTGTCCTAAGGACTCGGACCCCAAGATCCCTCTGATCCTCCACACTGCCAAGAGTATTACCATTAATACTATATTCTGCCATCATATTTGACCTACCAAAATGAACTATCTCACACTTATCTGGGTTGAACTCCATCTGCCACTTCTCAGCCCAGTTTTGTATCCTATCAATGTCCCGCTGTAACCTCTGACAGCCCTCCATACTATCCACAACATCCCCAACCTTTGTGTCATCAGCAAATTTACTAACCCACCCCTCCAGGACATTTATAAAAATCACGAAGAGTAGGGGTCCCAGAACAGATCCCTAAGGCACTCCACTGGTGACCAACCTCCACCCGTCTACCACTGCTCTTTGCCTTCTGTGGCAAGCCAGTTCTGGATCCACAAAGCAATGCCTCCTTGGATTCCATGCCTCCTTACTTTCTCAATAAGCCTTGTGTGGGTACCTTGTCAAATGCCTTGCTGAAATCCATATACACTACATCTACTGCTCTACCTTGATCAATGTGTTTAGTCACATCCTCAAAAGATTCAATCAGGCTCGTAAGGCATGACCTGCCTTTGACAAAGCCATGCTGACAATTCCCAAGGTTTGTGGTCTGCTGCATTCTTTGCTGCGTTATTGCTTGGTTAGATTGGCTGCATCATTAGGTTTAGGAAAAACAAGGTTCTTTGAATGGGTAGAGTGCCCAATGCATGATATATGTGAACAGTCAGACTGTGCTTATCTCAGTTATAGTTTGTGAAGTCCATGAACTATTTTATGTGTCTAAATTCTTATTGGTGCCTAAAGTGAGGCAGGAGAGAAAAAAAGATCCTGTTGCCACTTCATTATTTTGCACTGTTGCATTTACTAGAAAAATTGAGAGCTTGATTTTACTTGGCCATGAAGAATCGCTATGACTACAAGCAGAAGTGTCTGTTTCACTATAGAGGTCTATTCAGTATCTATTTTTAGAGGAACTTTATACAAGATATTTAACCAATAAGACTGGGATCTTCAAAAGTAAACTAAATTCTCATCAGTTTTTCATTTCAAAATAAACTTTATTCATAAAAATTGAACAGGATGTACAATACATCTCTAATTTTACATTGATATTGTCATCAAGTTAGTACCTGTGGTCTTTATTTGCGGCGAAGGTCTGGAAAAGGATGCAATATTCCTTGTCGAAGTTTGCTTTGAACAACTGCAGAACCAGGGGCTCACTGCTCCATGGGATGTCCTAGGGATTCATACTGACAGAAACAGCAACATTGGCTGGGAGATCTTCAACCAGGTGAAAGAAACACTTTGCTCTACCTGAAACTTGTTGGTCTTCCAATGTAATAAGTTGTCCATGACTGAATGGTTCCGACTAGCACATTCCAAGCTGCAGGAATAGGTACTGAGGGGAACAACTGAGCTCAGTGTAGCTAATACAAATGTTGCTGCAATTCCTGCTTCCAGGCTTGGTCCTGTGTAACAACAAAATTCCCACCAGTTGCTACCATCGTGTCTTCATGCTGCTGTTGTTGCCAGTTCTGCTGCCATCTGGAATTTCATTACCAGTTATCAGTGTCATCTTAGTTTTCTCTGCATATGAAGGCTTCGGATTTGAATTTCATACCAGTAGTTCAAATGTCAGAATTGGTACCCTATTCAACAGTTGAACGGGTTAAGGAGCAGTGGTATGGTAACTGAAGGTGATATGATAATTGCAATTTAAATATTTGGCTGAGATGTTCAATGAAAAAGCAGTAATGTGGAAATTGTAGGATGATATTTTGAAGGAAGAGATTAATTGGTTTGAAGTCCCTGATATGAAATTAATTTGATGATCTTGACTATAATATTGTTTTTAAGTCAACATTCTGGATTTTGCTGAAGTGTTAAAATTCAGCCTGTAAAATACCTGAATCTGTGTTTCATTGTCCTCCTATGGAGATGGTTTTAAGCATGAATAAGCTCATTTCCAGTTAGTCACTAAATCATACCCTGGCCAGCCTTCTGCATTACTGATCTGCCATTTTGTTTGCTAGCTGCAGTTGGAGCACCTTGATATTTGAATTGCTATGTTTCTTTGCTTGGTATTACGGGGGGGGGGGCGCAATGGTGAAAAGGATAGTGTGATGTTATTACAGCACTAGCAACCCGGTTCAATTGCCACCACTGTCAGTAAAGAATTTGTACATTCTCCCCATGACTGCATGAGTTTCCTTCGGGTGCTCCGGTCTCTTCCCACATTCTGAGGATGTACGGGTCAGTAGGTTAATTGGTCACACGGGAATAATTGGACAGTGCGGGCTCCTTGGGACAGAAGGACCGGTTGCAGTGCTGCATCTGTAAAGTTAGGAAATAACAAGTACAGAACAGCACAGCTCAGGAATAGGCTTTTCAGCCCATCATGTCTACATTGACCATGATGTTAATCTAACTCGTCCTATCTGCCTGCACATGACCTATAACCTTCTATTCCCTGCTTGTTCAGGTGTTTAACTAAATGTCCCTTCAACATTGCTATTCTATTTGCTTCTATCACATCCTGTGGCAGGGTGTTCAGGGTACCTAGCATATTCTGCATTAAAAACTAAACATCTCCTTTAGACCTTCACCCTCTCACTTGAAACCTATACCCTTAGGTATTTAACATATCCAACCTGGGAAAGGGACTCAACTGTACCTATGACTTACAATTTTAGATACTTGTCAGAATCCCCTTCAGCCTCGAACATTCAATCCAAGGTTGTTGAACCCTTTCTTATAGTTAATACACTGCAGTGAGCTATTGGTGAACTATCATGCTCAGTACATTCTTCTGGACTTTAATTATTGGGTGTGGCTACATCACAAAATTTTAGTGTAGTCATGACAAGGTTTCCTGCAGGCTTCTCAATTTCTACAGTTCTTTTTTGTTGGTCATATTTCATTGGACGGATTTTTGAAATTTGAAAGTAGACCAAGATCATTTATAACAAATGCTTCAGCTACATTGAGATTGATCACATGAAATCACATTCAGGCCAGACTTCAGTTTGCAGTATTATAAATACATTTGGAACATAGCAGCACTTTGTCAGGGGCCTTATTGAGTGAATATTTTTAATTCGTAATCCAAATTAGAGGTTAGATTTATTTTGAATTGAATATCTCTAGGGTTTCCGATAGCTAAGCAACAGTTGATCACTTATCTGTAAAATAAGCTTTTAAAACACTTGACCTTTAAGCAAACATTGAACTTTGTTTTTTTTCAATAAAGTGTTGCCTAGTGCAATATATAAAATCTAGGAAAGGGAACAATGTGAAATAAAGATTGTGCTAATGAGTGGATGAAAATTATAAAAATATATTTTTTAACAGCAGAATGCAGAACAAAATAAAAGCTGAGCTCTACACGTTTTTGTTAATTGAATGTTCATTAAGTTAACACATACCAGTATTATCAAATGACACACCATTTAGTTTTTCACCATTTGTCAAAAATAAGCACCCCTGGGTCACCCATTTAGTAATGTAATGCCTCATATGTATTCAGCATCAATATCTGAATCCTTTCCCTACATCCAGTAATAATCAATTTTACGGGCATAAAAATACCTAATTCCAGACTTGCCGCTTGTGGTCTCTGTCTACTCACTGTTATCTGAAATGAATGTGCAGGAACAATGAAGTGAACCTTCACAACCCCAGGTGCAATGAAGCTTTAGTGATGTTACATTCCAAATGGATTTATCATTACTCAATCGGAAGTTTGGCCTAACTTTGTCCTCAAAGAACTCAAAGACTCCAACAAATTTCTCAAAAATTGTTTTTATTTTATTTTATTTAGAGATACAGTGTGGAACAGGCCCTTCTGGCCTAGTGTAATGTATGGATCTATTTTTGTTCGAGAAATGACTCCCTTAGTACTATGTATAGACTGATAACTTACCTAAGGGCATTGAACTGTGCTTTCTCTTGCTGCTATTTGAATACGCCAGTTGAAGCCATCTCCTGCGTGCGTGCTTTTATTTATTTGATATGTAGTTGTACAGACACAACAAATTGGTGATGAGTACAAACCTGTACATCAGCGAATATCTGCAGTGGCAATGACAGTTAAGGGATGACAGAATTCGGAGGAAGAGGCAGTAAGTGGAAAAAATTAACAGTACGGAGAAGGTGGTTATGGATCCTAACAGAAGGACGCATGAGTAACTGCATGGTAGAGTGAAAGATACACAACTACCAAAGTTAAAATGAAAATTATATGACAATGGCCTTTTTCTGGAAAGTTGACAAATTTGATAGTGCTAATGAGGACTGGGAATCATATAACGAGAGGGTTGAACTGTATTGTGAAGTGAACAGCGTGGATGAGGTCCTAAATGAATACCTTGCTTCAGTATTCACAAGTGAAAAGGACCTTGATCAGGGTGAGGTTGAAATAGAACGGACCTGTGCAGGGCCAGATTGACCTAGTAGTAAAAGTAGCATATGCTACAGGCCCCGACTTTTCGAGGGCCCTGCCCTGCACTAAATGCTTGCAAGCTGCAGTCTGGTGAAATCAGCATCTCACATTCTCACCGTATTCTCATGACTGTTAGAGTAAGTTTTGGGCAGACGATTCATTTACACTTAAATAACTGACTTCAGCCATCAGTCTTCTGTTCTTTGACAAAGTACTGTGGATTGAGTTCATATCAATGCATTTTCTAAAAGCTGTGAATCTAGTTTCATTTGTAACAATGCACCTCTGGTGCCTCTGAGACAAGAATGCTAAGTTTACAGGTACAGGTGGCCCCCATTTTTCAAACGTTCGCTTTATGCTACCTTGCTGTTATGTAAGACCTACGTTAGTTACCTGTTTTCGCTAACAGAAGATGTTTTCAGTGAGATTATATGTAGTGAGATTTTCGCTATGCTACAGTGCTGCAATGATTGCAGAAAAGTGTGACTTTAATTTTGAAAGGGTAAGTAGGTTTAGGGCATATTTTGCAGGATGGTCTGAGTGCTTACTAAGAACTGTATGATAGAAAAATGCGCGAGGCTAAGCAGTCAAGCATACTGTCATTTTTCAAGCCTTCCACATCAGCCACAGCAGACGACGAACCTCGACCTTTGACATTGAGGCAGGCAGACATAGAAGAAGATGACCGCCTGCCCTGATGGAAGCAAACCACCCCAACCCCCGGGCCGTGAACAGATACCGATTCGCGGAGAATGCAGCGGTAGCCGGGACGCACCCAGCACATCTTTAAGAAAAAAGCTGAAGTAAACAAGCTAATTAATTAGGTGCTGCCCGGCACGTAAATGTCGGCCCAGATCAGAGGCCAATTGCGTCGCCTTTGATCTGGGCCGACATTTACTTGACACTGGTGCCAAGCTGTATCGGCCCTTGCTCTTCCCTTGGACAACATCGGTGTCATGGAGAGGGGAGGCTTGCAGCATGGGCAACTGCCGTTCTTCCATACAACCTTGCCCAGACCTGCGCCCTGGAGAGTGAAGGCTTTCCAGGCACGGATCCATGTTCTCTCAAGTCTAACGGATGCCTTAAAATATAGGCTGTGTATTTGCGTTATCTGGTATGATTTGGCAGCTTCCTAGCTTAAAGGTTACTGGAGAGAGTGTTTTTGCCGAGAGTGCTTGCATGAGATTTTCGCTACAGAGAACAGTGCAGGCAATGATTGTAGAGAAGTATTTCTACTTTATATAGGCTGTGTTTTTATCATATCATTCCTGCTTTTACTGTATGTTACTGTTATTTTAGGTATTATGTGTTACTTGGCATGATTTGGTAGGTTATTTTTGGGTCTGTGAACGCTCACAAATTTTTCCCATATAAATAAATGGTAATTGCTTCTTCGCTTTACTACATTCCACCTTATGAACCGTTTCATAGGAACGCTCTACCTTTGGATGGCGGGGGAAACCTGTATATGTTATTGTTATTTTAGATTTTATGTGTTATTTGGCATGATGTTGTAGGTTATTTTTTGAGTCTGGGAATGCTCACAAATTTTTCCTATATAAATAAATGGTAATTGCTTATTCACTTTACGACATTCCGGCTTACGAACCGTTTCATAGGAACACTCTACCTTCGGATAGCGGGGGAAACCTGTATCGTATAACAGGTTAATATACTGGAACCTGTAGTTGCGAAGACGCCATATCTATGCTTTTTGAATATGAATTGTCCACTATGTTAGCACATAGCATACTAAATCATGTGTTATGGATTTTAACTTGCATTTCTAAAGGCCATGAATGCCAGCTTAGGCATACTGGCGTTGGCAGAATGAATTTAATCAAAAAATGTGAAAACTTCAAAGAATTGTCTATACTTGTAACTATGAACTGTCCTTTGTGTTCAGCAAATAAATATCGAGCCTCAATCACAAGGCGGTTAGACCTGTTCTTCCAGGGGTCTCTGCCTGCTGTAACCTTGTTTTGTCGAATAAAGAAACTGCCTTGTATCTACCGGTAACGCAACGCTCTGTGATTTCATCCATGCCACAACAATGACGATCTGGCAACGCTGTTGTTTTCATATCGGGGGAGCTGCATGCTGCATGGTACAGTATGTGTGTACAGGCGCGTGTTGGCTCCATATTGGCTCCAAACAAGATCTTGTAGAGTTACAGTTGTACCGTTTGATAACCGACAATTCTTTGGAGTCATGTTTTCCAAATGTAGAAAACACCTTGCGCATCTATTTATCACTCATGGTTACCAACTGCAGTGGAGAACGCTCATTTTCAAAACTGAAAAGGATTAAGAATGAACTTAATGGGTCAAAACAGATTGAACAATCTCACTCTAATGCATTGAACATGAACTTCTGCGTGAAATAGACATTTCCAGTATCATCAACAAATTTGCTCATGCTAAATCTAGAAAACCTAACTTTTAAATTGTAGATTTGTTACTTTTGACATGTGAAATTGATACCAACGTGTAAGTAATACTATTACTGAAGTGTCAGACATTTGTCGTATTATCTGGCGGTATAGAAAATGAAAAATTTGAATTACTTTACTGTGTAAGTAAATAATTTATGTTTTAATACTTATGTGCATTTTTTAAATTTAGAGCCCCTTTATAACATATGCTACAGGCCCTGCACTGGCTTAATCCGGCCCTGGGCCTGTGTGCTGGACAATGTGGAGATTAAGGAAGAAGAAATGTTGGATCTTCTTAAAGACATCAAGATTGATAAGTCCCCAGGGCCAGACGTGATATACCCCAGGTTGCTGTGGGAAGTGAGAGAAGAGATCGCTGGAGCAATAGCTATAATCTTTGAATCCTCTTTGGCTACAGGGGAGGTGCCGGAGGATTGGAGAACGGCAAATGTAGTTCCCTTGTTTAAAAAAGATAATAGGGAGAATCCTGGGAACTATAGACCAGTGAGTTTTAAATTGGTGGTCTGCAAACTATTGGAAAGGATTCTTAATGATAGGATCTACGAGCATTTGGAGAAGTACAGTCTACTCAAGGATAGTCAACATGGCTTTGTGAAGGGAAGGCCGTGCCTCACTTTGAAGAGGTAACAAAAGAAATTGATGAGGGTAGGGCGGTAGATGTGGTCTACATGGAATTTATCAAGGCATTTGACAAGGTCCCCCACGAGAGACTCATCCAGAAAGTCATGATGCATGGGATCAGTGGAACCTTGGCTGTTTGGATAAAAAATTGGCTTACAGGAAGAAAGCAGAGGATAGTAGTGGAAGGAAAGTATTCAGCCTGGAGGTCGATGACTAGTGGAGTTCTGCAAGGATCTGTCCTGGGACCCCTGCTCTTTGCGATTTTTATAAATGTCCTGGATGAAGAGGCAGAAGGACGAGTGAGTAAGTTTGTGGACGACACGAAGATTGGAGGAGTTGTGGATGGAGCTGTAGGTTGTCGAAAGTTACAAGAGGATATAGACAGGATGCAGAGTTGGGCAGAGAAGTGGCAGATGGAGTTCAATCCGGATAAGTGTGAGGTGATGCATTTTGGAAGGACAAACCAGAAGGCTGAGTACAGGGTTAATGGTTGGTTACTTAAGAGTGTGGATCAACAGAGGGACCTTGGGTTTCAAATCCATACATCCCTCAAGGTCGCTGCACAGGTTGATAGGATAGTTAAGAAGGCTTATGGGATGCTAGGCTTCATTAATAGAGGATTGAGTTCAAGAGTAGGGAGGTCATGTTGCAACTCTACAAATCTCTGGTGAGACCACACTTAGAGTATTGTGTTCCGTTCTGGTCACCTCATTATAGGAAGGATGTGGAAGCTATGGAGCGGGTGCAGAGGAGATTTACCAGGATGTTGCCTGGATTGGAAAACAAGTCTTATGAGGCAAGGTTAGCAGAGCTGGGACTTTTCTCTTTGGAGCATAGAAGGATGAGAGGGGACTTGATAGAGGTCTACAAGATTATGAGAGGCATAGATAGGGTGGATAGCCAGTACCTGTTTCCCAGGGCATGAATAGCAAACACCAGCAGGCATATGTACAAAGTTTAGGGGAGACATCAGGGTAAGTTTTTTACACAGAAGGTTGTGGGTACCTGGAATGACTTGCCAGGGATGGTGGTGGAGGCTAAAACATTAGGGGTATTTAAGAGCCTGTTGGACAGGCACATGGATGAAAGAAAAATAGAGGGTTACGGGGTAGTGTGGGTTTAGTACTTTTTTTTTAAGGATATATGGGTCGGCACAACATCGAGGGCCGAAAGGCCTGTACTGTGCTGTAGTATTCTAGTGTCTAGTGTCTAATGGATGAGGAAAAGAATGTATCTATGCTTCTGAGTTTAATGGGTGCTAAAATGTACAGGTTTTACGCAACCTAGTAACTCTTGAAAAGCCCGCAAGCAAGATGTTCGACAAAATTGTTACAATTTTACAAAATCACTTAAGCCATAAACTGCTAGTAATAGTGGAGGATTTTGATTTAACAAAAGGAACGAGTCAAAGGACGAAAGCATTGATGAATATATTGCTGAATAGTGCAAACTTTCGCAGTACTGTGACTTTAGGGAAGGAATTTCTGATGCAATAAGGGACAGGTTTGTATGTGGCATGCATGGGCAAAGCACTCAAAAAAGGCCCTTGTCAGAAAGAGACCTAACCTTAAAACGGGCATTGACCATAGCAATATTGTTAGAGACTGCAGAAAAGAATGCAGCAGAACTACAGAAAAAGAGTTCAGAATGTGTAAAGCGCAAAATATCCCTGAATTGTGCGCAAACCCAAAAATGTTATCAATTTGGCAAATCTTCCCACAATGTTTCCAAGAGGCCAGCCTGAGTTTCCTAGATACCTGGTATGAAATATGCTGAGTCATCGGTTGTAAGTCCCGAGTTATTTTCTGACTCCTCAGAACTGGACTCTAAGTCAACAGAGTTGACTAAAGTACCTCCAGAATATTCAGACTTGATGGATGTACTTAGCAAGAAGAGAGCGACAACACTTCTTCGATAAAGACTACGATTGTGCTATCAATTTGCTACCAGGTTCTTGTCCCCCCCGGGGAAGTCTCTATACCTTATCCGCTCTTGAGAGACAAGCCATGGAGGAGTATATTCAGGAGGCTCTGGAATCCGGGTTTATTTGACTGTCCACTTCGCCTACTGGAGTGGGATTCTTTTTCGAATTCAAAAAGGATGGAGGACTGAGACCATGTATTGATTACGGCTGTCTGAATAAGTTTACTAATAAGAACCAACTTCCACTCCCTCTTATGAATATGGCATTCGAACTATTGCAGAGAGCTACAATCTTCACAAAACTTGACCTCCAGAGGGCCTACAATATTATCTGGATTCATGAAGGAGATGAATGGAAAGTGGCCTTCAACATTCCCACTAAACATTATGGGTATCTGCTTAGAGAACACTCTAGCCGTCCTTCAAGATTTTATCAATAACGCACTCCAAGAAATGCTCAAATGCTTTGTGTTTGTTTACTTGGACGACGTTCTTATTTTTTTCTCAATTGCTTCAAGAACATGTACGAAGTGTTCTTCAATATCATTTGAAAATCAACCTTTTGTAAAACTTTAGATAATCGAGTTCCACGTCCCCAATGTTTCTTTCCTACGATTTGTCATTACCAGTGGGAATCGACAGATAGACCCTCTTGTTGCATGAACGAAGTCACCAGAGAAAATTACTGGTACATACAAAGCAGCTTCTTTATTCAACTAAACAAGGTACAACAGGCATCATATGGAGACATTTTTGGTGGAAAGGTCTGCTGGCCCAACATGCAGCTCCATATTTTATGTGCCAAACATCAAAGGGCAACTCTATATTTACAATGTATGGACAATGCTTTCTTTGAAACTTCATACAACTTCACACACCCTGATTCACATCCACACCACAGACATCCAAATGAATTTTAATCAGCATTGTCTGGACTGGGATTCATGACTTTTAGGAACCCATTGTTTAGAACTGCACTCCAAATTAAATGCACAATACATTTTCAGATGTGAAGACTGGGAGCTAAAGTCAATTGCTAAGTGTATATGTCCGAAACCCCAAAATCACTCTAACAGACTTTGAGAAGACCCAAGTGGTACAGAATTGGTCACAACCTACATCTTAGGGTTTGCCAGTTTCTGTTGTTGCTTCATTCGCAACTTCAGTTCTATCGCAGCTCCACTCACCAACCTCACTAAAAGGTTTGCAGGGCCTTTATGTTGGACTCCAGAGGCAGAAACCTTAAAAACAGATCTCCACAGCACCTGTACCTGTTCTCCCTGCACCGGACCCACCTTTTGTTGTGGAGGCTGACACCTTGGACATCAGGGTAGGAGCTATGCTTGCACAACAAACCACCTCTGACCAGAAGTTACATCCGTGTGCCTTCTTTTCCAGATGTCCCTCTCCCACCGAGATGAGCTATGACATTGGCTGCATGGAATTGCTTGCAGTTAAGATGAGGCTTGAAAAAATGGAGACATTGGTTGGAGGGGACCTAACATCCCTTTGTGGTTTGGACTGATCATAAAAACTTAGCTTATGTCCAAGATACAAAGAGGCTGAACTCCTGGCAGACACATTGGTCATTGTTTTTCAATGGGTTTAATTTTATTTTAACTTACAGACTTGGTTCTAAGAACCAGCAACCAGATGCTCTCTTTAGACAGTGTGATACACTTGACAAGGAGAGGTACCAAAGACCATTCTTCCTAGTTCAAGGTTGATGGCTCCCATTAGCTGGGAGATTGATACTATTGTAAGGCCCAGGAACAAGATGAGACCGATGCAGGCAATAGGCCTCCCATCATTTCTTCATACCTGATGTGGTTTGCTCCAAGGTATTGAATTGGTGGTATCCTTCTAACATGGTCGGGCACCCAGGAGTTTCGCGTACGTTAAAGTTCATTAAGAGGTGATTCTTTCTGGTGGCTAGGCATAAGCCAGGATGCTAAGGACTATGTTTCGGCGTGCAATGCATGTGCCCAAAATAAGGAACTAAATCACTACCCTAGGGTCTCTTACAACCTTTACCTATTCCCACTTGTCCCTACTCTCATATTTTGATGGATTTTATCACTGGTCTTCCTCCATCCCGGAGGAATACTGTTATTATGGTTGCGGTGGACTGATTCTTGAAGGCATGTCACTTTGCCCCTCTTCTTAAACTTCACACAGCTTTGGAGAAGGCAATCATATGTTACAAAACACCTTCCAGATACATGGCTTTCCCGAGATACATATCATCTCGGACCATGGTCCACAATTCATTTCTAAATTTGGGAAGGTCTTTTGTCAGTTAATTGGGACTACTATTAGCCTATCCTCTGGGTTCCATCCACAAACCAATATGTAGACAGAAAGTAAACCAGGATTTAGAAAGAGCCCTTAGGTGTTTGGCTTCAGGAAACGCAACTACATGGAGTAACCAACTTAGATGGGCAGAGTTTGCACATAATAGGCTTTCACATTTTCCCATTAGGATGCCATCCTTTGAATGTCAGTTCAGCTACAGTATCCCTCTATTCTTGGAGTAAGAATCTGAAGTGGATGTACTTGCAGCCAATAAAATGGTTAAGAGGTGCAGACAGACATGATCAAAGGCTAGATCAATTTTAATGGTCAACTCCCAACATCAGCAGCATCAGGCTAATCATCGAAGGTGATTGGGTGTTCATTCTGTTCAGGTCAGTGGGTTTGGCTTTCCAACCTAGACCTTCCTATGAGAGTGGAATCTCACAAATTGGCTCCTAGATATATTGGTCTTTTTAAAATTCTACGGAGAATTAATCGGGTGTCATACTGCCTACAATTACCATGAATTCTGCGTACTCACCCTACCTTTCATGTTTCCCACCTTAAGTCTGCACTTTCTAATCCCTTGGCTCCTGTTTCAAAATCTCCTCCACCGCCTTGTTGGGCTGACAGTCAACACAATTTGGTAAATGCCAGAATCTCGTTTTGTTTGTGGTAAAGTACAGTATCTTGTGACTGACTTTGACTAATTTCTATAGATGTGCGGTGGAAAGTATACTGACTGGTAGCATCATGGCCTGGTATGGAAACACCAATGCTTTTGTATGGAAAAGCTGACAAGAATTAATAGATATGGCCCAGCACACAACAAATAAAGCTCTCCTACCATTGACAACATCTATATGGAGCACTGTCACAGAGAAACATCCATCATCAAGGACCTCCATTATCCAGGGTATGCTCCCCTCTCACTGCTGCCATCAGGCAAAAGGTACAGGAGCCTCAGGACCTGCACCACCAGGTTCAGCAACAGTTATTACCCCTCAGCCATCAGGCTCTTGAACCAGAGGGAGGGGATAACTTCACTCAACATCACTCACCCCTCTGAATTGTTCCCATAATCTATGGGCTCACCTTCAAGGACTCTTCATCTCATGTCCTCGATATTTATTGTTTGTTTATTTATTTATTCTACTCTTTCTTTTTGTCTTTATTCTTTGGAGCGTAGAAGGTTGAGGGGGGATAGAGGAGTTTAAAATTATGAGGGGGATTGATAGAGTTGACGTGGATAGGCTTTTTCCATTGAGAATGGGGGAGATTCAAACAAGAGGACATGAGTTATGAGTTAAAGGGCAAAAGTTTAGGGGTAACATGAGGAGGAACTTCTTTACTCAGAGAGTGGTAGCTGTGTGGAACGAGCTTCCAGCAGCAGTGGTTGAGGCAGGTTCGGTGTTGTCGTTTAAAGTTAAATTGGATAGATATATGGACAGGAAAGGAATGGAGGATTATGGGCTGAGTGCAGGTCGGTGGGACTAGGTGAGAGTAAGAGTTCTGCATGGACTAGAAGGGCCGAAATGGCCTGTTTCTGTGCTGTAATTGTTATATGGTTATTTACATAGTTTGTTGTTTTGTTTTTTTACACTGGTTGTTTGACTGCCCTGTTGGGGTGTAGTCTTTCTTTGATTCTATTATGTTTCTTGTATTTACTGTGATTGTCTGCAAGAAAATGCATCTCAGGTTTGTATGTGGTGACATATGTGAACTTTGATGATAAACTTACTTTGAACTCTGAACGTTGAAATCTTATTTCTTATTTTCCTGTGTTTTTTAATCGCCTTTCCATTGGCACCTAGAAATGGATACTAAACACTGACCTTGCCAGTAATATCCATATCCTGAAAATGGAATGACATCTTAAAAATGTAACAGACGTTGCCAGTAAATGAAGCCAATGAGCCAGACTGGTCAAATCCTACTTCTCAGTGGTGCCGCAGAGAGAGATAATTCAGTTACCTCACACACATAATCCCAAATTTACCAATGATTATTCTTCATTATTAAATCAACAGATCACGTTGTTATATTGAACGACTAATCCCTGCTCTGCATCAGAGATAAAGAGGTATCTTTCAGTTCAATTACCACCTGCTTTAATCTGTTCAACAAGTTATTTGCAGTTGTTAAGAAGACAATAGCAAGAATGCTGTGATACCACAAATGTTTCACAGTAACAGCATGACCAAATTTAACAATGTTAGAAAGTGATGACAGCAGTATTAACCTGGACCGCCTGTGAATGTGGGCAGTCTAAATTCACTGAGGTAGTTTTACATGGTTATGCTTTTTAAGATCCCACCATTTCCGAATCAGAATCAGGTTTAATCTCACTGGCATATGTTGTGAAATTCGCTGCCCTGTGGTAGCAGTACATTACAATACATAATAATAATGGTGGTTGGCATCCGACTGTCTTGAAGGACAATGGGTGATAATGATCATCATCACAAGCCTGGGCAGACGGTATAGAGATCCTGAGATGCCCAGTCATCAAGATCTCTCTCATGGCCTCACCAGTGTAGTCCAAAGGAAAGCTAATGAAGCAATACGTTTGACACCAGCTTGGCTGCAGGAGCTGCTGGGAGGATGTTCAGTGACATTTTAAAAATGTAACAGACGTTGCCAGTAGATGAAACCAATGAGCCAGACTGGTCATATTCTACTTCTCAGTGATGCCGCAGAGAAAGGTAATTCAGTTACCTCACCCACATAATCCCTTAGGTGTTCCACTCCAGATTTGCTGTCTGGGTTTACCCCTGTAGCCTCTGTCTCTCCCAAGGCAGCCAACAAGGCAGTAGGGCAATTTACCCATAGCTGGGAATCTGGTCCACGAGCACTGGGGTACGTCCATGCACCACTGGGCCTGCGTGCTACGTGTGCAGGGGCCAGACCTCCTCCTCATCCTCTGTAGTTCAGCCTGATTCCGAAAGGAGTTCAGTTTCTGTGTGTCGCTAACAAGGAGCCACTACATGAGGCTTGCTGTTGGAGAGGCTATGTACTGGCAGGGAGAGACTTACACATCCAGCTCTCCTTTTCGTTAAGACTGCTAGCCAGTGATGGAAGCTGAAAGTGAGAGCGACAAGCACTACCCATTACACTACATGCGTCACAACAACCATTTTGACACCATATTAATAATAAAGAATATAAATTACAATAAGTATATAACAAATTAAATTAAGCAAATAGTGCAAAAAGAGAGCAAGAAGAAGTGATGTAGTGTTCATGGATTCATTGTCCATTTAGAAATCTGATGACGGAGGGGAAGAAGTTGTTCCTGATAGGTTGAGTTTGTGTCTTCAGGCTCCTGTACCTCCTCCTAGATGGTAGTGATGAGAAGGGAGCATGTCCTGGGTGATTGGTGATCCTAATAATGGATGCTGCCTTTTTGAGCCATCTCATTTTGAAGGTGTCCTCGATGCTAGGGAGGCTAGAACCCATGATGGAGCTGGCTGAATTTACAACTTTCTACAACTTTTTCCAATCCTGGCCAGATGGTAATGCAACCAATACGAATGCTCTCCATGGTACATCTGTAGAAATTTGCGAGACTCTTTGATGCCATATCAAGTCTCCTCAAAATCCTAATATAGCCAGTGTCATGCCTTCTATGTAATTGCATCAATATGTTGGGCCCAGGATAGATCCCCAGAGATGTTAACAACTGGGGACTTGGAACTGCTTACCTTTTCCGCTGCTGATCCCTGGATAAGGACTGATGCGTGTTCCCTTGACTTCCCCTTCCTGAAGCTTACAATCAATTCCTTCGTCTTACTGACATTGAGTGCAATGTTTTTGTTGCAACACTGCCTATTTCTGATCATCAGTAGCTCTTGCGAACCCCATAAACTCACTCCAAATGTCACAGAGTCCCACTGCAAGTATGTTATAATTATGTGGTTTTGTTAGTTTCTTCAGTCTTGGTCTGTCCTGTGTTTTGTGCTATCACACAGGAGGAAATATTGTATCATTTCATAATGCATGCATTACTAAATGACAATAAAAGAGGACTGCGTGTCTTCATAATCTAATCTAATCTAAAATGGAGTTTGTGATATGAAAATCAAAAATAAAAATGCAGATGCCAGAAATATGAAGTAAAAACAGAAAATTCTGCAAACGCTCAAAAGGCAGGCTGTTTCTGTGGCAGAAGAAACAGAGAATGTTTCAGGTCATCAAAGTATCTTTAACCTAAAGCATCTTTTTTGCCCAGCATGTGTTAACATCATTTTCTGTTTTTATTTTGGATTTTTAGTCTCTGCATCTTTCATTTGTAGTCCATACACCATATTCACCTAGTGGCAAGTTGTGTCGGCACTGTGTGGCTAGATTCTGCTAGCACTTCATTCGCAAACTTGAGGTTGGCACCACCTGTAGTTGGCCAAGTCTGAAATAACAATGAGTTGGAGTACAGACAGAGAGCCGTGGAGTGTGGTGTCATGACGACAGCCCTCCCCTTAATGTCAGCAGAAGAAAAGAGTTGGTTATTGACTTCAGGAAACGAGGGGGTGGGGCTGTGTTCATGCTCCTGTTTATATCGACGGTGCTGAGATAAAGATGGTTGTGAAGTGTTGAGAGCCCTTGACGAGGGTGGCTTGGACCCAAATGCTGGAATATCCGAGGCCGGGATTGAGAAACTGAGCACAAAACAAACACTAGACAGAAATAGCTGGTAGGCTTATGATTGAGCTCTGAACCTATGTTCAGGTATTCCTTAAATACTCAATTCTTAGTGCCCAGAACATGATTATCAATTAACTGGAATGTCCTAAGCCCTTATAGAGGCTGCACCAGCTATCCGTACTCTGGACAGTTAGAGTGTTTAAGTCTTGGAAGCTGGCATGGTTGGGAATGTCTGGTAACAGGACCCCTCTCCTACGGCCGACTCCTGATGGCCCAGGCTGCTCGGAGAGGTGGAGATAGTAATCGTGGATGAGAGTCGGATCGAGGGTGTCTCTTTCTGGCACCCAGCACTGTTCTTCAAGTCCGAATCCCTCCCAGTCCATTAGGTATCGTCGATCACCTCGAACAGTATGCGAGTCCAGAAGTCTTTTCACCGTGAAGACCTTCTCCCCCTGGATAAACCTGGGTGGCAGTGGGGCCGATGGTGGTGGGGCTAAGGGGCTGGTAAAGACAGGATTTAATTTAGAGATGTGGAAGGTGGGGTTGATCTTTAGGGTCTTGGGGAGCCACAAGGTGGAAGCCACCAGGTTACTTTCCTCAGGATCTCAAAGGGACCGAAGAACTTGGGTGCCAACTTTCTAGATCCCTCTCAGAGAGGCAAATCATGAGTGGACAGCCAGATCTGTTGCCCAGACTGTAGCGTAGGTCCTAGACCTTTCCTTCGGTTTGCCTTGGTCTCTGCTATCCGGGTAGAGGGTAGCAAAATCTCTCTTGCCCTCCTCCATTTCTCCTTGCAGCGTTGGGCAAGATCTTCTGCCGCAGGGACCCCAACCTCTGCTCCTTGTTCTGGAAGGAGAGGCGGAGGATAACAACCTGGTACCTGGACAGTGACATCCCATGTGCCCAGTGCTGTAAGGTGTTGTGGGCAATCTCTGCCCACATCAAATGGTCACACCACTCATCAGGTCTTTCTGAGGCCAGGCATTTTAGGGTACGTTCTAAATCTTGGTTGGTCCACTCTGTCTGACCATTGGACAGTGAGTGAAACCCAAAGGATAGACGTGCTGCTGCCACCATCAGTGTGCCCCCTTCGACCTCCTGAAATGGTCCTACTCTCTCTCTGTCAGATGACTATCAAGATGGATGGACCGGTCGGTGAGAGCTGGCTTCCTGCTGGCTTTCCCAAGGTGAGGGCATCCTTCAGTTCATCTTGGAGTCCATGGCAGTACAGCATGCTCAAGGTAACCCCATTCCAACCACTCACCCGTGCCCAGGTCCGAAGTTCGATCGCATAGTTGGCCGCTGACCGATTCCCCCCCCCCCCCCCCCACCCGATCAAATCTGCATCAGGTCGTCTGAGGCTTGGCTGGCTCCGTCGGGGTGATGAAACACCTCCCTCATTGTGGCCACAAACTCCTCCAAATGCACAAAGAAATGACCTACGTTCCCAATGCGTGGTGATCCAGGCCAGGGCTCTTCCAGTCAGAAAAGAGATAATGAAAGCCAGTTTTCCACACTCTGAAGGAAACTGGGATGGCTGAAGATCAAATACTAATGAGCACTGGATGAGGAAACTGTGGCAAGAGCCCGGGTTACTGTCAAATCTCTCCAAGGTGGGAAGATGGACTGGCTCCAGAGCAGGACCGGCTGGTTCTCCCAAGTGACTCTGGTTTCCTCCTTGCAAAAGTAGACTAATGACTACCTGGAGGTCGTGAATCTCCAGGCTCTGTCTGGAAATATCTGTGCTGTAGCTGGTCACAACGTATGATATACTCTGGTACTCACAGGGTCCACGTTGGCTCAATCGTACTGTGATGAGAGTCCTTGAAGAGAATGAATTGGACCCAAACGCTGGAGTATTCAAGGCTAGGATCGAGCTGCAGTCTCATACAGGATCGAGAAACTGAGCACAAAACAAATGCTAGACAAAACCACTGGTCGGCTCACGATTAAGCACTGAACCTATGTTCTGGTGTCCTTTAAGTACTTAATTCTTGGTGCCTGAAGCATGGTTATCAATTATTGGGAATGTCCTAAGCCCTTAAAGAGGCTGTGCCAGCTATCCGTACTTCGGAAAGTTACAGCGTTTAAATCTCAGAAGCTGATATAAAAGGAAAATAAACATTTAAATAGATAATTATGTACTGTGGTAAATCTAACCTATTAGGCTAAGTAATGGAATTAGTTGTTAAGAAAAATGGTAATGATAGTTTCCATATAACCCTTCTGGACCATTTCCACTGGTCCAAAATGTTGTATATAAGCCTATGTATCAACCATTGTATCATCTTTTTATATCATCTCAATGTGTACTTAAGAATGTATAAATAATTGTAGTTTTATACATATAAAAAAATGGAAAAGGTTATATGTGTGAAAAAAGTACATGATATTTGTGAATTCCTTATCCAAATAAAAATAAAATTAAAAAAAAAATCTCAGAAGCTGGCACTTTTGGGAGCATCTCGTAACATGTGAGCTTCAGGTGTCTAAGATTAAACATTAATAATAACTTGTCCTGGTCATACCATGTAGGTGTTGTAGCTACGGAAGCACACCAGTGCCTCTAATACCGCAGGAGGCTAAAGAAATTCAGAAGGTGCCTGTTGACCCTCACCAATTTTTATAGATGCATTATAGAAAGCATAGGTACATTATGGTTTGGTAGGTAATTGTTCTGCCCTAGACTGCAAGAAGCAACTGCGGACATAGTTGAGCAAATCCCTAAAACCAGCTTCCCCTCCATGAAGTCTGTGTGTACTTCTCACTGCCTTGGTGAAGTAGCCACAGAATCAAAGACCCTTCCAGTCCCAGACATTCTGTCCTCTCGCCCCTTCTATAGGGCAAAAGATACAAATGTCTGCAAGCATGTACTACCAGGCTGAAGGACAGCTTCTATCCTGCTGTTGTGAATTATTGTACAGAGCTCTTGTATAATAAATTTACGTCTTGCCCTCACGTCGACCTCATTATGGGCTTGCACCTTAATGTCTGCCTTCACTACACTTTCTCTGCAACTGTAACACTAAATTCTACACTCTGTTATTGCAGTTCCTTTGTGCTAGCCTGATGTACTGATGAGATGAAGTGTTCTCTGTGCAAAGTTTTTCACTGTACTTCAGTACACGTGACAACAATAATAAACCAATTTACCAAATTTGACCTCTTGGCGGACAAGAGCAATAGGTACAAGGGAACAGCGCCACACACAAGTTCCTTGTCAAGTTGTACACCATCTTAAACTGGAAATGTATTGCAGTACCTTTGCCGTCAGTTTAGTAAGCTCTTGGAAATCTTCATTTCTCTTCATTTCTAGAGGCACAAGGTTCCCAACCTGAGGTCCACGGATCCCTTGCTTAATGGTATTGGTCCATGGCTAATAAAAGGTTGCGAGCACCTGTTCTAGAAATGAGATTCAAATCCATAGGATGTTATACAGGATGCATATTGGTGTCAATAAAGTCAAAAATTCTGTTATAAAATTATTTTATTTTCATCTGACGGGAAAAGAAGCATGGATGAAAACTATGGAACTAAAGAACATGCAACAAAAAAATTGCCTTGACAGAGTATTGTTGGAGAGATGCTAACCAGTTGATAGCACTGTCACTGAAATCTGGCACCTAAGAAGAGTAGTCAATTATAAACCAAAGCATTATTGAAGTAATATTCGTAGGGAAGACTTGTATTTATAAATTCAACTTATAGACATAGTCTATATGTTAAATCAATAATACAATTCCTATTGCCTCATATAAAGAATGACCTGCACACGTTTTGGTTTAGAATTTAAGTAATTTAATAATTACAATAATATTGTAATTGTGGCTGTGTTGTTGATTTAAACAATTCTTCTAACAGTGCCTGGTGTTGAGAACATTGTTAGTAAATAGTATCAATGAAACAGAAGGAGCTGATAAAGATGTGATAAATGTGCATGACAAGTGTTGCCTTTTGAAAGCTGACAGTTCCTATTTAAGTTATAATATTAACAGTTCTGGAAGGAAATTTTACATGTAGCATTTTTTTGATATGTAAACATGTCAAGGATAAATGTATGGCTACAAGTATCAACATTATCAACAGATTATGACTAAAAAGCAAAAAAAAAACCTGCATATGCAGGAATTTTGAAATATAAACAGGAAGTGTTGGAATTATTCAGCTGGTAGGCAGTGTCTGCAGAGGGAGAAACAGAGTGAAGATTTTGGATCGATAATCTTTCTTCAGATCAGAGGAAATGATATAAATCAAATGTCTTAATTTGCAGAGAAGGATGAGGGTTGTTCTCTCCCATTTTACTGTCTTTTTAGAAGAATGCCAACTAGACACTGAACAGACGCTACCTCTCTCCATAATGCTTTCCATTCTTATGTGTTAAAGTGGTAATATTTGCCTATTTAATCTTCAAATTCAAGCACTATTAAGATTGTGCTCTAATATCCCTGATACTTAATGTACTGATTCCTCCAAAAGAATTAAGGAAACCAAAAGAGATGCCTATTGCTTTTTGCACTCTGTCTGATGGATACGTGCATATCAATTGCCCTCCACATCAAAGTCCCTCACTCATCAAGCCCATACCCTATAATGGCTGCACTCTGGGATCCATTAGGGAAAATCTAGGAGAAAAGTTAAGATCTTACTGAATAGTGGAGCATGCTATGTTTTATAAGTCCAGAAGCTAATGGAAAAATACAAGAGCCAGAAAGTTTGTCTACGTAGTTTTTCTTTCCTTTTCTTTTAGTGAGGCACTCACATATCCTGCGATAGTGTAATGATGTCTGCCATTCATGTACTCGTTACAGCTTCACTGAACGATATGGACCATAATGTGTGAGTACACTCACACTGTCTGATGTCCCCATTCCCTTTGTCTTTTGGAAAGCCACCTCACACTGCTTTGTCCATTGCCATTTCTTCCCTTGAGTTCAAGGGGTGGGGACAGTAGTCAAGTTTGGCAGGAACCTGTTAGAGTAATTGACAAATCCTAAAAAGGACTACAACTGTGACACATCCTTTGACCTTGGAACATACACCACTTCTTGGATTTTCTCAGCACACTTGTGTAATTCTTATGCATCAATGGTATGATTTCAGTAAGTGATGCTTGGTTCAAAGAATTCACACTTGTTGCATCGTGCTCTGAATCCAAAATCTTCTAATCTTTTTAACACAGTCTTGAGATTTTGGAGATGTTCCTTGTCATCATAACCAGTAACAATGATGTCATCCAGGTAACACTGAGTACCTGGGCAACTTTGCAGCACCTGCAGCATTGCTTTCTACCAGAGTACTGGTGCAGGTGCTACTTCAAATATAAGCCCGTTACAGTGATAAAGCCCTTTGTAAGTGTTTATGGTGAGAAACACTTTGGACTCTTCTTCCATCTCCATCTGCAGGTAAGCCTCACCTAAGTCTGCTTTACTGAAGTGTTTCCCTACAGTAAGGTTTGCAAAAATATCCTCTATCCTGGGCAGAGGGTATTGATCTACTATCAATACTGAGTTGATGGTGACCTTAAAATCACGACAGATCCTGACAAACCCATCCTTTCTTGCCTGCTGGGACCACTGGCATTCCCCAAGGGGTCCAATCAACCTTGGAAAGAATTCCTTCGGTTTCCATGCCATTTAGCCCACTGGCTACATTATTACAGACGGTATAAGGAACAGGGCAGGCTTTGTAAAACCAATATAGTTATCTTTTCTCCAATATATGTTCTTAATTGGATATCTGCAAGGTACAGTTCAGGATCTTCAAAATGCCATTCAAACTCATTTTGTGGAATGACTGAAACAGCCAAGCCAGTGTCCAATTCCATTTTAATTAATTTGCCGTTCACTTCTGGTGTAAGCCACGTTGATTGTCCCTTCTTCGATTTACATTGTAACTCTCAAGGCTACCCAGTGCTGCGTCACTCTCATCATTATCAGATTTTCTCATCAACAGCATGCATGTTAGTGCTCTTTTTGAAACTGCAACTTGACTTTTTATTTTTTTCTCTTCCCTGTGCAGTTCATTTATTTTTGACTGCCTGACATGCTCTTTGTAGCTATGTATCCTACATTGTTGCATTTTCTGCAAGTTTCACCTTTAAACCTGGTGTATATGAGCCCCTGCCACAATGGTAACACAATTTATTTGGCCAGCTAGATTTCTGTATAAACACCGCAATTTTGTTCACTTTCATTGCTAACAGCAACTGAGTTGCGTCTTTGGCTTCAGTTTCCATTGATACAGCAACTCCACCTGCTCTCTTAAATGTGAGTTGTGCTTCAGTTAGGAGCTATTTTTGAATGCTTTCTTGTAAGGTTCCACAAACTAAACAATCTCTTAGTGCATCATTAACCCCATCACTGAACTGACAATGCTCAATTTCTTCAATTCAGCCACGTAAGCTGAAATGGATCTACTTCTTTTTGATGTCACTTATGAAAACTAAACCATTCAGCAATCACCAATGGTTTCAGTTCTAAATGTTTCTGCATTATGATCATGATATTAACAAAACTCATTTTGGCTGCTTTAGTTGGACCCCTAAGTTAAACCTCTAAGCAAACTGTATGCTTTTGAACCTCTTGCACTCAGCAACACTGGCACTCATTTTTCATCAGCTGTTTCATTTGCTTCAGAATACTTCACAGTTCATTCAATATACAGTACATCATCCAGTTATCTGTTTTGCAATCAAACGTGTCTAGCTCTTCGATGTATCCAGCCATTGTTGCTTTTTAAAAGTTTATTAATACCACTCAATGCTCACTTTTTATGAACCCGTGATCACACTCCTTGTTTGTTAATTTCTTCTGTTTTGTGCATCTTTTAAAACTCTGACATCCCCCTTCCCTTCTGAAGAAAAATGTGCTGCACTTCAACAGGTAAGTAGTCACTTGGTTTTGTTTTAAAACTTCCTCATCACCACTGATACGCTTTGTAACTCCAGGAACTAATCAATAGAAAAACACAGGACATGGGAAATTTGTTCACTTAGTTTTTCCTTTTCTTTTAGTGAGGTGTTCACGTATGACGTGGCGGTGTAATGACATATGCCATTTGCATGCTTCTGACATATAATCCGTAAATTATGTAAATAAACAAAGAATGTTTAATCAAACAATATACAGTATTTACAATATTACTCAAATATTATTGAATTATTGAATACACTACAGAACAGGCACAATGGATCAAATGGCAATCTCCTACTTATAATTCGTATGTTTGAAGGTTTCCAGCAAACTAGTGCCAACTTGGAGCTCTGGCTAATGCATGCTAAACATGAAAAGGAACATCCTTGAAATGGAACAAAATTGTTTCCACCTAATGGTTCCAATGAAAGTTCTACATCCTGAACCACAGTGGGATCCAGCACACAGTGGAAAGATATTATTGATTTTACCGAGATTTTTAGCAAGAATTTACAAGCAGAGATCCTTCTTCCCAACATCACAGTAGCTAGTTAGATTCATCCAGATGATTACAAGAAATGCTTAACTATAATGGGTGTAATATATGGGCCTTTTCTGGGTCCCTGAACATTCACTAGAAGGTGGTGATGACAGAACTTCTAAATTTTGCTAAACACAAATAACTTGCTGTGCTTTTTCAGAGGGCAGTAGTATGTCAGCCTCATTGTTCTGCATCAGAAGAAACTTGTAGGCCAGGCCACATGTGAAGAGAGAGCTATGACCTGACTGATTAAATGTTATGCAGTGGTAAATGGGACCATATCAAGAATTTTCTTTTCTTTCTTACTTTTCTTCCAAAGAATTCATGCCTGTCATTCTGTGAAAGAAAGCAGTCTACAAAATGTGTCTTCCCAAGTTTAATATGGTTACATTATTTAGCTTTATATGACAATAACTTTCTCATGATGACCATCCAGCATTTATTCTGGGTGCAACACATTGATGCAATCACAAAGAAGGCACACCAGCTCCACGTCATTAGGGGTCTGAGGATATCTGGCATGTCACCAAAGACTCTAGCAAGTTTCTACAGATGTACATTGTAGAGCATTCGGACTGGTTGTTTCACTAACTGGTGCGGAGCGTCCAAAGCACAGGATCAAGGGAGGCTGCAAAGGGTTGTAGATGCTGCTGGCTTCATCACTGGCACGACTCTCCCCACCACTGAGAACATCTTCAGCATGTGCTGGTTCAAGAAGGCAGCATCCAACACCCAGGACCTTCGCCATGTAGGATATCTCATTACTACCAAGGGCCAAAAGGAGCAGTTTCTTCCCTCCGCATTCAGATTTCTGTTCCATCCATAAACCCATGAATATACCTCACTATGACTCTTTTGGACTATTTATTTATTTTTGTAACTTAATAGTAATTTTATGTCTTGCACCATACTGTGTTAGCAAGATAACAAATTTCACGGTGTGTCAATGATAATACATCCGATTCTTATTCTGACCTTGTGCATTTCACCTCATGGGACTTGGGACCCGCAGCGAGAGTAAGAGAGTTTAAATGAGTTTGGGGCTTGCTCTTAAGTATCACTTTTCAGTAATCTAAAAGAGGTAAATTTGCTAATTGTTAGTTAATTGTGAATTGATTGGTTAATAATGCTCCTACTTACATCAACTGTGCTGAGGTTGAAAAGGTTAAGAGCTTGAGGAACATCATTGTCCTGGTCCAAACATGTTCATGCTACAGCCATGAAAGCTCTCCAGCACCTCTACTTTCCCAGGAGGCTAAAGAAACCTGGCATGTCCCTTTTGATCCACTTTTATGGATGCACCATGGAAAGTATCCTGTGTGGATACATAACAGCTTGGTAGAGCAACTTCTCTGCCCATCACCTTAAAAGAGAGAGTTGCGGACACAGCTCAGAAATTACGGAAGCCAGCCGGTCTTCCATGGACTCTGTTTATGCTTCTTGCTGCCTAGTAAAGCAACTAGCCCAATCAATGACCCCACCCACCTGGATATCCCCCTTCTCCCCCCTCCCATCGGGCAAATGACACAAAAGCCTGAAAGAATGTCCAACCAGGCTCAGGTGTTCTAAGACTATTGAGCAGTTCCCTAGTACAATAAGATAGACTCTTGACCTCACAATCTACCTCAAAAATAATCTTGCATCTTACTGTTTATCTGCATTGCACTTTCTCTGTGTGTAATATTTTATTCCACACCCCAATATTGTTTTAACTTGTACTGCTTTAATGCAATGGTGTATCAATTGATTTGGTTGCATGGCAAGACAAGATTTTCACTGTACCATGGTACATGTGAAAAAAATAAGCCAATAGTAATAATCATAACTAGCTAATTATTAGCAGTCAATGTAAGGAAGGTAGAATAAAATGGAATGGCCATTGAGAGAGTGGGCTAGTGTAGAGTGAGGAACTGAAGCTTTGGTGTGAAGAGGCTAAGTAAATGGCTCAACAGTTAGGAGTGAGAGTGAACCTCAATAAAAGACTTTGGTAAGGAGGCACAAGGAAGAAGAGGTAAGACTTTATATTGCTGCTGACCCTTAGTACTTGATTCAGTGCAGTAGGATGGTAGCTCGGGCAGTGGAATGCTCCTCCTGTGGGAAGTCAGGGAACCTCACTCTCTCCCTGATGATACACCTGTGGGAAGTCAGGGAATCTCACTCTCTCCCTGATGATACACCTGTGGGAAGTCAGGGAACCTCACTCTCTCCCTGATGATACACCTGTGGGAAGTCAGGGAACCTCACTCTCTCCCTGATGATACACCCGTGAGAAGTCAGGGAACCTCACTCTCTCCCTGATGATACACCCGTGGGAAGGTCAGGGAACCTCACTCTCTCCCTGATGATACACCCGTGGGAAGGTCAGGGAACCTCACTCTCTCCCTGATGATACACCCGTGGGAAGGTCAGGGAACCTCACTCTCTCCCTGATGATACACCTGTGGGGAGTCAGGGAATCTCACTCTCTCCCTGATGATACACCCGTGGGAAGTCAGGGAACTTCACTCTCTCCCTGATGATACACCCGTGGGGAGTCAGGGAATCTCACTCTCTCCCTGATGATACACCCGTGGGAAGGTCAGGGAACCTCACTCTCTCCCTGATGATACACCTGTGGGAAGTCAGGGAACCTCACTCTCTCCCTGATGATACACCTGTGGGGAGTCAGGGAATCTCACTCTCTCCCTGATGATACACCCGTGGGAAGGTCAGGGAACCTCACTCTCTCCCTGATGATACACCTGTGGGAAGTCAGGGAACCTCACTCTCTCCCTGATGATACACCTGTGGGGAGTCAGGGAACCTCACTCTCTCCCTGATGATACACCTGTGGGAAGTCAGGGAACCTCTCCCTGATGATACACCTGTGGGAAGTCAGGGAACCTCACTCTCTCCCTGATGATACACCTGTGGGGAGTCAGGGAACCTCAGTCTCTCCCTGATGATACACCTGTGAGAAGTCAGGGAACCTCACTCTCTCCCTGATGATACACCTGTGGGGAGTCAGGGACCCTCACTCTCTCCCTGATGATACACCTGTGGGAAGTCAGGGAATCTCTGTCTGTCTGTATCTTGTTTTACGGCAGTTGGCATCCAGCTTAATGGTGCATTACCGCCACCCTCTGCTCCAGAATGTGCACTAGACATACATTCTAAATCCCTTCACCCAATTGCGCGCGTGCACGCACACACACACACACACACACACACACACAAACCTACACTTCACCCTCCCATCTTTGACCATCCTAGTATCCTATTCCTGTTTATTCGTCATATTCTATAAAAAAAACCCCTGTACCCCTTAAAAATGCTAAAAATACCCGGACTTGTGCTCTCTCACCCATGCCCAGCAACCCTTTTAATGTGAATTCCTGCATCCCCAACTCCCTTAATTTATTTCTCATCATCTCTCTCTGTATCCCATACTTCCTGCAACACAAAACTACATGTTCTACTGACTCCTCTTCCTGACATTCCTCACACAATCCTGTCTGGTGTTTCCCTATCATTTTCAATGTTTTGTTTAATGTAAAATGCCCCAGCCTTAACCTAGTCCACACAATTTCCTCTCTTCTGTTTCCATTACCTACCCTAGTAACTGCAACACTCTTTTGTATTTGATATAAATGCCTCCCTTTCCCCTCCCGGTCCCATCTTTCTTGCCACATTCGGTTGACTTTTTTCCAGATTACACACTTAACCTCTGCTTTACTGATACTAATGTGCATTTCCACATTTTCTTTCTTTAACGCCCTCTTTGCCAACTCATCCACCCTCTCATTCCCCTTCACCCCTACATGTGCTGGAACCCATAGAAATTTTACCTGACCTCCCTGATTTGCAATTCTTGTAACTAACTGAAGGACTTCATAAAGTACATCTTGCCGACTGTTTGTGTGAAAAGACCTTAAACTTGCTAGAACTGAGGATGAATCTGAACATATCAATACTTTGGCTTGTCTGGCTTTCTGCACCCATTGCAACGCAACCAACACTGCCAGCATCTCCACTGTAAACACCCCTAACTTATTAGATGTCCTTCTGCTGATTCCAATTTCTTTTGCTGGTATTACCACCCCAAGCCCTGTCACTCCTGTTTCAGGTTCCTTCGCACCATCCGTATAAATGTGAGTATAATCACTATACTTTTCCATTACATGACAGTTAAATGCATTTACCAAATCTGTTTTATATCTTTCTTTTCTTTTTACCTCTAACAAATGCCAGTCTATGTCAGACCATACAAGCTTCCATGGAGCTACAACCGGATAAACTACTGAAGGACTTATCCTCAGATCAAATACTCCACATTCTTTCGCGATATCATTCCCTACATGACTAAAGGTATCCCTCTGAAACCTCCCATTTTCCCAGCACTCCTGCAACACTCCTTTAGTAGGGTGAGAATCATTGTGCCCCTGCAAGTTAGCCGAGTAGTTTGCCATCAGTTGCATTCTTCTTAGTTCCAAAGGCATTATTCCCATTTCTACCTGTAGGGCTGACACTGGTGACGTTTTAAAAGCCCCACTGCACACTCTCAAGGCCTGAGCCTTAATCACATCCAGTTTCCTTATAAGAGACCTAGCTGCTGATCCATATACTATATTTCCATAATCCAATACAGATCTTACTAAAGCCACATACATTCTCTTCAAAGCTGAACAACTTGCTCCCCATTCCCTACCAGTCAAACATTTCATCACATTTATTACTTTTTTACATTTCTCCTCAACTTTCCTGATATGGTCTGCCCACGTTAATCGTGAATCAAATATAACTCCCAGAAATTTAAATGATGCAACCCTTTCTAATTCAACCCCATACATTCTTAACTTCTTCCCTACCTCAACCCTTTTTCTGGTAAAAAACACAGTTTGAGTTTTGTCTACTGAAAATCTACATCCCCAATCATAACCCCACTCCACCACTTCATCAATTGCTTCTTGTAGTTTCCTGATTATATGGTCCATGTTCCTGCCTCTTTTCCACAAGGCCCCATCATCCGCAAACAGTGACCTACCTATATCCACTGATACCTTTGTGAAGACATCATTGATCGTCAGGGAATCTCACTCTCTCCCTGATGATACACCTGTGGGGAGTCAGGGAACCTCACTCTCTCCCCGATGATACACCTGTGGGGAGTCAGGGAACCTCTCTCTCTCCCTGATGATACACCTGTGGGAAGGTCAGGGAACCTCACTCTCTCCCTGATGATACACCTGTGGGGAGTCAGGGAATCTCACTCTCTCCCTGATAATACACCTGTGGGAAGTCAGGGAACCTCACTCTCTCCCTGATGATACACCTGTGGGAAGTCAGGGAACCTCACTCTCTCCCTGATGATACACCTGTGGGAAGTCAGGGAACCTCACTCTCTCCCTGATGATACACCCGTGGGAAGTCAGGGAACCTCACTCTCTCCCTGATGATACACCTGTGGGAAGTCAGGGAACCTCACTCTCTCCCTGATGATACACCCGTGGGAAGTCAGGGAACCTCACTCTCTCCCTGATGATACACCTGTGGGAAGTCAGGGAACCTCACTCTCTCCCTGATGATACACCCGTGGGAAGTCAGGGAACCTCACTCTCTCCCTGATGATACACCTGTGGGAAGTCAGGGAACCTCACTCTCTCCCTGATGATACACCTGTGGGAAGTGCACCTGACTGCAGCTCCTGACAGACTGGGTTATGGAAGTGGAGCTTAATTTGGATATAATCAAGACCACCTTGAAAGCTATGAGCACAATAGATAAGATGAACACGCACAAGATATAGGCTTCAGATAGATAGGTGACCACCAGGAACAGTAAGGGGAGTGGGCAACAACTGTGGCCATTCTCCTCATTAGCAGGTGTATATTATTGAAGGGGATGTTCTTTCAGGAGCTAGTAGCAGTAGTCATGTTTCTGAGGCTGAGAGGGAAAGAGTACAGTCAAACCGGATGATTGTGATGGGAGAACAATTAGTTGGCGGGGCGGGGGGTGGGGTGTCAGGCAGGAGATTCTGTGGCCACAGAACAGAAGCCAGAATGACGTGTTGCCTCCCAGATGACAACATCAAGGACCTCTCAGAGTGGCTGCAGAAAATTCTCAAGCGGCTGTGTGAACGGTCAGAGGTCATTGTCAAATAATATGGGTGGCATAAGGGATGAAGTCTTGCAGAATGAGAAAAGAGAATTAGACAAGAAACAGGACCTTGAGGGTAGTGATCTCTGGATCACTCCTGGTACCACATGCTAGTGATGTCAGAAATAGGATAAACCAGATCAATTTGTGGCCGAGGAGCTGATGAAGGGGAAATGGATTCAGGTTCTTAGACCAGTGGGATTTCTTCTGACCCGTGCAAGAGCCATGGGTTACACTTGAACCCATGTCAAAGTGGCTCCAAGCTGCAGTCTCCTTTGAGGTTGTGGCTCAGACTTAGCTGCTCTTTAAGTTCATAGGGATAGCTTTGAGGACAGAGAGGTGAGCTAGGGGTCAGGTTAGGGTTTATTGACAAGAATGTGGAGGAATTAAAGGTCAGGTCCGAGTCCAGGCCTCTACACTGTGCTTGAAGACCAACGGTGTGGATATATGATGAAGGACATCCGTGGTTGGATGTCACGCTGACAGACCAGCAAGGATGAGGACAGGTGGCCCCCCCAGATCAGCAAGTCATCAGTGGGTTCGGGATTGGAGTCTGCCTGAGCAGAAGGAATGAGGGCCAGTGACCTCCTAGGTACTCAAGTTGGCAAAGACCGAGGCCTAGTGTTCAGGGTTCTGGTCATTGGAGAGTCTAGCATTTGAGGCCTGGATTTCGGGGTTCTCAGACATCATCATCACAGAGTCCTGGGTGAAGCCCACAGGTTGAGCAGAAGTCCGGAAATCGAGGCCTGATAGACAGACCCCTGGGTCTGCAAGAAGTTGATTTGGTTCTGGGAAAGAAGATTAACTGTTCAGATTGATGCTGTTAAGGAGTGGTATTTATTTAGTATTGAGCTTCTACTGCCAAGCCACTGTATCGGCATTAGCTTTAGTTTGAAAGTTCTTGTTAACAGCCTTGTGTTCATTGTTTTTCTTTTATTTCTGCACAGTTCCTACTAAAAGTCAGTGAACTGTTGATTGGCTTCAGTGTCTCTCTCTTGGCACCTGGGCCATAATGCACATTCTAGACCAAGGGAAATGGTCCAAGCATAGAGAGAACAGCTGTCCCTGGCCCTGACATTCATTGACCAGATAGGAGAGAAGTCACAGTCAGTTGAAGCTGCAAGGGGAGAAGTGAATATGGTAGTGCAACAGATACTCTTGGAAGCCCAGTCCAGACCAAAGTTTGTGGGGGAGAAACTAAAATCAGTAGAAGCTGCTTTGGCAGACATCTCTCACTCAATAGGACAGCAACTTTCAGAGTGGCGAACCCATTCCCAGGTGGAAGAATAGGTGTCAGCCCTCACAGCAACTTACTGCAGACAGCTGGAATCAGGTGGCAGCAAATACTGTTCTCACGGCTGTGGTCCAGCAACTTACTACCTACAGCCAGAATCAGGTGACAGCCACTGCAGCTCTCACTGCTGCAAATTATGTCAGTCCCATTCCCAGCATCTCCCAGGCCTCCTCTTTAACAGCCTCAAGAACCTTCGCCACTATAATGCCCCAACTGTGTCTGGACCGAAAGTGAGTATTCGTCAACCACCCAGATACTCCGGTATACACACAGCTGCAGGAATTTTATTACTCAGTGTGAGCTGACTTTCCAGACCCAGTCAGGTCCGATGAGGCACATAAATTGGCATAGATGGTGAACTTCTTAGCCAATTCACCATCTTGTTCCATGCTCTATGGGAGCAAGGTTCTCCTGCAGCCCAGCTGTCCTGGGAATTTTTTTGTTGAGTTCAAGCGAGTTTTTGGTCTTCCAGTATGGGGTCAGAAGGCTGCCCATTGACTCCAGAACCTGCGCCAAGGTAGAGGGACAGTGAGGGACTATGCAATAATGTTCCGCACGCTTCTGGTAGAAATGGGGTGGAACAAGTGGTGCTGCCTTCCAGCAGGGGCTGAGTGCAGGGTCTGCCACGAGATTGCAGTGCGTGATGAGCAGGTCAGCCTGGATGACCTGATTAATCTGGCCATTCGAACTGACAACTGTGCAGCTGGGTGGCACAGAGAAAGAATGCCTCAGCCTACCCCTTAAATCTTAGCTTGTCTGTACCCTGTCCTGCATCATCCCGCACACGGTCGGCAGAGGAGACTATGCAAATGGGGCCCGTGCACCTATCTCAGGAGGAATGAGATCAGCGCAGGAGAACCGTTTCCTGCTCTATCATGGCGATCCAAGTGCCCAGTAAAAGTGGACACCCGTCAGCAGGAAAAGGAATTTTCCTCACAAACATCTTCCTTCCCCTAATTGTGTAATGCTCCTCAGTACTGTGGCGCCTCAGGCCCAAGAGCTTCAGACATTTATTGACTCCGGGGCAGCCAGGAACCTCATAGCTATCTCTTTGGTCCAAGTATGGAGTGTTCCAACTGAGCAATTGAGAGAAATTATCAACATTACGGCCCTGGATGTTCGGCCCCTGGACCCTGGCAAGATCCACCTTTCCACAGAATCCCTCCAACTTGCGCTAGAAGGCAGCCATAGAGAACAGCTCCCCTTCTACCTGGTTGATTCAGCTGAACTGCCACTGCTGGTTATCTTCACACAGCCCATGGTTTGATTTGTCCCTAAATGTGCTCCAAGAATGGATACTGGCATGCCTGTCTACCTGTCTGAGTCCAGCTCAAGTCCCTGTCCACAAATCCTCTCCTGTGTCATCTGCCAGTGTGGATCTGCCTGGCATTCTGGCTGAATATGCTGATCTTCTTGAGATTTTCAGTAAAAGGCCATCTCTTTGCCTCTACCCTGGCTATATGGCTGTGCCACTGACCTCTTATCTGGTGCTAGTCCTGCTCGAGGCCCACTCTTTTTGATCTCTTGTCCTGAAACAGTGGCTAAGGAAGAGTATATCAAGGAAGCATTGGCCTTAGTTTATCCATCAATCAACCTCATCAGCAGAGGCGGGCTTTTTTTTACAAACAAGGAGGATGGCAAACTCCATCCCTGCATTGATTATCAACCCTTTAACAACATCACATTGAAGAACCGCTACCTTCTTCCTCTGCTTGCCTCTGCGTTCAAACATCTCCAGCAACCATATTTTCCAAGAAAGATCTGCGCAATGATAATAACCTGGCTCCTATCCGAGAGGAGAATGAGTGGAAGATAGCGTCCAACATCTCTATTGGTCACAACGAGTACCTCGTGAAGCCCTTTGGTCTGGGCAATACCCCTGCTGTTTTTCAGGATCTGGTCAATGATGTGCTCAGGGACATGTTGAATCAATTTGATTTTGTGTATTCGGATGACATTCTAATCTACTCCTGCTTTCGCCAGGGCCACGTCCAGCATGTCCAGAGGGTTCTCAGACGGCTCCTCAAGAATAAACTTTATGCCAAGCCAGAGAAGTGTGAGTTCCACAAGGGACAGGTGTCATTCTTGGACAATATTCTCACAGTGTTCAAATAGACTGTCTGTTCCCCTAACTATTGAATCCCCTTTCACCATGGCGTGTGATATGTAGTCAAATAAAAAAGGATGTGTTGTGTATAAATTGTCTGTAGTATGTCAAAATGCTTATAGGCATCCGTTAGTCTCATGAGACAATGGATTTGCACCTTGGAAGGTTTCCAGGGCGCAGGCCTGGGTAAGGTTATATGGAAGACCAGCAGTTGCCCATGCTGCAAGTCTCCCCTCTCCACGACACCAATGTTGTCCAAGGGAAGGGCATTAGGACCCGTACAGCTTGGCACCGGTGTCGTTGCAGAGCAATGTGTGATTAACTGCCTTGCTCAAGGACACAACACGCTGCCTCGGCTGGGGCTCGAACTCACGACCTTCAAATCACTAGATGAACGCCTTAACCACTTGACCGCGTTATTATTTAAGCATGTGGATTGGAACAAGCACCAACAAAGCACGCCAATTTGAAACTTCTGTCAAAAAAGCAAGAAGAAATAGTATAATGTAACCATAAATGAATAAATCAAACTGCTCACTGAATGACCCAAGCTCATGAAGTGTTCAAGCATTGATCTAAACCCATAATTTCTTTCAGTGAGAAGTTCTGTGCTGCGTTTATCTCCCCACCAGAAGACTACAAACTTTGGATGAAAAATCATCATGGAAACAAAAATCAGACTTCATGCTGAGCAAGAAATATGTCTTTGAAACATGACTATCGGTTGTTACAGTGTGTGTAAATAGTGAAAACAATGCATTTAAAAAGTTATTTAAAAAGCCTGGTGTTATTATTTCTTCCAGACATTGAGTATCACAGGGGGAATAATTGTAATTTTTAAGTAATATTTTTACTAATTTAAAATTGACCTACTGAGTATAAAGGAAACAATTTAGAAGGTAAAGAAAATCGGATATTTAATTCAATACCTTCATCAGAGATATTGTTTAGGAATAAATGCTTTGAACAATTCCAATTCTTTCTATGTGTCCCATCACGCTAAGTTATCCAATAAATTAAAAAGTGTGGGTTGATCTCTTGACAAATCCAGATTCCCACCAGCTGTTGATCTGTCCATGCTTTTAGAAAGGGAATTCCAAAACAATTTCTGTTACAGCCTTTTCTTCACATCAGAATGAGAATCTGGTTTAATACCACTGGCTTGCACATATTGAAGTTTGATGTCTTGCAGCAGTGCAGTGCAAAAACACAATATTACTATAAATTACAAAATGTCGTGCAAAAGAAAGGAATAATAAGGAGGTGTTCATACATTCATGGAGCACTCAGAAGTCTGTCGGTGGAGGGGAAGAAGCTGTTCTTAAATCATTGAGTATGGGTTTCAGCTCCTGTCTCTCCTTCCCAATGGTAGTAACAAGAAGAGGGCACGTTGCAGATGAAGGTAATTAATGATAGATTCCGGTTTCTTAAGGCATGGTCTCTTGAAGTTGCTCTCAGTGGTGGTGAGGGTTGTGCCTGTGATGGAACTGTCTGCAGACTTTTGCATTCCTGTGTATTATCACTGGCTGGATCGGGCTGTGACGCAACCAGTCAGAATACTCTCCACTATACATCTGTGGAAATTTGTGAGTCTTCGGTAACATAACAAATCTCCTCAAAATCCTAATGAAGTATAGCCTCTGGTAAGCCTTCATTGTGATTGTACCAACATGGTGGGTCCAGAACAGGTCCTCAGGGATGTTGATCCAAGTACTTGGAACTGCTCACCCTTTCCACCTCTGACCCTTCAATGACCACTGGTGTGCATTCTCCTGACTTCACCTTCCTGAAGTCCACAATAAAGTCCTTGGCCTTGCTGATGCTGGGTGTGAGGTTGTTTTGACATTACTTGAAACAGCGAGACTATTTCATTCCTATACACCTCCTCCCCTCATTCTGAGATTTTACCAGTAACAGTGGTGTCACCTGAAGATTTATAGATGGCATTTGAGCTGTGCTTGGTTACACTGTCGTGGGCGTGGGGAGAGTAGAACAGTGAGCTAAACACATATTCTTGAGGTGGGCCTGCCTTAATTTCAGTGAGGAGGAGATGTTATTACCCATCCACACTGGCTTTAATCTTCCAGTAAGGAAGTTGTGGATCCAGTTGCAAAGGAAGGTACAGAGGCCCAGGTTTTGAAGCTTGTTGATATGGCCTGAGGAGATTATGGTGTTGAACACTGAGCTGTAATTGATAAACAGCAGCATGATATACTGTATGTTTTGCTGTTGTGTAGGGGCTCCAAAACTAAGAGGACAGTCAACGAGATTGCGTCCTGTGGCTTGGAATAAAAAAAGAAAATTCTGGAAATACAGGGTTGATCAGGCAGCATTTGTGGAGTGAAAAAATGCAGTCAACATTTCAGGCTGTTGACATTTCATTAGAACAGAGAGATAAACTGCTGTGAGATGCAGAGAAAGGTGAATGAGGAGCAGAGATCAAAAGGGAAGGACTTTGACAAGATGAAAGGGAGGAGAAATTCAATGACCAAAGACACAATGGTACAAGGTGAAAGAGCGTGGTAACAGCACAAATTAAGGAGTAAAAAGGATAATCAGGAACAGGTATAAATGAGGGAGGCAGAATGTTTATCTGAAAGCAAATCGTAAATAACAAGAAATTTTGCAGCTGCTGGAAATCCAAAGCAACATACACAAAATTCTGGAGGAACTCAGCAGGTCAAGAAACATCCATGGAAATGAGCAGTCGATGTTTCTGGTCGATATCCTTCTTCAGGACTGGAAAGGAAGGGAATGAAAAGGTGGGTGGGGGGAGGGGCTGAAGAACAGCTAGAAGGTGATAGTAAATTGTCCTGATCCAGCTTGTCCTTCCACTGAGTGAACACTGGAGGGCAGCACCAATAGGAGAGGTAAACCCCCAACCCAGTGTGGATTCGAATGCACTCCACAGAAGCCCTCCCACACCATCTTGGTGCCTCCTTTCCTCATCAGTGTTTGCAACTGATTTTCAGTAATTGGTCTTGTGGCTCGAGTCAATTGTGGTGAGGATAAGGCCTGTCATTTGGTAACCGGCCTGGTGCATCTTCTGTGGCCTTTGAGAGTCATACAGCATAGAAACTGGCATTTGGCCCAGCTGTTCCATGCCAACAAAAATGTCCCATCTGAGATAGCCCCATTCACCAGCATTTGGCCCACAACCTTCTGAACCTTTCCAACCTAAGCTTTCACCATCGGATCTGACTACCTGGAGGCACTAGGCCATGGACTCACATGTTGAAATTAAAATGTTGGGCCACCAGGAATTTCCACTGACCCGTTGTAAACTGGGGGAACTGCTTCATCGGGCACCTCTACTCAATCCACCAAAAGCAGAACTTCCCGGAGGCCCAGTGGTTTAATTCCCAACAAGAAGATTGCACCAGCGAACAGTACTACCAGGGGTGATAGTCTCAAGATGGGACACGAAGCAATTCCTTTCACTTCTTTTATGTCTTCTTTTTATTTCCAATGTGGAGAACAGTTTCTCCATTCTGGTGATGTGTTTTTTGGGCCGATAGGGCGATCTGGCTTCCATGAGGTTGTGAGCAAGGCGTGCAGCATGGCGGCTGGGAAGTCTGGAGACAGGAGTGAGCCCATGATCGACTCCATTTCGCACCTCTCTCACTGATTGATGTACTGAGGAAGATTGACATCATTGAGGTGGGTGCAGAGGTGAGTGAGTGTTCAGCACCGTCTGCCAGCCTCTCACTCGCTTCTGCCAGGGGAAGGTGTTTGCGTATGGTGGTCTCTCTCTCCCTCTCGCTCACTGCTCCTAGGGGGAGGGTCCCTGCGTTCGAACGGTCTCTCTCTATCTCCCTCGATGCTGTCGGAGGACGGTACCAGAGCAAAGTTTAATTGACCTGATTTGTAGATTGGGCTCTAATTCACACTCTTACTTTCCAGTCACTCCTTTTTGTTGTTGCTATTTTTGAATCGGGGGAGCCTGCAGATAATGAACACCGAGATGAACTGTAAGTGCCTGGTCTCTTTCGATTTTACGTTTTATATTCTGTGCTTTCACTTGTTTTTTTTTGTTGCCATTTGCACATTATTTTTGTGCATGTGGGGAGGGGAGTTTTGATGTTCTTTTTTAATGGGTTCCATGGTTCTTCTTTGTTTCATGATTGTCTGTGGGGTAGATGAATCTCAGGGTTGTATATTGCATGCATACTTTCATACTGCATGCATTTTGAATTTATTGAGTCCTTATTCTCCACTGTGGCCTCTTACCTCTTCTCACCTGCCTATCACCTTGCTCTGGTGCCCCTTCTCCATCCCTTTCCTTCTGTGGTCCACTCTCCTCTCCTTTGTCTCCTGTTAGATTCCTTTGTCTCCAGCCCATTACCTTTCCCACCCACATGGCTTCACCTATCACCTTCTAGCTGTCCTTCTACCCCTCCCCACACCTTTTTATCCTGGCATCGTCCCCCACTTCCTTTCCAGTCCTCAAGAAGCCTCTCAGTCCGAAACTTCCGACTGTCTGTTCACCTCCATGGATGCCGCCTGACCTGCTAAGTTCCTTCAGCATTTTGTGCATGTATATGGGGTATATGGGGTGTCAGGGAGGGGTAGCACCTCTGGTGGGGGAACATGTTGCGCCCTTTTCAGGGCAGTTAGTCCACCTTTGGTCCCCATCTGGCACTCAGCTCTCACCTGTGGCTCCCCGTAGCTGTTTGCATGCGACAGTGGCCACACCCCGGGCAACGGCTTCAACAAGCCGGCTAAACCAGGTGAGGGTAGCCGACGGGTCTCAAACCCTCGGTGAGATAGGGAGTTGTCTATCCCAGCATGTGAAGACAGACTCCGGCGGATTGAGCGGACGAGACCAATGGAAGCTCCAACGGTCACGAAGGCGGTCTCTGCAAGCGTCGTGGAACGTGTAGAGCAGGACAAGACACAGAAGACGTCCTGGTCATCCACTGCGCCCAGTCCCATCTCCAGCCATCTAGACTCTGTCTTGCCACTGGACCCAGATGGGAGTTGGGAAGAGAGAGTGAGGCTGACGCTGCACAACTCTCCCTCACTTAAATCCAAATCACACGCTAGTCTCAACACCATCATTATGGTGTCGAGGTCCTCATCGACGTCAGCGATGGACGAACAATTTAAAAGCAACGCTGTTTACTTCCTTGGTGTAGTTCGGTCAATGTATCATTTTGCTGCCTTATACATTGCAGTGTTAGCTCATCTTTTGAAAACAGCACCATGGCCACTCACAAGTCTTGGTTGAGTGATACTGCCTTCCGTTATTTGAGGGAATTCCTTATTAGACTCAATGTCTCAGTGTCCAGTAGTGGAAGGATCGTAGATTGCAGTTTTCTCCACAGAAACAGTTGCAAAGTTAATTAGTTTTAAAGGATCCTCCAAGGGGAGAAGATATTGAACACCTCTCTTTTGGTATTTTTCACATCCATTGTAAAACCCTGATTCTATAATAATTAGACTTGTCATTTGCAGAACAAAGTGTGTACAAAAGAATTTGATGTACAAAAGCATATTGAACACCATTTGATGTCATTATACGTTGTTTGGGTGGCTCCATGCACCAGGAACAGAAAACAATTTGTCCCATGTGTAGTAAGCACCGGATTGCATTTATCTTCCTTTGAATGGTATACAAAGACTCCTCGTTACAAGAAAGGATTTCTAGGCCATTGGTTGTTGGATAGTGTTGCTGAAGGCAATATTTGAATGAGGAATAGAAAAGTGGCAAGGTCTGATGACAAAAGGCACTGCAGTTGCTGGAATCTGGAACAAGAAAGCAGAGCATTCATGTTTTCTTATGCCAAGGATTGATAGCTGTGTCTGCCAGAGAGATTTTATTTATAATTAAAGATTTTATTTACAGAACTTAATCTCCTCATGCAACACTTTAATTATTGTTTGCATAGACATGATGGCCAAATACCACCTTTACATGTGCTTTAAATTTCTATGATTTTATAATCACACTTCTGTTGCTACTGTTCTATTATAAATGACAATTCTCCCTTTCTATAAACCATTATTCTAAATTAATTATTTCGCACAGGCACAAGGTCTTTATCATTTAAAACGCACACAGATTTTATTTGGCCTATTATTCCAATACAGCTGAATCCATATGGCACAACTTGTGCCCTTGCATGCTAATACTTTTCTGTATCTAGTCTATGGTAAAGAGGGTTAACGGGTAGATCAAGAATGCAGATATTGTACAGATGGAGAAAACTTCACTTGACTTTAGAAAATTTACTCTTGGACTGTGGAAGCAAGGCAATTTATGTTATCGACCCTTGGAGACTAATTCAAGATAAACAAAAAAAACAGGTTTTCTTAACCATTGTTTGATTTGTAGTTAGTGGAACATGCTTGTCAGACATCTGTATTTACAAATATTATGCCCAAGATTTGTAATGTTCTTGTCTGAAATGCAAACAAATCAGACAAAGAGTTAAAATCATAAACTATTTCACCCTTGAGGCTCATGCTGTAACTCTCTGTAAATCAGTAGTATTGATGAAGCTTTTGGCTGGATTCTCTATTCCTCTTGCCTGGATGTCACAGGACATCTAACTGTAAATTGTAGGATACCATCCTACTCATGAGTTTGGTTTGAACACCACTAGTAGATCTTTTCACCTTATAACCAAAATGAAATTAGAAAAGTTGATTGGTGTTTTAAAGCATATTTGCAATGTTGACAATGTTGCACAAGTGTGCATAAAAATGAGAGAACAAGTATGAGCATTAGCCAGATCCCGAATATTTAATGGCTGTTATGCGGGGTTTGCAAAATAAATGGCAGTTGATGGCAGCCTCTCCAACAAATCACTTGAGCAAAGGTGGAGTAGTGTAAGAACCGCAAATATCACAGCATTAGGAAGAAGCAAATTATCACCATAACCTGGCTGCGAAAAAGCAACATGAATATGTGCCTAATAAAACTCTTTGAGCAAGGCACTGATGCCTGGGGAAGCAGTCAGTCATTTGGGGCTAATTGGATCCATTACTTTCCTTACAATTCCTGAAGGGGGACTAACTAGGTTTTATTGAAATTGATGGAATACTAACAATGTCTTTGATATTTACCATAGCACCATATAATTTATTCATTTGTACAGCACGGAAACAGCTCATCATGTTCATGTCAATTTGAATCAGAATAAGGTTTATTGTCACTGAATATGGTATGAAATTTGTTGCTTTGCGACAGGAGTACAGTGCAATACATGAAAAGAATACTCTAAGTTACAGTAAGAAATACATTAAAAAAAGTGCAACAGGAGAGCAGAATAGTGGGGTGGTGTTACATGGGTTCATGGACTGTTCATAAATCTGATGATGGAGGAGAAGAAGCAGTTCTTCAAACATCTGAGTGTGAGTCTTCAGGCTCTTGTATCTCCTCCCTGATGTCAATAAGAGAAGAGGGGTGTCCTGGATTCTGAGGCTCCTTAATGACGAACGCCACCTACTTGAGCCAGCACTTTTTGAAGTTGCCTTTGACTGTGGAGGGCTGGTGTCCATGATGGAGTTGCCTGAGTTTACAATCCTGTGCAGCTTTAATTGATCCTCTGCTTTGGAGGCTCTATATCAGGCAATGATGCAATCAGTCAGAATACTCTCTGTGGTACATCTGTAATCACTTAAAGATTAAGATTAAAGGTGGAGGAATCATTTCATTTGTCACACAGAGTTTTGCAGTGGTAAATGGACCATTGCAATGGTATAAACCTCAAGGGAAATCTGACAAAGTTTTCATGATTTGCTTCACTGAAATATGGATCTGATTAAAACATTATTAACACTGCAGTTGGGGAAACAGAAAAAATTGTTTTGCTAGCTACTTGAAAAACCTGGACTGTTCATTGAGGGAATTATTGATTCAAAAGTAAAATTTACCATAGAAGTAAATTTTAGATCAAAAAACTTCAGATCATCTAACATGCCAGATTAGAGAAATATTAATAGTCAGGCACGTTGGTGGTACTAAATCAGTCAGATTCAGTAAAATAACAAAAAGGACAAGGATAAAGACAAAGTTTCTGAAAGGAGATAAGCTAATTTGAATAGAGAAATTATTTAACAGAAGTAGAAAGGAGACAGTTACTAGAAGGCAAATCACTTTCAATGTAATGGGAGACATCTTGAAAGGAAATTAGAGAATTCAGAGTAAATATGCTTCTATATGTTTCTATAATATCTAGGCGTGAGACTGGCCAATCCAAAGCCACCTGAATGACAAGATACGTAAATCAGAGGATAAGATGAAAAAAGGAGGCTCAAGTCAAACACTGAGAGTTTAAAGAACAGAAGCGATGGAGCAGTATAGAATGTGTTGGAGTGAAATTTAAAGTGAGTTTAAGAAAGAAAAGAGAGGGGTATGAAAAAATTCTGTTTAGTATAATCGATGAAAGTCCAAAGGTACTTAAGTACATAGGACATAATAGAAAGAAAAATGGTAAATGTGTCTGTGGTGGTGGAGGACTGGCTTAGATACTTCATAACTTCTTTATGACTGTCTTCACGAGAAAGGAAAATGATGAATAAAACATTGAAGGGGATAAACACAAAAAGGAGGAAGTATGGATATATTGTCAGGCCTGGATGAAACATATTCCAGGCTATAATACGAATTTCATGGGATCCAAGGAAAAGTGGCTTTTGAATCCAAGTTTATTGACAGATTCAAAATTGACTGTGTGGCTGGTATAGAGGAGAAAAGCTTTTGACATGAGAATATTAATGTTATGGTATATTAGATAGAAAAATGGCAAAAATGGAACAATCCATGCAAGTGTGAGGTAAAGCATTTTCAGAAAAGCAGAAATACAACATATAATAAACAGGACGACTAAGAAATAGAGAGGAACAGCATAACAGTATATGTCTACAAATCTTTAATTGTAGCATAACAGATCTGTAAGGTGATTAAAATGGAGAAGGGCTTCTTTTCTTATTACCAAAGGTGTAACATGTAAGAGCAGAGAAGTTATGCTGCAATTGTGTACAGCATTTATTAGTCCACAGTTAAAGTATTATGGGTAGATATTATAAGCATGATGTCATTGCATCAGAGAAAGCACAGAGGAGATGTTTTCTTTGGAACAGAAGATGCTGAGGGGAGCTTTGGAGGGACCTAGATAAAGGACCTATTTCTCTTAGCTGAGTCGTCAAAAACAGAACAGTATATATGTAAAGTAATTAGTAGAAAGATAGGAAGAAAATTTGTTCACCCAGGGGATGGTTGGGATCTAGAACTCACTACTTGAAAATGGGTTAGAGGCAGAAAGACTCATAACAGTTAAACAGGTCATGGCCTTTTACTCCATGGTCTTAAGACACAAGGCAGGACATCTCAGCTTTGAAGTATACTGCCAAAAGATCTCCAGTGTTACAAATGCTCTATTATTCTGTAATTTCAATATTAATTCTTTTTCCCTTTCCAAAGATGCTACCTTGCCTGCTAAGGATTTACAGATCTTTTGATTTCAGATCTCCAACACATAGCGTATTTTATTTTTTGTAGCTAACACCGTACAAAATTTTGAGGAAAAGAAACCAACTAATTTAAATCAGAAAGATTGCAAAGAATATCTAGTAAGCTTCCCCAACTAAAACAGAATTTTAATATCAAATTGCTGCAGCATAATATTTATCAAAACACTAAGGCAATAGAATCAGATCAAATTATCCAAGACATTAACATTAAATTAATCAATTCAGTAGACAGCAACTGAAGACTTTGAGTACTTAATGACCTAAATAGTATGCATTTTATTAAAGAATGGTTGATTCAGGTAGTAACATTAGTTTACACAGAAGATACACACTAATTAACAACAATCTAAACAAAATCAAACTATTTTAGAGCAATTCCTGCATATTTCATGTATCACTATTATTATACGTCAGAAAATAGATCAGGTATACATTTTGAACACTTTAGTTAAACCCTTCATGTGAAAGAAAAGCTCATTTAAATCAAATGATATCTGAATTAAATATAGCTGATATTTTTTCAAAGTATCTCCATAAATACATAAAAGACAATATAATTTTTTAAGTTTATTCCTGGAATATGAAAATGGCTGTTAAGGCCAGCTTTTATTGCCCATTGGGAAAGTGGTGGTGATCTGATTTCTTGACCTAATACGGTACGCGTCATGCTGATTCTCGCACAGTAGTGTCAGGACTTTGACCCAACCCATGAGGAATGATCATGTATTTGGAAGACAGCATGACCTTTTGCCAGTTGCAGTGTTGCTTGCCACTGCTTCACTTGTTCATTGAGATGGTAAAGAGTCTTTGATTTGGGAGACACTAATGATGGATCCTTAAGAAGCTGTTGAATTTCATCTCATAGATGGTACTTACTGACTTCACAGAAGATGACAGCTCTATTCACAATCTATTTGTCCCCATGGGCAAGCAACTGTGAAACATTTTCCAATTAAACCAAATAATAAAATGTTCCTTTGATTGAAAAAGCTCAATCTTCTCTGAGTTCACAAATGGAAATGTTGCTATAGCAACATTGCAATGAAAGAAAAATATATTGCCTGTGGAGTACAGGTTTAATCAGGTTTTGTGACTCACAAGATATTGATAAGAACTGCAATTAACAAGGACTGCATTGGTCTCTTCTTATTTCCTATTATGCAAAAATTGAGAAACATCGATTTATGTGGTGGTAACCTTGTCATCTGCTGAATTTCTGTGGAAAATGTCCTTTGGCTTTCAACAGTACCGCTTTGTAATTCAGTAAAGCAGGTGCCTTTTTAAACCATTGAAATAAATACATAAACCTGCTGAAGACACGTGCAATGCCCTGGATGTCAACCAGTTAAGATTGCCTATTGCAGAGGTTAAACACTGGGGCTTTTGCTCTGTCATGATCCTGCCTGTCATTACCAATTGAGCCATTAGAAGAATTAACATTGGTTTACTTTAGATCAAAACATAATGACCACAAAAAAGGTTGAATGGAAATTATCATTCCACTCATCCTTCCATATAAAATGGAAAATCACCGCATGAATGCAGATAGTCTCACGCCAAATCCATAACTAGAGAGACATTCAGTAGGATTTGGTAGTGGGTTCTGATATTTGAATTGCTTGTCATGCAGAAAATGCTTTTAATAAATATTCCTGCATTGTGCTTCCTTACAGCCAAGTCAGATGTGTCTCAGACTCTTGCATGTGGGTGTTGAAATACAAAAGTTCAGAATATCCTGAAAGTTTGACTTAGTGGTCCACTGTTGTGACTAAAGCAGATACCTGATATACTTGGTATCCAGGGAGGGCGGATGTCAGAATGGCAACCTAGTCAATTGAAGGGAAAGAGTTAAGTGGAGCTGTGTACTTTGGTTATTTTATTTATTATTATATTATTTTGATACTTTTAATTATTTGTTAGTGTTGTAATGTCTTTTAACTAAAATTATCATGCTGATGTAACTTTATTTTTAATCATTGAAATCAATATGTTCAAAATCAAAATACTGCTGATGCTGGAAATGTAAAATAACAAAAAGTAAAGAGTTAAGTTCTTATGTTGATGAACCCTTCATTAGAACTGGGAATAATAATTGAATTGAATTTCTTACATTCTTCACATACATGAGGAGTAAAAATCTTTACGTTATGTCTCCATGTAAATGTGCAATCATAGTAATTTATAATAATTTATAATAAATAGAACAGTCAATGTAATATAGAGTACACTCAAATCAACATGAGACCCCAGCCTGTCTCCAAGCTCAAGACCAAAACCCCAGCCTGCTGCCTCAATCCTGAAGACGCCAGCCACGTCCTGTCCAGGTTCTGGGTCCTTGTCCAGTCTCTGGCTCGGAGCCCAAGCCCAAGCTCCTAGTGCGTAGTTCCTTGCCCGGGTTCCCTGTCTCGTCCTTGTCCTAAACCTAGTCTGCATTCTTGTCCCTGTTCCTTGTCTGTATCCTGTCACGTCCCTACTCTAGTCAAGTCCTGTTCCTTGTACTTCAGTGTCTGTGTCTTGCATTTGGGTCTGTTCCCAACGCCCCCATTATGACATGCATTCAACATCAGTAAGACCAAGGGACTGTCTGTGGACTTCAGGAAGGATAAGGAGAGGAACTCACACCAGTCCTCATCGAGGGATCAGTGGTGGAAAGGATGAGCAGTTGTAAATTCCTGGCTGCCAACACCTCTGAAGATCTATCCTGGGTCCAACATATTGATGCAATTATGAAGAACTCATGACAAAGGCTATATTGCATTAGGAGTTTAAGGAAACTTGGTATGTCACCAAAGATTTGCAAATTTCTCCAGATGTACCATGGAGTGCATTCCAACTGGTTGCATCACTGTTTGGTATGGAGAGGCCACAGCACAGAATCAGAAAAATCTGCATTAAGTTGCAAACTCAGCCAGGTCCATCATGGGGCACTTGCCTCCCTGGCATCAAGGACATCTTCAAAATGCGATGCCCCAAAAAGGCAGCATCCATCATTAAGGATGCCCATGACCTGTGATATGCCCTGTTCTCATTGCCATCATCAAGGAGGAGATATAGGTACATGAAAACACAGCACTCAATCTTTTACTTACAGCTTCTTTCTCAACACCATCAGATGTTTGAATGGACAATGAACCCATGGACACTATCTCATAAATATTTTTGCTCTCTTTTTGCACTAATTAATTTAACTTTTGTACATATCTCTTATTGCAATTTATAGTTTTTAATGTATTGTAATGTACTGCCGCCACAAAACAACATAATTCACGACATTCTGGTAAAATGGTGGCGTGCTTGGACGCAGTGGCCACTCCGGGTCTAATCAAAGCTGAATTTGTTTGTCTTGTAAGTTATTTTTATGATTATAAGTCACTTCTGAATACTAAGAACATCAGTCATTAAGTACTGCAGGACTATCCCATCAGCGAGTTACTTGATATGGAGCTGGACTTACTGTTATGTTGTCGCCTGGTCTTGTGTAACATTGGACGTTGCGAGTGATTGCCTTGGACGTCTTTATTGTGATCACAAGACTCTGTTGTACATTCTAAACTTAGAATAATGCAAGTCCAGTTCACTGGTTCATTGGCGAGACTGATGTTAGGGGAGCTGGGTTGTGGTGAGGACTAGGCCCAGACTGTGGGGTAGCCTGTTGCAGCCTACCAGGTAAGGAGACACCGAGGTGGTGTGGGAGAGTCTCGGTGGATATGTTGGAATCGGCACTGAGTTGGGGTCTTTCTCGTCAGTGCTGCCCACTAGAGGTTCACTCATCGGAAGAACAAGCTGGACCAGGACAACTTATCATCAATTCTGCAATCATGCAACTCAGGGACTTGGGCTATTTTTTTTTTCTTTGTGACTCTATTTTTTTCTGTAATTGTAACCATATGTGCTGTGTGCAATTGACAATGTGTTTTGCACAATGGCCCGAAGGAACGCTGTTTCATTTGGCTATATTCATGTACGGTTGAATGATAATTGAACTTGACCTATGCCGGTGATGTCAGACCTGGCTCTGAGCAGTGACAGTGACGTAAAGTTACCAAAAGGATGAACCTGCATGCTGGAAGTGTGACATACTTGGATGGAATGGTTGATTATTTGAAGTTTGTCAATTTATTGTTGAGTTGGAAGGCTGTACTTTGTTTAGTTAGGAGATGAGATGCTTTTCCCCGAGTGTATGGTGAGCATTATTAGAACAGTGTAGGGGGGAAACAACAGATAGAACAAAGTAGTAATGGGATGGAGAGCCAACTTAATGAGCAGCCAGGAAAGGGGGTCAATGATACACTGAAGGAAGGCATTCTGCAGAGTAGTCAGTAAATCTGCATTTGTCTTCCCCAGTGTGGAGTTGACTAAACACAGTGTACAATTTTTGTAGTGGTGCCATAATCATATTAATGGTACAGAACCAGAACAGTTCTGGCAATTCATAGCTCAGCATCCAGAAAGAGTTATTAGCAACACCAGAAATGCAAACCACAACAATCTGTAATCTCATAGCTTGAAATATCCTTCACTCTACCATCTCTACATATGGCTATGGTTGTGGGTAAAGCTCACCCCCCAATCCCTCAGCAAAACTTGTTTGGATGGGGGGTGGAGAATAGAATCCATGGATTTTGAGTTCAGATGGTGGGCTGGACTTTGTTAAGGTTGGCCCAATTAATGGCAAATATGTTTTAATTGATAAATTGAGAGAATCCAGTTTCATAGGAAAAAAATGGAATAAAGGGATGGATTGTGCAGCCCAATACACTAATCCATCCGGTCATGCAATCTCATTCAAAAATCCAATCATTCTGTTCTTAAATGAGGTGGAACTTTCTCTGGGTATATTTGCCAATGGGAACAGTGAAGGTGGCTGAAATAACTGCTTCAGACCTCATTAACAAGAGAAAATCCGAGCAAAACACACAAAATGCTGGAGGAACTCAGCAGGACAGGCAGCATCTATGGAAAAAAGTGCAGTTGATGCTTCGGGCCAAAGCCCTTTCGGCAGGACTGAAGGCTGAAGGGTTTCAGCCCGAAAAGTCAACCCTAATCTTTCTGCCTGGCCTGCTGAGTTCCTCCAGCATTCTGTGTGTGTTGCTCAGACCTCATTAACCCTATTTGGTTACGCTGCTGATGCTACGCCCCCACAAACATGTTGATTGTTACAAGAAGATACGTTTGGAGACAATACCTTGAAGTGAGGAAGGCGGCTCTGAGGAGTTTGAATAGTGTGGAATCAAAAGAATATCCACAGGACATTCAAACGAGCCCCATTTCCAATCCTGCTTCTAACCTCCCACCAGCACACCAGTTCTATTCTACAATTCTGCTGGCAAGACCTGTTCAAACCGTAATGAACTTGCAATTGTTCCTACTTTCTTAGTTTTAGTTTGTCTGCAGTAAATAACTATAAGGCACAATCACATTTCAAGTTCTAATTCAAGTTTAATTGTCATTCAACCTTGCATGAATACCCATGAACGCAGCCCGATGAATCAACATTACTCCGGGGCCAATATCAACAGTCATGCACAGCACGAGGATCCTATATAACAAATATACAATAGCAAGCAGATATAAGATATCAGTAAAATGCAGTCACACAAAAAATTATAGTCCAAGACCCTGAATCCATGAATGTTGCAGAAATCTGCAATTGAACACAATATGAGTTGTCTTCTGCTGCGCGAACACAGGGGGACCCCACCTCCAGTGGATCACACTGACTGACGTTTCTCTCCTGGGCGGCTGTAAACTGGTGACACAGTGGCTTGAGGCTGCGTAACTCCCCCCCCCTCCCCCCCCCATGTCTGCCAATAAATCAGTGAATCGGACTTGCAGCATTCCACATTAACAATGCCCAGCAGGGTCCAGCGATCACAAGAAAAGTGACTAAGATGATAACTCGCAGTTAGACTGCACACCGCCTTCACTCACCATCTCCTCCCATGCCTCTCTTGCAGGCAGCAACACGGTCCACACAAAGTCCAGCTCCTTCGGTTTCACTGCCAACCAGCAACTCGCTGATGGGGTATACCTGCAGTACTTTAAGGGTCTTGCAATTGTAAACAATATGTTTAAGAAGGACAATAACACATTTGGTTGACACTGTTGAAGATGCTATGATTGAACACGTCGCCAACCACACATTATCACCTATACATACAGTCAAAGCATAATGAACAATCTTGCTGAGAAAAATTGTGAAGTTAGATAATACAAGATGTGACTTGAGAATTCCCATGAAGCCAAAAGTGAGCTTGCCTTTCAACCCCTGTATTCTATATATAAACACAACATAATTTAAGACCTGCATTTTGAGTGATATTTTTATGATCAAGATCAAAAGTCTTCACACCATAGTTAATTTTTGTAAGTCAAGTGTCATGTACCGTAAGTATGTCACTAAAATTATGTTTTAACACTTTGTATCTGCAAATTATTACTTTCCTAAATTAGTGATTGCATGGTCTCTTTGCTTTGCTTTCTATTGGTCACTTGAAGGGACGATCAAGCAGGAAATATGTTGGGCACTATAAAAAAAAACAAAAAATTGCCTTAAATACTCAGCAGGTCAGTCTGCTACTGTAGGAATAGCAGGAGGATTAATATTGACAACCTTAACATTAGCTCTGTTTCTCTTCCAATAGACTGCCTGACCTATTTCCAGTACTTTTTTGGGAGTATTTTAGATTTCCAGGCATTTGTGTTTTTTTAAATTTTCATGTGAACACAATGGCTCATTATGCACCAAGTGGAACATCGTAAATGATCATGTTCCACGGGTCCACGGTCCTTTAAATCTAAGTCCATTAGCTCCATAAAGTGTCTTTTCAGTCACTTGAATGACAACTCTTTCGAAGGCTTCAAAGTACATTTATTATCAAAGTATGTATGCAGTATACAACCCCGAGAGTCGCATTCTCACAGAATAAAGAAAACCCATGGAACCTCTTCAAAGACAAACATTAAACCCTCCCCCCCACAAAAAGAGAGCAAATCGTGCAAACGGCAACAAGAACATCAACCTCCCCATGCACAAAATAATCACGCAAATAGCAACAAGAAAGAATGAGCGAAAACGCAGAATATAAAACATAAAATCATCCATATTCAGTTCAGCTCAGTGTTCATTGTCTGCATGCTGCCTCAATTCAAAGTCCAACCCACAAACCGCAGACCCAGAACTTCAGTACTGCCGTTCGACAGCATCGAGGGAGAGAAAGACCATTCGAGCGCAAGGGCCTTCCCTTGGGAGCAGTGAGCGAGAGGGAGAGAGAGAGACTGCCACAGGAAGACAACTTCCTCCCACAGCAGCGAGCGAGAGACTGGTAGATGGCGCTGAACACTTGCTCGCCATCAGCACTCGCCTGGATGTTTTCAATCTTCCTGGATACTTTAACCAGTGAGAAATGGAGTCGATCCAGGCTCACACCTGATTTCTAAGCTTCTTGGCCTCAAGGCCGCTCACCTCCCACAACCTTCTTGGAGACAGCAAAGCACAAGATCACTTAATCAGCCTAAAAACAGACCATTAAACGGTACATCACAGGCTCCAACAGTACCAGAGCCACATTTAAAAGAAAAAGAAGATGCAAAAGAAGTGAAAGAAACAGGTTCGTGGACAATCTGGAGAATGTCATCCATGGTAGCGTTGTTTGCTGGCCCTATCTTCTTCCACTGGATTGGATTCACCATTGGACTGGATTGATCTCCTTCTCCCTGAGTATCACCTATTGTTTGGGACCCAGCAATTACAATATTACCTATCAACTGGGACCCAGGAATTACCATATAACCTATCAATTGGGACTCGGCAATTATACAAACTGCGTTTTATTTAATTATTTTCTTTGCAAATGGACAGTTGTCCAGTATTCCAATTTGCCCCATAATTTATTTGGCTGGCAAAGAGTGGTTATCTTGTGATTTTTTTTTTCTATAAACCAGAAAACTTCACTATAATGCTAAAGTTAGAAACAAAAATATTGAAAGGTAAATTGTTCTATATTCAGTGCAACTGGAATGGAAACAAAACCACAGTGTGTTCACAAATACATCTGAAAAACCTCATCACAGGAAAGGTCATTAATAAATAGATGATTTTGGAAATGTTTCAGGTGGATGATTTGCCATCAGAACTACAAAAGCTTAGAGATTTTACAGATTTTAAAGAAACAGGTTTAAGGTGGGCCTCCAGTTTAACATGGCGTTACTTACTGGTTTGAGCAACAACCTGCTAGTGGCCAATGAAACAAAGAAAGCAACTAAATGCTTTGTTATACACACTTTTTCTGGTAAGTGATCACTGCAGATGGTGGTCTGTGGCTTCCCTGTCGGAGTTGAGCGGAATCACCTGTACGACCTGGCATTTTTTGTGGTGAGACTGAGGTCTCGATGGGGCAGGACAATTGCAGTACGTCCGAGCTGGAGATACTGAAGCAGACTTGGAGGCAATTCAATGCAACGGAGCCCAGGCAAGGTCTGGAAAGATCCGAGGTTTGATCGAGTTAAGAGCCGAGCCAAATTGTAAAGGCCAGGTACTGACTGTATCGAGGCAGCGGACCCCATGGGCGAGGAACGACTTGAAGTTTAGACGATTTAAGGTGCAGGACCAGATTGAAATGGTTGTGCTGTCAGGGTCAGAGGTGTGAGGTGGGCTAGTTTGGTCATCTCTGTGCTGTGACCTGCAACTAGTGCTCTCCTGGATTGGCTACAGTGATGCCTGGCATTGTAAACTTCAGTTCTGAATGCTGCTTGCTTGATTTTATTGTTTGCATGATTTGCTTGTGTTAGCACGCGGCCAAGTGATTAAGGCGTTGGTCTAGTGATCTGAAGGTCACTAGTTCGAGCCTCAGCTGAGGCAGGTTGTTGTGTCCTTGAGCAAGGCACTTAACTACACATTGCTCTGCAACGACACCGGTGCCAAGCTGTATCGGCCCTAGTGACCTTCCCTTGGACAACATCGGTGGCGTAGAGAGGGGAGACTTGCAGCATGGGCGACTGCCGGTCTTCCATACAACCTTGCCCAGGCCTGCGCCCTGGAAACCTTCCATATGTATATCCATGGTCTCACAAGACTATCGGAAGCCTATTTTATGATTTGCTTTTTTTTCTGTCTGCAGACTGCATTTGGACAGTCTCCTTTTGTTTTTAATGGGTTCTATGGGGGTTCTTTGTTCCGTGGCTACCTGCAAGGAGACGAATCTCAAGGTTGTATAAAATATACATACTTTGATAATAAAATGCACTTTGAACCTTGAACTTTGAAACCCAAAGGCAGGGAAGGAAGTTGGGTGGCAGTGGAAGGGATGAACATAGGAAAGCCCCCACGTTAAGGCAGAAAGCAAGAGAGTGTAAATGATAAAAAAAATTAACTAAAATTACAGAGCAAAGGGGAATGGTAAAGGAAAAAGAACACAGAACATAGAACATGGAACTTAGAACACAGAACGTACAACATAGAACAGTATCGAATCAGAACAGGCTCTTTAGCTCATGATGTCTGTGCCGAGGATAATGCCAAATTAAACTAATCCCTTCTGCCTGGACGTGATCCATATCCTTTCACTCCCTGAATTTTCAATTGCCAATCTACAAGTCTCTTAAACATCTCTATTGTCCCTCTCTCTCCCTCTCCCCATCACCCCCCTCCCCCCTCGCCCTCTCTCCCCCTCCCCCTCCCTCTGCCTCTCTCTCTCTCTCTTTCATTTATTGTACTTTGACATTTTCAAGAGCAACAGAATTAGAATCAGATTTAATATCAGCGACTATGTATTGTGTCACTTGTTGTTTTGCAGCAGCAGTACAGATATAAAAGTACTATCCATTTCAATAAATAAATAAATAGAGCAATATAAAGGAATAATAAGGTAGTGTTCATGGGTTTCACAGACTATTCAGAACTCTGATGGTGGAAGGAAAGAAGAAGCTGTTCCTGAATCGTTGAGTGTGAGTCTTCAGGCTCCAATATCTCCTCCAGATGATAGTAATGAGGAGAGGGCCTGGGCTGGATGGTGACGGTTCTTGTCCTTGAGGCACTGTTGTGAAGACATCCTCAGTGGTCAGGAGGGTTGTGTACGAGATGGAGAGAGCTGCGTCTATTACCCTCTGCAGCCTCTCTCGATCCTGTGTACTGGAGCCTTGTGCCACCAGTCCAAATGCACCCCACCGTACATCTATGGAAGTTAATTTGGAATCATGTTTGGTACTGAACAAGTGCTGCCTCTCTAATGTCTTAATAACTCTTGGCCAATTCAATTTATTGTTCTATCTTGCTTTGACTTCTATCCATCCTCTGAGTCTACTTATGATTATTGGAGAGTTGGAAGGAAAAAATGAAAGGAGGTAGTAAAAACAGGGAGGTGATGAATGTATGGCCATGTTTACATGTTACAAGGAACATACAATGTAAAGTTCCATCCACTACTTGGTAAATATTAATAGGCAGCTCATGAGGTATGTGATTTTCTGTGTGAATCTCTGTATAAGCTACACCATTCTTGTCTACGATGTTCTGTAGCCAGTTGAGACTTCAGGCCAAGAACAGGAAATGATTGGATAGAAAACAAATACATATCCTGAGGTGACCTTGGATAACATCAGCTGTTCTCTTGTCTGTATCACACTTCACTTTCTAAAGATAACGGAGAAGCAACACATTTCTCAGTGATCAATTTACAGCATACGCTGTCCAGCTTCTAAACTACCCTGAGATCTTCCTGTTTGATTTGCAGCCGCAAAATCTTTGTCCCTGATAACTATGATTTAGCTTTACTTAAAAAAAGAATTGTTTAAGCAGAAAAAAAGACCAGTCAAGCTTTGAAAGTCATCTCTCTAGTTGTCCATATCACTCACTGAGCATCCACATTCATGCCTATTGTCCACTTGCTTTATAGATTGTTCTTATCAATTATTGTTCTTAGAATATTTTCTCAACGTGTCATTTTGAGCTGGACCCAGCCAGGCAACTAGAATCAATGCCCAGAATCCCTAGCATGGGAGAAGTACTGGGGCCGACACACCCTCCAGGCTATTGGTGGTCTTGGCTGACAACAGATGGTGTTGTATGGAGAACTTACACCTTCATCACTCCAGGAACACCCCAAGAGGTTTTCACAGCCAGCAAAGGAGGGGGATAGGGCACTTACTGCTGGGAAACATTTCAGAATCTCTAAAACACCTCTGATATCCTGGGAACTAAAAAAAAAATTAATGTGTAAGTGATTGCTCTCTGATCTTCCATAATCTTACATTTCTCCAGAGATAATGTTGCGGTGCTTCAAGTTTTGCAAACAACAAGTGTAAAAACCTTTTTAAAAGTGTTGCAAGGACTACCTAGATGCTAACAGGTAAATCTCACTTGGAAGTGTTTAAATTTATTTTCAGGGAATAATTGGTAGATATTTTGGACGGCATGGTAGTGTAGTACAGCTTTACTGTACAGCCTAGCCAGGTTCAATTCCCGCCACTGCCTGTAAGGAGTTTGTATGTTCTCCCCATGACTCCTTTGGGTGCTCCAGTTTCCTCCCAAAGTCCGAAGGTGTACTGTTTGGCAGGTTAATTGGTCATTGTAAATTGTTCTGTGACTAGGCTAGACTTAAATCGGGGAATGCTGTGTGGCGTGACTCGAGTGGCCTGTTCCATGCTTTATCTCAGTAAATAAAACAAGGAAAAAAAGAAAGGCTGAGCTGATAAAGGAAAACAACTACAGGTTATATTGAAAGTAAGTAAGGTTTTCACAAGTGAGAAATTACTGCCTTAAATTTAGTGTGGATGTGATGGCTCTTAGCCTGTGGGCATTTATTTTCCTGTGTAATTAATAACAATAATATCATGATTTCTCATGAATATAGAGCTCTCAAAGTCATCATTAGTTCATGGATCCAGTGTGGGTGTAAGCGAATTGCCATTTTCAGTGAGTGACCTGCTCAAACGTCTGCCTTACATTGACTTTGTGCTGAGTATTCTCACTGATTTCAGCAGAGCATGAGTGCAGGTAGCAGCACCAGTGCAGTCGCCAATGTAGCGTATACTGTGTCTGGTGCTCCCGTTGTGGCCTCCTGTATATTGGTGAGACCTGGCATAGATTGGGAGACTTTTTCACCAAGCAGCTATGCTCCAATATGCCAGAAGAAGCGTGATCTCCCAGCGGCCACCCATTTTAATTCCACTTCCCATTCCCATTCCAATATCTCTATCCATGGTCTCCTCCACGGTCATGACGAGGCCACACTTAGGTTGGAGGAAAAACACTTTGTATTCCGTTTGGGTAGCCTCTAACCTGAAGGCATGAACATCGATTTCTCAAACTTCTGGTAATGCTCCCAACCCCTTTTCTCCATTTCCCATCCCCTTTTCCCTCTCTCCTGTTATCTCCTTGCCCACCCATCGCCACTCTCTGGTGCTCCTCACCCCTTTTCTTTCTTCTGTCTCTTTCACCAATCAACTTCCCAGCTCTTTACTTCATCCCTCCCCCTTCAGCTTTCACCTATCACCTGGCGTTTCTTTCTCCCCTCCCCCACCTTTTAAATCCATTCCTCAGCTTTTTTTCTCCAGTCTTGCTGAAGGGTTTTGGCCCAAAACCTCGATTGTTACTCTTTTCCATAGATGCTGCCTGGCCTGCTGAGTTCCTCCAGCATTTTGTGTGTGTTGCTCAGATTTCCAGCATCTGCAGATTTTCTCTTGTTTGTCATCCTCAGCCTTCTGTTACTTCTGCCTAACCCCTCTCAGCTTCTGGCACCATTCCTACTTTCCTCTTCCCCATCTGCCTATCACCCCCTCCCACCCCCATACCTAGGTGAAATTCTACCAGTTAGATGATTGGTAAGACACTTAATATGCAACAACCTTAACATATCTGATGCTATCCCCAGCACATTAAATTGCGTACTTCATGGCAAAACAGATCAAGCCATGCATTCTGATGCAGGACCTAGACCTGATATTTTGACTATTCCTTTTGTTGTGTATTTGATATTTCAATCGTATTTGAGTAATATTGTAATTATATTTTTGATTAAGCATTCTCATTCACTTATGTAATTCATTCGGGTTATATGAAAAATACGTGAATTGTAACCATCACTGAGCCACCATGTGCACACCGCGCTGAAAGTAAAACACAAAGAAAGACTCACATATCTCAGCTCTGTTGTTTTCCTTTGAATTAGTTTAACTTTTGGAAATTACAAAACATAACAGTGGTGATGAGGTATTTTTAAAACGAACCTGAGATGACTACTGTCCTGTTGAAGTGCAGTGAGTTGTTCGAGTAAATAAAAAGCCCAGCAAGGAATGGCGAATAAATAAAAGCAGCCCAGCATGTGCAGAGACTGTTGAGTTAAAAAAGACAGGAAATGGAAGAATTCACGGGTTAATAAACAGTGAGTACTGGTGATAATAATCATTAAAAAAAAGAACAGAAATGGCTGGCTACATCAGAAAGATAGATATGTTCCATTGGTAAGTGGCTCATGTATACTGAGCTAATTGAACAGAATTTTGAAACAAATGAAATAGCCAATGAGAAACAAATATCAATTTTGCTAAGTGCATTGGGTTTAAAGGCAGTTTGGTTCAAGTTTTAACTGCTCTAATCAAACTAACAGAAATGAGCTTTGCTGACGTCATGAAAGTAATGCGGGAACACTTAGAACTGAAATCATTGTTGATTACAGAACACTTTAGGTTTCATAAGTGGAATCGAAAGGAAGGGAGTCCATTTCAGTGTATGTGGCTGAATTGAAAAGATTGTGTGAGCATTGTCATTTCAATGATTGGCTTAATGATGCACTGAGAGATTGTTTAGTTTGTGGAATCTTCCAAGAAAACATTCAAAAATGGCTTTTAGTTGAAAATGGTGCGTTGATGGAAACAGTAGATAGGGATGCCATTGAGTTGCTTCAGGAATCAAAGTGAGCATGTACAAAATTGCAACAATTAAACAGAAATTAGCCTGGCCGAACAAATTGTGTTACCATTGTGGCAGGGGATCACATACACCAGACCATGCAGGTTTAAGGTGAAACTTGCAGAAAATGTAACAAAGTAGGACAGATACAAAGAGCATTTCAGACAGACAAAAATAAATGGATTACATAGGGAAGAGAAAAAGATAAAAAGTTACGTTGCTGTTTCAAAAATAGCACTAATCTGGATGCTGTTAATGAAAAATTGGATAATAATGAGTGACACCGGACTGTGTAGCCTTGAGATTTACAATGTGAAAGCTAAACATTGACAAGCAATATGGCTTATACTAGAAGCAAATGGCAAATTAATTAAAATGGAAGTGGACACTAGTTCAGCTGTTTCAGTCATTCCACAAAATGAGTTTGAACAACATTTCAAAGATACTGCACTGAAGCCTACAAATATTTAACTCACATCGGAGAAAAAAAATAACTCCTGTGGGAATGACATTTGGAACTGTGAAATACAACAACCAACAAGCCACATTGAGTTTGTATATGGTAAAAACAGGAGGACCAGCATTGTGGACATATGATTGGCTGAGACAACAACAACTTAATTGGAGATCCATTTACCACTTGCATGCCACATTCCCTGCAATAAAGCCAACTGAAAGTGAATTAAGAAAGGTACTGGATGATGCCACAACTGTCTCCATGCTGCACACCAGGAACCATTGCCCAACGGGGCAAACAGGTGTTGGTGTCAACCTCTGTGCCTCTGGTTGGTGAGCATATTGGACCAAGGAAGGACCTTGCTACTCAGAGGAAGCGTGGAGGTGACAAAGGCAGTGACCTGATTACAACAGTTTTGGTAGACAAAATATCTGAGAACACTTCTGATACTTGCAAAATGTGGCTTGGATTTGAGCTGGAAGAGAGCTCAAGGAGCTTCAGGAAAGTTGCAAGCATTAGGCTTTTGTGAGTATATTTGGCCTGTCCCCTAAAACCCTCACTAATTTTTATAGATGCACTGTAGAAAGCATTCTTCTAGGGTGCATCACAACCTGGTGTGGAAGTTGTCCTGTCCAAGACTGAAAGAAGCTGCAGAAGATCGTGAACACGGCGCAGCACATCACACAAACCAATCTTCCGTCCTTGGACTCACTTTACACCGCACGCAGTCAGAGCCGTGCTGCCAGGATAATCAAGGACACGACCCATCCAGCCAACACACTTTTCATCACTCGTCCCTCCAGGAGAAGGCTCAGGAGCTTGAAGACTCGTATGGCCAGATTTGGGAACAGCTTCTTTCCAACTGTGATAAGACTGCTGAATGGATCATGACCCAGATCTGGGCCGTACCCTCCAAATATCCGGACCTGCCTCTCGGTTTTTTTGCACTACCTTACTTTCCATTTTTCTATTTTCTATTTATGATTTTTAATTTAAATTTTTAATATTTACTAATTTTTACTATTTTTAATATTTTTGATATTTAATATTTATAATCCAGGGAGCAGGAAGCGCAGAATCAAATATCGCTGTGATGATTGTACGTTCTAGTATCAATTGTTTGGCGGCAATAAAGTATAAAGAACCAGAATCTACTCTGCATGCATTAAGGTTAGTGCATGAACTTCAAGCGGGAGACTAAAAGCTGTGTGTAAAAGTTGATGCAAAGATCAAGGCCCAGCTGGATGAATGGAAGGCCAAAAAGAAAGGTGTCAATAGAGATACGAAAACAGGGATGATGTTGTGGATGAGGATATCAAGAGGATCGGATTGTAAAGGGAGCAATAAAAGGACTAGTAAGAGAATGTTCCAATGAACTAAATGTACCTTCCCAAGATCAAGGTGCACAAACTAGAGAAAGAAAAAGGAAAGAGAAGAAAGGTGCCCAGAAAAGTTAGAACCACTTCTTACAGACTCAGAGTCAACTCCTAAAACCAGTATGGAGGAGGGCCCAGAGCCTGAGATTGTTTTCAAAGCCACAAGTCTCACCTGCCAAGCAGAAGCATCCCCCTTGTCAGGAAAGACATTATCCCATAAGAGTAAGAAATCCTCCACAGCAATTAAATCTTTAGGCTTGAATGGGACAATTTAAAATTTACTCTGCTGTGGGTATCTGTATATAGTAGTTGTATTATATAGTGTACTATATGGTTGAAATGCATTCTAATTTGACTTGGAGTTTATTGATAAACAGGGAGGAGTGTTCTATATTTAATATTTCAGTAGCATTTGAATAATATTTGTAAATATATTGTTCGATTAAGCATTATTGTTCTTTTAAGTAACTCATTACGGGTTATATGTAAAAATACGTGAATTGCATACATTATCAGTCTGTCTCTCGGCTCTCTTATTTTCCTTTGAATGAGTTTAATGTTTGGATGTTACAAAACGTACACATTTGCCTCCTCAGATGCTGCTCGACTTGCTGAGTTTCTCCAGCAGTTTTAATTTTTGCTCCACATTCCAGCATCTGCAGTCTCATGTGTCAGTAAGCCCAACATGTTTTGGCATTGCAAGCAGAAATAGGAGTTTTCTATGTGACCTTGTGTTGACAATTCTCAAAAGTAAAATTATTGACCCTATTATTAATTATAACCCTAATGTTTATTATAGGGTCTGTAATGTGACATAAGCGGGCTTTCTGACAATAGTGAGGACTACAGAAGCCGCAGCCCCTTTATTGTTGACAGTCTTTGGATGAAATCGGTTCTGATATGCATCAACGATCACTATCCTTTCAAACAGTCTGCATCTAACAGTGGCATAGAACCATTTGTAGTACAGGATTTGGTAGGACAGAATATCATGCAGGAGTGCACAAATACGTTGTTCTGTCTCTCTTCTCTCATGTTCCCCAAACCGACATAGCAGCCTATCTGCAGCTGTTCTGCGTTTGCAATTATTAGACTCTCTTTGATGCTGACTTGCCTCCCTGTAATGAGTAAAGTTATGATGTAATAACTGCAAGTTCTTTATTTGTCTCCTGACAAGGTGCGGTCCTGTTTTACTGCAGTGATAAAACATAGTTACAATGGCTTTAAGGATTTTTTCACATCACATTTTAATGTGGATCTGAGTAGCCATGGCATATCTATCTCAATATAACAGAGCAAATCCCAATTTCCAGCAGTATTGTTTTGTACACTTCTTTGAGAGACCTGTGAGGATTTATTCCTTTCAAGGACAAGCTTTGGTTTAATATCTCATCCAAAAGCCAGCAAAGCCTGTCCACCAACTACAAGGCTCAGGTCAGGGGTGTAATGGAATGCTCACCACTCGCCAGGTTGAGCGCAGCTCCAAGAAGCTTGACACCATCCAGTACAAGGCAGCCCACTTGATTGGTACCCCTTCCACAAGCATCCAATCCCTCCATCATCGTCAAACCGTTGCAGCAGCGTGTTCTATCTACAAGATGCACTGCAACAGCACACTAAAGTTCCTGTGGCAGCACCTTTTAGACCCACAGCCACTACCATCCAGAAGGACCAGAACAGTAGATACCTGGGAACACCACTACTTGGAAATTGCCCTCAAAGTCACTCATCATCTTGACTTGGAAACATATCACTGTTCCTTCATTGTCACAGGGTCAAAATTGTGGAATTCCCCCCCTAACAGCACTGTGGGTGTACCTACACCTCAGGGACGGCAGCGGTTCAAGAAAACAGCTCATCACCACATTCGCAAGGGCAACAATGGATGGGCAATTAATGATGGCTTAGTTGGCAATGCCCACATCCCGTAAATGAATAAATAAAAAAAAAGTAACTTCATGCTGCTGTCTTGGTATGCAGTGGGCCTTGTAAAGGCTCTATGAGTTTGTGGTTCCCTAATGAAGACCATGCACATTTCTTAGCCAAACTGAAAATAAAATTAGCATTCTCTCCATTTTTAAAGCAACACCTGCAGACTTAAGAAATCAAACATTATCTAGAAATGCACACCAGAGATTATTTTTCAATAGTGCACCATGTCAATGCTGAAATATTGAAATTTATTAGCATGCCAATTTATTGAATTGAATTTTATTGAAAAGGGCAGAAACAAAACCAGGATCATCTTCTTTCTGCACCAAGTGGAGATGAAGCTCACACATATAGAATTAAGTGAATGCTATACATAAGAGTGAACTGAGAACAGATCAGTAAATTTGAGGAACAGATCTCTGAATTATGTAACAAAATGGCAGAATGTGAGCTCAACATCTTGAAATAAAAATGAATGTTAGCTGTACACAAAAGCAATCAAGTCAGCCAGATGAAAGCCCTCGGAGCTGGAACTTTCTCTTCTATTGACATGTGGAAATGCTTCTGTGGTTAATTGTAATTAGTAACTTGTGAGAGAAATCTGATTCTTAGAAATTGCATGCCTCAGAGCCTGGCTTTCGAAATCTCTATGTATAAGTTGTTATTTAAGGAGAATAATGTGCTGTGATATGAATTTTTTTTGGGGGGGCAGTATACAGTGCCTATAAAAAGTATTCACCCCCCCCCCCCGGAAGTTTTTATGTTTTATTGTTTTACGACATTGAATCACAGTGGATTTAATTTGGCCTTTTTGACACTGTTAAAGTGAAAACAAATTTCTACAAATTGGTCTAAATTAGTTACAAATATAAAACACAAAATAACTGATTGCAGAAGTATACACCCCCTTTAAGTCAGTATTTAGTAGATGCACCTTTGGCAGCAATTTCAGCCTTGGGTCTGTGTGGCTAGGTCTCTATCAGCTTTGCACATCTGGACACTGCAATTTTTCCCCATTCTACTTTATAAAACTGCTCAGGCTCTGCTAGATTGCATAGGGATCATGAGTGAACAGCCCTTTTCAAGTCCAGCTACAAATTCTAAATTGGATTGAGGTCTGGACTCTAACTTGGCCACTCCAGGACATTAACTTTGTTGTTTTTAAGCCATTCCCATGTAGCTTTGGTTTTATGCTTGGCGTCATTGTCTTGCTGGAAAATAAATCTTCTCCCAAGTTGCAGTTGTCTTGCAGACTGCATCAAGTTTTCTTGATGCAGGTAGAGATGGTTTGTTTTTGATGATGTGCGATGTTAGGCTTATGCCAAAGATAACGTTTAGTATGATAGCCAAAAAACTCAATTTTGGATTTATCAAACCATAGAACCTTCTTCCAGCTGATTTCAGAGTCTTCCACATGCCTTCTGGCAAACTCTAGCCCGAATTTCATGTGAGTTTTTTTTCAACAGTGTCTTTCTCTTTGCCATTCTCCCATGAAGCTGTGATTGGTGAAGCACCTGGGCAACATTTGTATGTACAGTCTCCCCCATCTTAGTTACTGAAGCTTGTAACTCTTCCAGGGTTGTCATAGATAATTCTCTTGGTGGTCTCTCTCACTTACTTGCACGGTCACTCAGTTTTTGAGGACGGCCAGCTCTAGGCAGATTTACAGCTGTGCCATATTCTTTCCATTTCTTAATGATTGACTTATCAGTACTACAAGAGATAATCAGTAACTTGGAAGTTTTTTTGTATTCTCCTGACTTGTGCTTTTCAGTTACCTTTTTGTGGAGTTGCTTGGAGTGTTCTTTTGTCTGCATGGTGTAGTTTTTGCCAGGATACTGACTCACCAGCAGTTGGACATTCCAGATACAGGTGTATTTTTACTACAAGTAATTGAAACACCTTGACTGCACACAGTGATCTCCATTTAACTAATTATATGACTTCTAAAACTAATTTGCTGCACCAGTGATGGCTTGGCGTGTCATATTAAAGGGGGTGGATACGTATGCAATCAATTATTTTGTGTTTTATATTTGTCATTAATTTGGATCTCTTTGTAGAGATCTGTTTTCACTTTAACACAAAAGAGTCTTTTTCTGTTGATCAGTGTCAAAAATAGCCAAATTAGATCCACTGTGATTCAATGTGTAAAACAATAAAACATGAAAGCTTCCAAGGCGGGGAGAGGGTGAATACTTTTTATAGGCACTGTAAGCTACAGGCAGGGAGGGTGCCTTTTATGGTTAGCTACGTATCATTACTTGGATTCTCATTCAACTTGTTCCTCATTGTTTAGTTGGTTTTGTCTCTCACTCAAAGACTCCAAGTTCAAGTTCCACTCCAGCAAGTCAGGGATAAAAATATTTGCTGCACTACAGAGCTACGTAGAGTGTAAGATGTGTTGATTTTTGGATATGATATTGTAACCCTTGGGTTCGACTAGCGGCTTAATCTTGGGGAAGGTAGCCTCAGGCTTGGACAAACTTGAGAAATCTTGTTTGGGTGGATGCTGCGTGATGTGTTCCCCTGTTACAAATCAGTACCCCGAACTAACAAACAGTACACAATATGCGATTAAATGATTGAGCTTTCTAATTCTTAATCTGACTATAGGTTAGTAAAGAAACAAAGAAGAAAAAGAGCCCATTCACATGAAACAGTCTAATGCGCATATTGGAGCTCACGGTTCCGTCCACTCGTTCCCCATCGACCTCCTTCGAGCGTCACAGACCCTCGGGCCCTCGCTCCAAGTCCACTCTGTCTGGTGGTCTACCAACTCTCTCCACTCATGCCTTCCCTCTTCATCTCTCACCGACAAAAGACCGCAAACTCTCTTCTCTCAGACCCACAGGCAAGAACAACATGCTTCTCATTGGATGGCGCACATTCCAAAGCCCCCGCTATCTCTAGTCATAACCCAAACGTTGCTGCTACAGTGAGGCGATTACATTAGCAGTGAAACCTTACAGCGCACTACACTATTAAACCAAGGCTTCTTTGCTTTCTAAGACATACGAGTGGTCCTCTGGTATTATCTTGAAGACAAGCAAGCAAATTATTCCTTGCATTCTAAACAATTTTTATCCCTCGTTTGATAACCTACAAACAGATTATGTGGGCATTATTTTGTGGGAACAAATGAGCTACTTCATTCCTTACATTACAATAGCAAATAAACTTTTAGATGATGTAAAAGGTCTGTGAAAGGCTTTTAAATGTACTGCAGTATTTCCCATTGTTTATGGAACATAGGACATAGACCGCTAAGGTCCACGATGCCTGTGACAACTATGATGCCAATATAAACTAGTCCCATCTGCCCGCACAGTGTTGTATCCTTCCAATCCATGGGCGACACAGTAGTGTTATGGTTAGTGTAATGATTTATAGCCCTGGCTGTAAGATGAGGTTTCAATTCCTGTCACTGTCTATAAAGAATTTGTATATTCTCCCCACTACAGTATGAGTGCTCCAGTTTCCTCCCACCTTCAAGCATGTATGATTAGGGTTATTGTGTTGCAGGCATTCCATGTTGGCACTAGAAAACTAGAAACGTGGCAACATTTGTGGGATGCCCGGCACAGTCCTTGCCGACTTGATTCGGTGCAAACCATGCAATGCACTGTACTGTATGTTTCAACATACACGTGATAATTAAATTAATCTTTAATTCCCTGCCTATCTAAATGCCAAAAATGTGCTGTCCATAAAAACCGGGACGAAACTAACTCAGCTAATTATTATCTCATTGGTCCATTTCAAAACAAAGAAACTTAGCAGGACAATAGAACAAAGAGTTGCTTTGAGCTGGGTTAGGTTTGAATGGCCTAGTGGTTTCTTTCCCTGTAATAAAAAATGTAAAATATAAACACGAGAAATTGTAACAAGACAATGAAAGGTATTGTTAGCAATGCTATCAAGTAGCACCACTGAGCTGTTTACAGTTGCTATGCTTGTGTTTTACTCAATTTCTAGACCACTTGGCAGCTTTGGAACAAACTTGATTGAAAGAGCTGAATCCTGTAGCTGAGTTCGTGTCTATTTTCTTTTAATGAGGACGTTTACATGCACTACCACAAAAGTAAACAAACTATTACTCACAGGTGATTGAATAGATTTTTTATTTAACTTGTAGCATATAACTAACAGAAAACAAGCACCAAGTAGAGCGATTAGTCCACATATGGTTCTACTCCTTTGATTTGCTGACTCAGAATCCTGCCTGAAGTGTTGGTCCTAGATCCTAGCTCTCCCGAGTTCTGTTCTCCAGGTTCTCAACCTCAGCACTAACTTTCTTCACCATAAATACCCTTAGAAATGCTGCTTACTCATTCTTTGCTTGCAGGAGGCTGATGACAATTGTTTATCTCTGTTAGACAAACATGCATTTTTAAATCGATGGCGGACCATTCTTACCCTGTTTTGACGAGATCTGAATTAACTAATTTACACAGATACTTTAAACACTGGAGATTCTGCAGGTGCTGGAAATCCAGAACAACGCACAAAAAAATGCTGGAGGAACTCAGCACTCAGGCAGCATCTATGGAGAGAAATGAACGGTCAATGTTTTGAGCCAAGACCCTTCATCTGAACTACAACCTTCTGTCTGAATATTCTGTTTATTGCTATACCTTTCTGAGTTTGTCACACCTTCCTCTCTCACAGTACCTATGTCATAGTTTGATGAACTTAAATTGCCACCCAGCTTGTAATTATGCTACATGGACCTAATTACTGAATACATTTAGCATGACACTAACATGCCTAAGTGTGGTTCATTTATACCTGGCCCAGCTAAGCAATGCTCATCAATTTCTCAGGCCCACAATTTTAGAAAAAAAACTATGAGGAAAACCTTCACTTTCAAGACAGGATTTGACTGTAGTATTTCTGGAAATTAAAATCTGAGGGCAAACTTGCAGAGGACATAAAACTGGCTATAAAGGCTTCTACAGAGAGAAAAAAAGACGAGTGAAAGTAAATGCCTTTACAGTAAAAAAATAGACAGGAAACTGAGGGATATTAAAACAATTATATCTATTTTTTGGTTCTGTCTTCACAAATGAAGATACAAATAACTTCAAATGTTGGGGAATAGAGGGCCCAGGGGCAAGTAGGAACTGAATGAAATTAATGTTAGTTGGGAAATTGAAGGAATTAAAGGATCAATAGATCCTCTGGTGCCAATGGTTTGCATTCCAGAACGAGGAAGGAAGTAGACCTACAAATAGTGAATCTATTGACGTTAATTTTACAACATCTTATTTAGATCGGAACAGTTCTAGTGGTTTGGAGGGAAGCTAATATAACCCTACCATTTGAAAAAAGGGAGGTGGAGAAAAAAATAGGAAATTATAGACCAGTTAGCCTGATACTGGTAGATGGAAAAATGCTAGAATCAATTATAAATGGTGTAATAGCAGAGTGCTTGAGAAGAGCAAAACGATCGGATAGAGTCAACATGGATTTATGAATGGAAGTAATGTTTGACAAAGGGTAGTCAGATTTTAGAATGACCAACCAGGGAAGTAGTTGTGGCAGGAACATGAACAATATTTAAAAGGACCTTGGATGGATACAAGGATAGGAAAGGTTTAGAGAGATATGGGGACAAACATGGGTAAATGCACTTAGATCGGTCAGCATGACCAGTTAGACCAAAGGGCCTGCTGTATGACTATAAACTCTGCTGGAGCATTTTGTGGATTTAACATGTATAATACATAAGGAAGAACCATTGGATGCAGTGTACTGGGACTACCAAAAGACTTTCAATAAGGTCCCAACAAGAGATTAGCATGAAAAATGGAAGGGCACTTCTTTCACATCTTCTTTTCTTTCAAATGTGTTTCTGCTACTGTTGGAGCCAATGATCTACATTTTGGTGGTGTGTTTTTGGGCCGATTGAGTGACCTGGTGTTTTGCTGTCTCCAAGGGTTTCCCGTGAGGCTTCGAATGAATTGTGCGCCCTTGAGGCCAAGAAGCCTGGAAACTGTGTGCAAGCCCATGATCAAATCTATTTCTCGCCGATTAAAGCACCTAGGAAGATTGAAATCATCAAGGCGAGTTTGGAAGGTGAACAGGTGTTCAATGCCATCTACCAGCCTCTTTCTCACTGCTGCCGGACGAAGGTGTCTGCATGTGACGGTATGTCTCTCCCTCACACTTGCTGCTCCCAAGGGAGGGTCAAAGGTTAATTTATTATTATCAAAAGTACTTGCATTTAAAAGAGCTCTCTCCCGCTTGATGCTGTTGGAGGACGGTGCCGGAGAAAGGTTTAATTGACACGGTTTGTGGATTGGACTTTGTAGTTCAGGTTATGATAGGTTTCTAGTTTCAGACTGCATATATTTTGTTGCTATTTTGGGCGATTTTGAATTGGGACGGTCTGCAGATAACAGACACTGAGCTGAACTGTAAATGCCTGGATCTTTTCGATTTTGTGTTTTATATTCTGTGTTTTTTGCTCGTTGTTCTTCTGTTGTTGCCATTTGCGTGATTTGTTTTGTTTTTAGGTGTGCGGAGGGGGCGGAGACTGTGATGTTTTTCTTTGAACGGGTTCCATGGCTTTTCTGTGTTTCGTGGCTGTCTGTGGGGAAGATGAATTTCAGGATTGTATATGGCATACATACTTTGATAATAAATGTACTTTGAATCTTGAAGTGGTGAACTGTATAGAGACAGTATAGGCTGTCAAGACATAAAGAATAGGAATAAATGTTGTTTTTCAAGTGACGGACATTGACTGTTGGGGTACCACTAAGACTCATGATGAGATGGCAGAATGAAATGTAATATCTCCAGGTTTGTAGGTGCCATTAAGCTGGGTGGGTGTATGAGCTGTGACAAGCAGAGAAGTTACAGTGAGATTTGAACAGGAGCAAGAGAGTGTGCAAGTTCATGGCAGGTGCAATATGATGAAAGTAAATGTGACAGATACAGGAAGGCAGGTTATTATTTGCACAATGATTAGGAAATATATAAGTAGGCTAAGATCTGGGCATCCTTGTGCATGAATATGTACAATAAAGCATGCAGATATGGCAGATGATTAAAAAAGCAAATGGCATGTTAGTCTTCATGTTATATCTAGAGGATTTGAATGAGAATGCTTTGCTGAAATTGAACAAAGCCTTAGTGAGAACACGTTTTAACTGGGATTAGTGAGAACTGGAATGGTAATTCTGATATACAAACAGAGATTGGATCAATTGGGCCTATATTCACTCAAGTTTAGAAGAATGAGCAGGAATCAGAAGACATGCAAAAGACTAACAAGGTTGACATACTAAATATAAGGTCATACGACAATGGAGCAGAATTAGACCCTTTGGCCCATCAAGTATGCTCCATCATTTGATCATGGCTGATCCATTTCCTTCTCAACTCCTTTCTACTGCCTTCTCCCCATAACCTTTCACACCCTGACTAATCAAGAACCTATCAACCTCCGCCTTCAATGCACCCAGTGACCCAGCCTCCACAGCTGCCTGTGGCAGCAAATTCCACAGATTCACCACCCTCTACTAAAGAAATTCCTCCTCATCTCTGTCCTGCTATTCTGAGGCACTGTCTTCTGGTCTTAAGACTCTCTCACTCAAGGAAACATTCTCTTCACATCCACTTCGTCTAGGCCTTTCAACATTTGATACGTTTCAGTGAGATCCTCCCTCATTTCTATAAATTCCAGCAAGTACAGGCCCAGAGGCTTCATTTGCTGCTCGTATGATAACCCTTTCATTCCCGGAATCATTCTTGTGAATCTCCTCTGAACTCTCTCCAATATCAGCACACCCTTTCTTAGATAAGGGGCCCAAAGCTACTCACAATACTCCAAGTGAAGCCTCACCAGTGACTTTTTTTTTAGATTATGAGGACACTCAGTCCTCGTGTATTGTCATTTAGAAATGCATGCATTAAAAATGATACAATGTTCCTCTAGAATGATATCACAAAATAAAACAGGACAAACCAAGACTAAAACTGACAAACCACATAATTATAACATATAGTTACAACAATGCAAAGCAGTACCATAATTTGATAAAGAGCAGACCATGGGCATGGTAAAAAAAAAGTCTCAAAGTCCCGATCGACTCATCATCTAACGCAGGCGGCAGAAGGGAGAAACTCTCCCTACCATGAACCTCCAAGTGCCGACAACTTGCTGATGCATTGGAAGCACCCGACCGCAGCCAACTCTGAGTCCATCCGAAAACTTCGAGCCTCCAACCAGCCCTCCGACACAGCCTCTCTGAGAACCATCCTCTGCTGAGCACTTTGACTCCGTCCAGGCTGCGGAGCAACAAGCAAAGCCGAGGACTCGGGGCCTTCCCCTCCGGAGATTCCGGACCACACAGTAGCAGCAGCAGCGAAGAAGGCATTTCAGAAGTTTCACCAGATGTTCCTCCGTGCTCTCAAGTCCATCTCCATCAAATCAGGATTGTGCACGGCACCCTACTTGACAAATTAACAGTCATCACCACTGGAGTGGCCGCTGCGAGCTGCATTGCATCGCCATCTTCTCCTCCCGACTTTTGACTTAATAAAGCCTCAGGATTATAACCTTGCTTTTTATATTCTAGCTTCTTGAAATGAATGCTAACATTGCCTTTGCCTTCCTCACCACCAACTCAAACTGCAAGTTCACCTTTAGGGAATCCGGCATGAGGACTCCCAAGTTGCTTTGCACCTCCCATTTTTTAAATTTTCTCCCTGTTTAGAAAATAGTCTATGCTTTTATTCTTTCTGCCAAAGTGCATGACCATACACTTCCCGATGCTGTATTTCATCTGTCACTTCTTTGCCTATTCTTCTAATCTAAGTCTTCCTGCAGCCTTCCTGCTTCCTCAACAGTACCTGCCCCTCCACATATCGTCATATTGTCTGCAAACTTGGCCACAAAGCCATCAATTCCATCATCCGAATCACTAACATACAGCTTGAAAAGAAGCGGTCCCTACACTAACCCCTGTGGACCACCATCAGTGACTAGCAGCCAATCAGAAAAGGCTCCTTTTATTCCCACTTTTAATTTTTGTTATTCCTTTCTGTGTATTGGGAGGAAACCCCGCCATTTCTTTTGTGCTTGTCTCTTTTCAATGAGGCCGAGTTGCTAACTCGACACTCAACCAGCATTGATGGAAAGCGTGTAAGGAGCTGGCTGGATTCGAACCCAGGACCATTCAACTTGAAGTCCAGTGCGGATGCCACTACACCAATGGCTATTCCCACTTTTTGCCTCCTGACAATCAGCCAATGCTCTATCCATGCTAGTATCTTTCTTGTAATACCTTGGGCTCTTATCTTGCTAAACAACCTCATGTGTGGTACCTTGTCAAAGGCCTTTTGAAAATCCAAGTGCACATTTTCCACCCTTTCTCCTTTATCTAACCGGCTTGTTATTTCCCCAAAGAATCCCAACATTTTTGTCAGGCAAGATTTTCCCTTCAGGAAACTATGCTGACTTTGGCCTATTTTATCATGTGCCTACAAGTACCCTGAAAACTCACCCTTAAGAATTATCTCCAACATCTTTCCAACCACTGAGGTCAGGCTAACTGGCCAATAATTTCCTTTCTTCTGCCTCCCTCCTTTCTTGAAGAGTGGAATAACATTGGCAATTTTCCAGTCCTCCAGAAACATGACAGAATCTGATGATTCCTTAAAGATCAGTACTAATACCTCCACAATCTCTTCAGCTACCTCTCTCAGAACCCTGGGGTGTAGTCCTTCTGATCCAGGTGACTTATCTAGCTTTAGACCTTTCAGCTACTTAAGCTGTTACTTCCTAGTACGAGCAACTGCACCCACTTCTGCCCCCAACACTCTTTGGCATACTGCTAATGTCCTCTACAGTGAAGACTGATGCTAAATTCTTATTCAGTTTGTTTATCATTTCCTTCTCCCCCATTATTACCTCTCCAGTATCATTTTCCAGCTGTCTGATATCTACTGTCACCTCTCTTTTACTCTTTATATATCTAAAAAAAACTTTTGTTATCTTCTTTAATATTATTGGCTGGCTTACTTTTGTATTCCATCTTGCCCTTCTTAATGACTTCTTTAGTTGTCTTCTGTTTGTTTTTAAAATCTTCCCATTCCTCTAACTTCCCACTAAGCTTTGCTGTAATTTATGCCCTCTCTTTTGCCCTTATAGTGGCTTTGATTTCCCTTGTCAGCCACATTTGTGTCATCCAGCCTTTAGAATACTACTTCTTTGGGACCTATCTATCTTGTGCTTTCCGAATTTCTCCCAAAAGCTCCAACCATTGCTGCACTGCCATCATCTCTGCTAGTGTCGCCTTCCAATCATCTTTGGCCAGCGCCTGTCTCATGCCCCTGTAATCCCCTTTACACCACTGTTATACTAATACATCTGACTTTAGCTTCTCCCTCTCAAATAGCAGGGTGAATGCTATCATATTATGATCACAGCTTCCTAAGGGTTCCTTTACCTTAAGCTCACTAATCTAATCTGTTTCATTACACAATACCCAATCCAGAATCCAGATCCTCAAATGGGTTCAATGACAAGCTGCTCTATAAAGCCATCTCGTAGGTATCCTACAGATTCTCTCTTGGGATCCAGCAACAGCCTGATTTTCCCGATCCATCTGCACATTGAAATCCCCTACGACTATTGTAACATTGCCCTTTTGACATGAATTTTCTATCTCCCGTTGTAATTTGCAGCCTATATCCTGGCTACTATTTGGAGGCCTATATATAACTCCCATCAAGGTATTTTTACCATTGCTATTACTTAACTCTACACACAATGATTCTACATATTCTGATCCTATGTCACTTCTTCCTAGGGATTTGATTTAATTTTTTTACTGAGAGAGCCACCCCACCCCCTCGGCCTACCTATCTGTGCTTTCAATACAATCTGTATCCTTAGATGTTAAGCTCCGAACTATAATCTTTCAGCCACGACTCAGCGATACCCACGTTATACCTGCCAATCTCTAACTGTGTACAGGATCATCTACATTATTCTGTTTACTGCGTGCATTGTAATATAACACCTTCAGTCCTGCATTCATTACCATTTTCGATTTTGTCCCCGTTACACCAAAAGTCATTCCACAGACTTCCTGTCCTTCCTGAGAGTCTCACTATACACTACCTCTTCTTGTACCAACTGCCCCACCCTCAGCCCTATCTCCCAGTTCCCCATCTTCCTGCCAGATTAGTTTAACTGCTCCCCAACAATTATAACAAGGTGCTCACAAGAATATTAGTTTCCCTTGGGTTTAGGTGTAACCCATCCCATTTGTGCAGGTCATACTTTCTCTTACAGAGATCCCAATGATCCAGAAATCTGAAACCTTGACCCCTGCTCTAGTTCCTCAGCCACACATTCGTCTGCCAAATCACCCTATTCTTGCTGTCACTGGTGCGTGGCACATGTAGCAATCCAGAGATTACTACCCTGGAGGTATCACTTTTCAGCTTTCTATATAGCTCCTTAATTCATTTTTCGGAACCTCCTACCTATGTCATTGGTGACAATATGTACTAAAACCTCTGGCTGCTCACCCCACCCCCTTTAGAATAGAGTGTACCTGATCCGAAATGTTCATGGCCCTGGCACCTAGGAGGCAAAATGCCATCTGCGGGTAGCTATCATATCCACAGGATCTCATGTCTACTTCTCTATCTATGGAATCCCCTATCACTACTTCAGTCCTCTTCTCCCCACTTCCCTTCTGAGCCACAGTGCCAGAGACCACCCCCTCAGTTAGAGAGTCCCCCACAGCGGTATCCTAGGAGATATACTCGTTATTGAAGGGTACGGCCATGGGGGTACTCTGCACTGGCTTCTCATTTCCTTTCCCTCTCCCAACAGTCAGCCAGGTACCTGCCTCCTACAACTTAGGTGTGACTGCCTCCCTGTAGCTCCTACCTATCACCTCCTCAGCTTCTGTATGAGCCGGGTCATCGAGCTGCAGCTCCAGTTCCTTGACGTATTCCCTGAGGGGTTGCAGCTTGGTGCGGCGGGTGCGACATTAGTTATCCGGCAGGCTGGACTCCCGCACCTCACACAAAGAACACAACGCAACCCCTGGAGCCATTCTCACTTTTCTAACAACGTACGACAGACAAAGAATGAAGAAGAAGAAACTTACCCGATACGTAGCTTGCCGAAGCCTGTTTTCGCCAAAGCCTCCCCTCGCTAATACTGCTCTACTCACACAACAGCCACTCTGCTTATCCCTGCCTTATTTTTATTCGCCCTAGCTAATGAATTGCAATTTGATTGGGCCACCAGAAAACGCTGAAAGCCCATGAATGCTCTTTTCTAAGTCTCACCCATGGACCTATGAGCTGTCTCCTCTCTCGTTCTCAAGTTCATTGGGCCACTGGATACAGGAAGGATGTTCACTGTTGCATGGAAGCTTAAGACCTTGGATCACCGTCAAGGGTACTGGAAAAGTCATTTAAACCTGAGATTAGGAAGACATTCTTCCCCAATAAAATCATTAGGTATATTCAAGACTGAGTGGAATGTTATTGTTGGAGATAAAAGCATCAAGGGATATAGGGTGAAACCTGGAGCCGTCTACTGAGTTTGATCAGCCATGATTAAGTTGAATGGTGGAGCAGGCTCAAAGGGCTGAATGGCCTACTCCTGCTCCTATTTTTCCATGCTTTATTTCTATGCTTTTAATCAATAAGCTCATGGTTATTTTTGTTCAAGAATAGCAGTGAGTTCTTTTTCAGCTAATATTAATCTTTCAACCAAGTTTAATGCTACAACCATCTCCTTGTTCATTTTCAGGTTTTGTTGTGGGCAAATCTGGTTACAAAACAACAATGGAGCTGCTTGGGGCATCCCGATGAAGGATCACTGCTGCAAAATGTTTCTCTCTCCGCAGATGTTACCTGACCTTTTGAGTACTTCCAGTAATTTCTGTCTTAGTTCAGGTTTTCCACCTCGGCAGTAATTTGCTTTAATATTTTAGATGTTGTGAGTTGAAAATCTGCTCCAAAGTGCAACACCGTTCATTTCTCTAAGTTCCCGTTCAACTGAAGACTTGTAAAGATGTCTGTAAGAGCTTTCTATACATTGTTTAAAAGAAAAACAGGATGTTTGGAGATAGCATAGTGGAAGGTATAGGTACTTATTGTGTAACCCTCAGGTTTGGCCAGCATGTGTTTGTCCAGGGGAAGACAGCCCGTGGCCCAGCCAAACTGAGAAATCTCATTTGTGTAGATGTTGCGTGATGTGTTGCCCAGTTACAAATCCGAGCCGCAGAATATCAGACGGTACACCATATGCAATTAAACGATTGAACTTTATAAATCTTAATCCAATTGTAGGGTTAGTAAAGAAAATAAAAAGAAAAAGAGCCCATTTTAATGAAACAGTTTAAAGTGTACGTTGGAGCTCAGGGATTCGTCTATTCATTCCCCATCGACCTCCGAGCATCACTGACCCTTGGACCCTTGTTCCTAGTCTGCTCCGTCCAGCGGTCTACCAACACTCGCGACTTCCCTCTTCATTTCTCGCCAACAAAAAACCGCAAAATCCCTGCTCCCAGACTCACAAGAAAGAACAACATGCATCTCATTGGCTCATTCCAAAGCCCCATTATCTCTAATCATAACCCAAACATTGCTGTTACAGAGGAACCATCATCTTAGCAGTGAAACATTACAGAGAGGCCATTACATTAGCAGTGAAACATTACATTGCTTTACACTTGTTTTTTTTGGGACTTATATGGTAATTTCGGAAAACAAAAGGTGAGCAGTCAACTGGCAGTTCTATAATGTTATCTTGTTGCACCAAGGTTAGTATAGAAAGGAGAACATATTGTTTGAGACTGTTCTTCTACACTTCTGTGTTAATTGGAGCAAAACATGCTGCCTCATTCAGTCTGATTTTAGGTGATCCAGCATTTCAGGTAGTTATGGATGCTCCAGCCTTTAACTTATACAAGTTATTAAAATAGTAGTTAAGTTTTGATTAACAGTAGCTACCTCCCCAAGGCTTCTTGCTAATTGTTTCCTACCAGAGTTATTTATCCCTATTGTGCAACTATGCAGCTAATTCTGCTGCTATGTAGCTAATTCCACCACGTGTTGTCACATTTTATCCCATTGAAAATAGAAAGGAACATTCAACAGCAAAACTGTTCATTACTTTTGGCCCCAGGAAAAAAACTAAATTTCTTCATGGCTGAAAAATTATTTTTTGTATCAGTTATTGGTTGAAACTCTGTTGCAAAAAAAGGAAAAAACACATATCATTATTAAAATGGTGTGTCTTCTTAGCAAATGTTTATTATAGCACTTCCAGTAAGTGGTATATTTTGGATGTATGCTCAAATTGCCTTTTTGTTAAACTCAAAATGCAATTGTTAATAAGGAAATAGTTAAACAATATCTAAGCTAATAGCAGAACATTGAAAGTGCCCCATTGAACTCTATGACAAGAATGTAAGTTACTATAGCAACAAGTACATACACTATTAATTAGAGTATAGCAAGTGAGCTGTGTGGTAGGCAAGGAAAATAACACAATGTAATATTCTCTTGATTATTATGGAGCTTGAGAATAAGCAAATCTTGACACTTTCTGACATCAAATAGCCCTCTTCAAGTAATCAAATATGAAAATAATGCAGCAATTATATTTAACCTTTAGACAACAAAAAAAAAACAACATAAAGTTTCTGTCAGGAAACGTAGAGGAGGCTTGATCCAAAAACAGAACAGTGGAGACGATTTAGCAGTAAACGATATTTTACTAGTAAACTGCAAAATAACAAACCACGAGGGGCCACTAAACAAGAGGGAACAGATATTTAACATGGCAAGGTAACAAGGTAACTGAAGTCTAGGCGCAACTGGTTGAGGCTGGCTGGTTCGATGGGTAAACAAGTGTTGAGGATGAGAACTGGGTTTAAATGGGCTGCAGATGATGATTTGGAAATGAGTGGCAGGTGACTCCTGTTAGCTGGTTGGAGACTGGGAGGTGCCACCCTATGCAGACAGGACAGGAACCCTCTTCCTATGACCTGCAGCTGATGACGCGGGACAATAGGGAACTCCTCGATGAGCAATGGATCCAAGGTGAAACTGGACCTAATACCTCTCTTCTGGGCGTACCTTTCCCGGTCCACCAGGTATTGCACACCTCACCTACGACAGCGTGAATGAATCCATCAACCAGCGAACCGTATACACTGGACCACCTTCCACCATCTTAGGTGCTGGAGACGCAGGCTCTGATGGGTTGAGTAGTCCATGGATAACGTGCTTGATGTAAGGTAGGTGTGATCCTGAGCTATGGTGACAGCTGGAGACGTTAAGTAACTGGACTGATGTGGTGGGTAATCTTAAAGGGACCACTGACCCATGGAGAGTTTAACCATGCTAGTGTACAGGGGCAGGTCTTGGGTGAACAGCCAGACACGTTCCCCAGGCTGGAGCAGTCTGGTGGTAGTAGGTATGTTTGGCAGCTCTAATGGCCTTCATCCCCTCTTCCAAGCATTCTGGCATTGGAAAACTAGGGCCCTGGTGGATGGGACCTGAACATTGGCTCCTCTGAGGAGAGCAGCATGGGGGGGGGCAGTGGGGGAGTTGGTAGCCATAAAGCGCTTCAGGGGGTGACAAACCTGTGGCAGCCGAGGTGTGTAGTTAATAGGTCAATTCAGCTCAGAACAGATACTCCTTCCTTGTGGAGGGGTTAGAGGTGGCAAGGCATTGCAGAAACTTCTCCACTGTCTGTCTGGCTGCTGTTCTGTGTACGTTAACCAAAGCAGAAGCTCACTGAAATGTGGAGGAGGGAGCAGGAGGTGGATTCTGAGCCCTGAACTTACATTATGACCTGAGGGAAACCACGGAGGCAAAACTATAATGCTGGAGTATCAGGTCTGCCATCTCAGCAGCAAATTTGAGAAGGGCAATAAAGTGAAGAGTCCACCACTGTCATGATTGCCATGGCTCCATCAGAAGGTGATGAAATCCATAGAGATGAGAGACCATGGGCATTGGATCACCCATAAGGGGGCCCAGAGATAACTCCCCAACCACTCCAGTATGAGCTCCAATGTTATGTGCATATTGGACTCATTTAACTGTGATGGGCCCTTTTATTTTTCTTTTCCTTTTCTGTAACTGTTTGTTAAAGTTGAAAATTTGGTAAATATGCTTCCTTTACAATTTTATGCTGGTGTACAACCTGTTATTTCTGGGCATCCGATAGCTGTGTAGGGGTAGTATTTACACAACATTGCTTTAATCGGAGCATCACGACATTCCTGTTTGGTTGAACCCCAAATCATGCTGACCCTAGACGTATGTTGTTTATGAAAGGTGGCATTCTCACAGCTGAATCGCGTGGCTGATAGCAGAGTTAGCTAATGAGGCAAATCTGTTTATAAGCCCTGGCCAAGGGGTTACATTTGTGGGGGCTCATCCAGGATTGTGGTGTGAATGCTGTTTAAGGATTGATACAGTGGTTTACTTGTGTGTTTATGCCAGTGTTTAAACCAGTATTTGTGGAAAATGAGGTGCACTGTAATTAAGGTACGTTATTCTGGATGCTGCAGGGATTAAAGTTTGGTGTGATTCGAAAAGGATATCCATAAGTAATGCTTGTGTTCTGAGCGGGGTGGATGTTCAGATTCCAGATGAATTGCTATTGAGAGTGCTGAGTCTGTAAAAGGTTTGGGAAAAGTTACACTGACTGACCGGTGTTTCGACCAGTCCGCTGGTAATGATGTCATGTTAGTCCAAGCTACCAGTGATGTAACTGAAGTCGCGCTGCCTGATAAGATAGGGAGCACCTGGAGAGGTGGGGCCATGGGCAGTCCATATCTCTGGAGAAGGGGGTATTTAGCTGAGGGCAAAGACTTTAAAGACTAGTTGTTCTCATTTCTGCAAGGTGAGTGGAAGGGATGTGAAAGGTCTAATAGGTCCTTCAGCAGTTGATTTAAATTCTGAGCTGGTTTTGGCTATTACATCACTGGTTGATAAGTGCCAAAGTGTACCTGTGGAGAGCCAAAGTTATTGTAGGCTGGTAGTGTTCTCTAGGGTCAAGCCTACACCTGATGGCAGCGAAGAAAATGAGGCTTGGGCAGAGCAGACATTTCAGTTACTGGATAATATCAGTGCTCAGATAATATGAAAAATCAGAGACTGGTAAGAGATTTTAAATGTCCAGCGACTGATATAGTGGGTTCCTAAAGGCAGAAAACCTATTAGCCACATCAACTAATTACCTGCAAGCTCTGGAAGATGCTTTTAGCACTGGTGAAAGTGCAGCGGATCTTAGGATGAAATGAGGCACACATTCCAGGAGGAAGGAGAGAAGACGTCTGCCTAACTTTTCAGGTTGGAGAAACTGCTGCGTTGCTTGTGCCACAAGGGGGGCATCCAACTGTCTGAGAGAAACTGCTGGAGGATGGAGCAAGTTGTGAAGGGCGTATTGTCACATGATGTGATTGCTGTACCTACTCGAACCTCCTCCATCTTTTACTGAGTTGCTTAGAGAAGTTAAGAGAGGAGGAATGCATGATTGAGAAGTGAAACATTCCCAAAAGCCAAGTACTGGCTTCAGTGATAGACTCTGCGGCTAAAGTGACCCCTGGTGCCACAGAGATAGACCTTCTGAGGAATGAGGTGAAAAACCTTTGAGCTGAGCTGACTTGATGGGTGTCTGCTAATGTTTCAGCTAAACATGACACATTATTGGGGAGCCCGACCCACTTGTAGGACTTATGACACAGAGAAATGCTGCTGGAATTGTCTCTTGACTGGAGAGGTGACCAGTATTTTCTGTTACAACTGTGGAGAAGATGATTACTTCAAGCGAGACTGTGAGGGACAGGAAAATCTTTAAAAAGTAAGTCAGTGGTTAATCAAAAAAAAAGACAGAGAGACCCAGTAAAGGAATGTGCTAGTGTCTCGGAGAAGATACGTTACAATCAGTGTATCAAGGGAAATATTAAAGTGCAAAACACTATTGCTGAAGGTTTAGTGGGACCAAGCTCTGATGCATTCATATGGATTGAAGGTGTTTATGCTAGAACCATATTTGACAGAGGTTCTCAAGTTACTTTGTTTTATAGATCCTTTTATAACTAGTACTTGACGCATTTACCATTGATGAGTACTGATGAATACCTATATAATGATTACTTGTCATTGAAACTGGAGTTTTCGGAAGCGGATGTTGGTGTAACTGAGACTATTGACACACCAGTGGTGGTCTGCTCAGATCCAGTTGAAAAGGGTGGAGCTTCCATTATTGTGGAAACAAATACTTCCATTGTGAGGAGGCTCGTAAGGGCATGTAAGGAGAGAAATGGAGAGGACTTTTTGAAAACCTTGTCCATTCACCCTGTGTTTGGAGCTGCTTTTGAGAAGGTGCAAGTTCATTCTCAGCAGGATGATGAGCAGAGACGAGGAACTGTGTGGTACCCTTAGTCTAAACCTGTCATATTACGTCCTGGGAGAGTAGCTAGAGTGACAGGAACCCCCAAATTTGCTGGATTGTCCATGCCACGGCCCTGATAATCAGGAAGAAGAGTCAAACCTACCTGCAGGAGTGCTGGTGAGAACTGAACTGCAGAAATCTTTGGCTGCTTACTTAAACAGGATGACAGCGATTGTCAGGAACCCCTCCGGAAGAGATGTTACTCTTAGATTCAGGCTGCTGATTGCCCCTCTTTTTCCTGTGATGGTAGTGTTTAGTTTTCCGTGGAAAACGGAAGAGAAACAGTCTCCTGGATCGAGGAAGCTGAGATCGAAGTCACCTAACTTTAGCGACTCTCTGATACCTGAGGAATGGAAAAGGAGATTAACTGAGAAGATGCTGGAACGTAAAGATGTCTTTTCTACTGACGAGTTTGATGCTGGATGCTCCAAGAGTACTTGCCGAGTGTGAGAGAGGACACACCTTTTTGAGAGAGGTCTCGTGAGTTAGCACCAGTGGAGGCTGAAGATGTTCGGCAGCACCTGCTTAAACTGAAGGAAGCTAAGTTCAGTCATCGGGCAGGGGGGACCTGAGCCATCAGAAGGTACGAGTGATAGGAGGTTCGAGTGATAGGAAGTATGAGTGATAGATGGGGAGGCACCCTCTAGTAGACATGAAAAGTCACAAGAAGTGCCTGAGGCTGAAGAAGCTGGTGATGAGATAAGAAGGTCTCAGAGAGTCAGGAAACTCCAGATAGGCTGGCATATCACACTGGGGAAAAACAGTGCTGCGTCTATCCCAATAGTGAGAAATGTTACTTCCATTTACAAATGGATTGGGGGTCCTGAAGTCCCAAAATCTATTTGAATTTTGTCATTAATAATGATTTATTAAGTTCCAACATCACGAGGACATGACTACTTTTGGTGGCGGGGGGAGTGTAATGCTATGGTTAAGATTTCTACTGCTATGCTGTGAAGTAGTTTATATCAGCAGTTTTCTATAAAAACAGTATGCACTGCTGGGAAGTGTGTCTTGGCCTCGGCTAAGACAACTGTTTAACTGTTGCAGGGAGAACAGAAGGGGAAGAGAGCAAGAGGGAAGAGGAAGGAATTTGGGAGAAAGAGTGTACACTGCAGAGAGGAGAAGAGTGAGGAGAGAAGGAGAGAGCACATGGAGGACAGAGTGACAAGTAAGGGAGGAAGGAGAAGAGGTAGCTATAGGAAAGGACAGACTGAAGGAAATGGTTGCCAATGGTCCAGATTTGGAAGGAGCACGGCAAACTTAATTTTCAGTAATTTTTCTGCCAAAAAAGACTAAGGCAGCTGGACCCAAGCAGCTCAACTCAACCTCAGTACTTGACTTGAAATACCTGGAGTGAAAAAATGGACAGAATTTTACTATCAGCTCCAAAAAAAGCCTCAGAAATAAATTGACGATTAGACCCTTACCACAATTTTCCCTGTTCAAAGTCCTAGAAGGAAGGAGGGTGAGGCAATACAAATCCCACCCAAGATGAGCTCTGTCCTCAATAAGCTCCATACATACTTCATCCACAACAAGCTACACCTACTGTAAGCCCTGCTCATATTAAACCCCATCAGAAAAGCCTCCACCCATAGCAAGCCCTGGATACTACAAGCCCTGCCCAAGCAACCCCACATACAAGCCCCATTTACACCAACATTCTCTCATTTTGTTTACAGCTATGCAGACCAACAATTGTTCTGAGCAGGAAATTTTTACATGGCCTGAAAACTGCAGTACTTTAAATGTTTTTTTTTTGTAAAAACTGTCATAATATATAAATTTTCGCATCAAGCAAACACAAACCACAACTCACAGTACAAGTGAATGATGTCAGGCAGTCAAAACAACTGAAAGGCACAATGACAAAAGTAACATGTTTTGACTAGATGGCATCAGCTTTCACTGGGCCGATGGTTTATTAATGTGAGCTACCAACTTCCATTCTGTGTTTGTTGTTAAAATTTAAAATGATGTTGTAACTTGAAACACTGACAACAAAGGCTATATGCACAGGAGCATTTCAGTTACTGCGAAGCCACACACCCATGCAACATAGAGGGACAGTGAGCTCAATCCATAGCAAGCCACACACAACAAATACTGTCCCAGTTATAATAGACCATGATCTCCTCAGAAGCTCTACAATAAATCCTGTTCTCAACAAACTCCACCCACAGCAGTCTCAGATGACAATGTACCTTATCTGTACAGGCCAAACCCACAAGTGTAGCCTATACCAAAACCACTCAAACCAACCCTTTCTAGATGCTTTGCCTGCACCAAATCCCAGAGACAATAAGCCCTAGCCACAAGACGGCTAGGCTATCTCTAGTGCTGTCCACCGCTTACCTCACCAGTGCCAAGACAGATTCCTAGATAACTGTGCCTTACCCAAAACAGACTTCGTTAACAACAATTCCTCCTGTGACATTCCTCACTGCCAATAACCCCCGCCCAAATAACCTTTCCATTCATTTTTAAATACAATGTTGGTAACCTAGCTAAAAGATGCTAAACAGGACCAAGGAAGGTTCTTGGCCTGAAATGTCGACTGTACTCTTTTCCATAGATGCTGCCTAGCCTGCTGTGTTCCTCCAGCATTGTGCATGTGTTCTAAGGAACATAAGAACATAAGAAATAGGAGCAGGAGTAGGACATCTGGCCCATCGAGCCTGCCCTGCTATTCAATAAGATCATGGCTGATCTGTCCATAAACTCAGCTCCATCTACCTGCCTTTTAGATTAGATCAGATTAAATTCAACTTTATTGTCATTGTGCCAAGTACAGATACAAAGCCAATGAAATGCAATTAGCATCCAACCAGAAATGCAAAGAATAGTGTTATTTACAAAATAACTGTGAATAAAAAGTAAGTGCTACAGCACATAAATATAAAAGTACTGAGACAGTACAATATGGATGAAATACTGCTTAGTGCTGTGATGAGAGATTCAGCAGGGTTACAGCCTCAGGGAAGAAGCTCTTCCTGTGTCTGCTGGTGTGGGAGCGGAGGCTCCTGTAACACCTACTGGATGGGAGGAGAGTAAAAAGTCCATGGTTAGGGTGAGAAGCATCCTTGATAATGCTTTTCCCGATAACCCTTAATTCCTCTACTATGTAAAAATCTATCTAACAGTATCTTAAATATATTTAGTGAAGAAGCCTCAACTGCTTCCCCGGGCAGAGAATTCCACAGATTCACCACTCTCTGGGGAAAAACAGTTTCTCCTCATCTCCATCCTAAATCTTCTCCCCTGAATTTTGAGGCAATGTCCCCTAGTTCTAGTTTCACCTACCAATGGAAACAACTTTCCTACTTCTATCTTATCTACCCTTTTCAAAAATTTTGTATGTTTCTATAAGATCCCCTCTCATTCTTCTGAATTCCAGAGAGCATAGTCCCAGGCGACTCAATCTCTCCTCATAAGTTAACCCCTTCATCTCTGGAATCAAGGAAGGTTGTAGATTACTGCATCACTAGGTTCCACCCCCTCCAAGAGCAGAAGCATCTATGTCATCAACCCCCCCTCTTGCAACCTTGCCTTGGACCTACTAGCTTTTTGGACTGGAGGCTAGCCGGAATACTTAATAGATAGACAAGATATTAATTTTCTATCAACCTTCACTAAGCCCTCCTTCACAAAGTCCAGAAAAACATGTAGAATGTATCATAATTCATGAGATTTAATCATGTTATTCTGGTCTTCCACTGCAATGCTTATGAGAAGAGTAGTACCTTAAGAATAATTAATGTAAAGTCAGGTTTCATAGAAAAGTAAGAATATTTAGGTGGATCCTCACTGTTGTATATTTTGGGTACATTTTTCATTTATTCCTACTAGCTCCTTAATCTTCACTATAATTTTCCAAAAAGCAGTGGCTCCTTGTCACCATGGTGAATTGTTCTATGTCTGCTTGTCATGATTCTAGCAAATAGAATTGTGATGTTTTTCATCAATTCCCCAAAGATTATTTCAAAACAAAATCCAGATAGGTTAAATTAAAGAAGCTACTTCTCTACATTTGCTAGTTATTTTTATTTAATGCTTTGTTTGCTTCTGCACATAAAAAAGTATATCTTTCATCATATTTACATAGAAATATAAATGAAAAATTGAAAATAAGTAAAGCCAAGAAACAGAAACGGAAAAACATGAGAATTGCACAACAGAACTAACAGCATCTATGTAAAAAAAGGATATACTTCATATTGAAAATTAGCTGTTTTGTTTTCTTTAAGGTATTGATTATAATTCTAAGTAGACATTGTTCTAAACTGAGATTGGATCTGCTGAAGGGCCGATGAATAAGATCGTGGCATGCATGCTATTAGGGGGCATTCATGAGATAAAAACAAATTTCTATAGCCAGCCAAATTTCAGTAGTATACTCTGCAGGCTTCTCCCAATATATGAAGTACTGACTGGTTGCATCATGGCCTGGTATGGAAGCAACAATGCCCTTGAATGGAAAAGCCTACAAAAAGTACTGGATAACAGCCCAGCCTGTCACAAGTAAAGCCCCCCCACCCCCCACCAGTGAACATATCTCCAAGGAGTGCTGCTGCAGGAAAGCAGCATCCATTATCAAGGACTCTAACCATCTAGGCCATGGTGTCTTATCTCTCCTGCCTTCAGGAACCTCAGGTCTTACACCACCAAGTTCAGGAACAGTTATTACCCCTCAATCATCAGGGGCTTGAACCAGAGGGAATAACTTCACTCCCAAACAATGAACTGATTCCACACACTATGGACTCACTTTCAAGGACTCTACAACACATATTTTTGGTATTATTTACTTATCTATTATTATTTGATTGTTTATCCATCTTTGTTGTGTGCATATTGTTTATTGATTCAACTGTGTTTCTTTGAATTTACTGTGAATGTCTGCAAGTATGTCTGGGTAGTATGTTTTGATATATAAGTTGTTTGATAATAGTCATAGTCATAGTCATACTTTATTGATCCCAGGGGAAATTGGTTTTCGTTACAGTTGCACCATAAATAATTAAATAGTAATAAAACCATAAATAGTTAAATAGTAATAGGTAAATTATGCCAGGAAATAAGTCCAAGACCAGCCTATTGGCTCAGGGTGTCTGACCCTCCAAGAGAGAAGTTGTAAGGTTTGATGGCCACAGGCAGGAATGACTTCCTACGACGCTCTGTGTTGCATCTCGGTGGAATGAGTCTCTGGCTGAATGTACTCCTGTGCCCAACCAGTACATTAAGTAGTGGATGGGAGACATTGTCCAAGATGGCATGCAACTTGGACAGCATCCTCTTTTCAGACACCACCGTGAGAGAGTCCAGTTCCATCCCCACAACATCACTGGCCTTACGAATGAGTTTGTTGATTCTGTTGGTATCTGCTACCCTCAGCCTGCTGCCCCAGCTCACGACAGCAAACATGATCGCACTGGCCACCACAGACTCGTAGAACATCCTCAGCATCGTCCGACAGATGTTAAAGGACCTCCGTCTCCTCAGGAAATAGAGACGGCTCTGACCCTTCTTGTAGACAGCCTCAGTGTTCTTTGACCAGTCCAGTTTATTGTCAATTTGTATCCCCAGGTATTTGTAATCCTCCACCATGTCCACACTGACCCCCTGGATGGAAACAGGGGTCACCGGTACCTTAGCTCTCCTCAGGTCTACCACCAGCTCCTTAGTCTTTTTCACATTAAGCCACAAATAATCCTGCTCACACCATGTGACAAAGTTTCCTACCGTAGCCCTGTACTCAGCCTCATCTCCCTTGCTGATGCATCCAACTATGGCAGAGTCATCCGAAAACTTCTGAAGATGACAAGACTCTGTGCAGTAGTTGAAGTCCGAGGTGTACATGGTGAAGAGAAAGGGAGACAAGACAGTCCCCTGTGGAGCCCCAGTGCTGCTGATTACTCTGTCGAACACACAGTGTTGCAAGCACACGTACTGTAGTCTGCCAGTCAGGTAATCAAGAATCCATGACACCAGGGAAGCATCCACCTGCATCACTTTCAGCTTCTCCCCCAGCAGAGCAGGGCGGATGGTGTTGAACGCACTGGAGAAGTCAAAAAACATGACCCTCACAGTGCTCGCTGGCTTGTCCAGGTGGGCGTAGACAAGGTTCAGCAGGTAGACGATGGCATCCTCAACTCCTAGTCGGAGTTGGTAGGCGAACTGGAGGGGATCTAAGTGTAGCCTAACCATAGGCTGGAGCAGCTCCAGAACAGGTCTCTCCAGGGTCTTCATGATGTGGGAGGTCAATGCCACCGGTCTGTAGTCATTGAGGCTGCTGGGGCTCGGCGTCTTCAACACAGGGACGAGGCAGGACATCTTCCACAGCACAGGAACCTTTGAACTTTACTTTGAACTTTAATGCTGCTCCCAGAATTTCATTTGGAGTTAACTAGTGGTAGAGGTCAAACCCATTGTGTCTCCAGATGGAAACAATCTACGTTGATTCAAACAGCAACTCTTCAGCCACTGGGAGGAGATGCTTGAAGAGGATCTTGCTACGATTTTCCTGAGGGAAACGTTAGTGAGAAAGCTCTGTTGTTAATACCATCAGATTTACTTCCTTTCTCTAAGTCGTTCACAATTAGAGCAACTTTGATGTCCCCTGGCATAGCTACCTCTTCCCAACTATGAAATCTGAGCCTGCAGTTTCATGAATAAAATTCCTATCTGCTAAATAGGGGGAACTGTCTGTTTTGAGGCTTTGATATTTTTAGTTGGTATGTGGCATCTTTAGCTTCTTGTCAGTCAGGGATGTCAGCAAGGTAGGACTCAAGATCACATCATTGCCTCAAGCTTTCCTCAATCTTTCTTAGTGTGATGCTGCTCCTGACATCTAACAAACATCCCTATTGAAGTGCCATTCATCTATAGGATAATTGGGAAGCTGTTGAATTAATTTTGTCTTTCTTCAACCAAGATCAGCTGGACCTCAGTCAATGAGTTACAGTAGAGAGACTGTGTTATATATTCAGAATGCAGGCTCCAACATATGACCAATATGTTCACTGAAATAAGAGAAAATGGTATTTTCATTCAACTTCTGTGGACAATGGTACTAGCCTATCTTGCCCCTCTTGACATCACCGCCCTTCAAAAATAGTGGTCATAACGTAAAGATTTTTACTCCCTCACGTTGTGGGATGGATGTAAGATTTAAATAAATTCTAATTTGGAAATTTGATAAAGGTGCATGACTTGGCTCTGAAAAATATAGACTTTTTCCCATATTTCAGCAGCCACTATGCTGGTGCATTACTTCACCAGCACAGCATCAGGCTGCCTGAGGAAAAATATATTTGAAGATGAATTCCTCAAATATCAGGCAACAGTGATCACTGCTCTTTTGTATGCTTCAAGGACGTGAACCACATGCAGTAGTCTCCTCAAAGCAATAGGAAGGTAAGATCAATTCATCCTGTCCAAAATATTCTAAATCCACTGGCAGGATAAGTGAACCGATGCTAGTGTCCTCTCTCAGGTCAATATCCCAAGCATTATGGCCATGATTACACTCTGTTGGACAACTCATAGTCTTCACATACCAGCTGTCAGACTCTTGAAACACACACTCTGCTGCAAGCACAATAAATTATTATAAGGTGTACAGAAGATTTGAAGATGAGCTGAAAGCCTGCTTGATAAACTGTAATATTTACACCTACCAGTGAGGACCCCTGGCCCATGTCTGAGAAGGTCCATTCTTCGGGAACAAACTGAATTCCAGCAAAAATTGCGGAAGAAATGTCTGACATCCTAAATTATGTGTTCCACCTGTTGCACTGTCTACAGATCCCACATTGGCAACATTAGTCATCTCAGAGCCAACTGGAGTAGAAGCAACTCATCTTTGATCCTGAAGAACAATATAAGAAGGGCAGTTCTTTATTACCGTACATATACAGAATTGAGTTCTTTTTATATTGACTGGCTCAGCAACCCCTGAGTCAAATCTTAGTTAATTTAATTGTAAATAAACTCCGAATCAGAATCAGGTTTATTATCACCGGCATGTGACGTGAAATTTGTTAACCTAGCAGCAGCAGCAGTTCAATTCAATACATAATCTAGCAGAAAGAGAGAAAAATAATAATAATAAATAAAATAAAACATAAACAAGTAAATCAATTACATATATTGAATAGATTTTTTTAAATGTGCAAAAACAGAAATACTGTATATTAAAAGATGTGAGATAGCGTCCGAAGCTTCAATGTCCATTCAGGAATCGGATGGCAGCGGGGAAGACGCTGTTCCTGAATCGCTGAGTGTGTGCCTTCAGGCTTCTGTACCTCCTACCTGATGGTAACAGTGAGAAAAAGGCATGCCCTGGGTGCTGGAGGTCCTTAATAATGGACACTGCCTTTCTGAGAAACTGCTCCCTAAAGATGTCCTGGGTACTTTGTAGGCTAGTACCCAGGATGGAGCTGACTAGATTTACAACCTTCTGCAGCTTCTTTTGGTCCTGTGCAGTAGCTCCTCCATACCAGACAGTGATGCAGCCTGTCAGAATGTTCTCCATGGTACAACGAAGTTTTTGAGTGTACTTGCATTAAGGAAGTATAGTTATAATTTATTTTTGAAAGCCACAGCTGGATTTTATGCCACAATTTTTCAGCAGATCTAAAGTGAGTCTCCTTTGGAGATATGCTCCCAAGTATCTGCCAGTGTAATTTTTCTAGTGGTTCGATTTAGCAACCCTAGGTGCTCAGCCTTAGTTAAGCAGTGTTGTATCTGCCTTCCAAATGCGTGATTTTGAACAAATTCCCATTTTTCTTCCTATCATTACAGCAGAATTTAGAAACTTAAAAACTGTAAGTTTCCTAATCTTTGGGCAACTCACAACAGCTGTGAGTCACTTTATTGTTGGCTCAATTTGAAGCTGAGCGGAGATCAGGAGGAAAAAATAAAAACATGGATGGATAAATTCTGATCAGTCGTGTTTGATGGCTGAACCTTTCATATAAATTTGAATGAATGGATGATCGTGATTATATAGAGAACTGTTTAATCAGAAATAGTGAACAATTGTATTCATATATCATAATAATCCTAGAATATTATTTTACAACACATTAGGGCAGAAGGATTAAATGGCAATAATGTCTTTTGTGTTCTAAGTCTGACAATTGTGTGTTTAAATCCCACTCCAGGGATATGAATTAGGTTGACATTATTGCATAAAATGGAGGTTGATTCTCATGTGAGGTCAAGGCCCTACCTGCCCTTTTGAGTGAATGTATAGGATCCCAAGATATTATCCAAAGACCAGCAGAAGAATATTGTAAAAAAAAAACAGATATCTTCATTTATTTCAACAGTTGTTTGGAGGACATGGTGATGCTCTAATTTGTTACTGCATTTTTTATTTTCTAACAGTGATAACATTTTATAAGTATTTGATTGGCTAGAATATGCTATAGAATTTTAAGATGCTTAATCAGCTTTGGAGAACAGAGAAGTCCATTTGACCCAGGATTGTTGTTTGTTTGTGTAAGATCAATAGATTTTAAAACAGTCAACTCTGATCTGAAAGTAATATAAATATGTTCTTTACATGAACTGAATGCTGTCAATGAAGCAATGGAGTGGTGTTGCAACAGGTGTGATCTCCAGAAGGCTATATCATGGGAGAAGTGGAAATTCCGGTTAGGGCTTTGTAAGGTTAACCCACGAAAAGCCTCCAGTCCAGACTGTAAGATAAGAAGTCTGTCCTAATTAACTAATTGGAGTGTTCACTGATATCTTTAACTTCTCACTTTGTTGATGTGAGGTACCCAGCTTCTTCAAGCAGACTTCAATTATATTGGTGTCTAAGAAAAAAGTTGTAACCTTCCTCAATGACTATTGTCCAGTAGCACTTACTTACATCCACAGTGAAGCAATGTTTTGTGAAATTGGTGAAGAAACATATCAACTCCTGCCTGAGATGCAAGTGTGATCTGCTCCAATTTGCCTACCGGAGCAACAAATCCACAGCAGATGCCATCTCATTGGCTCTTCACTCAACCCTGGAACTTCTGGACAGCAAAGACGTATACATCAGGATGTTTTCTATTGATGACACCTCAGCGTTCAATACCATCATCCCCTCAAAATTAATCAAAGTCTTAAGCTTCAACGCCTTGGCCTCAATAAATGCCATCAGATAGAAGGTACAAGAGTCTCAGGATTCACACCAGCAGGTTCAGGAGCAGTTATTACCCTCAACCATCAAGGTCTTGAACCAAAGGAGATAACTTCACTCAACTTTACTTGCCCCATCATTGAAATGTTCCCACAACCTATGGACTCACTTTCAAGGACTCTTCACCTCATGTTCTCGATATTTATCCCTTATTTATTTATTATTATTTCATTAATTTTGTATTTGTGTTGGCATGTGGCCAAATGGTTAAGGTGTCGGTCTAGTGATCTGAAGGTCGCTAGTTCGAGCCTCAGCTGAGGCAGCGTGTTGTGTCCTTGAGCAAGGGCACTTAACCACATGTTGCTCTGTGACGACACTGATTCCAAGCCTTCACCAAGGCCATCGTGTCCTTCCCTTGGACGACATTGGTGGAGTGGAGAGGGGAGACTTGCAGCATGGTCAACTGCTGGTCTTCCATACAACCTTGCCCAGGCCTGTGCCCTGGAAACCTTCCAAGGAGGAAATCCATGGTCTCACGAGACTATCAGATGCCTATAAGTATTTACTCACATTGGTTGAATGTCCAAGTTGGTGCAGTCTTTCACTGATTCCATTATGGTTATTATTCTATTATGGATTTATAGATTATGCCCACAAGAAAATGATTCTCAGGGTTGTATATAGTGACATTAATGTACTTTTGTGGCGACCCACTTTCTAGCACAACACGAACCGGCTCACAACAGCACGCGCAGGCAGAGGGCCGGCCCCAAAAAGGGCGCCAGGCCATCTTCACCAGCAGGGGGAAAATCCCGTGTGCGGAAAGGGTCTGGGAATATGCATTCCCCACAGTAGTCCAGCCCAGGGAGGGTGGGAACGGGAAGGCTTTAAAGCAGGCCGCGAAGTTTGAATAAATCTCTTTCATCGCAACTCCAACTCACCGACTCCGTGTGATTATTCTAGCGCTGTGTGTAGCACACCGCTACACTTTGATAATAAATTTACTCTTAACTTTGAACGTTGAATAACAACCTTGCACTCAACATCAGTAAGACCTGATTGTGGACTTCAAGAAGAGGAGGTCGAGGAACACTCACCAGTCCTCATCGAAGGATCAGCAGTAGAAAGGGTGAGCAGTTTCAAGTTCCTGGGTGTCAATATTTCTGAAGATCTATTATCCTGTGCCCAACGTAATGATGCAATTACAAAGAAAGCACGACACACACTATATTTCATTAAGAGCTTGAGGAGACTTGGTATCAAGGACACTCACAAATTTCTACCGATGTAATGTGGAGAGCGTTCTAACTGGTTGCATCACTGTCCGGCGTGGAGGGGCCACTGCACAGGATCGGAAAAAGCTGCAGAAAGTTGCAGCTCCATCATGGGCACCAGCCTTCTAGGATAAAGGACACCTTCTACAGATGATGCCTCATTAAGGACCCCTATTACCCAGGACCTTGGTGAGCAGCTGCAAGTTCCTGGATTTCAAGATCTCTGAGGATCTAACCTGGTCCCAACATATCGCTGTAGTTATAAAGAAGACAAGACAGCAGCTATACTTCATTAGGAGTTTGAAGAGATTCAAGTTCCTGGATGTCAAGATCTCTGAGGATCTAACCTGGTCCCAACATATCGAAGCAATTATAAAGAAGGCAAGACATGGGCTATACTTCATTAGGAGTTTGAAGAGATTTGATATGTCAACAAATGCACTCAAAAACTTCTATAGATGTACTGTGGGGAGCATTCTGACAGGCTGCATTACTGTCTGGTATGGCGGGGTTGGTGCTACTGCACAGGACCGAAAAAAGCTGCAGAGGGTTGTAAATCTTGTCAGCTCCATGTTGGCTACTAGCCTACAAAGTACCCAGGACATCTTCAAGGAGTGGTGTCTCAGAAAGGCAGTGTCCATTATTAAGGGCCTCCAGCACCCAGGGCATGCCCTTTTCTCACTGTTACCATCAGGTAGGAGGTACAGAAGTCTGAAGGCACACACTCAGCGATTCAGGAACAGCTTCTTCCCCTCTACCATCCGATTCCTAAATGGACTGAACCCTTGGACACTACCTCACCTTTTTAATATATATTATTTCTGTTTTTTGCATGATTTTTAATCTATTCAAAATATGTATATTGTAATTAATTTACTAATTTATTTATTATTTTTATTTTTTTTCTTCTTCTAGATTCTGTATTGCATTGAACTGCTGCTGCTAAGTTAACAAATTTCACGCCACATGCCGGTGATAATAAACCTGATTCTGATTCTTCTTATTGCTACCACCAAGGAGGAGGTCCAGGAGCCTGAAGGCACACACTCAACATTTCAGGAACAGCTTCTTTCCCTCCACCATCACATTTCTGAATGGGTAATGAATCCATGAACACCGCCTTACTATTCCCTCTCTTTTTGCACTATTTCATTAATTTTTAATGTAAACCGATTTATTTATTTATTTATTATTCTGTATTGCATCATAATACTGATGCAAAAAAACCCCCCAAATTTCACGACATATGCCAGTGATATTAAACCTGATTCTGATTCTGACCACCAGCTTGGAAATTAATATATTGTTAGGAGATGACAATGCTGGGTGATGGGAAGATTACTTTAAAAGGTTAAGTAACTGTAGCAACTATTAGACGTTTGAGAATTTATAATGTGCTACTGGGCATCTGACACAACTTCCTGACAAGGTGATTCACAAGACACATAAAAGGCATTGTCTGACACAAGGCTATATCTGTACAGGGAATCAAAATAACATTCAGATGATTTTGCCCGTGTTTAGTTACTCCTTTATAATGATGTGTTCATAGAACATAGAACATAGAATAGTACAGCACAGTACAGGCCCTTTGGCCTACAATGTTGTGCCGACCCTCAAACCCTGCCTCCCATATAAGCCCCCACCTTAAATTCCTCCATATACCTATCTAGTAATCTCTTAAACTTCACTAGTGTATCTACCTCCACCACTGACTCAGGCAGTGCATTCCACGCACCAACCACTCTCTGAGTAAAAAACCATCCTCCAATATCCCCCTTGAACTTTCCATCCCTTACCTTAAAGCCATGTCCTCTTGTATTGAGCAGTGGCGCCCTGGGGAAGAGGTGATGGCTATCCACTCTATCTATTCCTCTTATTATCTTGTACACCTCTATCATGTCTCCTCTCATCCTCCTTCTCTCCAAAGAGTAAAGCCCTAGCTCCCTTAATCTTTGATCATAATGCATACTTTCTAAACCAGGCAGCATCCTGGTAAATCTCCTTTGTACCCTTTCCAGTGCTTCCACATCCTTTCTATAGTGAGGTGACCAGAACTGGACACAGTACTCCAAGTGTGGCCTAACCAGAGTTTTATAGAGCTGCATCATTACATCGCAACTCTTAAACTCTGTCCCTCGACTTATGAAAGCTAACACCCCATAAGCTTTCTTAACTACCCTATCCACCTGTGAGGCAACTTTCAGGGATCTGTGGACATGTACCCCGAGATCCCTCTGCTCCTCCACACTACCAAGTATCCTGCCATTTACTTTGTACTCTGCCTTGGAGTTTGTACTTCCAAAGTGTACCACCTCACACTTCTCTGGGTTGAACTCCATCTGCCACTTCTCAGCCCACTCCTGCATCCTATCAATGTCTCTCTGCAATCTTTGACAATCCTCTACACTATCTACAACACCACCAACCTTTGTGTCATCTGCAAACTTGCCAACTAGCCCTTCTACCCCCACATCCAGGTCGTTAATAAAAATCACGAAAAGTAGAGGTCCCAGAACAGATCCTTGTGGGACACCACAAGTCACAATCCTCCAATCTGAATGTACTCCCTCCACCACCACCCTCTGCCTTCTGCAGGCAAGCCAACTCTGAATCCATCTGGCCAAACTTCCGTGGATCCCATGCCTTCTAACTTTCAGAATAAGCCTACCGTGTGGAACCTTGTCAAATGCCTTACTGAAATCCATATAGATCACATCCACTGCAGTACCCTCATCTATATGCCTGGTCACCTCCTCAAAGAACTCTATTAGGCTTATTAGACATGATCTGCCCTTCACAAAGCCATGCTGACTGTCCCTGATCAGACCATGATTCTCTAAATGCCTATAGATCCTATCTCTAAGAATCTTTTCCAACAGCTTTCCCACCACAGATGTAAGGCTCACTGGTCTATAATTACCCGGACTATCCCTACTACCTTTTTTGAACAAGGGGACAACATTCGCCTCCCTCCAATCCTCCGGTACCATTCCCATGGACAACGAGGACATAAAGATCCTAGCCAGAGGCTCAGCAATCTCTTCATGTTCTGTGCCAGCAGCCTGACTTGTGCTGCTTGAGCAGTAACAGGCAGTCAGAAAGCAATTCTGTTCCTGTTCTGGTCAACAATTAAACTCATGGAAGAAGATAAAGTGAGGAGTGTTTGCAATTACTGTATTCATTGTTATGCAAATAATACCCACGTTGTGCATTTGAATTTGTTCACCTTTTGCAAGGTTCCTGCATTTTTACAAGAGGGCAAAACATTATAGGCAGAAAGTAAATATACTGTCAAGTACCTATATGTCACCATATACAACCCTGAGATTCATTTTCTTGTGGGCATACTTAATAAATCTAATAATAGAAAAATAACTATAATAGAATCAATGAAAGACTGCACAAACTTGGGCATTCAACCAGTGCTCAAAAGACAACAAACTGTGCAAATACAAAAATAAGTAAGTAAATAAATAAATATGCAATAAATATCGAGAATATGAAATGAAGAGTCCTTGAAAGTGAATCCATAGGATGTGGGAACATGTCAATGATGAGGCAAGTAAAATTGAGTGAAGTTATCTCCTTTGGTTGAAGAGCCTGATGGTTGAGGATAATAACTGTTCCTGAACGCCGCTGGTGTGAGTTCTGGCACTCCTGTAATTTCTTTCTGATGGCAGCAATGGGAGTCCCTGATGGTGAATGCTACTTTTCTGTAACAATGCTTTGTGTCAATATGCCCAGTGGTGGGGAGGACTTTACCCGTGATGGAGCGGGCTGAATCCACAGTTTATTGTAGGATTTTCCATTCAAGGGCATTGGCGTTTCCATACCAGGCTGTGATGCAGCCAGACAATATACTCTCCACTACATACCTATAGAAGTCTGACAGAGTTTTAGATGTTATGCCGAAGCTTTGCAAACTCCTAAGGAAGTAGAGGCTTTCCATGTAATTGAACTTGCTTGCTGGGCCAGGACAGGCCGTCCGAAATAACACCAAGGACTTTAAAGTTGCTGACCATCTCCACCTCTGATCTCCTGATGAGGACTGTCTCATGGATCTCTGGTTTCCTTCTCCTGAAGTCTATAATCAATTCCTTGGACTTGCTGATATTGAATGAGAGGTTGTTGTTATGACGTCACTCAGCCAGATTTTCAATCTCCCTCCTATGTAATTCATCACCTCCTTTGATTTGGCCAATGACAGTGGTGCCATCAGCAAACTTGAAAATGGCACTGGAGCTGTGCTTAGCCTCACAGTCATAAGTGTAAAGCAAGTAGAGCAGGGGACTAAGCACACAACCTTGTGGTGCACCTGTTCTAAAGGAGATTGAGGAGATGTTGTTGTCTATCCAAACTGACTGGTGTCTGCAAGTGAGGAAATTAAGGATGCAATTGCACAAGGATGTATTGATGCCAATATTTTGAAACTTATTGATTAGTTTTGAGGGGATGATGGTATTGAAGGCTGAGTTGTCATCAATAAAAAACGTCCTGATGTAGACATCTTTGCTGTCCAGATGTTCCAGGGTTGAGTGAAGAGCCAGTGAGATGGCATCTGCTGTGGATCTGTTGCTCAGGTAGGCAAATTCAGGCAGGAATTGATATGTTTCATCATCAATCTCACTAAGGGCTCCATCACAGTGGATGTCAGTGTTACTAGATGATAGTCACTGAGACAGGTTACTATGTTCTTCTTAGACACCAGTATAATTGAAACCTGCTTGAAGCAAGTACCTCAGCCAGTTGAAGCGAGGGGTTAAAGATCTCAGTGAACACTTCAGGCAGTTGATCAGCACAGGTCCTTTAGTACTTGGCCAGCTATCCCATCTGGGGAGATACTTTACATGGGTTCATCCTTCTGAAGGCTGCTCGCACGTTGGCTTCTGAGACTGAAATTACAGCGTCATCGAGGCTGTGGGTTTGTGTGATGGTTCTTCCAGGTTTTGACAGTCAAAGCCAGCCTAGAAGGCATTGAGCCAATCTGGAAGCGAACTCCTGTTGTTGCCTAGGTTACTTAATTTAATTTTATAAGAGGTGATCGTATTCCAGCCCTGTCATAACTGTCGAGCATCACTTGTTGATTCAAGTTTAGTCTGGAATTCCTAGTTCGCCTGTGAGATGGCTTTCCAGAGATCGTACCTGGACGTCTTGTAAATTTCTTGGTCACCAAGCTTGAATGCCTCTGCTCTGGCCCTCAGCAGCTTGCGGATCTCATGGTTCATCCAGGGTTTCGGGCCGGGAAAGACTCTGAATGATTTTGTGGGGACACGATCATCTACCACTGTTTAAATAAGGTCCGTGACAACCATGGTGAATTCACTCAGATCCACAGATGAGTCCTTGAACATGGCCCAGTCCATCGACTGAAGCAATCCCATAGCCGCTGCTCTGCCTCACGCGGCGACCTCTTTGTTGACCCAACCTCTGGAGCTTAGCTGCTTAGCCTCTGCCTGTATGCAGGTAGGAGAAACACAGGCGAGTGATCAGATTTACTGAATTACAGACTGGGCATGGAACGGCATGCATTCCTTATCTTAGTATAGCAGTGGTTTAACCTCTGGTGCTACAGGTTACGGGTATATACTGATGATAATTGGACAGGGTTTTCTTCGAACAAGCCTGGTTGAAATCTCTGACTGTGACTTGACATGTGTCGGGGTGATCTGCTTCTTGCTTGGAGCTGGCAATATGCAATACCTCAAGCGCTTGTTTATAATCTGTCACTAGTGGTTTGTAAACTGCGGTCAGGATAATGGAGGAGAACCTGTTAGATGAATAAGATGGATGGCATTTGACCATCAGGTGTTCAAGGCTGGGGGGATATGAGTTCGGCAAAACCACCGCATTGTAGCAACACCGAGAATTTATCACAAAGCACACACCTCCATTTGCCTTTTCTGAATCAGCAGTTCAGTCCATCCTGTGAATCGAGAAGACTTTGCGTTTGATCACTGCATCTGGCGTGCTAGGAGTAAGCCACGTCTCGGTCAAACATAGAACACAACAATCTTTCATTTCCCTTCAATATAGCAATCTTGCCCTCGTGCCCTCAATTTTGTTCTCCAGGTGCTGTGCATTTGCTAACAAGATGCTGGGTAGAGGGGGTGTCATCTGTCTGTGTTTCAGGTACCATGCATTTGCTAACGAGATGCTGGGTAGAGTGGTCTCATCTGTCTGTGTCTCGGCCTGGCTTGGAGACCCCCCTTCCCCTCCCCCTGCTTCTGGCCATGGCAGTGAACTTTTGTCTCCTTAAAGGTGCTATTCTTGCTTGCTTAAGGGTGAAGTCCACCGAAACCTTGAGAAATTTGTAGATCATTAAATCGGTTTAAAAGTACATTGCTTAAAGAGAAATTCCATGCTGCAGATTGCAGTGAAGGTAGCCCACAGAACGTCTCTGTGGTTCACTGGAGCCATCTTGTTCAGTATCTTGCTCAACTTGGTTCTTCAGTGCTAAATTGTGGCAAATGAAGTATTTGCCATTCTAATGTCGTCAATAAAACTGTACGGCACTGGCAATAAAGGAACAATTTCCTTCTCTTCATTATTTATTCGCTGTTAACATCTCTTGAACATATCCATGTATTTATTATTCATCGCTGAGATGCAAGAGATATGATAAAGTGCAAAGGGCTCATTTATTGTTTTGTATATAACGTTCTGAGATCATATACGTTGGTCAAAAAGCTGTGTGGTTCATTGAAGGCTCAATAACATATAATGATGATTTACCCAGGCATAAATTCACTGATGCACAAAATGAGAGATATGCAGATTGGAAAATACATTTCATCAATGTCTTTTATGGTAGTGAATTGGCTCCTCATTATGCATTGAAGACTGCTCCAGCACATAATTTTAATCCTTGTATTAAAGAATTAATTTCCAAATAATTAATCTATTATATGGAATTCCGTGCTCATTTTAGAGTGATGCTTGGTTGTTTAATCCTTGTATTTCCTCTGAATTTTTTGACTGCCAGGAACTGAAATATGGATAATGGGCCTTGCATTTAAGAACTCTTTGGAATCCCTAAACTGCTGTCAGTAGATGTTAGATTTTATTGGGATTCATTTCCCACCACAGTCTATAAGGAGTTATGTGTTCTCCCTGTAAACTTGTGGGTTTCCACCAAATGCCCTGGTTTCTTCCCACATTCTAAAGACGTATGGGTTTGAGTTATTAAGTTGTGGGTATGCTGTGTTGGCACTGGAAGCATGGCAGCAGTTGTAGGCTGCACTCAGGAGACATTTGGACTGTGTTGGTTGTTGACGTAAATGGCGCATTTCACTGTATGTTTCGATGTTTCGCTGTACATGTGATAAATAAAGCTAATCTAATGTAATCTAACCTATAATGAAGCAAAGCAGCAGCTTCTTAGGCCCACAACAATGCTTGAGTCCCAGGAGCCCATTCTCAGTGAAAGGGCTGGTTAGCCATTTGGCCAATTCTGTGGGTGGGATGGCAAACATTCGTAATCTCGTTTACTAATTTTAAAGTCTGGATTTGCACAGAATGCTTCAGGTTAGTCACATTTGGAATGGGAACCAAAGAATTGAAAAATAGAGTCAGGAGTAGATCATCCAGTTCTTCCAGCCTGGTCTGCCACTCAACAACATGGCAATCTACTATTTAAGTGTCATATTCCTTAACTATCCCCAATTCCCAAGAGCTGGATAGCAGAAGTCAAGGGGGTATTCAGGATTTGAAGTGCTTTGAGAGGTTGGTTATGGTACGAATCAATTCTTGCCTCAGAGATGTCCTGTTTCCACTCCAATACCCTCCACCATAATAGATGAGCAGCAGATGTGATTTATCTGGATCTTCACTCTGCTCTGGACCATCTGTTCATCAGGAACTCATATATCATATATATTCATAGCTCAACTATATAATCAGTGACTACAGCTCAACGTTCAACACAATTATCTCATCCAAACTCATCATCAAGCTTCAAGGCTGCGTGCTTAGCCCCCTGCATTACTCTCTATATATGTGTGATTGTGGCTAAGCACAACTCTAGTGCTGTTTCTAAGTTCACCAACAACACTGCTGTTGTTGGACAAATCACAGAAGATGTTGTTACCAATTATCACTGATTGAAACCTGTCAATGAGGAAGTTTTAGAGGGAGGTACAGAGGCTCAGGTCTTGAAGCTTGGGGAATAAGCTTACCTAAGCAAGATAAGATACTGTACTTGGTTGAATGATGTGGCAACAACAATCTCCTGATCAATGTCAGCCAAACTAAAGAGCGGATCATTGATTTTGGGAAAGGGCTGGAGTCTACACTGGGGGGGATTAGTGGTGGAGGGAGTCAGCAGTTCTAAATTCTTAGGCATTAACATAATGAATAGCCTGTCCTGGGCCCAGCATACAGATGCAATCATAAGAAAAGCATACCAGCATCTTTACTTTCTTAGAAGACTAAAGAGGTCGGGTGTATCGTTGAACACTCTAACAACTTCTATAGACGTACTGTTGAAAGTATCCCGTCTGGTTGCATCACGATCTGGTATGGCAATTTGAATTTATCAGTCTTTGTTTCAAGTGAACTAGATGCCCTCAGCGTTCACTGTTTTCACATTATTGTGGATGACCTCACATTGTTTCATATTATATTCCATCGGCCATGCTCAGGCCCTGTCACAACCACGGATTTGGCAGCACAGTCGATACGGCAATTGCGCTTGTGAATTTGCATGTGTCAGTTAATTATTATTTAATTGTGATAGTATTTAACTCCATACTTGTCATCGTAGTGCTTGTCAAGACTTGGACAGAGCATAGCAATGCTTAGCTGTTGTTTTGCATTTGGCCTTCCCTGAGAGATTGGACTTTCAGGTCAACTGACGCTGAAGACTAGCGGTATTCGTTTAATGTTTAGATGTTCTTGTCATCTGCAGTATAGGCTTCATTTTCTTTCTGAGAGTTTTAGTTAAAGGCCCTGTTTGGCCTTGCATTTATTGTTTTATTTTCCCTTTAACACTGTTCATATTAAAGTCTGTGAACTATTGACCTTCTTCAGTGTCCGCACTTGGACCATATCCGAACCTGGTAACAACAAAGTTCATGGGTCTGAGACCTCCACGACAAGGAAGCTGCGAGCATTACAGAACCAGGGGAAACTGACTGAAGAGAGAACTGACCCGTCAGGATTCCCCTCCCTGCTGACGGGTACCCTTTTTTACTGCACGCTTGGAACATGCCGTCTGGAAGTGTCGTGGATCACCACAATAGAGGCAGGAACCTGTTCTCCGGCACCTCTCTCGTTTCTCCTGGGACAGGTGCATGTGCCCCACTTGCATAGGCTCCTCCGTGGGCTGGGTGCTGGGTGCTGAGGGAGTTGGAAAGGGCGAGGAAAGATGGTGATCAGGTGAGGGAGGAGGAGAGGGCGAGGAAAGATGGTGATCAGGTGAGGGAGGAGGAGAGGGCGAGGAAAGATGGTGATCTGGTGGCGCATAGGGAGTTTGAAACATTCTTTCCCTGCGCCACTCAATTACCTGCTCGTCAACTCGAATAGCCAGATTAATCAGGTCATCCAGCCTATCCTGCTCGTCCTGGACAGCGATCTCATGCCAGACCTTTGCGTTCAGTCCACACTGGAAGGCAGTGATGAGAGCTCTCTCATTCCATCCCGTCTCTACTGCAAGGGTACAGAATTTGACTGCATAGGCTCTCACCGTTCCTCTGCATTGGCACAGGTCCAAGAGTCAGTGGGCAGCCTCCTGACCCCATAATGGAAGATCAAAAACCCTCCTTAACTCTGCCACAAAATGTCGGAATGACTGGACTGCATGGGTATCCTTGTTCCCATAAAGCGTTGAACAGGCTGAGTGGAAGTCCATCAAGAAGATTGACCATGTACGCCAATTTTTGCACATCATCACCAAAACGACCAGGCTGGGCTTGGAATGTCAGCTCGCATTGGGTAATAAGATTCCTGCGACCATCGGGATCACCAGAATATCTGCCTGGTGGTGGAATACTTGGTTCCTGAACGGTCGTGGGATTTGGATGCGGGCATGGCAGCAGGAGCATTAGTAGCAGAGATTGTCGGGGCAGCAGAAAAGGAGGACCTGCGAGATGCTGGGAGTGGGACCGAGGCGGCCCGAAGCTGCTGAATTGAGCTGGTGAGAACGTTAATGGCTGTCCACTGTTGCTGGCTGTTCAAAGTAAGTTTGTGAATGGCGGCCATGAGTGTGGAAATCGCAGACACCCGAGTCCGATTGTCTGTGGTGAGCTGTTGAACAGTTGTGGCTAGGGACAATACCTGTTCCTCCAAGTGAGACTGGGCTTGTCAGCACGAGGTTATCTGCCTCATTGCCTCCATAACTTCACTACGAACAGATTCCATTGCCTGTAGCTTGTCTCCTACCTGACCAATGAATCTCACGGACAAGGTCAGCTGCTCTCTCTCTGCTGGGTCCGTCTTTGTGTGGTCGAGACTTGCAGTTACCAGGATTGGATATGGCCCAAGTGTAGACACTGAATCAAGTCGATAGTTCATAGACTTTAATACGAACAGTGTTAAAGGAAAAACAAAACGATAAACCCTAGGCCAGACAGGGCCATTAACTAAAACTCTCAAAAGGAAAATGAAGCCTGCACTGCGGATGAAAAGAACATCTAAACATTAAACGGATACCGCTAGTCTTCAGAGTCAGTTGACTCGAAAGTCCAATCTCTCAGGGAAGGCCGAAAGCAAAACAACAGCGAAGCATTGCTATGCTCTGTCCAAGTCTCAATATGCACTACGATGACAAGTATGGAGTTAAATTCGATCACAATTAAATAATAATTAGCTGACATGTGCAAACTTACAAGTGCAATTGCCGTATCTACTGCGCTGCCGAATCCGTGGCTGTGACAGGCCCACTCCTTCAGCTTGTCTATATCCCATTGAAACCTCTTTACATCCTTCTACCAAGTCACAATCCCATCTAGGTTTGCATATCAACAAAAGTCACAAATGTGACACTTGGTTCTCTCAGCTAAGTTATTGATAAAAATTGTGAATGAGAGCAGGCACTGATCCCTATAGTACCTGTCTAGTTACAGCCAACCAGCCTGAGATGGTTCATTGTCCAATAGCTAATTCTCAAGCTATGTCAGTCTAACCTTGTTGACCAAACTTTTATTGGTTCCCTTTCAAGAGCCAGCTGAAAATCTAAATACTTGCAAGTGAGAGCTTCGTCAAGTTTCCTCCTGTTGTAATGGGTTGGATTAATTAGGCCCAAACTATCTGAGTGTCCGGGAGATGCGGTAATAAGTGTACAAGCACATCAAAGTAACTTGAGCCAGATTTATTATCATAAAAATTGAAAGCACAAATAAATCACACAAAAGGATCAGCCATGATTAAATTGCAGAGCAGACTCGATGGGCCAAATGGCCTAATTCTGCTCCTATGTCGTATGGTCTATGGCCTTGTACTGTATCCAGTGTTCAGCATACCCTCATAAATCAATTAGATCCTTTAATGGCCACTTCCTGTTATCTCGTAACACACAACATTCCTTAGAATTACAAAAGGGCATTAATATCTACACACATAAACAATAAGCTTGAATGTAGGCACTGAGAAAGAATTCATCAACCCACCTCTCAAGGTGACCAACAGACATTTAGTCATTAGCAGACATCCTCCTCTTAATGGTACCAGAGAATAAGAAAGAACCCAGCTACTACAAATATTCTGCAGACATTAACAGACTTCATATTCTATAAGATCAGAAATAGCTAAATTGTCATTTTGACCTTCCAAACACTCATCCAATGTTTTTAAAAATTTAATATTTGGTATTAATTCAAAATTTGGTAAATGCAAGATCGTCCACTTTGGAGGGAAAAATGAAAGAGCAGATTATTATTTTAATAGCAAAAATTGCAGCATGCTGCTGTGCAGAGGGACTTGGGAATGCTTGTGCATGAATCACAAAAGGTTGGTTTGCAGGTGCAGCAGGCTATCAAGAAGGCAAATGGAATGTTGGCCTTCATTGCTAGTGGGATTGAATTTAAGAGCAGGGAGGTTATGCTGCAACTGCACAGGGTACTGGTGAGGCCGTACCTGGAGTGCTGTGTGCAATTCTGGTCTCCTTACTTGAGGAAGGATATACTGGCTTTGGAGGCAGTGCAGAGGAGGTTCACCAGGTTGATTCCAGGGATGACTGTGACAATGGGGGGCATTGGGAGCAAGGGTGAACCCAAATGCAAGACACATCTTGTGAGGTTAATTAAAGTGAGTTTAACCAGGAGAGCAAAGCAGAAGCAGGAATAGTGAACTGGACAAGGACTCAGGACTACGACTAGGCTGGGACAAGGGTCTGGGCTAGGACTCGGAATCGGATTGCAGAACTAGAGGCAACATGAAGAGGCTACGGTATGGACTCTGAGCCAGGGACTGGGCAAGGACCCAGTACCTGGGTCTTGCCTCGGGTTCAGACCCCAGAACCAGGCATGGACATGACATGGGCTAGGGAGAGGAGGAACATTGGAAAAACAGAGCCTCGGTCTCGGGAGAGCAGGTACATGGAACCATGGACACATACAGAGAACACAGAGTCGGGACCCCTCCTTGGGTACAGGACATAGGGCAGGGACTCACACACAGAACAGAGAGCCAGGACCCCTCCTTGGGTACAGGACATGGGGCAGGGACTCATGAACCTCCGCAGGGCAACGGCAAGACGGCCTGACTTACCCCACGGAGGTGAGGACAAGACAAGACAAGACATGACACCCCGCGAGGCAACGGCAAGACAGCCAGACTTACCCCACGGAGGCGAGGACAAGACATGACACCCCACGGGGCAACGGCAAGACAGCCAGACTTACCCTATGGAGGCGAGGACAAGACAAGACATGACCCCCCGCGGGGCAATGGCAAGACGGCCTGACTTACCCCACGGAGGCGAGGACAAGACAAGACCAACACGAAAGAACACCAGACAGTACGTATCTAGAAGGTTCCCAACTTTCAGGCTCCTCCTATATCTGATAACTTTATCAGTACCTTCCTTTGATTTAATGCCATTTTGTCAGCCAAGCATGAATCAATTTTCCTATAGGAATTTTGTGCCTTAAAAGATTTTTGTGCAGGTTAGGTAGTATTTCTTTAAATGCTAACTATTGCTTACCTGCCATCAAACCCTACCGTGTATTTTTTCAATTAACCACAGTTAACTTTACTCTCGTACCTTCATAATTTCATTTTCTGAGATTTAAGATCTGAGGGAGGAGAGGAATAAAAAGGCCAAGGTCTCAATATAATGATGAGATGATCAGTGTTCACTATTTTGAAAGGATAAATTGAACAATAACTTCAGACTTTTGAAAACAGTTGTCAGGAAGTTGCTGGCTGAAAGGGAATCATGTTTTGACTTAGGCTTTGGTGGGCTTTCTGAAGCTCGTTTTGATCGGAGTGGCATTGAAGAGGATGCCACAAGGTCTATGGCAAATAAAAACAGACTGTAAATGAAGTGGAGCCCAACAGGCAAAAGTAGGAGTCAATCCCTGAAAACCTGGAATCAAGGCTGTATAAAGCTTAAAAAACCCACACATGGTCAAAGTCAGTGAATGTATCTCCCTACCTACTGTACAAAGGTGTTAGAAACTCACCAAACCCTTCACACCAACTACATGCCAAAAGTATTTTATCAACCAGGGGTCACACATTTAGGTATCAAACACACCCTCATAAACTTTCTACTGTTGCAAGCCTCGTGTCTACATCTTACACTACAGTACACGGCTAATTTTCAGAATCTGAATCAGGTTTATTATCACTAACATATGTTACGAAATCAGTTGCTTTGTGGCAACAACAGAGTGCAAGGCACAACAATTATTGTCAATTACAAAAAATAAATAAAAGGAAAGGTAAGTCGTATCCGGAGTTTCTCGGGTTAGCGGACAATTTTCCTCCACGACTCTCTGACGTAATGGGGAACCGCGTACGAGGCAAGTTACAGCAGTGTATTTCCATTGCCTTCTGCCGGGTGAGTTTCCAAAGAGATCACCAGCTCGTAACCCAGCACGGATGGAAAACGTGCAAGGGAGCCGGCTGGATTCGAACTTGGGACCTTTCGTCCCGAAGTCCGACACTGATGCCAGTACGTCACTAGCCGGGTCAAAAAAAATATTGTAAAAGACAAATAATAAGAATTCATGGGGTCAAGAACTGTTCGGAAATCTGATGACAAAGGGAAGAAGCTGCTTTTAAAAGGCTGCGTGTGGGTCTTCAGGGTCCTGTCCATCCTTCCCAACAGCAGTAACATGAAGAGGCCATGCCCTGGATGGTGATGGTTCCTGATGGCTGGAAGGGTTGTGCTCGTGGTGGAAATTGCTGAGTCTACAACTCTGTGCTGGGTCTTGTGATCCTGTGCTTTGGAGGCTCCATATCAGACAGTGATGCAACCGGTCAGAATGGTCCACTGTATATCAGCAGAAATTTGCAAGAGTCTTTGGAGACGTACTGCATTTCACTTTCCTTATGTTACACAATATTATAATTATCCACTGAACCCAGGGAATTTAAAAGGAGTGATTAAGAAATATACAAGCAATCCATGGCCTGGCTTCCAACATATACCTCTCTATGCTCCTGATTCTTCATGTTCTGGACCTCAAGCCCTGGCTCTGGTTGCACATCTGGCTAATATTCCAAACCCCAGCCCCCAGGCACACTTCAGAGCACTTGTCCTGGCTGCACATCCCTCTCGTGCCCTTGACACCCAGCTCACATTCGTGGTATGTGAGCTAGATGCTGGTCATCAGTATTTCCGAACATTTGCATGCAGGTTTCTGCTCTACCCCACCAACATGGAAGTAATTGCAAACAGTAGCTAACTGGCCAGAGACAGACACAATTCACATTGGTGCAAGATATTTCATGTTTCCATTTTTTATTTCATCATAGGAGATCATTCAGCACATTGAGTCAATGCCCACAGAGCAATGCTTTTAATTTTCTCTGTAACCTATTCTCCCTATGTTCCTACAAATTTCACCATCCACCTATACTGGGGTCAACGTATAGTGGTCAATTAACCTATCAATCCTCAAGTCATTAGGTGTGAATGGAAACACCCAATGACGTGGGAGAAGATGCAAACTCCACGCCACCAGCACCCAAGGTCAGGATTGAAGCCGTCTCACTAGAGATGTGAGGCAGCTAAGCCACGATGCCCATGTAGAGATGACTTACCAACAGTTGGGGTATTCGTTTGGAAAGGTGATCATCTAGAAGTGGTGAAGTGTTTTGGGGGAGATAATCAGAGTTGGATTGGAGAGACAGTGGGGGCAGGGATGGGCAGTGAGGGGGTAAATTAGAAAGATGGGAAACTAACAATTATAGCAGTGAGGAGACTTGAGCTGGGTGGGTTGGCAAACAGTAATTATGAAAATTTGAAGTAGGCACTTATCTTGAAGAAAATGGTTGAAACTCCTCAGCAGTGACTCAGATAGGGCTGAACCCTTCACATATCAACCAGCAGACCTCAACTCTACAATTAGGTTCTGCTCTTCAGAATAGTCTTGCAAACTTCATCAAACAAGCATTTCACATTAACATCACTGCACACACCTGGCAGGCTTTTATCAGTGGATTTGGTAATTTCAACCATATGTAGTATGTTTATAGGGAGAATTAAAACAAGAAATCAAGGGAGAAATAAAACAAGACAGTTACTTGGTGTTCTACTTCAGCCAAGCTGCAACAACATATTGTATGAAGATTTTAAATCAGCAATGGATGTGCACAGATATCCTTTGTTTGCACAAATTGAAGGAAAAAATAAACTGTAGATTTTGGAAATAGACACAGAAAATGCTGAAATCCTCAGTGAGTCATGCAGCATCTATGGACAAAGAAAATAATTGGTCTGAAGAAGGGATGAAAAGGTCCTTGATTTAAAACATTAACTCTAGCTTCTCTTTCCATTGAAGCTGCCTGATCAGTGCTTTCTGATTTCATTTTGTAAATTAGAGGAAGCTTAAATGTTGAAATGCGTTTAAATACCACAGAATGTACATGACAGCCAATTACTAGAACTAAAGTCCTTACTTTTCATTTATTTCTTTGACCCCCATCTCCTAATCACTCAACCATAATCTCATCCTTGGTCCAATGACTTGAAGTTTGATTTTCAGTTGTAATTCACCAGCAACTTTGTACAACATGTCAGCTCTGTCCAATTTCCAGAGTTGAGGAACCTTAGACTTCATCGTTGAACGCATGAATTGAACTATACCCTTTTTGTTACCAAAAAGAACTTCATTTGAATTTAAGCAACACACATCAAAGTTGCTGGTGAACGCAGCAGGCCAGGTAGCATCTCTAGGAAGAGGTACAGTCGACGTTTCAGGCCGAGACCCTTCGTCAGGAGTAACTGAAGAAAGAGATAGTAAGAGATTTGAAAGTGGGAGGGGGAGGGGGAGATCCAAAATGATAGGAGAAGACAGGAGAGGGAGGGATGGAGCCAAGAGCTGGACAGGTGATTGGCAAAAGGGATATGAGAAGATCATGGGACACCCTCCATCCCTCCCCCTCCTGTCTTCTCCTATCATTTTGGATCTCCCCCTCCCCCTCCCACTTACAAATCTCTTACTAGCTCTTCCTTCAGTTAGTCCTGATGAAGGGTCTCGGCCTGAAACGTCGACTGTACCTCTTCCTAGAGATGCTGCCTGGTCTGCTGCGTTCACCAGCAACTTTGATGTGTGTTGCTTGAACTTCCAGCATCTGCAGAGTTCCTCGTGTTTGCGTCATTTGAATTTATATGTCATTGTGTTCTTTCCAGTCAGAGCATCTAGATGGTAATTCTTCCTTTTCCCTTCTGAAGTAGCAGTTAATGTTTGTTGATGCAAACCCTCAAAAAGAAGGCGGAGCTTAGGAGAGTCTATGGTGCCTAACAACGACTCTTTTGCTAGCATCTTCGGAAACAGCTCTCTTTCCATCTTTTACATCTCTATTTTTCCCTTTCAGGGTTCTTTTGAAGACCCTGATCTGGAGTTACATGTTGACTATGGTTCTTTGCAGGAATGGGACCCGCTCTCGGGGTTTCACAACTGGCCGTTTTTCAGCATGCCAACGGCTCGCCCTTAGAGTTCCGCTCACCTTTGGAGGACTGAGTTTTCATGGTTCTGGAGATGGGTGGGGGTGGGGGGGTGAAATCGGAGGTTGGTGTCTGAGCAGAAGACCGGTGAGTCTTGGGAGATGGAAGATTTAAGGCTGTGTGCCCAGAGACCTGAGACACGAGATCTTTGGGCACAGAGCTTGGAAAAAGTGATACAACGGACTTTTAACATCATAAACCAGCGAGTTGTTTGTTATGTCTCCCCTCTCGCTGTGAAACAGAGACATCTCTTTCTCCCTTATTAGGGAGAGAGAGAGAGAGCTTGTGGCATGTCGAATGTCGGGTGAACAATGTAGACTTTGGAGTATTGCAAGTCCGTGTCTTTGCTATTGCCTTGCTCAAGCTTGCGTGCTCGGTAGCAGATGCCAATTTTTTTTTGCCGGTGGGGGGAGGGGGGACTATTGCTTGCTACCGCTTATGCAGGGAGGGAGGGGAGCTTGGGGGGGACTTGGGGTTCTAACATTTAGACTGTTGTTGATTCTTTGGGGGTATTCCTCTGTTTTCATGGATGGTTGCGAAGAAAAAGCATTTCCAGATGTATATTGTCTATATTTCTCTGACATTAAATGTACCTTTGAAACATTTGAAATCTTCTTTCTCTATTGTCATTTCAGCTGTTAGTTGCTTGCTAATTGCAGAATTTAACTGGAAATAGAATGGTTGTTTTAACTTGTCTATTGACTGTGTGGAGTTTTAGACTTACCTGACAGGTCATAGACAAAGAAACAAAATCATATAGAAAAATAGATGGAGGATGAGAGGTGACCTGATAGAGGTGTACAAGATAATGAGAGGCATTGATCATATGGATAGTCAGAGGCTTTTTCTCAGGGTTGAAATGGCTAGCTGAGAGGGTGTAGTTTTTAAGGTGCTTGGAAGTGGGTACAGAGGAGATGTCGGGGTAAGTTTTTTACGCAGAAAGTGTTGAGTGCGTGGAATGGGCTGCCGGTGGCAGTGGTGGAGGCAGAAACGATAGTGGCTTTTAAGAGACTCCTGGATGGATACATGGAGCTTAGAAAAATAGAGGGTTATGGGTAAACCTAAGTAGTTCTAAGGTAAGGACATGTTTGGCACAACTTTGTGAGCAGAAGGGCCTGTATTGTGCTGTAGGTTTTCTATGTTTCTATATGTCAATAGACGTTCACTTGAAATCTTTTTAGTAAGCCAACATTACAGTAATTTCTTTCTTTTCAAATCTTTTTATTGTTATATTATACAAAAGAAATAACAAGAGTACATTGAAGTACACTTACAATGTCTCAAAAAAGACATTATCTTAAAGATTGGAAAAAAGATTTGTGATAACAAAAAAAAACTACTAAGCAGAAAAGTGAGGGAAAAAAAAAGAACCCATTAGATATATAACCCCGGAGCCATGCGTCGTACAAAAAGCTTCTAAAAATAGACATCAAACCGGCAGCAAGAAAAGAAAATATGCCAAAAAATTTACAATTAGATCATGGAAAACATCTATCAATTAGCTCAAATGATAATAACGAGCAAATCTTTTCTCAAAATCAAATAAAGGTTCAAAGGTTCGACTTCTAATTTTCTCCAAACTAAGACATAGCATCACTTGAGAGAACCATTGTGACAAAGTGGGAGCTGATGTATCCTTCCACTTCAACAAAATGGCCCTCCTAGTTATCAATGTAACAAATGCAATAACATGTTGGTCAGACACAGAAATACCATGAATATTCTGAGGAATTATTCCAAAAAGCACAGTTAATTTATTAGGTTGTAGATTAATTTTAAGTGCTTTAGAAATTGTTGAAAAAACCGATTTCCAGAACTGTTCCAATATAGAACAAGACCAAAACATATGTGTTAGTGTAGCTATCTCAGTTTTATATCTATCGCAATGGCTATTAACATTAGAAAAGATTTTAGAAAGTCTCTCCTTCATCAAATGATAACAATGTACAATTTTAAATTGAATCAGTGAATGGCTAGCACAAATTGAAGAAGAGTTAACCAACTTCAAAATCCGTATCCAATCCTCCGTCATAAAAGTCAAATTAAGTTTAAATTTCTATCTTTAAATTCTTACATTTTTACAACTTTGCATGCTTTTTTAACTTTTATAAACCTCATGATAACACTGAACAATAATTTTTTTTCTAAAGTTTTGAACACAAATATAATATCAGACTACTTGTATCATGTAGGAATTTGGAGAAACAAAAAATTAACTTTTATTGAATATAATTCATTTAATTGTATAATGGTACTACTGCATTGCAAGCTAAAAATGTTTGGTTGACAATTTTCAATTGTACTCAGTGTCTGAGACTTCTCGCATAAGTATCCAACAATAATCAACAGCAATAACTGCATGTAGTTTGGAGCTCTATAGTTGTCAAGAAAATTTTCAACAACATCTTTGAATGCCTTCCATGTGATTTTCTCTGGTCCCACTAGAAGTTCTTTGAATTGCCTGTCGTTGATGACCGTTTTGATTTGTGGACCAACAAAAATGACTTCCTTAATCTTGGCATTAGTTATTCTGACTTGAATTATGAATTGAAATAACAAATATAGGCGATTTCAAAAAAAGGGAAATTTCATGGCGACTTTCATGATCAGCAGCCTAAAATCCATACGAAACATACAAAAGTATTCAAGAAGCAAAATTTTTGTTGTCCAGAGTAATTTGTTCATAAAAGCTTACTAAATCTCCATTCCACCTGAGTTTGAGCATAACCTGTATATGGAACTCCCTTTAATGTCTTAATGGTAACACTGAGACTGGAACTGAAATAAATGATGGACAATGGGATGAGGTTGGTCACAATTAATGACTTACACAGAAAAGCAACTTCTATGATCTCAGATTATCCTAAAATCCTTTGCCACCAAAAGTCTCCATTGTACTATGTAATAGGAATAATTACTCACTCTGGAAAATCTGATTATTGTTTTTCACTCTGGACAGACTCATTTAATATATGATTTGGCTTAATTGATGTTGGTAAATAGAACTGATTTCCGAATTGGAGAATAACATGCATATGTTTTCCTGTTGCAGATATAGTGCACAGGATTGAGGACTATTTGTACCCTTTTAAACAGACAAACATGTTTTGATCAAGAAAAGATCAATCTGTCCTTTGAGCCTACTGGCATTCAAGGCTAATTGATTGCAACAGTAACTCAAACATTTAAGAGAGAAAATATATTCACCTCTTCACTATCTTAAATGGATGACCACTTACTTTTAAACATTGAATTGTGGTTATTTCAGTTAAGTTCCTCCTTACTGTTCTAAGTTCTGTTCTAAATACAAGCCTTGTCCTTAAAGCCTTTTCTCAAAGGACAGACTGCCCATCCAAGTATTAGTCTAGTAAACCTTCTGAATTAACTTCAGCACATGAATATCCTTCCTTAAATGAAGATACCAATGTTATAAACATAAGAGGTCTCACTAATGTCCCAGGTAACTGAAGATTACCTTTCTTACTTTTGTATTCAGTTCCTTTAGCAATAAACAATTACTCTATTATTAACAAAAGATTACATTTATATTGTTTTTAAAATATTAAATATTAATATCTTTATTCCATCCACCACAAAAGGCAGGGTTTCCCAGTGGCCACCCTTTTCAATTTGACTTTCCATTCCCATTCTACTTTGTCAGTCCATGACTTCCTATACTGCTATGAAAAGGCCACACTCAAGTTGAAGGAACAACAATTCATATTGCACCTGGGTAGCCAACATGATGGCTTAAACATCAGTTTCTCAAACTCCTGGTAATTTCTCCCCACTTCCCCTTCTCTCTTTTTCCATTCCTCATTCTGGTTCCCCTCTCACTCTCTCTTCTCCTCACCTGCCCATCACCTCTCTCTGGTGCCCCTCCTCCTTTCCTTTCTTCCATGGTCTACTATCCTCTCTTATTAGATTTCTTCTTCTGCCCTTTATTTCTTCCACCTATCACCTCTCAGCTTCTTAATCCACCCATCCTCCCCACCACCCGCCTTCCCCCTCATCTGGTTTTACCTAATACCTACCTGCTTGTACTCCTTCCCCTCTTCCTATCTTCTTATTCTGACCTATGCCCCCTTTCTTTCCAGTGCTGATGAAGGGTCTCAGACCAAAACATTGACTGTTTATTCTCCAGCATAGATACTGCTTGATCCATTGAGCTCCTGCAGTATTTTGTGCACGTTGTTCAAGATTTCCAGCATCTGCAGAATTTCTTGTGTTTATAATACCATTTTTTTAATTGATTGCTGTACCTGCATATCTTTTTGAATTGTGCATTACTAGGACACTAGAGTTCCTCAATCTCTCATTATTTAGATACTAAGTTTTTATTTTTTCCCCCCTTGTTATACTGGATAATTTCACATTTTCCTACATTGTTCTTGGGCCAAAACTTTCACTGCTTCCTCTTTTCCATAGATGCTGCCTGACCTGCTGAGATCCCCCAGCATTTTGTGTGTGTCGCAAAAACTGTCAAACCAGCTCTGCAAAAAATGTTATAACATTTACTATAAGACATGGTGTAAATGAAAAATAAGGACATTGATACCAACATTAGATTAGATTATGAGGACACTCAGTCCTCATTTATTGTCATTTAGAAATGCATGTATTAAAAAATGATACAATGTTCCTCCAGAATAATATCACAAGAAACAGGACAAACCAAGACTAAAACTGACAAAACCACATAATTATAAAATATAGTTACACCAATGGAAAGCAATACCGTAATTTGATAAAGAGCAGACCATGGGCACGGTAAAAAAAGTCTCAAAGTCCCCGAGCGACTCATTATCTCACGCAGATGGTAGAAACGGGAAACTCTCCCTGCCATGAACCCCCAAGTGCCGACAACTTGCTGATATATTGGAAGCACTTGACTGCAGCCGACTCTGAGTCTGTCCGAAAACTTCAAGCCTCTGATCAGCCCCTCCGATACAGCCTCTCTGAGCACCATCCTCTGCCGAGCGCTTCAACCCCGCCCCGGCCACTGAGCAACAAGCAAATCCAAGGACTCGGAGCCTTCTCCTCCGGAGATTCCGGACCACACAGTAGCAGCAGCAGCGAAGCAGGCACTTCAGAAGTTTCTCCAGATGTTCCTCCATGCTCTCAAGTCCGTCTCCATCAAATCAGGATTGTGCACGGCACCCTACTTGACAAATAACGGACATCACCACCGGAGTGGCCGCTGCGAGCTGCGTCGTGCCGCCACCTTCTCCTCGCCTCCTCTCAAGTAAATATCTTGGTTTGCAAAAGGCTATTGAATACTTGACGCTCTCTAATTCATGTTAGGTACTTGCATACCTTCTTGGCTAAAAATAATTTTATACAACAGTTGCATAACTGTCAGAAGAAAGCAAGGATCTAATTGTCACCTGAATGCACGTTACAAGGAATTCTTTCCTTTTAAAGTTTTTTTAATAGGTGAAAACTTCCTTTGCAGATTAATATTTTAGCAATGCACACAAATGAAGTTATTTCCAAGCTTTTGATCTGTTGATGGTGCATTGAATTTGGAAGAAATCAAATGATTTAGGCTAGGAGATAGCTCCTGTATGAGCTTTGAAGGATATATAACCAGAAGAATCTGAAGAAGAGGTCAGAAGGATCAAGGCTGTGCCAAAGTAATGGAACAAAATTTGACTGGGGGTGAATAAGCACTGGATAGAACTGAAAGGAAAGAATTTAATAGAAAACTAAAATATGAAAAATTTCACTCAACTCAGAGTCACACTAATACTTTGTTCCCAGAAAAACTGTAAAACAGAAATGGGTTGTGGATATTGATTTGCTGAAACCAGATTAAGCTATCTGTACAAGAAAAAACAAATTGGAAGGTGTACCAAAAGTGATTGTTTCTGACACAAATATTCCAGGGTATTGTCTGTGTTGAATTGCTGTGCAGCAACTCTACTCCCTACTCATGACCACGTGGCCAGATTCTGCTCTAACTGCACCTACAAGTTATTAGATGATGCACCACGCTGGCCAAAACTCCAATAAAGAAGAGTCAAAGTACTGGAGAGAGATAGAGCTTAGTAAGAACATAAGACATGGGAGCAGAATGAAGCCATCTGGCCCATCGAGTAGTAACAAAGTGTCATGGCAACAACTTTTCCCTCAATATCAGCAAAATGAAAGAGCTGGCCATTGACTTCAGGGAGGTGGTGCTGCACATGCTCCTGTCTACATCAACAGTGCTGAGGTTCAGAGGGTTGATAGTTTTAAGATCCTATGAGTGAACATCATCAGTAGCCTGTCCTGGCCCAAACATGTAGACACCACAGCCAAGAGAACTCATGAGTGCCACAACTTCATCAGGAGGCCAAATAAATTTGGAGTGTCCCCTTTAAGCCTCACCAATTTTCAATGATGCAACAAAGAAAGCATCCTAACCAAATGTAGAGCAACAACTCTGCCCAAGACTGCAAGCAACAGCAGAGTTGAGGACACAGCTCAGTACGTCACGGCTTCCCTCCACAGACTCTGTGTATGCTTTTCATTGCCCCAGTAAAGCAGCCAGCATAATCAAGGACCCCACCAACCTGGACATTCTCTCTTCTCCCCTCCCTCAGAAGACAGAAGATACAAAAGCCTAAAAGCATGTACCACCAAGCTCAAGGACAGCTTCTATCCTGCCATTGTAGCACAATTGAATGGCTCCCTGCTACTGTAAGATAGACTCTTGACCTTGTTATGATCTTCCACCTTACTGAGTACCTACACTGCACCTTCTCTGTAGCTGCTGCATTTTACTCTGTTTTCATTATTGATTTTACTTTGTACTACGTCAGTTAACTGTGAATTAAATGAATGATCTCTAGCAATAGTATGTAAAACAAGCTTTTCACTGTACCTTGGTACATGTGAAAATAAACCAATTGCAATTCCATTTCCAAGAACAGAGGAGCACACTCTGGGCCCATTTCCAACCTAGTTTCTGGTTACTGTATACTAAACACTTACATATTTGAGGGTTTTTTAAATTAGCCTCATTATGGCTCTAGAATTACTAAATTCTCAGGATCAATAAAGTATGACTATGACTATGACTAAAAAATTAATTTCAACAATGACTATACTTCAAGGTTCCCACAATGGTGAAGCTTTATGTCTTGAGGTCATGAAAGGTTTTAAGTAAATACAAATGGTTTCTTTTTTGACTTTCACATCTGGAGTTATCACAGAATCAAAGTCAAACAGCACTGTAAATAGGACCTGTACCCCAGCTTATCCATGCTGACCAAAACGCACATGTTCTATCTTGTGTTTGGCCAATACCCTTCTAAATATCTCCTGTCCATCTATTTGTCCAAATGTTTTCTAAATGTTGTTATTGTACCTGCCTCAACCTCTTCCCCAGTAGCTCTTTCCATACACACCACCCTCTGTATGAAAAAGGTCCCTTTTAAATCTTTGCCCTTGCACCTTAAACCTATGCCCTCTTGTTTTTGATTTCCATTCTCTGGGAAACAAGCTACATGTATTGTGATGTTTTCTTTGACCCCTATATTTCCAATATTCAAGATAGGAACTCCTTTCAACCCTTTCCTCCATTAATTACTACTCAATATGTAATTTTCTGTCATTTAGAAGCCAGGAGATCTCAGTCACTGAGCCAGAGAGAGTTAAAGGCTTGAATTAAGAAATTCTGACAGTCCTAAAGTCAGACTGACTTCCTATTGGAATAAAGCAGTGGAGGAAAATTTTATTAATATCTACGATAAAATTGCATGGATATTCTAAATGAATTCAGCACCAATTATCCTCAGAGGCACGTACTCTTAGCTTTTCTGTCAAATCAGAAATGGCGTCTTTGCTTCATTGGCAATTGTCTTGAGAGAGTCAAAATATACAGAGGAAGTCATGCAAAGACTGGAATCGTAAGTGTGGTTTTAGAGAAAACAATAGAACAAATGGGGGGAGAATACACTATTTCCATTAGTAATTGGCAAAACATTGAAATTAATCATTTAGGACAAAATTAATCATGCCAACGTTAAAGTAATGTTGCAGAGTGAGCCAATGCAATTTTTGTAACTGTAATATTCCAAATGAATGTTGGAGGCCTACTGTACAGAACACATAAACTTCTAGACTGGTTTTTTGATAAGGTTCCACATTCTTAAAACAGCAGATATAGCAAGGAAAATTCAGAAGTTAGTTAAAATAAAGAAAGCAGCAAATACTAACTCAGGGAAAAGCAGAGGAGTAGATTAAGAAATCAAAACTAGGCCCTGAGCAAATTCCAACTTTGATTTAGAAACTAGATGATTAAAAAACCCAATGTATTCATACGATTCACAAAACTACTTCTTTCACTTCATCTTTTTCTTTCAAACATGGTTCTGCTGCTGTTGGAGCCAGTGATCTACATTTTGGTGGAGCATTTTCAGAATGATTGAGCGATCTGGTGCGTTGCTGCTTCCGGGGGGGTTTCACGGAGTTTTAAGTGAAGTGTGCGGCTTGGAGGCCAAGAGACCTGGAGACAGGGCGTGAACCCCTGATCGATTCTACTTATCAATGATTAGGCCATCGAGGAAGATTAAAATCATCAAAGACAAGAGTGGAAGACGAGTGGGTGTTCAGCGCTGGCTACCCATGGGTGACCGGTCTCTCTCTGTCTCTTGCTCACTGCTACCAAAAGAAGGAATCTGTGTGTGAGAGTCACTTGTTTCTTCTCGTCCATTGCCTCTGGAGGAAAATCCTTGTGTTTGAATGGTCTCTCTCTCTCTCTTGCTTGATGATACCGGAGGATGGTGCCAGAATCCTGGGTCTTGGGCATAGTTTAATGATGTGATCTGTGGATTGGACTCTGTGGTTCAGGTTATGATGTATTCTTAATCACTCCTTCTTGGTGCTATTTTGTGTGATTTTGATTGAAGCGGACTGGTTCTGAGGGCTGAAGTTAATGAACAATGCAGCACTAAATTGAACTGAACTGAGCTGGATTGTTTCGTGTTTCGTGTGGTTTTGGTGTTTTATATTCTGTGTTTCTCACTCGCTTTTTTTGCCTGATTTGTTCTTTCTTTGTGCGTTGGGGGTTTGATGTTTTTCTTCATACGGATTCCATGGCTTTCTCTCTTTGTTTCAAGGCTGTCTGTGGGAAGACAAATCTCAGAGTTGTATACTGCATACATACTTTGATAATAAATGTACTTTGAACCTAGAATATATTGTAGATATCTTTTTTTCCCTTTTCTTTGTAAAATTAGTTTTTTATGATCCAAAGACAATTCTACTCCAGGAACATTGCGTACTGCAGGGCTACTCCATCAGTGAGCTGCTCATTGATCGGAGTAGTTGGACTGGTGTTGGCCAAAATGTTGAAGGGTCCGGCCGCGATGTTGGAAAGAGAGCCAGCTGAAGTGTCGACGGGGCCAGCCGAGGCCGGGATGGTGGAGAAGGAGCTGGGTGAGGTGGAGAAGGAGTCCATTGGGATATCGGAGGAGCCCACCAGGATGTCGGGGGAGCTGGTATGGGTTCAGAGGAGCTGACGTGGCTGCAGGCCATGTTGCTGCCCGCTACTCAGAAGCATCAGAGATTGTGCAGTATAACCGTGGAAATTGTCTCGGACATTTCACTGGCGATTGCAAGACTCTGTTGGACAGTGATTATGTAAGTTGCTGCAGACCTGTTACCTTTGTCTCGTGGAAGGGGCAGAAGACATGGAAGCTGTGTAACCTCAGTTGTAGTGAGGACTAGGCCTCAAGCCTTGGGCTTGCCTGCTGCTGCACAACAGGTGAGTGACATGGAAGTGTTTACAGCCTGGCCTGTTCTGTCAGAGCTGCCATCCCGTGTTCGAGCAGTAGAATAACAGGCTGTGTTGCATCTGCACACTGCTAGAGGACTGTACCATTGATTGCTGGAAATAGTCGCTTGGGATCTTGGACTTTATGTACAGGTATGTTATTTCCCCCTAGGGAACATGTTTCTTTGCTCGCTATTTTGATTATGTTACTCGCTGTTTTTGAATGTTTGCTTGCCATTTTGAATGTTTTGCAGCTAGGATATTAATACCCTTGCAGTTCAGGTGCAAATCATCCCCTCTATAAAAGTCCCACCTTTTCTGGAAGAGAGTCCAATAATCCAAAATCTTATGCTCTCCCTCCTATATCAACTCATTAGCCACATGATATATCTATTGTTGAGGGGGATGGCTACAGGGGTACTTTGCACTGGCTCCTTAATCCCTTTCCCCTTGGTGTTTGTCACCCATTTTCTTGTATCCTACGCCTCGGGTGTAACTACCTCTCCATATGTCCTATCTATCACCCCTCAACCTCCTGAATGATCCAGAGTTCATTCAGTTCCAGCTCCAGCTCATTAATGCTGATTGTTAGAAGCTGCTGCTGGATGCACTTCTCGTAGTTGTAGTCTTCAGGGACACTGGACATCTCCCTGCCTTCCCATATCCTGCAAGAGGAGCATTTAACTATCCTGCTTGGCATCTCTACTGTCCTAAATGAGCAGATACAAAGAAGGGAGGGGAAAAAAATAACCTAGCTCTTTTCTTTTGCTTTCTCTGATTGAAGCCTGTAAGAGCTAAAGTCTCAAGATGACCACTCCAGTTTCAGCTGAACCAGTGTTTTTTTAAATATTTGTCATGGTATGCCTGTTGTTGTATTCTATGTCTCAATTAATAATGCCCCAAAATCTATTTTCCCAACCTTCTCCATCACAGTGATTTATGTACATTTACCCCCAGTATTCTCCATTCCTGTACCTCTTCTAGAATTGGGCTCTTTTGCTTACATTCCCCCCCCCTCATAAAAAGCCTGCTATTCTTTGATTTCAATTTACCCAGGTCTGGTTTGTTCTTATGTGGATGAAGTAACCTTTTTTCCAATTAGCAATACAGTAATTATTTGAGATGGACCAATAGTTTTTCCCACAACTGCTCTAAATATATGATGGTCACTATTGTTCCCTCACTAATGCTTGCTCCAGTTTGTCTCCTCTTTCACCAAAATTGCTTAGCAATGTTTTCTTCCTTGTTGCTTCAGATGAAAAAGTTGTCCCTCTTTGCCCCTAGATACTTATAATCTCTGTCCAAATCAGAAAAGTATTTGCACAGAAATGGTAAAGCTGTGGCATGTATGCCCAAGATGGCACCTGCAAAAATTTTGTTGGAACACAGCAATCAGTGCCATCCCTCAATTGTTTAAACCAAACCCATGATAAAAAAAAAAGAAATGAAGCAGTGAATGATTTTTTTTTATAACCTAAGAAAAATGGGATACTTTCACAGGAAATGTGCAAGAACACCAAGATGTTGAATGATACATTTTGAAATCCTCGCAGACCTGGTGTATACATCAATATTTGTTTAGTAAATGGTTGGGTCAATTGACATTAGCTTTGCTCTGTTTAAATTTTTTTTGTCATTTTTAAGTTACTGGGTATTAGATGGTAATAATGGTACATACTGCATGTAGTTTAGTGCATTCATGAATATTTATCTTTTTGCAATAAACATTTTATTTGTATTTCAGAAAAATTAAGTTATTTAAATTTGTCAGTGAGATAATTTTAAATTGTGTTTACTCTTTTCAGCTTGTTCAGAATGTCAGATACACCTGCAAGAAACAAAATTATTTAAATGGTGGAAGAAGCAGCAGAGATTTTCAAGAATAATGGATGAAAGATTTGGCATGATTAAAGAGCGTGATAAATCATTATGCATCTTATGTTCCAAAACTGTGGTGTGCAGGACTTCTTCCAAAAGCGGCATTATGAAACAGTACATAAATGGCTTTGCAATAAGAGTAAGAACAAAAAGAACATACTTTTATGGATAGCAAAGCAATGAATATATGTAAATAAGCAATAAGACTCATCATTGTTCCTTTAGAAAGTCAATGATTCTGTTATAGATGTTAAAGGGGTTTAGATGGGGTGGTGTTTGTTAGTTGTGTTCAGGAAGGTTTCCTCACGCAATAAGTAGATAAGCCAACCAGACGAGAGGCTGTACTTGATCTGGTATTGGGAAATGAACCTGGTCAGGTGTCAGATCTCTCAGTGGGAGAGCATTTTGGAGGTAGTGATCACAACTCTATCTCCTTTACCATAGCACTGGAGAGGGATAGGAGCAGAAAATTTGGGAAAACATTTAATTGGGATGGGGGAAATATGATGCTATTAAGCAGGAACTTGGGAACATAAATTGGGAGCAGATATTCTCAGGGAAATGCATGACAGAAATGTGGCAAATGTTCAGGGAACATTTGCATTGTGTTCTGCATAGATATGCTCCATTGAGGCAGGGAAAGGATGGTATGGTAAAAGAACTGTGGTGTACAAAGGATGTAGAAAATCTAAAGAAGAAAAGAAAAGCTTACAAAAGGTTTAAGAAACTAGGTACTGCTAAAGCTCTAGAAAATTACAAGGGTGCCAGGAAGGAGCTCAAGAATGAAATTAGGAGAACTAGAAGGGGCCATGAAAAGGCAATGGTGAGCAGGATTAAGGAAATTCCCAAGGCAAAATACAAGTATGTGAAGAGCAAGAGGATAAGCTGTGTGAGAATAGGACCAGTCAGGAGAGAGAGTGGAAACATATGCATGGAGCCAGAGGAGGTAGCGGAGGTACTTAATGAATACTTTGCTTCAGTATTCACCCATGAAAAGGACCTTGGCAATTGTGGGGATGACTTAAAGTGGACTAAATGCTTTAGAGTACAGACATCAAGAAAGAGGATGTGCTGGGACTTTTGAAAGGTATGAAGTTAGATAAGTCACTGGGAATGGATGAGAAATATCCCAGGCTACAGTGGGAAGCAAGGAAGGAGATTGCTGAGCCTCTGACAATGATCTTTGCATTATCAATAGCGATAGGAGAAGTACCAGAGGATTGGAAGGTTGCAAACATTGTTCCCTTGTACAAAAAAGGGAGTAGAGATAACCCAGGAAATCATAGACCAGTGAGTCTTACTTCAATGGTGGGCAAGTGGTTGGAGAAGATCCTGGCAGGCAGGATTTATGAGCATTTGGAGAGGCATAATTTGATTAAGAATAGTCAGCATGGCTTTGTCAGGGGCAGGTATTGCCTTACGAACCTGATTGAATTCTTTGGAGATGTAACGAAACACATTGATGAAGGTAGAACAGTCAATGTAGTGCATATGGATTTCAGCAAGGCATTTGATAAGGTTCCCCATGTGAGGCTCATTCAGAAAGTAATGAGACATGGGATCCAAGGAGACCTTGCTTTGTGGATCCAGAATTGGCTTGATCACAGAAGGGAAAGGGTGGTTGTGGATGGTTCATATTCTGCATGGAGACTGGTGACCTGTGGTGTTCCACAGGGATCTGTTCTGGGACCCCTCCTCTTCGTGATTTTTATAAATGACCTGGATGAGGAAGTAGAAGGGTGGGTTAGTAAGTTTGCTGATGATACAAAAGTTGGGGGTGTTGTGGATAGTCTGGAAGGTTGTCAAAGGTTACAGCAGGACATTGATGGGATGCAGAACTGGGCTGAGAAGTGTCAGATAGAGTTCAACCCAGATAAGTGTGAAGTAGTTAACTTTGGTAGGTCAAATTTGAGACAGAATATAATATTAATGGTAAGACTCTTGGCAGTGTGGAGGATCAGTGAGATCTTGGGGTCTATGTCCATAGGATACTCAAGGCTGCTGCGCAGGTTGACAGTGTTGGTAAGAAGGCATATGGTATGTTCGCCTTCATCAACCATGGGATTGAGTTCAAGAGCCATGAGGTCATGCTACGGCTATATAAGACCTTAGTTAGACCCCATTTGGAGTGCTGTGTTCAGTTCTGGTTATCTCATTAGAGGAAGAATGTGGATGCTATAGAGAGAGTGCAGAGGAGATTTACAAGGACGTTGCTTGGATTGGAGAGCTTGCCTTATGAGAACAGGTGGAGTGAACTTGGCACTCTTTGGAGTGTCGGAGGATGAGAGGTGACCTGACAGAGGCGTATAAGATAGTGAAGGCATTGATCGTGTGGATAGCCAGAAGCTTTTTCCCAGGGCTGACATGGCTAACACAAGGGGCCATAGTTTTAAGGTGCTTGGAAATAGGTACAAGGGGGATGTCAGAGGTAAGTTTTCACACGGAGAGTGAAATACACTACCAGCGAGGGTGGTAGAGGCAGATACAATAGGGTCTTTTAAGAGACTCTTAGATAGGTCCATGGAGTTTAGAAAAAATAGGTTACATGGTCAGCACAACATTGTGGGCTGAAAGGCCTGTAATGTGCTGCAGATTTTCTATGTTTCTATGTTATTGATTCATTAAAGATAGTGTCTGTTCAAAATTACCATGTCATGCGAGAGAATGTTTTAGGCAGAAGAATCTCCATTACTTCTTAAATATAACTAATTAGATTTTGTTCTTGACTTCTCGAAGACATCGTCTTGCATCAGCACGATGAAATTCTCCTTAATTAATGCAGCAAAATCTCTCCTTTTTAGACATGTTAATATTTGGAATATTTGGTACTAAATTCTTCTCTTGTTTTAGCCAGCACTCCATTATAGCTGTATTACAATAATTGCAAATTACAATTGTACCAGTCACAAAATTTGTGTAATTGTGTGTTGATGTACTGATGCAGTGGTGCTAAACAGCAACTCCCTTCCTTGCATCTTCAGAAACAGCTTTATTTATATCTTTGATATCTCTTTTCCCTCCTTTTCAGGGTGTGGGGGATTCTTTTGAATGCCCTGACCTGGAGTTACACTCTGACTTCAGTCTTTGTGGGAATGGGACCCACTCTTAGGGCCTCACGATCGGCCGCTTTTTGATATCCCAAGGATACAGCCTGGAAGACAAGCACGCCTTCAGGGTTCTGGGATTTTGTGGCTCTGAAGACATGCTAACTCTAGGCTGGTGCCCCTGACTAAAGCGGTGCGGGAGAACGTGGAACATTGGGAGCAGCAGGTTAGCGCTGAGGGTCGTGTGCCCGGAGAGCTGTGCTGTTTTGGTGCCGAATCTGCAGGAGCAGAGCTCGGGAAAAGTGACAGACTTTTAACATCATAAATCAGCGAGTTGTTTGTTATGTCTCCCCTCTTGCTGTGAAACAAGGGCACCTCTTTTATCCGTATTAGGAAGAGACAGAGCCTGTGGTATGTCAAATTATTGGGTGAATGAGTAGTTATTGGAGTATTTCAAGTCTGTGTCTTTACTGATGCTTTGCTGCGTGCTTGAGTGCTCGGTGGAGGGTGCTGATACTTTTTTGCTGGTGGAGGAGGGGGGGTCATTGCCTCGCTGATGCTTGTGTGTGGGAGGGGGAGTTGGGGGGCTTTGGGGTTCTAACGTTTTAACTGTCATTCATTCTTTGGGACACTCCCCTGCTTTCGTGGATGTCTATGAAGAAAACAAATTTCAGGATGTATATTGTATACATTTCTCTGACATTAAATGCACCTATTGAAACCTGTTGAAACAGTACACTTATCTTCTTTGCGCACACTCTCTTATCGTCTCCTGTTTAAAACAACACTACTGCTTGTTAAAGGGCTATCTTCTCTTCCAATCTAATTTTCTTCTTTCCAATACTACACTCAGCACTGAGAAAAGTACTGCCCATCCTCCTTCCAGGCTGACCTCTATCGAACACTACTGTAAAATAAGAAGGATCTGTAATTAGCTCCCTACTCTATGCTCTTTATGTGACTATGTGGCCAAGCAAATTCCAAAACCATCCACAATTTGATCAATGACTCTATTACTGTTGGCAGAAACACAGGTGGTGATGAGTGCGTACAGGAGCGAGAGAAAACCAGTTGAATGGTGCCATAATAACAATCTTATGGTCAGTGTCATCATAACCAAGGAGCTAGTGGTTGACTTCAGAAATGGGAAGTCAGGAGACCACGTGCAAGTTCTCACTGGCGGGTCAGAGGTGGAGAGGGTAAGCAGTTTCTAATTTCTGGGGGTTAATATCTCAGAAAACCTGTCTTAGGGCAAGGATATAGGTGCAATCATGATGGATTCGTGCAAGTACCTCTACTTTCTTAGAAGCTTTAGAAGATTTGTGATGTCACAAAATACTCTTAAGAAACTTCTGCAGTCTCACTGTTGAAAGCATCCTGGCTGATTGCATCATGGCCTGGAATGGCAATTCCAGTGCAAAGGAATACAAGAAGCTGCAAAAGACAGTCTGGTCCATCATGGGCACAACTCTTTCCACCATTGACAAAATCTACGGGAGCAGCTGTCTCAAGAAAGTGGCATCTATCCTCGAGAGTGCCTAGGTTATGCTCGCTTGCTACTATCATCAGGCAGGAGGTTCAGAAGCCTGAAGTCTTAGGTTCAGGAGCGACTTGCCTACAATCAGGTTCTTGAACCAACCTGCACAACCCTAACCGTACCTCAGCATTAGAATACTACATACCACCTCTTGTATTACAGTACCGGGGACATGTCTCTGATTGTATTCTTTATGTTCTAGTGTCTTGTTTGGCAGTCTTTTTCTCTTCACTTGTATTTTTATGCATAATTTATGTGTGTTATCTGAACCTTAGTGTCTGTGATGCTGTTGTAAGCAAGTTTTCATTGTACCTGTATCTCACCATAGTTGTGCATATAATAAACTCGACTTATCCCAGCTTATTTATGCTGTCAGCTGTTCACACTTTGCAGGCACATCATACAGACATGTGACAAACCAAACACTCTTCTGTCTCTAGCAGAAATCCTTACCATCAACAGCGGACAACTGGTGACCACAACCATGTCCATAACCTATCTAGTCTAAAGAAGGAGTGTCAGCAACTAACAGAAACTGAGGACTGTGACGGTGCAGTGACTTGTAAATGACAGAATACTCATATCTATTCCTCTTTTAAACACTCCATATTCACTTGCCTCTTCTCCTCACCTGACTAGACCCTTGTGCCCTTCTTCTTTCAAGAACTCACACTTAAATTGATAAATTGGTTTATTATTGTCATGCACGTTGAAGTACAGTGAAAAACTTTGTTTTGCATTCCATACCATCCGAATTGTTGCATCATATCAGTACATTACATTAAGGAAGTACAAAGGAAAAACAGTAACAGAATGCAGCATAAAGTGTTACAGTACAGAGAAATAAAGATCTGGTTAATAAGTTCTGAAAAAGGCAGAATTTAGTAATCAACTTTGCGTTATGGCCACAACACAGATCCTGGTATTCCAGCCAGAGCTAATAAGTGGTGAGATCCGTATGTGTTAAGTTACCATATACAAATGACTTGCAGGCATTTGGAGAAAGAGTAGTGTTTGTGCTGTTTTCTTGAAAGGTGAATTCAAAAACAGGAAGGACTGCAATGTCTCAGTACTTTTATATTTGTGTGCTGTAGCACTTACTTTTTATTCACAGTTATTTTGTAAATAACACTATTCTTTGCATTTCTGGTTAGATGCTGACTGCATTTCATTGGCTTGTATCTGTACTCGGCACAATGACAATGAAGCTGAATCTAATCTAATCTAATGAGTATGTCTATGGTCACGGGCTGATGGATTTGCATGAACTTCTGCCAGGGGCATGTTGGCCTGAAAGCGTGCATGAAATGATTAGGATGCATGGAGAGTCCTGTTCCAACTTTGTGTATGACATTACTTTCCAGGGAATTCAAACTCAGCAAGTGCCCTTAAGTGCTCTGACTACTGTCATCATGGCTCTAGATTACAGTTTCAAAGGGGATTAAAAAAGTATTGGAGCAGTCCTGTGTTCTGCCTCCAACAAACTGGGGAAGGTTCTGTCCAGGAAAACCAGCAGTGACTCCAGAAAGTACAAATTAGGTATGTTCTCTTTTAAGGACAGTGTTCAGTGCAGCTCTCATTGTTGCCCGTGTCTGTTGATGCAGTTTGTAGCCATGCCACACAAGATAGAATTACTGGAGTATGTGTAGCCATGCCAGTCCTGGTTGTAGGCACCAAAGGAAACTATCTGCAGAAGGAAAAGGAAAAGGTTCGTAGAAGACAGGCATAAATGTAATTTGCTAGTGATGTTGTTTGTTATTGATTGTATGTATAAAATGCTGGGCATATTGTTTTGTTTGGCTTCTGCTTTCATAACACATATTCAAGTGGACACTAAGATGATTAGCAACAGGGAGACAAAAAACTGGAAATTGTATTGCCGTGGCTTTTTGGTTCCTCTTTATTTTTAATGATTTTTGGGATGTGCACATTGTTAAGACCTAAGCATGTAATGATGATCCAGTTGAGAGCTAATTGCCATTGAAGATAGTGAGGAGCTGCCTTCTTGACCCAATGAAGTGCTTGTGAATAAACCTTTGCAGTGTTTTTTTGATATGTAACCTAGTGACAACACAGGAATAGTGATTATATATATCAAAGTCACTTAGATCACGTTTTTCCCCATTCAGTTGTTTGGTCTGAGCAATAACTGAACCTCTTGACCATGTTAGCATGCTTTTATGCATTGATTGCAGCCACAAGATTGGCTTATTAGGTACTTGCATTAAGGAACAGGAGTACAGGTGTACCTAATAAAGTGGCCACAGTATATATAGAAAGCCTTGGACTGGAAGCTCCAATCCATTTTATAAATTGTGCACATTATACGCACAGTACGTCAGTAGTGGAAAGCAATGAATATTCAGAGTGATTGATCAGAAGGAGGCACTCAGGAGGCTTCCTTGAATGAAGCCAAGCCTGTTCAAGTTTCCTTGGAGTTATACCATTAAGACAAGTAAAGAACATCCATCAGAGATCTTGACTCATGTTTTATAAATGATAGAAAGGCACTAATTGCTAAATTGGCAGCCACTGATATGCATCTGGGGTCATCTGCCCAAGTCAGTTCTGGTCAATCTTAATCCTCTAGATGTAAATAGTCAGTGGTCTGAGCAATAGTAATACTACTGAATGACAGAGGAAAATGGTTGGATTTCTCTTCTTGGATACTGTTATTGCTACACTTGTCCAAGTCTTTTTCAGCCAGTAAAAGATCATTAGCCATCAGAGCATTACTGAAAGGAATGAGGTCTTCAATTAAACCACAAAATCATGAACATATCCTGGCAGCGGACCAAAGAGGTCTACTCTCACCGCCAACTGCTGTTTAATTTCGTCCTGCAGCAGCTACAGAACACTGGGAAAGGGTTGTATCCCTATTTCACTCAAACTGCAGAGAATCCACTTGGGATCAACAAATCACAAGACCTTCCAGACTTCTCCATCAGGCTTCACCGGAACAAACCAGACAGCATCAGTTTTAACCTGGCACAGGAGAATGGCATGGGGTTGGAGAACTGTTGTGACTGGAAAAAAGCTTCTATGTGGTGCTTTTTTAATGTTCTTTTTGTACTTCCTTCAAGTAAGCATGATAGTAAGCTATGTACAGTAATTGTGAGAAGCATTCCCATTTCCTGTCCTCACGTGCACACCCAATAGTAATTATTCAAAGTGTTATCATATTTGGAAACACAGGAAGCTCATCCATCGGTGTTATTTTCAGAAGAAACTTTTACTGGGTTCCAGTCTTCTTATGCATCAAACTTATTTTCTTTATACTTGTTTACAAGTCTACACACTGCCTCAGTGTATCCTCCAAGGCCAACTCTGCAGCTTCAATCTTCTATCTCTGGCTGCTTCATTTCTTTCAATATTCTATTGTGGTCTTTGGAAACTAATTCCTACATACTTCTATTTTTTTACCTCTCCCCAAATTCAAAACACTGCTCAATGCCTTTATTTATAATCGTTGTTTTGAACACCCCCAAAGCTCTCCTCTAAGCTTATTTCTTTCTCTCTGATAGGGATAACTGGATTAATGTTTGATACAGAAATATTATTTCAATCTTTTTACCTACTTGTAATGATTGATTTGGAGTATTCGTGATCTAATGGCACAATTTTCTCACTGCTGAACCACTGGAAAAACAAGTCTTCCTTACTGTTTGAAAAAATTGTTATTATTTACTTCCAAATGCTCTAGTTGGCTGTAAGGAGACCTACTGTCTGATTAAAACTGCTTGTATTTCTATTAAGCAATAGTTCCAGAGGCTAATTTTCCTGCTCATACTTAAGCCATGGTACAATGAAGTGAACTGCAAGTTGATTGCAAATGACTGACATTACCTCTTTCTCAGTTCTGACTTTGTTTCTCTGAAATGTCTTTTTTAGATACAATATAACTTTTGTACATGCATTAATACCATTCTCATATGTGGGAGAAGATAGATATTGTTCACCTCAAACATATCTACGCTATGCTGGGTTTATTTTCCAGGAAAATATTGCAATGTAATCCAACATTGCTCTTTGAAGATGTAAACTGCCACCTAATGGTCAAATCGCATGTCGCTTGCAGTATTTCCTGAAAGTCACAGCAGAATCAGAATCAGGTTTATTGTCACTGACCTAACTCGTTAGATTTATTGTTTTGTGGCAGCAATACAGTGCAGGCATAACAAACTATCATGTTACGATTAAAAAAAACTAGTGCAAAAGAGGGATAGTGAGACAGTGTTCTTGAGTTTGTGGATCATCAGATATCTGGTGGCAGAGGAGAGAAACAGTTCCTAAAATGTTGAGTGTGGGACTTCAGGTTGTACATTCTCCCTGATGGTAGTAATGAGAAGAGGGAATGTCCTGGATGGAGAGGGTCCTACATAATGGGTGCTGCCATCTTGAGGCGTCGCCTTTTGAAGATGTCCTCAACGGTGGAGAGGCCCGTGATGATGTTGGCTGAGTCTACAACCCTTTGAAGCTTCTTACTGTCCTGGTGCCACCAAATCATAGTGATGCAACCATTCAGAATGTTCTCAGTGGTACCTCTGAAGAAATTTGCTGGTTTTGATGACATAATAATGCAGCCCTTTGAAATGGAGGATGTGACCATTTAGTTTATCTAGCCAAAGCAACACTTCACCAATTTCTGTAGTGAGACATATTATAAATATAAAATAAATGAAAGGAAGTAATTTTTGAAGCTGGGAGTTGAGAGGATTGAAATTATGAGTTCCTAGAGGTCAAAAGCTCAGAGGATCTAGTTGTTTTCTGGGACATGCACTCTTCATGTTACTACCATCAGGGAGACGGTACTGGAGCCTTAAGTCCTACTATTCAATGATCAAAGGTCAAAGTAAATTTTATTATCAAAGAACATATATGTCACCATATACAATACTGAGATGTATTTTCTTGCGGGCATACCCAATAAATCTACAGAATAATAACCATAACAAAATCAATGAAAGACCACCCAACTAGGGTGTTCAACCAGAGTGCAGATGACACCAAACTGTATAAATACAAAAAAGAGAAATAATAAAAAATGAAAAAGCAATAAATATTGTGAACATGAGGTGAAGAGTCCCTGAAAATGAGTCCATTGGTTCTGGGAATATTTCAGTGATGGGGCAAGTGAAATTGAGTGAAGTTATCCCTTTTGGTTCAAGAGTCTGATGGTCAAGCGGTGGTAACTGTTTCTGAGCCTGGTGGTGTGAGTCCTAAAGCTCTTGTACTTTCTTCCTGATGTCATAGTCATAGTCATACTTTATTGATCCTGGGGGAAATTGGTTTTCGTTACAGTTGCACCATAAGTAATAAATAGTAATAGAACCATAAATAGTTAAATAGTAATATGTAAATTATGCCAATAAAATATGAAATAAGTCCAGGACCAGCCTATCGGCACAGGGTGTCTGACCCTCCAAGGGAGGAGTTGTAAAGTTTGATGGCCACAGGCAGGAATGACTTCCTATGACGCTCTGTGTTGCATCTCGGTGGAATGAGTCTTTGGCTGAATGTACTCCTGTGCCCAACCAGTACATTATGTAGTGGATGGGAGACATTGACCAAGATGGCATGCAAGTTAGACAGCATCCTCTTTTCAGACACCACCGTGAGAGAGTCCAGTTCCATCCCCACAACATCACTGGCCTTACGAATGAGTTTATTGATTCCATTGGTGTCTGCCACCCTCAGCCTGCTGCCCCAACACACAACAGCAAACATGATAGTACTGGCCACCACAGACTCGTAGAACGTCCTCAACATTGTCCGGCAGATGTTAAAGGATCTCAGTCTCCTCAGGAAACAGAGACGGCTCTGACCCTTCTTGTAGACAGCCTCAGTGTTCTTTGACCAGTCCAGTTTATTGTCAATTCATATCCCCAGGTATTTGTAATCCTCCATCATGTCCACACTAACCCCCTGGATGGAAACAGGGGTCACCGGTACCTTAGTTCTCCTCAGGTCTACCACCAGCTCCTTAGTCTTTTTCACATTAAGCTGCAGATAATTCTGCTCACACCATGTGACAAAGTTTCCTACCGTAGCCCTGTACACAGCCTCATCTCTCTTGCTGATGCATCCAACTATGGCAGAGTCATTCGAAAACTTCTGAAGATGACAAGACTCTGTGCAGTAGTTGAAGTCCGAGGTGTAAATGGCGAAGAGAAAGGGAGACAAGACAGTCCCCTATGGAGCCCCAGAGCTGCTGATCACTCTGTCGGACACACAGTGTTGCAAGCACACGTACTGTGGTCTGCCAGTCAGGTAATCAAAAATCCATGACACCAGGAAAGCATCCACCTGCATCGCTGTCAGCTTCTCGCCCAGCAGAGGAGGGCAGATGGTGCTGAATGCACTGGAGACGTCAAAAAACATGACCCTCACAGTGCACGCTGACTTGTCCAGGTGGGCGTAGACACGGTTCAGCAGATAGACAAAGGCATCCTCAACTCCTAGTCGGGGCTGGTAGGCGAACTGGAGGGGGTCTAAGTGTGACCTGACCATAGGCCGAAGCAACTCCGGAACAAGTCTCTCCAGGGTTTCCATGGCAGTAGTGAGAAGAGGTGGTAGGTGTTCCTGATGATGGATGCTGTCTTTCTGCAGTAATGTTTCATGTAGATGTCAGAAGGGCTTTACCCATGATAGACTGGGTTATATCCATTACATTTTGCAGGATTTTCCATTCAAGGGCATTGGTGTTTGCATTCCAGCCTGTGATGCATTCAATATGCTTTTTATTCCACATAACAGTCTTCCTTGCAAGGGACCATAGGGCAGAACTAGCAAGCATCTTTACCAGGCTTTGCAATAGAGCACGGTGCTACTGGCTGAGCTTGCATCACACTGTGGAGGTCAAATATGTAGCAGTGATATATTGCTGAATGTTCCTGTCATGTTTTTACAACTTATCATGTTGGCCCAGGTAGCAGTAACCACCTGCCTGGTACTCCTTCCCCTCCCCCATCTTGGCCTGACGCATGAGACTGCATATTTCCCTTCACAGTTGCTCTCTGATGTGCCAACTTCCTCCAGCATTTTGTGCATGGTTCTCTAGATTGACATCATCTGCAGAACCTCTTGTGTTGTGGTCCAAGCAGCAGTCATGACGGGCTAATTTTCTGGCAGTTTGCAAGACCACCAAGCACATGTGACCAAACAAAAGGTAGTCACGGGCAACAATGCTGTCCTTTAATAACATAACTCAAATCAAGAACACTTACACACACTTCACAGGTACCTTCAATTCAGATTAAAGTGAAACACTTGTCCATTAAATTAGAAAACAGTAGGAAAAGGCTTTTTTCCTATTAACTGACAGGCTATTGCAATTTCAGAGCACAGATTCCAGCCAGTTAGGACAATAAGGGCAACAGTAGGTTTACACTCAGTGGCCACTTTACTAGGTACACCAGCTCATTAATGCAAATATCTAATCAGACAATCATGTCGCAGCAACTCAATGCATAAAACATGGTCAGGAGGTTTAGTTGTTGTTCAGACCAAGCATACAATGGAGAAGAAATGTGACCGAAGTGAATTTGACTGTGGAATGATGGTGCCAGATAAACTGGTTTGAGTATCTCAGAATCTGCTGATCGCCTGGGATTGTCATGCATAACAGTCGCTAGAGTTGACAGAGAATGGCACAAAAAACAAAACAACATCCAGTGACTGGCAGCGCTACGGGCTGACACACTGTGATGATAAGGAAGACTGGAGGAGAATGGCCAGACAGGTTCAAGCTGACAGGAAGGTGATGATATCTCAAATAACCATTACAACAGTAGTGTGCATTAGAATATTTGTGAGTGCACGGCACATCAAACTTTGAAGTCGATGGGCTACGGCTGAGGAATTATATGCAGAATTAAAAGGGATAAAACCTAACTGACTTATTTGCAGCTTGGCTAATAATATTACAAAGATAACTAATGAACAAAGGAGTGCTTGTGCATGAGGAAGCTGGTCTGTGTAACCACTTATCAAGGATACCTAGCAACAATCAGAGTATGTATGTGATAACAAATGTTTAACAAGCAGCCCCAGACAGTAATTGGTGTTCACTTAATTTGCAGATTTGCTCAGGCTCTGTGAGTGGGGTCCCTGTTTTGTCAACTGAGATGCAAGCTTGTTAATAAACAATATGTAATTTTAAGTAAACTGTGATTGACAATTATTCCCTGGGTCTGAACCTAAGGTCCTCTGGTAGAGAGGCAGATTGATAGAGTAGCAGAAGCCAGGAGGTAACATCTAGTTTCCTCTTATCTCTTTATGAATGCTTGCCACAGTAAAACTGGAAGTAGAGTACTTCTTTGTTGGGAGCCAGTAGATGCCAGTACAAACAATAGAAGGAACACACCACCATGCATACCACATACATCAAGCAACTGCAACTCCACCACCTGCAGATGCTACACAAACCTCCCGAACACCTCAGAGCCCAGAGACCTGGAGTGTCATAATCAACAGGGACTGCTGATTAAAGTCCACATTAACTGCAGTTAATGGGATGACAGGAGGTGGCTCGACGAAGTGACAATTCATAACTATTATCATTGGAGTTTTATGCAAATACACTTTACCCACTAACACTGAGATCAGCACAAGCTGGGAATTTAATTACAAATCATTCCAAAGTAAACAGATGCTGTACTGCTCATCTTCTCTTCAAGATGGTGTTAATAGTAGTTATTGACCACTCTTCATCAGTCAATGAGTTGACGTGGAAGAGGTCACGTGGCATACAGCAATTTGTAGGTTTTACAGCGACAAATTATTTAAGTTGGGTACATAGAAGTAGTACTCCCTCCTAGTGGTGGGAAAATCTTTCTCTTTAGGGGCGAGATGTTCTTGATGTTACTGTATGTGGTCCTATGCCCTGCTTCTGCGCCACAGTTTGTGTCTCTATGGATGCGGTGTACAGGTCTCCAGAGAAAAGGGATGGGGCAACTGAGTGTGCCTCAGGAGTACTTGCTAGTTCAGTAAGCTCTGACCTGAAATGTTAGATCTTGCCCAAACTACCAAGCGTTTCCACCTCTTTCTCCCGTTAGTTGACCTCATTCGGGATTCCGCAGCCACCCGGTCACGGTCGCCACTGGTCGAATGGAGAAGCCCGCAGAGCGACCCACTGGCAGGTCTCCTCTTTGGCTCTCTGCTTCAGGTGGCGGAGCACAAACGCTGACGTCACGGGCAGGGGAGCGGCTGAAATTTCCAGAAGGAGCCGCCCGAGTGCTGGCGAAAATGGCAAACAGGGTCTGGCGAAGCCTTTTGGATTCAACGCGAGGTAGTGTCGAGCACCTGGAACAGGACGTATTTCCAGCTTTTTCGGTTGTCACCATCACCGGGCAGGGGTGGGGAGCAGGAAACTCTGGAAATTAATATTCGGTTGCTGCTCCTGGGATTCAGGAGTGAACTTATGATTTGTTGTGCTGGTTTCTCCCTTGTTTAATCACCCGGACTCACACCGACTGCCTGCTCGAAACGACAGGCCTCGTGGAAACTCTGCATTAAGTTTAATCTCAGGCTGGGCTGTATCTGGAATCTCCTTTGACAAAACCCCTTTAACTAGTGGGCCGGTTACAACTATCAGGCGGTCAGTTACACCAGAGTCACAGTCAATGTCTTGAATCACCCCTGCTCCCATCTGGAACCAAATTGAAATGTCTTCTTTAAAAAAAGGAGTAGCATGGGGGAATAACTGTGCAAACCGAATTATGTAGCAACTCTTCCCACACCCCACCCCCCATTGCCATAGAGTGAAAATAGCTAACAAGGCCTGAAGATGCTAGGTTCCTTGTTTTCCAGTTAAGAAGAATGAGAGAAGAGAGCATTAAAATTTACTGGACTTGGTAAGTTGGATGCACTAGTGATGTTTTGCCTATATTGAGGAGTCTAAATTCAGGGTCAGAGTCTCAGAATTTCTTAGGGTGGGATGAAGAGCCATTTGCTCATGCTTTTCTTTGGAAATAATTATCCAAAATGGAGTCCGATGGAATTTTGGATATCAGAAGAATTGAGGAATCCAGGGATAGGGCAGATAATTGGTGTTGAGGTAGAAGATCAGCCATACACTGGATGAGTGGTGAAGCAGGTTCAAAGAGCCAAATGTTCCACACCTCTTCCTATTTCCTAGATTCTTGTGGCTTATCTGAAATAAAAGGAGAATGCTAGGAATGTTCAAGTCAGGCAGCAGTTGGAAAACAGATTACCAGTGTAGTTCAGGATGCATACACCCACATGTACTTATCATCTCCAGCTTCCAGCTCATCTCCTGGCTTTTCAAGCAAAATCCTCAACTCTTACAGACTACCCAGCCTATATCAGCAGTGCTCGCCAAATATCCTCCCCACATCTTTAAACTTCCTCCCAGTCCTCCCTGGTTCACACACAATTGTGGCCCCTCCCCACTTGTAGTCTTTCATCCACCCTCTTAACATCCTCAAATGAACTTAGCCTTTTGAGGCCATCAATCTATCACACTCAACACTCCTCTCTCTGCCAGATACATAAACTTTGCCTTAACAAATCCCTTCTTCTCCTGTAGTAGTACTGTGGTGGAATTTGAACACTTCTTACTTGGGTGGTCAGTCCAGGTCTCCAGGTTACTAGTTCAGTAATTTATCCACTGTGTCACTGTTCCCTGCTTGAGCCACACTTCCGAATAGGCAGAGGTACACAGGTGTTTCCAAGGAGTGGACAGCCTCTGGCTGCAGGACCGAACGGCATCCCAACATGGGTACTCAGAGTGTGCGTGGCACAACTGGCTGGTGTGTTTGCAGACATTTTTAATCTCCCCCTCTCCCAGTGTGGGGGCCCTCCTGCTTCAAAACATCCACCTTGTCTCAGTACCCAAAAAGACCAAGGTAACATGTCTGAACGACTGGTGTCCTGGCCCGCTCACCTCAATAATAAGCAACACACACAAAATGCTGGTGGAACGCAGCAGGCCGGGCAGCATCTATAGGAAGAAGTACAGTTGCGTTTTGGGCTGAGACCCTTCGCCTACCGACACAACCGATTGGCAGATAATGCAATAGACACAGCTCTACACACCGTCATTACACACCTGGAGAGGAGGGATGCTTATGTGAGAATGCTGTTCTTGGACTACTGTTCAGCATTCAACACCATAATTCTCTCCAGGCTTGACAAGAAGCTCAGACACCTCTGCCTTCACTCTGCCTTGTGCAGCTGGATCCTGGACTTCCTGTCAGATCACCGACAGGTGGTAAATATGGGCACCCTCACATCTGCACCTCTGACCCTCAACACAGGATCCCCCAGGGCTGTGTCCTAAGCCCCGTCTTTTATTCTCTGTACACTCATGTGTAGCTACCCACAGCTCCAATCTGCTGATTAAATTTGCAGATGATACTACATTGATTGGTCTCTTCTCAAATAATAATAAGGCAGCCTACAGAGAAGAAGTCATCACCCTGACACAGTGGTGTCAAGAAAACAACCTCTCCTTCAATGTCGCAAAAACAAAGGAGCTGGTTGTGGACTACAGGAGAAACGGACAGTGGCTCACCCCCATTGAAATCAATGGATCTCGGGTTGAGAGGGTGAACAGCTTTAAGTTCCTCGGCATACACATCACCAAGAACCTCACTTAGTCTGTACATACTGGCTGTGTGGTGAAAAAAAGCACAGCAGTGCCTCTTGCACCCCAGACGGTTGAAATTCAGCATGAGTCCCTGAATCCTAAGGACTTTATACAGGGGCACAATTGAGAGCATCCTGACTGGCTGCATCACTGCCTGCTATGGGAACTGTGCTTCTCTTAATTGCAGGGCTCTGCAGAGAGTGGTGTGGACAGCCCAGCGCATCTGTGGATGTGAACTTCCCACTATTCAGGACATTTCCAGTGACAGTTGTGTAAAAAAAGGCCCGAAAGATCATTGGGACTCCAGTCACCCCAACCACAAACTGTTCCAGCTGTTACCATCTGGGAAACAGTACAGCAGTATTAAAGTCAGGACCAGCAGGGTCCGGGACAGCTTCTTCCACCAGGCCATCAGACTGATTAATTCACACTGACACAATTGTATTTCTAAGTTATATTGACTGTTCTGTTGTATATCTTAATATATTATTAAAAATACTGTTCTATTTGTTATACTATTTATTATAAATTACTAATTTGCACATTGTACATTCAGATGGAGACGTAACAAAGTTTTTTATTCATGTATGTGAAGAATGTAAGAAATAAAGGCAATTCAATTCAGAGGAAAAGTGCTTCTGCTTTAATCTGAATTCAAGGGAGATCATATAAGTATGAGAACATTTGAACTTAATTATTTAGAAAGCTCCGTTACCTTGGTTTAGACAGGTAAAGGCATACAATCCCCATAAAGATGGCATTTCAATCTTTCCTGTACAAAATTTTGTCAAATGAGGGTGTTGTACAAGAGGGAGAAGTTTTGGTGGGTCCAGAAATCTGCTTATTTCTAAATTTTCATTGGTATACCAGGAAACACTTATTCAGAGTACATTATTGAAGCAGAATGAAGAAAAAACTTACTTTCTGCAACAACATCAGAATGGCAATAACATTCGTTTCTACATTTCAAACTTTCAAAACTTGGAACAAAATTGCTGAAGTGGGAACATTTCATTGGTATTGGTCAATTGTCATGTATACTGAGATACAGTTAAAAGCTTTTGTGTGCCATCCAGACACATCATGCCATATATCCTGTAGTTACATCAAGGTTGTAGAAAGTAAACAGAATGCATAACATAGTGTTGCAGTTCTAGAGATAGTGAAAGTGTGTAATGTGCAAGGGCCACAGTGAGATGAATTAGGAGATCGATAATTCAGAATTCAATTTTTTTACCATATGAAAAGTCAGCTCAAGAGTCTGATAACAGTGGAATAGAAACATAGAAACATAGAAAGTAGGTGCAGGAGTAGGCCATTCGGCCCTTCGAGCCTGCACCGCCATTCTGTATGATCATGGCTGATCATCCAACTCAGAACCTGGTACCAGCCTTCCCTCCATACCCTCTGATCCCTTTAGCCACAAGGGCCATATCTAACTCCCTCTTAAATATAGCCAATGAACTGGCCTCAACTGTTTCCTGTGGCAGAGGATTCCACAGATTCACCACTCTCTGTGTGATGAATGTGTACAGAATAGAAGCTATCCTTGACACTGGTGATACATACTCTCAAGCTTTTATTTCTTTTACCAGACAGGAGAGGGGAAAAAGAGAGAATGGCCAGGTTGGGATGCTTTCTATGGTGCATCTATAAAAATCCAAGTCATTGGAGACATACTAAATTTGCTTAGCCTTCTGATGAAGCAGAGGTTTGGTGTATTTTCTTGGCCATAGTGTCAATGTTAAGAAAATTTGCACAAAGAATTTGTTAAATTATTCATTTTCAAATATTATGTAAGAACTATATCACGTTTTATGTCAAAATCTCAAAAAGCAGTATTTTTGTTTCTAATTTGATGTTTATTGTCGGTACTTAAAGTGGTGAGCAGATGAAGGAGGAATTGGTTCCAAAAATGTTGCACAAATCATTTCAGAAAGTTAATGATATAATTTCAAATTTGAAATTGACCTACTTAAATTCTTACAAGTGTTGTTACAGTTAATTTGTATATAGCCTGCAAGTAATGATTTGAAAATATCTTTTTGAATCTTTGTGGAAAATTTATAATAGTTTGAAAAAAACCCACTACAGCTGACTTGAAAGTTGTTAGACTATTTCACTTGAACTTATAGCTTAGCAAAGTTGAAAATAAAAATTGCAACTATTTCTTTTTCTGTTTCAACCAAAATCACTGTAGTGAACTTCTTTTTTTATTTGCATTGAATTACGTTAATAAAACAAATTTTCCTCATTATAGATCAAGAAAGACATGATAGATTCCAGATGACTGATTATTATTTTTCAGGGTTCAATTCCTGAAGGACAGAGTGAACTTAAGCAAACGATTTCTTTTCTTTTTCAAAAGAACTACAGTGAAGATACTTAACTCACATAATTTGCAAATTACAACTGAAGACAAAATCCCAAAACTTGCTGGTAAATGTTGGTATTCTGCAGCAAAGTAAGAATTCAATTGTAATTGGAAGGTGTTCAGTGTTTCTGAATGCAGTTCAGAACTTGCTGACGTATACTTGCTGGAGAATATGCCATAGCATTTTATAAGTGGACATCTATGGAGTCCTGCAGCTGAGCATGTACTTTCTGGAATTGTTTCAGTTTGTATTAGTGTCTTTAATTAAATAAAATGATTTTAGGTTATTTTGTGTATTTTCAATAATTTTTGTACATTTCTGCTTGTCAAATAGTAAAGATGTATATTTGGCTTTGCTGGCAAATGTAGTTTAATCAGATGCATTGTGAGCAAAACACGCCCATTTTATCCATTTTACGTTACACGAGGCACTATTTTTACACAGACCTTGCCTGACAGACCCGGAAGGTATTTGTCCTATGACTTCCTTGAGAATTTGCATGAGAAAAGCGAGCGACAGTTACTTATGCCAGAGACAAGTGCAGGCTGAGGTCAATCCATGATTCATGTTCCCATATTCTGTATCTTGATTAGTAGAGCAAGTACCCTTTATACTTCCTCAAGCACATTAGTCCAGCTCCCTTTAGAGATCCATGTACATGTGATGTATAATCCTATTGATACACTTCTCAGTGTTGTACTATGTATTGTATATTCCTTTGTGCAGTTTCCATGAAATGTATTATCTCCCATATTTTCAGATTGAGTGCTGATCTAACAAGTCATCCTACCATGGAACAGGCCCCCATGATAATATGATAGTACAGTACGATGGACTCCCAAACTAACAATCTATGCTGCTTTGACCTTACACCTTATTGTGTGTCTGCACGTTCTCTGTAACTGTACTGCTTAACACTGCTTCATTTTGTACTACCTCAGTGCATTGTTGTAATGAAATGATCTTTATGGATGGCATGCAAAACAGTTTTTAAACTAGACCTTGGTACCTATGACAATAATAAACCAATTTGATTTAGTAATTTATCTTGTTGCACCCAAGAACTTTCTTCCTCATTATTAACGTTATTGTCAATTTTGGTCTCATTGGCAAACTTCTTAATCATGGTTTTACATTTAAGTCCAAATCATTAGCTCATGTATTAAAAGGTTGGGGACTTTGCATTGAACATTACATATCCTTTTTCAGACAGCCTAAAATACTCATTACTCTTTATCCATTCTTTTCTCTCAATTAGCCAACTTCTAATCCAAATTTTACATTCATTTGGTTCTCACAAGCTATTAATTCCTTGATCTGTCTGACAGAAGGAACTTTGTCAAGCACCTCATTAAGGTCCACGTGAGCTGCATTATGTTGGCTGTTCTCATTGACCTCTTCAAAAAATTCAGTTGAGCTGGTTAGGCACAACTGTCCCATATCCCAGTGATTCCTAACGGGGGCGGTTACATGTCCTAAGGGGGTATTAGGGGAAATAGAAGTCGTGGGAGAGGGGGGGCATTCAAAATTCTTTGGAGGTGCCGGGGCAGTAATTTGCCCCTTAAATTGAGGCATGAGACCTGACCGACAATTAGTAGAGCAGGTACTTCCAAAAAGAAAGATGAGACACTGGAACACAGGAAGAACCAAACTCTGCAGGTGGCGAGCACGCGTCGTCATGATGCGTCTCAAACTTGGTAATAGCAATCAACCTTATCAATCAAACAGACATTATTGGGGATGCATAAATTAGCAACCAGGCTGCTCAACAGTTCCTCTTGACTTGAGGCACAGAACGAGTTCATGCAATTTAACAGTTGGTAGGTCAAGTACACCCTCTCAACTTTCTCTACGGATCTACGGAAAACAGGTTGTGTAATGTTACTGTACTGGCTGGAACCAAGCAGTGAAATGGAGCCAATCAGTGAACCTGACAATCCCGACAATTCCTTGAGGCATTCAAAGTGACCTTGGCATCATAAGTGTGCTCAAGAACCACATGTGGGAATCATGACTAACTAGAATAGTATAAAAGTAGATTGCTGAACACCTGCTCTATCCCGACTAACATTCAGGTTCCTATCTGAATCCTTGTCAATGTAATTTTTGCTGTGTGATCATCTTCATCTTCACCTTGCCATTCCTTTATGTGCTGCCACTATCATTCCATCTATGTCAAATTGCTGCCATCATTAACATCTGATAGGCATTCCCAGTTCATGTTAATTTTTTATTTTAATTTGGCACATTAATGATGGATAAATACATACGGCATGATCTCTATGAGTCTGAAGGTGGTGAAGCCTCTAATCCCATTAAGAAACAGAAACTCCAGGAAGTGTGTCAATACAATGTTACATACCTGGAATATGGATTTATTCCATTCCCATCAGAGCAGCAACTCCCCAGGCATCTTATTTGTAATACTGTATTGTGTAGTGATACCATCAAGATTGCGGGAACATTTCTGTAAGAGACACCCTGAAAAGACAACTTATGGTATTACTCAGTTCCAGGAGATGAAAGAAGCATTTGAAAAGTGCTGCACGCTCGAGTTATTTGCCAAGAAAGCTAAAAATGACCTTGATAGTGGTCTCATTGCTTCTTATAACATTTCCAAAATGATAGCAAAGTGTGGAAAATCTCATACAATCGGTGAAAGATTAATACTGTAATGCTTTTTGTATCAGAAGTGCTCACCACTGTTCTCAAAATGGATACTACTTTTTTAAAAAAACAATTCCTCAGAGTAATAACTCTAGCTCATCTTATTGATGAAATGAGTGAAAACATTGAGTATCAATAGAGCATCTTAAAAAAAAAACAGAATTTGGGATACAGCTGGATGAGTCAACTGTGCATGACAATGAGGCTTTGCTAATGGCATGTATATGGTTCATCAAATATGGAAAAGATTGTAAAAAGTTAAAAACAACTATCAATGGAGAATCAATCTATGATGAGCTCAGTGTATATTGAGGGTAAAAGTATTCTGATTGGGAACATGCTTTCTTGTGCAATAGATGGAGCACCATATATGACAGGTCACTATGCTGGTTTAATGGTATTTACGAAAAAAGAAATTCAAAGTCTGTTTGCAATCTATCGTGTAATTCATCATTAACATCGCACAGCCAAAAATCTCAGCCAGTGACTTTTTTCAAGCATGACTCTTGTAATATTTGCTATCAACAAAATTAAAGCTCATCCATTCAATAGCAGAATTGCCATTGGCCAGTTATGCCAAGATAACAATGAAGAGTTTGAATGCTTGCTTCTTCACACTGAAGTATGTTGGCTGTCAAAAGGCTGCTGCTTAAAATGTTTCTTTCATCTTTTTGACTTTGGTCGAATTTTTGCACAACAAGAGCTTGGGAAACAGATAGAACTTCTACATGGAGATGTAGCATGCCTAGCCAATCTGTATGGCAAAATGAGCATTCTAAATATGAAACCTCAAGGTAAGAATTTAGGAAAATAGTAATAACCCAGGGAAAAAGTGCAGTGTCTACTTTTATCGGAAAATTGGAAATACAGTACGTAAGCAAAACATTGGGAGAAGAATGATTCCCGTGGTTTTTCTGTATTTCATGGCTATCTGGAGTTTGTATTTTACATGCAAATTTTGACAATGAAATGAACTTTTTACCCTTCGTCAGAATTGGATGTGTGGATTAAATTTCTAAGTTGGTTTGTTATATTGCATGTACTGAGATACAGTGAAAACACCTAATCATTTCATCACATCAGTGCATCAAAGTAGTATAAGGGAAATGCACTAACAAACAGCAAAACATAGTGTTGCAATAACAGAAAGTGCAGGCAGACAAAGTGCAAGACCATGAAGTGAGGTCAAGAGTGCATCTTATCATACAACAGGTCCATTCAATATCCTTATAAGCTGTCCTTGAATTTGGTGGTATGTACTATACATGATTTCAGACTTTTATATCTTCATCCTGGGGGGGGGGAAGAAGAAAGAATGTTTAGGTTGAGAGAGGTCTTTGATTATGTTGGCTGCTTTACCAAGGCAGTAGCATGTAAGAGTCCATCTAGCAGTTGCTGGTTTTCATGATGTCCAGAGTGGTGTATACAGCTTTCTGCAGTTTCTTCACGTGTGTTTGAAATTACAGATGGGAAATAGGCAAGAACAACCGAAGTGTCTATTACTGTTTTTGTTACTCTCTAAGAGTGGGAAATGAATGCTTGTTAATTATAATTAGTGTTTCTAGAGTAGTGTAAATAAAGGAAGATGAATGAGGGCAGTTAGAGAATGGAAACCGTCAGTGAAGAGGGAAAAGAGTGTATTAATAGAAATCTGAAGTAAAAGAAACTGCTGCAAAACTCAGCAGACCAGATAATAAATCAAGAGAGAGAAAAACTGAGTTAGTATTGCAGGTAGATGATCTTACTGACATAAGCAGGAAATGCCAGTTATCCGAAACTTCTGAATTCAATATTGTGGCTAAGGGCTGCATAGTGCATACCCTTTCGTTGTATGGCCGTAATGACTTAGCTGTTACTGTGAATACAAACTAACAGCAACATAACTCTTCAGTGCATAGGAATTACAATGAAAGGGCTATTTCCAGTAGATAAATGAGTCTAGGACCGATATGGTTCGGATAACCAAAAAACATAAAAATTTGAATGTTTCTTCTAAGGAAACATTTGCTGTCATGAAATGTCCTGTTATCTTTCTAGTTTAAGCTAGTTTTTAATATAAGACAGTCACATTCATTCTTTGTTCTTACAGCACTTAATAAGCGGCTGTAACTACCAAGTTTTCTTGACTTCCAAAAAAACCATTGGATCACAAAATCACTGGAATCCAATAAACTATTCTACAAAATTGGCAAATTTTGAAAATCCAGTTAGCATCCTCCTTTATGATTTTAAAGAAAATAATGAAAAGAGATCCAGTTTGGACATAAGGAATCCTTTTCATTCATATGATGTGGATGTTACCAGCAATTAATATCCATCTTTTTTTGCTGCTAAACTGAGCAACTAAACAATTATGTTGGAGGATCCAGAGTCACATAAAGGTCAAACTGGTTAAGGATAGCAGATCTCCTTTTCCAAAGGGCATCACTGAAATAGGAAGCTTTTTAGTTTCATGGTCTCAGGAACCAGGTGGCTTGAAATTCTCAAATTCATTGTTGAGTTATGAAGAGTAGTTGGAAGATAACAGGTTAGAATGTGTTTGTATCATTAAGAAGAAACTATGTTGTACATGAAATTCTTAACCTGCATTAGAGCACTTTTGGTCCCATTTCTGTGTGTTTTAGTGCCACATAGGAAACTAAAATTTTGTTTATCTTGGTCCTTTATTCCCCCAGAGTAAAATATTTCAAAGGGCATCAACATGTGATATACAAATTAATGCAATTAATTAATAAAATTATCAGTCCCATTGCTCTGAAATTCAGTAGTTTTAAAATTATACACACAACTAACAGGCTTCAAAGGGGCTGTTCCCTTTTTGTCTCCTTTGTCCACTCTTCAGTCTCTATCATTCTATCATTGTTTCCTTTGTCCACTCTATCATTCTCTTTGAGAAAATTTCCAATGCAACTGCAGAAGATGAAGCATATATACTTTTACTTCTTCCCTTCCCACTATCCAAAGACTCTAAAACAATCTCCCACTCTGTGAAACAGCAATTTATTTATTTATTCATTGAGATATAGCACAGAATATGCCCTTCCGACTCTTTGCGTCATGCCACCCAACAACCATTGATTTAACCCAGTCCTAATCACTGGGCAATTTACAATGACCAATTAACTTAGCAACTGGTACATCCTTTGACTATGTGAGGAAACCGTAGCACATGAAGGAAGCACATGTGGTCACCGAGAAAACGTATAAACTCCTTACAGACAGCGGTGGGAATTGAACCTGGGTCGCTCATACTTTAAAGTGGGTTGCTACCATAGTGGTTTCAACACGAACTTCTCTCAATATATTGCTTTTGGAGTAGGTGCAGACCAGATTTGTTTTCACAAGGGGGAAAGAAATGGTATTCAAAGCTGGAATTCCTTGAATGTTCAAAGATGGACAAGCCAAAAACCAGGAAAACAGGAAAGTAAATTAATTGCTCTAGGATTTCCTTACTGTGATCTAGGAAAATTTTGAACCATAACATTGCTGAATTCCACCAGTGTTTCTTCTTCATTCTTGTGAAGGACTAAAAGGAGCAACATTTGATATCCATGCTTACTTGTTCTTCCAGTAGGCTCTCATGGTTATAGGGTGTTCCTTCCCCTTTTTTGGATCCTCTGGTATATGTGACTTGATATGAAGCACTCATTTTAGGAGGTTCCTTAGTCACGCATAGCCTCTGTGTTTCCTAGGTCTCTACACATGACCTCCAAAAACAATTCTTTGCTCCTTGCAAAAAATAGTGATAGCTTGAGGTGGTTAAGATTCTTGCAGTCTAGAAGTACTCTCACAATCATGTTGGGTAGAAATTTCCAGGGTTTTGAGTTGGAAACAATGAGGAAATAACGGTTAATATTCAAATTGGCATAGTGCACACCTTAGATGGAAACCTGGACATAATGTTATCATATAACTGCTGTCTTTCATTTATCAGCAGGTCTGGATAGTGTGAACAAAGCCTCAGTAATATGTTTTACTGCCTGCAATAGATAACATACACTGAAGCAACAATTTCCCTGGTGGTGATGGTATATTTTTTGGCTAGGGGTTGATATTTTCCGCAGTTTTATTTATGCAGGCAGATGGAAGATTCTTGGTTGGCATGGTAGCTTAGGACTTTGCATAATGTTTTACAGTGCCAGTGATCAGGTTTCAATTCTTGGCACTCTATGTAAGGAGTTTGGATGTTCTCCCTGTGACTAAGTAGGTTTCCTCCAGGCGCTCTGGTTTTTTCCCACCTTTTACAAAAAAAAAATGAATGGGACATAGAGGGACTTAATGCAGAAAGAGATTTCCTGGAGACAGTTGTTTGTGCTGTTTAAATGCCAGAGTTTAAAAGCGAGCAGGGCTCTCAGGACCTTCTATGGAGATTGCAATTGTTTGGGTTAATAGGCATTTGGCAATGGGCCTATTAAAAGAAGTTAGGTTTAAGCAGAGCGGTGATTGTGGGAGCGGCCATTGTTGGAACGGGACAGTGTTAGAGTGGGAACTAGAGACTTTAGCTCAAGGGACCTCAGCAAGGGAGGTAGAGGCTTGGGTGAAGTTTCTGTCAGGTTTCTCTTTCTTTGTCTACTAGTGCACAGGTAGAGTAGTGAGAATGGATCCCAGCTCATCATCAGTGATGCGCTCCTCATGCAAGCTATGGGGAAATCTGGGAAACCTCCAGGTGAGGCTGCCAGATGGTATATTGTCTCCCAGGTGCCAGGGTAGTGTCCTCTCAGATCAGGTCCACAGCATTCTTAAGGGAGGAGGGTGAGCAACAAGAAGGCACAATACATATTCGTATGACGGACATACAGTAGTTAGAAAAGGATGTAGTGGCAAAACGAATCCTAAACCAAAACAATTGCCTCTGCCTGCAACCCTATGGACTTGTTATAGTGGCACAATAATGTCCCCGGCTCCAATGATTGCTCCAAAAGTCAAATATTTTATTCAATTCTCTATTAGCAATTAGCAAACATACAATGCTGAAGCGATGAAACTTGAGCATACCCAAAGTGTAAGCAAAAGATACTACAAACTGTGACGAACAAAGCAAGAACATGTGACTTATTTCCTTCGCTTTTACCACGCCCACACTCATGCGACTAGTTACTATAATAAACATAATGAACATGCAACACAGAATACAATGTAGATGGAGAACAGATGCAAAGCTCCTGTATTCCAGCCCCCTAATTATTATACTAGAATAACTACAACTACAGGAGACATGAAATCTCAACATTTACATAAATGTCCTCTTTTGGTAAGCAGTCTATCCTGGATGGTGATCTTCTGACCAACCAGGTTGTTCCTCTTGACTGTATTCAAGAAAACCTGTCTAATTGCTGCTGCCAAAGTTTGCTTAAGTGCATAACTGAAGCCCCATTAATTGTCAGCTCTGGCGAATGTTGTCTCTTCCACCTCCAAGGTCTCCTTTCTGTAGTCCATGAACAGTCCAGCCTAACATTAACACTGCAAATCATTTGCAATGGCTCTGATGCCTTAAGCGCATTCACCTCTATCAGTAGCTCAGTTTCTGACTTGTCTTTAACACTTTCCTTACCACAACTTCCACATTTTAGGTCAATGAACTTGTATAAATGTTGGCCAAATACTGCAATGTAAAAAGCTGCGGATACTGGAAAATTGAAGCAAAAACAAAGTGCTGGAAAAACCCAGCATTCATTATCTATGGGAAGAAAAACAGTGCCTGTCCTCCAGGTTGGTGAAATTAGAACAGGAGGAACTAGAAGCACAAGCAGACCACTCAGTCCATCAATTCTGCCTTGTCATTCAATATCACCATGGCTGATCTATGCCTGGTCCCCTCTTTGGTATCAGTTCTATGTACCTCAATCTTCCCAAAATTGTATGCAGCTACTCTTTAGACACCTGCAGAGATCTGGTTGCCATAATCCTTTGAAGTAAAGAACTCCAATGCTGCTTCATCCTTGTGAGAAGAAATTCAAAAGCTTTAAATGATTGCCCTCTTATTCTGGTGGCCCAATCAGCAGCAGGAACTGACCACAGCGACGAGGTTTCTCTCACATCGGTGACGCTTGTTTAGAAGTACAGAAGGGACAAGCTGGGCAGCCATTGTCAGGTCAGCCATTGTTGGGAGTAGGCCAGTAGTGAGAGTAGGACTGTCAGGCTTTGGCTCAAAAGAGGTATTGGCTCTGGGTAAGTTTGTGTTAAGATTCCATTTTTTCCCTCTTACTGTATCCAGTGTAGTAAATGGCTGTTGAGTGTTGTTTATGATGGATGTTGGAATCCTGAGAGATCTAGAGTCTCCCAGGGAACTACATCTGTGTGGAGTGCACCCAGCGGCAGCTCCTTGAAGACCATGTTAGGGATCTGGAGCAGCATCTGGATGACCTTCAGCTTGTACGGGAGAGTGAGGAGATTATTGATCGGAGTTACAAGGAAATAGTCACAAAGTTTCAGGAGGCGAGTAGCTGGGTGACTGTCAGGAAAAATGGAAATGTGAATAGGCAGTTAGCGCAGAACACCCCTGGGGCCATTCCTCTCAAAAATGGTATACCACTTTGGAGACCGTTGTGGGGGATGACCCAGGTTACTGACACTTAGAGTAGGTCCATGCAGAAGAAAGGAAAGAGGGAGAAGAAGTGAGCGGTAGTGATACGCGACTCAATAGTCAGTGGACGTCTTGGATTGAGTCCACAACATTTTGGAGTTGGGAGGGTGAGCAGTCAGGTGTCTTGGTACATATTGGTACCAATGACATAGGAAGGAAAAGCAAAGAGGTCCTGAAAAGAGAAGTTAGAGAGCTAGGTAGAAAGCTGAGAAGCAGTACCTCCAGGGCAGTAATTTCTGGATTGTTGCCTGTGCCACATGCCAGTGAGGATAGAAACAGGATGATCTGGCAGATTAATGTGTGGCTGAGAAGCTGGTGCTTGGGGCAGGACTTCAGGTTCTTGGATCATTGGGATCTCTTCAGAGGGAGGTATGACCTGTTCAAAAGTGATGGGTTGCACCTGAACCCAAGGGGGTCCAATGTTCTCGTGGGTAGGTTTGCTAGAGCTGTTGGGGAGGGTTTAAACTAATTTGGCAAGGTGGTGGGAACCAGAGTGAAGGGATTCAGGATGGGATGGATTGTAGAGAAGTAAAGATAGCATGTATCGGACAGCTAGGGAGATAGGCAGAGGGTGTGGCTTGGCTCCGCTGGTAAAGAATACCATCAAATCATTGGAAAGATGTGACATAGGATCAGAAGATGTTGAATCCTTGTGAGTTGAGTTAAGAAACTGGAAGGGTAAAAGGACCCTGATGGCAGTTATATGCAGGCCCTTGAAAATAGCTGAGATGTGGACCACAGATTACAATGGGAAATGGAAAAGGCATATCTAAAGGGCAATGTTATGATAGTAAAGGGAGATTTCAACAGGCAGGTCAATTCAGGAAATCAGGTTGGTAATGGAACTCAAGAGAGTGAGATTGTTGAATACATATGAGATAGTTTTTATTTTTAGAGAAATTTGTCATAAAGCCTACCAGGGGACCAGCTACACTGGATTGGATGATATGTAATGAACTGGAGGTGATTAGGGAGCTTAAGGTAAAAGAATATTTAGGAGGCAGTAATCACAATGTGATTGAATTCAACCTGAAATTTGATAAGGGAGAAAGTAAAATCTGACGTAGCAGTATTTCAGTGAAGTAAAGGAAATTATAGTGGTATGAGAGAGGAGTTGACTAAAATAAATTGGAAGGAGACACTGGCAGGGATGACGGCAGAGATGACAGCAGAGATGCAATGATGAGAGTTTCTGGGAAAAACGAGGAAGGTGCAGGATAGATGTATTCCAAAAAAAGAAATACACAAAAAGCAAAGTTGTACAATGTGGCTGAAAAGGGAAGTCAAAGCTAATGTAAAAACAAAAGAGAAGGCATACAACAATGCAAAAATTAGTGGTAAGACAAGGATTGGGAAGCTTTTTAAACCCTAGAGAGTACAACTAAAAGAATCATTAGCAGCGAAAAGATTAAATACGAAAGCAAGCTAGCAAATAATATCAAAATGGATAGTAAAAGCTTTTTCAAGTATGTAAAAAATAAAAGAGAGATGAGAGTGGATATAGGATCACCAGAAAATGAGGCTGGTGAAATAATAACAGGGGACAAGGGGATGTTAGATGAACAAAATGAGTATTTTGCATCAGTCTTCACCGTGGAAGACACTAGCAGTGTACCAGATCTTGAAGGACGCAAGGGAAGAGAAGTGAGTGCATTTACTATTACAATGGAGAAGCTGCTCAAAAAGCTGGAAGACCTAAGGGTACATAAGTCACCCGGACCAGATAAACTGCACCACAGGGTTCTGAAAGAGGCAGAGGTAAAGATTGTGGAGGCATTAGTAGTAATCTTTCAAGAATCATTGGACTCTGGCATGGTGCCAGAGGACTGGAAAATTGCAAATGTCACTCCACTCTTTAAGAAAGGAGGAAAGCAGCGGAAAGGAAATTATAGACCAGTTAACCTGACCTCAGAGGCTGGGAAGATGTTGGAGTCAATTGTTAAGGATGAGGTTATGGAGCACTTGGTGACACAGGACAAGATAGGACAAAGTCAGCATGGTTTCCTTAAGGGAAAATGTTACCTGACAAACCTTTTGGAATTCTTTGATGAGATTGCAAGTAGGATAGATAAAGGGGATGCAGTTGATGTTGTACATTTGGACTTTCAGAAGGCCTTTGACAAGTTAAGAGCCCATGGTATTATAGGAAGGTTACTGGCATGGTTAGAGTATTGGCTGATTGGTAGGAGGCAGCGAGTGGGAATAAAAGGATCTTTTCTGGTTGCCTACCAGTGACTAGTGGTGTTCCGCAGGGGTCGGTGTTGGGACCGCTTCTTTTTATGCTGTTATCAATGAGTTAGATGAAGGAATGGATGGCTTTCTTGCCAAGTTTGCAGATGAAATGAAGATTGATGGAGGGGCAGGTACTGTTGAGGAAACAGGTAGGATGCAGAAGTTCTTAGACAGATTAGGACGATGGGCAAGAAGGTGGCAAATGAAATACAATGTTGGAAAATGCATGGTCATGCACTTTGGTAGAAGAAATAAAAGTACAGACTATTTTCTAAATGGGGAGAAAATCCAAAAATCTGAGATGCAAGGGGATTTGGGAGTCCTTGTGCAGAACACCCTAAAAGTTAACTTGCAGGTAGAGTCAGTGGTGAGGAAGGCAAATGCAAAGTTTGTGTTCATTTCAAGAGGTCTAGAATACAAAAGCAGGGATCTGATGCTGGGGCTTTATAAGGCACTGGTGATGCCTCACCATGAGTATTGTGAACAGTTTTGGGCCCCTCGTCCAAGAAAAGATGTGCTGACATTAGAGAACGTTCGGAGGAGGTTCACAAGGATGATACCGGGAATGAAGGGGTTATCATACGAAGAATGTTTGATAGCTCTAGATCTGTACTCACTGGAATTTAGAAGGATGAGGGGAGATTTCATTAAAACCTTTTGAATGTGGAAAGGCCTAGACAGAGTAGATGCAAAAAGGATGTTTCCCATGGTGAGGGAGTCTAGGACAAGAAGGCACAGTCTCAAAAGGGTGTCCATTTAAAATAGAGATGTGGAGAAATGTCTTTAGCCAAAGGGTGCTGAAGTTGTGGAATTTATTACCACAGGCAGCTGTGGAGGCCAGGTTGTTGGGTACATTTAATGCAGAGCTTGATAGGTTCTTGATTGGACATGGCATCAAAGGGTGCCTGGAGGAGGTTGGGGAGTGGGGCTGAGGAGGGAAAGGAAAGGATCAGCCTTGATTGAATGGTGGAACAGACTCAATAGGCCACAAGGCCAAATGCTATTCCTATATCTTATGGTCTTGTAATAGTGTCCCTTTCTTCTATACTCTTGTAAAGCTATATTTTAGCTTTACCAGCACTCTGTTTGATAATTCTCCATTATGACACTAATAGCCTAGCAATTAAAGACCAGTATGTCAAATGCCACCTTAATTACTGGCTTGACCTTTATGTAAGCATTTTGTTTTTCACAAAAATTCTTCTATACATCACTCACTTACTGTTATTCCCTAGTTAGATCATGATTTGCCTTTTGATTCTTTCCATTTAAATACATGACATCACCCTTTCCTATATTAAATTCCCTTTGCCGAGTCACTTAACTTGTATATCCTTTTCAAAATCCATTGCAGTATATACTCCTACTTAGTTTCTGCCTCTGAAATTTTTCATAAATATAAATAATTTAGGGCCAAGGACTGATCTTTGGGCACTCTACCATAATCTCATTCCAGTCTGAAAAAGATGCATTTACTCACACCATCCTTTGTGATAATCACAATTAAATCCATGTTAATACACTGCTTATTTTTATGAGCTTCTGTCCAGTGCACTGGAAACAATGATCTTCTATTATCGGCATTGTGAACAGCCAACTAACTAATCTGCCAACTGTGCCACTAAAATACATATCTTTTAACATTCTGAAGGACTTATTCCTTCCACAACTCCCTGGCTCATTATCCCATCTTCACCAACACCCACTCACTTTCTCGCGGCACCTTCCAGTGAAATGAAAGGAGATGTAATGTTTGCCCTTTTATTTCTTTCCTTCCCAGTGTTCAGAGAGCCAAACACTCCTTGCGGGTGAAGCAGACTTCTTCTAATTTAGTGTACTGTATTTGGTCTGCTTGATGTCAGATCCTCTTCATTGAGTGATTGCTTTGCACGACATCTTTCGATGTGAAAGCCTAACTCTGAGCTTTCAATTGCCAATCTTAATTCTCCAACCCTCTCTCAATCTGACAACTTTTTAAGAACTGTTACAATAAAGCTCAAGGCTGGAATTTATCTCCCATCCCTGAACATGATGTCTTGATTGAATATTTTAGAAGACATTCTAGGAATCAATCATATTACTTTGAGTTCCAGAATCACAGGTAGATTTTCTCCCTTGTGAGATATTAGTGCACAAGAAGTGGAATATCAGACCATAGAACTCGTTCTGCCATCCAAAAAGGTTAAAACAGAGCTTTTCTTGGTCTCAATGTCATTTTCTTGCCAGGTTCCCATTGTCCTTAATTCTTAAAATCTGAAAATTCATACATCTTAGCACTAAATATGCTTATTGCTCAGCTTCTGCAGCAATCTGTAGCACTTTATAAAGAATTGCAAAGATTAACAACTCTCTCAGAAAAGTTCTTCCTCTTTTCTGCCTTCAATAGGCAAAGCCCCTATTTTGAGGTTTGTATTAGACATATCTGTCACATGAACAATGCTCTCATTCCTTCAAGCCCCTTTATGATCCTTTTTGTTTCAAGAAAAAGCTCTTATTCTTCTGAACTCCAGAGAGCACAGAGCCAATTTTTACAAATCTTTAAATATCATCATTTAATTGTCCTGCACCATTTAAATAATACTTCACTTTTTCATTCTTCCTTCCAAGTAGATTTTTTTTTAGCAGCTGGAATCAGTCTGGTAATCCTCAGTGTAGTTCCTTCATGGCAAAGTTATAGTTCATTAAGTAAGGAGATCTGAACTGTATACAATTCCCCAAATACTTTGAACTCCAAAGTGCTGTGAAGTTGCAACCAAATTTCCTTATTTTGTACTCCATCTCCCTGACCTAGAGGCTAACATCCTAATTTCTTTCCTAATTATTTCCTGTACTTGCATGCCAACTGTATGTTTCTTGTATTGGAACATTAGATCTTTGGGAACACTGGCACTTATTTGTTTTAGACCATTTAAGCAATATCCTATGTTTTTAGTTTTCCTTCCATGTAGATACTTCTCTGTTATATTCCATCAACTGAAGAATTGACCATTCTATGCCTTTCATATGCCCTTATTGATATCTTATATCCTTCTCATATTCCAGTTTCTTTGTATCTTTGGCAAATTTGATAGAGTGATCTCTTCATCTGTTTCATTAATGTTGATTATAAATAGCTGATTATATACAGCTGAGTGAGTGTTAATCTCCGTGGCACCATAGTATTTACTAGCACCATTTAGGTGCTAGTGAGGAAGATGCTCTGTGTATAGCTAGATAGAAAATGTATCGTAATATTTGGTGGAAAATTGATGTCTAAATACACACTGTACACTGTTTTGGCACCTGGCAGCAAACTATCTGCAGTTCACTGCTGTAAGTGCATATTTTTAGTGTGACTTTAACATATCAGAACAATGAATTGCACGATTGCTTGTGGACATTATGTACATGAAGGAAATATGCAGAATAGGAAACAATTGGAAACATTTTACACAGGTATGCTGAAACCACGTGATAAAGGCCATCATAAGAATGGAGAATTGATGCCAGCCTGGCTGGTTAGAGCACATCCATCCAGCTAAAGCACGGTGTAAAGCATGTATGGAAAATCAGAACATCTAGCAACTGAAACACTTGCTTAAAAAAAACAAGAAAAAATCTGCAGAAGCTGGAAAACTGAAATAAAAATAGAAAATACTGGAGATGTTTTTCAGATTTGGCAGCAACTACAAAGAAACAAACAGAGTTCAGTTTTCAGGTTGCTTGGAAAAGTTAGAAAACAAAGATGATTCAGGTTACATTGGAGTGAATTGGTTTGTTATTGTTACATATTCTGAGGTACGGTGAAAAGCTTGCCTTGCATATGGTTCATACAGATCTATTTATTGCACAGTTCATTGAAGTAAAACAAGGTAAAACAATAAAGGGATGCAGAAAAAAATGTAACAGGTAAAGAAAAAGTAAACTTCAGGTAGACAATAAGATGCAAGATTATAATGAGGGAGATGGTGAGATCTATAGTGCATCTTGTTGTATGAAGGAACCATTCAGCATTCTTATAACAGCAAGGTAGAAGCTGTCCTTAAGCCTAGCAGTCTGTGCTTTCAGGGTTTTGTATTTCCTGCTCAATGAAGAAGGGAGAAGAGACAATGTCTGGGGTAGGTGGGGTCTTTGATTATTCTGGCTGCTTTAGAGATAACAAGAAGTAAAGATAGAGTTCAAGACGAGGAGGCTGGTTTCTGTGACGTGCTGAGCTGTGTTCACAGCTCTCTGGGGGGTTGGGGGGGAGGAGGGAGAGGGGCAGTGGGTGGAGATAACAGAAGGATTGTCTTGTGATAAAGGGAAGAATTTGAACAACTGAATTATGCAAGTGGTAGCATAAGCAGAGAGAGGTGAGTGAAGGGTGTGCTTTGCCACCTGGCCTCATCAGCTGTTGATAAATGACTTGGAACTTCCAACTTTTCAAACAAAAAGTTTGCTTTTGATATTTTGCATTTTTATGAGGTGGAGATGGTCTAGCTTCTGACTTTTTGTGCCATCTACAGTACAGTAACTGTATTCCCTTACAAAAATAACTGCTTACTGTATCGCACGCCATACTAACGGTAGTACATCAAGGGATTATTTCATGGCAGTGGAAAGTACTCAAAGGATAAATAGAAAAGTTCAGGATGAACATGTTGCCGTAAGGGTGAAAGCCAAAGGTAACGTTACAGAAAAAAAAGCATGTTGCGGAATATTGAATGTTGGATAGAGAATATAAAACATTTGGTAGGAAAAAGCAGCTAAAAGTGTGAGAGGCCTGTCAAAAGTATATGAAGGTAGTGATAACTGAAAAAGGAAATTAGGAAGGTGAAGAGGTGTCACGAACAGACAGGACTGAAGTAAATCTAAAGGAGTTTTACAAATATAATAATGGCAAACAGACAAAAGGGACGTCAGTCACCAGAAGGTACAGATGATGTCCTTTAGCATTCACGGAGAAAAGAGATTTTATACTTGGGTATCATAAACAGGGGAAAGTCTGCAGATGCTGGAGATCCAAATCAACACCCAAAAAAATGCTGGAGGAACTCAACAGGCCGGGCAGCATCTAGGAAAATAAATAAACTGTTCATGTTTCTGGCTGAGGCCCTTCTTCAGGGTAGTTGGATATTCAGCAAAGAGGAAGGTGAAATTCTAATGCAAGATTCCATAAGTAAAACAAAAGGAGTTACTTAATGCTTTAGTGGGTTTAAAAGAGGATAAGTCCTTGAGGTCAGATGAAGTTTATGCTGGCTGCCATGGGAGACAAGGGAAGAGAATGCTGGGGCTCTAAAAATTTTAAATCTTCACTTGCCACATGTGAGCTACTAATCGAATGGAGGAAACAAATATCCTTATTTTCAAGCAGGGCAGCTGGGAAAGCCAAGTAAATTTTACAAGAGTGAGCCTGGTATTAGTAGTAATGAAGTTAGATCATAAGACCGTAAGTCACAGGAGTAGAATTAGGCGCCCAGGGGGTGGAGCCTTGGAGATGATGGCACCTAACAGCAACTCCTTTGCTTGCATTTTCGGAAACAGCTCTATTTCTATCTTTGATATCTCTATTTTTCCCTTTCAGGGGTCTTTTTAAGACCCTGGCTTGGAGTTACACACTGACTTTGGTTCTTTGCGGGAATGAGACCCCCTCTCGTGGTCTCAAGACTGACCACTATTCGATATACCGAGGATGTTGCCTAGAAGACTAGCACGCCTTCGGAGTTTCGGGATTTCGTGGCTCTGGAAGCAGGCGGACCCAAGGTCAGTGCCTCCGCATGAATCTGGTGTATTGTCGGAGTACATGGAAGGTAAAAAGCAGCTAGCTGGCTGCTGGCTGTGTGCCCAGAGACCCGAGTTCTTTTGGCACAGAGCTCAGAAAAAGTGACGCAACAGACATTTAACATCGTAAATCAACGAGTTGTTTGTTATGTCTCCCCTCTCGCTGTGAAACAGGGACACCTCCTTTTCCCTTATTAGGGAGAGAGAAAACCTGTGGTATGTCGAATTACCAGGTGAATGAGTAGTCTTTGGAGTACTACAAGTCTGTGTCTTTATTGATGCTTTGGGGCACACTTGAGTGCTCAGCGGGAGGAGCCGATGCTTTTTTTTGCTGGTAGGGGAGGGGGGATTGTTGTTTTGCTGCTGCTTACGCGTGGGAGGGGGAGCTGGGGGGGGTCTTTGGGGTTCTAACGTTTAACTGTCATTCATTCTTTGGGGCACTCCTCTGTTTTCATGGATGGTTGTGAAGAAAAAGAATTTCAGGATGTATATTGTATACATTTCTCTGACATTAAGTGCACCTTTGAAACTGTCAAAGATCTTCTGAAAGTCCAAATATGCAATATCCACGGTATCCTCTTTATCTATCCCACTTGTAATCTCCTCAAAGAATTCCGACGGGTTTGACAGGCAAGATTTTCCCTTAAGGAAACCAGCTGATTTTCTCCTGTCTTGTCCTGTGTCACCGAGTACTCCATAACCTCATTCTTAACAGTTGACTCCAACATCTTCCCAATCACTGAGGTCAGGCTAAGTGGTCTAAAATTCCTTTCTGCTGCTTTCCTCCTTTCTTAAAGAATGGACTGTCATTTGCAATTTTCCAGTCCTCTAGCACCTCTAGTTCAATGATTTTTAAAATGTAATTACTAATGCCTACACAATCTCTACTGCTACCTCTTTCTGAACTCCAGGGTGCAGTTCATCTAGTCCAGGTGACTTATGTACCCTTCCAGCATTTTGAGCACCTTCTTCCTTGTAGTAGTAACTGCACTCAGTTCTCTTCCCTCACACCCTTGAACATTTGGCACACTGCTAGTGTCCTCCACAGTGAAGACTGGTGAAAAATACTCATTTAGTTCATCTGCCATCTCCTTGTCCCCCATTATTATTTCTCCAGCCTCATTTTCTAGCGGTCCTATATCTACTCTCATCTCTCTTTTATTTTTTACATACTTGAAAAAGCTTTTACTATCCATTTTGATATTGTTTGTTAGCTTGCTTTCGTATTTAATCTTTTCCCTCCTAATGATTCTTTTAGTTGCACTCTCTAGGGTTTAAGAAGCTTCCCAATCCTCTGTCTTACCATTAATTTTTGCATTGTTGTATGCCTTTGCTTTTGCTTTTACATTAGCTTTGACTTCTCTTTTCAGCCACGGTTGTACTATTTTGCCATTTGAGTATTTCTTTGTTTTTGGAATACATCTATCCTGCACCACAAGAATATTGAACAGGTCATACCTCCCCCAGAAGAGACTTCAATGATCCAGGAACCTGAAGCACTGCCCCTTGCACCAGCTTCTCAGCCACGCATTAATTTGCCAGATCATCCTGTTTCTACCTTCAGTGGCAGGTGGCACAGGCAGCAATCCAGAAATTACCACCCTGGAGGTCCTGTTTCTCAGCTTTCTACCTAGCTCTCTAAACTCTCCTTTCAGGACCTTTTTGCTTTTCCTTCCTGTGTCATTGGTACCAATATGTACCAAGACAGCTGGCTGCTCTCCCTCCCCCTCCAAGATGTTGTGGATGCGATCCAAGACGTCCCTGACCCTGGTACTAGGCAGGCAACACACCATTTGTGTGTCCAGCTCACAGCCACAGGATGTCCTGTCTGTTCCCCTGACTACTGTGTCCCCCCTTCTTCCTCTTACCCTTCTGCACCACGGACCTATGCTCAGTGCCACTAGCCTGGTCTCCATTGCATTCCCATGGGAAATGTTATTGGAGAATATTCTCAGGAACAGTATTAATAATCACTTGGAATTCTTGAGATGAATATCAATATTTATGCAAATTATTCCACCATGATGAATTCCTTTACAACCTCTCCCCATCTTCCTGATGTTATGGAACTTCTTTATTTATCACTATGAGTCAGTATATAATAATGTTTTTGTGATTAGTCAATTTGTTTTATCAGCTCCACCAGATGTTCTGTTAATGGTGGATTATCATATCTGTATCATTCAACATAATGATGTAATTTAACTCTGTTGTAACTACAGTTACTCAACTCATGTAAATATAGTTTAAAACAAACCTGAGTCCTACGTCTTACAGGTTGAACTAGTGAAAAACAGAAAGTTTGCAATGCAACAGGTCAGGTCAGTTACTTGAAGAAGGAAAACTGAAGGTATTGTGAATTTGATTAAGCACATGGAAACTTGAGCAATTGGTGTTAGAGGTCTTGATTCAGCAAATTCAGACATGCAGAGGAGTCCTGGTGTCAGAGTATGCTGAACTCAAATATGTTGAGCTTTTATACCTTTAAGTACAGAGATAACAGCAGTTGATCAAATGCAATTTTAATAATTACATTGCATTGTTAAGATACATTGTTAGCAATAAATAATTGTTACTGTAGAATTAGAAATTTACTGTGAAAATGTCCTTTAAGTGCAAAAACTATCAAACACCTATGTTGAGATGAGGTAGTTCACATCAATATTGTAAAAGGTTCTGAAGTTAAAATCTAGGCATCCAAAATATCCTTCCTTTATGAGAGTTTTGTGAGAGCTGACTCTGTGCTAAATGGCAAAACAACCAGTCTGGGATTTTCCTTTAACTCTGTCACAACGGTGCAAAATATTTAAGCTCAAGATGTCTGATGCCTGGTTTGTTGTGGTCCAATTATGCAAGGCAGTCTGGCATTTGGCCAACACATATAAGCATGTCTTGTGTTCAAGTCAGTTTTCAAAGCATATCTGTAAAATAGTCTCCTGCTGTAAACCAGTAGCCTTCTGCTTCCCAGAGGCAGTATATATTTATGCAGCTCTCCTTGTGATTTCAAGACCAATTACTGCTTGTAGATCATGTTTGAAAGACGTTTAATGTTTATATTAACCTTTACTGCACTATTCTCTTTGATCATAACTGCTACTCCCTACAGAGGATATTTAAGAGGTGCTTAAAATATTGCAAGATCTAAGCTCCACGGACAGGAAGAATGTATTTTTCTAGACTGAGGTTGATAACTGGAGGATGTTTAAGGTAATTGCTATTTAGGGGAATTGATAGGAAGTATTTTCACCCAGTGAGTACCAGGAGTCAAGAACCTGCTGCTTGAAAGGGTAGTGCAGGCATAAACCCTCAATGGATTTATGTTATCACCTAACGGGGACAGATCAAGAGCCAGGAGTGGGAGTAACCTATATGTGATTCTATTTATTGATCAGTATGGATTCTATCAGGCAAATTTCCTCTTCTGTGCGATACATTTTAGAGATTCTACTTATTGTCAAATATCTGGGATAGAGAAAGTCAAAGTTTTGAAAAACTGTCAGTGTAACCAAAGCCATTAAGGTCCCTCATCACCAATATCCTTGTCATTCTGTCAGACTGTACTAGACTGATCTTAATTTCACTACTTTCTTTGAAACTGCGCTGAACAGCTGACCCCATATTCTATCCAATGCAAATGCTGCCTTTCCTCCCCCATAATATTGTATGTTTCTCTCCATTAGTACATCTATTGTTAAAACCGTCATGCCTATCTTTATCATCTTGGAGTTAATTAAATCAAATTCTTTTTTGGGACTTTCAGGTGGTTCAAGCAGGCATGTATCTGCTTTGTCAAAAGAAAGGTTCATTAAATTCCCCTCATTATTCTTTTCACAGCTGCCTAATTTATTTATTTATTTTGATACAGTGCGGAATTTAAGCTGCACCGCCCAGCAATCCCCTCATATAACTCTAGCCTAACGGCGGGGCAATTTATAATGAACAATTAACCTACCAACTGGTATGTTTTTGGTCTGTGGGAGGTGTTACGTACCCCGTAACTGGGTTGCCAAACCAGCAGAAATGGACCACTTAGTTGGAGTCTGGATTACTGAAACTAAGAAAGTTTTATTAAAGAAGTAAGTAACACCGTACTCTAAACGTAAGGATATAAATGCAACGGGTTAGCAATGATAAAACACACATGTACACAGAACTAGGGTAATAGGAATCAATCAAGCTCTATCGCAGTCTAGGGGTAAAATGATCAGTCTCAAGTGACGCAGAGTTCAGTTCAGCTGAGTACAGTTCGCAGTAATCGCTGTTGTGCCATTGGAGAGAGAGAGAGTGAATATGCAAATTGAGTTCAAACAGACCTTCGTTCTTCGCAGTTAGCTTTCGGGCGAGCCCTTTTACTGTCTTCGGAGGTCACCGACTGTGACCCCTCTGTTCCGGATATGATCGTTCTTCCGCGGTGAACCTGGCACCCAGGCAAGGGCGGACACACGCACCAGGTTCCCGCCGATCGTACCTTTTCACCCTGTGCGTCTATGGTCGGTCCCGCGACTAGACCTCCAAAACTCTCACCAACTTGTGGGGACACACCGCACTTCCAGGATGAATGTAATTCTCTCTTGTGAGAATCTAGAATTAAAATCCATTGCTCAAATCTGTTGAACTTTTACGATAACAGTGAGATAAAATTCATCGCTTGGAGTTTCATAAGACTCCAACAATCTTTTCCTAAAAATACAGTGAAAACAGAATTTTTGAATATGTTTAAGGCAGAGATGCATATGATAAGCAAGGGGTTGAAAGGTTACTAAAGGTAGACCAGACTGCAAAGCTGAGCTTACAATTAGCTCAGTCAATTTTTTTATTAAATCGCAAAGTAGGCTTCAGTGGCCAAGTGACCTATTTTAAATTTCTTTGTAACAATATTCCATGAATCAAAGGTACTTTGATAATAGATTTATTCTGAACTTTGAAGTAGCTTAGACTCTTATACATTGTTCAGATTGGCTGGATAATGCAAATTACGATGGGTATATCTCCCATCGGGTTACTGGTGGCAGCAAGCAATATACTGTGTGATAGGTGAGTACAATTCAGTTGAATAAGATGCTGTCATATTTCGACATTGCAGGTTCAGATTTCTTTGACTTTTCTAGGGCACCAGGCAGATAAACTTCAACCAAGTACAGCCCAATCTGCAATTTCCTGAAACCTGTAGCTCTAGTTTAAATCATTGTCATCTCAAAGCTCTTAGTGCAGGCTGGCCTGGCAGAATTTTAATTGAGAAACAGATCCGGAAATTACTCGCTCAGTTCGTGTTTCTCTTCAGATGTTTAAGTCTGTCCCACATCTGAAAATATCCTGGCACAAAATAAATGGCTTACATTTTCCACTGACTTTAATTTGCTCAATCCAATGGCTTATTAAAACTGAGATATCCTATTAGACCCTTAGTACTTGCAATTGTCACTCCTACCCAATCACCACTTTCTATGCTATGCTAGCTGAACTTGGCTTAAAGTTTTATGCGCTAATTTCATTGATGCATGTGAAACCATTTTTCTGTTTAGGTTTGAGGGTCTAACTTGGTTTTCAGCACCCAGAGAGTGGCATGGCATGGAAACCATACCCCTTGGCCCAACTGGTCCATGTTGAGCAAGATGTCCCAAACAGGCCAGTGTTTGACCCATGGCCTTTTAAACCTTTCCAATCCATGCACCTATTGAACTGTCTTTTACAATTTGTTATTGTACCTGCCTCAGCCACTTTTTCCGGCAGTTCACTCTATCTATGCCCTCCATGATTTTTATATATACCTCTGTTTCCTAGGCTTCAGGAGAGTGTCACAGCTATAACAGCTTTTAGCTCTTGGGTAGAATAATCCACAAAATTCTAGATCATTTAGATCTGAATTGGTCAAATTTGTCAAGGTACATTGAGATATTAGGAAATTCATTGAAATATTTTTCCTGGCAGCAGTGTTTCCATTGTTGTTGAAATAAATAATGAGCTGATTTCAGTCAGTCCTCTAGCCTTTTCCCAAACCTAAGATATGATACCCTGGTCCCTTCTTTGTCACCATGGAGTAACACTCAGATCAATAGCATTACCATTTAGTTACTTTACTTCCAGGTTTTGTTTTCCCCACTTGCTTCCTTTTCCTATTTGTACTCCTCTATAACTCCCATACCAATCATCTGTGCACTTCAACCCTTTCCCAAAGGTTCTTTTTTTCTAGTATTTCAATCCTTCTGATGGAACAATTGCACTCTTTGGGGTGGCAATGTGGTGGTGGTGCAGTAACATCTTTTATGGTGTTATTTGTGGAATTTGACAACTTTCTTCCAGGGAAAGAAAATTTGGTTGATTTTTATAATGACATGCAATCTAACTCGTCTGACTTCCTGATATTTTTTGTGTCTGTTCTCCCTTGGGTCCAGTAAAAATTCTTCTCAGTCATTATTCCTAAGAAATATTGTATTCATCGAGTTTTGTCAAAGAAGCAGGTCCTTTGGCCCAGTCAAGTCCAATGCTGACCAACAATGATCTATTTACACTAATCTTATTTTTTCAATTCTCCCTTCTTTCTTATATCAGCTCCCCCAGATTCTACCATCCATCAACACACTAGAGCTAATTAACCCACCATTCTACATATCTTTGAGCCATGGGAAGAAATCGAAGAAACTGGAAAAACCCACATAGTCACAGAGAAATTGTGAACTCGACGCACACATAACCGGATGGCACGACTGAGCCCCAGCTGTGAGGCTTTCAGGCAGCAGTTTCACCAGTGTGCCATCCCATTTGTGTTCTGCAGTTCATAAAACTTTTATTACTCCACATTAAGGTGGCTTTTGACTCTGTCTTAAGGAACTTGATATTCTGCCCGCTTCTAACAACAGCCCTTCTTTGTCTTTCATATGAATAGCTAGATGACACTATGTGAATCGAGACAGGAGTTACTTTTTTGATTCTGTTCAGGAGTTTCAACTTACAATATAACTTTAAGGTTTTTTCACTATGCATCACCTGACGTCTGTTTATTAAGCTGTCTGTATTTGCCAGCTTATAGACTGCATCCTTCTGGGGTGAAGAGTGAGAAAAGATCTTTTGTGGCACAAATGTTGGGGAAGGCTCCTGGTATCCTACCCTTGCACTCTATTCCAATAATTTCCTTGTAGTGTCTACAGAGGTAAAATAAATCTCTAAGTTACTGATATATAAAGTTTCCCAAATTTCCATTTTTTGATACTTCAGCTTGTTGTTGCAGATTCAAGTATCTGCAGTCTTCTTGTGTCTCCTCATAATATTGCTTGTATAATGGCTTCCATGTATGACTTGATCATGCTTTTGCCTATGCCTCTGTGATGTGATATTAATACAATGTGATTTAATAAAAATTGTGTACAATCTCTTGCTTCATGGAACCTTTATCTTAAGTTGCTTTCATCTGAAAACCACATTCTTCACATTTTTTGCACTTTGTGTTTTGACAGTAAAGTTTAGAAACCTCTTGTCACTTTGCCATAAAATGATGTCTGTTCTCTCATTCAAGCGCTACCTCACTATCGTTAACATTTTCTTCTCATTTCTTTCCCTTCACATGGAAAGTTTCTATTTTGTAATTGTGCTTTGCATTAACCATAATTCTGACTTCTTCAATATTGCTAACCAGTAAATTTGCCTTATGATGAGACAAAATTCTTTTATAATGCTGCATAAGAAATGCTGTTTCCATGACAGCAGGATATTTTGGTAAAAATGCTGTGTTGGTGACTGGTTCGTAAACATTTTTTTGATATGTTCTGCATAGACTGAATCTCTATTGATGATTCATCCACATATGAAGGATCTCACACTACCTGTAATGTTCAGTGGATTTTCTACCGTTATAGGATCTGTCCTAAGAGCCTTTATTTTGTTTGTGGTGAATGATTGATTTGGATTTTATTACCTGTGATACGAGTAGAAGTTTTGTTGCTGTATTAAAAATGTGTGTATTTTTAATAGTTAGGAAATTAGAAATAAAGCGACTTAAATTTAACTTGGCTCAAATATTCCAAAAGTTGAACTATTTTTCTCAAATCTAACCAGTTTTATAGAGCTGCAACATTACTTTGTGGCTCTTGAACTCAATTCCCCAGACTGAAAAAGGCCAGCACATATGCCTTCTTAACCAGCCTATCAACTTGTACAGCAACTTTGAGGGTTCTATGGATGTGGACCCTAAGATCCCTCTGTTCCTCCAAACTGCTAAGAACCCTGCCATTAACCCTGTACTCTACCTTCAGGTTTGAAGTATATTCCTTCACATTTTTCCAGGTTGAACTCCATCTGCCACTTCTCAGTTGAGCTTTGCATCCTAACAATGTTCCATTGTAACCTTCAACAACCCTCTACACTATCCGCAGCACCACCACCCTCCATATCATCTGTAAACTTACTAACCCAACCTTCCATTTCCTCATTCAAGAGATTTATAAAAATCACGAAGAGCAGGCGTCCCAGACCACTTCCTTACGGAGCACCATTGGTCACTGACCTCCAGGCAGAATATTCTCCATCTACTACCACCCTCTGCCTTTTGTGGGCAAGCCAGTTCTGAATCCAGGCATCCAACTTTCCCTGGATCCCATGCTCCTGACCTTCTGAATGAGCCTACCACAGGGGATCTTGTCAAATGCCTTACTAAAATACATACATACCAGGTTCACTGCTCTATCTTTATCGATTTGTTTTGTCATATCCTTGAAGAATTCAGTCAGGCTTATGAGGCACAGCCTTCCTGTTTCAAAGCCAGGCTAACTATCCCTAATCAGACTAAGCTTCTTCAAATGCTCACAAATCCTGTCTCTTAGAATCTCCTCTAATAGTTTACCTACCAACTGATGTAAGTCTCACTGGTCCATAATTCCCAGGAGTATCCTTATTACCTTTCTTGAACAAAGTAATAGCATTTGCCAATCCAGTCTTCCGGTACCACTCCTGTAGCCAATGATGATGGAAAGATCATTGTCAAAGGTGCAGAAATCTCTTCCCTCACTTTCTATAGTAATCTGGGGTATATCCCATCCCAGGTATCAGGGGCAGAGTACTGACATGGATTGAAAATTGGCTGGCTGACAGAAAACAAAGAGTAGCGATTAATGGGTCCCTTTCGGAATGGCAGGCGGTGACCAGTGGGGTACCGCAGGGTTCAGTGCTGGGACCGCAGCTGTTTACAATATATGTTAATGATTTAGATGAGGGAATTAAAAGTAACATTAGCAAATTTGCCGATGATGCAAAGCTGGGTGGCAGTGTGAAATGTGAGGAGGATGTTATGAGAATGCAGGGTAACTTGGACAGACGGGGTGAGTGGGCAGATGCATGGCAGATGCAGTTTAATGTGGATAAATGTAAAGTTATCCACTTTGGTGGTAAGAACGGGAAGGCAGATTATTATCTAAATGGAGTCAAATTAGGAAAAGGGGAAGCACAACGAGATCTAGGTGTTCTTGTACATCAGTCACTGAAAGCAAGCATGCAAATGCAGCAGGCAGTGAAGAAAGTTAATGGCATGCTGGCCTTCATAACAAGGGGAATTGAGTAGAAGAGCAAAGAGGTCCTTCTGCAGCTGTACAGGGCCCTGGTGAGACCACACCTGGAGTACTGTACGCAGTTTTGGTCTCCAAATTTGAGGAAGGACATTCTTGCCATTGAGGGAGTGCAGAGTAGGTTCACAAGGTTAATTCCCGGGATGGCGGGACTGTCATATGTTGAAAGGTTGGAGCAACTGGGCTTGTATACTCTGGAATTTAGAAGGCTGAGAGGGGATCTTATTGAAACATAGATTATTAAGGGATTAGACACGTTGGAGGCAGGAAGCATGTTCCCGCTGATGGGTGAGTCCAGAACCAGAGGCCACAGTTTAAGAATAAGGGGTAGGCCATTTAGAACGGAGCTGAGGAAAAACTTTTTCACCCAGAGAGTGGTGGATATATGGAATGCTCTGCCCCAGAAGGTTGTGGAGGCCAAGTCTCTGGATGCTTTCAAGAAAGAGATGGATAGAGCTCTTAAAGATAGGGGAATCAAAGGTTATGGGGATAAGGCAGGAACTGGATACTGATTGTGGATGATCAGCCATGATCACAGTGAATGGTGGTGCTGGCTCGAAGGGCCAAATGGCCTACTCCTGCACCTATTGTCTATTGTCAGCCCCGGGGACTTATCTATCCCAATGTTTTTCAAAAGTTCCAGCACATCCTCTTTATAAATGTTGGCATGTTCTAGAAAATCAACCTGTTTTAAGCTGCCCTCAGATTTGTCACGGTTGCCCTCACTGGTGAATACTGAAGCAAAGTATTCATTAACGGCTGCCCCTACCTACAATTCCACTTACATATCTCCTCTTTTATACCTGATCAGTTGTATCCTCACACCAGTCATTCTTCTTTTCTTCATGTATATATGTAGAGCGCCTTGAGGTTTTCCTTAATCCCAATTACCAAGGTCTTCTCATGCCCTTTTCTAGCTCTGCTAAATCCATTCTTGAGCTCCTTCCCGGCTACCTTGTAGCTCTCTGGAATCCTGTCATGTCCTTGCTTCCTAAATCTTAAGTATACTTCTTTTTCCCTCTAGACAAAAGAAAGAAAGACATGAAAAAAGGCATCTCTTGATTCTTAGGGAGGTGGATTGGCTAAGACAAGAAAGGGTAGATAGAGCAAAATAGATTTATATCTTGAATGATCACAAGTAAGAGAGGCTGCTGTTAAAGAGAACAGATTAACTTCAAAGAATGAAGGAAAACCTTAAATGATAGTGACAAACTAGGTGGACGCTTTCAGGCAGATGTTATCAGAGTATTCTGGGTGAATAGTGGTGGTGTCTATTGTACATGGTATCCACTTCAGCTAATGTTTGGTGGCTGAGGGAATTAATGCTTATGATGGTTAATGGCCCACTAATCAAGCAAGCTGCTTGGTTCTGGCTATAATCAAGATTTTTAGAGTAACTGTTAGAACATTCTTAGAGACAAGTTTCCTTTTGACATCAAGGTACCATTTAACCAAATGTAGCGCCAAGGCATCTTGGTAAAACTTAACTCCAGTCATATTTCACACAAAGAAAAATGTTATTGTTGTTAGGAGTCATTAATCTCAGCCCTGCAATATCACTGCTGGAGTTTCATATGACAATTTCATTGCTTCATCAATTAGCACTTTTTCATTATAAGGTCAGAAGTAAGGATGTTCACATATAAGGTTCATATCTCTGTCAGTGCAAGAGAAGCCGCTGGAGAGGATTCTTACAGATTAGATTTATGACCGTTTGGAGAATCATGGCCTAATTAGAGACAGTCAGCGTGGCTTTGTGTGGTGTTTACTAACTTGATTTAGTTTTTTGAGGAGCTGATGAAGGTAGTCGAAGATAAATGTGGATGTGGTCTGCGTGGATTTTAGTAGTGCTTGACAGGATCCCTTGTAAGATCATAAAATATAGGAGCAGAATTGGGCTATTTGGTCCATCAAGTCTGCTCCACCATTTCATCATGGCTGAAGAAATATGGGAGGTTCATCTAGAAGATTAAGATGCATGGGATCTATGGAAATTTGACTGTGTGGATTCAAAATTGCCTAACCCATATAAAACTGAATGTAGTGGTCAATGGGACTTACTCTGGCTGGAGCTCTGGGACTTGTGGTATTCTACACTAGGACAGGATACTGTTGCTGAAGACCCTTGGTATGAATATAGAATTCTTCAACTTCTGGTAATTCCCTCCCCCTCCCGTCCCCTATCCCTATTTCACTCTGCCTCCTCCCCCAGCTGCCTATCACCCCCCTCATGGTTCTGCCTCCTTCTACTACCCATTGTGTTTTCCCCTATTCCTTCTTCACCTTTCCTGCCTATCACCTCCCTGCTTCTCCTCCCCCACCCCTTTGTCTTTCCCCTTACTGGTTTTTCACCTGGAACCTACCAGCCTTCTCCCTCCCATCATCCCCCACCTACTTTATAGGGCCTCTGCCCCTTCCCTCTTCAGTCCTGACGAAGGGTTGCGGCCCGAAATGTTGATTGATCGTTTCTACTGATGCTGCCCGACCTGCTGAGTTTCTCCAGTGTTGCTCTAACTAGAGTCTGTTGCGTGTGCTTGTGTGGCACTGTGATTCGAGCAAACATTTTTTAAATACAGTCAGTTTCATGTGTTTGTGTTCGAGTCGCAGTGATTTTTGTCACTGATAGTTGGTGAGAAATAAGCGGTAAGAGAATTTAGAAATGTTTTGCTCGCTACAGTTTCAAGTATTCAGGCTTGGAAATGCCAGAAATGGCCAGGAGGGAAAATCAAACAATTTCACTACTTCACCAAGTTCAACATCCTGGCATACCATTTCAACAGGCGGGCTAGACCGGGTGGCAGGTTCCATACCCTGGTAAGATAGGGACGTGCCTGTCTCACCACGCGAAGTCAGCTGCGGCATACTGGGCAGATGAATGAGATCCAGTGGCCAGGAAGGCAGTTCTGCAATGCTTCATGGAGAACAAAGGGTGTGACGAGGCACAGAAGAAGTCATGGTCATCCACTACAACCACAGAAAACCCAGGTGTGACGACTACTTGCACCACTGGACCTGGACTTCTGATGTTAAGAGAGTTTAACTGCCCTGGTGCAACTGCTTTTCCACTTTAAAAACTCTCCCACACAGGTTTCCTATGATCGTTGGATATGCCGGCCAACCACATTGGTAGTGTTTTGATAGTGTTCTAATTTGTTCCGTATTTCATTTAAGTACATAATTTGTTACTCGGTTAAATGATGGTTTGTCTTTTTTTATATACCTTTTAAACTATTTCATTGAAACTTCAGCTAATTGGGGCAGCTGCTTAACTGGGCCAAAATGTACTGGTCCCAATGTGTCCCAATTAACTGGAATCCACTTTATCTGAGAAGCTAAAATCAACATTGCATAATAATAATGAAATTACTGAAATTAACTTGGATAAGGAAAATATAACTACTTGCTTTTCTCTTGAAAGCCAGGTTCTGCTATTTCAGTGGAGTGATTATGGTGAATTTAACCTGGTTCAGCTCAAGATACAGGTTTCTCAATCTGCGGACTCTGTAACCTGTAGAATCACTATCCAGTTGGCTTCCTTAAGGTGACCTGAATTCCAAAACATTCCGATTCTCTAGAACGCAGCGGCATCTATTCTTGTATTAAAGACCCTCATCCTTCAAATGGTCCACCTCTGCTCCATCCATTCCATCATAATGTGACTAACGGTTAGGGAGATCGGTACCAGTTCTGGATATGATGACTAGTGCTTTTTGTTAAGAGTTTAAACTAGAATGGCAGGGAGATGAGAACCTGAGTAGAGCAGTTAGGGAGACAGGGAAAACAAGTGCAGAAGCAGGAAAATCAAGAATGAAAGGCAGGTAAAGTGAATAAAAATGAAAAAGCCAAGTCTTAAAATTGAGTATATTAATGTGCAAAACATTTGTAACAGGGTAGATAGGCAAGTGGCATAAACTTATTATCTGATAGCCATTGGCAACACATGGTTTAAAATGATCAAATTTTCAGTGTTATTGAACCTTTAGGATAAGCAGGTGGAAAGGAAAAGATGGACTTGGTTTAATCTCAGAAGATGTTGAGGCCATTTTGGTTAAGTTTAAAAAAAAGCAAAGAAAATTGGTAATAGTGTGTAGGTCCCCAAATAATAGTTGAAGAGGGTACTGCGTATGTTAACAAGTGGAGGCATATAAAAAGAGCGGTGAAATAATTATGGGAGACTTTAATCTTTATGTAGATTGAATTGGTAAAATTCAGAGTGGTGGAGCTATGCGAACAAATTCATTCAGCATATTCAGGATAGCTTCCCTGAGTAATGGAATGAACAGAGACCCCTGAGTGGATGAAACTTGGGAAAGTATGAGGAACAATGTAAAGGCAAGAGAATTAAGTGTAGCCCCCCTGACCAGCCTCAGGGTCGCTCGGCTCGCTGTCGTCTAGGGAAACAGCCCTCAGCCCCACCAAACTGGGTAATTAGTTTGTGTGGGTGCTGTGTGATGTACCCCACCCCGCCCAAATAACAGACAATACACCAGATACAATTGACTGATTTACAGTTTATAGATATTACTGGAACTATATAATTAATAGAGAATAAAATATAAAAGGAAAATAAAAGGCGCCACACTTATCACAGTTCAATCTCCTTGTGCACAAACAGTTGGAGTTCAGGACCCTTCTTCTTCACCCTGCGACCTCTCGGACCACCTCGACTGGCCACCTGGGACCAACAATGGTGGTCAACCAGATGCTGCACACGAGCCCGTCTCCGTCTCCTCTCCTTGCCGAACACCCTGCTCGGGGTCCGACCCCGTTAGCGGACTCACGGCACCTGGTCCAGCCTCTGTCTCTCTCTCTCTCCCGCCTTCTGCCCCAAAACCCCGCGCATACAATATCTTGCAGATACACCAAAAACATAACAACTATTGCAATTTGTTCATAACATCTTCTTATCAGTAACGTGATTCAAACAAACTGCTAGGGGGAAGGACTTTCTCAGCAGTTAACATAACAAAGAAGCCCTTTCAATTATAACATAACAAAGAAGCCATTTTAATTAGACTACGCAGTGACATAAAAAAAAGAAACCCTTACATAAGCAAATATTATGAAGAAATACAGCATGCAAACATGATAACCACCAAAACCCTTTTACATCAGTTCTGCACCTATTCCAATTTTATTCGACTAACGCTCCTCTACGTCAATCCTACAGTATACCCCATTTTAATTGCTCCCTTCCCCATCTTCTTCCAGATTCTACCATTCACCTACACACTAAGAACAATTAATATTGACCAATTAATGTATCAAACTATGCAATTTTAGTGACGTGGGAGGATAGCTGCATACCTGGAGGAAACTCATACAGGCCACAGGTAAAACATTCATTCTTCATATAGTCAGCATCAGTGGTTAGGGTTGAACCTGGATCACTGGCAGACTGTGAGACAGTGGCTCTATCTGCCACACCGCTATGCCACCTTAATATGTTTTGCATCAGTCTTTATAGTGAAAAAGTACCACAAATATCCAAAAAACAAGGAGAAATTAAATATGAAAACACTGGAGAAATGATATTAGGCATACTAATGGAGCCTGGTTGATAAATCCCCTCAAGCAGATGGATGTAGGTTAAGATCCTAAAAAAGAGTTGCTGGAATAGTTCTGGAGCAAAAAAAAATCTGCTGGAGGAATCCAATGGGCCAAGCAGAATCTGTGGGTGGTGGTGGTGAGAAGAGGGGAGGAATTGTAGACGTTCTGGCTTGCAACCCTGTATTAAGGCCTGTGTTTAGCTTAAAAAAAAAAGAAATTATATAACGAGTTTCCTCAAAATGGATTGATTAGATTAGCTGCTATCATTAGCAGAAAGAGTGGTCATTTTAGTAATTTCAGTGTTACTATTTCATTCTAATCTCTCACATTAGTATACTCTGCAACCTTATTTACATAGCAGGAGCATATCTCAGTTATATAAAAGATCCAACCTGATACAGTAGGACACATCTCCGTATTCATGGAGTTTGCATGTACTCCCAGTGACCTTATTGATCTTCTCTGAGTGCTCTGGTTTCCTTCCTTATCCCAAAGTCTTGCTGGTAAGTTAGCTAGCTACTGTAAATTATCCCAATTTGTAAACGGTACATGATCCTTTACTGCAAAAGAATTGATAGGCATTTGAGAGAGTGGAGTGTAGCACTACAAGGACATTGGAGGATGGGAATGGGATTGATGTGATTGCTCTGTTCAGAACTGTCATGGCTCTATTGGGCTGGATGGCCTCTCATGTGTAATTTACATCTATTTTGTGTTTTAATGCAAATGAAGTGTAATATGTTCATTCTATCCCCTTTGTTAACTGCTTCCGTAATGTTGGCCCATGCTGTTCTGGATGTTACTAAACTGTTCTGGCCTGAAACAGAAGAAGTCAAGGTAACAATTGAGCAAAATCAAATTGGAAGGAATGCAAGTCTCGTTTTTATTTGCAATGATTTTTGAAGCTGAAATGCAAAAAAATAATCACCAGGATGAAACTTTACTGCAATATGTCATCATTCAACATTTTTCTTGTACCCTTCAGCTCAAATATAGTTTGCATTTTAGTTTGCTGGTTGTGTGAACTGATAATGGAGAGCAAGAGTAATGAGATACATGGCCCTTTGTGCAGGAAAAGGGGCGCTAGATATAGCTCATGACTTTTTATGGCATTTTAAGATTAAGAAAGGTACAACAAAACAATTATGAGGAGAATAAATGTAATCAAGTTTTGCAGAATGAGAGAAAACAATGAGGAAAAGATAGATTGGATAAAGAGATAAAACTGAAACTGAATAGTGAGGTACCTGTAAGTATTTGGTTCCTAATTAACAGTTTGCTCAGTGTTGATAGAGACTCAAAACTTTGATATGTTTTGTATCTGGGCTGACATTACATTAATAGTTACCATGCTATTAAATTGGCACTTGCCTTGTTACTTATGACTTTCTGCACTGAGTTTTAACAGGCATAATGTACAATTCCACAAATAATAGAGAGATTGAAAATGAAAAACCATTTGTCAACAACATATGGCAGAGCAATGTAAATCAGTGTACAAGTTCTGGAGATTCATGTATACTACTTTTCATGCATATTACTTTTTTCCTGTGAATTGGTAGTTGATTTGTGTTAGTAGAGATAGATTATATGATGAACAAACAATCTTTTTCTTGGGGGGGATATGGTTTATACAAATTTTTAACTGTTGTGATGCATAATGGATTGTCTTACATGTGTTTTTTAATCTGTAGTGAAGTAAATAACTTTATAGAGGCTGCCTGCATAGGGGCTGCTGCTTCAATCTTTTTGGTGGCAAACATTGCTGTTCATCTTACTGTGTTTCTGTCACTCCTAGCTTTTGTTGGCACTGCACTTTCTTGGGTAAGAAACATAATGATGAGCCTGACTTCAGTTTTGAAGTAATTTTCATTTTTATTCTTATGCCTTTCTTAAGCTTGTATCTTGAGGTACTGGATTGTTTACATAGAAATGATTAATTACAGAAAAGGTAATGTTGGTTTAGGAGTAAATGAATATGCAAATGTTTAATTAAATGTCACCATTCCAAATATATATGTACTTTAGATATGAACTTCTCATAGAGTCTTCTGATAGACAGATTACCCAAAAATTTAACAGGTATTTAGGTTATTATGGGTTTGAGCATTCTAATCATAAATCTGGAAATTTGCTTTTACAATTTGATTCCATTGATGCCTCTACTTAGCATTACTGACTGAGGATGGATTTCCAACCCCTCATAGAATATACTCCTAAAATAATGCCCTATTTGATTTTCTTCTGGAAAGTACTGCAGTAGTCTGGGATCTGATTGTTAATAAATCTTGATGGTCTATATTTAGTCCCGAATGTGAGGCAAGAATCCTGGATGCAAGCAGGATGTGTGGCCTGAGCTAGTGGTGTAGAGTGTGGTCAGGATGTGTGGCCTGAGCTAGTGGTGTAGAGTGTGGTCAGGATGTGTGGCCTGAGCTAGTGGTGTGGAGTGTGGTCAGGACCGTGGGCCAAGTGTGTGGCTCATGAAGACTCCCTACATCTTATGTAATTTAATTTACAGAGCAGCCTATCATGTGGAATCTTGTCAAAAGGCTTGCTGAAGCCCAAATGTATTACATGTACTGCCTTTCCCCCATTAATTTTAGTTACTTCTCCAAAAAACTCAGTCAAATCGGTGAGGTGATCTCTCATGTAGAAAGCCTTGCTACTCCCGAATCAATCCCTGTGTTTTCAAATGCATGTGTTCCTTATCCCTCAGACTCCCTCAACAAACCTGAGGTTTATTGGTCTGTGGTTTTTCTTGCAACCATTCTTAAATAAGGGCAGAACATTAGCCATCCTCCAGTTTTCTGCTACTTCACCCATTGTTAACAAAGATACAAATATCTCTGCAAGTGACCATGTAATTTCTTCTCTAGCTTCTCAGAAAGTTTTTGGATATACCTGATCAGGCCCTGAAGATTTATCCACCCATTTGCATTTTAAGATTCCAGCACCTCACCCACTGTAATGTAGGCTATTCTCAAGAGATTTCCATTAACTTTTCCAAGTTCTCTAATCTTCAATTACTTATCCACAGTAAAAACAGAGGAAATATTTTCACTGAGGACTTAGCTGATCTCCTACTGATCCACACATAGATTTCCACTTCAGTTCTTGAGGAGCCCTAATCTCTCCCTAGTAACTCACTTTTGCTTAAAATACTTACAAAATTCTCTTTGGATCTTCCTTAATCATCTCTTTCAAAACTATCTTAGTCCCCCTTTTCGCCTGTCTGATTTCCTTAAGTGTACTCCTACATCCCCTGTACTCTTCCAGGGATTCACTTGATCCCAGCTACTTTTACCTCACCTGTACCTCCTATTCCCTAACTTTATTTCCTTGGCTACTGTTGAGGTTTGGAACAACACGGATCAGGAATGTGGGTCGCTTTATGGCTTGAGCTGGGATTTGGGGTACATTAACATTTACTGCTCCTTTAAATTCCCTGAGTTCACTGGAAAATTTATTATACTCTATGTAACATATAGAAGAAGTGCATCTTGGTGTTAATTGGAGGGACATCTTAAGGAGTCCAGAAAATGGGCAAGCCTGGTATTTCCAAGTCCCAAGAATATTGGATTGTCAGAGTTTTACTATGCTACTAAAATGACTAGTTTTGTTAGAGTAGCCATAAAGATGAGGTAGAGGGCCTGTAAAAACAAAAGTAGTTTGCTTTTCAAATACTTAAAGGGGGCTATGTTTTAGCAAAGACCATATTAGAATGGTAATTAAAAGACTGCTGGAAGAGCTCAGCAGGTCAAGCAGCACCTGGAGGCAGAGGGACAGTTGACATTTCCATTCGGGACCCTGCATCAGCACTGAGTATGTAGAGAGAAAATGGCCAGTCTACAGAGTGAAGTTGGTGAAACCAGATGAGAGGAGGATGACGGGTAGATGGGGTCAGGTGAGGGAGGGGTGAGAGTTGAGGCAGGCTCGTTGAGAAAAGTGGAAACAAGTAAGGAAAACAAATAGGCAGATGCAGCCAGGAGGAGAAAGGAAATACAGCAACAGAGAGCTGAGGGTGATAAGACTATAAGACATAGGAACCGAATTAAACCATTTGGCCCTTCGAATCTTCTCTGCCTTTTGATCATGATTTATTTATTTTCCCTCTTGCCCCCATTCAAGGAGGAGGAGGAGAAGATGGCGGCGCGACACAGCACGCGTGGCCTCTCTGGTGAATGATATCTGTAATCTGTCAAGTAGGGACCGTGCACAATTCTGATCTGATGGAGACAGATGTGAGAGTACGGAGGAACATCTGGAGAAACTTCTGAAATGCCCGCTTCGCTGCCGCTGCTACTGTGTGGTAACCGGAATCTCCGGAGCAGAAGGCCCTGAAATCCTCGGCTTTGCTTGTTTCAGCGGCCGGGGCTAGGTCGAAGGCTCTTGGCAGAGGATGGCGCTCGGGATGCTGTATTGAAGGCTCGAAGTTTTACAATAGACAATAGACAATAGGTGCAGGAGTAGGCCATTCAGCCCTTCGAGCCAGCACCGCTATTCGCTGTGATCATGGCTGATCATCCACAATCAGTATCCAGTTCCTGCCTTATCCCCATAACCTTTGATTCCCCTATCTTTAAGAGCTCTATCCATCTCTTTCTTGAAAGCATCCAGAGACTTGGCCTCCACAGCCTTCTGGAGCAGTGTGTTCTATACATCCACCACTCACTGGGTGAAAAAGTTTTTCTTCAACTCCGTTCTAAATGGCCTACCCCTTATTCTTAAACTGAGGCCTCTGGTTCTGGACTCACCCATCAGCGGGAACATGCTTCCTGCCTCCAGCGTGTCCAATCCCTTAATAATCTTATACGTTTCAATAAGATCCCCTCTCAGCCTTCTAAATTCCAGAGTATACAAGCCCAGTTGCTCCAATCTTTCGACATATGACAGTCCCATCATCCCGGGAATTAACCTTGTGAACCTACGCTGCACTCCCTCAATAGCAAGAATGTCCTTCCTCAAATTTGGAGACCAAAACTGCACACAGTACTCCAGGTGTGGTCTCACCAGGGCCCTGTACAGCTGCAGAAGGACCTCTTTTCTCTTATACTCAATTCCCCTTGTTAAGAAGGCCAGCTTGCCATTAGCTTTCTTCACAGCCTGCTGTACTTGCATGCTTGCTTTCAGTGACTGATGTACAAGAACACCTAGATCTTGTTGTACTTCCCCTTTTCCTGACTTGACTCCATTTAGATAATAATCTGCCTTCCTGTTCTTACCACCAAAGTGGATAACCTCACATTTATCCACATTAAACTGCATCTGCCATGCATCTGCCTACTCACCCAGCCTGTCCAATTCACCCTGCATTCTCATAACATCCTCCTCACTTTTCACACTGCCACCCAGCTTTGTGTCATCGGCAAATTTGCTGATGGTACTTTTAATTCCCTCATCTAAATCATTAATATATACTGTAAACAGCTGCAGTCCCAGCACTGAACCCTACGGTACCCCACTGGTCACTGCCTGCCATTCCGAAAGGGACCCATTAATCGCTACTCTTTGTTTTCTGTCAGCCAGCCAATTTTCAGTCCATGTCAGTACTCTGCCCCCAATACCATGTGCCCTAATTTTGGCCACTAATCTCCTATGTGGGACTTTATCAAAGGCTTTCTGAAAGTCCAGGTACACCACGTCCACTGGCTCTCCCTTGTCCATTTTCATAGCTACATCTTCAAAAAATTCTAGAAGATTAGTCAAGCACGATTTCCCCTTCGTAAATCCATGCTGACTCAGACCGATCCTGTTACTGCTATCCAGATGTGTCATAATTTTATCTTTTATAATTGACTCCAGCATCTTTCCCACCACCGACGTCAGGCTAACTGGTCTATAATTCCCTGTTCTCACTCTTCCTCCCTTCTTGAAGAGATGGACGACATTAGCCACCCTCCAATCCACTGGAACTGATCCTGAATCTATAGAACATTGGAAAATGATTACCAATGCATCCATGATTTCTAAAGCCACCTCTTTAAGTACCCTGGGATGCAGACCATCGGGTCCCGGAGACTTATCAGCCTTCAGACCCAACAGTCTATCCAACACCATTTCCTGCCTAATATAAGTTTCCTTCAGTTCATCCATTACCCTAGGTCCTTTGGCCACTATTATATCTGGGAGATTGTTTGTGTCTTCCCTAGTGAAGACAGATCCAAAGTACCTGTTCAACTCGTCTGCCATTTCCTTTTTCCCCATAATAAATTCACCCATTTCTGTCTTCAAGGGCCCAATTTTGGTCTTAACTATTTTTTTCCTTTTCACATACCTAAAGAAGCTTTTACTATTCTCCTTTATATTCTTAGCTAGTTTACCTTTGTACCTCATTTTTTTCTCCGAGTATTGCCTTTTTAGTTGCCTTCTATTGCTCTTTAAAAGCTTCCCAATCCTCCGGCTTCCCACTTGTCTTTGCTATGTTATACTTCTTCTCTTGTATTTTTATACTGTCCATTACTTCCCTTGTCAGACACGGCCTCCCCTTACTCCCCTTAGGATCTTTCTTCCTCTTTGGAAGTTTTCAGATGGACAGACTCGGTGTCAGCTGCTTCCAAGGCATCGGCAGTTGTCAGTGCCTTGGAGGTTTATGGCAAGAAATTTCTCCCCTTTGCTGCCTGCTATCAGGGACTCGGGAGTCGATCGGTACTTGAGAATTTTTTTTGACCGTGCCCATGGTCTGTTCTTTATCAAATTATGGTATTGCTTTGGTACTGCTGTAACTATATGTTATAATTATGTGGTTCTGTCAGCGTTAGTCTTTGGTTTGTCCTGTTTTCTGTGATATCACTCTGGAGGAACATTGTATCATTTCTTAATGCATGTATGCATTTCTAAATGACAACAGAAGAGGACTGAGTGTTCTCATAATCTAAAAAAACTGCCTTTCCCCATAACATTTGACGCCTTTACTAATTAAGAACCTATCAGCCTCTGCTTTAATACACCCAATGATTTGTGGTTGAGTCCACTAGGGGCTCAGCTATTCTGGATTGGGTGTTGTGTAATGAACCTCATTTGATTAGGGAGCTTAAGGTAAAGGAACCCTGAGGAGGCAGTGATCATAATATGATAGAATTCACCTTACAATTTGAGAGGGAGAAGCTAAAGTCAGATGTATCAGTTTCCCAAGCATCTTCTCCCTAGTAGTGGCAACTTCACTCACTTCTGCTCCAACACTCTCAAATTTCAAGCATGCTGCTAGTGTCTTCCACAGTGGAGTAAAGGGAATTACAGAGACATGAGACAGGAGCTAGCCAAAGTTGATTGGAAGGGGACGCTAGTAGGGATGACAGCAGAGCATCAATGGCTGGAGTTTTTGGGAACAATCTGGAAGTCACAGGTTAGATACAACCCAAAGATGAAGAGTATTCTAAAGGCAGGATAAAGCAACTGTGGCTGACAAGAGAAGTCAAAGCCAGCATGAAGCCAAAGAGAGGGCATACAATAGAGCAAAAATTAGTGGGATACTGGTGGATTGGAAAGCTTCTAAAAGCCAACAGAAGGCAACTAAAAATGTCATAGAACCATAGAACATTACAGCACAGAAACAGGCCTTTTGGCCCCTCTTGGCTGTACCGAATCATTTTTCTGCCTAGTCCCACTGACCTGCACCTGGACCATATCCCTCCATACACCTCTCATCTATGTACCTGTCCAAGTTTTTCTTAAATGTTAAAAGTGAACCCGCATTTACCACTTCATCTGGCAGCTCATTCCACACTTCCACCACTCCCTGTATGAAGAAGCCCCCCACCCCCAATGTTCCCTTTAAACTTTTCCCCCTTCACCCTTAACCCATGTCCTCTGTTTTTTTCTCCCCTAGCCTCAATGAAAAAAGCCTGCTTGCATTCACTCTATCTATACCCATCATAATTTTATATACCTCTATCAAATCTCCCCTCATTCTTCTACCTCCAGGGAATAAAGTCCTAACCTGTTCAACCTTTTTCTGTAAATTAGTTTCTCAAATCCCGGCAACATCCTTGTAAACCTTCTCTGCACTCTTTCAACCTTATTAATATCCTTCCTGTAATTTGGTGACCAAAACTGAACACAATACTCCGAATCTGGCCTCACCAATGCCTTATACAACCTCTCCATAACATTCCAACTCTTATACTCAATACTTTGATTTATAAAGGCCAATGTACCAAAAGTTCTCTTTACGACCCTATCTACCTGAGATGCCACTTTCAGGGAATTTTGTATCCGTATTCCCAAATCCCTCTGTTCTACTGCACTCCTCAGTGCCCTACTACTTACCTTGTATATTCTACCTTGGTTAGTCATTCCAAAGTGCAATACCTCACACTTGTCTGTATTAAACTCCATCTGCCATTTTTCAGCCCATTTTTCCAGCTGGTCCAAATCCCCCCGCAAGCTTTGAAAACCTTCCTCACTGTCCACTACACTTCCAATCTTTGTATCATCAGCAAATTTGCTGATCCAATTTACCACATTATCATCCACATTTTTGATATAGATGACAAATAACAATGGACCCAGCACTGATCCCTGTGGCACACCACTAGTCACAGGCCTCCACTCAGAGAAGCAATCCTCCCCTACCACTCTCTGGCTTCTTCCATCGAGCCAATGTCTAATCCAATTTACTACCTCTCCATGTATACCTAGCGACTGAATCTTCTTAACTAACCTCCCATGCAGGACCTTGTCAAAGGCCTTACTGAAGTCCATGTAGACAACATCCACTGCCTTCCCTTCATCCACTTTCCTGGTAACCTCCTCGAAAAACTCTAGCAGATTGGTTAAACATGACCTCCCATGCACAAAGCCATGTTGACTCTCCCTAATAAGTCCCTGTCTATCCAAATACTTGTAGGTCCTATCTCTTAGTACTCCTTCCAATAATTTACCTACTACCGACATCAAACTTACCAGCCTATAACTTCACAGATTACTTTTAGAGCCTTTTTTAAACAACGGAACAACATGAGCTATCCTCCAATCCTCCGGCACCTCACCTGTAGATACCGACATTTTAAATATATCTGCCAGGGCCCCTGCAACTTCAACACTAGTCTCCTTCAAGGTCCGAGGGAATACCCTGTCAGGTCCTGGGGATTTATCTACTCTGATTTGCCTCAAGATAGCAAGCACATCCTCCTCTTCAATCTGTATAGGTTCCATGACCACACTACTTGTTTGCCTTATTTCTGTAGACTCCATGCCAGTTTCCTTAGTAAATACAGACTTAGTAAATACATAATGAAGGGAAAGATGGAATACGAAGGTAAACTAGCCAATAATATTAAAGGTGATACCAAATGTTTCTTCAGATATATGAAGATTTAAAGAGAGGTGAGATAGATATTGGACCACTGGAAATTGATGCTGGAGAGGTAGTAATGAGGGGCAAGGAAATGGTGGAGGAACTGAATAAGTATCTTGCATCAATCTTCACTGTGGAAGACACTGGCAATATGCTTGAAATTTGAGAGTGTCGGTGCAGAAGTGAAATACGTTGCCACTAAAGAAGGAGAAGGTGCTGGGGAAACTGAAAAGGGCTGAAGTTAGGTAAATCACCTGGACCAGATGGCCATAGTAATGATCTTTCAAGAATCAATAGATTCTGGCATGGTTTTTGAAGATGAAAAGTTGCAAATATTACTCCACTCTTCAAGGGAAAGAGGCAGAAGAAAAGATATTATAAGCTAGTTACTCTGACCTCAATGGTTAGGAAGATGCTGGGGTTGATTGTCAAGTGTGTCGTTTTTTTTTAAAGGAAAAATCTTGCCTGACAAATCTGTTGGAATTCTTTGAAGAAATAACAAGCAGAATAGACAAAGGAGAGTCGGTGATTTTCAGCAAACCTTTGACAAGGTGCAACACATGAGGCTGCTTAACAAGTCAAGAACCCAAGGTATTACAGGAAAGATACTAGTATGGATAGAACATTGGCTGATTGCTAGGAAGCAAAGAGCGGGAAAGGGAGCCTTTTCTGGTTGACTGCTGGTGATTAGTGGTGGTGTTCCACAGGGTCTGTGTTGGGACTGCTTCTTTTTGTGTTATACGTCAATGATTTGGATGAAGAAATTGATGGCTCTGTGGCCAAGTTTGTGGACAATATGAGGACAGCTGGAGGGGCAGGTAGTGTTGAGGAAGTAGAGAGGCTGCAGATGGACTTAGACAGATTAGGAGAATGGGCAAAGAAGTGGCAGATAGAAAACATTGTCGGGAAGTGTATGGTCATGCACTTTGGTAGAAGAAATAAAAGTGTAAGCTATTTTCTAAATGGAGGAAAGTTCAAAACTCTGAGGTATTTTCAGCCACAATTCAGTGATGCCCACTGCGTCATACATTTGACAAAATCGAACTGTGCTACAAGTTCATCTGCCTTATTTCACATGCTGTGTGCATTTAAATATAACAGTTTCAGTCCTGTATTCATCACCCCTTACAGTTTTGTTCCCCTTTTACATAGCAACTCATCCCGTTAACTGAAATTTTGCCTTATCATCAGCCAATCCTTGCTAGCAGTCTCACTACACACTGTCTCTGTTTGGAGACCGACTGTCCAATCTTCAGCCCTATCACTCTGGTTCCCATCCCTCTGTTTAATTGTTTTTAACCCTCCCAAACAGCACCAGCAAATCTATCCGCAAGGATATTGCTTCTCCACAGGTTCAGATGTAACTATTCCCTTTTGTACATGTCGTACCTTCCCCAGAAGAGATCTCAATGATCCAGAAATCCGAATTCTTGTCCCCATCACCAGCTTCTCAGCCATGCATTATCTGCCAAATGCTCCTATTCTTACCCTCAGTGGGGTGTGGCACAGGCAGCAAGCCAGAGATTACTACCCTGATGGTCCTGCTTTTCAACTTTCTACTTAACTCCCTAAAATCTCTCTTCAGGACCTCCCCACCTTTCCCACTAACGTCATTGGTGCCAATACGTACCCAGACTTCTGGCTGCTCCCCCACCCCCTTTGGAATGCCATGGACCAGATTTGAGACATCCCTGACCCTAGCATCTGAGGGCAACATATAATATCTGGATGTCTCTTTCACATCCAGATAATCTTGTCTCTATTCCTCTAACTATGGAATCTCCTCTCACTACTTGAGTCCTCATCATCTCTGTCTTTCTGAGCCATAGTGCTAGAGACCTGGTTGCTGTGGCTCCCACCCAGTAGGTCATCCTCTCAACAGTATCCAAAATGATATACGTACTATTGAGGGGAATGGCCATATGGGTAGTCTGTACTGGCTGCTCATTCTCACTGCTCTAAATGTGCCCTAACAGATGAGGAATGAAGAATAAAGATGGAGAAGAAGAAACTTACCAGATATTTACCTCACTGAAGCCCGATGAGCAAAAGCTAAAGCCTCCCCATTCAAACACTGGTCCATTCACACAATGGCCATGCTGCTTGCCCCTGCCTTATTTTTATTTGCCCCTGCTAATGAAGGCTGTTCACCGATTGGGCACAGACCAAACTCCAAAAACTGCCATGAAACACTGCCTTTTTAATCTTCAATTGCGGACTTATGTGAAGTTATCTCTCCTTCTCACGCCTTCTCCATTCTACTTTCCCCATGTACCTCGCCTTCCTATGAACAGTTTATAACGATTAAAGTAACCTTCTGAAAACATTTGGTATAACCACCCCAATCGATATAACTCTGGTGCGAATCACTGCCTGACTCAATATTCACATGAGTGTGATCCCACAGAACTGTAACCTTACCATGGCCATCATTACCTTAAGGGAGTTCAATAATTGGACCTAAAGACTGACCTATGATTATTCTCTTTGGATACTAGATAATGTCACCTTTAGAATTTTATTGCATAGGAACTGTACCTTTCCTGACCATGTTCATCCTCTACATACACCCTGCACTCAGTCTTTCTCTCACAGTCCTGTACTGATGAGGACCCATCTACAAAAATGTTTGAATAGGATTCTTCATTTGTTTGTCTTTGTTTTTGGATATTGCTTTCTGATCTCCTTCCAACTTCTGACTTATTCTTTTGATACAAGTGGTCCCTTGGGATCATTTGCTATCATATCCTGACGCCTATGCATTTCTCCAGTACAATGAATACTATCTGTAAGAAAGGTAGAAACTATAATATCCTTCACAACTACATCCCAACCTGCCGTGCCAAGGCTGACTGACCAAGACATTTTAATATAAGCTAGATACATGTGTGCTTTCATTTGTAATTTACATTACATACTCTATGATTGCAACAAAAGTTATTTTTCCAAAGAAACTCAATCTCAAAATCAATAAGCCAAAAGTCTTGAGCAACCTGTTTTATGTTCTGTAAAAAGAAAGCAGTCTTGTTAGTAAAGGCAACTTTTAGGATTGCTTCCCAAATACTGCAATCTTCCAAAATGTTAATTTCAAATTTCCAATTGTCCACCAGTGAACAGTTTCCCAGAATGCCCGTTTCCCTCTGAAATGTGATATCCAGATGAGAGATGCACAGATTTCCATCTCCTTTACCTATATCCAATATGGCCTGTGTGGCGTCTGAGTCTCTCTCTAAACCCAATTCCACAGAGAGCAGATAAAAAAACAAACTAAAAACAGACAAGACAAACAATAATCCATGCTTGTACTTTTCTTCCTTCAGAGCCTTCGCATGTAACTACAAAACTTAAAATAAATAGTTAAATCCCACTTTGAAACATTTTTCAAAAACAAAGGAAAAAGCAATTCAGCTAGGTGGGGGCCCCAACACATTAACACATTCACACAGCCTCTTAAAAACCAAGAGCTCCTGCAAATTCACTTCAGAGTAGCAAAATATTTCAATTCATCACCTTTTCCCTCTGAAACACAGGATTAATTCAAACTTCCTCTCAATATTGATTGAGCAAACACAGAACAGCCTTTGAGCAACAGACATCAAAGTTGCTGGTGAACGCACCAGGCCAGGTAGCATCTCTAGGAAGAGGTACAGTCAACGTTTCAGGCCGAGACCCTTCGTCAGTCCTGATGAAGGGTCTCAGCCCGAAACATCGACTGTACCTCTTCCTAGAGATGTTGCCTGGCCTGCTGTGTTCACCAGCAACTTTGATGTGTGTTGCTTGAATTTCCAGCATCTGCAGAATTCCTCGTGTTTACAGAACAACCTTTGCTCACACTCTCACATGCACATACACACTCTCGCATGCACATACACACCCTCTCTCAAGTGAACTCACAAGTGGCCGCACTTCACACAATTGAAGCATACAAAGCATTCATGCTTTAAACTATCTCAGAAAACAACTTGCCCTTAAGGGTTAAACCATTCCTAAAATATTAATTTACAAATCAGACAAAATTGAGGAACCAAGTTATTTTAAGATTTTAAAACAAAGTGTAGTTGAAAGTTATTCATCATGCACAAATAAACATTCAGCAAGTTTAAAGCATGACATCCCCAAATCAACCAAAATTCCAACATATTCTGACTGTCTGTAACTCCAATCTCTGATCTATGTTTGGAATTGGATTACATGAACTGTTTGCTTTACAGTCCGGGCACAATGACCCACATTACTGCAGTGGAAACAGCAGATTTGAGCTCTGTACTGAGATGTTCGACCCCCACAACAGCTTCCCGGACTGGGTGAAGGTACACACCAGCGCTGTTACTTCTCTTCTACAATCTCCCTGCTGGTTTTTTCCTGACCTACATTTCTCCACATGATACCCTGTGAGGCTTCTTGAAGGGAAAACAATTTTGTTGCCTCTGAAATATTCCTAAAGTTAAAATCTAACTCCTGCACTTCCTTCTCCCATGCTCTAACCATTTCCTAAGTACCCACGCCTCCGTATGTGCTGGGTCACTGGGATTCCAACAGTTCCAACATCTTTCTAGATTCATCAGTGCCATGAAATAGTACTGTTCTTAATGATCTATTTGTGGGTTCTGGTTCTAAATGGTCTCAAACTAATGTTAATCCATATACCCCTTACGATTATCCATAGTTGGGACGCAAATGCAGTGGGGTGTTCTTCCTTCCTCTGGTAACATTTACTGAACTCATCTATTGGATCACCACTGTTATTACACTTAACAGTCAGTATTGCATTCTTTATCTCCTCATTTGTTACTTCAGCATGTCGCTGTGCTTTTGGCAAAGCTGAGTGTATGTCTGGATGCAAACACATTGTAATCAATTTCCTTTCCTTGGCATCATCTAGACCTTGTTTTGCTCTAGTACCTAATTGCCTGGAACAGCTCCTTAGGATTGTCCCAAGGCATATATGTCCTGATATCCTTAGCAATATCCCTCAGCTGCTCTACTCCAAACAAGGTAGTATATGTTATATTTTGGTTTTGATTTCCTGTCCCGGATCCTCCCTCTCTGATTTAAAGGGAGCTAATCGTGAAGACAGTAGCACCAGCTCCCTTTGGTTGTGTGCTGGTGGGGGATCATGACTATATCTGGTCGCCTTATCTGCCAAATCATTCCAATCCATGTTTCCATGTTCATCCTCCTCCCCTCTTTCACATCCGAAAGCACGTCCTCTCTGTGCAGCAAATTGACCCGGCAGACTTTGTATCTACTTTAAACACTTCATGTGGTCTCCAGCATTGCTTTCTTTTCATGTACCGCACTGATTTCTATATCACATTCATAGCCATCTTTAAATCACTGCACTGTTTCCTCAATCCCTCCACTTCATTCTTTGCTACTTGGGCTTCTTATTGTTTACTCTTTTCTTTAACCAGCTTATCACTGTAACTGAAACTGGTACATATGTGTCAAACCTACGCTTCTCTGCTCCTGAAAATCAGTAATCTTTTTTTAAGGTTTTCTACCTCCTCTTAGAGCCTTTTGTTTTGCTCATCTTATTTTTCCCACTTTAGTTGAACTTTCTGCTGATATTCTAAGTTTACCTTTATTGATCTTTCTTGCGCTATTTTAGCTTTCTGCTGACATTCTATCCAATCCTCAATTAAACAGCCATTTGCTACTATCTTCTGCAATCATTTAAATTTTTTCTCTGACAATTTCCCCTGAGCTGTCTTCCAAAGGGCTTCACTGGCAGTTTTCCCTTCACTGTAGGTGTGTCCAGCATACTCCCCGTAATGTGTCCATTTCTGGAGGAGTCACCTCCAATCAAAACAATGTAAGTCCTCTGGACTCGGAAACGTCCCTGAATTATTCATCCTGCGTTAGTAACTGCTAACTACCCCGTCCTAGATCTCTCTGTACCTCACCCACATGGTCCAACTTGAATCTCCCACTGACTCAACAAAGAGATTTACCACGCGCATCCAACAGGGACACCAATTCTGTTACAAGGATTACCCCTTAGTAATAATGATCAGTTAGGCACAGAGAGAATCTATGTTTACTGACAAGTACCTTTATGGTCTCAGCTAGAAAGCATGTGAATTTACACAGTGGAATGTGCACACCTACTAAGATTCCCTGACCCTCCATGAAAAGTGAAAGAATAGAAAAGGTAATACCCAGGAACAGGGTTTATGCTGGCCAGGTGTCCCGTGTCGTCCTGATCTAATTTCCATGTGCCTGACGAGGAGTTATTTGCTTCAGTGATCTGTGATGGTTCATCTCTGGAGAGTTGTCACTGCCTGTGCTCCCAAAATCTTTTATTTTTTATGTCATCATTTAGCAGATAAATCTGATATTTCAAACACAAGCAAGAGTCCCTGGAAGAGGTTTCAGTTTTGTTGGCACAAGGTCATCTGACTGACTTGTGTCAGTTCTTATTGGATGTAGTGCAGGGTTACAAGCAGTATTGTTTCATGGCCTTCACCTTCAACTTCATGCATTAGGTGACTTCTTTTGTTCTATACAATTCTGACTGGTTCAAAGCAGGTCACCCAGACACTGGGCCTAACAAGATCAAAGATTATTTCTTCGAACCTCTAGTTTTACATAATAAGCAGTTTATCTGAGAGTAGTCTTAGGTTTAACAGGTCATTAGATGAAACTCTTTGTGTCCACGTATAATTGCTCCGTTTAAACTATCCCAGAGCAAGAATCAGTTCATCAAACAGTTCACAAAATGGCGACTGCAAGGACAGTCTCACAAAATCACTCCATTCCTGTTCACTGAGTGTCATTCTTTTTGGCCAACAAATAAATTTATAGCTTATCAAAGATGATCTGTGCTGTTATCAAAACTAATTGAAGACCAGTCTGAATACATTTAAGGATCAAAACAATATTTGTCAGTAAGTAAACATAATAGTTTCTACATGAACAAGATTAATGTAATACTTATAATGCAAAAATTATTTTACACATGTTTATCAAATAAATCAAAGAACTGTCTTTCTCAATATTATACAAGTGTTATTTAATTTAAATTGCACATTACTTAATAAACTACAGATCTTTACTCCCTCAGTAATCAATTACAAAATACATTGAAATGAATGAATGATAGGCCAGGATCTTATATTTTATGGTGGTACCTCTTTATGCTGGAAATGCGTGTGATTAATATGCAGAATAATTGACAACAGTGTTGGCTAAAGTATTTCAATTGCCCACTTCTAAACATAAAGGAATAAACTCAAAATATTTCAACTTTTTAAATATTAAATCTTTTCAATAATTTTCTTTTCTTTTGATAACTCAAATTTAGGTTAGATTAGATTATGAGGACACTCAGTCCTCATTTATTGTCATTTAGAAAAGCATGCATTAAAAAATGATACAATGTTCCTCTAGAATGATATCACAAAAAAAACAGGACAAACCAAGACTAAAACTGACAAAACCACATAATTATAACATATAGTTACAACAATGCAAAGCAATGCCATAATTTGATAAAGAGCAGACTATAGGCATGGTAAAAAAAGGTCTCAAAGTCTTCGATCGACTCATCGTCAAACGCAGGTGGCAGAAGGGAGAAACTCTCCCTGCCATGAACCTCCAAACGCCGACAACTTGCCGATGCGTTGGAAGCACCTGACCGCAGCCGACTCTGAGTCCGTCTGAAAACTTCGGGCCTCTGACCAGCCCCTCTGATACAGCCTCTCCGAACACCATCCTCTGCCGAGCACTTCAACCCCGCCCCAGCCACCGAGCAACAAGCAAAGCCAAGGACTCAGGGCCTTCTCCTCCGGAGCTTCTGGACCACACAGTAGCAGCAGCAGCGAAGCAGGCACAACAGAAGTTTCACCAGATGTTCCTCCATGCTCTCAAGTCCGTCTCTATCAAATCAGGATTGTGCACGGCACACTAGTTGACAAATAACAGACATCAACACCGGAGTGGCCGCTGCGAGCTGCATCACGCCGCCATCTTCTCCTCCCACCTTGACTTCATTTTGCATTCATGTACTCAAAAGAAAAATATTGTCCTTTCACAGGATAATGAAATGATTAGTTTTGTTGGATCCTGGTGTTTTTGTTCCAAGGCTTTTTGTAAGTCAAGAATGAGGCATAAAACTTGTTTGCTTATGATCGTTTATTAAGTGTTATAAGAACAAAGAAGGTGAAGGAAAAGAAGCATGAGGAAAGAGAATGAATGAAGAGAAAGAACTAATGTGCTCCTGATGCAGCCTCCTCTATTTTGGTAAAACCTGACGTAAGCTGGGGGCCTGCTTTGTTGAGCACCTCTGTTCCATCCACTAAAAGTGTAAATTACCAGTGGCCAACCATTTTATTTCTATTCCCATTCTTGTTCTGACATGCCAGCCCATAGCCTCTTCTTCTGTCACAATGAGAGCACTCTGAAGGCTGATTTATACTTGTAAGTTAAATGTACGCCATAGGTACGGCGTAGCTACGAACCCTATGCTGTATCTACGCTGAACCCTACGCCGTAGCCTAACGCGCACCTCTCCCAAAATGTAACTACGCATCACGGCGTCGCAGATGGCAACAACTGTGATTGGTCCGCTTGGTAGCATCGCATTTCCTCCTACGCTGCGATAGCTTCCCATTGGGCGACTGAAGGGCAAGGAAGAAACTCTGGCTGCAATGCTTTCCATAAAGCTTTACAGACCTCCAAAATTATGGAGGACCCTGTGCTTGATGCTAGTTTGTAGCTAGCTGCTACAGCCTGTTGACTTCCACCTGAAGTTAAAAGTCGAATGGTTATTGCCAGTCTCTGAGTATACTGTGCATACACTGACGCGAAATAAATGGTTGGAGACAATGAACCAAATCGTCAAATCTACCTGCCAACATCCGAAAATATTTGAAACACATTTCCTCGTCCATGTCTCTTAGTGGCCGGACAAGCACAGAAAATTCACCCTCCTTCAGATTCAGTCGCCATTGTTTGAAGTTTGAGTTTCTTCGTGTTGAGTTTCAACACGAAAAAGCTCAACATAGTGGCATAGAAACCCCACTGCCAACTAGCCTTTTGGCGGTGAATTGCAAAGCAATGCAGACACACCAACGCACAAGTATAAATGCTCACAACGGCATAGTCCACCGGTGTAGGCTGTGGCATAAGCTAGTACGCACAAGTATAAATCAGCCTTTAGGGTGGAGGAGCAACACCTTATATTCCGTCTAGGTAGTTTCCAACCTGATGGCATGAATATCTATTTCTCCAGCTTCTGGTAATCTTCTCCCCCTCCCTAGTGCACATGCGCGGGTCATGCATGCAGCCTGGTACAGCCGTTCCGATCGGATTCTTACTTTCTTCTTCTTACTTTTAACTTACGTTATTTTTTGTATTTTTTTTTCACGGTAACACATCGAAGCGGCGCTCTCTCTAACATGCTGGTAGAGAGAGTTTTATTTGGTTTTTAGCGCTGGAAATGGTTACATCCCGACACGTGGGACAGAAGCAAGGTTGCATTGTGTATTCCAGGGACCAGCTGTTTGTGCTAATGCCGGCCAGTTTAGCGAGCGGAGCAGCGGACACCCCTGCTGAAATCTGGAGGAAAACACACAGAGGATGCAGAGGGGGATCACAAAGTTGAGGAAAGAGGACCAGGTCGAGACAACAGAGACTTATGGAGAAGAGGAATTCGGTGGGTAACAAAATGGATGAGTTCACGGCGCTAGCCAGGTGTCAGAGAACATTTCCGGAGTGCAGTGTTATGTGCTTCACTGGAACGGGGCTGCACGAGGACATTCCCGATCAAAACTTCTCCATGGACGGCTTCCAGACCGTTCTGGCTGACCGGAAGTGCACTGGGAGCGTAAGCATAAAGGAGTTGGATGCTTACTGTTCTGGCTAACAACAGATGGTGCAACCTGGGTCATATTACGATTGAGGAATGTGTTTGCAGACCGGATATTGAAATTTTTACTGTTGGACTTCGGCCACATTCCACCGAGATACAACACTGGGCGGCACGGGAGGTCGTTCCTGCCTGTGGCCATCGAACGTGCAGCTCCTCCCGTGGAGGGTCAGACACCCTGAGCCAATAGACTGGTCCTGGACTTATTTTCCATCTGGCATAGTTTGCATTTTGTTGTTTGATTGTTTGTGGTTTTTGTATTGCTATATTTACGCTCTATTCTTGGTTGGTGCAGCTGTAACGAAACCCAATTTCCCTTGGGATTAATAAAGTATGTCTATCTATCTATCTATCTCCCCTTTCCCTCTTCTTCTATTCCCCACTCTGGCCTCTTACCTCTTCTCTTCACCTGCCTGTCACCTCACCTTGGTGTGTGCTGCTACTCCTTCTTCCTCTTCTCCCATGGTCCACTCTCCTCTCCCATCAGATCCCTTCTTTTCCAGCTCTTTACCTTTCGCACGCACCTGTCTTCTTCTTCTATTGCTCTTTATTGACAGTTGACAGGCCAACTAAAGAGGTGCATTACTGCCACCTACTGAGATATGTGGAGGATTCATGAGAGTGATCCTAACACTTAACACCACCACTCCCAAGAAGAAATAATGCTAATAATATGGATAATAATAATAAAATAATTAACTAAATAATATAAGCACCCAACGTTATTGACTTAAATCGTATAAAACAAACCAACAAGTTGCAAAAATGTAAGTACTTGCTTATGCTTCTCTTGTGCTTGTTGACCATACTCCAGCACACTATCGAAAGTAACAATATTGCTTCCCTGGGTTTGCTTTCTCTCCCACTTGTATAGATCTATTTCTTCAGAGCAACGACTTCACTTAGCACTAGATATGGACTGATAACTTATCTATGCGTATTGATCTGTTGTCAACGCATGCGTATTGATCTGCTCTCTCTCTCTCTCTCGCTCTCTTTCTTACTCGCTGCAATGTGAATACACCAGTTAAGGTTCATCTCCTGTCTGCATGCTTTTATTTAATTGATACATAGCTGCACAGACACAACAAGTTGGTGACGAGAATGGGATTCTGAATGTCATAGAATATCACCAGCTGCAGGACGATTACAGGATGAGACAGTGAGAGGAAAGGGTTAAACAGTACAGAGAAGGGTGTCACGGATGCTTACAAAGGGACATGTGAATAACTGCATAGTACGAGGTGAAAGATGCATAACTAGTAATGTTAAAGTGAAAATAATGTGGCAATGTCTTTAGTCAGGAAAGTTGCTGAAGTTGATAGTGCTAATGAAGATTGAAAGTAGTATACCAAGAGGGTTGAACTGTATTGTGAGATAAACTACGTGGATGAGGAAAAGAAAGTCTCCACGTTTCTAAGCATAATGGGTACTAGAACGTACAGTCCCTTACACAACTTAGTAACTCCTGAAAAGCCAGCAAGTAAATTTGATGAAATTAGTACAATTTTACAAAATCATTTGAGTTCTAAACCGCTGGTAATAGCTGCGATATTTAGATTTTCCAAATGGAACAGTCAAAGGATGAAAGCATTTCTTTTAGAGCAATGACCACCCCCCCCCCCCCAGCACTACTCATGGTCTGATAACTTACCTATGTGCATTGATCTGTTGTCTATGCATGCGTATCGATCTGCCCTCTCTCTCTCTCTCTTTCTTACTGCAATGTGAGTACACCAGTTAAAGCTCATCTTCCACGTGCATGCTTCTATTTAGTTGATATGTAGATGCACAGACACAACATGATTCATATGCCCTCTGTTCCAATAACATGTGTGAGACTGTCTCTCGAAATTGACACTGTCTAAATTCACCTGAAATATGTTTACCGAGACTAAAGAATGTGGAATTTAAAGCAATATGGCCAAGTCTAAGCCAAGTAATTATAACTTCCTCCCTTTTGGGCCCTCCTATCTTCCGAAGTGAAGTAACCTTTTTCTGAATTCCATATAAATCTCTCTCCTTCAATTGTATGTTCCACAGTCATCGCCAGATTAAGAGAACATAGTCCTTAATTAAAACCTTTGCCTCCCACTTACTTTGCAGAATATCAATATCTATAGCACTGACCTTTGTAGATTGTTTAGTCAACCCCTACATGAGCTGGGTCTACAAAAAACAGGCATGCACTCATAAATACTGCAGTAGTAATAATGTTTGTCTAACTTCTAGTAAAACATCTGGGTGACCAGTGGACACACCCACCTTAAGACTACACAATACAGAGAAGGAATCAGAACAGACAACTCAGTTAGGCTGTACTTCCTTATTCCAATGCAATGCAAGAACAATTGCCACCATTTCAATAAAACTCAAAGTAAGTTTTATTATGGAAGTACATATTTGTCACCATATACAACCCTGAGTTTCATTTTCCTGTGGACATACTCAGCAAATCTATAGAAAGGTAACTGTAACAGGATCAATGAAAGATCAGCCTAGTGCAGAAGACAACAAGCTGCAAATGCAAATATAAATGAGTAACGAGAACATGAGATAAAAAGTCCTTAATTTGAGATCATGGTTGTAGGAACATCTCAATGATGGGGCAAGTGAGTGTAGTTATCCCTTTTATTCAAGAGCCTGATGTTTGAGGGGTAGTAGCCGTTCTTGAACCTCGTGGTGTGAGTCCTGAGGCTCTTGTACCTGCTGCCTGATGGCAGCCGTGAAAAGAGAGCATGGTCTGGGCGGTGAGGGTCCCTGGTGATTCATGCCGCTTTACTATGACATGTGCTTAATGGTTGGGAGGGCTTTACCCATGATATACTGGGCCTAATCCACTACGTTTTATAGGATTTTCTGCTCAAAGGCGTTGGTGTTTGCATACCAGGCCAGCCATGATGCAGCCAGTCAATGCACTCTTCATTACACATCTGTAGAAGTTGGTCAAAGTTTTAAATGTCATGTTGACTGCGAAAGAAGTAGAGGCACTGTCATGCTTTCTTCACAATTGAACTTGTGTGCTGGATCCAGGACATAGTAACATCCAGGGATTTAAAGTTGCTAACCCCGCCTACCTCTGATCCTTTGATCGAGACTGGCTCCTGGACCTTTGGTTTCTCTCTCCTGAAGTCGACAATCAGTTCCTTGGTCTTGCTGACATTGAGTGAGAGGTTGTTATGACACCACTCAGCTAAATTTTCAATCTCTCTCCTGTATGCTGATTTATCACCACCTTTGAATCGGCCCACAGCAGACTTGAATATGTCATTGGAACTATGCTTAGCCACACAGTCATAGCTCTTATTGAGTAGAGCAGGGAGCTGAGCACACAACCCTGTGGTGCACCTGTGCTGATGGAAATTGTGGAGGAGATGTTGTTGCCAATCCAAACTGACTGGGGTCTACAAGTGATGAAATCCAGGACCCAGATGCACAAAAAGGTATCGAGGACAAGAACTTGGAACTTATTAATTAATTTTGAGGGGATGATGGTGTTGAATACTGAGCTGTAGTCGATAAAGAGCATCCTGATGTATGCATCTTTGCTGTCCAGATGTTCCAGGATTGAGTGAAGAGCCAATGAGATGGCATCTGCTTGGACCTGTTGCTCCAGGAGGCAAGTTGGAGCAAATTCAAGTCACCTTTCAGTCAGCAGCTGATATGTTTCATTACCAGCCTCTCAAAACACTTGATCGCTGTGGATGTGAGTGGAACTGGGTGATAGTCTTTGCGGCAGGTCATCATGCTCTTCTTGGGCACTGGTATAATTGAAGCCTGCTTGAAGTAGGTGGGTACTACATACTGCTGAGCAAGAAGTTAAAGATCTCAGTGAACTGTAGTATAAACTGAAAGTTTATTAGATAACATATTTCTAATTGACTCTGCTGCACCGGTGTTATGAGACACTGGATCCATAGAGCCATTTATAAAACTGGAACCATTCCATAATATCAATGATGTTATGGAATGTTATGTTGATATATAATGTCACCACTACCTCTTTAAGCAAAGGAAGTAATCAGGGAGGAATAAACACCCACCTTCTAGCATATCCTCCTTCTTCTCTCCCTATATTTTTATTCTGACATCTTCCCCTTCCTTGCCAGTTCTGAAGGGTCTCGGCACCAAACTTCGACTCTTCACCCTACAGAGTATGCTCTGTCTACAAATAGCAAGGCAATGCAACCATGTTGATCATTATCCCCGTTAGCTTACTCTCCATTATCACAAAAGTGATAAAATGTGTTATTTATCGTACGAGTAAATGGCATTTAACTTCTAATAACGTAATCATTCTAAGATCTCCCAAGACCATTTGCTACCTGCTCTCAATTTGGTTTGAGTTTGTACATAAACAAAAGCTGGTTTCCAGGATTAAAATTGGATGGAGATCTACAATGAGTAGGTTTTGTGCTGTGGCTAATTATCATAGAATCCTTAATGACTATCATCCAGTCACACTCACATCTACAGTGATGAACTGCTTTGAGAGGTTGGTCATGGCTAGAATCACACCTGTCTCAGGAAGAACCTGGACCCATTGCAATCTGATTTATCGCCAAAGTAGGTTGACAGCAGATGCAATCTCAATGGCTCTCCATTCAGCCTTGGATCACCTGGACAATGCAGGATGCTATCTATCGAATACAGCTCAGCATTTAACAACATCATTTCTACAGCCCTGAATGAAAAGCTACAGAACCAGGACTCTGTACCTCCTTCTGCAGCTGGATCCTCGATGTCCTAACCGGAAGACCCGAATCTGTGTGGATTGGAAATAACATTTCCTCCGTGCTGACAATCAGTACAGGTGCACCACAGTGATGTGTGCTTAGTCCACTGCTCTACTCTCTCTACACCAATGACTGTGTGGCTAGGCACAGCTCAAATGCCATCTACAAATTCACTGATAATACAACCATTGTTGGCAGAATTTTGGATGTTGACAAAGGGGCGTACAGGAGCGAGATGTACCAGTTAGTTGAATGGTGTCGCAGCAACAGCCTTGTACTCAACGTCAGCAAGACCAAAGAGCTGATTGTGGATTTCAGAAAAGGGTAAGATGAGGGAACACAAATCAAATCCTCATAGAAGGATCAGAAGTGGAGAGAATGTACAATTACAAGTTCCTGGGTGTCAGTATCTCTGAGGAGCTAACCTGGATGCAACATATTGATGCAGCAATAAAGAAAGCAAGACAGCAGCTATATTAGAAGTTTAATGAGATTTGGTTTGTCAACTAAAACATCTGAAAACATTTGCAATTGTACTGTGGAGAGCACTCTGACGGTTTCATCACCATCTGCTGTGGGGTGGTGGGGGGCAGCTCCTGCACAAAATTGAAGTAAGTTGCAGAAACTTGTAAAATTAGTCAGGTCCATCATGGGTGCTAGCCTCTGTAGTATCCAAGACATCTTCAAGGAGCAGTGCCTTAGGAAGGTGGCGCCCATCATTAAGGATCCCCATCACCCAGAACATGGCCTTTACTCATTGTTACCATCAGGAAGGAGGTACAGAAGCCTGGAGGTACACACTCAGTGATTCAGGAACAGCTTCTTCCCTTCTGCCATCCAATTTCTAAATGGATATTGAACCCATGAACGCTACCTTACTACTTTTTATTTCTGTTCTTGCAGGGCAATCAGAATACCGGGGAATCAATGTAATGGAGTGTTTGTGGAGTTGGACAGGTGGACGAGGATCTAGGCTCATGCTGGTCCAAGGATAAAGTCAAGGGAAGAAGCTATGTTGTATTGTAACAGTCTCCTGAAGAATGAAGTGGATTATGGTTAGCTTAGGTTTTGATAAAGATTTTAAGTACCTGAGTTTGGGGTTTATTTCGGAAAGACCATGGTTAGATTAGATTTCATCCTTATATAGAGGAGACTGAGGGGAGATTTAATTGAAATGTGTTATGAGCTGCCTAGTTAAAGTAAGTGGGATGGCTGCACATGTATTCCCTTACTAGAGGAGTCAAAAATCAGAGGGATTTAATTTTTAATGGATTGTCTAGAAAACAATGATAATTTTCATATCTATAGATTGTTTGGGAAATTGGAAACAAAAACACTAACCAAATTCAAAGTATACTTGGTTGTCTTCTAAAAGAGTTGTAAATTGCCAGAATACAGGTGATGCTGGAGGATGAGATTAGACTTAGTAGCTTCAACTTAACTGGTATAAGACCATATGATATCGGAGCAGAATCGGGCTATTTGGCCCATCAAGGCTGCTCCACCATTTGCCTTCCTCACCACAGACACAACCTTCAAATTAACTTTTAGGGAATCCTGCACAAGGACTCCCAAGTCCCTTTGCACCTCAGTTTTTTGTATTTTCTGTCCATTTAGAAAATAGTCATCCCTTTCATTTCTTCTACCAAAGTGCATTGCCATACACTTCCCATCACTGTATTCCATCTGCCACTTCTTTGCCTATTTTCCTAATCTGTCTCAGTCGTGTAGCCTCTATACTTGCTCAAAACTACCTGCCCCTCCACCTATGTTCATATCATCTGCAAACTTTGCAACAAAGCCATCAATTCCATCATCCAAATCATTGACCTATAACAAAAAGAATTGGTCCCAACACAGACCCATGTAGAACACCGCTAGTCACTGCAGCCTACCAGAAGAAGCTCCCTTTTTTCCCCACTCTTTGCCTCCTGCCAATCAGCCACTGCTTTATCCATGCTAATTCTTTCCTGTAATACCATGGGCTCGCAGTTTGTTAAGCAGCCTCATGTGTGGCATCTAGTCAAAGGCCTTATGAACATCCAAGTACACAAGATCAACCAATTCTCCTTTGTCTATACTGCTTGTTATTTTTTCTAATAATTTTAACTGATTTGTCAGGCAAGATTTTCGCTTGAGGAAACCATGCTGACTACAGTCTATTTTATCATGCGCCTCCAAGTACCCTGAGACCTTATCCCTAATAATCGACTTCAACATCTTCCCAACCCTTGAAGTCAGACTAACTGGCCTATAGTTTCCTTTCTTTTGCCTCTCTCCTTTCTTGAAGAATGGAGTGACATTTGCAATTTTCCAGTCTTCCAGAACCATTCCACAATTTAGTTGTTCTTGAAAGATCATTACTAATGCCTCCACAATCTTTTCAGCCACTCTTTCGGAACCCTGGGTGACTTCACACACTTCATGACCTCTGACATCTGGAACTTCAACCATATCGCTAGTGTCTTCCACAGTGAACGTTGATGCAAATGCTTATTTAGTTCGTCCGTCATAGAGACACAGTGGACTGATAGGTCACCTTTGGTGTTGTGTATCTTTTATGATTCTAAAATGCATTTCTCAGATGCACTTCTTAAAGGCCAGTTATGAAGTTGACTTTATTGTTGCATTTATTGGAAAGCTCTTATAAGACCTTAATTGAGCTGAACACTTCAGAGGGTTCCAGGACAGAGTTATGTGATGATGTCACCAATTTGGTGAAGGATCTTTGTCCTGAGCTCTTTCCCATGAACTCTTTCCTGTTCTACAGATGATGACTGACCTACTGAACATTTTCAGCATTTTCCCATTTTATTGCAGAATTCCAGCATTTTCGGCTTTTGATTTTCTATCTTTGATTATGATTAATCCACTTGGCCCTGGAAGGAAAAAAAAACAATGATTTCCAGAATTGGTAGTAACTACTGATGAATCGTGTGCTTATGACAGGAGGATTGTCCTTGCTTTTAATATTATAATTCACTGCACTAACAACATTAGCCGTTAGTAGCTAAAATTTAAGCATATGTATAGTCACAGTGAGCTAGTAAGGTCTCCTGAATAGAAATTCTGTATTAAGATCATATGAACAAAGATTTTTTAAAAAACCAGAAAATAATTAAGGAATCAATGAACGAAAACATTTTAAAATGAAATGAACAGAAACATTTTAAAACAAGATTTTAAGAAATTGATTGAATTGCAAAATACTTATTGGAAATGACAATACTACAATTACAGGTAACTACTTCTTCCATTCTGGCTTTACAAATTTTGTTTGTTTTCACAACAGCAATAGCTCCATCAAGTTTTCATGACATAGCAGCTGTCAGTATGAGGGCTGTCATTTCCAGGCTTGTTGCCTCCTTCATGACTGCTTGTGTGGCAGGTATGATTATCAAAATGCTATTATCCATAACCTGCTGTAGGAGAGGTAAGATTGACAACCGGTATTGTTTCTACTTACCTTCTCCAGATAATCTTAACAATATTTGTGGCTCGTGTTGCTGAAAGTATGAGCTGATAGTCTTGCAGTGAAGGAATTCAGCTGAGAGCTACTGCCAATCTTCTTCATCAATCAGATAACAATTGGTGGATTCTGCAAGGACTGAGAAGAAAGTATAAATTAAAATGGTGAATTCAAAGCTCAGCCTGATGAAGAAAAAGAAATAAAGTGACTAACAGAAGATTTGAGCAAAGCAAGGACAAAAAAATAAGAAAAAATTTTAAAAAATCAACAATTAAATATTGTAGAGACCAGTTCACAGATATACAGTTGTTCATTTTCAGATGCAAGAAAACAATGTTCAGTTGTAATGTTGAACCAAGGAAGGAGGATCCCTTCCTGTGCTATGGTGGAGTGGCACAGCAATTTTTATATGCTCTCCTCACTCAAAGTGATGGTTGCATTCATGCATAATTTGTCTGGTTATTACTCTAATAGCAAATTACAGACCATTCAAATACATATCTATTATAATTAGTTTAGTTTTATACTATTTTAAAATGATTACCACAAATTCAACTTGTCTGCAATTACTCTTTGGGTTGAGTGATATCAATTGATTCTGTAAGCTTTTTGTCCTTACATTTGCCTGTATTTATTTATTTTGAAGTACTGCACAGTAACAAGCCATTCCAGCCCAATGAGCCTACATCAGCCAGTTATAAACATGACTAATTGACCTACCAACCCATATGTCTTTGGAATGTCGGACGAAGCAGGAAAGTAAAGGACTACGTTAACACATAAAAGAAGAAGAATGTTTAAATCATAATCTTCTTTTTCTTAGAAAGATAAATTATGTATAGACTTGGCAGAATTTAATCTTTAAGAATAATTTCATTTGATAATATTAATTATTCTTAAGTATCTATGTTGAATTTTAGCTATTTGAATTTTAAGGATTATGAAAAATTAGTGGGCTTGGGGGACAAATAATTTATTAGTGATAGTACTAATAAAAGCTTTAATATAACCAGTAAATTTGCAGAGTAACATAAATCTTACCTGCTTAACCATTGACTTCTTTTAGACATACCAATACCCTACTCATTAATGCTGCTGTTTTCCAGGGACAATTCCTGATGTCGTAAACACAAAATATTCTGCAGATGCTGGGGTCAAAGCAACACGCACAAAACGCTGGAGGAACTCAGCAGGCCGGGCAGCATCTATGGAAACGAACAGTCAATGTTTCGGGCCAAGTCCTGACGAAGGGTCTCAGCCTGAAACGTTGACTGTTCATTTCGATGGATGCTGCCTGACCCGCTGAGTTCCTGATGTCATTCCTATCCCCCTTCTGATTGTAGAATCCATGCTGTTTCTCATAGATTTTTACATGCTACCAGCCAGAAGTATAGAATTGGATACTTCCAACAGGTCTGAGGCCACCTAAACCCATAGAATCGAGTACAGCTCAATCTGTCTGTCTGTGAGGATGTCACTGAGCTGTTCTCCTGAAACTATGGATTGGAAATGTAAATCTACCTGGGACCAGGCTAGCCATCTGATCTTGATCAGTTAGTTTGCTGGCATACTCCACCTTCAGGGTTCCTGAATGGTTCTTTAACCATTTCCATCAAGAGATGGACAAGCCCTTAAAGTCCAAAGCTGGTTAAAGTCAAAGCTGAGTTTATTGTCATATGCAGAGGTACGTGTATGCATATACAGTTGCAAAAACTTGCTTAGAGCAGCATCACAGTTATATAGTATTAGAGACTTTGCATTCACAAGAAAAATATAAATTAAAATAAATTACACAAAGTATGCAGAAAATAATTCAATTAGAATAAAAGTACAAGGTCCATTGTAGTGTGAAGTGGTCAGTATGTTGGGGGAACGTCGACTCAGACCATGAGAGGCCTGCATCGGGCATTTTCATGCCTTACAAGGCGCAGATTGGAAGTCTGTGTGGGGCGCCACTCCTCGCACAGACTCTAGAGCCATGTGTGGTTAAGTGCCTTGCACAAGGACACAAACATACTGCCACAGCTGAGGCTTGGACTAGCGACCTTCAGATCACTAGACATACAGCTTAACTTGGCCACGTGTCCAACACATATGTCAGTATGTTGCTATATTGAAATAATGGTTAGGGCTGTGCAAGTTGGTTCAAGAATGGAATGATTAAAGGGACGTAGCTGTTACTGAAACTTATGATGTAGGACTTCAGGCTTCTGTATCTCCTGCCCAATGGTAGCAGTGAGAAGATGACATGGCCTGGATTTACAATAGATGTTGCCTTCTTGAGGCAATGGTGGGGAGGAAAGTGCCTGTCATGTATTGGGTTCAGTCCATTCTTCTCTGCGGCTTCTTACATTCCTGAGCATTTGAATTACCGTACCAGCCCATAATTTATCCAGTTGGGATAATTTCAACAGTCCATCTATGGAGGTTTGGTGACATCCAAGAACTGCTAGATATGTCAAATCTTCCTCGACTGCAATAGCATTGTCTTCAGAAGGTGTAGCTGACTGTAGGACATATGTTAGGGCTTCTGCATTATTGTTAATTATTCATTTATCATATTTGGATATTACAAGTGACGGCAGCATTTATTGCCCATTCCTATCACCTTTGAATAAATGATGGTGAAACACCTTCAATCACTGCATTTTTCTGATGGAAGTGCTCCCACAGTATCGTTTGGCAGGATTTAGAACCAGTAATTTTGAAGGGACAGTGAAATACTGTATTTCTAAGTCAGGCTGGTACAGGACTTGAAGAGGAAGCTTGAGGTGATAGAGTCCAAGTGCACTTGCTGTCTTTATCTTGGTAATAGAGGTTGTGGGTTTGGAAGGTGCTATCAACGAAAATTAGGTGAAAGACTGCATTGTATATTGTAGATGCTAGATTATGTCCTGTTCCGAGTGATGGGAGGAGAATGAACACCATTTTCTAGCTCTTCTGACACTCTTCCAGAAGGTGACATACATCAGGCTGACATGATCCAGGTTGCTTCCTAATACAGGGTTTAAAAGCAAGCAATAAAAGCAAGAAAGATTGGCGTATCATTGGAATAGCATTGTAATTAGATAATCAAGTTGATATCATCTTATCATAACTGGTAAGAAAATAATATATTCTAATTTGCAGATAATGAGGCGGAGGTTGAGATCAAGAGAGATTACATAACACAAGTGGTGAAATCAGCTGAAATACCAGAGTAAAGGCTACAGTGAACAACCAAAGGTATGCCTGAGTGAGATGTGAAAGAAAGGAGTCAAACATATTGAATCATCTGTCAGTGAGTTATGGGGCTGATATGAAATCCTCTATTGGTTGAGGTTGACCATGTTGTGCCCTAGCTGTCTACATGTACGTAAGCCAGAGCAGTGAGATATGGAGAGCAAGCTGTTGCTCATGCAGCAGGCTTCATCTCTCCATGCAACTGACGAATCCAAAGGAATGGCAGAGACCGATACAGTTTGGCACCAGCGGTGCTGCAGGAGTGCCAGTCAGTGTTGCACTCAACATAGGACTGTCTTAGGGACTGCAGCTCTGGACTTCACCCATGGTTTCTTCCCTAAGCCTTCCCCATGCGTGGGTATAGCCGCAAGGCAGCAGAGGTGATATGAGCCTGAAATGGCTGAAATTGCCAAATTTTTGATTCCAGAAGGTACTAAGCTGGATGATGAGGTAACGTTCCTTGAGCTTATGTTGAATTTCATTGGCACAGTGTCGCAGAACAAAGATAGAGAGCAAAAGTGAGATGGAAATTAAAAGTGACAGACATACCCATCTGCTTCCCTGCATTCTTTCCATCCTTTCTCTGCAATTGAAAATTCATTTAATTTCTAACTCCTCCCAATTCTGTTGGAAGGTGAGCATTCAATGTGATGAGAAGGCACAGTGGCACGGCACTTGCCAAAGGTCCTTTGCAGTTCTTCCTCCTCAAGTTCAGCCCTGACCTCCGATGCTGTCTGTGGAATTTGCACTTTCTTTCTATAATTGTGTGCTCTAGCTTTTGCCCATATTCCAAAGATATATTTGTAAGTTAATTTGCTACTGTAATTGGCAATAGCAGTCAATTTTGGAATGCTTTGCCTCACAGAGCTGTGGAGGCCAACTCATTAGAAGTACTTAGTGAGGTAGATAATTGTTTGGAAGACTCAGGCGATTGAGAGCTATGGGAAACTGGCACAGTGTGACAGAGTAGTCGTCGAGGCCTTGTGTAGATCAGTCATGATCATATTGAATGGCAGGCCAGGCTTGAGGGTCCTATTCCTGTTCCTAATTTCTTGTGTTCTTATGTAAATTAACCCTACTGAAAATGAAAGGGAAGTTGACAGGTTTGGAAGGAGAATAAGTTGCAGGTTTTCAGAAGAACAAGAGGGGGAATTAGGCTAATGAAGGCCAGATAAACTCAATGAGCTGAATGGCATTCTACACTTTAATTCTGTTTTTCCACAGGTAGGTTCTATGTTCTCGTGAGTACTTCCAGCACTTCTTATTTATTTTGCAATTTTGAGTGTCGGTAGTATTTGCTTTCTCTTCCTGGTGGCACCAGTCTGTTTTCTGATGGGAGCAATATGTAACTGATTGGCATTTCTTTGGTGCTCAAGGACAGCAGTTAGTCTGGGCAACAGTCCTCTCTTATCATGAATATTACTCTAACTGACTGGTTTATTAAAGCACCCTATCACCTCTTTGCCTTAAGAAAAGAGGTTGGAAAATTCCTCATCTTGTTGAGATCTCTTTAAATAATAATCAATCTCAGAATATTAAATATATTTAAATATTTCTGTGGAAGATGTCAAAAAATTTCAAAGTGTTATACCACCCAGTTTTCAATTAAATGATTACATGTGATTGTAATAACTAAACCTTTCAGTATTTCACATGCTGCCATGTAGTTTTCCAATGACTGGAGAGTCACAGTGGAAATCAATATTAGCCCTCTGAATTTCATGGCCACAATTAGACTATCCCTGCTTAATTTCCAGCCCATGGGCTGAAATTGGAAGTGGTTACCAGTATCAGATGTCAGCTATACCTGTTTCAAATGTGGATTTTTTGTTGAGCGAAACCACAATCATGTTCTTGACCTGCATGATAAAGGTCAAATATCAACAATGCATTTACAGAACGTGATTTCAGTGACCCTCTTCATGTGATTGTTTATAAAACGGAGAGGGCCAACTGCAAACTTGCAACTTTACTGCAGGTGCCTGTAGGAAATTCATAAGCAGAAACTCATCCCGCATTGTCATATCTCTGGATATTAGTTCCAATATTTCTGCACACGAGGGTTTTTTTCTTGCTGCCCTTGATGGTAGATACTAGGGATCTATACACAAAATGAAGGAATTCAATTATTCTTTCAAAGTTCCATGCCCTCATGCTGTGCCCAACTTCAAACTAGCTGCAGGACGAAATCATAGCATTTGTTAGAAAAGTCTATTGACCATTTATTGTGTAGACTCAACCCTCTAAACATGATTGTAGTACTTACTATTTAGGTGCCTGAATAGAGAGAACAATGGCTTTCGCAGCAGAGTAAATTTCTCCTCATCTCTGTTCCAAAAGGACGCCCCATGTAGAGCCCAAACAAGGAAGTTTTAGAACTTAATTTTAGCTTTTATTTGTGTATTGAAAGTAATGTTCTCCTGGATGTTGTGATAAAACTTTTGACCTTTGTTCTGCAGTTCCACTTTACAATGGCATTTTATACTTTTGTTTGAAAACTAATATAAAGATACTTTTTTTTAGGCATCCATTAGTCTCGTGAGACCATGGATTTGCGCCTTGGAAGGTTTCCAGGGTGTAGGCCTGGGCAAGGTTGTATGGAAGGCCGGCAGTTGCCCATGCTGCAAGTCTCCCCTCTCCGCGCCACCGATGTTGTCCGAGGGAAGGGCATTAGGGCCGTTACAACTTGGCACCGGTGTCGTCGCAGAGCAATGTGTGGTTAAGTACCTTGCTCAAGGACACAACAAGATACTACGGATAGTTTATCGTAGATCTCTTGCAAATGAGAGTTTTCCGAATAAAAAGAAGTGGCAAAATTCAAATTTAGAAATTGCATTTTAAGGCTATTTTTTAAAAATACCTGGGTTTTTGTTTGGAATATATTCTGTACCTCAGTATTACTTTGCATTGTATTAAACCACGAGAGTGGAAATTGATTGTGGTTAGCAGTGCACTAGATCTTCCCAGGAGAGCAGAGGTATCTTTAAAATTAATGTGTAGGTCTCGTTAACAAATCACACGATCTACTGAAATAAATATCTGGTCGTTTGTGGACATTTAAAGTCTATTTTAACTTCAACTTCTTAATGAGGCAAGTTGCTTTTTTAGCTTGGAGTGATTGCTGAAGAATTCTAGATGGACTAGGACTTATTGTTGTTCCCCACATTAGACAGGACAAAGAATCTTGGGTCTCGGAGATAAACTATTTCTCTTTTTATAGATGTTGCCTGACCTGCTGAGTATTTCTAGCATTTTTCTTTTCTTTTCAGGCGATATGCCTCCTTAACTGGGTGTAATGCACACAAACTTTTATGTATTATGCCTTGATTAACATTAATATTTATTAATATTATTAATTGTATTTCGTATATTTGTATATAATGCCATAAGATATAGGAGTAGAATTAGGCCATTTGGCCCAGCGAGTCCGCTCCGCCATTTCACCATGGTTGATCCAATTTTCCTCTCAGCCCCAATCTCTGGTCTTCTCTCCATATCCCTTCATGCCCTGACCAGTCAAGAATCTATCAACTAGAAATATCAACTGAAATATACATAAAGACTTGGCCTCCACAGCTGCCTGTGGCAAAGAATTCCATTGATTCACCACTTTCCGGCTAAAGAAATTCATCCCTATCTCTGTCTAAAAGGATACTTCTTTACTCTGAAGCTGTGTCCTCTGGTCTTAGACTCTCCCACCATAGGAAACATCCTCTCCATGAAGGCCTTTCACCATTCAATAGGTTTCATTGAGGTCACCCTTCATTAACCATATAACCACATAACAATTACAACACTGAAACAGGCCATCTCAGCCCTTCTAGTCTGTGCTTACTCTCACCTAGTCCCACCGACCTGCACACAGCCCATAACCCTCCATTCCTTTCCTGTCCATATAGCTATCCAATTTTACTTTAAATGACAATATCGAACCTGGCTCTACCACTTCTGCTGGAAGCTTGTTCCACACAGCTACCACTTTCTGAATAAAGAAGTTCCCCCTCATGTTACCCCCAAACTTTTGCCCTTTAACTCTCAACTCATGTCCTCTTGTTTGAATCTCCCCCACTCTCAATGGAAAAAGCCTATCCACGTCAACTCTATCTATTCCCCTCATAATTTTAAATACCTCTATTAAGTCCCCCCTCAACCTTCTACGCTCCAAAGAATAAAGACTCAACTTGTTCAACCTTTCTCTGTAACTTAGGTGCTGAAATCCAGGTAACGTTCCAGTAAATCTTCTCTGTACTCTCTCTATTTTGTTGACATCTTTCCTATAATTCAGTGACTAAAACTGTACAAAATACTCCAAATTTGGCCTTACCAATGCCTTGTACAATTCTAACAATACTTCCCAACTCCTATACTCAATGCTCTGATTTATAAAGACCAGCATACTAAAAGCTTTCTTCACCACCCTATCCACATGAGATTCCACCTTCAGGGAACTATGTACCATTATTCCTAGATCCCTCTGTTCTGCTGCATTCTTCAATGCCCTACCATTACCATGTATGTCCTATTTTGATTAGTCCTACCAAAATTTAGCACCTCACATTTATCAGCATTATACTCCATCTGCCATCTTTCAGCCAACTCTTCTAACTGGCCTAAATCTCTCTGCAAGCTTTGAAAACCTACTTCGTTATCCACAACGCCACTTATCTTAGTATCATCTGCATACTTACTAATCCAATTTACCACCCCATCATCCAGATCATTAATGTATATGACAAACAACATTGGACCCAGTCAGATCCCTGAGGCACACCACTAGTCTCCGGCCTCCAATCTGACAAACAGTTATCCACCACTACCCTCTGGCGTCTCCCATCCAGCCACTGCTGAATCCATTTTACTACTTCAATATTAATACCTAACGATTGAACCTTCCTAACTAACTTTCCATGTGGAACCTTGTCAAAGGCCTTACTGAAGTCCATATAGACAACATCCACCACTTTACCCCCATCAACTTTCCTAGTAACCTCTTCAAAAAATTTAACAAGATTTGTCAAACATGACCTTCCACACACAAATCCATGTTGACTGTTTCTAATCAAACTCTGTCTATCGAGATGATTATATATACCATCTCTAAGAATACATTCCATCAATTTACCTACCACTGACGTCAAACTCACAGGCCGATATTTGCTAGGTTTACTCTTAGAACCCTTTTTAAACAATGGAACAACATGAGTAATATGCCAATCCTCCGGCACCATCCCCGTTTCTAATGACATTTGAAATATTTCTGTCAGAGTCCCTGTTATTTCTACATTAATTTCCCTCAAGGTCCTAGGGAATATCCTGTCAGGACCCAGAGACTTATCCACTTTTATATTCCTTAAATGCGCCAGTACCTCCTCTTCTTTAATCATCATAGTTTCCATAAATTCCCAACCTGTTTCCCTTACCTTACACAATTCAATATCGTTCTCCTTAGTGAATACCGAAGAAAAGAAATTGTTCAAAATCTCCCCCATCTCTTTTGGTTCCACACATAGCTGTCCATTCTGATTCTCTAAGGGACCAATTTTATCCCTCACTATCCGTTTGCTATTAATATAACTGTAGAAACCCTTTGGATTTATTTTCACCTTACTTGCCAAAGCAACCTCGTATCTTCTTTTAGCTTTTCTAATTTCTTTCTTAAGATTCTTTTTACATTCTTTTTATTCCTTGAGCACCTCATGTACTCCATGCTGCCTATATTTATTGTAGATATCTCTCTTTTTCCAAACCAAGTTTCCAATATCCTTTGAAAACCATTCTTTTGAATTCTAGTGAATACAGGCCCAGAGCCATTAGACACTCTTCATATGACAAGCCATTCAATCCTGGAATAATTTTTGTGACCCTCCTTTGAACCCTCTCCAGTTTCAACATATCTTTTCTAAGATAATGTGCCCAAACCTGCTCACAATACCCCAAGTGAAGCCTCACCAGTGCTTTATAAAGTTTCAACATTACATCCTTATTCTAGTCCTCTTGAAATGAATGCTTACATTCCTCACCTCAGACTCAACCTGCAAAGTAACCTATAGGGAATCCTACACAAAGACTCCCAAGTCCCCCATGCATCTCTGTTTTTTTGTATTTTCTGTCCATTTAGAAAATAGTCAACACTTTCACTTCTACCAAAGTGCATGAACATACACTTTCCGTCACTGTATTCCATTTACCATTTCTTTGCCCATTTTCCTCATCTGGCTAAATCATTCTGTAGCCTCTCTACTTCTAATATTTGTATATCTGTGCATTTGCTACTGTGACACTGTAATTTCCTCTGGGATCAATAAAGTATCTATCTATCTACTTCCTCAAAACTACATGCTACTCCACCTAACTTCATATCGGTAGCAAACTTTACAATGAAACCATCAATTCCATCATCCAAATCATTGATATATAATGTAAAAAGAAACGCTCCCAACACAGATCCTTGTGAAACACCACTAGTCACTGGCAGCCAGCTAGAGAAGGTTCCCTTTACTCCCATTCTTTGTCACCTGGCAATCATCCAGTGCTTTATCCGTGCTAGAGTCTTTACTGTAATACCATGGTCTCCTGTGTGGCACCTTGTCAAAAGCCTTCTGATAACACAACATCAACCAATTCTTCTTTGTCTATCCTGCTTGTTACTTCTTCAAAGAATTCCAAGAGATTTGTCAGGCAAGGTTTTCCCTTGAAGAAACCATGCTGACTACGGCCTATTTTATCATGCGCTTCCAAGTACCATGTGACCTCATCCTTAATAATCAACTCCAACACCTTCCCAATCAGTGATGTTAGGCTAATTGGCCTATAGCTTCCTTTCTTCTGCCTCTTTCTCCCTTGAAGCTTGGAATGACATTTGCAAATTTCCAGTCTTCTGGAACCATTCCAGAATCTAGTGATTCTTGAAAGATCATTACTAATGCCTCCACGATTTCTTCAGCCACCTCTTTCGGTAGTCTGGGGTGTGCACTATCTGGTCCAGGTAACAGACCTTTCAGTTTCCCAAGAACTTTCTCTTAGATAGTCATATATATTATCATACAGATACTGCATATAACAAAATATCAATATAACATTGTATTATTATTTAATAATAATAACATTTTAAAAATATAAAATAATAATTAAAGGACCATGACTTACAAATTTTATTTATTTTAACAGGAATATTATACGATCCTCCTAAAAACCTTTTGTCGGTTTGCCCTGTATTTCTGGAGAATTCTTTCAATACATCAATGCTTCCAATGAAGATGATACTTCTCAAAGAATGCTGCTTGGATCTTTTCCTCAAGTATATGCTGTAAGCGACGTATTTATCGGTTCCTTCAAGCTGAAAGTCTGAATATATATATAAAACAATTTCTAATCAACCAGTTAATTGTGTAAACTTTTTCAGTTAACAACACTGGGAGATAGTTTATGTTTTGGAGAATCAAAATGAGGGAATATCAGTAGAGATACAGGAGGCAGCAAATGCTAGAAGTCTGTAACAACACACAAAAAGCTGGAGGAACTCAGCAGGTCAGGCAGCATCTGTAGACGTGTTGATGAGGGAACATCAGTGCTGGCAGATTCAGGTGCTTTAAAAGCCCTGCTCGGCTGGGTGCATGTATTGAGGAAATCTTAAGCAACAAACTGAGATTGTAGGACTTGGTCTCAAGCATGAGTAGAATGAATTTACAAGACTTCATAATTTTGTTTTTTTTCATGAAATAAGTGGATAAATGTTTGGGGCATCCAAAGTGACAGTCATATGTGTGCATTCAAACAGTCATCAGCAACTTGCATTCTCAGAGTTCTGCTTTAAATACAGTGAATGATGGTATAGCCTTGGCTCTTTATTTCCCTGTTAACACTGTGTTCAGGGTAGTGCAGATGGATGAATGAGGCAGAGAATGATCAACATACTTGTGAAAGTGGGGAGTGGTGTATAACACTTCTGCTGTCTGCCTACTCAGATTCTACTTCAAATCACAATCGTCAAGTGTACTCTTAACAGATATGGGTAGAATATTCTTTGCTGGGGACTCAGGGCTCCAAAAACCAGAAGATGTTGGCCAAGGGCATCTAGGGCGACATAAATCGCAGAACATGAGAACGTATGATATGGGAGAAGCAGTAAGCCATATTGCTCCTTAAACCTCCTATTCATGCTTTTTTTTAATACAAGTACTTCGCTGTGAGTATATATGTCCCTTCTCCATCGGTATCCAATGGTACCCCTGGCACTGCCAGGCATACAGCTATGCCTATCCAGTTGTGTGCTTGCCAAAAAGTATATGCCCCCAACCTCCCCTTATGTCTCAAAAGTGAGTGACCGCAGCTCATGCCCATAACCCACACTATTCAGTATTGTCTAGTAGCTGGCTCCTTTATGCAATAACAAATTACATCTCCCTCTCCAGTTTTCTTTTCTCTGCGATTATCACTGAAACAGATCTAACTAAAGGTGGTGAATTTAAAATTCTCACCCACTTAGCTTGACCAGTCACTTAATGGGCTTTTGCTGGCTTATCCAATTATTGTGGTTGTAGAGCTACTCAAAGTCTGTAGTCATAGATATGACAAGCCTTTATTTAGTCATTCTCAAACAAGCAAGAGAGATCAGGTCATATTTTTGTCACAGATGGAAGTAATGTTGGGATGTTTCTGATAATGAGAGAATCTCGAATGAAGGGCATTAGTTACAGACTAACAGAGCAGTCATTTAAAACTGACATCTTCTTGCAAGAGGGTGGTGAGTCTCTGAAGGGTTGTAAAGGCTCCAGTATCGGTCTTTAAAGAAGAGGGTGATAAACATTTGAACAATCAAGAAATTACATGATATGAGCACTGGCACAAAAGAACACATAGGTCATAGGGGTGCTATATTGTGACAAGACAAATTCTGCAGATGCTGGAAATCCAAAGCAACACATACAAAATGCTGGAGGAACTCAGCAGGCCAGGCAGCATCTATGGAAATGAATAAACATTTGAGGTTTCGGGCTGAGACCCTTCTTCAGGAAAGACATTGTGTTTCAGTGGTGCAAAAAAAAAAACAATTACAGTATATGTATGCAGAAAATACAATCAGTACACATATTTCCACTCACAAAATTTTCCCATATAAATAGATGGTGGTTGCTTCTTCGCTTTACAACATTTTGGCTTACAAGCCATTTCATAGGAACGCTCTACCTTCGGTTGGCGGGGGAAACCTGTATTTTAATTTTCAGAGTGCTAGGCAGCTGCTTAGAGGAGCCCATGGCTGCTGATTGTTGGGACAAGGTTTGAGGAGTCAGGGTATTTATAAAACTTTGAAATTTGCATTGCTTGGCTGTTTCTTTTTATAATCTTCAGAAGATCGAGGGGGGATCTTATTGAAACGTATAAAATTCTAAAGGGATTGGACAGGCTCGATGGAAGAAGATTGTTGCCGATGTTGGGGAAGTCCAGAACAAGGGGTCACAGTTTAAGGATAAAGGGGAAGCCTTTTAGGACCGAGATGAGGAAAAACTTCTTCACACAGAGAGTGGTGAATCTGTTGAATTCTCTGCCACAGGAAACAGTTGAGGCTAGTTCATTGGCTATATTTAAGAGGGAGTTAGATATGGCCCTTGTGACTAAAGAGATCGGGGGTATGGAGAGAAAGCAGGTACAGGGTTCTGAGTTGGATGATCAGCCAAGATCATACTGAATCGCGGTGCCGGCTCGAAGGGCCGAATGGCCTACTCCTGAACCCATTTTCTATGTTTCTATGTTTCTGCTCATTCATTGTAGCTTCAATTCAAAATACAGAGAATTCCTGTTCACTGGCCCACCAGTTAATCAGGGCAGCCGCTTATTTGGGACAACTCTTAAAGAACAAAAACTAATCAAGAAAATAGCTAGGATTCCCTTCATATATTTGTGACAATATGCTGCCTAGTTGGTGCAGGAGAGTGTGGCCAAATAGTACACTGTGCTTAGAACAAACAGTTTTTAAATAGTGTCACGTACCCCATGACGGGGATAAAGAACCAGCAGAAATAGAAACCACTTTGGGGTCTCGTATTGCTATAAACTACTAATATTTATTAGTAACTATGCAATACAGTAATATAAATGTAGATAAATCAAACAGGTTAGCAATGAATATATATATATGTACGTAAATCAGTAAGTGTGGAAATATATGTATGAAAACCAAGCTTCTTTAAGTCTAGGGGTAAAAAGATACAGTCTTACGATGTTGAGTAAAGTTCAGTTCAGTTTAGTTCGTGGTATTTAGTTGAGTAGTGATGGAGAGAGAGAGAGAGTGAGTTGAGTCTTCAGGTGAGCTGATGCTGTCGATCTTCTCATCGTCCTTTGAAATCCTTTACAAGTCAAGTGACTTTAACCAGGGGGACCGGTTTTCCTGTGGCGGAGCTATCACCCTGGCAAGGGTAGACACATAGACAACTCCCCACCATTCAACCCCTTCTTCAGCGGTAGAATGGCAATTTGGATCAATCCTCCAAAACCCACTTTCTCTGCGGGCACAACAATGCTCATTCAGTGTCCCGATCATGTGTCTGAGGACTGTATCATCTGACTTCCCACTTATTTCACCAGGCTGAGCATCACCTGTCATTCAAAGAGTCCCTCCTTCCTTTGTCTGTGAAGAAATGCACAAGCAGGCAACAAGTCCTTGAAAGTAGCATCAATAATGTCCTGTCGGTCACCATAGCAACTTTCAAGCCGCTCGGTGCTGTCTCCAACTCCAAACTCAGTAGAAATCCAAAGTTACTTCCAATGCCTTACAGTCCAACCATTAATCTTCGCCTCTCTCTCTCTTTTTAAAACAAACCATCAATGATAAATAACTCTCTCTCTCTGTCTCTCTTCAAACAGTTAATAGGGGCACTCCTGGATCCCCTCAGAATAATGTCAGTTGTGTGCGCTCGTGTTAAAAAAGCAGTGATTTTTGTCACTGATAGTTGGTGAGAAATAAGCAGTAAGACAACTCAGAACTGTTTTGCTCACTGCAGTTTCAAGCATTCAGGCTTAGAAATACCAGCAATGTCCGGGAGTGAAAATGAAATTATTTCATTACTTCAACAAGTTAGGAACTATGAAGAAATTGAAAGTATTGACAATCATCTTGAATGTTACAATGAAAATGAAGATTTGGAGGATGCAATAGTCGAAAATTGTATGAAGGCAGTCAATTATCTATACTAGGAGTCTGCACCGATCTTGTTCATTTGCAATCAATCGAAATAACATTGCAGTGTAATTCCTCCATTGTTATCTATTGGGTACTAATACACAATTTAAGAGTTCTGTAGTAGTATTGATAGTGTTCTAATTTGTTCTTTACTTCATTTAAATAATTTGTTACTCAGTTAAATAGTAGTTTGTCTCTTTTATGCCTTTTTCATTACTTTCACAAAGATTTGGCTAATTAGGCACCATGGTAGTGTAGTGGTTAGTGCGATGCTGTGACAGCACAAGGTGTCGGAGTTGAGAGCTCTATTCTGGCATCCTCTGTTAGGAGTCTCTGTACGTCCTCCCCAGTGGAATGCGTGGGTTTTCCCTGGTGCTCCAGTTTCCTCCCACAGTCCAAACTCATAGCAGGTCAGTTAATTGGTCTTTGTAAATTGCTGCATGATTAGTTTAAGGTCAAATCAGGGTCGTCGGGGATTGCTGTGGTGGCACAGCTCAAAGGGACGGATGGGCCTACTTCATGCTGTATGCCTAAATAACAATAAGAAAATTATAAATAATTGAGGCAGCTGTTTAATTGGGCCGAAATGTGCAGATCCTGATGTGTCCCAATTAACCAAAGTGCACCGTATTTACTTCCAGTGCAGCAACAGCTTTCATGTTTACTCCTTAAACAGTGTATCTGTGAAGTGTTAGAGAGAGTGTAATGCAGGGCCAATTCCACCAGTGCTAGTGGTGGCAGGACTCTGAACTGTGGCTCTCTCCCACAAAGTCTTTGAGGTGATTATGACAAGATTCAGAGTAACCCTACATTTTGGAATGTGCCAACTGGCAGTGCCTACTTATGGATTCTCCTAACACTGAAAAGCTAACATGTTTCTAGAAAGACGAAAGTCTGTCCCAAGTTGATACCCTCACCGCAGCAGTTGATGTTTGCCTTGGTATGCAGCCTTGGTATCAGAGTTCTGTCTTGTACACCTGCTCATGGAGAGCCTCCACAAAGCTCATTGAACCTTTTTCCAAACATTCTTGGCAAACAGTTGTGACGCCAAACCAAGTTATCAGATGACTGATGCTAATGAGAGAGATAAGGGAGACAATGGAGAAACGTTCAAAATGTTAATGAGAGAGGAGAGAGAGATTAACGAAAAGAGACACAATTCAGAATATTGACAGACCGGTTGCTTTGAACCTGAATTGTTTGAAGTTTGACGGATAGGCGATACCCCAGCAGGGGGATAAAAAGAACAGGTTCGCTAAGGCACGACACACTACGAGATCACGAGATAACGAGACCCCGGAAGAGCGGTGTGCCCCCACAAGTTGGTGGAAGTTTGGAGGTCCGGTTCGCGGGAACCGACCATAGACTCACAGGGTGAAAAGGTATGATTGGTGGGAACCTGGTGTGTGTGTCCGCCCTTGCCTGGGTGCCGGGTTCACCGCGGAAGAACGGTCGTATCTGGAACGGAGGGGTCACAGTCGGTGACCATAGCGGGATAGGAGACATAAAAGGTTCCGCCCAAAAGCGGATAGAAGACATAAAAGGGTCCGCCCGAAAGCCAACTGCGAAGAACATCAAAGGTCTGCTTGAATCAAATTTGCATTCCCCCCCCCTCTCCAACTGCACAACAGCGATTACTGCGAACTGCACTAAGCTGAACTGAACTCTCCGTCACTTAGGACTGATCATTTTACCCCTAGACTGCGACAGAGCTTGGTTGATTCCTATTACCCTAGTTCTGTGTACATATCTGTTTTATCATTGCTAACTTGTTGCATTTATATCCTTACGATTAGAGTACTGTGTTACTTATTTCTTTAATAAAACTTCATTAGTTTCTAGTAATCCAGACTCCAACTAGTGGTCCATTTCTGCTGGTTTGGCAACCCAGTTATGGGATATGTAACACAGTCTACAAGGTTTTTGCTGGGTTGTCTTAACCACACCACAGCAATCATGAATGCAGCTTAGGTGGCAATGTAACTCTGGCTGTGTAGGAAGCATCTGATGAGGAGGCCTCTCTCATTGTCAGCCATGGGAGGTCTTGGGGCTTGTGTTTTGATTTTTAGCAATGAGATGTTCTGCTAAATGACTTTAACAATCTACTCAGGAAACTATCCCTCAGGGTCCACCTTTCCGCATAGCATCCTGGTCACTCAGTGCTGACCATTGTTTGATGGTCCTGTGGTTAAAGGTGTTATCCTGCAGAAATTCATCAATGAAGGATGTTAGTTTACTTGGTAGAACATGAGCTGCTTAATCTCAGGGTTATGCATTGAGCTCAATGTTGAGCACTGAATTCAATGGAATCACATTTTATACCTTTCAATGGTACATTGTCCTTCTTTATCCTGATCTCATCAGTGTCTGTGGCTTGGGATTTTGATGTGTGTCTCACAGAATGCAGCTGAGGCAGCCCTTTATCTCATCAGTTTTGACCGGGCTCACCATGTCTCCAGCCAAAGCAGAATACCTATTTGTCATATTGTATTTGCTCTGTCCTAATGTTGAACAAATGTATTTATATTTGTACATGTTGTGGAACCAATCATCATGTGTAAAAATACATTGGTCATTTCCAAACCATTTGTGTCACACATGCCTTTATTTATTCAAAGATTCAAAGCACATTTATTATCAAAACATGTACAAATTATACACCTTGAGATTTATGTAGCTGCACCTTATGATTTCAAACTTAATTGCTGCTTGTAAGTATCAGCACATCAATGGAAATAGCTTGAAAACTGGGTCTAGCTGATGTCAGTGTTTCCTACGCTAACTGTCTACCCTCAGACTATCTCTTTACTCTTCAAAGGAGACTTGACAGCTTGAAGAATGTTTCCTTTTGTGGGAGAGTCTAGGACAAAAGTGAAAAGCCTCCCAAAAGGGGGCAGCCAATTAAGGGTGGGAAGGTTGCTCTATTCCAAAAGATTATGAGCTTTGGTACAAAATTCTGAAGCATCTTCATAAAGGTTTCAGTATGCACTGGGCATGCCATATGTTATTGTAGCATCATGTCAGGATTTTTGGCTGTGTGCATGTTTAGTACTGAACAGATGTAATTCTGTGCAGGTGAAAATGTACCAGCTGAGTCCAAGATGAGGAGTCGGGGAGAGAAACCTGGTAGTCATTGACCTGATTGGAGCTTAGGCTGGTGTCACTGGATTGGAATTTAGATAATGGGAGTGGGTGGTGCAGTCCAGGTCCCATTCAGAACTTTGGAGAAATCAGTGAATTGAGGGAAAGAAGGGAATTAAGGGTGGGTGGTCAATACCCATGGTGAAGTTTATGTCTGAAGGATAAAGGATGAAGGATTGTTGCTGTTATTTTTGGTAGGGAACGAGTTGGGGATCTTATGTTATTGTTGCTGTGTTTTTTGCAAGGTGAGGATTGAGGGTTTGATGTTACCGTCACTGTGCAAGGGAGGGGCTGGCTGTCTTTTTCTTTTTCATGCTGGAGAGGGGGACTTGATGTCTTTTCTTTCAACAACTCCCATAGTTTTTCTGTATTTCATGGCTATCTTGAGAAGATGAATATCAGTGATATTGTGCATGCATACTTTGACAATAAAATGAACTCTTGGACAGTTGAACCTTTTGAAAAATGTAGGTATAGGATTGACTTCATGGGATCCAGCCCCAGTTGTGAAATGCCCAATGATGATTGGCTTCCTACAGCGTTCCTTAAGGAATTGTTGAAGGAAATGATATAATCTTTTGGGCATCTGATGAGCACTGATCCCAGCAAATAGTGCCTGGTTGGATTTTCATAGTGACACAAGAGAACAGTTGCTCATTTGGAGTCAGTCCACTGTATGTGCATTTTAATCAAATTAACAACATAATGCCATCTAATTGATCCTCTGGTATCAATAAAGTATCTATCTATATAATTTCTAGACCCCAATAGGCAGAAAATGTTTTCACTAACGCAAACAAAATTTGTTGAAAAGAATCAAGGAAGAGATGAGAATTTTTTTACAAAGCAAATTTTATGATTTAAAATGCAGTGCCAGAGGGATGGCAAGAGCAAGATTCCCTGGTAACTTTGAGAAAGTAAAAGGAATAAAGTGGAAATCTAAGAGTAAACTGTGTACATACATCTATTGATGCTTCTGGACACATCTTCAGTGATGTTCCTGGAATCATCGTGTGTTTCGGGTCTTTCAACATCATACAACCTCCTCCAGGTGACCCAGCCGGGGCTGATCAGACCCCAGCTTGTGTCCAGATGGCTAGCTACTTATGACTCCATGGCTCCCCTCTTTTGAGCCACAGCCATCTTGAGGCCCTCTCTGCCACATCGGTGGTACTGCGGATGGCTCTCCTCTTCCTCTCTCCCTCGATGCCGAAAATGCTGAAGGCTCTAACTAAAGAACGGGCTACGAATCCCCTACAACCAACCTCCGCTGGGAGACACCTCGCTCTCTATCCAGCTTGTTGACAGTTGCTGACCAGTACTGCATACTTGGAAAAATAATAGTAAAATCTTTTTTTCATCATTCATTATTCTTTCATCTTTTCTTATTAGCACTGTTGTCCTAAAATTCATAGACTTCGCCTCAGGAGTATAATATAATACCTCATCCCTTGCCAACTGTTGTGAAATAATGAATTTGCCTACCTTCAATTGCCAGATATCTTTTTAATACAAAAAATACTTTCTGAGAGAAAATTAAGCCACCTTTTATTTACAACCGCATTACTAATTTGATTTGATTAATTGCAGTCACCTGAATAATCTGCCTCTAGCCAACTTATTGTCTATTACCATTCACCTACAAGATATACTTTAGGAGAGGCATCACGCCCAAAAGTTTGTTCTATGTATTGAAACGTGCATTTTGTATGCCTTGTGAAAAGCAACAGTGATGTTAATAATCTTGAAAAACAGACAAACACTACATGTAGCATATTTTCCCACATTTTTTAAAGAGATTGTGCCATCTCTTCCAGGTTGAAAATGGAATTGTGCAAAAATGTGTTTAAAATGCTTAACTGGATTTTTCTTTATCATCTTCTGTTCCATGATGTTTTTGATAGAAGCCCTCTTCACATGTGTAAAGGTGCTTTCTGAAGATTTTTTGCTAAAATTATTTTAATCTGAATGGGCAACCTTTTGACCTTTCCATCACGAAGAGCAGGATTAACAATGGGCAATTTTTCAAAAATATAATAAGATTCTGAAGGTATTTTATTAACAATATTCTCACTATTTTTAGCACTACAAACAAAAACCTCTTTTATCAAGTTCGACGCAGCTGTAACCAAAACACTTGAAAGTTCTAATACATTTTCACTTTGGTAGGTTTATGATGAAAGAACTTGAAAATTAGTTGGAACTTAGATGTGGAAGGTGAAATTCAGGTTAAAACACATTTACAGTTTGTTTTGCCCTGCCCATTTTTCACTCTTAGTGGAAAAGAGCATCTGGTAATAACATTAGACAGGCGGCTTATTGGCTTAATGCTGCGTGGCACGACAAAATTGCTATCCACAAAGTCCCTGACCTAAAGTAAGCACACATGCTGGAGGACAGCTGAGTGTGCCAAAACTGTGGTACTTTTGGTGTCATTATATTGCTCCTCATTGACTCCAGAAATTCTATTACGCATACTTCCTGAATCAGTTGTGTTTACAACTCAGAGAGAGTAACTTCAGGGTGATGTAACTCCTGTGTTCCTTCCACATGGAGAATGAAAATTGGATATCCAGGGATTTTTTCTTTTATTTTCTTGCAAAGTGTATCTTTTAGGTCAGCACTCTTGGCATGAAGTACTGAAAATCATAGGATATATGAGATACTTTACAGAGGTAGGTATCTATTCAGCTGCTCCTCCATCCTGCAAACATCCAAGGAAAAAAGTATTCCCAGAAGACAAGGGCCAGAAAAAAAGTCTGACTGTGTGAAAATTAATCAGATCTCCAGACCCTTCTAAAATTTATTTCCTTCTCTCCCAAAGATTCCCCTTTCATGCAAATGCATAAGGCAGATTTTCCATGTCTGCCTCATTCTGAGATATTTTCCAATCATAAATGCACATTGCAGAATTATTGGTTCAGTACCCAATTTTGTTTCAAAATTTTGAGTGTTGTGTAAAGTTTCTTTATGTAGGTGAGGATTCAGAATCCTGTAGTATACACTGATGATAAGAATTTTCAACTCAATTTATTTCAATATTTGATAACACTTTGAGCAATTCTGAATATATATTTATAATATTTTGAAATTTAAAATAGTGGAGAGGATGGTTTACAGAGCTGTACTATCACCTGTGTCCTTTAGTTTTCATATTAATAAGACTTTCTTAATTTATCTGTTCTCACTTATTAGTTGCAATTTAGGGGAAGCACCATATAAACTAGGGAACAATTTTCTAAGCAACAATTATACAGACCAATCAGAATAGGGAACTGTTTTCCTTAACCATTTAAAAACAAAACAAGATAAGGGAGGATGGTGTCCCATATAATGTATCCAGATTTACTGATGATACTAACCTAAGTGGTTGTGAGGACTCTCAGAATGATCTAGGGATACTTAAGACAATTATGAATAAGTAAGATCATGGCAGATGGGATATAATGTTGAAAAATGTGACATCAATAACTAGAAGAAAGATGTAGAGAATTGGTCATTGGTTCACTATGAGCATGGGTTTTGAGATTCATTGAAAATCTGTTTTGCATGCCATCCACACAGGTCACAGCAAAAAGAGATAGCACAAAGGGAAAAGAAGTAACAGAATGCAGAATATAATATCACAATTACAGAGGAAGTACACTACAGGTAGATGATAATAAGGTGCAAGGGGCACGATGTGATGGAATGATCTATGTGGGAGGAGTCTTTGATCATGTTGACTGTTCTTCCAAGCAGCAGGAATTGTAGACTGAGTTGATGAAGGAGATGCTGGTTTTTGTGGTGGACTGAACTGTGTCCACACCCCACTGCAATTTTGTGGTCTTGGGCAAAGCAATTGACATACTGGACAGGCGGTTTTCTATTGTGCATCTATTAAAATTGGTGAAGGTTATAGGAACATGACCAATTTTTTTAGCCTTTGGGACTAGTAGAGTTGCCACTATGCTTTTTTGCCCAAACTGTCTATGTGGTTGGACTAGGAGGTTTATACCTAGAAACTCGGCTATTTCCACTACCATTCATACACACAAGGGGGTGTATGCTCTCCTGTGCTCTGAAGCCAATAACCAGCTCTTTTGTTTTGCTGATATTGAAGGAAAAGCTCTCTATCTCCATCCTGCACTCTGTGTCTTTGTACACTACAGTGGCGTTATCCATACACCTGTGGATGGAGTTAGAGTAGAATTTGGCCAGACAGTCGTGAGTGTATAGAGTGGAAGGTAAGAGGAGGCAGTCTTTCTGGGAACCAGTGTAGAGGATAATTGTGGCAGAGGTGTTGTGGCCTATCTGATTGCAATCTATTGGTCAGGAAGTCAAGGATCCACTTACAGGCAAGATACTGAGTCCTGTGTCGGGGAGTTTGGGGATGAGTTTGTTTGGAATTATGGTATTAGTGTTGGAGCTGTAGTCGATACATAGAAGTCTGACACAGGTATTTTGTTATCCAGGTATTTCAGAGACCAGTGCAGGGCCAGGGAGATGGGGGTTTCCATGGACCTATGTTGGCAGTAGGCAAGTTGCAGTGGGTCAAGGTTGTCTGGGAAGCTGGGACTGATGTGAGTCATTACCAACCTCACAAAGCACTTCAGGAGCCAGCCAGTTTATTGCTCATGGATACATAAGAGAATCAAGACATTTGGCACTGATTCCAGATCTTACTGAATGTTAGAATAGGTGTGAGAGATTGAATGATCTACTTCTTGTTCTTACGTTCTTTTTTTCAGTTGCTATTCATGTGACCACAGCTTGAATTTCGTGAACTTTTAAGTACTTGGAGAATGAGATCGATTGAGTGGTGTCGCAACAATGGCCTCACTCTTAATGTCAGCAAGTAAGGAATTGATTGTGGACTTCAGGAAGGGAAAGTCAGGATCACACACACCAGTCCTGATTGAAGGGTCAACAGTGGCATCTTCAAGTTCCTGTGAGCCAACACCTCAGAGGATCTAACTTGAGCTCAACACGTTGATACGGTCACAAAGAAGGCACACCAGTGGCTTTACTTTATGAGGAGCTTGAGGAGATTTGGTATGTCACAAAAGATGTACTCTAGAGAGAGTTCTGACTGACTGAATCACAGCCTGGTATGGAGCCTCCAATACACACGATCACAAGAGGCTGCAGAGGTTTGTAGACTCAGCGATTCCATCTCAGGCACAACCATCCCTACCATTGAGCACATCTTCAAGAGGCAGTGGGTCTGGAAGGCACCATCCATCATTAAAGGCCCTCACCATCCAACACATGCCCTTTTCACGTTACTCATTGGGGAAGAGGCACAGGAGCCTAAAGACTCAAACTCAACTTCCACCATCAGATTTCTGAATGGTCTGTGGACCCAGGAACACTACATCACTACTCATCTTTTGCACTATTCACTTTGTAACTTATAGTATTTTTTATGTATTGCACTGTTCTGATGCTGCAAAGCAACACATTTTGCAACGTATGTTTCTGATAATATACCTGATTCTGATTCTGACCAGGTTAAAGGCTGATTTATACTTGTGCATAGGGGCTATGCTGTAGGCCTGATTTATACTCTTGCGTAGCCCTACTCCGTAGCGAGCATGCGTAGTTGTGTCTGCATCGCTCTGCAATTCACCGCCAAAACGCTGGTTGGCGGTGGGGTTTCTATGCCACTGTGTTGAGTTTCTTTGCGAGAGATATGGACAAGGAAATGCATTTCAAATAGTGTCGGATGACGGCACGTAGATTTGACAATTTGGTTCATCATCTCCAACCACTTATTTCGCATCAGTGTACAGACATGACGGAGAAAAGCAACCGGAAATGTGTGTGAGGAAATGCGATGCTACCAAGCGGACCAATCACAGTTGTTGCAGTCTGCGTCGCAGCGACGTGTGAGTTACATTTTTGGGGAGGTGCACGTCACCCTACGGCGTAGGGTACAGTGTAGGGTATGCGGTAGCTACGGCGTACATTTGACGCACAAGTATAAATCAGCCTTAACAGTGGAACACCCACTCTCCTCCCTCCCCCACTCCACATGATTCTCTTCTGTTCCTCCCATTTTTCTTCCCTTTCCCTCAAGCATATTGCAGGATTTTGTATCTCCTCTTAACTGCGGAAATGTGTTGATTCAGTTCATTAGCTGCGCAGAAATGTACACTCAGTGGCCACTTTATTTTAGGTGTGTCATGTACCTAATAAAGTGTCCTCTGAGTGTATATTCATGGTCTTCTGCAGCTGTACCCATCCACTTCAAGGTTCGACTGGTGACAGGGATGCTGTACTGCACACCACTGTTGTAATGCATGGTTATTTGAGTTACTGTCGCCTTTCTGTTGCTTGAACTTGTCTGGCCATTCCATTCTCCTTTGCCCACTCATTAACAAGGCGTTTTCACTCACAGAGATGCTGCTCATTGGATTTTCTATTGTTGTTTCTTGCACCATTCTCTGTCGTTCATGAAAACCGCAGGAGATCAGCAGTTTCTGAGATGCACAAAGAGATATTAATAAGGTTGAAAGAGTACAGAAAAAAAATTACAAGGATGTTGCCGGGTCTGGAGGACCTCAGTTATAAGGAAAGTTTGAATGGATTAGAACTTTAGTCCTTGGAAATTAGAAGACAGAGAAGAGAGTTGATAGAGCTATACAAAATTATGAGGGTTATAGATAGGGTAAAAGGTGAAAAGTTTAAGGGAAACATGAGGCTTCTTCACTCAGAGGGTTGTGTGAGTGTGAAGCAACATGCTGGTACAAGTAGTGCATGCAAGCTCAATTTCAACATTTAACAGAAGTTTGGATAGGTAGATGGGTGGTAGGGGTATTGTCCTGGTGCAGGTCGAAGGGAGTAGACAGTTTAAATTGTTTGACATGGACTAGATGGGCTGAAGGGCCTGTTTCTGTTCTATGACTCTATGATTCTGTCTGAGACCAACAATCATTCCACAATAAAGTCATTTAGATCACGTTGCTTCCCCATTCTGGTGTTTGGTCTGAGCAACAACCTAACCTCTTGACTATGTCCGCTTACTTTCATGTATTAAGTTGTTGCCTCGTGATTGGCTGATTAGATATTTGCATTAACAAGCAGGTGTGCAGGCATACCTAATAAACTGGCCACTGAGTGTGAGGTGAGAGGTGCAACATATGTTATAATTTACTTCCATGAAGGATGACTACAACAAAGGCGGCATTTACTAGATAGTCTGGTGACCTCACCATCCTTTCTTCTATTTGTTCTCAACAAATAGAAGAAAACCACATTCCGTTCATATGCTACTGGTCTGTGACAATAGACAGAGGACTGTACAAACTCCTGCTGCTCTGTGTTTTGTGGCACAGTACGCTATTTATCCTACGGCTGGGTGAACGCAGTCTGAAACGGGTACAATGGCTAATTTCCTTCTCCCTGACTTAACAATCAGTTGCATGAAGCAATTCCACAGTAAACCTCACTCTGCAATCCGTCATTCAGTATAGTTCACAGTGACAGTCTAAGAGGAATTCAGTTGCCTGCTAAGAATCAAACCTGTCTTTTTCATATAAAACATGGATGGCTAGTCTCAGATCCAAGTAAATGGGACTGCCTGTCCAATGAAGAAAAGATTAGTACAGCTAAGTTACTATTCATTTTACTTGATTATAATAATTTTATTATTTTCAAGCATTTTAAGTTTTTTAAAAAATATTTTAAATACTTAAATGCAATTGCTTCTAGATGTCTCTTGGCTTTCAGTATTTGGTATCAGTTAGTGTGGGAGTGCAAGTTAAAATGAAAGATTGGGTCCACAGTGATCTTTGTTGGAGGTCAATAAAATTGCCATATTTTGGGGTGACATTTCAAGATGCTTGAAGTATGGGTCTCGGTTTTTAGATTAACCACATGGTTCCCCATTTAGGATTAGTGATGGCAGCTTTTTATTTTAATTAATGACATTTAAATTCTTCATAAGCATGGTGGTATTTGCATGCATATTATTTGTCGAGGCCTCTGGATTTTATACTTCAAAAACGTAGTTAAGCACAAAGTATGGAGCAATGGAGGACCCCACTCTTTAGACATGTCTCCCTGCAATCCTACTCTTTCGCCACCTGGACCCAGATCAAGATCCTCTGGTTTTCCTTTCTATGCTTTAGTGTTAGGGTATGTGGTGGAAAGATATTGGTTTATTATTGTCACATGTACTGAGTTACAGTGAAAAACTTGTCTTCCATACAATGCATTACACAGTGCATTCAGATAGAATACGGTAAAACAATAACAATGCAGAATAACGCTACGGAAACAGTGCAATGGTGGTAAACAATAAAGCGCACTATCATAATGAAGTTATTGGTGAGGCCAAGAGTCTACCTTATTGTACAAGAGGTCGGTTCAAAAGTCTGATAACACAAACTGTCCTTGAGCCTGGTGGGACATGCTTTCAGGCTTTTGTATCTCCTGTGAGACGGTGAAGGAAGAAGAGAGAACGTCTTTGGTGTGGTGGGGTCCTTGATGATGCTGGCTGTTTAACTGAGGCAACAAGAAGTATAAGAAGGGTACACAGAGGGAAAGCTAGTTCCTGTGATGTGCTGGGCTGTGTCCACAACTCTCTGCAGTTTCCTATGGTCATGTGCAGAGTAGTTGCCACACCAAGCCATATCCGGCCAGAATACTTTCAGTCATTGGGGACATTATAATTTCTTTAGCTTCCTGAGGAAGTAGAGGTGTTGGTGAGCTTTCTTGCCCACGACATCAATATGGTTGGTCAGGACAGGCTATTAGTGTTTTCACACATAGGGACTTGAGTTCTCAACCCTTTTAACCTCAACACTATTGATGTAGGCAGGAGCATGTGCACTGCCCTCCTTTCTGAAGTCAACAAGCAGCTCTTTTGTTGACATTGAGGGAAAGGTTGTTGACATAAAACCATGTCACTAAGTTCTCTATCTCCTTTCTGTACTGCGCCTTATCATTATTTGAGACATAGCCCGCTACGACAGGATCATCTGCAATTCGTAGATGAAGTTAGAGCATAATCTGTTCACACAGTCATGAGTGCGCAGAGAGTGAAGTAGGGGTTGAGGACACAGCCTTGTGGAACACCAGTGTTTAGAATAATCGTAGCAGAAATATTGCTGTTTATCCTTACTGAGTTCAGTTTGTTGGTCAAAAAGTCAAGGGCTCTGTTGCAAAGGGATGCATTATCTCCCAGCATCCAGAGTTTGATGATGAGTTTGCTTGGTATAATAGTATTGAAGGCAGAATTATTGTCAATAAACCATAGTCTGATGTAGGTGTCTTTACTGTCCAGATGCTCCAGAGGTGTGTGTAGGGCCAGGGAGATTGCATCTACACAGTCCTCTTTCAACAGTAATCAAATTACATCAGGTTGAGGTTACCTGGAAAGCTGGAGCTGATATGTGCTATGAACAGCCTCTCAAAGAACTTCAAGATGGTAAATGATAGTCAGTGGACAGTAGTCATTAAGGTACATTATCTTGTTTTTCTTGGACGCCGGGATGATAGTGGTCTTTTTAAAGTAGGAAGGAACCACAGCCTGAATCAGAGAGTGATTAAAAATGTCTGCAAATACCTCTGCCAGCTGATCTGCACAGGATCTGACGACGTGGCCAAGAATACCATCTGTACCTGATGCTTCTGTGGATTCACCTACCAGAAGATTGATCTGACATCTAGGTTTCCCAAATTTCTTACTCCCAAATAAGGGACAAAAGTAGCAGTCACATATGGGCACTTGTGTTTACCCTGAGAAAGACTACCATGACCATGAAGCCTTGCGCGGGCACCTGTGTGCGCATGCGTATACGTGCCAATTTTTTTCTACAAATCGGTTTTGGTGATTCTGTTCAGTGAAACTACACTGTACATACATTATTTCTACTTTATATAGGCTGTGTATTTATCATATCGTTCCTGCTTTTACTATATATTAGTGTTATTTTAGGTTTTATGTGTTACTTGGTATGATTTGGTAGGTTATTTTTTGGGTCTGGGAACGCTCAAAAATTTTTCCCATATAAATTAATGGTAATTGCTTCTTGGCTTTACGCCATTTGGGCGCGAAAGGTTTCATCGGAACGCTCTGCCTTAGCGGGGGAAATACGGAACAAGGGCGGTCCCCTATGGGACAAACCAATTTAGCCCAATATACGGGATGTCCCAGCTAATATGGGACAGCTGGCAACCCTACTTACATCCACGACAGTGTCTGTGGATTCAAATGAACATATGAGGCCTACACAGTTTGTGTGAATCATGGTAACATTTTCAACATATTTCCTTGAACAAAACATTCGTAAGTATCATGTGCCATATATTTACCATGATTTTGCTTTTATTTGTAATTTGTAGGTCAAATATTATTTAGTTTTTACCACATACATTTCTTGTTATTTTGTACAATTTTTGCCACCTTGTGTTGCTATGGAGCTGCCTTAGGTTACAAGTTCCAAAGAGAGCCTTGTTTGTTGCAAGCAATTAAAATTAGCATGGTGAATTTTAAAAAAAGACATGAAGACCACGGTCCTCCCAACCCACATAGGCATCCTGCATCACTGGCAATACATATATTGCTTATTAAAATTATTCAAAGAATTCTGACCTGCAAAAAATGGCCAGAATGTGGGTTGAAGTGTGGATTGAAAATAAATTCTGTCTGATCAAATTTACACTGCTATTACAGCCATACAGGGAATCAAATTGTAAAGACAGAATTACTGTGCTTACTGTGTGTTATGACACTCATTTAAAATACCACTGATTCAATAGATGAACATTGCTACCATCAGGCATCGAGTAACATTGCAACAATTTATAATATTCACATTAAAATCCAAAGACTACAGTTTTATTTTAAATTTAAAGTTAATTTTTATGATGCAAAATCTCAAAACAAATGCTTGCTGTTTTGTAATGTCATAGGTATGGTGGTGCAATTCTCTCCAATGACATGGCAGTTCACTTTGTGAAAAAGCAGTATGTCTATATTGCAAGATTGTTTTCATCGTTGGTTTGAGCAGATAATAAAACAAGTACATTACCGGCTTGTAAAAGACCAGAAAATAAAGCTTGTTGTGACATTGGTAGGGTGGAAATACCATGAATTTAATAGTCCCTCATTTTCCTTAAACTAAATACTTTGGCAATAGAAATTGAGCCAGATATATTGTACTTGTCCCTGAGACAGCAGGCACTGACTCGGCCTCTTCCCAAGAACCAGTTCTTGAGATGTAGGACTATCTAAATAAATAAATAGCAGAAAAAGTAAAATTGTTAAAAGGGGTGGAACAATAGTGTAGCCATTAGCGTAACACTATGACAAATGCCAGTGACCTGGTTTCAATTCCCACCGTTATTTGTGAGGGATTTGTACATTCTCCCTGTGACTGTGTGTGTTTTCTCTGGTGCTCTGGATCTCTATCACATTCCAAAGTCATTCAGGTTAGTAGGATATTCGGTCTCATGTGTGTTATTGCACAGCGGGCTCGTGGACTGACTGTTACTCTAAATAAATAAATAAAATCTACAAAGTCTTTTGCAGAGACCTGTCTAAACCCTCTGAACTTCATAAGGATACCTATTCAAAATTCTTTAGTGAACTTCCAGCAGGTCTACCATAAGTATCACAGCCCAAACGCTGCAAATATTATCAATAGATTACTGCAGAGAAATTTACCTATACCTTTACTGGTAAACTAAAGGCTGATTGCTGGGCATTAACAACCATTTTTGTTATGGGCACATCCCAGTCAAATCCAGAGGCTTATCTGAATCAATGTACTGTCTGCCCATTACACACATTGCTTCAGAAGTTCTCACACACTGATGAGAATATGGTGCCTCTAGGATTAGTAAGGCTAATTTTTCTCCAGTCCTGCCAAGGGACCCGAAACATCGACTGCACTTTTTTCCACAGATGCGGCCTGGCCTGCTGAGTTCCTCCAGCATTTTGTGTGTGTTCCTCCAGGATTAGTGTTGTGTTTGACGGTTGTGGTAGGATGAGGTGGAGGCAGCAGAGTAAAAATGTGAGCAACTAAGAGCTCAGTCCAGGCTGAGAAGGGATGTTTGTCAAGGATTGGGGTTGAGGAGGAATTCTGAAGATTTGAAATGGTGCAAGATGACAGATCGAGCTCTAGGATCGGGTTTGTGGACTGCCATTGTGAGATTCTAGGTGATGAGTGTTGGCTGAACCATGGAAGCTTAAGTAAAGCAGTTAAGTTTTAAAAAAACTTTAATGGGAGTATTCTGGGCCATGTTTATAGCAATGGGCTGGGGCCTACACCAAAAGGATGCCTTTAAATAGTGCAACATAGTGTGGTGCAGCTATGAACTTGTAGTTTTTCCAAGACTGTACCTTGGAACTATTTGATCTATTTCCTAGAACACTGTAAAGGAACCTATCAGAGGGAAACATGCGAGTCTGAGGTGGAAATCCTGTTAGATGTGCAATTTGTGGTCAGGAGTGCCAGCTGAATTTCCAGATAATTTCTGCATAATTTAATTCAGAATTTAATCAATTACATCGATGAAATGTGATTGATGAAATTCTGAATCAAATTATTGCACAACTAAGTGATCCTCGGAGGCATTGGTGCTGAAATAAACAGCAGTCGCTGAATAAATATCTGTGCCTACATTTTCTTGTGCATGTGCTTCTGTCTGCATATTGAATAGGCAGCCAACTGTAAACTGTTTTGTTCCTTGTTCCAGTTAATTTTGTAATTCTGTTTGATTTTATGGAACAGGGAGAGAGATGGAAGTATTGGTGCGAGAAATTTAGAAGTAAGAGTTCCTTCCGTCTTCTGGTAGGAGTGACCATCTCCTGGAGACTTTGCTCACAGAGTGGAACTGGCAATCCTGATACCATAGTCTAATTATAGGATCACAGGGAAGAATGTTTGGAAAGAAGGAAATAAACTGCCTGGGAAGCCCAGCTCTTCCAGTAATAGGCAGGACTTTATATGAATGTTTCCTCACTTTCCACTACTTCCTATGGATTTGAAAATTAATTTTCTGCCACTTTCCTCACAGAGGTAGCACCTTCACTGATGTGTTCAGTTGTGATTCCTTTGGCACTAATTAAGTAGTATTTGATTTAATAAGGATAAAAACTGTTAAAATGACACTCTCAGGTATTACTGCAAAAACAAAACAAGCAGCTGTTGGACCTCAATGGCACAGAAAGAACCTGTAGAGGCAAAGGGATGGTCAAAGTTCAGGTCAAGGTACTGTATCAGAAGTGAGAGTAAAGAGGGGGAATAAGCAGTGTAAAGAGGTGACAAGGAGGACATGAAGCCGATGCTGGAAGGCAATACGTGGAAACTGGTGAAGAGTTGGATGATGGACAGAAGGAGACAGGTGGGTGGAGGAGAAGGAGTCGAGTTCAGAGACAGTGGGAGAGAGAATAGAAATAGATAAGAAGAGAAGAAAAAAGGGGTAGATGGAGACAAGACAGCTGGAGGAAGGTGAGAGTGCAGGTGGAAAGAGAGAGAGAGACTTGAAGGTGATGTGGAGACACAGAGGCTGCAGATGCTAGAATCTGATAAGTGAGTGAGGTGATCAGTTAGACTTCAGGAGGTAGAATCTGGAGCAACAAGATGCTAGAGAAGCTCAACAGCCCAAGCAGCAAATGCGGAAGAAAATGGACAATTGACGTTTGGGTCGAGATGTTTAATCTGAAGGTGATTATTGGAACTGGATAAGGGAGGGATGCTGGACAGGGTCACGTGCAGCACCTCCTTTGATTGCAGGAGAAAGTGTGAAGGGGGGAGCTGGGGAGGGATGACTGAACCAGGATGTCTCAGAGAGAGTGGTCTCTATGGAAAATGGAAGGGTTGGAGAGGAGATTGGACTGGTGGTGGGATCATGTTGCAGTTGGTGGAAATGAAGGATGATAGGCTGGGTGTGGTAGCTGTTAGGATGAAAGATAAGATTCACACGCACTTCCTCCGACCTCAATTATTGCATTTGGTGGTCTCAGTGACCTTCTCTACATCAGTGAGACCAAGAGTCGATGAGATGATCTTTAGTGGGTCAGCTGGGTTATGCCTTAGTTGAATGCTACTTCACCTTGCCTTTTCAACCACAAACTTAGAGAGCATTCTGACTGTTTGCATCACAGCCTGGTATGGAGGCTCCAATGCAAGGATTGAAAAGGCTTGTAGAGAGTTGTAAGTTCAGCCAGCTCCATCAAGGACACAACCCTCTCCACCATCAAGGTCATGTTCAAAGTGAGTGCCTCAAGAAGGTGGCATCCATCACTAAAAACCATCACCGTCTGAGACATACCAACTTCGAAGGTTAATTTACTATCAAAGTATGTACCCATGTACAACTCTGAGATTTGTCTTCTCCAGATAGCCATGAAAAAAAGAAAAAACAGAGAACTTGTGCAGCGAGAAACATCAAATCCCTCCTGCACAAAAAAAAACAACATCCCAATTACAACAGCCAAACCCCTCTCCTCTTGCAAAGTGAAATGGAAAGGAACAGGCAAGAAACACAGAATATAAAAACATATCTGAAAAAGTCCACAGTCCATATATAAATGCAATAGTCCAATCCATAAACATAGAACCACAATATCATCCGACGTCACTGAAATTCATTGAAAGAGAGGGTGCCACATGAACAAAGAGAGGCCTACCTGCCTGCCACAGTGATAGGCCGCTCACAGACTCCTTCTCCAGCAGTGATCAAAAGGAAGGCAGTCGACGTTGAACTCTCGCATGCCTTCTGCATTTGCCTCGATGTCTCTATCTTCCTCAATGATTTAATCTGCAATTAGTAGACGCTTTAATTGGTGCAATGGAGTCAAACATCTGCTCACACCCCATCTCCCAAGTTTCTCTGTATCGAGGCTGTTCGAGTACACGCTCACTTCCTGGAGTCTTCTCTGAGACAGTGAAGTGCTGGATCATTCAATCAATCACGAAACTCTGAATCACAGGCTCAAAAAGATCCAGAAACACATCTAAAACGAAAAACAGATGTAAAAGAAGTAAAATAGATATTTTCATGGGCGATCTGGAAGAGGTAGACTGAGGGAGTGTTGTACTCTGGTGCTGATGTCTCATTGTTAGCATCAGGGAGGTAGTACAGTAACCTGAAAATCCACATTCAATGATTCAAAAAAAGCTCTTCCCCTCTGCGTCCTGCTTCTGACCAGTTCATGAATTCACAAACAATACCTCATTATTCCTTTATTTCTGCATTATTTTATTTTGTAATTTATAGTAAATTTATCTATTTGCACTGTACTGTTGCTGCAAAACAACAAATTTCACAACATGTAACACACATAAAAGTTGCTGGTGAACACAGCAGGCCAGGCAGCATCTCTAGGTAGAGGTACAGTTGATGTTTCGGGCCGAGACCCTTCGTCAGGACTAACTGAAAGAAGAGCTAGTAAGAGATTTGAAAGTGGGAGGGGGAGGGGGAGATCCGAACTGATAGGAGAAGACAGGAGGGGGAGGGATGGAGCCAAAAGCTGGACAGTTGATTGGAAAAAGGGATATGAGAGGATCATGGGACAGGAAGCCTAGGGAGAAAGAAAAGGGGGAGGGGGGAAGCCCAGAGGATGGGCAAGGGGTATAGTGAGAGGGACAGAGGGAGAAAAAGGAGAGAGGGAAAAAGAATGTGTGTATATTTTCTCTTCCCTTATATGCTTCTACCTATCACCCACCAGATGTCGTCTCTCCACTCCACCTCACACTGACGTTCCCCACCCACCTGGCTCCTTTTGCCCATTATACTACTCCTCACTTAGTTTCTCCTTTTGCCTCATTACTCCCTCTCACCTCTTTATACTGCTTATCTCCCCTCTACGTTGTAGATCCTGATTCAGGCTCCTGATCTGAAACATCAAGCATCCCTCTGTCTCCACAGATTCTGCCTGATGCACTGAATTCCCCCCGCAGTTTAGTTTTTAATTGCTACAGATTACAACATCTGCAATCTCTTTTATCTCCTTATATGAGATAATCTCCTTATATCTCCTTATTTCCTTATATCTCCTTATCTCCTTATATCTCCTTATCTCCTTATCTCCTTATATCTCCTTATCTCCTTAATGGCTTAACCATTACCATAGTTAAACCCCTAGATGGCAGTCCATTTTGTTAAAATCTGATAAAGATACTGACTCTAAGCACTTAGATTCAAAGTGCAGGACGTCCTATTTTGTAAATGACCATTTTTCAATTGTTAACTAGTTGGAAAAGGTGGTTTATTTTCTCTCAATGTGTTTGGTAGCCAAGGATTCTTTAGGCACAATGCACAAACAGGTATCTAATGTGAAAAGACAATAATACTGAAATAACATAGGAACAAATAGTCTGCTGGAGTGGGTTGAGAAGCATCTGTAGGAGGGAATGAATTGTCAAAAATCTGGACCATCAGGGTTGGGAGTGGCGAGGGACCACAGCCAGTATGAAAAGGAGAGGGGATGCAATGCGACAGGGCCAGATAGGTGCTGGCAGACAGAGGAGGGGTGAAGGATGACAGGCAGGTGGAACTGGATAAGGGAGAAGACGGGGAGTCGGGAGACAGAGGCAGGTGGGTAACAGGCAACCAATTCTCGCACACTCAACACCAATGATGTAACAGCAAGTATAAAACCTTAAGGTCAGCCACTCAGCCTGGTACAGTCCCGAAAGTTACAATATTTCTAACCAAGCTTGCATCATTAGATTTAAGCACAAAGCTGGGGAGTGAGGAAATACATCAGCAAAAGCTGTACAACCTGTGTAAGGAAGAACTCAATATGAAATCCTGTTTTGCGCATGACACCACTGGTTGTACCCTAAGACTTGCTTGCAATGTGTGTAGCTATGAAGCTGGAGCAGTGATAGACTGCGGTATGATTGCTTGTTCATTTCACATGCTGACCGAAAGTAATAGAGCTATACTCAGAACGAGAAGTGGGCAATTATTTTTGGTACAGCTGCTTTCACCAATTCTTGTCAGGAAGATTTGTTTTCTGGGGAATATGGGTTTGCTAGATTATGGAATATGTCCCACTGTAGTTTTTTAGGTAACCCCTCCTTGAGTATTATGGATGACTTTAGTTAATTTTAGGTTGCATGATTTAATGAAGTCCAAGGATGCTGATATGCCTGAGGGTCTGCTGGTTCATCAATATGTTAAGGAAAATCATTGTGGTGTGCTAACCATTTTTACTGATGAATCAAAAGATAATTTCACTGGCAATGCTGGTGTGGCTGTTTTTGGACCACAGATTACAATGGGTAATAGAAAAGACGTATCAAAAGGGCAATGTTATGATAATCATGGAAGATTTTAATACGCAGGTTGATTGGGAAAATTAGGTTTGTAATGGTTCTCAAGAGAGTGAGTTTGTTGAATGCCTACGAGATGGCTTTTTAGAGCAGTTTGTCATTGGGTGTTATGTAATGAACTGGAGGTGATTAGGGAGCTTAAGGTAAAAGAACCCTCAGGAGGCAATGATCACAATATGATTGAGTTCAACTTGAAATATGATAGAGAGAAAGTCTGACATAGCAGTATTTCAGTGGAGTAAATGAAATTACAGTGGTCTGAAAGAGGAGTTAGCCAAAGTAAATTGGAAGGAGTTGCTGGCAAGGATGACAGCAGAGCAGCAATGGCGTGAGCTTCTGGGAAAAATGAGGAACGTGCAGGATAGATGGATTCCAAAAACAAAGAAATACTCAAATGGCAAAATAGTGCAACCATGGCTGACAAGGAAAGTCAAAGCTAATATAAAAGCAAAAGAGAGGGCATGCAACAAAGCAAAAATTAGCAGGAAGATAGAGGATTGAGAAGCTTTTAAAACTACAGAGAGCAATTAAAAGAATCATTAGGAGGGAAAAGTTGAAATATGAAAGCAAGCTAGCAAACAATGTCGAAGTGGATGTAAAAAATAAAAGAGAGATGACAATGTATATAGGACCACTAAAAATGAGGCCGAAGAAATAATAATGGGGAACAAGGAGATGGCAGATAAACTAAATGAGTATTTTGCATCAGTCTTCTCTGTGGAAGACATGAGCAGTGTGGCAGATGTTGAAGGGTGTGAGGGAAGAGAAGTGAGTGCAGTTACTATTACAAGGGAGAAGGTGCTCAAAAAGATGAAAGACCAAAGGATACAATAGTCACCCGGACAAGATGAATTGCACTCTAGGGTTCTGAAAGAGGTAGCAGTAGATGGTGGAGGAACTAGTAATGATCTTACAGAAATCCATGGGCTCTGGCATGGTGCCAGAGGACTGGAAAATTGCAAATGTCACTCCACTCTTTAAGAAAGGAGGAAGGCAGCAGAAAGGAAAGTATAGACCAGTTAGCCTGACCTCAGTGGTTAGGAAAATTTTGGGGTTAATTGTTAAGGATGAGGCTATGGAGTACTTGGTGACACAGGATAAGATATGAAACGTCAGTGTGGTTTCATCTTGCCTGACAATCTTGTTGGAATTCTTTGAGGAGATTACAAGCAGTAGATGTTGTATATTTGGACTTTCAGAAGGCCTTTAACAAGCTGCCACACATGAGGCTGCTTACCAAGTTAAGAGCCCATGGTATTATAGAAAAGTTACTGGCATTGTTAGAAATTCAGCTGATTGGTAGGAGGCAACGGGTGGGAATAAAAGGATCCTTTTCTGGTTGGCAGCCTCAGACTAGTGGAGATCCTTAGTGGTCAGTGTTGGGACCACTCCCCTTTATGCTGAATATTAATGCCAGGTGATGGAATAGATGGCTTTGTTGCCAAGTTTGCAGATGGTATGAAGATTGATGGAGGGGCGGGTTCTGTTGAGGAAACAGGTAGGCTGCAGAAGGACTTAGACAGATTAGGAGAATAGGTAAGAAAGTGGCAAATTAAATACAATGTTGGAAAATGCATTTTGGTAGTAGGAATAAATGTGCAGATTATTTTCTAAACGGGGAGTAAATCCAAAAATCTGAAATGCAAGGGGACTTGGGAGTCCTTGTGCAGAACCCTCTAAAGGTTAGCTTGCAGGTTGAGTCTGTGGTGGGGAAGGCAAATGCAATGTTAGCATTCATTCCAAGAGGTTTAGAATGCAAGAGTTGGGATGTGATGTTGAGACTTTATAAGGCACTGGTGAGGCTTTACCTTGAATATTGTGAACAGTTTTGAGATCCTCATCTAAGAAAAGATGTAGTGGCATTGGAGAGGGTCAGAGGAGGTTCAGAAGGATGATCCGGGAATAAAAGGGTTATCATATGAGGAACGTTTGATGGCTCTGGCTCTGTATACATTGGAATTTAAAAGGATATGAGGGGAGATCTCATTGAAATCTCTCTAATGTTGAAAGGCCTAGATAGCGTAGATGTGGAAAGGATGTTTCACATGGGGGGGCAGTCTAGGACATGAGGGCACAGTCTCATGATAGAGGGTGTCCATTTAAGACAGAGATACAGAGAAATTTCTTCAGCCAGTGAGTGGTGAGTTTGTTGAACTTGTTACCACAGGCAGCTGTGAAGACCAGGTCATTAGTGTACTTAGTGTTACCGATGTTGGGGAAGTCCAGAACGAGGGGTCACAGTTTGAGGATAAAGGGGAAGACTTTTAGGACCAAGATGAGGAAAAACTTCTTCACACAGAGAGTGGTGAATCTGTGGCATTCTCTGCCACAGGAAACAGTTGAGGCCAGTTCACTGGCTATATTTAAGAGGGAGTTAGATATGGCCCTTGTGGCTAAAGGGATCGGGGGTATGGAGAGAAGGCAGGTACAGGGTTCTGAGTTGGATGATCAGCCATGATCGTACTGAATGGCGGTGCAGGCTTGAAGGGCTGAATGGCCTACTCCTGCACCTAATTCCTCTGTTTCTATGTTTAAGGCAGAGATTGATAGGTTCTTGATTGGACATGGCATCAAAGGTTAAAGTTTGAAGGCCATGGAGTGGTCCTGAAGAGTGGGAAAAAGGATCAGCCATGATTGAATGGCAAAGCAGACTAAATGGGCCAAGTGGCCTAATTCTGCTCCTATGTCTATGGTCTTACTAACCATTTATCAGTAGATACAGCAGAATTGGTTGTCATCATTTTGGGCTTACAGTGGGTGGAGGAAATTTGTCTTTGCAAAGTTTGAATTTGTCCTGATTATTTTTTGGTTTTGACTAGCCTTAAAAGAAGTCATTCTCGTAGTAGGTCAGATTTATTGCTGGAAACTCTTCAAACTTTATTTCATATTCAGGTATTGGTTTACATGCCCTTCTCTCATGGGTCCCTGCACATGGAGAAGGAGAAGTATTTTCCTCGGTTATGTTAGCCATTCTGAGATGACAGTCTCCTTTTCACAATAACAATGGTCTTCAAGAATATAAAGGTAGTCCATCTGATTGTCTTAATACACTACAACAATGCAAACAGAGCAGCTAAACTCAATTCTACACTGGATACCTTATGGAGACTACATGGTAAAAGAGTCACAATAAGTGTAGAAAATGTGCAGGCATTTGAGGATTATTCCTCTATCAATGGAAGTTGCAAGAACTGTACAAAAAAAACAATTTTGAGTCAAGTATATGGATACACATTATATGGATGGATTGATTGGGACTTTGATCTGAATGAAGACATGAAGCTGCTTTGTGCTCTGTGAATGGACTCCTTCAAAATTGTGTATAGGGTATTATAAGAAAGCAAAGACCAAACAAGATTTTGGGAATAGCTCCATGCACAACACTTGGGCATGGTGAATATGAAAGTGGTGGATAGACCATTTCTGCTTAGCCTGGCATAGGCAAAGGTATAGAAGACCCTGATAACAGATGTTCAGAATGTTAGTGCAAAACCTAAATCATCAGATTAGGTGAGAAAGTGGCCCACAAGACTACTCCATTCAGATCATATTATGCAACACCTTTTAGCAACAACTGACAGCAGGGAGTTTCTCCTTGAGAAATGGCAGGAAGGAAATCATGTGGATTCATGGACCTCTACAGAATGCATGATAAAGAAGTTAATAGCTATCTTTACCACACTCAGTCTTCTGGAAAAGTTTGACTCAAGTAATGACCCTCAGTATAAATGATTTAGTTTAAACAATTTATGAAGCATACTGCAATAAATCTTTCCCCATCAGCATCAAATGGTACAGTAGAAAGCTCAGATTGCATGGTAAAAAACATTGAAGGAACATGTTGCAAAAGGTTGATTGATCAGCACAATGAAATGAAAACTTACACAGTTTCTTTTATGTTATAGAATCATTCCACAACAGGATATAGTCCTGCAGAAATACAGATATACAGAGGATTTAGGATGTTGTTGAATCTAGTTCAGTCCCATTAGGAACAAAGTTGTGGAAAAGTTGAGCATTCATATAAACCACTTGATCCTCATTCCTAATACCAGGGAGAATGCTAGCAATTGATGTCCCTGATGTGAACCCTTTAATTGTTCATGAAGAATCAAGGCACAATATCTCTGAGAAAATTCACGATGACACACCACCATTGGTATGATGCACCAACTGCATTGGGTGGAACTAGGACTTCAAAACAAGTAATATCAATGCTGCTGAAAATTAGCATCAGTACTATTGCAAAGGTCACAGTGTCCAAAAAAAGCTGACTTAGTTTGAAATGTGATCCTGACGACTTTGACTGTGGAATAATAGTTGGTGCCAGCCTGGGTGGTTTGAGTATATCAGAAACTGCTGATCCCCTGGGATTTTCATGCACAACAGTGCCTAGAGTTAACAGAGAATGGTGCAAGAAACAGAAAACGTCCAGTGAGCGGCAGTCGGGTGGGCAAAAACACCTTGTAAATGAGACGTCAGAAGGAGAATAGCCGTTTTGGTTCAAGCTGACAGAAAGGCAATAGTAACTCAAATAACCACATGTTACAACAATGGTGTGCAGGACAGCATCTCTGAATGCACAAAACAATTTGATCCTTGAAGTGGATGGGCTACAGCAGCAGAAAACCACACCGGTGGCCACTTTAGTAGATACTGTCATGTACCTCATAAAGTGGCCACTGAGTATATGTTAATGCAATTTTACTTTCCTTTTATTTAAAAAGGGTATCCATAGCATATGCAGTATTTACTATGCAAAAGTGTATGTGACATTATGCATTGCTCTGAGGTTATCACACCTTTAAGGATTGTTCATTTGACTAATGGCTTTCCGTCCTCCAACCATAACAATGTGCCTAGAAACTTCCAGAGGTGTTCTGTGGATAAACTACAAATATCTTGTTTGACCTCCTTGTATGTATCAGTCTGTGAATGTTGAAGCCTAAGAAGCTACTGTGCATTACATATGTTACAGGAGCTGTCCAGAAGTTTGGTTATTTCCTGATTGAGTTGATGTCCTAATGTGTAGAAAGAATCATTACCATGTCAGAAGCAGTCAGAGTCAGAATCAGGTTTGAAATCACCCACATATGTTGTGAGATTGTTAACTCTATGGCAGCAGTACAATGCACTACATGATAATAGAGAGGAAAAATCTGTGAATTACAGTAAGTACATATATATAAAATAGTTGAATTAAATAAGTACTGCAAAATATAGAAATAAAAAAGTAGTGAGGTAGTGTTCATGGTTTCAATGTCCATTCAGAAATCAGATGGCAGAGGGGAAGAAGCTGTTTCTGAATTGTTGAGTGTGTGCCTTCAGGCTTCTGTACCTTCTTCCTGGTGGTGGCAATGAGAAGAGGGCATGTCCTGGGTGATGAGGGTCCTTAATGAAGAATGCCGCTTTTTTGAGGCACTGCTCCTTGAAAATGTCCTGGATACTACAGAGGATAGTGCCCATGATGGAGCTGACTAATTTAACAACTCTCTGCAGCATACTTCGATCCTGTGCAGTAGTACCTCCCTCCCCACCTCGCCACCCCATTACCAGACGATGATGTAGCCAGTTAGAATGCTCTCCACAGTACATCTCTAGAAGTTTTGAACATTTCAGTGGACAAACCAAATCTCCTCAAACTCCTAATAAAATATAGCCGCTCTCTTGACTTGTTATGGCTGCATCAAAATGTTGGGTCCAGGTTAGATCTTCAGAGATATTGACACCTAGGAACTTGAAATTGCTCACTCTCTGCACTTTTGATCCCCCTATGAGAATTGGTGTGTATTCTTCGTCTAACTGTTTCTGAAGTCCTCAATCAGTTCTTCGGTCTTACTGACATTGAGTGCAAGGTAGTTGCTGCGACACCACTCAACCAGCTGGTATATCTCACTCCTATATGCCCTCTCAACAAAGCAATCCACATAGCCAGAAAATACAGAGCAGTTGTAACACTTGTGATTTGGGAAGTGAATATGCAATTGATGTGGGAAAAGGTGTGAGGGGGCTGTGGGGAAGAGAATTGGAGCACAACAATGAGAACAGCCCTCCGTGCCCATATCCACTCTTCACTACAATTGGTTTCTGTGTTACAGAATATGGTTCTACAGAGAATATACCATCTCCCTCAATGACATCATCCCACATAACTAATGAAGACCTTTATAAACTTAAAATGAGCAAAAGTCAAAATAGGTTCGGGGAGACAATGAACTAAATGAGCTTAATGAGCTTAATGAGGTCATTTTAGCTTAATGAGCTAAAATCACGTAGGTAATCAGACATCTCTAGTCTCATGGAAGCTGCCATGATAGCAGTATTGCACTTGGGAAAAATTGGCAGTGATGGAGAAAGTATAAATGAATACTGAGGCTTGGGGTCTTGTCTGGAAGCAACAGGGGAATCAAAGCTTGGAGAAAACATAAACACAAGAAGGGTCTGAGCCTGAAATGTTGACTCTTTATTCCTCACCATAGATGCTGCCTGATGTGCTCAATTCATCAAGCATTTTGTGTATACTACTTGAGAAAACAAAACCTATTGTCACAGAGAATAATGTAACTTCCTTTCACATCCTTCATTAAAGCTGTAATCTAAATTAAAGAACTTGAAGCATAATACTAATTGAAGTCCAGATGAAGGGTCTCACCTGTCCACTTTCCTCACGGATGCTGCCTGATCCACTGAGTTCCTCCAACGGCTGGGTTTTGTTTGGCTACGGCTGGAGAATTTTAATTGGGGAGGACAAAACATTTATGTCGATACCATATTCTATGGAACAATGTTTTGCAAAGAAAAAGCATTTCAGGACGTATATTGTATACATCTCTCTGACATTATATAGGACCTTTGAACCTTTGAATTAAGAATGAAAAGTGAAATAAAACTGTAAGAGGCCTAAAGGATGGGCAGAAATGACCTCTGGCTCCTAGTAAAAAAGTCAATAAATTGGGATAATGGATTTCTGGAGCTCACTGCCTGGAAGAATGAACGAGCAAGAACTGTGAAGTGAACTTAGCCTAAAAAGGTCCTCATTGACACCAAGGATGTGATGATTTTGTGACTCACTATTTACACTTCTAGTAATAGTCTACTTTCTATCTCTACTTGAAAAGTTTTTTTAGATCTTGTTTTAGTCATTTTCTGATGAAACAAAGCAATAGTTCTTTGTGGCTTTCTTTGTTTCATTAATCATTTGCTCTTTGTATCCTTTTCTGTCATAAGAAATTTCAAATTAAAGCCCTAGAAACATTATGTATTTATGGACATGCCATTTGTTTCTTAAAAGCCTAGGAGGCTGCCTTCAAGTCCGATGACAGAACAGCTCTCAGAGCAGCTTGGAGAAGCCGCATCTTAGGCATCAAAAGGTCTACGCACAAAAAATCGAGGAACACCTGTCTGAAATGATCCCCGGTATATGTGGCTGGGCATCGAGGGCATTACTGACTACACAAGCAAAAACAGCTCCCTCCTTGATGCTCTAAACAACTTTTATCCACGCCTCAAGGCATGTAACACAACACCAGGCACGGAAGCTAACCCCCTCCCAGGTGAACAGCCACTGTCTGTTGCAGCAACAGACATGAGAAGGACTCTGCAGAGGCTCCATCCCCATCATGCAGCCAGGTCAGATGACATCCCAGGCCAAGTACTCATTGAGTGAGCACACCAGCTCGCTGATGTCTTCACGGACATCTTCAACACTTCACTCATCCAGACTGCTGTCTTCAACTGCTTCATATCAGCCACCAACAACCCTGTACCAGAGAACTCTACACATTCACAACTAAATTACGACTGCCACTGGCACAGATGGCAATCATCTGGAAATGCTTTGAATGGCTGATAATGGTATGAGAGGTAATGGATAAGTTTATGGTCTAAGGTAGAAGGAGTCAATTTTAGAAAACCTAGCACATTTATTTTTCAACATAGTCCCCTCCTACATGTACACAATTAGTCCAGCGGTTGTGGAGCATGCGGATCCCTTCTTTGTAGAAGTGGTCCACAGCGGGGTGATTGATAAGTTCGTGGCCTAACATAGAACAGTACGGCACATTACAGGCCCTTTGGCCCACAATGTTGTGCCGACCCTCAAACCCTGCCTCCCATGTAGCCCCCCACCTTAAATTCCTCCATATACCTGTCTAGTAGTCTCTTAAACTTCACTAGTGTATCTGCCTCCACCACTGACTCAGGCAGTGCATTCCACGCACCAACCACTCTCTGAGTAAAAAACCTTCCTCTAATATCCCCCTTGAACTTCCCACCCCCTTACCTTAAAGCCACATCCTCTTGTATTGAGCAGTGGTGCCCTGGGGAAGAAGTGATGGCTATCCACTCCATCTATTCCTCTTATTATCTTGTACACCTCTATCATGTCTCCTCTCATCCTCGTTCTCTCCAAAGAGCAAAGCCCTAGCTCCCTTAATCTCTGATCATAATGCATACTCTCTAAACCAGGCAGCATCCTGGTAAATCTTCTCTATACCCTTTCCAATGTTTCCACATCCTTCCTATAGTGAGGTGACCAGAACTGGACACAGTACTCCAAGTGTGGCCTAACAAGAGTTTTATAGAGCTGCATCATTACCTCGTGACTCTTAAACTCTATCCCTCGACTTATGAAAGCTGACACCCCATAAGCTTTCTTAACTACCCTATCCACCTGTGAGGCAACTTTCTGGGATCTGTGGACATGTACCCCGAGATCCCTCTGCTCCTCCACACTACCAAGTATCCTGCCATTTACTTTGTACTCTGCCTTGGAGTTTGTCCTTCCAAAGTGTACCACCTCACACTTCTCTGGGTTGAACTCCATCTGCCACTTCTCAGCCCACTTCTGCATCCTATCAATGTCCCTCTGCAATCTTTGACAATCCTCTACACTATCTACAACACCACCAACCTTTGTGTCGTCTGCAAACTTGCCAACCCACCCTTCTACCCCCACATCCAGGTCGTTAATAAAAATCACTAAAAGTTGAGGTCCCAGAACAGATCCTTGTGGGACACCACTAGTCACAATCCTCCTACCTGAATGTACTCCCTCCACCACAACACTCTGCCTTCTGCAGGCAAGCCAATTCTGAATCCACCAGGCCAAACTTCCCTGGATCCCATGCCTTCTGACTTTCTGAATAAGCCTACCATGTGGAACCTTGTCAAATGCCTTACTAAAATCCATATAGATCACATCCACTGCACTACCATCATCTATATGCCTGGTCACCTCCTCAAGGAACTCTATCAGGCTTGTTAAACACGATCTGCCCTTCACAAAGCCATGCTGACTGTCCCTGATCAGACCATGATTCTCTAAATGCCCATAGATCCTATCTCTAAGAATCTTTTCCAACAGCTTTTCCACCACAGACGTAAGGCTCACTGGTCTATAATTACCCGGGCTATCCCTACTACCTTTTTTGAACAAGGGGACAACATTCACCTCCTTTCAATCCTCCAGTACCATTCCCATGGACAACAAGGACGTAAAGATCCTAACCAGAGGCTCAGCAATCTCTTCCCTCACCTCGTGGAGCAGCCTGGGGAATATTCCATCAGGCCCCAGGGACTTATCCATCCTAATGTATTTTGACAACTCCAACACCTCCTCTCCCTTAGTGTCAACATGCTCCAGAACACCAAACTCATTCATATTGTCCTCACCGTCATCAAGTTCCCTCTCACTGGTGAATACCGAAGAGAAGTATTCATGAGGACCTCGCTCACTTCCACAGCCTCCAGACACATCTTCTCACCTTTATCTCTAACCAGTCCTACCTTCACTCCTGTCATCCTTTTGTTCTTCACATAATTGAAGAATGCCTTGGGGTTTTCCTTTACCCGACTCACCAAGGCCTTCTCATGCCCCCTTCTTGCTGTCATCAGCCTCTTCTTAAGGTCCTTTCTTGCTACCCTATATTCCTCAATAGACCCATCTGATCCTTGCTTCCTAAACCTCATGTACACTGCCTTCTTCCACCTGACTAGATTTTCCACCTCACTTGTCACCCATGGTTCCTTCACCCTACCATTCTTTATCTTCCTCACCGGGACAAATTTATCCCTTACATCCCGCAAGAGATCTCTAAACATCAACCACATGTCCATAGTACATTTCCCTGCAAAAACATCATCCCAATTCACACCCGCAAGTTCTAGCCTTATAGCCTCATAATTTGCCCTTCCCCAATCAAAAATTTTCCTGTCCTCTCTGATTCTATCCTTTTCCATGATAATGCTAAAGGCCAGGGAGCGGTGGTCACTGTCCCCCAGATGCTCACCCACTGAGAGATCTGTGACCTGACCCGGTTCATTACGTAGTACTAGATCTAGTATGGCACTCCCCCCAGTCGGCCTGTCCACATACTGTGACAGGAATCCGTCCTGGACACACTTAACAAACTCTGCCCCATCTGAACCCTTGGAACTAATCAGGTGCCAATCAATATTAGGGAAATTACAGTCACCCATGATAACAACCCTATTATTTTTGCACCTTTCCAAAATCTGCCTCCTAATCTGCTCCTCTGTATCCCTGCTGCTACCAGGGGGCCTATAGAATACCCCCAATAGAGTAACTGCCCTCTTCTTGCTCCTGACTTCCACCCATACTGACTCAAAAGAGGATCCTGCTACATTACCCACTCTTTCTGTAGCTGTAATAGTATCCCTGACCAGTAATGCCACCCCTCCTCCCCTTTCCCCCGCTCTCTATCCCTTTTAAAGCACTGAAATCCAGGAATATTGAGAATCCATTCCTGCCCTGGTGCCAGCCAAGTCTCTGTAATGGCCACTACATCATAATTCCATGTATGTATCCAAGCTCTCAGTTCATCATCTTTGTTCCTGATGCTTCTTGCATTGAGGTACACACACTTCAGCCCTTCTGCCTTACTACCTTTACACCCTTTATTCTGCTTTTCTTTCCTCAAAGCCTCTTTATATGTTAGATCTGGCTTTACTCCATGCACTTCTTTCACTGTTCTATCGCTCTGGGTCCCATCCCCCTTGCAAATTATTTTAAACCCTCCCGAACCATGCTAGCAAACCTACCTGCAAGGATATTGCTCCCCCTCGAGTTCAGGTGCAACCCATCCAATCTGTACAGGTCGCACCTTCCCCAGAAGAGATCCCAATGATCCAAAAATCTAAAACCCTGCTCCCTGCACCAACTCCTCAGCCACGCATTCAACTGCCATCTCCTCCAATTCTTACCATCACTGTCACGTAGCACTGGCAGCAATCCTGAGAACACCACCCTTGAGGTCCTGTTCTTCAGCCTTCTGCCTAGTTCCCGAAACTCACACTTCAGGACCTCATCCCTCTTCCTGCCTATGTCATTGGTGCCAACATGTATCACAACTTCTGGTTGCTTTGCCTCTCGTACCAGGATGTCGTGCACCCGGTCAGAGACATCCCGGACCCTGGCACCCGGGAGGCAACAAACCATGCGGTTGTCCTTCTCACGTCCACAAAATATCCTGTCTGCTCCCCTGACTATAGAGTCTCCAATGACAACAGCTCTCCTCTTCTCCGTCCCACCCTTCTGCACCACAGGGTCAGACTCAGTGCCGGAGGCCCTGCCACTGTGGCTCACATCTGGTCGGTCGTCCCCGCCAACAGTATCCAGGACAGTAAACTTATTATTCAGGGGAGTGGCTACAGGGGTGCTCTGCACTACCTGTCTACTCACCTTCACTTTCCCCCCTCTGACTGTCACCCAACGACCTGCTTCCGACAGCCTAGGTGTGACTACCTCCCTGTAGCTCTCATCTATGACTGCCTCATTCTCCCTTATGAGTCGAAGGTCATCCAGCTGCTGCTCCAGAATCCTTACACGGTCTTCCAGATCGCCCAGCCGTATGCACTTCTGGCAGATGTGACTCTAAGGTAGAAGGAGATGAGTTATACCACTCTTGTTACATGCACATGCAGTTCAACTCTTTAAGTGAAAATGCAGAAGGTTTGAAGTTAATAACTCATCTTCTTCTACCTTAGGCTACGAACTTATTAATCATCCCTGTCGTAGACCACTTTCTGGAGGTCCAAGATGCCGACTTCTACAAAGAAGGGATCTGTTGTCACATATTGGATACTCACTAACACGCTTGCTGACAGAACTGCTCTACGATAGATGCTGTATCATCTCTCATGAACCTGGCCTGGACACAACAAGAAAACAAGGACTACTTATGTCTGGATGTTGTTTCTGGATTTCAGTTTGGCATTCAACACCTGTGCTGCAGAACTTGGTGAATAAATGTTTACTCCTTGGTCTAAATAGACCACTGTGCAACAAGGTGTCGGACTTCCTGATGAAAAAACCACAGGCAGTCAGGATGCACATCAGCTCTTCCCTCCTCATCGTCCTCAACACGGGTGCCCCTCCTCACCCCCGGGCTGTGTTCTGAGTAATCACATGGTCAAGTTTGCTGTTGCCATGACAGTGCTGGGGTTCATCACCAACAATAATGAGATGGCCTACAGAGTGGAGGTGCCAGGCAAATAACCTCTTCCTTAATGCCAACAAGGCAAAGGAGATGGTTATCAAATTCAGGAGAACTCACACCATTCACACCTCTCTTTAAATCAGGCACAGAAGTGGAAACCACATGCAGTTTCAAGCTCCTGGGAATGCGCATCACACACAATCTCTCGTGGTCCTGCATGGTCAGGAAAGCTCACTAATTCCTCCACTTTCTGGTGAGACTGAAGAGATCTGGACCTTGCACATCCTTATTCAAGTCATTCTACAGATGTGCTGTAGAGAGCATCCTAATATGCTGCCTCACTGCTTGGTACGGAAACTGCACTACAGCGAACAGGAAGGCTCTACAACAGGTAATCAAAACTGCCCAACACATCACTGGCACCAGCTTACCCACCTTCAAGGACATCTCTACAGAAACGTGCCAAAAATGGCACAGTAACATCATGAAGGATCGCTAATGTCCCTGCTCATGGACTGTTTGTCCTACTACCATCAAGGAGGAGGCTATGTAGTATTCACACCAAGACCACCAGACTGAAAAACAATTACTTTTCTCAAACAATAAGGCTGATCAACACCTCCACCCACTAACTCCTCCATTAATTTATTATTTCCCATCAGTCACCGTATGTACAGCCTAGGGTCACTTTATGGACATATCATCAATCCATGTATTTTTATCTTATGTATTTACATTTAGATGTATCTTATGCATTTATATTTATTGTGGTTATTATGTTCTTTATCTTTTGTGTTCTTTTTGTGCTGCATCAGATCTGGAGTAAAAATTATTTAGTTTTCCTTACACTTGTATAGAGGAAATGACATTAAACAATCTTGAATCTTTGAATCGTGAATCAATGAATCATTGAATCATTGTACCTTAAAAACACAATGATAACTTCAGTTTTATTATTGAACATTTCATTTCTTACAGTATGTATTTTTTCTGTGAGCTCAGTTATATTCCATATCATAATAAAGCTTATCCTGAATATCTCTTTTGGCTCTTCTCACTACCTACAAATCAAATCAGAGGTGTAGCCACAAGCACTCAGATGGGCCCTAGCTATGCCTGTATTTTCATAGGTTATGTGGTTATGTTCCAAACCTTCTCTGGCACCACTCCCCAGATACATTGATAACTGCATTGGTGCTGCTTCCTGCACCTTCGTGGAACTTATCATTTTTATAACCTTGACTTCTACCTTCCGTTCTGCTCTCAAATTCAGGTGGACCATTTCTGATACCTCCCTCCCTTTTCCAGATCCCTGCCTCCATCTCAGAAGGCAAACTATAAACTGATATTTACAGTGAACTCACTGACTCCAGTCCATAGACTACATGTCTTCCCAAACTCTCTCCTGTGAAGATGTCTCCCCTTTCTCTGCAAGAACCATTCCCTTCATTACTTCCTGCTCCATTCATCACTCTCCACCCTCTGCCTCCTGACACTTTTCCCTGCAATTGCAGGAGATGCAACACAGGTTCATATACCTCCTTACAAACCACCATCTAGGGAACTAATCAGCCATTCCAGGCCAGATAATGATTCAGGTGTATCTCCTCCAAGCTTCAGTGTGCTCAATGAGGTTTCCTCTACATCAATGACTAGGTGCAGGGCTCTGCGATTAATTTGTAGAGCACTTTCACTTTGTCCACTATGACCATCCTAACCTTCCAGTTGCATGCTTTTTCAAGTCCCCTTCACATCTCCCACCGACCTCTTCATGCATGGTATTATCCACTGCCAAGACAAAGCAGAAGAACACCTCATATTCTGCCCTGATAGTCAACAGTCCACTGGTATGAACATTGAATTTTTGATTTTCAGGAAACCATCGCATCCTCTGTCAACCTCTCCCCCCCACACTGCTGTTCCCTTTTGTCCCTTTTTCCATTCTCCCCCCTCTAGCCATCCAATTAGCTTTTTTTTATCCCTTTCCCCTCCTGCTTCCATCCACCTGCTACCCACCGGATTCTCACTTCCTCCCTCTCCCCACCTGGTTCTACCTATCCTTTACCTCTTCACTGGTGGTTCCGATTATCACCTTCCTTATTTATCAGACTCCAGCACTGGTTGACCTTATACTCCTGCTTTGCACCCTCCAGGCTGTCTCCACCTTCACACTTCCCTTCCCTACCTGGCTTCATCTGCCCTGCATCCTTCGCTTTGCAATGGTCCACTAGTCTCCTGCTGTTCGAACACCGCCTGCCTTCTCTCTCTACCAGCTGCTTTCCCCTTCCACATTCAGTCCCGATGCGGAGTTTGACCTGAAACATTGACATTTCCTTTCTTACTACAGATGCTACTCAACCCACTGAGTTCTTCAAGCAGGTTGTATATTGTTCCAGAGTCCAACATTTACACTCTCTTCAGTCTCCATAATAAAGCAGCTGTTAGCAGAATATCCAGTATGTGCTGTTAGTGAAAACTGCTGATAATTGTTTCTGCCAGATTTCATTTTTATTTTCCACCATTTTACTGTTTAGATCTTTAAATCTCATACATCTAATAAATTAACTAGAGCGACCATATTAAAATACTCTTTATTTTATTTCTGTCACTTTCCCCCAACTTTCATTTTAGTTTGGATTTACATATTATCTTCTTTTCTTCAAGTCCATTTGGAATGATCTGTTGGTATTTTTTCAGTGTAATGGTAGGGTGTGGTGGGATTGGGGAGGTGGACAGCTTAATTTTCCCTGGAAAATTTTCAGTGATAAAGGTGTCTGAGATGGCTAAGGTGACACTGACAGATTAGTTTGAGTTTAATGCTAGCCTCATTGCAGGTAAAGTGGTGAAGCTTGCATAAACAATGGCCATTCAGTAGATTCAGGACCTTTCCCAATTAAAATTTGCTAACAAGTGATGAATGAGTGAGTGGTGTGTTGTTTAACCTCCTCCCAACAACATCATTCGAGGCTGATCTAATCCTTTAAGAGGATTTTGAGCACTGTGTAACAGTATGTAACTCTTTGCTTTTGACATCCTACTGAAGGTTTGATGGGCATGTTTAAGGTAGCACAATAATGCAGCTAGTAGACTTCCAGACTCACGACTCCAGTGACCTGAGTTCAACTCTGACCTACTCGATGTCCATATGGAGTTTGCAAAATAGAAATTTTCTTAGGCATGCCCTTTACACAAAAGGAACAAGTCCACTGGCAGAACACGTCTGTATGTAAACGGTGTAGAAAGTGGTACCAAGGCTTCCATGAGAACATTTTCAAACCTTGACCTCTGCCATGTTGAAGGGCAGGGTCCCAGGTACACGGGAACTTCCGCCCCTCAGATCACACACCATCCTAATCGGAAACATAGAAACATAGAAAACCTGCAGCACAATTCAGGCCCTCCAGCCCACAAAGCTGTGCCGAACAAGTACTTACTTTAGAAGTAAATACATGTGCCGAACAATTTCTCATTTTTTAAAATTGCTGCTATGTCAAAATCCCAATGCTCCCTCTCTGCGAGCTTATACCAGTCAGATTACAATTTATCAAGAATACACCAAGAATTTCTCAGACGAAATTGACATATCAGATCTGTCTGATGGTGGTTTTCTGCTTGGACTGGGAGCCCAATGTCCGTGTTTGGTTTCTTTTTGACAAAGTTGATTGGTAAGATATCATGCATGAGAGTTCCTTCTCCAGGAGGAACATGTGGAGGCTATTGTATTCTTCAGAAGGATAGGCAATAAATGATGAACTTGCTTGTGATGGCTGCATGCCATTAATGATTAACTACAAAATATCAGCACACCCTGAACATTATCCAATCACAAGTCCTTGCATTTTTTCAAGAAAAGATGAATTGGTCACTACATTCTGAAGCAGGTAGTCCTACTAGAGAAGGTCACTTGACATTCAGCATGAAGTAGTAATTGGATTGGAAATGGGCTTTATGAGAGAAGCCAGAGAGTGTAGTAGATGGTTGCCTGTCTGACTAGTGGTGTGCCACAGGAATCGGTGCTAAATCCAGTGTTGTTTCTCATCTATATCAATGATCTGGATGGTAATGTGCTAACTGGATCAGCAAATTTGCAGATGACACCAAGATTAGTGGCATAGTGGACAGCGAGGAAGGATATCAAAGCTTGCAGCAGGATCTGGACCAGCTGGGAAAACGAGCTGAGAAATGGCAGATGGAATTTAATGCAGACAAGTGTGAGGTGTTGCACTTTGGGGGGTATAAACCAGGGTAGGACTTACATGGTGAGCAGTCGAGCACTGAGGGGTGTGGTCATCATCATAGCTTGTCACACCAGACAGCCAGCCACTCCAGTGTAGTTTGGTTGATGTTGAGCAGGTCAGTGTCAGCTAAATCAGGTGAGAGCGGGCAGTTGCGCAGAATGTGTTCAATGTTCTGCACCCTTTCGCCACACTCACAGGATTTGCTGGTCTTTAAACCCCACTTCACCATATTGTCTCCCGTCCTACAAACTCCCGCTCTCGCTCTGTTGAGAGTGCACCACTTCCGTCTGTCAAGCAGTGCCCCGTCTGGTAACATTTCTGTGGGGTCTTGCACTGTATTGTTTGGTGGGGTTCTGGCTTCTGTTTGTTGCCGGAGGTCAATCCTGTATGTCTGGGGGGGATGTTCCGTGCGGTAGTTCCTCCACTGTAGCAAAGCTTTTCCTCGATTTTAGGTGGTTGGAAACTGGCACGTGGTGATGTAGTGGGTGCCGTGGATCCGAGTTCTGTTTACCTTTTTCAATTTTTGTTGTAGTGTGTCTTCAGATCTCTGGGGGAGCAATGCCAGCAAAATGTTAAAGAATGAAACCACAGTCAAAGTGATAAGAAGCCTCCTAGAAAATCACAGATTTTATGTAGAAATGAATGGAATTAAGAGTAGGTGGATCCACAAAAGAATGGACTACCACAAGGATCAGTCCTGGCACCTCTACTATTTAATGTTTACGCAAATGACCAACCAACCTTTCCTAACACACGCAGGTTTATCTATGCAGACGACCTATGCATAGCAACACAAGTTAACTCCTTCCAAGAAGTTGAAGTACTACTAACAGCAGTCCTCAAAGCAGTGAAGCAGTATTATGAAAAATGTTCTCTGAACCCAAATCCATCAAAAACTCAAGTGTGTGCATTCCACCCAAGGAATCGAGAAGCAGCTCGGAAACTCATGATCTTCTGGTGTGGAAGGAGCTCGAACACCATCCGACTCCAATTTACCTGGGCGTGACACTGGATAGGACACTTTCATTTGCCACCCACATCCCAAAACTTTGAGGGAAAGTTGGCTCTCGCAATTCTCTCTTGAAAAAACTAGCAGGCACGAAACGGGGAGCTAATGCTCGCACACTTAGATCAACTGCCCTAGCACTCTGCTATGCACCTGCAGAATACTGTGCACCTGTGTGGGGCAGATCAGCCTATGCAAAGAAAATAGACCTATTGCTTAACGAAGCCTGCCGAATAATCACGGGCACACTGCGCCCCACACCCACTAAAATCATTTACAGACTTGCAGGAGTGTGGAAGAACAGGGGGATCTGGAAATATAAATCTATAATTCCTTTGAAGTAGCATCACAGGTAGATAGGGTCATAATGGCAGCTTTTGGCACATTGGCCTTCATAAATCAGAGTATTGAGTACAGGACTTGGGATGTTATGTTGAAGTTATGTAAGTGATTGATGAGGCCTAATTTGGAGTATTGCGTGCAGTTTTGGTCATCTTCCTACAAGAAAGATATCAATAAGACTGAAAGAGGCAGAGAAAATTTACAATGATGTTGCCAGGCCTTGAGGACCAGAGTTATAGAGAGAGGTTGAACATGTTAGGACTTTATTCCCTAGAGTGTTTGGATAGAGATATACAAAATTATGAGGAGTATAGAAGGGTAAATGTAAACAGGCTTTTCCCACTGAGTTTGGATGAGACTAGAACTAGAGGTCACGGGTTAAGGGTGAAAGGTGAAATTTTTAAGGGAACTTGAGGGGGAACTTCTTTGCTCAGAGGATGGTGAGAGTGTGGAACAAGCTGCCATTAAGTGATGGATGCAGGTTCAATTTTACCACTTAAGAGGAATTCAGATAGGTACGTGGACTGGAGGTGTATGGAGGGCTATGGTTCAGGTGCAGGTTGATGGGACTAGGCAGATTAATAGGCATGGACTAGATGGGCTGAAGGGCCTGTTTCTGTTCTGCAGTGTTCTGTGACTCTCTGAATACAAGGTAGCTTAATCTGGTTTGAGCATCATGGGATGGTTGTATATATTACATTTAATATAGAGTGTTGCTAAACAGCATTATGATAATACAATGGTTCACATAATCTAATTCTGCTCTGTCTGTATATCAACAATGAACATATATTGCTTGTGCTTATGAGGGGAACATGAGCCTTGGTGACTGGGATCAAAGTAACGTTCGGTTGCTGGGCAGGCCTCGGGCAGTATTAGCTGCATATTTTTAGCCTTCTGTGTTGCAAATGAAAGATTAGCAATGCAACTGATCTGAAAAGAGTTATAACAGGATCTTATTTTGACAGTGGCGTAGAATTGGCAGCTAGTGGTAATCCATCCCTGTGAATCTGCATGTACATGAAGTCAAAAGGTTACATACACCTTAGCCAAATACAATTAAACTCAGTTTTTCGCAATTCCTGACATTTAATCCCAGAAAACATCCCCTGTCTTAGGTCAGTTAGGATCACTACTTTATTTTAAGAATGTGAAATGTCAGAATAATAGTAGAGAGAATGATTTATTTCAGCTTTTATTTCTTTCATCACTTTCCCAGTGGGTCAGAAGTTTACATGCACTTTGTTAGTATTTGGTAGCATTGCCTTTAAATTGTTTAACTTGGGTCAAACGTTTTGGGTATTCTTCCATAAGCTTCTCACAGTAAGTTGCTGGAATTTTGTTCCATTCCTCTGAACAGAACTGGTGCAACTGAGTCAGGTTTGTAGGCCTCCTTGCTCGCACATGCTTTTTCAGTTCTGCCCATAAATCTTCTATTGGATTGAGGTCAGAAAATGATGTCATCTAGTTCATCCTTGGGAGCAATTTCCAAATGCCTGAAGGTACCACGTTCATCTGTACAAACAATTGTACTCAAGTATAAACAACATGGGACCACGCAGCCGTCATACCGCTCAGGAGAGAGACGCATTCTGTCTCCTAGAGATGAATGTACTTTGGCACAAAAAGTGCAAATCAATCCCAGAACAACAACAAAGGACCCTGTGAAGATGCTGGAGGAAACAGGTAGACAAGTATCTATATCCACAGTAGGACGAGTCCTAGATCGACATAACCTGAAAGGCTGCTCAGCAAGGAAGAAGCCACTGCTCCAAAACTGCCATAAAAAAGCCAGACTATAGTTTGCAAGTGCACGTGGGGACAAAGATCTTACTTTTTGGAGAAATGTCCACTGGTCTGATGAAACAAAAATTGAACTGTTTGGCCATAATGACCATCGTTATGTTCGGAGGAAAAAGGGTGAGGCTTGCAAGCCGAAGAACACCATCCCAACCGTGAAGTATGGGGGTGGCAGCATGTATGTATTGACCAAATGACACTAAGAATGCAGAAAGTTTTTGTGTATGTTGATATATATATATACACACACACACACACACACACACACACACATACACACACAACAGATTTCATTTATTTCATTTAATTGGGACACATCAGGACCAGTACATTTTGGCCCAACTAATTGGCTGTTCAATTAGCCATGGTTTCATGGAAATAATTGAAAAGGTATAAAAAAGATAAACTGAGTAACAAGTTCTGTATTTAAATGAAATACAGAACAAATTAGAACACTATCAATGCTACTACAGTACTGTAAAACTGGTATTAGTTCCTCATAGCTATTGACAGAGGATTTCATCCAGTGTATGCTGCTATGAATGGGGTGTCCAGGGAGGGTAGCACCTTAGGTGAAGGGGCTTTTTGTGTCCACTTTGGGGCAGCTTGCTTACTTTTCGTTCCCAGCAGACACTCAGCTGTCACTTGTGGCTCCTAGTAGCTGTTTGCATGCAACAGCAGACACATCCTGGTATGTTGTTTCGACAGGTGGGCCAAACCAGGTGAGGGTAGCTGGTGGGCCTCGTACCTCAGTGAAATAAGGACATGCCTGTCCTAGCATGTGAAGAATCTCTGTCAGATTGGGTGGATGAAATCAACAGTGAGATCCAACGGCCAAGAAAACGCTTCATGGAGAGCGAAGGGCATGATACGGCATAGAAAGAGCCATGTTTATCCACTACAACCAAGGGAGACCCCAGTCCGTGACAACGGCTAATATCACCGGACCCAGACTTCCGTGGTCGAGGGAGTGGAACTGTCCCAGTGCAATGGCTTTTTCATTTTAAAAACTCTCCCGCACAGATTTCATGGTTAATGTCCAATACAATGGACAACCAACACGCTGCTGTCTTCTTTTGATTGACTATAAATTAACAAAATTTGTGCAGACACCTAGAACAGATAATGAACTGCCTTCACATAATGCTTTTGATGATTGCAGCCTCCAAACCTTCATCTTCATTGTAACATTCAAGATGATTGTCGATACCTTCAAATTTTTTGTAGCCCTAACTTATTGAAGTAGTGAAATTATTTCATTTTCACTCCCAATCATTTCTGGCATCTCCAACCCTGAATTCTTGAAATTGCAGTGACCAAAACAATTCTAAATTGTCTTACTGCTTATTTCTCACCAACTACAAGTGAAAAAATTCACTGCTTTTCAAACACAAACACGCACAACTGATGCAATTTAAAAACTATTTGCCTTAAGCACAGTGTAGTATCTAATGATCACACACACGTTCACGCAACTGACACTAATTGGAAACAGTTCAGCAACAGTCTGCGGCCCCAGCTAAGCAGCCTAGTGTCCCAAGTAATTGAAGGGAACCCTGGCTATTTTCTCATTTTATTCTTTAAGAGTTGTCCCAAGTAAGCAGCTTCCCCAATTAACTGATGGACTAATTAACCAGAATCCTTTATATTATAATATATATTTTATATTGTATTATAATATTATATATAATAATAATGCATTATCCAACATTAACAGAAGAACTATAGCAATGGTTACATTTTGCATTCATTGTTGTAAACTGCCCTTTTATTGCAGATGCTAAACACAATTTAATTATTTATGATTATCCTATCAGAGTGTTGTGAAACAGCCTTGTATTTAAAAGATGTAGACAATAGACAATAGGCAATAGACAATAGGTGCAGAAGTAGACCATTCGGCCCTTCGAGCCATTACAAATCACAAATGTACAAAGGTACATTTGTGATATCACAGGCTTATTAAAATTAAGTGGTTTACAGCAAGTATTTAAATACCTTGCCACCCTTTTTGTTTATGAAGACAGATACTCATAGTAGGAGAAACAAATGGGAAATACAGATTTTAGTCTATGAGAAGTGTGGTATAGATCTATTCATATTCATCTTTGATGGAGACAACCAGGAGCCAAGGAGAGGTGATGCCATTATTTCACGACTTAATTATTCATCAGACAAGCTGAAGCTTCATGGTTTAGCTGGAATGTTTTGTGCTTTAGTTCTTAGTAAAGATATTATTGCATGTGTTATGATTTTTGGTTGCTGGATTTCATTTTAATTTATTAATATAAGTAGTGTTGATGAAGAGCGAAAATGTGATATAAAAGAAAATCAGATAAAGCTGAAAATGCCTATCATTGCGTATTAGCATTTGAAAGAAGAAAAGATAAAAAAAAGTATCTCCACAGTGTGTGTTTGTTTTTACGTAATGCAACTGCTAAATAAGATCCAAAGCATAGTTTAGTACATACATGTATAGTACATTTATAATTAAGCTCATGATGGCCACCATACCAGTATGTGCATTGGCATATGCACACCTACCATAATGGGAGTAGGTAGATCACGATGCCAGTAAGTTAGAAATGCTGAATTGACTACAGCATTGTCATAATGGAGTCCAGCTAACATCTCTTGTTCTTGCGCAGCTGAATTCAGCAGCGGGAAGGAATTCAAATAGCTTAAGGACTCATCCTATTTTCTAGGTTAGTTGTTGCTTGATTTTTATGGGTATTGCTTTCCAGGGAGCTTTAAATTTATTTGGCCTTCAGTATTTAATATGTGAGGTGCTGAAGGATGTTGACTCATCTTCAGGACTCCAACACAAACAGCTTGAATGCACATACAAGTGGAATTCAGCAGGACTAAGATGATGAGGAGAGACGACACTGTTTTGGATGAGCTACCAGAGGAAGGGGGAGGATGATATTCTCACTGCAGAGGACCACATATACTCACATTATTCAAGGATTAAGTTTTCTACTTGAGGTCCATGAAGTACTTGCAGCATTTCATTTAAGGATGATGGTGTTCGACTCCTGCTTTGAAAGTTCTGATAAAGGACCTCCAGTCTGAACTGTTAGTTCTTGTTTTTCTTCTCACAAATGCTGCCCGAGCTGATAGCGTTTGCATCATTTTCTGCTTTTCGTTTCAGATGGGGACTTGCTTTGATTAAATCAGATGATTAAAGAGACTGCTGTGTTGTACCTTGAATACCAGACATTGGTTGCGTGTGTACTGGATATAGTCACAAATCAGTCATTGATTGAGACAATGGAATCTCCTTTAGTTACAGTGTACCTGCATGTAGTCAATCATCCTCAATTATAGGTTTTACATATTTTCAGAATAAATAGAGAACTGTAAAGCTAGGTGTAAGTGCTCTGTTTCGTGCTTCTACTGTATCACTCACTGAGGCACCATCTTCTGTTCAAGGAGAAGACATCAGAGCAAATGACATAAGATTGAATAAACAGGCTACTGAGACAATATCTTAGTCTGCATGTCTAATTAAACAGGGCTGTGGAAAATAGCTAAGACATAACAATGGGGAAGTGTCAATTCTTCCAAAGTCACATCTTCACTTTGCTTGCTGCTCTCTGGTAGGGAGAACAAAACGTTGTCGGCTTGCTTTTATCAAGAGCGTTAGCAAACGCACTTTTTGTTAGACAGTCCTGTGGAATGTGTTGATTTTCCTTCACTCTAGACTTGTGGGTTTTAAAGTGACTGCTGTGGCAATTCTATGCAAACTCTTCCATGGAATATACAGAAAATGGTTCTTCGGCAAATGAGTTCAGTTTGTGAGTTGGAGCACTCCTTCAGTCATATGGTTTCTCTGTGATCCCAGAGCAAGACCTTAGGCTTCTCAATGCCATCCTAAATGCAATTTTTTCACTTTGAGTGGGTCATGAGTCAGTTGCCAGAATCAACTGGACTGTTACAGTTCTTCAAAGCACTTTGAGCACATCCTTAAGTCTTTTTCTCTGTCTACTCGGTAAACTTCTCCCACAAAAGAGCTTGAAACAAAGTTTCTGTATTGAAAGTTCAGTGTCAAGCATGCAGATGAAGAAGCTTCCTCAATGGCGCCAACTGTGTGTAACTAGCAACTCAGGGCATGAAGTTTTTAGCCTAGGAGCAGGCAGTGATGTTGACTTGCCTCCAGTGAAGTTGGAAGATTTTGCACGGACAGCTTCGGTCTACTTCTTCAGTGTTTTGAGGTGTTGCTTTAGAAGCATGAAGACTATAAGACTATAAGATATAGGAGCAGAATTAGGCCATTTGGTCCATTGGGTCTGCTCCGCCATTTCATCATGGTTGATCCATTTCCCTCTTAGTCCCAATCTCATGCCTCCTCTCCGTATCCCTTCACGCCCTGATTAATCAAGTATCTATCAACCTCTTCCTTAAATATACCCAATGACTTGGCCTCCACATCTACCTGTGGCAACGAATTCCACAGATTCATCACTTTCTGGCTAAAGAAATTCTCCTCATCTCTGTTCTAAATGGACATCCCTTGATTCTGAGGATGTGTCCTCAGGTCTTAGACTCCCCCACCATAAGAAGCATCCTCTCCATATCCACTCTATTGAGGCCTTCCAACATTCGATAGGTTTCAATGAGATCCCCCCCCCCTCATTCTTTTGAGTTCCAATGAGTACGGACTCAGAGCCATCAGACACTCTTCATATGATAAGCCTTTCAACTCTAGAATCATTTTTGTGAACATGCTTTGGGCTTTCTCCAATTTCAGCACATCCTTTCTTAGATAAGGGACCCAAAACTCCAAGTGAGGCCTCACCAGAGCTTTATAAAGCCTCAGCATTATATCCTTGCTTTTATATTCTAGTCCTCTCAAAATGAATGCTAACATTGCAATTGTCTTCCTTACTACTGATTTAACTTGTAAATTAACATTTAGGGAATCCTGCACAAGGACTCCCAAGACACTTTGCACCTCAGACTTCTGAATTTTCTCTCCATTTAGAAAATAGTCCACACTTCTATTTTTTCTGCCGAAGTGCATGAACATATGCTTCCTGACACTATTCCATCTGCCGCTTCTTTGCCCATCTCCTAATCTGTCTAAGTCCTTCTGTAGCCTCTCTGCTTCCTCAATATTATCTGCCCCTCCATCTATCTTTGTGTTGTCCACAAACTTGGCTACAAAGCCATCAATTCTGCCATTCAAATCATTGACATATAACATGAAAAGGAATTGCGTCAACAGAGACTCCTGTGGAACACCACTAGCCACTGTCAGCGAACCAGAAAAGACTCCCTTTATTCCCATTCTTTGCCTCCTGCCAATCAGCCAATGCTCTATACATGCTAGTATCTTTCCTGTAATACCATGGGCTTCTAACTTGTTAAGCAGTCTCGTGTGTGGCACCTGGTCAAAGTCCTTCAGAAAATCCAAACACAACATCCACTGATTCTCCTTTATATATCCTGCTTCTTATTTTATTCAAAGAATTTGAATAGATTTGTCAGGAAAGATTTTCCCTTGAGAAAAACAGCTGACTTTGACCTAGTTTATCATCTCCCTCCAAATACCCTGAAACCACACCCTTAACAATCAATTCCAACATCTTCCCAACCACTGAGTTCAGACTAACTGTAGCACAGTTATTCTTTTCCTTTTCTTTACTTTCTTCTGCCTTTCTGCCTTCTTGAAGAGTGGAGTGACATTTTCAATCTTCTGGTCCTCCAGAACCATGCCAGGATCTACTTATTCTTGAAAGATTGTTACTAGTTTCTTCACAATCTCCTCAGCCACCTCTTTCAGAACGCTGGGGTATAGACCATCTGATCCGGGTGACTTATCTACCATCTGACCTTTCAATTTCCCAAGCACATTTTTCATAGTAATGACAACTTCACTCACTTCTGACTCTGACACTCTTGAACTTCTGACATACTGCTAGTGTCTTCCACAGCTATTTCTTTGTACCCTATTACTACTTCTCCGGCATCATTTTCCAGTGGACAGGTATCTACTCTAGCCTCCCTTTTACAATTTATTCTGTATATCTGAAGAAATGTTTGGTATCCTCTTTAATATTATTGGCTAGCTTACCTTCAAATTCCATCTGTTCCTTCTTTATCACTTTTTTAGTTGCCTTCTGTTGGTTTTTAAAAGCTTCCCAATGCTCTAACTTCCCTCTAAATTTTGCTCTATTATATTCCCTCTCTGGCTTTTATGTTGGCATTGACTTCTTTTGTCAGCCATGATTGTGTCATCCTGCCTTTAGAATACTTCTTCTTTGGTATGTATCTATCTTGCACCTTCCACATTTCTCCCAGAAACTCCAGCCATTGATGGCTTTTAGAGTAGCTCATGGTTGAGCCCACTAGGGAATCAGCTATTTGTAGCAATGCCTAGGGAATCAGCTATTCTGGATTGGGTGTTGTGCATTGATAAGAGAGCTTAAGGTGCAGAGGTTATTATCCGGAAGGCTGGAGATTTCCCAAAATTCCCACATTTCACACACAGAACAAAACACTGCCCCTGCATTCTCACTGCACTAACGGTGCCCTAAGGCCCCTGAGGAATGAAGGATAAAGAAGAAACTTACCAGATACTTCCCTCACCCAAGACTGATCTTGCTGAAGCCTGATGAGGCAAAGACACTCCAATACTGGCCCACTCACACAATGGCTGCTCTGCTTGCCCCTGCCTTATTTTTATTTACTCTTTCTAATGAACCCTGTTCACTGATTGGGTGCAGTCCAACTTCAAAAGCTGCTGCAAAGTGCTTCCTTTTTTAATCTTCAACCACAAACCTAAGTGAGATCTTTTCACACTCTTGTTCACTGATTGTGTGCCGTCCAACTCCAAAGAAGAGCAGAGGTCATTCTTGTGTAGCAAACATTTTATGTATTGTAAGACCGTAAGACACAGGAGCAGGAGTAGGCCATTCAGCCAGTTGAGTTTGCTGCACCATTCGAATATGGCTGATTTATTTCCCATCTCAATTCCATACACCTGCCTTCTCCCTGTAACCTTTGCTGCCTTTACCCTCACTTTAAATATACTCAAATGACTTGTCCTCCACAGACATCTAAGGCAATGAATTCCTCAGATTCACCACCCTCTGGTCCAAGACTCCACCACTATTGGAAACATCCTCTCAACAATATTAGTGCTGCTGAATCTGAGGCCTTGATCTTCAAGCAGCAATTTTCTCAACTGACCAAAGGTTGTGCTGCTGCATTGAAGATGTCTACCTTAGTCGAGGGATAACTCCTGAGATTTGTCTAAGGTGTCCATATTTTCCTGAGCATTGTCATAAACCTTTATTTCTGCAGGGAACTATTGTTCAGTGGGGCAGGTAAGTGGAGTGCACTTATCTTGTCATGATTGAGTTGCAGATGTTCAGGGATTACATCATGCAGTGAAATCTTGAATACAACCCCGGAGGTCAAACCAAGAGATGCATAAAGCCCTGTGTTGAAAGAAGAACCATGGTGTTGTTGCATTCTGAGAAAACCTCTTAAACTGATGGTACAATAAACGTAGAAAAAGAAGAGTCTCAATTGTACTTATTGTGTATATTATTCATAAAGTATGTTTTTGGGAAAGGATGTTGCAAATCGCTCTGGGTCATTCCTAGAAGCAACTTCAGGGTCAAATTAGCAATGATTTGTATTTATAGAGAGTAAAGAGTGAAACTGATGAAGGGTCTTGGCCTGAAATGTTGACTGTTTATTCCTTTCCCTAGATGCTGCCTGACTGCTGAGTTCCTCCAGCATTTTGTGCGTTGCTCTGAAAATCCAGCATCTGCAGTACCTCTTGTGTTGAAAAGTGAAACTACTTAGCCTTGTGGTGTAACAAGATTAGAGTGAAATAAGAAAGCATTTTTACACACAAAAGCAATGCAAGTCCAGAATTCTGTCCCCCAAAAGCTGATATTGACACCAACCCTACCATTTGGAGCTCCCTTCTCCAGATATCACATTGGCTTAACCTCACAAGGCTAAACAGACATTCAGCAGCAAGAAAGACCACCCACCAGTGTTACTTATATGACTCATCAGCTCTTACAGTTTAGCTGCTGATTGATTTACAATAGCTGTTGCCAGCACCCGGCATGAGTTTTGTGCTTTCTTGAGTTCTGGAAAATTGCTAAGGTCAACTTTATTCTAACCAGGGCAAGCTAATTGTTCATGGCAATACAGCTTGTTTTGGGGAATGAGAAGAGAATGGACAGAGCAGAACAGAGTATAGAATACAACAGGTGGAAGGATGAGGAAAAGAAAAGCTTCCAGCATTAGGCAATATCCAGAGCAACTGCCCACCCTCACCTTAGCAAAGAATGATATGTGAAAGTTCTGACTTCAGGAAGGATATCTTTGCTGCATCTGCCATTGGCTACAACCAAGGTAAAAACTAACTGTCCATTAATTTTTAGGGTCAGTGTGGTGTTTAAGCATGTCCAAACTCCCTCCTGTATGCTGATTCATCACCAAATTTGATACGGCCCACAGCAGTAATGTCACCAGCAAACTTGAATATGGTGTTGGAGCTGTGCTTGGCCATACAGTCATAGGTGTAACGTGAGTAGAGAAGGGAATAAGCACACATTCCTGTGGTGTACCTGTGCTGATGGAGATCGTGGAGGAGATGTTTTTGCCAATGCAAACTGACTGGGATCTACAGGTCATTGTAAACTAGTGCACTAAAATAAGTTATTTGATGGCTTTTATCTCAAAAGGTTAGAATAATAAAATGAGAAAGAGAAGCTTTAAAGGTATATTTCTGAACTCAGACTCATTTGCAGCATTCAGTTTCAGGAACTGGTCCTTGAGGAAAATATATTGGTTTTGGGTCAGTCGTAGACCAGATTCAGAAAAATTATATCAAGATATTAAAGGACCACATTTGGTGAAAACATAAGAGGAATAATTCCTGCAATATTCATCTCCGTGTTTAAGGAAGGAAGTAAATACTTTGGAAGCAGCTCAGATAAGGTTTACTACTCCAACAACTAGAAAGGGTGGGTTGTTTTATGAGTTCCTGGATGTTACTGTTTCAGAGGACCTGTCCCGGACCCAGCATGTAAGTGCAATTGCGAAGAAAGCACGGCAGCACCTCTACTTCCTTAGGAGTCTGCGGAGATTTGGCACAACATCAAAAACTTTGACAAACTTCTATAGATGTGCTTGTTTTTACTGGAGTTTTGAAGAGTGAGAAGGGATTTGATTGAAACATGTATGATCCTGAGGGGTCTTGACAGAACAGATGTGGACAAGATGTGCCCTCTCCTATCAGTCAAAAGATACAAAAGCTTGGAAGTATGTACTATCAGGCTCAAGGACAGCTTCTATCCTTCGGACTCTTGTACAATAAGGTGGATGCGTGATCTCACAATCTACCTCGTTATGATCTTGCACTTTATTGTTTACCTGCACTGCCCTTTCTCTGAAGCTTTTACACACTGTTTTGCATTGTTGATGTTACACCTTGTTCCACTGCAGAACACTATGCAATGACTATATCAGTGTCAACACTATGCAAGACAAGATTTTCACTGTACTTTGGTACATGTGCCAATAATAAACCAAAGCCAACACCGATACTAATACCAATACCAGTAGAAAATTTAGAATTTGTTTAGAAGTAAAAGAGTCATCCATTTAGGACAAGAAGTGAGTGAATACTTTCTCTCAAAAGGCTGTGACTGTTTGGAATTCTCTTTCTCAAAGGGCAATGGAATCAGAGTCCTTGGATATTTTTAAGGCAGAGTTAAATAAATTCTTGATAAACAAAGGTTGGGAAGATTACCAGAAATGCACAATTGAGGTTATAATTAGCTCAGCCATGACCGTATTGAACAGCAGATCGAACTTGAAGTGAAGAGTGATCTACTCCTGCTCCGAATTTGCATGTGTAATTTTAAGTTATGACTACTGATTACATAAATCTCATTTGCATTTCCTTGACTTGACATTTGGCTAAGTGGTGTCATAACAACAACCTCTCTCTCAATGTCAGCAAGACCATGGAACGGATTACATACTTCAGGAGAGGGAATCCAGAGGTACATGAGCTAGTCCTCATCAGAAGATCCGAAATGGAGAGGGTCAGCAACTTTAAGGTCCTGGATGTTACTATTTCAGAGGACCTGTCCTGGACCCAGCATGTAAGGGCAAATGCAAAGAAAGCATGGCAGCATCTCCACTTCCTTAGGAGTCTGCGGAGATCTGGCACAACATCAAAAACTTTGACAAACTTCTATAGATGTGCAGTGAAGAGAGTATTGACTGGCTGTATTATGGCCTGGTATGGAAACACCAATGCCTTTGAATGGAAAATTCAGCAAAAGGTAGTGGTTTTGGCCCAGTACATCATGGGTAAAGCTCTCCCAACCATCAAGCACATCTACATGAAACGTTGTTGCAGGAAATTGGCATCCATAATCAGAGATTATCATTATCCATGCCATGCTCTTTTCACGCTCCCGACATCAGATAGATGGTACAAGAGCCTCAGGACTCACACCACCAGGTTCAAGAAGAGTTACTACCCCTCAACCATCAGGCTCTTGAACTAAAGAGGACAACTACACTCACTTGCCCATCCATTGAGATGTTCCCACAGCCAATGATCTCACCTTAAGCACTCATTATCTTGTTATTTCATGTTCTCTTTATTTATATTTGTATTTGCACAGTTTGTTGTCTTCTACATGCTACTTGTTTATTCATTATCCAGTTATAGTTATAATTCTATAGATTTGCTGAGTATGCCTGCAGGAAAATAAACCTCAGGATTGTGAGTGGTGACATATACGTATTCTGATAATAAAACTTACCTTGAACTTTGAACTTGAACATATGGGTACCTAAATTCCCTTGTTTCTCTCTAATTCCTATTCTTTTATCATTAAGAAAGTATTATTATTTGTCACTTTTGCCTTTTTCTTTACTAAAGTGGTTGACTCTGTTCTCCAACAAAATGGTATGCATTTTTGTGTATTTTGCTTAAGATAATCCTGCTCCTAATTCAACACCACACTGTACCTTCTACTCTTATATCATCTGAAAATTTGCAAAGGCAAATCTCTATCCTTTCAACCAAGCAATTAATAGAGTGAAAATGTAAGGATTCAGGAAAGAACCCTGGCTGCACCATTAGATACTTTCTGCTAATCAGAGAACACTATTCTTTATCCTTATACTCCGTCTCCTTTCCTCCGTCCAATTAATAATGTGCATCATAAGTGTCCATCGAGCTCTGATTGCTTTTGTTCTTCATTTTAAACTCTTATGTGACACACTATCAGCAGCTTTTTGAAGACTAAACAGACGATGTCCATGATGAACAGGTCACCGTCCTAGTGACCTATTCAAGGATTTCAACTTGATTGGACATCCACGCTGATTCCCTTTGATGAGCTCAGAATTGCCCTACTCAGCTGTTCTAGCTCTTTAGATAGATCTCCTGTTTTTCTCCCAGCCAAAGGTAAATTGATAAATGTGTTCGTTCTCACTCTACCCCTTCCTACATAAAGGAGTGATCTATGGAAGTTACAGATCTGAAGGATTAATTTCTAAATTTGGAGAGATTGATAATGTTTTGACAAATAACTTCCCCACTTGGAAATGTAGTAAATAATGATGAAAATAGTGACAGACTGTAAAGGCATGGACTGGCTTAATAGATGGGGAGCTTAAATTCAATTCATAAACGTGTGGTATATATTTTGAAGAAGATTTTAGGAGAATCGCTGGGTGTAGAAATGTGTTCTTATTATAAATGCTGAATGTGTGATATAGTAGCAACCATGAGTTATGTTCATCCGCTGAACTTTGCTTCTATTAAACATAACATACAAGGGTGCCAGCCTAAGCCTGAGAGGGGCTAATTAATCTCCTTCTACATTCAATTACTTAATGATATTTTATGATAATGACAATTCATAATACTTACTGGTATTACTAGTAAAACAAATTGTTTGGAATGGAAAAGTAACAAAAACTCACTAGAAAAAACATGAGGAAGAAAAGTGCTAACACACGTGTATGAATACAATACTTAAACAAAGCAAGAAATAACTGATCCAGAACTATGTCTTTGAAAGTCTGTTTAAATCCACTTTAAATATAAAGATATGATGAAAGGAAACTAAAGATATAGTGAGCATATTTGTTAAGAAGTGATAGAAAGCCCTATCATTTGGCTCTTTGGTTGCTATTCATCCTATGGGCATGAAAAACTGTAAATTTGGATAGGATGGAAAGCTACCCAGGAGGATGTACAACCTGAGTCAAGTCCACTTTATGGGGATACTGTTCATTTGTAATTCTCAAAACCACAAAATCAGGAGTCCTTCCTGGAAGAGTTATAATTCTAAAAATGAAAAAAAGGAGTCAGATCATTTATATTCTGTTCAAATTGCCTACAGTTTTTGCTATCATACAGTTCAAACTCATTTGGTAGTAATTGTTTTGGATAAATATGAAATCAGGAAAGAAGCTACACAAATAGCTTTCCCTGTTTTAATTGGAAATTCTACAAGTTTAGACCCTTACAAGACAAAAGTGAATGATTGCATTCTCAAAAGCAATTGCCTTCTCTTATTCCTTCTAAGGTAAAAACAAAGATTGGGAAAATCAGATTGGTGCTGGATCCCAAGAGAAGGAATTTGTAGAATGCTAGGTTCTGGAAGAAGATTGTACCAGTGAACAATGTGACCAAGGGCAACATCCCCAGATGGTTCACAAAGGACTTCTTTCATGTTTTTCTTTCAAATATGGTTCCCACCACACAAGGCATGCCCTCTTCTCACTGTTACCGTCAGGAAGGAGGTACAGCTGTCTGAAGGAACTTACTCAGCGATTCAGGTACAGCTTCTTCCCCTCTACCATCCAATTTCTAAATGGATATTGAGCCCAGAAACACTATCTCAATACTTTGTTTTATTTCAGTTTTTACACTACTTATTTTAATTTAACTATTTATTACTGTAATTCTTTTTTTCTATATTTATTATGTGTTGCATTGTACTACTGCCACAATGTTAACAAATTTCACACATATGCTGGTGATATTAAACCTGCTTCTGCCACAGTTGGAGCCTGTGATCTACATTTTGGTGGTATGTATTCAGGCCGATTGAGTGATCCAGCACTTTGCTGTCTCCGACTGAATTCGGTGAGGTATCGAGTGAAGTGTGGGGCCCGGAGACAGGGCATGAGCCCATGATTTCTTGCCAATCTCACTAATTAAAGCATTGGGGAAGATTCAAACCAATGAGAATGAGAGCAGAAGGCAGGCAGGTGTTCAGTGCCATCTACCTTTGGGTGACTGGTCTCTCTCTCCTTCGCAATTTAGATCTGGACAAACTGGACCTGCAGATATCGAAGACACAGTGCTGGGTTAGGTTGCCCAGTTTCCAACATCATAATTCCGCTCCGTAGGAGTGAGGCAGTGAGAGAAGGCGGCGCAGGGGTGTACCTTCTCATCCTTGGCCGAGTGCTGAGAGAGAACAAACAGTTACTACACCAATGTCGGACGCATCGACCTCCACAATGAACTGCCAGTTGGTGTCGGGTTGAAGCAGGATGGGGGCAGAGGTGAAACGTTCTTTCAAGTCAGAGACTGCTTTCTCAGCAGCAGGGGACCAGGAGGATCTGACAGCAGATGAGGTAAGAGCAGTGAGTGGTGCAGCCAGTGTACTGTAATTTCTGGTGAAGCGGCGATAGAAGTTAGCGAAGCCCAAGAAGCGTTGCAACTCCCGACGAGTCGAAGGTTGGGGCCATTTGACCACCACCTTGACCTTCTGTTGGTCCATCTGAATGGAACCACCTGAAATTACACTTCCCAGGAATGAGACTGCTTTGTGATGAAACTCATATCTCTCAGCCTTCACAAAGAGCCGGTTCTCCAGAAGGCACTGGAGAACTCTGCGGACATGACCTGTGTGTTCAGCAAGGGACTTAGAAAAAGAAAAATCAAAATGTTGTTGAGATACACTAAAACAAAATTGGTTCAGCATGTCCCTGAGAATGTCATTTACCAGGGCTTGGAAGACGGCGGGAGCATTGGTGAGACCGAATGGTACGACCAGATACTTGTAATGGCCTGAGGTGGTGTTGAAGGCCGTCTTCCACTCATCCCCTTCACAGATGCGGACAAAATGGTAGCCGTTATGGAGATCAAGCTTGGTGAAAACTGAGGCTTCTTGTAGGAGTTCAAATGCCGAGGTCATGAGCAGAAGAGGGTAACGGTTCTTAACAGTGACTTCATTCAGTCCCCAGTAATCAATGCATGGATGCAAGGAGCTGTCCTTCTTTTCAACAAAGAGAAGACTGGCACCAGCAGGGGAGGAAGACGGTCGGACGATACCTGCAGCCAGGGACTCTCGAATGTACTTATTCATGGATTCTGTTTCAGGTACGGACAGGGAATACAGGCAGCCCCTTGGGGGAGATGTGCCAGGCAAGAGGTCAATGGCGCAATCATGTGGACAATGAGGCAGCAGGAAAGTGGCCCGGTACTTGAACACAGCCTTGAGGTCTATGTATTCAGGAGTGGTGGCACTAAGGTCCAGAAATTCCTCGGGGGGGATCTGGGCTTGGAGACAAGGGAATCTGAGCATAGCAGAGGCAGTGGGAGTGACAGAATGGGCTCCAGCCTATAACCTTGCAACTGAGCCAGTCAATGTGGGGGTTGTGTTTAACTAACCAGGGATGGCCCAGGACAATGGGAGCTTGAGGAGAGTCAGTAACAAAGGGTTAACTGTTCGTGATGGTTGCCAGATAAACTGAGACTCACTGGGGCCGTGACGTGGGTGATATTAGCCAGCCTCTGACCGTTCAAGGCATTGGCCATCAATGGAGACTGGAGAGCAGACGTGAGTAATCTCCACTGGGCAGCCAAGCTGGAATCAATAAAACATCCCTCTGCACCAGAATCGACCAAGACGGAGACTGCTTGGCGTTGAATGTCCTACTCCAGAGAAACGGGTATGAAAGTAAGTGGTGTCGAGGAGGGCAGGACAGGGATCACACTCACTAGTACTCCTCATCCTACTGGTGAGCGCTGGCTTTTACTGGGCAGGTGGAGATAAAATGGCCTGGTTGGCTACGGTACAGACAGGAATGGGTGCTGATTCTCCTTTGTCTTTCAGTCATCGTCAGGCGGGTACGGTCAACATGCATAGCCTCAGGCTCTGGAACAAGAATTGTAGATGGAGGCAAACAGCAGCGCAATATAGACTAACAAGGAGCTTGGAACTCACCCAGTGCCCCCAGAACCCTCTGGAACCCCTCCCTCAGCAGTGCTGCTGAAGGTGAACATCAATCCGGACGGCCAAATCCACCAGGGCTTCGAGGGTGGCAGGAAGGTCCTGGGTAACCAGCTCATCTTTGATGTCTTCAGAGAGGCCATTCAGGAAGGTGCCATACTGGGCCTCCGAGTACCAGCCACTGGAGGTGGCTATGGTCTGGAACTCTATGGTGTAATCCGACACAGATCTGTGCCCCTGGTGCTTGTGCAGCATTTCACAGGCAGCCTCTCTCCCATGTTTGGTGCAATCAAACACTTTTCTCACCTCCTCCCAAAATAACTGAAAACTACTGCAGAAAGGCAGCCTGCCTCCCACACGGCTGTTTCCCATTCTCTCGCCCAACCAGACAGTCCGGTGATAGACAATAGGTGCAGGAGTAGGCCATTCAGCCCTTCCAGCCAGCACCACCATTCACTGTGATCATGGCTGATCATCCACTATCAGTATCCAGTTCCTACCTTATCCTCATAACCTATCTTTAAGAGCTCTATCCATGACGTAGACTACCTTAGCTCGATCAGTCAGAGATGCTGTTGGTTGCTCTGGGACAGCTGGAGTGACTGAGTCTAGGCCACAAGATCAGCTACATTGGCAGAAAGCATCTCCACTGCCCTGAGTCCAGCTGGTTCTGATGTCTCTCCAGCATCACTCCTTGTTGTCCCAGGGTAGCTCTCAGACAACCGGGGTCTGGTGGGTCCATTCTGGCCAGATTGTACTGTCAGGACGCTAGAGCAGGGATCCAATCACAGACCCAGTACAGTACACACAGTGATATTAATGGAGTAACAAATCCCAAGGTGCAAACAAAGTCAGCGTCAAAGTTCAGGCAGAGAACAAAGCATCCAGAGAAATCCAAAAACCAGAATCAGGAAACAGGCAGAGTTGATATTCAGACATACAGAGTACAGATACAACTGCTGGAAAGACTCAGGAAAACTCACTGGCACAATCTGGCAACAAACAGGTGAAAACACAGGACTGAAATACACTGAGCAATAAACAGAGAGGCAGATGATAGGTGGAGCACAATGAGACACAGATGGCAGCAATACAGGTAATAATGAGAAACAGGTGAGAGACGGAGTACTCAGTAATACAGGGGCCGGAGTAGAGTAGGAGCGGGGACAGGAGCACATGATAATACAAAACCACAGACTGACAGCTAGGGGGAAAACACACAAAAAGACAGAGTTCAACTGGAGGTGCTGACAGAAGGCAAAGAAGCAAAAGACATGAAATTGTAGGTCAGTTTGCCTGACTTCAGTTGTTGGGAAGAAGTTTGAGTCTATTTGTAAGGATGAGGTTTCGGGTGTTTGGAGGCAGGTGGTAAAATAGGCTGTAATCAGCATGATTTCCTTAATGGGAAATCTTGCCTGAAAAATATATTGAAATTCTTTGAGGAAATAACAGGCAGGATTGACAAAGGAGCATCAATGGATGTTGTTTACTGAATTTTCATAAGGCCTTTGACAAGGTGTCACACATTAAGCTGCCAAACAAAAACCCATAATATTAGAGGAAAGATATTAATATGGATTGAAGATTGGCTGACTGGCAAGAGGCAAAGAGTAGGAATGAAGGGGGCTTTTTCTGATGGATTTCTAGTGACTAGTGGCATTCCACAGGGGTCGGTGTTGGGACTGCTTCTCTTCATGACATATGTCAATAATCTGGACCATGGAATTGATGGCTTTGTGGCCAAATTGGCAGATGATAAAAAGATAGGTGGAGGGGTAGGTGGTGCTGAGGAAGCAGGGAGTCTGCAGAAGGGCTTAGACTGGTTAGGAGAATGGGCAAAGAAGTAGCAAATGGAATGCAGTGTGGCGAAGTGTATAGTCATGCACTTTGGTAGAAGGAATAATGGTGTAGATTATTTTCGAAATCAGGAACAAATTCTGAAAAGAGAGCTGCAAAGGGACTTGAGAGTCCTTGTGCAGGAGTCCCTAAAGGTTAACTTGCAGGTTGAGTTGGTATAAGAAAGACAAATGCAATGTTATCATTCAGTTTGAGAAGCCTAGAATATAAAAGCAAAGACTTAATACTGAGGCGTCTTAAGAAATATGGTGAGGATGTGGTGAGCAGTTTTGGGTCCCTTATCTAAGAAAGGATGTGCTAGCTATTGGAGAGGGTCCAGAGAAGGTTCAGGAGAATGATTCTGGAATTAGAAGATTAATGTATGAGGGGTGTTTGATGAGTCTAGGCATGTACAATTGGAGTTTAGGAGAATGAAGGGGGATTTCTATCAAAAATTGAGAAGTCTAGATAGAATGGATGTGGAGAGGATGTTTCCTATGATGGAGGAGTATAGCACCAGAAGTCACAGCCTCAGAATGCAAGGACATGCCTTTAGAACAGCGATATCAAGAAATCTCTTTCGCCTGGGGTTGGTGAATCTGTGGAATTCCTTGCCATGGACAGCTGTGAATGCCAAGTTATTGGGTATGTTTAAAGTGGAGGTTCATATGTTCTTGATTAGTAGGGTTGTCAAGGGTTAAGGGAAGAAGGTAAGCAAATGTGGCTGAGGGGTATAATAAATCAGCTATGATAAGATGGGGGAACAGACTCGATGGGGCAAATGGCCTAATTCTGCTCATTTGTCTTATGGTCTTTTGGAAGATTTGATCTTGTCCTTCTGTCTAGAGATACAGGATGGGAGTCATCCTGCTTCACCAAAAATTATCAGAATTGAAAAGGCTGCAGGTATTCAGATAGTGCTTTATAAAGATCCTTATTTGTAAATATTATCAAATTGTACATTGTATGATTTTACTGTTGTCTGCGCCTTTATTTGAAATAAGTATTATGTTTCAGACTGACTCATAAAAAGAATACTAAAAAGTTCCAGTTAGCTTACTGGAAGCAATTTGAATATTACTGCATCATGGCGAGAAACTGCAATGCCAACATTAATTTAGATGAATCATAATTTTATTGGGATGTCCTTGTTTTAAGCCTTTGCATCTTTTTAATTTGGTAAGTGTTCTCTTACCTCAGCTATAAGTCAGATTTTTGGCTGTGTTCCATTCTCTCCATTCCCATGAACACAATGAGCCTGAAGTTCAAAACTGTAAGACTGAATATGACAAGCTGTAGATGTGGTAGCAAAATTACTACAGCCTTTTACACTAACATTGCTATTAGTCAGTGAATACTTTCCCTCTCCGGGATTTATTTGCTCGATCTTAACTTGATCAAAACAAATAGACAAATTATTAAAGTAGTGAAACGCACATTCATACCATACAAAGCATAGTTCTGGTGTTTATTTCTAATGGATGGAACTGACAACCAGAAAGGCTATGTTAACCTTGAATATAATCTCAGTTAAATCTGAAAAGGATTAATCTTTGGCAGTAACTGTTGTGTTAGTTTGTAAAGACATCCAAACTTAATAATTAGCATTGTTTTTTTCAGTACTGTGAACAGTTCTGGTCTCCATATTACACAAAAAAACAACTTTATTGGAGAAGGTGAAAATGAAACTGTTTACCAGAACTATACAAGATCAGGAAAGGCTAGCTTTAAGATAAGTAGAGAAGTTAGCTCCACTTCTTGCTTGAGCGTGATTAGTACTGCTATTAAATTTCCCCACTGTCATGTTGTGATTTGAAGCTCTGCCTCTGGATCCATTAACCACCACTAGATAATGTCTTCATATTATGGTAGTCATTAGGAACTTTTTATTTAGGAGTTTGTCTTAAATTTGGTATATGATACCTGTGAGTAACTTCATCACAGAATCCTGACAGTACATGACAACTTTAAGTGGAACAATGAAGTCAGTCCCAAACCCTTGCTCCTCCCCTGGAGCCCCGCAAATTGCTTTCCCACAAATGCCTGTCTAATTCCCATCTGAAAGCCCTGATTTTGTTGTGATTCACTTGCAGGTGATGAGTTCCAGATCTTAATAACTTTCTGACAGTGAAGCATGGCATCACTAAGAGCCTCAGCACCATCTGACTTGTCAAGGACAAAATTACCTGACGGTTAGAGATGCCACAGATATTGTGGTGGGACTGGAGTTGTCCTTCTGTGCTCACCAGTAAGGGTCTGCAGAATCATGGAAATGTCAAGTCTGTACACACTAAGAAGCCAGAAAGGATTGTTGGTGGAAGAGGATTTAGGAGCACTTGACTCTTTTTATGAGAAGAGCATGGAAGTGCAAAAAGAGGAGGAGGAAAAGAGGAAAATAAAGATCTGCATCCATTATTAGAAAAAGCAGCAGCCATTATTGTCAGGATACAAAGATTGTAGCCACTTTGGAAAGATTTTTTTCAGTGCAAAACATACAAATTAAAGTTCTACGGTTGACTCCAATTATCGGAACAACTTCCTTTCCTTTGCTTTGTTTGTTTAACCATTCAGACATTCTTTACATATCCACTCCATGGCTCCTTTGCCAAACTTGCCACAGAACAAGTAAAAGAATCAGTTGGTTTTTTAGGCAGTAATGGGAAAAGAAGCTCTAATGAATAAAATTTTATAAACACATGATATTCTGCATGTGCTGGAAATCCAGAGTAACACACATAAATAATACTGGAGGAACTCAGCAGAACAGGCAGCATCGATGGGGAGGAATAGAGTTATCATTTCAGGCTGACATCCTTCATCAATGAATCTTTAGGTGGCATAGAAATTACTTGGGGCCATAATGTTATTTTAATGAAGAGTGACACCAATAAGTTCTTTGGATGTGTTGCTTCATGTAAATTAGATTAGACTCCCCCACCATAGGAAGCATCCTCTCCACATCCACTCTATCAAAGCCTTTCAACATTCGATAGGTTTCAATGAGGTCAACGCTCCTTCTTCTGAATTCCAGTGAGCAGAAGCCCAGAGCTATCAAATGTTCTTCATATATGACAAGCCTTTGAGTCCCAGAATGATTATCATCAACCTCCTTTGAACCCTCTCCAACATCAGCATGTCCTTTCTTAGATAAGGGGCCCAAAACTGCTCACAATACCCTGTGTACTTTCCTTTGTATACTCTGCTAAAAAAAACATACATTTTCATGTAGTTCTGAGGCCAGTGCTTGAACAGGGTCTTGGGGCCATGGAAGAAAGTGCCTCAGGAGTGGAAGGTGGATTATAGATTAGAACAAAGAAGGTCAGGACAACGGTTGACTGCTGGTTATTGGTAGGAATGGAGTCTATGATATCTGGTGGTTGTGGCTGAGTTGACTTGTCAATGAAGTGCTAATCATTACCTTGATGAAGTGAGTAGAGGGTTCAGATAATCAGCAAGGTCTGATAGTTGAGGCAGCAATAAGTTACTGGGGAATTGTACAGGTTTAGACAATGACTGTATTAGGAATTGACTGAAACAATTGATGCTGAACATGTCAGGTGACCTGAAACTAAACAGGGGAATAGATTGTTTCTCCCAATCTCCCTCTCCATTATCTCTGCCTTGCCCCCTTCCCTGCCCTTCCCCTTTATAATATCTCTCCCCTCTCTCCCTCCCTCACCCTCTCCTTCCTCTCCATTTCCCTTTTCCTCTTCCTTTTCTTCTCTCTCATTCTAACCTCCCCCCACATTGAGTCCACAGCTCTGCCCGGGTTTGAATCTATAGCTGACCATGTGGTTAGTCACATCCTTATCATTCCTCTGGAACCAACCATACTGGCCTTGGACCTAACACCTGGCCCCCAGCTCTCCTTGGACACGCTATTCCTTTCCCCTTGCAATATTTCATCCAAAACAATAATATTCCTGTTGTGTAAACTTAGGAATGCAACCAAGCTGTCACAGCATCACTATTGGTGGGGGCGGGGTGGGGGGAGAGGTGAAAGAAATCGAGGGCATTCATGAAGCAAGAATTAGAAGAATTTAGAGGTATGGGATGAGGTTACAGAAGAAATCTTTATGTTGCTGCTCTGTCTTGCAATAGTGTCAGGTAAACTGCTTAAAATGTCAGATACATGACAGATTAAAAAAAAAAGTTGACAAGAATTGTATTGGCATAAATACAGAGTAGACTCTAAATGGGACTTAGAGAATGTAAAGAATTGTTGCACCATGAAATGTATAGCCCCACTGTTACATTCACTTGGCTTACTTTAACATCAATATCAAAACAGATGTTATCTGCATTATCTTGGTCATTGAAGGTTGTTAATCTAATAAAACGTCTTTTTTTTTACACTCCAAGTTTTTGAAAAGATGGGAAGATTGCATAGCAGCTTTTGTTTCATAAATGAGTGGGATAACAGATATGGGGTAGCATTCTAAGAGAGACTGTGAAATGAAGGAAGGAATTTGTGTTTATAACTGACAATAGCTCACACTTAAACAGTTTCTCAACCAATACTTTCAAGATCTGATTTGGATATATGGTCAATGTATTCAGTGAGTTCAATTAAATTAACCTTCCTTTGTAAGGAAAAGCTGCTATGCCTTCATTATACAAACAAGGTACAGAGTATTGCCCAAACTTTCTCTTTGGTGTTGGTGTATTATCCAATGCAATGCAGTTTTTATTCCTGATAGTATTGTTCACGGAGTATATTGGAATGTCAGTTCTAGAAGTTAAAGCTGTGATAATGGAGCATTTGTCATCACAGTGCAAACGATGTAAGATGAAGAGATAGAAAATGGTAAAGAAGGGACATAAAAACATAGAATTTTTGCAGATGCTTTAATTCTTAAACAAAACTAATAATAGTCTGTCAGCATATGGACCATCCACGGAGATTGGACAGGACCACTTTGATTATAAACTTTTCTCCAAAATTGTGAAACATCTGCAAACTGAAATTACTCATCTGTTCTTCCATTGATTCTTATGATTGTTTCCAGTTTTTACAGTGTTTTTCATTAAAGTTGCTAGAAGATGATAGTGGGTAAACAAGACCTTAGGCTTTAGGTTCTGGAGAATGCCAGCCATTTGGCTAGCCCATTTTTGTAAATGAGGTTGTAAATAGTTAAGCCATGTTTTGAATTGCCTAGAGTGTGAAATGTTTAAACATTTTTCTCTTCTGGCAACCACCAGAAGAACACATCTGGAAATTGCTTCATGGTGAATGTACACATGTAAACATAGCTTAACCTCATCTTGGCAAATTTTCTGAAATGAACAATGAATCTGGTCTTTCTTGCAGCTAATTGCAGTTCATGTTGTTCAGTAGTTCAATTGGTAGCACCTTGCTCAGAAGCCTTTCAGCTCAAAGCACATTACAAAACAAAGAGGCCATGAGAGGGATGCCAAGACACTTAAGAAGATATGGATAGACATAATGAATGGGAAAGGATATGAGGGTAATAATTATATGTGGAAGTACTTGAGGTTATCACCTTGAGGTGGAGTTATTTTTAAATGCTAAGATATTGAACGAAGGACCTGGCTGTCCTTGTACATGAGTCACTGAAAGTTAATGAGCAAACACAGCAAGCAGTTAGAAAGAAATGGTTTGCTAAAATGTTTTGGCTAAGAATTTGAATATAAGAATAGAGTCTTGAATATAAAAGTATAAGACACATTTATATAGGGTTTTGATGAGATTGTGTCTGGAATATTATGTACAGGTCTGGTCATCCTAACCAAAGAAGAATTTACTTGCAATAGAGAGTGTGCAGCAAAGATTCGCCAGTTAATTCCAGGACTGTAGATATTAAACAAGCCTACACTCTTCTGATATTAAAAGAACAAGAGGTAATCTCACTCAAATGAACAAAATTCTTCAGGGGCTTAAGAGGGTGACTGAGGATTTGTGTAGAACCATGGATCACTGTAAGATAATGCAGATAGGGGTACGTCCATTCGGAACAGAAACGGTAAGACATTTCTAAACATAGGAGTTGTGAAGCTCTACAATTCAATTCCTTTGAGGGCAATGGAGGCTCTGATGCTGAGTATTTTTGAGATGTACGGCTATAGAGTTTTAGATGTGAAGAGAAAATTATAATTACAGCAGGAAAGTGTTGTTGAGTAAAAGATAAATTATAACCTTATTGGTTGGTGGGCCATAAGTAAGGGGCTGAAATCCTCTATTTGCTTCTATTTTTTATATACTTGTGTTTTGATAAGAATTACACTGCCATCTCAATGCATTGCTGAGACTTTTGGATGACACATTCAAATGAACGCAGAGTCTAGAGAGGGTGCACACAGACAGATGTGACTTCCCTTATCTGTCTGTAAATATTGAATGTATTAGGCAGAAATATGAAATTATTGCAGTTCAATGGCTTACCGGATTTGGCTCAGGATCTCTGCTACATGGAGCTGCTGTATTTTCTTTGCATGAATCTTTCTGAATTCTTCACTGACTCATTTCTGATAAATTCTGGAACCAAATATGTCTTGTTCCTCATTTCTCTTCTACAACCTGCCTGCTGGTCTCAGCACATAAACTTTATCATGTAATGTTAACCTTTTCCCTTTCACCCTGTCCTCAAGTTTACCTGGTCCATTTCCGACACCTCCCTCCCCTTTCTAGATCTTTCTGTCTCTATCTCCGGAGACAGCTTGTCTACTATCAGCCTTTCACCCTGCCCTCAAGTTTACCTGGTCCATTTCAGACACCTCCCTTCCCTTTCTAGATCTTTCTGTCTCTGTCTCTGGAGACAGCCTATCTATTGATGTCTACTATAAACCTACTGACTCTCACAGCTATCTGGACTTTTCCTCTTCTCACCCTGTCTCTTGCAAAAATGCCATCCCCTTCTCGCAATTCCTCTGTCTCCGCTGCATCTGCTCTCAGGATGAGGCTTTTCATTCCAGGATGAGGGAGATGTCCTCCTTTTTTAAAGAAAGGGGCTTCCCTTCCTCCACTATCAACTCTGCTCTCAAACGCATCTCCCCCATTTCACGTACATCCTCCCGCCACCCCACTAGGAATAGGGTTCCCCTTGTCCTCACCTACTACCCCACCAGCCTCCGGGTCCAACATATTATTCTGCGTAACTTCCACCTCCTCCAACGGGTTCCCACCACTAAGCACATCTTTCCCTTCCCCACTTTCTCTGCTTTCCGCAGGGATCACTCCCTACGCAACTCCCTTGTCCATTTGTAACCCCCATCCCTCCCTACCGATCTCCCTCCTGGCACTTATCCTTGTAAGCGGAACAAGTGCTACACACGCCCTTACACTTCCTCCCTTACCACCATTCAGGGCCCCAAACAGTCCTTCCAGTTGAGGCGACACTTCATCTGTGAGTCGGCTGGGGTGATATACTGCGTCCGCTGCTCCCAATGTGGCCTTCTATATATATGGCGAGACCCGATGCAGGCTGGGAGACCGTTTCACTGAACACTTACGCTCTGTCTGCCAGCGAAAGCAGGATCTCCCAGTGGCCACACATTTTAATTCCACGTCCCATTCCCATTCTGATATGCCTATCCACGGCCTCTTCTACTGTAAAGATGAAGCCACACTCAGGTTGCAGGAACAACCCCTTGTATTCCGTCTGGGTAGCCTCCAACCTGTTGGCATGAACATTGACTTCTCAAACTTCCGCTAATGCCCCACTTCCCCCTCATACCCCACCCGTTATTTATTTATATACACATATTCTTTTTCTCTCTATTCTTTTTCTCCCTCTGTCCATCTCACTATACCCCTTGCCCATCCTCTGGCCTTTCCCCCTCCCCCTTTCTTTCTCCCTGGGCCTCCTGTCCCATGATCCTCTCATATCCCCTTTGCCAATCACCTGTCCAGCTCTTGGCTCCATCCCTCCCCCTCCTGTCTTCTCCTATCTTCTCCTATCATTCTGGATCTCCCCCTCCCCCTCCAACTTTCAAATCCCTTACTCACTCTTCCTTCAGTTAGTCCTGAAGAAGGGTCTTGGCCTAAAACGTCGACTGTACCTCTTCCTAGAGATGCTGCATTCACTAGCAACTTTGATGTGTGTTGCTTGAATTTCCAGCATCTGCAGATTTCCTCGTGTTTGCGTTTTTCCCTTTATATTGTGTCTGGTGATGATTGCTTAGTCTTTGACTGTCGTCCTTCCACTTTCCTTTCTAGGTTTGGCTGAACCAGAACGAGATGCATCTTGTTCATCAGAGTTTCTGCAGGAATGTATCCTGTTGCAGTGTGGCAGTGACCCGTAGCTCAGAAGAAAATCTGCAAGTCAATGTTTGATGGTGAGATCTGATCTGCCTTGCATCCTTTTTTGATTAGCGCCTCATCCACAGATCTCTTAACTTTTCCATTTGAGATGATAAGGAGAGTTGAAGTGTTTTGATACCATTTTACTTTATAAACATTTTACATCAAATTGACGTCAATTGTACACCTGCATCCAATATAATCTTCTCAGGAAGGCGATGTGGATCTAAAACTCTTCTATGATACATTTGGTGATGATATAAGAACTTGTATGCATTTTAAATAACTGACTCCCAACCAAAGTTTTCGATACCTTCTTCCAGAAACCAATGTGGACGTGCGGAATGTGCTATGTAGCTTGTAAGGAAAGCATATGTGAGCCTCAGTTTCATATAAATCCCTCAAGTTCTTCACAATACACAATACCAGTTTATTGGTGTAACACCCTGGTGAAGGTTTTACTGCTAATGCTGTAGGGTATTTCATGTAATGGTTTTTCTGTAGAAGCAGTGTATTTTGCTGCCAGTGTTTGGGTTACCATTAAAAATAAGGAATGCTTAGGAATATGCGTGTCATTCAATCAGGGAGAGGGTTCTTGAGAACGCTGGGACAGCGGATTTTGTGATGGACACTGAGGTGGGTAGAGGTCTTTTTCGGCGGGAGATGAAGAGAGAAGGAACTGGAAAGAACCAGCCATATGATTCGATCCAGAAGGAATGCATGATCTGATAGAGTCCAAGAGGGGAACACTTACTAGCAAGTGGCGAATAGGAGTTGCTGCAATTAGTACATCAGAAACAACGGCTTTTGGAAGATTTGAGCGCCACCTGTGCACATTTGACTGTTAAATTATAATGGGCCCTTTTTGTTTTTTCTCTCTTTTCTTTAATAATTCTTTTGTTAAGTTAACATTCAAAAATATACATTCTTTATAATTGTATGCAGAGTACAATCTGTTATTTCTTGCTGACGTGTTGTTGCAGGGGTCAGTAAATCACACAGCATTCACACAAACTGGGTTTTGGGTGGCAAGACATCCCAACCTCACAGTTTTGGTGGCACCAAAGTCATATACACCCTAGATATACTGAGACTGAGAAAGGTAGTTTCTTCGCCGTGGAGTCCAGTGGCTGTTAGCGAGGGACAAACAAGCTGTACTTCCAGAGGCATTAAGTAAAAAGGGTACCGCCTGCACACCTGCCAATATCCAATCAGTCAACCATAACACAGAAAAGCAAGCTGACATGATCAAGATGTTCATTTTTTGTTCAGACCAAACATCAGAATGGGGAAGAAATGTGATCTGAGTGACTTTGATTGTGTCATGATTGTTAAGGCCAAACGGGGTGGTTTGATTATCTCAGAAACTGCTGATCTCCTGACATTTTCACGCACAACAGTCTCTAGAGTTTACAGAGAATGGTGTGAAAAACAAAAGAAAACAGCCAATAAGTGGCCGTTCTATTGATGAAAATGCCCTGTTAATAAGATGGATTTCAGAGGAGAATGGCCAGACTGGTTCAAGCTGACAGGAAGAGGACAGTAACTCAAATAACTATGCCATACAACAATGGTGTGCAGAAGAGTGTCTCTGAATGCACAACCCATCAAACCTTGAAGTGGCTGGGCTACAGCAGCGGACGACTATGTGCATACACTCAGTGGCCACTTTATTAGGTATAGGAGGTAACTAATTAAGTGGCTATTGAGTGCATACGTGTACATAAATTTAAATTTATTCTTCACTGTGCTATTGAAGGCCAGTGAGAGTGAAGGAGGAGGGTTTCATATTGGCTCTAGTGCCACAAACCAGAAAAGAGATCCCCACCGAAGGTATATTCAAGTCTCTTTTAAATCCATTTTGAGTACGTAAGGTAGTCCTGGGATTGCAGTTTACTTTAATGTGTCCATCTTTCAGATGAGTTGAGACATTAGTCACCAGTTCCTGCAAAATATAGAAGACCCTTATGAATCATCTGATGAAAACAGGAAGGGCTATTTGTTTTCTAGCATAATCGATTAAGCAACTAACATTACTAACATGGATTGCCTAGTTATCTCTTCCTTTGCTCTACACTGATTGGCTGCAGTGTTCATAGAAGCTGCAATAAATTCTTCATCAGCTGGCAGATGAGATGGGATATATAATGCTGTATACTAAATCAGAAAAGTACAAGATAATAGTTGCTTAACCTGGAAGGAGCGCTTTGTCCCTGGATGACAGAAAGGAAGTAAGTAAAAGTGCAGATGTTCCATCCTCATCCGTGAGAATCAGTTCTATCAGAATGTTATCAGACTTTTAGATGGATCTCTTGTATGATAAGATAGACACCTGACAGCACGATTGACTTTGTTATGATATTGCACTCCATTATTCATCTGCACATCACTTTTTTCGGTAGCTTTTACACTTTGTTCTGCATTGTTATCATTTTACACCAATGCACTGTGTAAAGATTTAATCTGTGTGAACAGTATGCAAGACAAGCTTTTCATTGTATTTTGGTACATGTGACAATAATAAACCAAAACCAATACCAATACAGGAATTGAACAGTTCCAAGTAATTTAACCATTCTGGTCTTGTTTATTTTATGTTTTTGTGTTCAGTTTTCTTTTATGCTGTCTTGGTATTTCAGGTTGTATTTGTCTCCTCCTATTTACAGCACTCCATACATTTACTGCCGCACCTCCTATCTCTCTTTGTCTCCATTTTTTCATTGATATATCATTATAACAACAATCTTTCCCTCAATGTCAACAAAACTGGTTATTGATTTCAGGAACGGAGGTCATGCACATGATCCTGTTTACATCAATGGTGCCGAGGTCAAGAGGTTTGGGGCGTCAGGTACCTAGGTGTGAACATCACCATTAGGCCTGTTCTGGTTCACATTGACACCACCGCCAAAAAAAACCCACCGATGCCTCTAATTTCTCAGCAGGCTGAAGATATTTGCATGTCCCTTTTGATCTGGATTAAAACCAGGATATAATTTCAGGTTTAACAAGGAATATAAAAAGGTAAGTCAGGCTCAGAATTGGTGGACCATAGACTGAATCACCACCCCAGAAGGCTACTACATGATACCAAAATGCCAAATTTAGGCAGGGAGAAGTTTCATAAACAGTAGATTGAGTGGAGTTATGAAGATTCACCACATCCAGTCAAGCACGGCACTGAGCAACCAGGCAGACAGCAGGAACAGTCAACACAAAATATTTTGGTTCAGAATCAGACTCAGATTTATCATCACTGACCTAATTGATGTGAAGTTTGTTGTCTTGTAACAGGTCATGTCCTGGATGGTGAAGGTCTGTAGTGATGGATGCTGCCTTCTCGAGGCACCACTTCTTGAAGATGTTCTCGATGCTGGGGAGGGCATTGCCCATGACGGAACTGACAGAGTCTACAAGATGAAACTGGACTGCAAAGACCAGATTTAGTTGGCTTATTGCCTTCAGCTGTGTAGAGGCTGGATGAAAAGTCATCATCAATGTCAAGTGGATGATCTTCTACTCCATCCATGAGTATTTCCCATTTTCCAACACATAACCCAGGATATCCTGCTAAGCTTATGAAATCCTTCCATGGTACTTGATTTGTACTAAATGGGTCAGTAACCAAAGTACATAGCTGCAGCGGCAAGATCAAGAAACAATTATTTGAGGCAATAGTAAGTGCACCCTATTTATGACATAAATTGACACCTAGTTAGCAATTTGACGACACTTAGAAAGTCCACGAAGAGGGCCAGTGTAGGAGAAAGGTTTGCACATGTTGGCAAAAGATGTTCTAAGGACTGAGATGTGTTGTTGAATCAGACAAGAGAAGTGAGACAGACATCTGCACATTTATCACCATTGGTTTTGTGATAAACCAGCACTGGGCATTTGTAGAGTAGGGATGAAGAGAAAAGACTGCTGGAAGTCCAAAATTTGAAATAAAATAGAAACAAAAAACAATTGCAAGAGAACAAAGATTGGTTAATGTTTTACACCACCATCCTTCAATCTACATGCTGATGAGTGTTAGAAACATAGAAAACCTACAGCACAATACAGGCCCTTCAGCCCACAAAGCTGTGCCAAACGTGTCCTTACCTTAGAAACTCCTTAGGGTTACCCATAGCCCTCTATTTTTCTGAGCTCCATGTACCTGTCCAGGACTCTCTTAAAAGACCCTATCATATCTGCCTCCACTATCGTTGCTGGCAACCCATTCCACGCACTCACCATTCACTGCGTAAAAAACTTACCCCTGACATCTCCTCTGTACCTACTTCCAAGCACCTTAAAACTCTGCCCTCTTGTGCTAGCCATTTCATTCCTGGGAAAAAGGTCAATGCTTCTCATCATCTTATACACCTCTATCAGGTCACCTCTCATCCTCCATCACTCCAAGGAAAAAAGGCCAATCTCACTCAACTTATTCTCATAAGGCATGCTCCATAATCCAGGCAACATCCTTGTAAATCTCCTCTGCACCCTTTCTATGGTTTCCACGTTCTTCCTATAGTGAGGCAAACAGAACTGAGCACAGCACTCCAAGCAGGGTCTGACCAGGGTTCTATATAGCTGCAACATTACCTCTCAGCTCCTAAACTCAATCCCACAATTGTTGAAGGCCAATGTAATGTATGCTTTCTTAACCATAGAGTCAACCTGCACAGCAGCTTTGAGTGTCCTATGGACTCAGACCCCAAGATCCCTCTGATCCTCCATACTGCCAAGAGTCTTACAATTAATACTATATTCTGTCATCATATTAGACCTACCAAAATGAATCACCTCACACTTATCTGGGTTGAACCCCATCTGCCACTTCTCAGCCCAGTTTTGCATCCTATCAATGTCCCACTGTAACCTCTGATAGCCCCCCAAACTATCCACAACACCTCCAACCTTTGTGTCATCAGCAAATTTACTAACCCATCCCTCCACTTCTTCATCCAGGTCATTTATAAAAATCACAAAGAGTAAGAGTCCCAGAACAGATCCCTGAGGCACACCACTGGTGACTGACCTCCGTGCAGAATTTGACCTGTCTTCAACCACACTTTGCCTTCTCTAGGCAAGCCAATTCTGGATCCACAAAGCAATGTCCCCTTGTATCCCATGCCTCCTTACTTTCTCAATAAGCCTTGCGTGGTGTACCTTGTTAAATGCCTTGCTGGAATCCATATACACTACATCTACTGCTCTACCTTCATCAATGTGTTTAGTCACATCCTTAAAAAATTCAATCAGGCTTGTAAGGCACGACTTGCCTTTGACAAAGCTATGCTGACTATTCCTAATCATATTATACCTGTCCAAATGTTCATAAATCCTGCCTCTCAGGATCTTCTCCATCAGCATGCAAACCACTGAAGTAAGACTCACTGGTCTATAATTTCCTGGGCTATCTCTACTCCCTTTTTTGAATAAGGGAACAACATCCTCAACCCTCCAATCCCCTGGAACTTCTCCCCTCCTCATTGATGATGCAAAGTTCATCGCCGGAGGCTCAGCAATCTCCTCCCTCCCCTCCCACAGTAGCCTGGGGTACATCTCCTCCAGTCCCGGTGACTTATCCAACTTGATGCTTTCCAAAAGTTATCAAGAGAGTCATCTTATTTCAATAGCTCTGCCGTGTATTTGTAACATTTTCTGTTTTCAAGTGATACTTAATTTTTCTCTCATCCATCCCTTTATTAATAGGAAATAACCAAATCATCTGGCATGCCAAATCCTGACCAAAACAGTAGCATTGTGGTTAGCATGATGCTATTGCAGCCCAGGGCATTCCGAAGTTGGGAGTTCAGTTTTGTCACTGTTCTGTAAGGAGACTCTGTACGTCCCCCCCCCCATGGAATTCATGTGCTTTCTCAGAGCTCTGGTTTCCTCCCACAGTCCAAAGATGTACTGGGTAGGTTAATTCATCATTGTAAATTGTCCCGTGACTAGTGTAGGGTAAAATTGGAGTTGTGGGATTGCTGGGACGGTGTGGCTCCTGGAAGGGACTACACCACACTGCATCACTAAATAAATAAATAAAATTAATTTATATAAGTGTTTTCAAAGATGAGAGAAAAATAGAACTTTTATATCAGATGCTAACAATCTCATCGATCCCTAGGTATTTTAAGCATGTGGTCTCCCTGTTAAACCAGTTCCTTAATGATAATAAACTATTTCCAGTTCTTTCCAGTTCTGTTTCCCTTCATTTTCTCTTTTCCAGTGTCTATCAAAATCACTTCAAACATCATCAGTGGGATGCAAATATCCACTGGGATACATTTGTTGACAAACGAAAGAAAGATGAAACACAGGAACGTGATGTTACTGCAGTCTGGAATGCTCATGATTGACAACATTAACTTCTTGTCATCTCTTTCCTGGTGGCCTGTTTCAGAAGCTCTCATCAGTTGTTTATGTCTTTAGGGCTATCAGGAACAAGGTGAACCAGCTTAAGAAAACAACATGGCAGAAATGGATGAATTATATACGAATTAGGCATGTAACATTTTGACCTTGAAGCATTAGTTTCATTTCATCTCACTTGGCACTATTTCAATGCCAGCTAAAAGTGTGTACTGTAGAGACTGTCTTATCCACCAGTCAAATGCAAATGCTACTTGAAAGGACATTATACCCATACACGAGATTTTCTTTGTTCCATTTACATTGCATTAAATTTTGATCAGGTGCAATCAGGTTTTCCATGGGGTAACTTAATTACTTCCAGCTCAGTGACTTGATATGAATTCTAACATGTCTCTGTTACACCTATTTCCACTAACCACAATCAATGACTCATGGTTATATCAAAATAAAATCCTATTGGCCAAAAGTACATTTACTGCTATGGCACAGTTTCTCAGAGTGAAAAAAGAGACCAGAAGTTCCTAATGTGGCAAAAGTTCTGGGATATTCTTACTGGGAATATTCATTGCTAGTTGTCTCTACCATCCAAGGAAAGTTCTCAAATCAATACTTTCCAGTGAATATCTGAACCACTACGTGTACACTTTGGACACCTATATACTTGCTTTTAACACAAAACAGGACCAATAAAAGATCAAATGACCCATAATTTCTATGGTGGCTCATAGCAAACTTATTTCTCTACTAATTACCAATATATGTTAAAGGACAAGGATACTGCTTCTGCATTTACTATGGAGAGAAGTTCCTGCCAGAAGGCTAATAATTTTGGAATTGAAAAACCTGGATAAAGACCTTTTTTGGGTGGAGAACCCAATCTTCCAGGACTGTGACATTAATTATTGACTCCATCCTGCTCCACCCCCACCCTGGTTCCTCCTATACCTTCCACTCTATTAACTCACACTGCTGTCAAACATAAAAAAAATGACATAACCCCATCTTCTCCCAGCACCAACTTCACCCTCCTCCATTAACTCACACTGCTGTCAAACATTTAAAAGAATGACATAGCACATCTCCTCCCAGTTCAACCTCCACCCTCTGTCCACCGTCAACTCGCACTGCCGTCAAACACGAAAAAATGACATCAGTAGACCTAATGTTGTAGTTGTTCCCAATAGTTCCTCCCTCCCATTAATATCTTCCCCAACCCTTTCATAGAGATAGCAATATAATAATGTATGATCTGAACATCACAGCAAATGATTAAACTACTTAACAAGCTGTATGAAGTTCTAGGTTGTATCCTTTTTAACTTAATGCAATGATTTTGCATTAGGGTTGTAGTATACATAGGTCAGTGTGACATAGATTCATAACAGTTGTGATCATTACTGGGTTATTTTATCTATCTGTGTAGCTTGAGAGAAACCTCAGATGACAGGTGGCACATCTGGAGGAGCCGCTGACTCAGAGCGCCAGAGACCGAGGTTCAAACCTGACCGCCAGCACTGTATATTATCCAGGGGTTCCTCCAGAAGCTCCAGTTTCCTTCCACATCCCAATGACACACTGGTACATTGGTTAAAAGCCCACTGTATGCTAGAAGTTAGGGAGAGTTGATAATAAGATGTGGAGAATAAAAGGTGAAGTCTATATTGGATCATTGTAGGTTGGCTGGTTGACATGGGTGTAATAGAGTGGTGGCTGGGAATGGACCCAAATGCAAGACACAGACACTGAAGTACCAGGGTAGTTCCAAGTCTCAGTTCAGCAAGCAACCTCAGCTAGCTACAGAAACAGCTGGATCCCTACCTAGCTTGGAGTGGCTGACAGCCACTCAGCTGGCCCAGGAAACAGCCAAATCCATACCACAAAGACTACTCCAAGTGTCAACAAGGCTCCATGAAGCAGTAGTCCTCCAACCAGGCCTAGAGATCACAAATGGTTTCATTAGCCTTCCATCAGCCAGTTGCTCCAAGGGGGACTGACAAAACAAACAAACCAGCCACCCACACTTAATCCCAAGGCTACTTATATTGCAAGCCCAAAGATGGGAATCAGGTGCCTATGATTAACTCAAACAAGGGACAGCTGGAAGACACAGAGTCCTGAGTCCATGGACCGGACCGTGAACCGGAATGCAGACTGCACGGACCGGACCATCACAGTGGGTTTGGTTAGTTGTAGGGCCTATTTCCCTGATGCATGTCTCATTGACTCTAACTTATACATAGATTTCAGAGCTCTGTTTTTCTCACAAACTTACCTTACACATTCTGTATGCAACCTAACTGGAGGCAGCGGATTACACACTACCTTGATGACGAGGATGGGAGGGCAGGGAATACAAGCTGTCCAAAGCAATAGTGTCATTGACATTTACAAACAAAGGTAAACCCAAGGTGGTTGGGCGAACCTGAAGCATGTGGTTATACCCAGTAGTTACAATGTGCAGATAGGAAAGGATTGTCATTTGACCTGAACATGGAGAAACTAAAGGCAGTAAGTAATGATTATCAAGTGGAAATTGTGCATTATCAATTGGAAATTTGACTATATTGTGGTGTGAGTGAAAAAATGAGTGAACACGTTATTTTTTATGTAGAATGGATGGAGGTGCTCTTTATTCCAAACAACATGTTGAAATTAAGCAGAAAGGCAGAAGTGTGCCTCCACAATTAAGCCATTTGAGAGCGTAAGAACCCAACATTACCAGAAGACCTAGTTTTAGAGATTTATCAGACCTCCTGGCACTATGCAAGGCAAAGGAAGTTCCTTTCAGAGGCGAGAGAGAGTGTACAATCACTTTCCGCCAGCACATTAACCTGATACTGAGATTTGTCCTTTATGAAGTTTATTTATTGTCTTCAATCTGCTGAGTGTACCTGTCTGCAAATACAGCCTCTGTGCAAATGAACCAAAAATCAAAAGTGACACTAGATAATCCCCAAAAGCACCATTATTGCTGTTAGTGGAGGAGAACGACTGCCAACTTAGATTGAATTTGTTTATCTGGTATTCCACACACATACTTGGCCTACAGCTCTCAACCCAGAAAGGATAAACATTATAGTTCACTATTTTAAGATTAAGATAAGAATTAATGATCAGTAGATAAATATCAGTATTGATATGACTGCTGATGTTTTGATTATGGGCAGAGTTACGCACATTAAGGAGTTCAGTGAAATGCCAATAGCAAAGGGCACAATGAGCCTGATGACATATTCTGGCCAGGCAACAAAAACTCACCAAAGACTCTGACAAATTTCTATAGCTGTACCCTGGGGAGCAATCTGACTGGCTGTGCACCATCTGGTATGGAGGGGCCATTGCACAGGGCCGGAAAAAGCTGCAGAGGGTTGTAAACCCAGCCAGTTCCATCATGGGTACTCGCCTCCCCAGCATCCAGGGCACCTTCAAAAGGAGATGCCTCAATAAGCGGGCATCTGCCATTAAGGACCCTTTCCATCCAGGGCATGCCCTTTTCTCACTGTTAGCATAAGCGAGGAGGTACAGAAGCCTGAAAACACACAGTCAGTATTTTAGGAACAGCTTCTTCCCCTCTGTCATCAGATTTCTAACTGGACAATGAATCTGTGAACACTTCCTCTCCTTTTGATCTCTTTTTGCACTACTTTTTTTAATATTTCTTAATTTTTTGATACATTGTACTGTACTGCTACCACTAATCAACAAATATCATGACATATGTAAATGACAATAGGCCTGATTCCGATTCTAAGTAATACTTGGTTCCTCATAAAGGTCAAGAGGCGAAGCTACCAATGTTAGTAGCTAACCATACTAATATTGAATTTACATATGGGAAGAGTGTCTCAATGAATTAAATGTGGATTGGAAGTCAGAGAATTTCACAATAAATTTCAAGAGCAATGTGCTGACATGATTGAAGATTTGAATGCCAGTATTAAAGATACAAACGCAATATTTGTATTAAGCTGAACAAAGGAGCTCTTACAAGTTTGGAGCAGTGCCATTAAAGCTCAAGGTTCAGGTTGAGCAGGAGATTAGCAAACTGAAACAACATGGGGTATGTTAGACAAAGCCACAAAAAGTGATTGGACGAGTTCACCGTTGCGTTGCTGAAAGCATGTGAGACCTAGACAGACACGGAGAATGCAATGTACAGCAGACAGGCAGACATTAGGGACTATAAGGTAATGCTTGATCAAACCATGGAAAAAGAACAAAATCCACTACCTACAACACAAGATAGGGGCCAAGGTCTTACCAAGTTGTCCCGTGAAGCTTAAATGCACAATTAAATATAACTAAAGAAAGATAGTACTAGCAATTAATAAAGAACATTATTCATATACTAAGCAGCTTTATAGATATGATGTCATCACCCAAAGTACTTCAGGAAATATGAACAAGATGTTAAAGGGAGCCCAACACTCTTACTGTCAAAGTGATAGTATGATCACATCGGCTACAGAGGAAAGAAACTGAACACTTGGGGAGTTGTTCAGGAAGATCCATGAATATAACAATCATATCCAGAAGAGGAAATGTGGTTTTGTGCAGAAACAAGTGATTTATTTTGGGTAAGGGTGGATGCATATGGCCTATACCTCCTAAGAAGACAGGATGTTGGCTGGGGTAGAAAACCTGAGAAAATCACGTAACTTCTATCTTACTGAAGTTAAATTTAAAAATTAGAAGTTTAATCACATCAGTCTTGACTTTAAAAGATGATAAAGGGATGTAGTAAAGGTAACAATATCAATACTATAGAAATTCTATCTGATCCTCAATTACTCTAGGTATCTTATATAACTTTTTAAAAGTTTTTAAAATACCACCTGGCTTGACTAGTTCATGGAAATGTTACTTAGTTTAAAATTTCCCAGTCTTTTGGTTGACTAGGTGAATTATGTGGGTACTATCAGTACAATTTCTGACATTCCAGGGCGTTGTTTCTTTTTCTCTGCTAATTTATATTTTAACCTCAGGGAAATCGGTAAGATTAGGATTGTTTGGCATAAGAATTAGAATGTCTGTGAGGCACCGTCTGGCTGCACTGAGAAATAATAAATTAAACTTCTCAATAAACACTTTGGATTAACCTCACCACAGACATTCTGACCTTTGTACAGACTCTCCACACTAATTGTCATTTCTTAATACTTTCCCACACTGGGATATTTACGTTACCACAGCTACTTAAAACCTTTTTTTTACATAGTGGACTAGGACAATGATAAATAAAGTACCGTCAGCATTATCATGCTTCAGAAGACAAAGCTGAAAAGAACAGAAATAATTAACAATGTGACTGTTCTGTGATGAAAACTTGGGAAAAGGAGGAGTTGAGAAATTATGATCTTGAAATCAAGCTGTAGAATATTGGAATGTGGATGCTTTCTGTAGTTCTCTGAGATTTCTCTCTTCACAGAGGTGTAATCAAAGGTGTTACATTAACAGCCAATTAGTAATCAACAGCATAATTTGAGGCTAAGGGAATTAGCAGATTGATTGCAGGAAAATTAGTTTTTTGACAGGATTACCACAATTATGCCTTTTCCTTGGTGTACGAGTTGCTGACACAACTCATGTGCAGACAGTACAAAATCATTTTCTGATTCTTTTTCTACATTTAGTTATTTTTTCCTGACTAGTTTTCCCATCATTTTATGAAAGTTTTGATCTTTTAAGCGAATCAGTTGTAGGAGAGTCACATACTGATCTGGTTCTTGGCTTAATTTTTAATGAGGAAGGAAAATTAGGTGAATTGGTCTATTTTCCCTCCAGGCTACCTTTAGATTAGTGGGTACCAGGATTCAGGATGTAAGCGGGAGTGGATTTAAATATTCACTGTTTGTTTGGGTTTCCATGTGGCTGAGCCTACTACGTTAGGTAAGTGAATGATCGTTGTAATTAATTCACCCCTAAAAATGCAGATGTTGAATAAAATGACCGGCAGTATTGTGGGTTCCAGATAATCTAAAGTGGGACAAAACTGATAAGTATTCATCATTCTGATCAACAGTTACTGCTATTAATCACGGTAGCGTAGTCGTTAGCAAAACACTTTACAGTACCAACGACCTGGGTTCATTGACTGATGCTGTCTGTAAGGAATTGTATGTTATCGCCGTGACCGTATGGGTTTCCTCTGGGTGCTCTCGTTTCCTCCCACAATCCAAAGACATACCGCCTGGTAGGTTAATTGATCATTGTAAATTGTCCTGTGATAGGCTAGCATTGAACTGATGGGTTGATGTGCGGCAGGGCTCGAAGGGCCAGAAGGGTCCACTCTGTGTTCTATCTCCATAAATAGATAGATAAATAATTGTTTCCTTTTCACCATGTGGGGCTGGACCTGCTGAGTGCAGTTTTTGTTTCAGTATTAGATGTTGCTTTGTGTTTCTAACATTTTGATAATTTCAGGGGTTTAACAGCCTGAAGATTTAAATCTTACAAGAAATCACAACCGTGTATAACATGTTTCAGAACGCTATTTGGGCTGCCATGCCATAAGAGCAAAACCAGATTCTCCAAAACATCTAGTTGGAGAACAGAACTCTGACTTTTGCAAATAGTGGAAATCTGCAATAGTGCTAAGTATGGAAAATGTTTTTTTTTGCTATTAATAAATGGGGAAATTACAAGTCAATCCGTACTAAAACACAGCAATCTGAACTGCATCCTTTCCAATGATGTATGTTGATGTCAGAAGGTGTTCAGGACTAAAGCTGGCGAATCCAGAAGTTGAGGCCTGATATCGATGTGTCTGGAAGTCGGTGGCCCAATATCTGTGGGCCCACGAGTGATGACCAGGGACAACCCCCCCAACCCCAAGGCTGGTGAGTCCTGGGACTGGAAGCCTTTGAGAGTCTGGAGTTCAAAGCTAAACCGTGATTGGCGAGTCCTGTGGTTGATGCTGAAGGTCGAAGCTCAAGGTCAAAGACCAAAGTTAGTGAATCCAAAAGTCGAGGCTCAATGGCTGAGGCCCATGGTTGGGTGGGGTTGGAAACCAAAGGCCCGATGTCTGGAAGTTTGCAATGGAGGTTGGAACCCCAGAGGCAGAGTGTTTTGAGGTTGGAGATCTGTCTATGCATATGTGAGTGGGTGGGTGGATACTTACTTTATTTATTGTCTATTACGCTGATGGTGTTTAGGCCCACACTGAAGGTCCTCCATCTCTGGTGGTGCTCAGGGCTTCCTTCATCATGTCAGTAACTTCCTTCCGGTTTTCACTACTATCAGTTATGCAAGTCCCAGGTAGAGACTCAGGAAAACTGTCACACTCAGATGTAGAAGAATTCTTCATTGCTGCTTCCATAACAATTTTGATTTACCAGTCAGGGTCGTTAACCCTGAGCTGAACCCCTGACCCTAGAGGACCAGTGGACCACGCTTAGTCTGGCCTCTACCCTTTGACCTGTTTAGCATGGGTGACCCCACCAAGAGCCAAAGCATAAAGTCCTGACTCCAGCTAACAATGTCTCCAGGTTGTTGAAGCATGCAAGCCATGACAAGGTTGTGATCCTCTTGGAGCGGGTGGGTGGATGAGAGGGAGAAATGGGGCTTATTTTGCTGTTGTTATTTTGTTTAGTTGCTATTTGTGTACTGCTGTTGTTATTGCTTGCGTTGTCCTTCTGAGCACTGGGGGCATGCTAGATTGATGCCAGAATGTGTGATGATATTTGCAGGCTGCCCCCAGTACATCCTTAGGTTGTGCTGGTTGTTAATTCAAACAATATATTTCACTGTATGCTTCGATGTACATGTGTTAATTAAATTAATCTGAATCTTAGAAATTCTGCCTATTTTTGTCAGTTGCTGTTGTAAGTTGTTTGAATATCACCTCCTTTAGCGAAAATGGTTTAGTCTCCATAAATAAGGAGTTAAATTTGCACGTTCTTCCCCTTTTCAGTTATTCCACATTGTAGTAGGTTATGATGTGGAAAAATAGCAGGTAACAAAAAAGCAATTGTTTAGGTAAAGTCCCAAGACACTTTACAACTGAAGCTGAGCAATTAAGGTTGTAGAAGCTCAAGGAGTTAACCGTCTGTGGGCAGGGTTCGAGGGGGGCATGGGAGAATGGGTAGAGATGACCAAAATAAAGGAAAATTTGTTTTCGCATAGCATCTTGCAATTTTCCAACTTAGGGACACTGTCAAACTCACACAACTGAAACAAGTCAAACAGGACTAAATGAAGCAAAGATTCTGGAGAAGATGACACAATCCAGGATTTTGGAGTGGAAATGAAGTTGGGAGATGTGGCGGGAACTTGAAGGAGAAATGCATCTTCTTTTGAGAAGCAAGGTGTTGGCTATAGATTAAAAGGAGAAGATGCAGTGTTTCTGAAGAAGGAAACCATCAGCTGACATTGGGTCTTTGTCCTTACTTAAGTAATATATTTACTTTCTACCCGTAAAGGTGGAATTATTGTGATCACTTTAACAGACATTTTTCACCAAGCTCCTGTCTAGGCTTTCATCTATCTCCGTTCCCTGCTAAAGGTACATTGCGAGTCAAAATAATTCCTTTCTTCCATGGTGCACTGTCCTCTCCTATTGAATTCCTACTTCTTCAGCCCTTTACCTCTTCTATCTATCACTTCTCAGCTTCTTATTTCATCTTCTCTCTCCCACCCACCTTCCCCCCCTCACCTGGTTTCATCTATCACTTTCCAGCTTGCAGTCCTTCCCTCCCCCTCAACCCGTGCCCCCCCCCACCAACTTTCTTATTCTGGCTTCCTCCCTTTTCCTTTCCAGTCCTGATAAAGTGCCTCGGTCGGAGACGTCAACTATTTATTCCCCTCCACAGATGCTGCCTGACCTGCTGAGTTCTTTCAGAATTTTATGTGTAATGCTCTGCGTTTCCAGCATCTGCATTTGTGTTTAAGTCAGAGTCAACATCTGCCATTGACAAAATGGGCTGTAGCAAAACAATAACTCTTGCTAATTTTCTTCTCCAGTGAAAAATGCAATATTAAATCACTTCATCAAAAGTAAACTTCAAGAGATGTTCTAATATATCTATTTAATTTCATGTCAAATTTGAGTTTGACATTCACTTTGGTGAAGCACATTGGGATATTTCACAGCATTAAAAATATTACAGATTATACATACTAGTGTTTACACTCCATACAAACGTTTGGAGGTGTATAATGTACTGCGTTCACCACACTTCAAATGTCACACTTGACACATTTGCAAATTTATCACATATGCAGCTAACTAGCTCAAATTTGAAATTCTCAAATTTCAAATAGCAAAAATCTCAGTGGAACAGACGGAAATGAATCAGCCAAAAGAAGGCAGGGGAGGAAGTGCAAGGCAGTGCAAGCACATGAAAGCTATTAATTTATAAACAGGATATTGCTAATAATACAACTAGAGTGCAAAAGGGAGAAGCAATGAATTTGGTAACAATATTTATTAAAATATTTAAATCTGAAACTATATTTTCTTGATAAGACCATAAGACATAGGAGCAGAATTAGGCCATTCGGCCCATCAAGTCTGCTCTGCGAAGTCATGTGTATATTTGCAAATAAACAATAAAGTTCTCAAGTCTTGTTTTTCTCCTGTTGAAGGACCCTGAATATTCCTGGAGAAAATAAATGAAAGTTTAAAAAAATTAATCCACAAATACTGTTGCCTTGTTTGTGATGAAAAAATACTATTGAAATTTAATTTGTTGGTTTCTGATAAAAAATGTAATAGAAGTTTTAACTTAGAGAATGTTAAATAAACGAAAACTTGGAACATATTTGTATGATTGTCTTGTCACTATGTAAAAATTCTCCAAAAATGCTTCTTTTGGACCTGCCTCTCTGTGGCGCAGTTGGATCATCAGATCTTTTGTCTTCCGACATCCATCAGACTGTCAAATGGATGAACACACTCAACAAGGAAACGGGCTGCAACTTGCAGAAAGCAGCACAATGCAGAATTGCATAAAACCCTTGCAGACAAATTTTTCTGACTTCAGTCAAACTCTGTCTTCTCTCTAATTTATCAGTTACCTCCACAGTCCTCCACAGAAAACACATAAAACAGCGCCATGTTTTGATGGCTGACGATAACAGCATGTGGCAATGCTGTCTGTACTACATAGCTCCCTTACAATCTTGGCTAGATTTTGTTCCCTTGGTGATGTTGGAAGTCTGTAAAACAGTACCAGTATAGAACAAGAAACCATTACTACCAAGGACTAGTGGTCTTATAGTAAGAATGACTGGGACTTTCTACAGAGTTTCTTTTATTCCAGTGCACTAATTTTAGCAGAAGTTCAGATCAATGGCTACATAGGATTTCCCACAATGTTATATTGGTGCAACAAGAAACCCCTGAGGAAATTCATCCCCTGAGATGTATCTTGGAATAGAGACCTCAACACATGTGATCTTATAAGCATTGTCTGAGGTGACTCTGATAGGAAAAATGAAGTGTTGGCTGTTTTCACTAATGAGGTTCTTGCATAATTTCTCTTTTCTAAGCTGCCCCTTGGGCTTGAGTTTGATATACGTCCATTGCTGTTGTGCGTGTTGTGAGATGGTTCAATGTGGGAACTGCAGTCTCTTCCACAGATAAGTCTGGATGTGGATAATGGGGTGGGTGCAGGGGGCTAGTCCTCTTCTTCTGCTGTTTGCACAGGGCTTCTGTGTGTCGCTATCATTCTCTGTTTTGATCTGACATGGGGTCAGAAGTTCCAAGGATTCTTCAGGGAAGCTTGGAGCACATCCTTGAATCAATTCCACTGCCCACATGGTAAAAAAGAGAGAGCTCAAAACAGAATGTTTCAGAAGTCTGGTATCAGGGATTCAAATAACAGGAACTTCCCTAAGTAGTCGACTGATTTTCACAAAGGCATAACAGGAGGATGAAAAGCACAGTGATGTTGGTTTCCCTCTCTTTCCAGCAAATTTGGAGGATTTTGCAGAGACAGCAGTGGATATATTTTTCCAGTGCTTTGAATTTCCAGCTTTAGGTCTCAGATGCATACAGAAGGCAAGAGATGACTGCTGAGTTTGCCAATCTAAATAATTACTAGGTTGGTAATATATACTTCAAAGATCTGGACTTCCTACCTAATAAGTACTTCGGAAGGCTTTCAAAGGTGACGACAACTAGAGGAGTGAAACTTACCTGCTGTGTGAAGAGGACAGAAGGAATGCTGCCAAAATTGATCAAAGAATTGTAAATAATACTGAAGTTATTATTAATATATTTTGAGCTTTTTTAAATGAATCGGAATCATGGTAAACATGGTGCTTATTACTGTAACAGTGGATTTACTTATTTCATTAGTAGAACTGATATTCAGTAAAACTCTGATAATCCATCATCTAAATGTTCAGAAATCCCGACGGTTTAGTATTTGGCTCAGTGGGTGATGCTTCTTTTGCTGCCTTTAAATTCACATTGGCCCCGATCCCACACTCTGTTTAAGCATCCTACTTTCTGAGATCCCTTTGAATCTATCGGATCACTTTTTCTTAAATACATTGGGATCTGTTTAAACAGACCGAGACCCCATTTCCCACCCTCTCTTTAAGCACCTGGAACTGGAGATCATTTTCTACATTCCCTTTAAACTTAATTTGTTCTCTGGAAATGCTCATGGTCCTATTGTGAATTAAAAGATTGCCAGCATGCTAGATTACCAGAGTTGTAACGCTATTTAAGATTTCCCTCCTTGATTTATAGGACAAAGGTGTAATGGTTCTGCAACACCACCTGTCAACTCCTCCTGTCCTTACAAAACACTGGGACCCACCAATTGCTATAATAGGAAGAGCAGTAGCTGCTCCAATCACGTATTTTAATTACTTGTGATAAACTTTCCCACCTCCCTAGATTACCCAGGTGTCTCCCCGGGATGCAAATTGAATTTCCTGGGCAGTGCTGCAAGCCAACCAAATTTTAAAAGAATGATAGGTAATCTCATTAAATCTTACAGGTTTGGAGGGGGATTAACGGGTTACTGATTCTTTCTGCACTCCCAGTGAAAGGTAGGATATACAGATTCAGAAATGGGAGTTCGTAGAACTATTTGTGGATATTGATTTGTACCTGGTTGAGTACCTATTAATTGTTTTCCCCCTTCTGAAGTTATTTTCCTTGTTGTTTTGTAATTCTCAAACATTCACAGTATGGACAATGTTCCAAATTTAGTCAAATGCATTTCATCAATACTGGTTATGAAGGCAGAGTCAATCACTGTCTGCTTTCCAATCCGAGTGATGGCCATTTTTATCTTAATCTGTGTTATCTATCGGTCAACCAACATGCAATTCATGTTGCCACATTTCCTGTTATGTCTTGATTCAAGTCTTCACCACCAAACACCCTGTGTTCTTCCTTTCTATATCCAGGGGCCAGGTAAACACTCTGACGTGATCCTTGGCCTACGTGTTTCACTATAGAGTTGACACTACAGTATCAGCCAATTTGCAAATAACTTCCATAAATACAATGTGTGCATTTACCAAAATTTACGCTCAATTGTTTACCAAATGAATCCACAGATTAAATAATATTATTATGAATAAAAGTACAAAACCATGCAGTGCTATTCTGTAAAAAAAAACTTAGCCCTGACATCTCCTCTGCACCTTAAAACTGTGCCCTCTCATGTTAGACATTTCGGCCCTGGGAAAAATCCTCTGGGAAAGAACTTAATTTGTAGGAATAAGGAATATTTGACACTTAAACAAAGATCATATTCAGCATCTAGAGTTATGTACTAGTGCCTTGGAAAGAGATATCTTTGTAATTAATGTTCTTCATTGTTTTGGTTAACTCAGGAGAGAGAAAAAAATCAAAAACTGTCTTGTTTCTTTGACAATGCATTTGATCCCTTGCTTTTCTTGATGGCTGGTGATAAGGACTATTTTTGACTGTGCAAAACTTCACCCTAAGGGGATAAAGACATTAACAGATGGCCATGATAGGCAGGAATATCATCTTGTAACCAAAGCAGATGGTAAATAATTAACTAGACAAGAAAGGACCCATTGTAATGTGAGGTGTAAGGTTTCTAAATAAACATTCAAGGAGCCTTGATCAGTCATAAGCCTTGAAGGTAAGAGCTTATTTTGTCATTTTTTTAGACTGGGTAATAATTGCAATATTACCTTGTGCAAACATTACTGTGAGTGTTCCTTTGGTTTGATGCAAGTTGTGGCATTTGGTGTAGTAAATCTAATTTGCGTAAGGGCACAAGGGTTGGGGGTATTTCTTCACAATATCCATAATGTGATAATAAAACATTAATCACCTGTCTCTTGAAATAAGCACCATATAAACTTACTCCATATCAAGCATACAATGAAACTTTTATTTCACTTCCAGCACATTCCCCTGATTTTACCACAAGGTATTTGGCACAATGTCAGAGAAGGCTTTCTTGGGTTACGGAGAGGTTGACTTTGCCCCAAAGCCTGTTTTGGAAGCAGCCTAAGACCTGTAACATACAGCAAACTGTGAGTAACTACTGAGATTAATTTGGAATCATCACCACCATAGATCTTCTGAATTAGGGGCAGGAACAAGCCTCTTGAGTCTGCTCTACCATATAATAAGAGCCTATTGTGACTTCAAATCGGTATTCCCATCTATCGTGATCATCTATCTATTGTGTGGCACGTGGCCAAGTGGTTAAGGCATCAGTCTAGTGATCTGAAGGTCGCTAGTTCAAGCCTCAGCTGAGGCAGCGTGTTGTGTCCTTGAGCAAGGCACTTAACTACACATTGCTCTGCGACGTCACCGGTGCCAAGCTGTATGGGTCCTAATGCCCTTCCCTTGGACAACATCGGTGGCGTGGAGAGGGAGACTTACAGCATGGGCAATTGCTGGTCTTCCATACAACCTTGCCCAGGCCTCAGTCAACATTGAAAATCGATGGACAGCCAAAGAAGAAGATTCCCATCTATCCATGGTAAATTTTTACCTACTTGCTTTTCAAAAATCTATTTCCATCTATTGCCTACTGGGGAAGAGAGTTCCAAAGATTCACAACCTCCTGTCTCCTATTTTTAAGAAAGAACTCCGAGCTCCACAGGGAGTCAATGTCAACTGTGTCAGAACCTCATATGTTTTAAACAAATCCCCTCATATTTTCTAAACACCAGTGGAGACAAACCTGCCCAATCTTTCTTAATAAGAAAATTTGCCCAAACTAGGTTCTGGCTCAGTAATCCTTTCCAAAACCCTTTTTCATGCACTGACATTCTACCCGAAATAAAGAATCCAGAAGTGAAGGAACTATTTCTTGTGTCACTCATTGGATTTGGTTGGAGCATCCCTCATGTGGGGTAACTGGTAGTTCACACAAATGCTGAAACATTGGTATGAAACTTGAGGCAGACAAAGGTGTGTGATGATATCCTGAGTCAAATGTATACTGGGGTGCCAATCCTTATTGATATGAATTCATAGATGGAGCATGTGATGTAGATGGTATGTTATTCAAGGGTAGTGATGGTGAGATATGGCTATTGTAAGTGCTTTCTCTGACTGTACATGCATGTGGAACCATCAGCAGTACAACCATATCCTTGGGACGGACTCCAGCCACTTCAACCAGCTGCTCTAATTTGTGCCCTTACACAAATTAGATTTGCTACACGAAATGCCATAGTTAGCATCAAATTCAAAGCAGCACACAAAGTAACTTTTGCACAAGGTAATATTATGATTATTAACCAATCTAAAAAAAAGACAAAATAACTGTCACTAACTGGAAGTTCCCCTGATCTGCTGTGAATATAGAATACCATTCCTCTCTACCTCCTCTATCAAAGCTCCCCACATGGTCTTAAGTTAACTATAAAGCCCAATTTTCTGTTCTGTGAATTTGGAGACAGTGATCACAACTCCTTGATATTTCTATAGCCTTTGAGATAGATAAAAGCAGATGGCATGGGAAAGTATTTGACTAGGGGAGGGAGAATTATGATGCTGTTAGGCAGGAACGTCTGAGCATAAGTGGTGACCGGGTGCACCCAGGGTAAGGACACAACAGAAATGTGGAGGTTGTTTAGGAAGCACTTGCATGGCATTCTAGATAGTTTTGTCCCACTGAGGAAGGGAAAGAACAGTACGGTGAAAGAACTGTTGACAAGAGATGTGGAACATCTAGTCGAGAGGAAGAGAGAAGCATACTTGAGGTTTAGGAAACAAGGATCAGTCAGGGCTCTAGAGAGTTAGAAGGAAGCCAACAAGGAGCTGAAGAGTGGATGTAGGAGAGCCAGATAGATAGACAGATTGTTTATTAATCCCAAAGGAAATTGTAGAGTCTCAGTAGCATTACAAGTGCACAGATATGAAAATTAGAAGTGAAGTAGAAAGAATAAAAAATAAGTTGCCTCAAATAGTGTAACTTTCCCTGCTATCGGTTGACTCATTATAGAGCCTAACGGCCGAGGGTAAGAATGACCTCTTATAGAACTCTTTGTGGCAGTGCAACTGTATTAGTCTATTACTAAAAGTGCTCCTACGTTCAGCCAAGGTGGCGTGCGGAGGGTGAGAAACATTATCCAGAATTGCCAGGGATTTTCCATAGGGTCCTTTGTTCTGCCACAGCTTCCAGTGTGTCCAGTTTGACTCCTATAACAGAGCTAGAAGGAGGCATGAGAAAGCCTTGGTGAGTAGGATTAATGAAAACCACAAGGCATATGAAAGGAAAAGGAGGATGGCTAGAGTGAGGGCAGGACCGATTGATCTAGAATAGCAGAGGAAACAGGCCTTGAGACAGAAGAGGTCAGGGAAGTCCTCAATGAACACCTTGCTTCAGTATTCAGCACTGTGCAGGACCTTGGTGTTAGTGAGGACAAAGTAAAACAGGCTGATATGCTCAGAACATGTTTACATTAAGAAAGAGGATGTGCTGGAGCTTCTGAAAAAAATTAGGGTAAATAAGTATCTGGACAGGATGTACCTCAGTTTACTACAGGAAGCAAGGAAAGAGGTTTCTGCACCTTTGGCAATCATCTTTGCATCCTCACTGGCCACAGGAATAGTACCTGATGATTGGAAGGTGGTAAATGTTATTTCTTTGTATAAGAAGGGGAGTAGGGATAACCCTGGGAATTATAGACCTGCGAATCTTACTTCAGTGGTGAGCAAGTTATTGGAGAAGATTCTTGGGGACGGGATTTATGTGCATTTGGAAAAACGTAGTCTGATTAGGGATAGCCAGTATGGCTTTGTGAAGGATAAGTCATGCCTCAGGAGCCTGATTAAATTATTAGAGTATGTTACAAAGCGCAGTGATGAAGTAGAGAAGGGGATGTGGTGTATTTGGATTTTAGTAAGATGTTTGATAAGATTCCCCATGCTAGGCTCATTCAGAAGCTTGAGCGAGCTAGGACTTTTCTCTTTGGAGTGGATGAGGATGAGAGGTGACTAGATAGATGTGTACAAGATGATATGGCATAGATTCAGTAGGAGTAGACATCTCACACAACCTCTCACGGTTCCTGAACACATTCTACACAATCAGGAAAGCTCACCAATGCCTCTAACTTCTGAGGAGGCTAACATCATTCTACAGATGCACAGTGGAGAGAATCCTAACATACTGCATCGCTGCATGGTATGGAAACGGCACTACAGCGAACAGGAAGGCTCTACAATGGGTAGTCAAAACGGCCCAACACATCACTGGCACCAGCCTACCTGACATCAAGGACATAGTTACATAAAGGTTCCAGAGAAGGGCCAGTAACATCATGAAGGATCCCACCCACCCTGCTCGTAGACTGTTTGTCCGACTCCCATCAGGGAAGAGGCTACGTAACATCTACGCCAGAACCACCACACTCAAAAACAGTTACTTTCCCGAAGCAGTAAGGCTGATCAACACCTCTATCCACTAACACCGCCCCCCACTACCTTATCATTGCCTGACATCACTTTATGGCGATACAGTTAGTCAATGTATATAATCTATCTTAAATATTTATATTTATTGTTTATTTTGTTATTATGCTCTTTATCATATTGTGTGTTTGTGTTGCATCCGATCCGGAGAGATGATTTTCCGCTTCTCCTTTACACTTGTGTACTGGAAGTGATATTAAACAATCCTGATAGCCAGAGACTTTTTCCCAGGCAGAAATGGCTCATATAAAGTGCCATACTTTGAAGGTGATTAGTGGAAAGTATGGGGGTATATCAGAGATATGATCTTTACACAGAGAGTGGTCGGTGCATGGAACACCCTTCCAGGGATGGTGATGAGTCAGATAAAACAAGGGCATTTCAAAAATTCTTAGATAAGCACCTAGATGATAGAAAAATAGACGGCTAATTTGGAGGGAAGTGTTAGATTGATCTCAGAGTAGGTTAAAAGATCGGCACAACATCATGGGCCAAAGGGCCTGTATGGTGCTGTAATGTTCTATGTTCTAATGAAAGATTTAGACAGTTCCATAATGGTTTCTAAAATCTGCTGCAGCCATAATACAAATTGTCTTTAAAGGGTGTAGGCTGTGTTTAGTACAGTGTTTGAAATGGTCAAAGGGATCCCGCTAACTTTGCTTTGCAAACTCTGTACCCACATGCAAGCGTGTACTCTTGACACCTTTGACATCCCTTTGCTTTGCCACTGTGTCAAAAATACGGACTACTTCAGAAGTACAGTACTGACCTCTTTTTAAACCACAATGCTACATTGCAAGTTTGATTTGATGCTTTTACCATCTGTGTATATCTGAAAGAAAAGAATTTCAACCAATGAAATAACTATTTTTTACAATGAACAAAGAAGATTCTGAGTTCTGGCCAATTCCATACAGTGGATTAAAGTCAGTTATTGACATTACTCATTTTGCAGACTTGGACGAAGCAAATATGTCAATTGGTGTTTACTGCCACTAAGTTGAACTTTTAAATAGTTGTCACTTAACTTCAACTTCAGAGGACTGGAATTAGCTGAATTTGTTAGTATGGTATGGGTCTTTCATGAATAGATCTTACACTTTTATGTAATACAAGCCAATGGACAATTTATATGTGGTAGAGCAATGAAGGGGGTTAGCCAGTTTGCTGTCATGAAAGGAAGACAGGGTTATTCTTGTATTCCAGTAAGATCTTGAAATTGCAAGTAGTTTTGGCAGATGAGAGGAAATCCTGGTAGTACTATATGAGGTTAAAATTTGTTAATTCTATGTGAGGTTTGAGGATCCATTAGTCAGTGTTCTGTGGTCACTGGTCAGTTGTAAGCATTTGGGATGCACAGAGGTCTATGGTAGTCCATCAGGAGTGGTGGCTGGTGGGTGTCTGACCAAATGTACATAGTATGGGTGGTAGATCCTCAATCACAGTGTGAGGCGGTGGGATTTGGTGCAGTAATGGGAGCAGTGAGGAGGTCCAAAGCAGAATTGTAGCCAATGTAGGTTGGGTCCCTGGAACTGAGGTGGGACACATTCAGGAAGACCCATTACTATTGCACATTGGCAGAACTAAGTGCAATGTGAAACCCATCTTTAATTGTGAGTGCCTAGTGACAGAAGAACTTTGGGACAAAATGATCAGATTTCTCCTGGCGACGTTGTAACTGAACTTTGTGCTGGGAATGACATCATCACGTGTGAGTCCAGTGGAGAAAATAAGCAATCTGCATGATTTGAAACAAGAAATATGCATTTAATTTTGTGGAGAAACATTGACAGAAACCAAAATAAACATGTTTCACTCTAGGAAGCTGACTTTCACACAGGTGGCATTAAAAATCTACGAAATAGAGAAAAATTATGAATAATAAGCTGACATCAACCCCAGGTACAAGTTTCAGAAATAAGAAAGGCATTACAAGTTGGAGAGATTTCTAAATTGGAAGAGCCATCCAACAAACTAGTCAACCAACAGCCAAGCAGAGTCATCTATACAGAACCGTACATGAAGTCAACGTCCTGGACTCTTCAATTACTATTCTGCAGAGTGTTATTGTGAGATGAGGACACATCAATGTGCAGCTGAAAGGAAGCAGCTTGTGAAGTTCTCAATACTGACTCCAGTCATTGCAATGTCAAGGAAAAGTCATGGATAAGGAGACCTTCCACCTTCTACATTGATCAGCTGATGAATTAATTCACCTCCATGTGGAATTCTCATGAAAAAAAAGAAGAAAGAGCAGTAAAAAGGCAAAGAATATGCACTGAAAGGGAGACTTCAATGTCCATCACTAAGAGTAGCTCAGTAGGACCCCCACTGACTGAGCTATCTGAGTCCTAAGGGACATGGCTGCCAATTTAGGTCTCCACTGAATGATTAATGGTTCACTAAAGGGAAAATTGCCCCTGGCCAACCTCTTCACACTACCTATTATAAATGCATGAGAGGACTGGTCCATCATTAAACTAGGTAAAGCCTCCATCAAAAATTCAGGTGTGGAGATTATTCCTTATGACCGTTTAATGTTCGGTCCTACTTGTAACTCTTCCAATAATGGAGAAGTACACCCAGACCTGCAATAGGCAGTCACTGTGACTTGTTTCCTTGTTGTTAAAAGCTTTATACCCTGGAATTCCTTGCGGGTCTGTCAGAGATAGTACTTAAGTCAAGGCTTTGAACCTTATTCCTTCTCTCAAGGGACAATTTAATAAGAGAGCTGAAGATGCTTCCTTGCTGGCTTATTTTCATGTTTTCTAGTCTTCAAGTTCCCTGATTCTCATTGTCAAGATTAGCATTCTAAAACATTTCACAAAATATTAATCATTGTTACCAAGGAAATTTGCACCATATTCTTATCTGTTATCTGAAGTTCCTTCACAGTATCAGTCATATGTTCCAGATTTTGCAAATATCTATTTGCAGAGAATAATGAATAATAAATCTTTTTGGGCAAGTTTTCTGTCACTTGCACCCTGATAGTTTAAATACCATCAACTATTAAAATTGTGGCTAATTCACATTTGAACATAAGACATCGGCGCATAATTAGGCCATTTGGCCCATCGAGTCTGCTCCAACATTCCTTCATGACTGCTTTATTACCCCTCTCAACCCCATTCCCCTGCCTTCTTCCCATAACCATTGATGCCCTTACTAATCAAGAACCTATCAGCCTCAGCTTTAAATATACCCAATGACTGGACCTTCCACAGATTCACCAACTTATATAAACAAATGAACAAACAGACAAATAAATAAGCCACTGTGACTAAAGGCAAATATTATATTTTGAGAACTGCCAGCTGGTGAGATTTTGGGGTCTTCTGTAGGCTCTCCCAGATTTTCAGCATAACCAATGTTTACTTATTATTCAAATAAGATATGCCAGTTCAGGATACCTTTCCTTGAGTAAAATATCTGGAAACACCATGCAGGAAGGGTAAGAGTCAAAAATTTGATACTCTCTGGTTAAAAAATATCAGGACAGATGGGCGATGATTTGGTCAATAAATAGGCTTTTAGGAGCATCTTCAAAAGAGTTGGTGAAATAGAGAGGATGAGAGAGGGAATTCCAAATACTCTAATATTGCCAGCTGGTGAGGCATACCCACCAGTGATGAGGCAACTAGAAACAGGATTGTGTAAGAGACCAACCTTCGGAGGAGTATAAAGATATTCAGAGTCTTGCATAGCTAGAAGAAGTTATAGAGATAATGAAGAATACTATGTACCGATGTCCCAACCAACATGAAATTTTTACAATTAAACTGTTGATAAGCCTGGGGACAGACAAAAGAACATAAGTACCAGAACTCGGAGCATGTCACTTGGTCCTCAAGTTTTTTGTCTTACTCAGTTACATTACGCTTAGTGCATTATTAATATTACTCAAACTTGGCTCAATGCCCAAGACCTTTCTTTTAAATCTTTAACATTTTTGCCCTCCCTCAGTTCAAAGCCACCCTTTCCCCCTCACCCCACTCTTATTAGCTTAAAGGACTTGGCTGTCTGATTTGCAAAGTTGCTGGCCTCAACCAGGTATAGCTGGAGACTATTCCAATGAGTGGGTCTCTCTTTCCTAAGTGCTGATGAAAGCATTCCATGAATTGCAAACTTTTTCTCTCATATCATTCTTCAATCCTACATTTAGCAAACGGAACCTAACAAACCAATTTGCATGTGGCTTAGGATCTCAGCATTATTCTTTTTGATGTTCTGTGTTTTAAGTTGTTCCATAACATCTCAATCTTTTAGTACAACTATGTAATCAGTTCCAATTTGGACTTTGACAATTGGATTTTCCCCTAATATGCTTGCTTTCCTGCAGTGACAATTACCCAGTGGTGTGAGGTTGAATAGAATGGACTAGCAAAGAATTCAATATAACGTTCGACTTAAAATTTGTAGTGGATTTCATAAGTTAAACACTGGCATGCTGACTCTTAGAACATAGAATAGTACAGCACAGTACAGGCCCTTTGGCCCACAATGTTGTGCTGACCCTCAAGCCCTGCCTTCCATATAAGCCCCCCACCTTAAATTCCTCCATATACCTGTCTAGTAGTCTCTTAAACTTCACAACTTTGGCTGCAGTTCCGAACCTGGTATCACAGCTTCACATTTCACATGGAGGGTGGTGACCTTTGACATTCTTCTTACTGCAGAGAGCTGTGGGTAGTTAGTTAGTGAAGATATGGGAGCAATCAAATAATAATGAATTTGGGGATTAGACGGGGAGAGTAGTTTGCTTTAAAAACCATCTATTACCTCATTAAAGAATGCACTAGATGCAAAGAGCCATAAAACCTGCTCCCATTCCTATCTCTTGTGTTCATGCTGTATGCTGCCTTAATAAGTTATATTTAATATCTATCTTTGATTCTACACATTTTCTGATATAGTCCCTATATCCAACTGCAGTCTCATGAAAGGCTAATTTTCTTCTGTAGAATTTTGAAGTGTTCTTTTTGCAGATTTAGCATAGCCCTTCTGTTGAAAGACTCTTGTGTTTCAGCCAAGGATCACAATGCACGTAATCACCTTCTAACCATGCTCATTTCCACAGCTAGTTTTAACAGGGTTGCTATTGTGGAAAATAGATCATGTATTGTTTTGGTGCTAATTGATGTCTTGGGCTCACTTTGGTGGCATCATATCTCAACTTCATCTGTTTTTGTTCAGTGTTTATAGAATTTTGATTCTGCAATCCTAACATCAGTTTGGCCAAATCTAGATTTGAAGGTCTTAAAGCATTTCTTATTTGTATCTGTGATTCTTTCATTTGTATTTGGGGTTACATTTATTTCTTCCACCATTTGTAGTAAAATCTTCGTGCAGTATATTTCTAACATTATGTTTAATGGCTATTTTATTGTCTAAATGTGCAATTAATGTTTTACCATTAATTATTCTACATTTTTCATATTTAATTGATGCATGCTTCAAATGGGTTTATAAGTTTCCCCCTTGAACTATTGTCTCAGGAGAACGACAACAGAGGAAAGGGTGGTTGATGCAGAAAGCGCAGAAAGACATGTGCTTTTGCAGACAGTTGCGAGTCGGGGTCCGTGAAGGGTTTATTTTTTTTCTCTCTCAAGTTGCAGTTATTCTGTTATCCGGCAGATGTCAGAGCAGCTCGTGAGACAACACGGACGGCGAAGGATTTATCGGATTGCTGCAAAGTGTGAAATCACTGCGGGAAAATTCGCTGGTAGTTGCGTGGGCAGGGTCGGGGGTGTGTGGCGGGGTGACTGGAGAAGGAAACAAACAGGTATTTGGAGACAGCAAAGGATGACACAGTTCGTGATCGTAAGATTGTCCAGCATTTACTCGTAATAGAAATCGGCGGATTTTGTGCACACAATCATACTGCATTTCCTATTTGGAAAGATCAATATTGTTAAGCTACTGTTGCAAAGGTGTAGTGCAAGGACAGGAACTCTTTGCGAAATACATCTCTGTATTGTCCGCATCTACTTGGAGAAAGAATAGTATGTTTTGCAATAAAGCAAATCTCTCTCAGACACGACCTTTTATTAGAGACCATTTAAAAGCCAATGAGCTAAATGCGGGAATTCGATCACGTCTATGCGAATTCATGGAGCATTTTTGACTGATGCTGTAACTCAATATTTGCGCGTAACATTAGTCGCTTTAGCAATCTGATTGCCGGGTATCTAAAATTGAATATAGCGATGCCCGTGTTAGTCTGAAGTGCTGCAGTACAAATTTTAACACGGATATAAACATTAGTACGCGGCGCATACAAACACTCGCACGAAAGACGCGCACAGACACACATAGACAGACTGTCACACACACACGTGCACGCGCGCACAGGTACACAATACTTATGTATTATAGTATACGCGCACATACACGCATCCGCGCAAATACTTTTAAGGGAAGTGCCGTTCAAATTAGGGGAAACCCAATGGAACCGCGCGTTTCTTCGACCCTCCGACAACTCATTTTTTTATTACCACCCCAGATGGCATCTGTGGATTGATTACAACAGGGACACGGTGATCTATTATCGTGTGAGTGAATTAACATGCTGCCCCTGATTATTTAATAGATGGTGTTTTGATGGAAAGCAATGATTGACAGGCTGAGGTACAGGTAGCTAGGTGTCGTGTGTCGATGCTCCCGTTATTCCAGTATGGACTAGAGCTGGGGGGATTGGCGGATCCTGCAGTAGTCTGGTGGGCGGGACATTTCCAGCCTCATTGCCAACAAGCTCACGTCCCGCACCTTTAACCGCTTCTCCGCGTCTTTACTTTTTTCCCCTCTCTTTTATAGTTTTCATTTTTAGCCGAAAAAACACCCGCTTCATCCCCTTTCGTGCGTCAGCCTCACGTCATGCTCAGCAGCTCTCCGAATTGGACGCTAAAAACCTAATAGTTTGGTGGGAAGGTGGAGGACTTGGGGGGGGGGGGGTTGATGAGAGCTTGAATTAAAGCAGCTCGCCCAGAGCCCACGGCAGCCGGAGGCAGTGAGTTGGTGGTGGCGCTGGGTGAGAGGGAGCGAGAGACCACTCCGCTGCGGCGGGAGCGATGCTCCGGACCCTGGTGACTGCATCTCTCTCCCGGAGCCGCCAGTAGTGGCTGCAGATGCACTGGCAGTGGCATTTACAGCATTTGGACCGCCCCCTCTGGGACTAGATACAAACAGTGAGACAGAGCGAGCTCTTTGACAGGGATTTACAAACTGGAGACATCGCTTCCATTTCGCTTATCTATATATGCGGTGGTTGGCAAAGTAGGCGAGCACAGTTTATAAAAATCTGTTTACGGATTATCCCCTTCTCCCAGAATAACAATAAAAGGAATAACCCGCTGCTATAGGGTCGGGAGAGACACAGATTTGCACCGGCTTTATTTTCCTTTTCATTTTTGTTTGGGAAAACGTTTCCGATCTGGAGTGTGGGGGAGAGGCGAGGCGAGGATGGACTCCTCGTTGACGGGATGTTGGTGTCACGGGCTGAGGGAATCGCTGCTGTGCTTTCTGGGCATCCTGCTGGGATTTGGCAGCTTGGCGCTCGGCTGTCCTTCGTCCTGCAGATGCAGCGTCAGTAGGATCACCTGCACCGAGCCGGGCATCGTGGCTTTTCCAGCCCTGGCGTCCGCAGCAGAGATGGAGAACATCACCGAAATGTGAGTACCGCAGGCGGCAGGCTGCCCCGAGACTACCAGGGCACGGCTGAGGACAATTCACCCACAGATGTGGGTTCATGCAATGTGGACCATTGGGCTGGTTTTACATCGAAAACCATGCATGTTATCACAGTCTTTGCAGTCGGAAACCTCTTTCGACCCAAATATTTCATTAGTTTCTCCGCGTCACGTCCTTAGTCTGAGATATAGCGCAGGCGGAGGGAACCTCCTCCCCTTTAGTAATGTAACCCGCAAACGAATCCACCCACTCCCCCAGTGAGGAGAATACCGTTCACATTTAGATTAAAACAAAAGAAGGGGAAGGGTGTTGAGAAACAAAATAATTTTCCTCTAAGAGTGAAATCTTTGGTGTATCCAGACTATAGGTTTCAACAACGGTAGTTGGGAATCTTTAATTTCGCTAGTTCTTTTCGGCCGGCATGAGTACGATGGACCGAACGGCATGTTTACATCTCTGTTATTGTCTAATTTATACGTTCATCTGGAGGTACAGATGTTCGGATAAATACCGGAGGCTGCGAGCGGAGGTCGTCGTCTCGTAATTTTAGTGTTCACTTTCTCGTTGGACTCGCATTAATACATTCAGTTAAATTTATGAATTATCGACTGTATTTACAGCTCATTAATTCTGACCTCTAAGCCAAGAACATTTAATACCAGAACATTAAAGAGGTACAGTACTCGGCGGGCTAGTACCCCTGTGTGCCTTGCGGTACGTGTATGACCGCGGAGATCACCGGCTGGTGGGTTACTGCACTTTAAGTGGATATAGATTTTCGTATTACTTAGTACTCACTGACTCCAGATTGGACATGGTTCGTGAGTTTCCATATATCTTTCACAGCTCGCGTTAATCCTGCCGAATCCTCCCTTTAATTTGGCCAGTGAATGCTTCTAATTGCTAATCTGCAGGATTGAGATGGCAGTCTGCAAATTGCATTAATTACACATTTTGAGATTTTCTCTTAAATCTTGTTTTACATTGTACGAAAGGGAGAGAAATCGTTTGGACAGCCGAGTTGATTTTTGGATTGCGTTCACAGCGAGTTGAACACTCGGCAGGTTGCTGAGTTTAGAACAACTTGTCTTTCGATGGAGGGGCAGCCTTGTTTATTTATTTTCATTGTTTTTTCTTTATTCTCCTCAGCGAGGCCGCCATTCGTTATATTTTATATTTTTCAAAAATTATCGTCGTTCATTCTAGGTAGATGTGCAACGTGTACAAAGTGTATCAACATCTACGCAAACGACCAAGCCCCCCGTCTCCAAAACGGGAGAGCATTTTGCCTACAACAGAATTGTTAACTGCACGGGAGAAAAGACTGTTGCACCACCTGCGGAAATTGGTCAAGTTAGTCTCTCGCAGAGCAATCAGGCTTATTGTTGTTACCCCACTCCTCCCCCCGCCCCCGGGACAATCGTCCCTATTCCCGCTGTCACTCCCCCCCCTTCCAATGCTGTCTACCCCATCTCCTCCCCAGTCTCTTTCCTTCACACTCTCCATCTACATTTAACCCCTCTCGCATTCTATCGCTTCACCCCGTGTTACCTGTCCTAACCCCTCGCCTTTTCTCTGCCACGCTGGGCTCCCGGTTTTCCCGGTACCCCCCCCCCCCGCTCTATTTTCAATCCGGACATTCTCACTTCTTGGGACCAGTAACATCACAATTAAAGCGGCTCCACAACAATGGAGAGCTAATCGGGTTATTTCCTATTAAGCAAACATTAGCTCAGATGAAGCGCCTCGACCCCAAACGTCTCCATCGATACTGCCTGACTCCCTGTGCTCCTCCGGTGTTTTTCCTCGTTACGCTCTGACATTCTCGACGAGCTGCGGACTCGCGGCGATCGTCAATCGGGCCAATAAACGTGCCTGTGTTAACAATTTTTTTTATCCAGTGTTGGGCGGAGTTAAGGAACTATGGGTGACATTTCGGGGGCTGTTTTATTTGCAGCGCGGAAGAGCGAGGCGGATGCTGTGTTCTTATGGATGTGCTTTACCAGCGGCAGTCATCCTGACTGACCGGGAGCGCCTAGCTCTCATTCAGCGCGGAGCTAGGCGCTGCTACACTGAGCTGCCGCCTGCGAATCCCACTGCATTTCTGCATTCCAACTTGCAGCGTGGGAAGAGCCGAGCTTATTGTTATTAAGTCTTTTCAGGCGAAATACATAACATTGATGTATTATATTTATACGTTAATGCCTCTGTGAGGTGTATAATGCCAGGTTGCAGGTGTAAATCTGAGACTATTAATATTTGGTGACGACAGATCCCAGAAATAGAGAGAAGCCGATGGCTCCTCATAATCATATTTAGCCTAATTTTACCGACTGGACTTCAGCATTCCTAACATTACTCTTCCGTTCCCGCATCTCACTGGTGTCATTGGATCTATACCACAGGGACAGAGCAGATGAACAAACCATAGGCGAATAAATACAGCGAACGGGCACGTCGAATAAAACACCTTGTTCGGAGCTGTCGGCTCGTTCAAAGTCAACCTGTGACGTTAATGAAGTAGACTCCACCCCAAGATCCTTCGCTGAAGTTATTAAACAAAGTTTGACACCGAGTCACATTGGGGACTATCAGAACATACGACCAAATTATTAGTGCTGGAATGTCATGAAGGAGGAAAGAGAGATTGGGAGATGTAGGAGGAAAGAGAGATTGGAAGACTTAAGAAGGGATTTGCCTGAAGCCTAGGCTCTTGCTGGAGAAAGGCATTGATTGATAGTAATAGTGGACTAGTAAACTATAGAGGGTATGAATGGAGGTCTGCACATGAGTTCAGGGGATGGTAGCAATGTTTTGTTTAATCAGGTGAGCAAAGTGAAGTCCAGGGATACAAGTTAGAGCAGCAACTGAAGAAGCTGAATTGATAGAAGGCTGTAATTGGAAGTCAGCTAGAATGCTTTGGAACCATCTCCAGGGAGGAAGGGACTGGGCAAAGTACTCAGTTAGCAAGTTAGGAAGTATTATGCAGTTGGCTGTAGATGATAATTTAAGGATGTGTGTAACTCCAACATAGGATTGAGAACAGTTTGCTTCAGTTTATGACAATTGCCAGGGGAAGGCATGGAGTTAGTAGCTAGTTTCAGAGTTTATGGCCAAAGGCAGTGGTGAGAGTTAGTTCATCTGAAATCCCTGGGCAGCACTTTACATTCCACAAGGAGCAGGTGAAATTAGAATGGAATGCATATCAAAATATTGCCTTCACATCTTAATTTTATGGATAAGCATTTATGCAAGTACTATTAGCAATGAAGGACACTTCTAGAGATTGAGATTACATTTAAAAAGGTTTGCACTTGTACTCTTAGTCTGCAAATAATATTACTGCTCAATTTGGAGTAGGAATTAGTGTCACAGTAATTCAAAATTATACATGGTTCTTCTAAATGAGTGTCAGAGACTGGGAAATCTTTGACCCATGGAGTTTGTTCTCTCTATTGCCTAGTTTTACTACATGCTGAGAGTGAATCTACTTGTCCCATTTAATCTGCAGAGGGAAGGTTAGCACTAACTGATTCCCAAAGGCAATCAAAAGGATTCCAGGATATTTATCCATCCTTAAAGCCTAACTGTTCAATCTTGCTGAACATCCACTAGCCAGCATTCCCTCTTCTCCTCTCTGGCAGTGCACTGATCAATGTACACAGTGGAGAATTTTATCAGTTAAATTACATGCAACTTCCGGTCCTATTCCATTTAGTTCCTCTCTGAAAGAGCAGAATTAAATTGGAAAATCCAATTTTAAGGCCTCAAATCTTCAAGATATCAATGAAAAGTTGTTTAGGACTCTATGAGGTGATGATGTAAATCATGTTTAAGTGAATCAATGTCCCATATTGCTATGTGATATTGAAATGTGGAAGATGGGGGTTTTGAATGTTCCTTATTTGCAAACAATTTTTTTAATGGTGACTTGTTAATAATTTTAAATAATTAAGTTATTAAAACATTGAAAATTAAAACTAAGATTGCATGATGAGCAGCCTACTGTGGGATCCCAAAATATGTTCCATGCCTAAAAAAATGGACCCATGACCAAATTAGAAACAAATTAGACCAATAAAATGTTATTTTCACAGAATTCTCAAGACTGTCCATGCACTTAGGTTTACAAATAAGCCAAACAGATTGTGCATAGCAAACTAAATAGAAATCAATACTATACTGGGTTATGATATCATGTATAAAAATAGCCCATAACTTTGAAAATAATATCATAGTGTACTTAAAGTGCTGTTATAATTAGTATTTGGGAGATGTAAATGCTGCACTGATTGATTGTGTCACATCTCAAGTAGGTGTTGAAACACTTCTGGTGGACCGAGAGTATTCTACTAAAATTACACAGTAATCAATGCTGCATGTGGTGTCCATGGTGAATGTCTCTTCGATGAAAAACAGAGTTTTCTTAGAAAAGGGCTGGCATTTAGCCAGTGGCAGAAAATGGATTGGTATTATTTGAAAGCTGGGTGATGAACAATAGCAATCTTAATTTCTGAACTACTGATAAAATGGCTGAATAATTTCAATATATGTTCATCCAAATATTTAAGTGAATCAATGGCTTTATAACTGAATACATAGTAATTATTTCTCACTTTACTTTTGATTTTCCAGACTTTATTTTTTGTCTGAAGAAAACTGTCAAATATTTGTTTTATGTGTGCAGCATTAGATCAGTGAGAATTGAAGTTAAAATCAGTACTTCTTACATGTTCCAAGCCTGTCAAATTCCAGACTTTTCTACAAATGCCCAGTTTTAACATTGGAAGCATCAAGCAATCAAATAAAAATGTAAGTTTTATGAGGATTTTCCCAAAAAAAATGCAGACCAGAATTTTGTAAAAATGCACCAATTTCTCATGATCTAATTCTATGCTTTTTGGAATCTTAGCGGATGGTTTAAGCAGACAAAAATTCCATGATGCTGCTTTATTTGTTGTTTTAGCTGTTTGTGTGCTTGGGCATCTGGTTTTAAATTATTGAAAAGGTAATGGATGATGTTTTCTGGTTTAGGTTTCCTCAAGTCTCTCTCTAGGGCACAGTGAGCTTATTTAGCCTTTCTCCAGCTCGGCTTTGCAAACTGACCGGGGATAGACTAGCAGGGATAGGACATTTTGAAGGAATGAGTGCACTGTATTGAGAGATTCAAAAACGCTCATGAAAGAATTCAGGAATGCAAAACAAAAGGACTGTATTCTTGTGAGAAATAAATCTGGAGAGATTACATTATTGTGAGAAAATGCTGGGAAAGATAATGACTGAAAAACTCCGCAAAAAGGACAAGTCAAAAATGCAGTTAACAAACCATATTATGGTTTCTAACAGCAGACATAAAAAACAGCATGGAGAATGATAGAAAGCAGAAACTGTGCAGTGCAGGGAGAGACAAAGGAAGAAAAACTAAAGAAAGGAAAAGGCCAGAGACATATTTACATTAATTGAAAGTACATTTATTTTCAAAGAAACATGATATTGAAGATTATGAAATGTATAACATTTAACATAAGAACTAGACCAAGCTTAAATTCTAGAGCAAGCACTTAAGAGATTGCTTCAGAGATGGCTGTTTATTAATAGATTATTCCAATTCAATTAATTTGTCTTCGTTGACAGCTATACATTTACACCGAAGTTGCTTTAGTTGTTGTGGGATGCCCCATGTACAGATTTATGCCCAGCTGACAAGTTTAATTCTTTGCTACAGAGAAAAAGATGGGTAAAGAATAAGAAACACTATTGGAAGGAAGCTGAGTGACTAAGAACTATCTGTTTGGATAGATTCAGATGTAGTAATGAAATTAACGAATTAAGGTAACAAGTCAGAAGTGGAGTAAGACTTCAAAATAATTATTTAAGTAATCTCCATATGGAATGTGAATATCCAGGCAGGATATAATCACGAAAAAAAGCAAAAGTGAGAAAGGGAATTAATGAAGACATCTAAATATTATTACTAGTATTATAAACTAATTGTCCCTAGACTTCCCTCGACTTTCATTAGATAAACAAGAAATACATTTGTAAACAACACACACAAAATGCTGGAGGAACTCAGCAGCCCAGGAAAAGCGTGCAGTCAATGTTTTAGGCTGAGACCCTTCATCAATACTTGGGTAAAATATTGTTTGTCAATACTATGTCTTGCAGCTGCTGTATTTCAAACCTAACACAGTTAAATTATTTTCATGCAATTCTGCTAATACAGCTTAAATTAATAGCAATGACCACAAGGTGCAGAAAAGCTCAGAAAAGATCAAATCTACTTATATTTATTTGTCACCTAAATGGATGAGTTTCTTAAATAACCATAGTCCCTGAGTTTTGACTGATACAATTTCCTATTTCATGGCAATAAGTTATTGAAACATAAAATATTGCACTAATCTTGTTATCTTCTGATTTGAAACATGTGGAAGGAGCTCCCTCTTTAAAACATTTCATGACTAGTAAAATTACAGTGTTCCTAATTACAGGATATTTTATAATTCACTTGAGGCTATTCAAAAATTGACTACTCTAATAGATAATGTTATTAACATTGTTCTAATCTATCACTGTTACAAGTATAATAGGCAGGGACCATATTCAGCCATTTGTCACATTACAATAAATAAAAGCAAAACACACATGCAGCTTATCTGACTGACTGTAGACAGGGATACACTGTTCTTCCTGTGGTGAGACCTCTTAACAAGAGTTTACAATGAAGAACTTAAGGGAGAGTGAAGGAACTAGAAAGAAATTCCTTAAATGCCACTTGGGGATGCTAATTGAATCAAATTTGTGACAGTGTGGAAGTAAAGTATCAGGTGACCTTCTGGAGGTGGAATGGAGGGGGTGGGGGAGTTGAATGGTGTTGCTCGTTTAGGATGGAGGTTATGTGATGAAAATAAGGAAACAGAGTGAGGTGAGAACACAAAAGGTTAGAAATTAACCAGAGCAGAAACATTTCATGCATGGATACAGAATTAAGTCTAATCTGATTGCTCAGAATTTCCATAGTGGAGCTCATTGCTTATGGTCTGCTGCCTCTCTGGTAGACACTAGAGCAGTTCTGACTGCACAAATTTCCTTAGTAAAACCAGCTCTGAGCGGATCAGAATGTGGAGTATAATGTGGGAAAATATGAGGTCAATCACTTGGAAGGAAGAATGTAAAAGTAAATTATTATTTAAAATAGTATGAGACTACAAATGCAAAGAGATCTAGATGCCTTAGTGCATCAAATCCAAAAAGCTAGCATGTTGTCACAGCATGTAATTGAGGAGGCCAATGGAATGTTGGCCTTTACTGCAAGAGGTCTAGAATATAAAGATGTTGATGCACTTTGCAAGGCGTGGAATACTGGGAACAGTTTTGTTCTTTCTATAGTATTTAAGGGAGGATGTGTTGTTCATTGGAGGCAGTGTAGAGAAAGTTCAGTATGTTGAGTACTGAGATGAATAGGTTAGGAAATACTTGGAGTTTAGAAGGGTGAAGCATAATATTATTGAAAGATAATAGATTCTGATGGTGATATGACAGGGTGGGTGCTGAGATTAATGCTTCGCTTTGTGGGGATACCTAGAATTCAGGGACAGAGTGTTGGAATAAGAGATGACCTATTTCAGATGAAGATGAGGAAGAATTTCATCTGTTACTGGGTTGTGTTCCTTTGGAGTCCTGATGCAGGGTCTCGGTGTGCAACGTCGACTGTTTACTCTTTTCCATAGATGCTGCCTGGCCTGCTGAGTTCCTCCAGTAGTTAGGATTTCCAGTATCTGCAGATTTTCTCATGTTTATGAGTCTTTGGAGCTATGGAGGTGGGGTTGTTAAATGTGTTCAAGGTTGAGACTGGCAGACAGTTAAAGAACAAGGGAGTCAGAGGTTAAAGGAGAGAGCAGAAAGTGGTGTTGAGGTCAAGACTCGATTAACTATGATGTTATTGAATAACGGAGTAGGCTCCTGCTCTTGCTTCTTATGTTCCATGTATCAGTAGCACCCAGAGCCACCCAGAGTCATGCTGGTCTATGGCTGCATTGCTTAGAAACACCACAGAGATGTTTCCATAGTCAAGGAAATCTGTTCAAGTTGTTAAAGATTAAAATACTATTGAAATATTTAAAAAGCTACCTTAAAAATTAAAGAACTATTGGTAAAATTAACTCAGTTAAGCCGATTACCTGGCACTCTCTTTTCTCCATTTCAGTTCTTTCTCCCCATTGAAGTGAAAGGTGTCCCTGTCTCTGCATCAGGTCTAACTTGGTATAGGCACAACAGGCATGTTTCTAACATCAGTTCTTGGTCTACGGCTGGACTAATCCAGCATCAGAGTGCAAACAGAATGACAGCAACAATAATCCACAAAGAAGTTTGGAACTTCTCACTTTATGCATTGCCTACACGATAACTCTACACAAATGTGAATGCAAATGAAGGCTTTTCCAAATGGAACTGCTGGCTTTATTGTTGAAGATCCTGGCCAACAGCACTCCTTTGAATCATTAACAGAGATATGGACCTTTTAGGCTGGAAATAATTATATTTTCTTATTTCTTGTAGATAATTTCATTCTGCTAATGATTAAAGCAGCTGTATTGAACACTACACAGATAGAATTATGAAGAAGAATTTTGTTTCTGGATTTTTCTAGTTCCACACCATATTATTATTTTAATTTACATTGCATGATTTTAATGCTGCTTTAAAGTTGATGTTAAATTGCTGTGCACATTTTTGCCATTTCTTTCTTTTGCTTTAAGATTCCTTCCTGCTCTTGTCTTGTAAGGTTGTGAAATCAACAGTCTAACTTAATAGCATTTTGTTATATCAAGGGAAGAAGCACCAAAATAGATAGCGAAGAGAACATTATTTAAATAACTGTTACTTACAGTATATCTTTAAGTGATATAGATAATTAGCATCTGTAACTGTGGTACTAGTTGCTGTCAAGGTGAGGCTGGACTGTACCCATAAAAGATGTAGTCATATTCTTCATCAGAAATCATTGGCACTATATACGACACAGAACTTACTGTAACAGACAATGTGACAAACCTGATGTGTGAGTCAGGGCACAGCTCACCTCACGAATCAGTTGGCAGGTTCTGTTGCTTCTTTGTCATGGTGAGATTAGCTGAACAATGTCACCGAATTCATGGAATTTGCAACATGGATGGGATCCACATAACAGGTTGTATGGGTTCAGTTAATGCAGAATCAGTACTAATGCGTAAGGAGATTAAAAGTAAGTTTATTTCCATTTTACAGACAAGATTAAAAATTAATGGGTGATTGGCTGGAGGACTTAGCTATCAAGTATGATTTATTAGCATACTACATATTTTATTTAAATATCCAGGAATGTGGGAACTGGGCTCATATAAAAAAAACAGTTTATAACATGAAATCAAGATATTTTAGGGGGAGATGAGAAAAATATATCTCAACATGCTGATGGATTTCCGCAGTGTTTCCATTCTTTGAGGAAATGATACATATCAGTCAATATGACATTAACATGGAGAGAATGTGAATCCAGTGGCTTGTTTGATATCATGGTTATCCTGCTTTAACTAACTTGAAAGTTGTGGCATTACTGACATCTGCCATTTGGAAGTTCCTAGGTCCTATAATTTCAGATATGTAAAATGATTGAGAACTGTGACTGCAAAATATTACTCAGAGGATAAATTTTTGGAAATATCCATATTCCAGATTACAACTGTTTTTGGGTGTAAATTATATGATTTAGTGAGTGTCAAAAATTAATTATCTGCAATACAGTCAAAACATTATGATTGAGATTTAATTATTCTGAGTAATAACTTTTAAGCAGAAGTAGTCGTGAAAATCGGAAGTATTATATTTTGATTTTGCTAATTGGCTACATAAGTTCTTGCTAGCTCTAGCAATATAGTTGTTGAAACCTTGACTTGCGAGCTGCCCCAGCACATCCCTAGGCCATGTTGGTTGTTAACAGAAATGGCACATTTCACTGTATGTTTTGATGTACATGTGATAAATAAATCAGGCTGAATCTGCAAATTGAGTTGCAAAGTGGTTAGATTGAGGAATTTGAGCATATATCCAAAAGTTCCGATTACTTCATAAATCAAAGTAGTAACATCTGAGTGAAATATTACATTCATTTGAACTGGGATTGCTGTTTAATCAGTCTCTATTTCCCCTGTTATCTCTCTGAAGGAGTTGATTGAAATGGGTTGCAGTTCTGCCACTCAGCAACAAGTAGACACTTTATATTAATGATCTTCCTTTATGTCTGGAGAAGCAGTGCCCCTCACGTGTTTTATTTCCTTCTCTGGTCTGTTCCAGTCCTATCCTCATTAACCTTCTTGGATTGAGCTGACCCTCCAGCAGTGTCAGCTCAATCCAAGCATTTTCCACACAGCCAGTGCCAAGATACGTACCTCACTGTTTCTCTTCGGCTTGCTGGCTGATAACGGCTTCTGCTGCCCCAGTCTCTTAAATTTAGTTTTCGTTGAACCTCCCGTTGACTTTTGTGACCTTCTCAACCTATAATCTGTGTTTCTCTAATTTTATTATGTTGCATATTCCTTGCATATCCATTCGCCCCCACATCAGCCATGTCATCTCCAGCAATTGTCCACCTTTGGCAGTCATGAGCTGCCCAAGCCTTCTGTGTCTCAGAGAGCCACTGCATTGGAGTTTTTTTTCAGATTCTTCTCTCAGTAAGCTCTGGTTCAATCTTCCCTTTACTTTGCTACAATTCCTATTATCCCTGGTTATACAGCATGTCTTTGGATGCTTTTTTACATGAAATATGCCTTAATGCAAATTGTTATTAGTTGACACTGAACTGTCCCTTTGTCAATGAATTTCTGCAGGAAGCTTCTTTAATTGGAGTGATGGAGGTGGTGTGGGTTGTGGGGAGGATGTGTGGAGTCTGCAAGTTGATATCATCCAGTTGATTTTTCATTCTCGAGTTCAGAGATGGTGAATCCACTTAAGTAGCTTTTACTTCTCTCATTGTTGAGATCTGATAACTCAACATAGATTGTGAATTAAACTAAAAATCTCTCAGTTTATATGGCTAAATGGCAAAGGAGGCAGTGCCTTTGGTTACTCTGAACTTAAAAGCACGAGGAGTTATTTTTGAATGCCATTTCATCTCATATCGTGCAACCTCCCAATGTCACTTAAAAAAATAAATTGAATTTGAGCATTCCTTGCATCTGAATGAATTTACCCGTAAACAGAATTGAAGATTGACTTGGAAATTTAATGGCCTGAACTCAGCTGAAATTTCACAGATTGGGGCTTGAATATTTAAAGTCAAATTATTTGGTAACTTACAGCTGCAAGTTCAAGTTTGTTACTTCAGCTTACTATCTTTTGTACATGAATTTATGTTTTATCATAGCAGATAACTGTCAAAACTAACAACTTGTTCTCATTAACCAAATGACCTGCTGAAATCACAGTATGCACCAATTAGAACAGAGAGCATAGAATACGCAGCACAGTACAGGCCCTTCGGCCCAGAGTGTTGTGCCGACCTTGTAACCTACTATAAGATGATAGAGCGGAGGAAGCGGAAAACAGAAATAAATCTAAGATAGTGAGCAGTAAAGATGTCAGGAAAGACAGGCAGGTGATGGGGCAAATTTGTAGCCATTAGGATGAGTTGCAGTGCAATCAAAGCAATAAGCACCAAATACTGGTCTTAAGGTGTTATACACGCAGCATAAGGAATAGGGTGGATGACCTTGTCACACAGCTACAGATTGGCAGGTATGATATTGTGGCTATCACTGAGACATGGCTAAAGGATGCATGTCTCTGGGAGCTGAACGCCCAAGGATACACGGTGTATCAGAAGGATAGGAAGGTAGGCAGAGGAGGGAGGTGAGGCTTTATTGGTAAGAAATGATATCAAATCATTAGAAAGAGGTGACATAGGATCGGAAGGCGCAGAATCTTTATGGGTTGAGCTAAGAAATCGCAGAGGTAAAAGGACCCTGATGACCTCCAAACAGCTGCAGTGATGTGGACTACAAATTACAACAGGAAATAGAAAAGGCTTGTCAGAAGGGCAGTGTTATGATAATTGTGGGGGATTTTAACATACGAGTGGATTGGAAAAATCAGGTCGGCATTGGATCTCAAGAGAGAGAATTTGTAGAATGTCTGTGAGATGGCTTTTTAGAACAGCTTGTTGTTGAGCCCACGAGGGGATCAGCTGTACTGGATTGGATATTGTGTAATGAACCAGAGGTGATTAGAGAGATTGAGGTGAAGGAACCCTTAGGAGGCAGTGATCATAACATGTTTGAGTTCACTGTGAAATTTGAAAAAGAGAAGCCGAAATCTGATGATCAGTATTTCAGTGGAGTAAAGGAAATTATAGTGGCATGAGAGGAGAACTGGCCAAAATTGACTGGAAAGGGACACAGGCGGGAAAGACAGCAGAGCAGCAGTGGCTGGAGTTTATGCGAGAAGTGAGGAAGGTGCAAGACAGGTATATTTCAACAAAGAAGAAATTTTCGAATGGAAAAAGGCTGCAACTGTGGCTGACAAGAGAAGTTAAAGTCAAAGTTAAAACAAAGGAGAGGGCATACAAGGAAGCAAAAGTTAGTGGGAAGACAGAGGATTGGGAAGTTTTTAAAAGGTTACAAAAGGAAACTAAGAAGGTCATTAAGAGGGAAAAGATGAACTATGAAAGGAAGCTAGCAAATAATATCAAAGAGGATACTAAAAGCTTTTTCAAGTATATAAAGAGTTGTTCGTCCATTGTTGACGTCGATGAGGACCTCGACACCATTATGATGGTGTTGAGACTAGCGCGTGATTTGGATTTAAGTGAGGGAGAGTTGCGCAGCGTCAGCCTCACTGTCTCTTCCCAATTCCCATCTGGATCCAGTGGCAAGACAGAGTCTAGACGGCTGGAGATGGGACTAGGCGCAGTGGATGACCAGGATGTCTTCTGTGTCTTGTCCTGCTCTACACGTTCCACGACGCTTGCAGAGACCGCCTTCGTGACCGTTGGACCTTTCATAGGTCTCGTCCGCTCAGTCCGCCGGAGTCTGTGTTCACATGCTGGGATAGACAACTCCCTATCTCACCGAGGATTTGAGACCCGTCGGCTACCCTCACCTGCTTTAGCCAGCTTGTCGAAGCCATTGCCTGGGGTTTGGCCGCTCTCGCATGCAAACAGCTACGGGGAGCCACAGGTGAGAGCTGAGTGCCAGGTGGGGACCGAAGGTGGACTAACCACCCTGAAAAGGACGCGACATGTTCCCCCACCAGAGGTGCTACCCCTCCCTGACACCCCATACACTACATCCCTAGAGGAGTAGAATATAGGAGCAGGGATGTGATGTTGAGGTTCTATAAGGCGCTCTATAAAGAGTAAAAGACAGGTGAGAGTAGATATAGGACCGATTGAAAATAATGCTGGAGAAATTGTAATGGGAGATAAGGAGATGGCAGAGGAACTGAACGAGTATTTTGCATCAGTCTTCACAAAGGAAGACGTCATCAGTATACCGGACACTCAAGGGTGGCAGGGAAGAGAAGTGTGCACAGTCACAATTACGACAGAGAAAGTACTCAGGATGCTGAATAGTCTAAAGGTAGATAAATCTCCTGGACCAGATGGAATGCATCCTTGTGTTCTGAAGGAAGTAGCTGTGGAGATTGCGGAGGCATTAGCGATGATCTTTCAAAAGTCGATAGATTCCGGCATGGTTCTGGAGGACTGGAAGATTGCAAATGTCACTCTGCTATTTAAGAAGGGGGCAAGGAAGCAAAAAGGAAATTATAGACCTGTTAGCTTGACATCGGTGGTTGGGAAGTTGTTGGAGTCGATTGTCAAGGATGAGGTTACGGAGGACCTGGAGGCATATAACAAGATAGGCAGAACTCAGCATGGTTTCCTTAAAGAAAAATCCTGCCTGACAAACCTATTACAATTCTTTGAGGAAATTACAAGTAGACTAGACAAGGGAGATGCAGTGGATGTTGTATATTTGGATTTTCAGAAGGCCTTTGACAAGGTGCCACACATGAGGCTGCTTAACAAGATAAGAGCCCATGGAATTATGGGAAAGTTACATACGTGGATAGGGCGTTGGCTGATTGGAAGGAAGCAGAGAGCGGGAATAAAGGGATCTTATTCTGGTTGACTGCCGGTTACCAGTGGTGTTCCACAGGGGTCCGTGTTGGGGCCGCTTCTTTTTACGTTATACATCAACGACTTAGATTATGGAATAGATGGCATTCTGGCTAAGTTTGCTGATGATAGGAAGATAGGTGGAGGGGCTGGTAGTGCTGAGGAAAGAGTCTGCAGAGGGACTTGGATAGATTGGAAGAATGGGCAAAGAAGTGGCAAATGAAATACAATGTTGGAAAGTGTATGGTTATGCACTTTGGCAGAAGAAATATACGGGCAAACTATTATTTAAATGGGGAGAGAATTCAAAGTTCTGAGATGCAACGGGACTTGGGAGTCCTCGTGCAGGATACCCTCAAGGTTAATTTCCAGGTTGAGTCAATGGTGAAGAAGGCGAATGCAATGTTGGCATTCATTTCTAGAGGAATAGAGTATAGGAGCAGGGATGTGATGTTGAGGCTCTATAAGGTGCTGGTAAGACCTCACTTGGAGTACTGTGGGCAGTTTTGGTCTTCTTATTTAAGAAGGGATGTGCTGACGTTGGAGAGGGTACAGAGAAGATTCACTAGAATGATTCCGGGAATGAGAGGGGTAACATATGAGGAACGTTTGTCCGCTCTTGGACTGTATTCCTTGGAGTTTAGAAGAATGAGGGGGGACCTCATAGAAACATTTCGAATGTTGAAAGGCATGGATAGAGTGGATGTTGCAAAGTTGTTTCCCATGATGGGGGAGTCCAGTCCGGGAGGACATGACTTAAGGATTGAAGGGCACCATTCAGAACAGAGATGCGAAGAAATTTTTTTAGCCAGAGGGTGGTGAATCTATGGAAATTGTTGCCACGGGTGGCAGTGGAGGCCAAGTCATTGGGTGTATTTAAGGCAGAGATTGATGGGTATCTGAGTAGCCAGGGCATCAAAGGTTATGGTGAGAAGGTGGGGGAGTGGAATTAACTAGGAGAATGGATCAGCTCATGATAAAATGGCGGCGTAGACCCGATGGGCTGGATGGCTGACTTCTGCTCCTTTGTCTTATGGGTATAAGATCAATCTAACGATATGCCTCCCACATAGCCAATCATTTTTTTTTTAATCATCCATGTGTGTATCTAAGAGTTTCTTAAATGTCCCTAATGTATTTGCCTCTACCACCACCCCTGGTAAGGCATTCCATGCACTCATCATTCTCTGTAAAATGCCTGTCTCTGATATCCCCTCTATATTTTCCTCAAACCAACTTAAAATTATGCCCCTCATAATAGCCCTGGGAAGAAGTCTCTGGCTATCCATTCGTTCTATATCCCTTATCATCTTGAACATCTCTATAAAGTTACTTTTTATCCTCCTTTATTCAAAAGAAAAAGAGCCCTGGCTCACTCAATGTATCCTCATAAGACATGCTCTCTAATCCAGTAAGCATCAAGGCAAATCTTCTCTGCTCCGATTAGAAAGTGATGTAAAATAGTATACTCATCAGTCATCCAGTTGTACAGAGGACTGAGGAACTGCTATGTAGATTGTTGTGTATTTAATATTTTAGTAATCTGGTATATATTAGTTGATTATGAATTCTTGTTTGCTTAAATAATTAATTATGGGTTATATGTAAAAATACATTACAGTATTTGCATATAGCATCACGCTGCCACATGATATGTATGTGCCTTGCTAAAGTAAAGACAAAGTCAGTCCTGTATTCCTGGACTCTCACATCTTCCTTTGAATTAGTTTAATGTTTTAAAGTTACATCGCATAACAGAGATGTAGATGTAGATGTACAGTAGATGTACTGATAAATAAATTGGTACCTAAAACCTAATTTACACCGTGCTAACAGAGATGAAGAGCAGGTGTGAATTGACATTGATTGAGGAATGAAGACACTATCATCTAAAACAGATTCATAGGGAATTAAGATGCAAATGATATTGCAACAATTGCATTGCCACCAAGTAATTTAATCATCATGAGGGCCTGATGGATCATAGCAAAGCTGTGTTAAATCCTGGAGAAGTATCAAATCACTTACACCACAAGGAGTGCATATCCACTTGGTGACAGGATTAACGCTGATTTAAATGATGTTCAGGAAGCCCTGCAGATTTGTTTTTGATGTAGACGTATGACACTAGAGTAAGTATGGCACAGCACTATAGGGAATGCAGCTGCAATGTAAATATAGCAACAAAAATTCTAAGCTACATAATATGGCAGATATTACACTCAATCAATTAAACTCCCAAAGCTCCATATTGCATATATACAGTGGATCCCAGTTAATTGGGCCATCAGTTAATCGGGGCAGCTGCTTATTTGGACAAATCTTAAAGAAAAAAAGCAAATTTAGAAAATAGTCAGGACTCCCTTCATTTATTTGGGACACTAGGCCACTTAATTTGACAAGAGACTCTTGCCAAAGTTTCTAACTAGTGTCAGTTACATGCATTTGTGTGACCATTAAACACTACATGAGCAAACGGTTTTTAAATATTCTTTGTTGTTTACATAATGCAATGTGGGTTATATATAAAAGTACATGAATGTCATGCATCCTCGTGCCATCAAATCATACGTGTGCATCTCACTTAAAGTAAAAATGAAATCAGGACGCCCATTCCCTATTCCGTGTTTTTAAAAATTTTGATTAGTTTTCTGCTTTGGAGTTACAAAACATAAGATGGCAACAAGGTATTTTTAAAATGAACCTAAGACACCTAGCTACCTGAAGTGCAGCAAGACATTTGAGTTTTAAAAAAGCACAGTGAGCTGTTTAAGTTAAAACAAAAGCAGTTCAGCACATGTTTCTTCGGAAGGAAGAAAGAGAACAGTCAAGTTAAAAAAACTACAGCAAATGGACAAATTCATGGGTTCATAAAAGTGAGTAATAATAATTATTTAAAATAAAAATGCCGAAATGCTAGCTACATCAGAAAGATGGATGCATTCAATTGCATAAAGGATAACTGGATATTGTATACTGAGCAAATTGAGCAGTGTTTTATATTAAATGGAATAGTCCATGAGAAGCAAGTGCTAGTTTTGCTGAGTGCATTGGATTTAAAGGCATGCAGTTTGCTTTGAGGTTTAACTGCTCCAGCCAAAATGAGCCTTGCTGATATCCTGAAAGTAATGTAGGAACATTTCGAAACAAAACTATTGATGATTGCATAACACTTTAGGTTTCATAAGCGGAATCAAAAGAAAGGAGAGTCCATTTCAGCATATGTGGCTGAACTGAAGGAATTGTCTGAGCATTGTCTCTACAATATTGGGATTAATTATTCACTGAGAGATCTTTAGTCTGTGGAATCTCACAAGGAAGCATTGAAAAACAGCTAACTAAAGCACAACTTACATTTAAAAGAGCAGTTGAAATAGCTATATCAATAGAAACAGCAGACTGAGATGCAATTGAATTGCAATCAGGAATGTAAGTGAGTGTGTTTAGACTACAACATCTAAACAGAAACCAGCCTGGCCAAACAAATTGTGTTCATGTTGCAGCAGAGGCACACACATACACCAGACCAATGCATCTTACAGAAAATGCAACAATATAGGACACATACAAAGGGTATGTCAGGTAGACAAAATAAATGGACTGAATAGGGAAGAGAAAAAGACAAAAAAATCAAGTTACAGTTTCAAAAAAAGATCATTAATCTGCATGCTGTTGATGAGAAATTGGATAAGGATGAGAGTGACACAAGACTGAGTAGCTTTGAGATTTACAATGTGAACGCAAACATGTGACAAGTAGCATGGCTTACACTAGAAGTTAACAACAAATTAATTAAAATGGAATTGGAACTGGCTTGGTTGTTTCAGTCATTCCACAAAATGAGTTTGAATGGCATTTCAAAGATAGTGAACTGAAGCCTGCAGATATCCAACTAAGAGCTTATATTGGAGAAAAGATAACTCCCGTGGTAATGACATTCATAAAAGTGAAATGCAACAACTAACAAGCCACATTTTGCTTCTGTGTGGTATAAACAGGAGGGCCAGCAATATGGGTGCATGATTGGCTGAGTCATTTACAACTTGGTTGGAGATCCATCCACAACTTACATGTCACATCCCCTGTAATAGAGTCATGTGAAAGCAAGTTAAGAAAAGCAGTGGATGATTCCACAGCAGTGTTTAAGGATGGCATGGAAAATCTCACATGTATCAAGGGCAAAGTAGAGTTGAATGAAAATGCTACACTCAAGTTTGACAAAGTCCGTCTGGTTCCTTATACCATCCGTGATAAAACAGCCAGTGAGCTAGATCACATGGAGGCTGAAGGAATTCTTTCCAAGGTTGAGTGGAGCACAAGAAGAATGGGTTCGTCAGGATCTATGGTGATTTTAAGTTTACCATCAACCCAGTACCGAAATTTTGTCAGTACCCTCTTCCCAGGATAGACTTTGCCAACCTTTCTGGGGGAAAACACTTCTACAAAGTGGACTTAGCTGAGGCCTATCTACCAATGAAGATGGAAGAAGAGCCCACAGTGATTCTCACCATAAACACTCATGAAGGGCTTTATCACAAAGTAGACTTATTTTTGGAGTAGCATCTGTACCTGCACTCTAGCAGAAAGCCATGGACCAAGTGTTGGAAGGCTACTCAGGCACTCAGTGTTACCTCGATGACAAGGAACATCTCCAAAATTTCAAGACAGTGTTAAAAAGATTAGAAGATTATGGCTGAGAGCACAACACAACAAATGTGATGCACAAGGATTACACAAATGTGCTGAGAAAATTTAAGCAGTGGTGGTTGTACCAAGGTCAAAGGATGCGTCAGAGTTTTGGTACTTTTTAGGATTTGTCAATTACTATAACAGGTTCCTGCCAAACCTGGCTACTGTGCTTCACCCCTTGAACTCATTACTACAGATCAGGAAGAAATGGCAATGAACAAAGCAGTGTGAGTTGGCTTTCCAAACGGTAAAGGAAATGGTGACGTCAGACACTGTAGTCATACACATAATTGTCCATATTGCCTGGTGAAGCTTGCCTGTGATGCCTCAGCTTATGGTATTGGTGCAGTCGTGTCACATGTTATGAATGGTGAAAGTGATCACCCCATAACCTTTGCATCGCATTCCCTTTCCGCTGCAGAGAAAAAATATGCACAAATTGACAGAGAGGCTTTGGGTGTAAGACGTTTCAGCTGCTACTTGTATGGGAGAGAGTTAATCTTCATTAATGATCAGCAACTACTAGTGTCCATTTGCAATCCAGAGAAGGGTGCTCCACAAACTGCAGCAGCATAAATGCAGAGATGGGCTCGGAATACAATTACACGATGGGATTCAAGAAATGCTGATGGAGCATATTGGAGAAAAGGGAAGAAAGATGTCTAGTGCTATCAGGACCGCTTCCTGCAGGCCCAGAGTCAACTCCTACAACCACCACGGAGGAGGACCCAGAACCTGAGATTGTTTCACAGCCACAAGTCTCACCTGCCAAGCAGAGTGACCCCCACCTTGTCTGGAAAGCCGTTATCCCACAAGAGTAAGAAATCCTCCACGGTGATTAAACCTTTAGGTCTGAATGGGACAATTTAAAAAATTTACTATGCTGTGGATGTCCATAATATACAGTATGTTGTGTATATAGTTGAGATGCACTTTATATTGGGTTGGAGTTTGTAGGTAAGCGTGGAGGAGTGTTGTGTATTTAATATTTCAGTAATATTTGAGTAATCTTGTATATATGTTGGTTGATTAAGCATTCTTTTTACTTTAACTAGTTCATTATCATAATATGTACAAAACACATGAATGACTTATGTCTTCATGCCACCATGTCATGTGCATGTCTCACTTAAAGAAAACACAAAACTAAGACACATTCCTGGCTCTGTTTTTTTTAAATTTTGATGAGTTTTATGCTTTGGAGTTATAAAACGTAACAGAAAACATTATGAAGGCAGTCCATTATCTGCAAAGGTGTCTGTGCTGATTTTTTTTTCATTTACAGCCAATCAAAAAAACATGTCCGAGTACCATTCACAGCATGAATTCCTGTGTTGATAACAATTAGGAACTGGAGCTTTATACTGCTGTAAATAGTACTTTTAGTGTACTAACTTGTTCTGCATTTTGTTTAAATACATAATTTGTTACTCAGTTAAGTGGTAGTTTAAACAACACACACAACATGCTGGTAGAACACAGCAGGCCAGGCAGCATCTCTAGAAAGAGGTACAGTCGACGGTTCGGGCCAAGACCCTTCGTCAGGACTAATTGAAAGAAGAGATAGTAAGAGATTTGAAAGAGGGAGGGTGAGGGGGAGATCTGAAATGATAGGAGAAGACAGGAGGGAGAAGGATGAAGCTAAGAGTGAGGAAGTTGATTGGCTAAAGGGAAACAAAGCTGGAGACACGGGAGAAAGAAAGGGGGAGGGGAGCACCAGAGGAAGATGGAGAGCAGGGAAGGAGTGATTGTGAGAGGGAAAGAGGGAGAGAAAAAAAAGGGGGGGAATAATAAATGAATAAATAAATAAAATAGGGAATGGGTTAAGAAGGGGAGGAGGGGCATTAGTAGAAGTTAGGGAAATCAATGTTCAAGCCATCAGGTTGGAGGCTATCCGGACGGAATATAAGGTGTTGTTCCTCCAACCTGAGTGTGGCCTCATCTCGACAGTAGAGGAGACCATGAATTGACATATCAGAATGGGAATGGGACGTGGAATTAAAACGTGTGGCCACTGGGAGATCCTGCTTCCTCTGGTGGACAGAGCGTAGGTGTTTGGTGAAACGGTCTTCCAGTCTGCATCGGGTCTCACCAATATATAGAAGGCTGCATCGGGAGCACCGGACACAGTATATCACCCCAGCCGACTCACAGGTGAAGTGTTGCCTCACCTGGAAGGACTGTCTGGGGCCCTGAGTGGTAGTGAGGGAGGAAGTGTAAGGGCATGTGTAGCACTTGTTCTGCTTACAAGGTAAGTGCCGGGAGGGAGATCGATGGGGAGGGATGGTGGGGGTGGGGGGGGGTGATGAATGGACAAGGGAGTCACATAGGGAGCGATCCCTGTGGAAAGCGGAGGGTGGGGGGAGAGGGAAAGATGTGCATGGTGGTGGGACACTGTTGGAGATGGCAGTAGTTACGGAGAATTATATGTTGGACCCGGAGGCTGGTGGGGTGGTAGGTGAGGACAAAGGGAACCCTATTCCTAGTGGGGTGGTGGGAAGATGGGGTGAGAGCAGATGTGCATGAAATGGGAGGGATGCATTTGAGGGCAGAGTTGATGGTGGAGGAAGGGACGCCCCTTTCTCAAAAATGGTATTTCTTTAAAATGGTAGTTTGTCTAGTTCATATGCTTTTAACTATTTCCATAAAATTTCAGCTAATTGGGGCAGCCACTTAATTAGGCCAAAATGCACTGGTCCCAATGTGTCCCAACTAACCAGAATCTGCTGTACTGTTTTTTAAGTAAAGCTTTACCTAAAGAGTTAAAATACTAGTATCAAAATGTTGTGAACAGTGATTGGGCTGCTGGAAGAACTGGGCTTAGGCAACGTCTGTCTTCCTGCTTTCTCCCAGCCACCTACCATCTGCAGTGCCAAAGGAAAGTTGAGATAAAAATCCCACTGAGACTCCACACTGCATAGCAAATGAGCCTGATGAGGTTCAAACTACATCAGAGTCAGATGACATGGCACAGGAATGCTATGTTCAACTGTTTGTGAAGTTTTCAGTCATTTGCAGGCAGATGAAAGGTGGACTATTTAAGGGGAATTTGAGGGGGAATTTCTTCACTCAGAGGATGGTGCGGATGTTAATCAGGCTGCCTGTGGAAGTGGGAGACGTGGGCTCAAATTTAACATTTGCAAGAAGTTTGGATCAGTACATGGATATGGGGTATGGAGGGTTATAGTCCAGGTTGAGGCGGATGGGAACCAGGCAGGCACAGACTTTTTGAGCCGAAGGGCCTGTTTCTGTGCTGTAGTATCTATAGCCCCATAACTCTGGATTTCCACTGCAGCATCAAGTAATAGTTTAGTTCCTTTTGGTCATTTTGTAATGAAGTTTATATTTCCATTTAAAAATATATTTGGAATTACGTGAACGTTAGGAAAAATATCTGATGAAAATCATCTTGAGTAGCATCTTCTGTCTAATGCCTTCTATAATGTCATTGATCATTATATTTTAGTATTAACAACACCTAAGTAGTTAAGTTTCAATGTTGTTATAATTCATATGAATTTTTCACAAATATAGAAAGAACTCAGATTCTCATAAGTTGAAAACTGGCAAAAGAAAATGAAGCATAGCTCCCATTAAGTTATATAGCCCAAGAATAATGTATAATAACAGCAATAATAATAGTTAGTATATTGTATGACATATTCAACTGATAGTTCAGTTTCCTGCCACTGTTTAAGGAGCTTGTATGTTTTCCTTGTGACCATGTGATTTTCCTCTGGGTGTTCCGGTTTCCTCCCACACTCCAAAGATGTGGTCACTGTAAACTGTCCCATGATTAGGCTGGGGTTAAACAGGGAGATTACTGGGCAGTGTGGCTCAAAAGGCTGGAATAGTCCATTCCACACTGTATCTCAACAAATAAATAAATAAATAAATCTGCACTGAATCTTTATTTAGTATTAAGGTTCTGTCGAAGGGTTTCGGCCTGAAACGTTGACTGTACCCTTGTTTCCAGAGATGCTGCTGGGCCTGCTGAGTTCCTCCAGCATTTTGTATGTGTTCCTTGGATTTCCAGCACCTCTGCATCTTCTCTTGTCTGCATTAAACCTTAGTGTGTTAGAACTTTGTAGAGTGTATGTCGCGAATGTCTCCATGTTTCTCACCTAGTGTATTTATCCTCTGCCACTTCTTTGGCAATCCACTCAATTTGTTCAAGTGCTTTGGAATTCAATCATTCTAACTTTGTTTGTCGCATGATCAGTAAATGTAATTATAATTAAAAATAATCAATATTTTAAGATGGAAGTTTCTCCACGTAAATGTACCACTCGCTTGAATTTTGAAACAAAATGAACGGTGTTAACACAACAGCGTGAAGTTCCATGCTATATTTGACCTTAAACCAGCTTTGCACTTTTCTGAATAAGATGCAGGTGTCCTAGGTTGCACATTATGCAGTGAGCAAGGTTTCCAGTCACCTCAAGGTTCCTCAGCTCTTCTTGAGTATGTCCAGAATTTCTGGCATGTTTACCACCTGTGTTACAGTGTTTGATCAAGAGGACTCCTGAAAATTTCTGGCAGGGTCATTTTATGTGGAAGTGCGAACTTAATTTGAGTCTTTCAGCAGTGAGCACATCACAGAGCAACTTTGTTCCACAGTTTGGAGTAGCAAGCATGAAATTGATGTTGTTAACCTCCCATCAACTGGGATCCCCATTTTAAGTAACTTTATAATATTAAGTCATACATCTTTCAGAGAGGCACAAGCTATACTGAAATTATATTTAGAAAGTTTCCCTGAATATTGATTTATGTTATAACTCTTAATACATGGAATGCCTGCTGGTCATTTGCAAGATATTGTACACAGTCATCTCATGCTCACACACCCCATTATTTATTTATTATTTATATATTGCTGTCTGTTGTATGAAATAATGCAGGCAGCAGAGGGTGGGGTCTTTAACTTTCTGTTTCCTATTAGTGCTTCAACCTTCTGATTTTGACTTTTGTTCTACAAGACTTTTTTTTGCTACAAAAGCTTGAATTTTGCACAGCAATAATCAAAACAATTTCAACATTCAGTATCATTATGAACAGCAAAACTGATAGCAGGATCAGCTGGATTTCTGGCCTGCCGGAAGTCGGCAACTGCCCATTATGAATTTTGCTGCAATCCAGTGCTAAGCAACGAAATGGAACTGTAGGATTTTGCCCAATACAATTTCAGAATCAGGTTTATTATCACCGGCATGTGTCGTGGAATTTATTAACTTAGCAGCAGCAGTTCAATGCAATACATAATATAGCAAGAATAAATAAATAAATTACTGTAGATATATATATATATAGAATAGTTTAAAATAATGCAAAAACGGAAGTAATATATATTAAATATAAAGTGACATAGTGTTCATGGGTTTAATATCCATTTAGAAATTGTATGGCAGTGGGGAAGGAGCTGTTCCTGTAGTGCTAACTCTGTGCCTTCTATCCACCGTAACAATGAGAAGAGGGCATGCTGTGGGTGATGGGGGTCCTTAATAATGGATGTCACATTTCTGAGGCAACGCTCCTTGAAGTTGTCTTGAGTACTAGGAAGGGTAGTACCCAAGATGGAGCTGACTAATTTTACAACTTTCTGTAGCTTCTTTCGGTCCTTTGCAGTTGCCCCACCCCCACCACCGCCCCCATACAAGGCAGTGATGCAGCCTGTCAGAATGCTCCCTACGGTACCTCTATAGAAGTGTTCATTAGAATGAGGAGGTATTCTTTAGAACGTAGAAGGCTTTACTTCTGGGGAGCCTTGGAAACCGCGATCTTGCACAACACAGCCCGATGGATACGTTTAAATATTCCCGCTTCAGCAAGATACAGCTGAGTATCACAACTACAAGATATGTACTTACTAGAAATTTTTATGCCCAGTTTTAGGAAGCACCATGTGTATTCTGCTTTGACTTGAATGGAATTGCAGAGAGAGATTCAGTAATAATTTTCAATTTTGTAAGATTATTAGATGACGTATTAGTTTAAAATGCTCTTTTAAATCCTGCCATTTTTAATGTATTTCCAATGACTTATTAACTAGCTTCAACATGGACCATGGAACAGTACAGCACAATGTCTTAGCGACCTTTTAACCTACTTCGAGATCAATCTAACAGTTGCCTCAATTTTTCTTTAATCCATGTGCCTATCTAAGGGTCTCTTAAATGTGTCTAATATATCTGCCTCCTGCATGCACCACCACTCTCTGTGTCCAAAAAAAGATACTTCTAGCATCCCCTACAATACTTTATTCCAATCATCTTAAAATTATCCTCTCTCATGTTAGCCATTTCCACCCTGGGGATAAAGGTTCTAGCTGTCCACTCTATCAATGCTTCTTATCATCTTACACCACTATCGTCACCTCTCGAAAAAGTAAAACCCTAGCTCTTTCAAACTTTTCTCTTGAGCCATGCTGTCCAATCCCAGCAGCATCCTGGTAAATCTCCTCTACACCCTCTCTAATTCTTCCTATGAGTTGACCAGAACCGAACATAATACTCCAAGTGTGGTCTAAGCAAGGCTTTATAGAGCTGCAACATGGCTCTTAAACTCAATCCCCCAACAAATGAAGGCCAGGACAGTATACTCCTTCTTAACCCCAAGATCCCTCTGTTCCCTCACACTGCTAAGAATCTTGTACTCTGCTTTCAAGTTTGACTTCCCAAAGTATATTACTTGACACTTTCTGGATTGAACTCCATCCTGTTAATGTCCTGTTGTGACCTACGACAACCTTCTACACTATCCACAACATCAACCTTCATGTCATCTTCAAATTTACTAACTTACCCATCCACTCCTGCATCCAAGTCATTTATAAAAATCCTGAAGAGCAGTGGTCACAGTACAGATCCTTGCAGAATACCACTGGCCATCAGCCTCCAGATAGGAAGTACTCCATATACTACCACCGCTGTCTTCTGTGGGCCAGCCAATTCCGAATCCATGCAGACAATTTTCCCTGTATCCCATGTCCCCTGAATTCCTGTATGGACCTACCATGGGAAACCTTGTCAGACTGAAATCCATGTATACCACATCCACTGCTCTACCTTCTTCAATTTGTTTTGTCACTTGCTCATAGAATTCAGTCAGACTCATGAGGCACGGCCAGCCCCTCACGAAGCCATGCTGACTAACCCCAATCAGCCTGTGCTCCACTAAACACTGCAAGTCTTGTTTCTAAGAATTCTCACTGATAGTTTGGCCACCACTGGTGTAAAACTCGCTGGTCTATAATTTCCAGGAATATTGCTATATTACCTTTCTTGAACAAAGGAACAACATTTGCCACCCTCCAATCTTCTGGTACCCATGGCCCTTGGCCAGTGAGGATGGAAGGGCCATTGCCAAAGGTGAAGCAATCTCTTCTCTCACTTCCCGTAGTAACCTGGGGTATATCCCTTCTGGCCCCGGGAAGTTATCTATCTTAATGTTCTTCAAAAGTTCCAGCACAGTCTCTTTTTTAACATCGATGTGTTCCAGCAGATCAGACTATTGTATGCTTCTACGCTTCATGAGGGTTCTTGGCCCGAAATGTCGACCGTGAGATGCTGACCTGCTGAGTTCCTCCAGCGTTTTGTGCGTGTCACTCTGTATTTCTAGCGGCTGCAGAATCTCTTGTATTTCTAATAAACACGTCAATGTTTGGGCCTCCAAACTGATGTGAAATTCCTCAACATCCAGCAACAAAATTATGTGCTGAATGAGTGAAGCATTTTGACAGAGCTGCTCCTCGAGTGTTGCTATGGCATCATCAAGTGAAAGTGAGGCTTTTTAAAATATTTAACCAGAGCCTTCCACAGGTAGAGTTCTTGTTAAATGTTCTCTGAGTGTTTTATTTACACCCACCATATTTTACACAACAATAATTGTAATAAAAAGCTTATAACTGGATAAGCAAGTTGTTATGCTAGTTATAATGACAATGTGGATGTTGCATGAAATAAATGGTTTGTCTCCCATTCTGCACTTTTTTATGCTATTATTCAGCTTACAGTCAGCAGGAATAAGTTTTACTTACTTTGGCCAGTCGTGTGAGTTAGGTGTATGATTGTGGAAATAAAATCCGGGGAAAGCTATATTAGGCAGCTGAATCAGTATCATACAATTTACACATCCATTCAAATCCAAGGATAGTTTCCCTATTGTCAGACAGCAGAGTGGATCAAGGTTCATTACAAGGTACATTTCTGGCTAAATATAACATATTTGAGATACCAACAACACTTTCCGGTGATCTGATATTGATTTAAGTTCTTGATACGTTATTCCAAATTTCACAGTCGTAAGTCAGCAAAACTTTTAGTGTTTACTGAAGTCACTTCGTAAAGGCATATAATGATTTCCCTATCCACGTTTGTGCAATTTTAAGAGGAAATCCTGAATTTGCAGTTGGTGATACACTTCTCTTCCACTAGGTGCGCTGTTGCAATTTTCATCTTGGCAAATGGACATAATCATTAACTTCTAATATGTCATTCTCTACTGAATATGATAAGTGTTGTTGAATGAGGTGGAGCTGAATTCTTTAAGATATTATGACAATTTTTGCTGACTAATCTTTCTGGCACTGGAACACTAACTAGCTCTGTGTGACACCATTCATGCTATTTCATTTTTAAAGATTCCATAGATTTTGAATTATTTTGTTTGTTTGTTTGTGAAATGTTAATTTCTATCATAATCTGTTATACATGCCTCATATATGATAGATACTTTATGGCTTCTTCTTACCATCAGCAACCTGCTGACTAAGTTAAATAACGTGAGTGTTTAGTATTTCCTATTTCAGTAATTCTACAATTTGATTGGATATTACAAATTCTCAATGCTTGGTGCCCAATTGCAAATCGATAAAGGACACTTTCACAGCGCATACAATGTCAATTGGGAGTGCTGTTCCTTCTTTGCTGACTTAAAATCCAGACACATCGCTGAATCTCCCATCTCTTTAATATCCATATTTTTCAGTTGAATTTTTATTGATAATGCTTCATACTTTGTCAGAATATTTCCAAATAATTTTAGATCTGTAAATTGTATGCAGTGTATGCAGAGATTAAAAGCAGAGAACTTGGTCTATAGCCAGTAAAGACATGTTTCTAATGTTTGAAATGGTATTCTGTAAATATTAACAGTCTGATAAGAAAAATCGGTGGCTGCTATTTTAATAGAAGGAATAATCTGCTTTATTTTTGTTTTGGGGAGGGTAAAGGGGGTGAGTGTGAAAAGGTAATTGAATGCTAATTCTGCCTGAGGACCAAAAGGTTTTCATTTATTTCAGTACTGGCTATTGATAAATATTTATTGCTGTTACTGTTACTGATGACTCATTGCTGTTTCGTGGGGAGCTTCCAGGTGTCATCAGCTTTATAACATTAAATAGAATCTGAGCAGTGTAGGTAGTTTCTATTTTGTGTAAGTTTTCCCCCTGAGGTAAATGGAGCTACAGAAATAATACTGAATTTAGTCCTGATATGTGACACAAATGGGCCTTTTCATTTTTTTTCATTCTATTAATTTATGAACCAGCATGGACTAGCTAATGCCAAAGGTTTTGAATGGAACTGTTGGCATTTAGTTGTCTCAATAACATTAAGCCCAGGGATTCTAGCATGTGCTGATAGATGAGAAGACCCCAGATTTTCTGACACATGTAGAGCACTAAATCTGTCAGTTTGCTTTGTAACATAACTCCAACTTACTCAGCTTCCCCAGTATTCATTAGATCTGATGCAGAATCCTGCAGCTCATCAGTCATAACAGGAATTATATGATTGTGGTTTGGAAAACAAAAATGAAGGCAAATTAAATTGATAAATTGGTTTATTATTGTCACATATACTAAGGTACTGTGAAAAAAGTGTCTTGCATACACCCATACAGTTCAATTCATTAAAGTGATGCATTGAGGTAGGACAAGGCAAAATAATAACAGAATGCAGAATAAAGTGTTATGGTTAGAGAGAAAAGTGCATGCAGGTAGGGAATAAGGTGAAAGGTCACAAGGTAGATTGTGAAGTCAAAGGTCAATCTTATCACACGAGGGAGACATTCACTAGTTATTTAACACCAGGATATCTAACTTCAGTCGTTTGTTTAACAATTGTGCTTTTATTCAATATTTTTAATTTGACTTTTTTAAATTAATAATTTCCATTTTAGTAATTTTAAATTATAAATTTAAATTTTCACATATCAGAGGCATTAAGAAACTCAGAAAAAAATTAGTTTTTGGAAGGCTGACCCCGAGCTTTATTGGTCATCAAATATTTATCCTGTGTCCCTAGGCCCCCTGACTTTGTTTAGAGCACATTGCTATGAGCACAATAAACTTGGCCAGGGAAATTGACCCAATATTGTAGGTATTGGGTCATCAAGTTCTAGTTCAATATAATTTTTCCCTCTTTGCTCCATTTACGTCAAACCATTGTTGGGAGTGGAAGTGGGGTAATATGTGCGGTGAGTGAGGAAGATCAGTGTTGCTTCCTACGGTACATACATTCAGTGGCCACTTTGTTAGGTACACCTGTACACCTCGATAATGCAAGTATCCAGCCAGCCAATCACGAGGCAGCAACTCCCTGCGTAAAAGGATGAAGACATGGTCAGGAGGTTCAGTTATTGCATAGAACAAACATCAGAATGGGGAAGAAATGTGATCCAAGTGACTTTGACTGTGAATGACCGTTGATGGTGTTTCTCTGCTGATCTCCTGGGATTTTCACTCACAATAGTCTCTGGAGTTTACAGAAAACAAAAGAAAAAAAAATCTCGTGAGTGTCAGTTCTGTGGGTGAAAATGCCTAGTTAATGAGAGAGGTCAGAGGAGAATGGCCAGACTGGTTCAAGCTGACAGGAAAGTGACAGTAACTCAATTAACTACACATTACAACAGTAGTGTGCAGAAGAACATCCCTGAATACACAACACGTTGATCCTTGAAGTGGATGGGCTTTAGCAGCAGACCTGAACATGCACTCAGTGGCCACTTTATTGAATTGAATTGACTTTATTACTTACATCCTTCATATACATTACATCTCCGTTTAAATGTACAATGTGCAATTATAGTAATTTATAATAAATAATATGTCTAACAGGATAGTCACTATAACATAGAAATACAGCTGCGTCAGCATGAATTGATCAGTCTGATGGCCTGGTGGAAGAAGCTGTCCTGGAGCCTATTGGTCCTGGCTTTTCTGCTGCGGTACTGTTTCCCGGATGGTAGCAGCTGGAACAGTTTGTGGTTGGGGTGACTTGGTCCCTAATGATCCTTCGGGCCCTTTTTACACACCTGCCTTTGTAAATGTCCTGAATAGTGAGAAGTGCACATCTACAGATGCGCTGGGCTGTCCGCACCACTCTCTGTAGGGTTCTATGACTGAGAGAAGTACAGTTCCCATACCAGGCAGTGATGCAGTCAATCAGAATGGTCTCAATTGTGCCCCTATAGAAAGTTCTTAGAATTTGGGGGGCCATATCAAACTTCTTCAACCATCTGAGGTGAAAGAGGCGCTGTTGTGCTTTTTTCACCACACAGCCGGTATGTACAGACCACGTGAGATCCTCGGTGATGTTTATGCCGAGGAACTTAAAGCTATTCACCTTCTCAACCCCAGATCCATTGATGTCTATAGGGGCTAGCCTGTCTCCATTCTTCCTGTAGTCCACAAACAGCTCCTTTGTTTCTGCGACGTTGAGGGAGAGGTTGTTTTCTTGACACCACTGTGTCAGGGTGATGACTTCCTCTCTGTAGGCTGCCTCATTATTATTTGAGATTAGGCCAATCAGTGTTTTAGTTACAGAAGGTACCTAATAAAGTGGTCACTGAGTGTAAATACTGCACTTAACACTAACTTGCAGGCCACTGATTCATTATTGTTCCTTCAGCCCTTCACAAGTATGTAACTCCCCGTATCCTATAAAGGGCACCTGCTTTACACAATGCTCCACAGTGCTGTCAACCTGAGCACCAAGAATCCAGCAATGCTCTGGCTGCGTGTGAAGAGGCTTCATATCATGGCTGGTGCTAGGGTTGGCCAGAATGAGTGCTGCCGTTGCTTGTGATCGAACAGGGCCTCAGCTGGTCAGCGCAGTGAATGGTATGGACTGGGAGTACCAGCCCTCTGCGCTGATAAGCTGCCAGATCCGACAGTCTTTCTTGCCAGCTACTGATGATGCAATTCAATCCAAGCCACTGTCTCCCCTTCTCAATGGCTACACTGTTCTCCCAGCAAACATCGCTCAGCTTGTCACCATAGGGAATGTTCTGAACTGGGCCGAGTCATGCAGCCAAACAGGAGAGAGGAAGAGCAGCTTTCCTAATGCATCTCCATATGTATGGTGCTATAATGTGCAGATTCCACTTGTGCTCTCTGTCCTGGAAGGCATCCCAAGGGCTAAGCAAGGAGCCAGTGTTTGGCGCCAGGACATGCCCAGCAATACAAGTGATTCCCAGCTGGAAGTATTCAATTAGTTTCTGCATTAAATGTATACTTAGTTAATGTTGAGCAATTTTTAAGGATACTTGCTTTCTTGTTAAAATATCACCTTGTACTATGTTTGTAAAAAGCTTTTTAACCACTGGAAATGTGTCTATGGACCAATTCACTTTAAAACTTGTTTTTTGTTCCTAAACTGTTTAGATTAACATGTCATCAAGTTAAAAAGAAGTCACGTTTCTATCAATCTGATAAGACCCTCCAGTACTTGGTGCAGTAGTTAATCCCAGGTTATTTCTTGTTTAACAGCTACATTGCAAACCAACCAAGCCTGTCGGGCATCAACGATCACGACATGGAACCATACATCGGCCTGAGAAATCTGTGAGTATTTCAACAGTGTTAGATTATTACATTAGAAGTCTATTTATCTAGTGAGGTATTACTGTCATGAAATGTAATCTATGTTCTTTATTTTCCAGAACTTTGGTTAATTGTGGACTGACATTTATTTCACGAGAAGGATTTCTAAATAATCTTCGGCTTCAGTATATGTAAGTCTTTTACATGCAGTATTCTTTTCTGCCAGCTTTCAATCTGTCTTTCCCAATGCCATATCCATGATAATATTCACTCTGCAAATGAGTAGAGTCTCACAACCACCAAATACCCCGTTTTCTTGCCTAATGGAATGTAATTCATGACCCTTCCAAATCTACTTGATGCTCAGCAGTGATTAATAAATGTCGATCAGAGAGTCTCAATCTTGGTGTAATAGCCCTGCAGGTTTTTTTTGCAGATTATCTAAACTACTTCACTAGTATTATTATGAAAATTTTCACAAAATTATTGCAATGCAAGAATGGCTGTGCCTTCTTAATCTCATTTGCAGTTCCAGTCAGTATGTTTGAACTCTCGTGTTTTCTCCTCTATTTGGCTCAGTCATTTGAAAAAGGATTTTTCAACTTCACCATGTCAGTTTGGTAAAGGATTCCATTTCCGCATCAGTCACTCAATAAGTATTAACTCATCACTTCCTATCAGATACTGATTCACTCTCTGCTGTTTTATCAATTTCCAGAAAATACACTTGTTAATAATCCTCAGTTTAAATAGCCTGCTGATTCAATTGATTATGCCAAAGGCATGAGGGAAAATAATGGTTTTCCACCAACACTTCTTGTTCTGCATAAAGCTGGCTGTAGTTTACGATCCGTGCTTTCAAACCGGATGAAAAAAAGTTTTTTTCTGACGCAAGCAACAAACTACAAACTACTGGGGGAACTCAGCAGGTCGAGCAGCATCTATGGGGTGAAAGGAACTGTCAATATTTCAGGCTGCAGCTTCTATGATCTGCAGTCTCTTGTGTCTCCAGGCTTTTTCTGGTCACACGTAATTCTCTAGTGAAAATCACTGTCACAGAAAGAGGCCATTCATTCCGTTTTATCAGTTGGGAAAGAACTTTCCCATAGGTTTCAGATATCGACCATTCTCTAAATGATTATTTTTCTTCTCTCTAATCCATCTACCAATTGCGTTACGTGTGCCCTGGTCCCTGACCCCTCAGCTGAGATAAGTAGATCCTTTCCATTGACACTGCTTGTCCCTAATAATTTTACATGCTTTTCTACCTTCCAATGAGTTTGCTCCAAAGTAAAGAAAGAAATCCTGGCTTATCCAGTCTTTGTTTACATTTCTAATTTTCCAGTGCTGCAAAATCTTCCTAAGTCTGCCCCAACCTTCTATAGGACTATAACGTAGAAAAGTGGAGACCATAGAACTGAAACACACTACTCAGGTTGTGGCCCTGCTACTTTTACAGTTGCAGCATGACCTCAGAGAGAATGCTTAAAATATTCAACAGATCAGGCAGCATCTATGCAAATTAATGTTTCAGGTGAATTTTACACAGAATATATCCAATAATCTGCCCTCATTAAAAATCCTTGTCAGCTGCTCAAAGAATTCAATTAAGTCTGTCAGACATGGTATTCCTTCAGCAAATCTATTCAGGTTGCCTCTGGTTACCCTGTGCCTTTATAAACAAAGGTTTATATTGCTCCTTAGTAGATATTACGGTTATTTATTCACCACTGAAGTTAAACCAATTGGCTTTAAATTATACAGCTTAGTCCCTTTCTGCTTTTTAAAGCAACAGTAAGGAGTTCTCAATCTTAAATTCTGTGGCATCGTTATGTAGCCAGAAAGGACTATAAAATTGTGGTTGGAGAACTAGCAATTTCTCCTCTTGCTGCTTGGGATATATTTCAACTGGTTCTGGTGTTCTATCAATTTTCCAAATGATAATCCTCTTACAACGACTTCTTTAATAATGTTTACCCCATCCAATGTTTTAGACTCATTTGTCGTACAGCATGGAGACAGGCTCTTTGGCTCAACTGGTTCATGCTGACCAAGATTCTTGTCTATGCCAGACCTATTTGCCCATATTTAGCCCATATCCCTTTAACTCTTTCCTATCCATGTACCTGTCCAAGTACCTTGTAAATGTTGTTATTTTATCTGCCTCAACCACTTCCTGTGGCAGCTGATTCCATGTAGTGACCATTCTCAGTTTCCTATTATATCTCCCCCCTCACCTTAAATGTAGGCCCTCTGGTTCTTGATTTCCAAACCCTGAGAAACAGACTGTGTGCATTCATTCTTATTACATCATTTTATATCAAGTTATTTTTCAGAGACAGAGAGAGCTTCGACACATAGTGGTTTTCATAGCCCATAGAGATTTAATAGGTTCCAAATAATCAAAAACTATTGAGTCAGGAGCAGTTGAAATATCCCTCAAAAAGATTACTTGCTCACAAACAAAACAATATTGTGTTATTGAAGTAGTGTGTGTGAACAGACAGCAGGCACCAGAAGGCTTTTAAAGTTTTAATATCGAACTTACAATAGAGCCACAGTGTGCTTCCATTGAAATTTTTAAAATCCTATTTTAATTACTGAAATCATCTTTGACCACCTAAACTTTAATTCAGATTATTACTGTGTGACATGAAAGGTTCAATGTGGGTCACATCTTGACAGAATTACTGTGATGCACGTGGTGGCATTTTCTTTACTGGCTTTAGTGGTTTCATAATTCGGTTTCTTAGGATTCGAAATGTTAAAAGCAGTAATTTTGAAATACCTTTCAGGTAGTCGAAGTCAATTTCCGTAATTACCCAAAGGCATGAATTCCAATATCAGGGGAAGGGAAAGAGAGCTGAAGTCCTGTTTGCTTAGGCCCAGTGGGGTGGGGGAGTGTAAAACTTAGACTGAGAACAAAGAAGAAGCTACGCTTCTCATTCTTATGGCTAGTGAGCTCGCAGCCATACAGTCAGGGATGGTGACCCATTCGGTTACCAGCAGGTTTAATGAGTGCACCACTGAGCGAGGAACTGAGCTTGGGAAAGGATAACCCAGTCACTCACTGGGAGTTGTGCCTCATTTAATCATTAGCGTACTGTCCTCCACAAAATGAGTAAATGTGGGGTTCGGCTCATAGTATAGAGGGATAGGGAGAAAGGGAAAATTATTTCTATGTCAGCTATTATGGTAAAATTGCTCTCAACCTCAAGGGAAGATCAGAAAAAGAAATTCTAATCTCTTATCATTTTTACTAAAAATGCTTTTTTTGGGATTTCTGCGCAGACAATGATAATTCGAGTACTGGCCCGTTGTGAATGTAGGTGGGCAGGGGAAGACACCAATCTAATACGTATGCATGTAGGTAACTTGGCTTCATGCATCTTAAGTTCCTGTCAGTGTAATAAATTATGTGTCACAGACAATACTCTGTGTAATATCCGCTTAAGTGGCTAATTAGATGCATTTGCTCCTCAGCTTATGGAGACTGAGATGCCGTTCTCCTATGCAGGAAACTAACTTTTTTTTTCTGGTTTTAACTGTGCGGAAAGATGAATAGAGTGAGATGAATTAGGTGCAAGGAAGCTTTCATACAAAATGTGTACAGAGCCAGCAGTTTGGAATTCAGTAGCCTGTCCCTCCAATAGAAAAAAATATTTTCAAAGTATCAACGTTTAAGTCAGTATTACTGAAACTAAGCAATTCTGTGATCAGGCATTTCTGAGGAGACATCAATTCTTGCCCAGACTTTCCTGGCAGAAGTCACCCACCTATGTTTGTTGCTAAATACTTGTCAGTTTTGCGGGGATACAGAATTGCAGAGCATTTAGAAGCCATCCAGTACCCAAGACTGGACACAAATCACATCATATGCTGTCAACTAGGAGTTAAGCAATGTATTTGATTATCCTTGACATCTAGAAACATTCAGGACAGTTAAAAAACTGAGTCAACTGTGAAACAGTGAGGAGTTTTGAGGCAGAGCTCAGTTATCGAAATTCCACTGAATAGCAAGTTTGAGATCTGCAACAATCAGGATCACCTGCTGGCCACCTATTTTAATTCCCATTCCCATTCCCATTCCCATTCCCACTCCCACTCCAACATGTTGGTCCATGGCCTCTCCTACTGCCACTCCCAGGTTGGAGGAACAAACACCTCATATTCCGTCTGGGTAGCTTCCAACCTGTTGGCTTGGACATCAATTTCCCCACCTTCTGGTAATTTCTCCCTGCCCCTCCCCTTCTTTCTTCTTCCATTCCCCCTTCTGGCTCCCCTCTCACCTCTTCTCTTCTCCTCATCTGCCCATTAGCTCCCTCTGTTATGTTCCGTAACTCCAGAAACTAGTGGAAAGAAAAATACAGAAATTGGGATAGCTGGTCTACATAGTTTCTGTTTTCCTTTTTTTTTAGTGAGGCACTCACATATGACATGATGCTGTAATGACATATGCCATTCATGTACTTACATATAACTCAATATATAAGTTTGCTGTTGACACAATTGTAGGCCATATCTCGGGTAATGATGAGTTTGAGTACAGAGAGGAAATTAAGAACCTGGTGGCATGGTGCGAAGACAATAACTTATCCCTCAACATCAGCAAGATGAAGAAATTGGTTGTTGACTTCAGAAGGAGTAGCGGACTGCACGACTCAATTTACATCGGTGGTGCGCAAGTGGAACAGGTCAAAAGCTTTAAGTTCCTCGGGGTCAATATCACAAATGACCAACCAAGCAGGTCCAACCAAGCGGAGTCCACTGCCAAGAAGGCCCATCAGCGCCTTTACTTCCTGAGAAAACTAAAGAAATTTGGCCTGTCCCCTAAAACCCTCACTAATTTTTATAGATGCACAGTAGAAAGCATTCTTCTAGGGTGCATCACAACCTGGTATGGAAGTTGTCCTGTCCAAGACCCGAAGAAGCTGCAGAGATCGTGAACACGGCGCAGCACATCACACAAACCAATCTTCCGTTGTTGGACTCACTTTATACTGCATGCTGTCAGAGCAGTGCTGCCAGGATAATCAAGGACACGACCCACCCAGCCAACACACTTTTCGTCCCTCTTCCATCTGGGAGAAGGCTCAGGAGCTTGAAGATTCATACGGCCAGATTCGGGAACAGCTTTTTTCCACCTGTGATAAGACTGCTGAACGGATCCTGACCCGGATCTGGGCCGTGCCCTCCAAATATCCGGACCTGCATCTCTGTTTTTTTTGTACTACCTTACCTTCCATTTTTCTAATTTTTCTATTTATGATTTATAATTTAAATTTTGAATATTTACTATCGATTTGTAATCCAGGCAGCGAGAAGGGCAGAATCAAATATCGCTATGATAATTGTACGTTCTAGTATCAATTGTTTGGCAACAATAAAGTATAAAGTATATAACCCACACTGACATGTAAACAACAAAAAATGCTTAATCAAGCACATACTTATAATATTATTCAAATATTACTGAAATATTAAATACACTGCCTCCTCCTCCTTCCCTTTTTCCCATGGTCCAATTTCTGCTCCTGTCAGATTCCTTGTACCTTAGCCCTTTGCCTTTTCCACCTAGAATTTCCTGCTTCTCACTTCAACCCCTCCACATCCTCCTGTCTTCCTCCTCATATGGCTTCACTTACTGTATCTACCTTCGAGCTTGTACTCCTTCCTGTCTTCTTATTCTGGCTTCTTCGGCTTTCTTTCTAGAACTGATGAAGGGTCTTGGCCCGAAACTTAGACTCATTTTTTTTCCTTTCCGTAGATGCTGTTTGAACTGCTGAGTTCCCCTGGCATGTTGTGCATGTTAGTTTGGGTGCAGATGTCCCAGACATTCTGACAGCTCCATTGGGGTGTTAGTGGTGGGTGGTCCCGCCATCTGTTCCATGCTGATCTCCCAGAATTTGTCTGAGTAATTTGGGCCATTATATTTAAGCAGGTACATAAATGTAATGGTCCAAATTAGTCAGACAAATTCTATCTAATCTCCCAAGCTGAGAAGAGAAGCCTCTGTGTACCCATCTCTCTGGCAAATAGGTATCACTATCTTCAGAAGCAGATAAAGGAGCTGTGACAGGTGGGCATGCAATTCATTGGGTACAGTCTGCTCTGCCTGGTACATATGCATTGACCTTCATATTTACAGTTTATTTAACTTACAAAACTCTGCCTTTGAGGGGATTTGGGTAATCACCCTGTAAAAACAGCAAGCTAAAGTCAAGGCTCACCACTCTCTCAGGAAAGTGCCAGTAACCCCGGCAAAATATAGAAATGTCAATGTCACACGAGCACACATACTAAGACTAGGCCTCTTGGCTCTTTAAGTCTTTCCACCATTCAGAATCAGAATCAGGTTTAACATCACCGACATATGCCGTGAAATTTGTTAACTTAGCGGCAACGTACAATGCAATACATGATAATATAGGAAAATAAATAAATATATAAGTTACAGTAAGATTACATGTCTGTATTAAATAGTTAAATTAAATTAGTGCAAAAATAGAAACAGTAAAAATGAGGTAGTATTCATGGGTTCAATGTCCATTTAGGAGTTGGATGGCATTCAATAACTGTATGGCTCAAAAGACCATAGGATATAGGAGCAGAATTAGGCCATTTCATCATGACTGACTCAATATTCCTCTCAGCCCACATCTCTTGTCTTCCCCCCCATCCCTTCATATCTTGACCAATCAATCATCTTTCAACTTTTGTCTTAAATATACATAAAGACTAGGCTTCCTCAGCTGACTGTGGTAGGAAACATCCTCTCCACATCCACTTTATCAAGGCCTTTCACCATTCAAAAGGTTTCAATGAGGTCAGCCCTCATTCTTCTGAATTCCAGTGAATGCAGGCCCAGAGCCATCACACGCTCTTCATATGACAAGCCATTCAATCCTGGGTTCAGATTCTTGAACCTCTTTTAAACTGTCTCCAGTTTCAGCACATCCTTTCTACGATATAGTGTGACCTCCTGTGTATAGGTGAGACCCGACGTAGATTGGGAGACTGCTTCGCTGAGCACCTATGTTTCATCTGCCAGAAAAAGCAAGATCTCCTAGTGGCCACCCATTTTAATTCCACTTCCCATTTCCATTCCAACATGCCAGTCCATGGCCTCCTCTGCTGTCACGATGAGGCCACTCTCAGGTTGGAGGAGCGACACCTTATATACCATCTAGGTAGCCTTCAACCTGATGGCATGAACATCCATTTCTTGAACTTCCAGTAATGCCCCCCCATCTCTCCTTCACTATTCCCCTTTCCCATTTCCCATTTCTCATTTCTCGCTCACCCTATCTCCTTACCTGCCCATCACCACCTCTCCCTTTTCTTTCCTCCATAGTTTTCTGTCCTCTCCTATCAGATCCCCCTTCTCCAGCCCTGTATCTCTTTCACCAATCAACTTCCCAACTCTCTATTTCACCCCTTACCCCCCGCTCCCAGTTTCACCTATCACCTTGTGTTTCTTCCACCTCTCCCTGGAATTTTCGCTGAAATTCAGACAAAGGAGAGATCTTATAGAAGCATATAAAATTATGAAAGGGATAAGATAGAGGCAGGAAAGTTGTTTCCATTAGTAGGTGAGACTAGAACTAGGGGATATAGCCTCAAGATTCGGGGGGAGTAGATTTAGGATGGAGATGAGGAGGAACTGCTTTTCCCAGAGGGTGGTGAATCTGTGGAATTCTCTGCCCAGTGAAGCAGTGGAGACTACCTCAGTAAACATATTTAACACAAGGTTGGATAGATTTTTGCATAGCAGGGGAATTAAGGGTTATGGGGGAAAAGCAGGTAGGTGGAAATGAGTCCATGTCTAGATCAGCCATGATCTTATTGAATGGCAGAGCAGGCTCGATGGGCCAGATGGCCTACTCCTGCTCCAATTTCCTATGCTCCCCGCCCCCCAACTTCGTACTCTGACTCCTCATCTAACCTTCTCCAGTCCTGATGAAGGTTCTCGGCCCAAAACTCTCTTCCATAGATGCTGCTTGGCCTGTTGAGTTCCTCCAGCATTTTACGTGTGTTGCTTTGATTTCCAGCACCTGCAGATTCTCTCTTGTTTGTGATTGCCTTTCTCAAACACCTTCTTGTTAGCATTAAGCAGTTGTGCCAGTGTCTGGTTAGTGCTGCTATTTGAGCTGCCGTTGTCTATTGATGTCACACTGAGAGCTTTGATTGAGTGTCAGTCTAGTTAGATTTTTCTTAACCATTCATGTCCGAAAAGTGCTGGCTCTCCAGTTTTCAATACATAAGACTCTAACTGTTGTGCTTGGCCTCCATTTGTCACATGTACTTTCAGTTTGCCTTTGGGAGACACTTTTTGACCTGTGTAAGTCTTTAGCATCATTGAGGTCTTCTCTAATGGTATCTTAGAAAGCAGTTTGTTGTAGTCAGCCTCTGGAATTATGGACAAAGTTGACCCTGTATCTAGCTTCATTTTCAGTTTTACACCAGACGCATCTATTGTGATCCAGATAATTTTGTGATCTGCTTCAGTTATACTATGCAGTTCTAGGTATGACAGTTCACCTTTGTCAGACTCTATGTTGTCTGACTCTATTTTACATTCAATAATTTTATGCATTTATTTAGTTTTGTGTTTAAGACTTTTCACTCAGTTGTGCTTTTTGTCTGCCTTGCACATTCTCTCTATGTGACCTTATCTGTGACATCTTTCTGCAGACTCTTTCTTTAGACCAACGGTCATTTGCATCATAGGACGATTTGCCACATCGATAACATCTTTGGCTTTTTGCACCATTCAGGGACACTTTGTGTATTTCACACTTTAACCTCCTCTTCTGTAGTTCTACTGCATCCCTTGCTGCAGTCTGTAATGATATTGCAATGGTAATGCCCATTCTAAGGTTAGTTCTCTTTCAGACAGTAGCCTCTTTTGAGTGCTTTGAGTATGCATGCCACATACAAGCCTGTCCCTTAATGCAGGGGTCCTCAACCTTTTTTGCACCGCGGACCAGTTTAATATTGACAATATTCTTGCAGACTGGCCGACTGGGGAGGGGGTGTTCAAGTAGAGTTAAACTCACCTAAACATGTCTTTTACAGTTAGGGTTGCCAATTTTCTCACTCCCAAATAAGGGACAAAAGTAGCAGTCAAATACGGGACAGTGTTTACTCTGAGAAAGACTACCATGACCATGAAGCTTTGCATGGGCACCTGTGTGCGCATGCGTGACGTACACATATGTGACGTGCGCATGCGCGTACGTGCCGATTTTTTTCCACAGATCGGTTTTGACAATCTTCCCGACTACAATGTACATACATTATTTCTACTTTATATAGGCTGTGTATTTATCATATCATTCCTGCTTTTACTATATGTTAGTGTTATTTTAGATTTTATGTGTTATTTGGTAGGTTATTTTTTGGGTTTGGGAACACTCAAAAAATTTCCCATATAAATTAATGGTAATTGCTTCTTTGCTTTACGCCATTTCGGCACGAAAGGTTTCATAGGAACACTTTACCTTAGCAGGGGAAATACGGGACAAGGGCGGTCCTGTATGGGACAAACCAATTTAGCCCAATATACGGGGTGTCCCGGCAATACGGAACAGTTGGCAACCCTATGTTCAAGTTTAACAGTGCGTGACAGCGAATGAGGAAAGGTGCAGCTGACTCACATCATTTCCTTGCGGCCCGGTAGCACATGCTTTGAAGCCTGGTGGTTGGGGACCGCTGCTTTAATGCATCAGAAAGCCTATTTTTAAAGTCACAGTACTAGGAAAGTTTGAACAGTTCTGCAATGTACTCAGAAATGCTTTCATCTTTTGACTGGTTCCTTTTGTAAAATCTAAATCTCTCAGCTATTATCAGCAGTTTATGGCTCAAGTGATTTTGTAAAATTGTAATAATTTTGTTGAATATGTTGCTTACTGGCTCTTCAGAGGTTAGTAGGTTACACAAGACTCTACATTCTTGGGCCCATTGAAGTGTACTCTAAGAAGTCTAGGAGCTTTCTTCTGCTCCTCCACATTGTTTGCATTACAATACAGTTCAACCCTCTCGATATATGACTCCCAACTTCATTAGCGCTATCAAATTTGTCAACTTTCCCGACTGAAGCCATCACCATGTTATTTTCACTTTAAATTTAGTGTGTCTTTCATTGTTACTCATGGGTTCCTTTGTTAGTGTCCTTGACGGCATTCTTGTGCTGTTTAACTTGTGCTGTTTTGTCCCATAAATGTTGGTATAAATATTGTGATACTTTCTGACATTCGGGTTCGTACTTGTTGCCAATTTGTTGTCAGTGCACAACCACATATCAATTAAATAAAAACATGCAGGCAGGTGATGGCTTTAACTGGTGTACTCATATTGGAGAGAAAGAGAGAGGACAGTGCGCATGCATAGATAACAGCGCATGTGCAGGACACAGATCAATACGTAGTGCTAAGGGGGAGGGAGTCATTTCTCTTAAAAGAAACAATCTATACATTAACAAAACCATGTTGACCATGGTCTATTTTACCATGTGCCTCCAAGTACTTTGAGACCTCTTCCTTAATAATTGACTCATCTGATAGGAGTCTCAAACGTGCATTCCCTCCTACTTAAGTTAAACTTCCACGCTCTTCTTCAGTCTTCAGAATATTCAAAGACTTTCACATCACCTTTGAGGCAGAGAGCTCTCATGGCTCACGATCAATAGACAGAAAAGAGTTTGCTTCGTCTCTTGCTTAAGTGGTTGGACCCTTATTTTTTGACTGTGATCCCAGATTCTAATTTCTCCGACACGTGAGACATCCCTCTCAACCCTATCAACACTTCTTAGGATCTTACATACTTCAGTCAAGTGCTCTCCCATTATTCCAAGCTCAAGTTAATTCAATTTTGCCCATTTTTGCAAAATCTGAGTGTTACCAATGACTGAATTCAAGGACATTCAACTTTATATAACATCTCGCTCATAAGATTACATTGAAGACATCATTCTCATATCATGTCCAATTCCAAGACTTTATCACATACAATTTCAACTTATGTTGTTAATAAAACCACTCAAATGTTCTGCTCTTCACTTCTCACAATTGAAATCATGTATTAACTTACTGGTACAATTTACTTATTAATACCTACACAAGATATATTGTGTTTAATTCCTCTTCTACAATTTCTATTAGCTTGGAAACTTAATTGGCATTATCACTGAACTTATTTTGATCTTTCTTCTGTCCATTATTTTAACAAAACTTGAAAGTTTAAAATAATTTTACATTTTGGATTTTCAGGGACAGCCTATTTAGTCCAAAATAATATCCCTGTGTGCATTCTGTACATAGGCTTCCTTGCACCTAATTCATCTCACACTATCCATCTTTCCACACTGATGAAACTAGAAAATAGTTGGCTTTCTTGCAGAGCTGATGCCTCCTCAGAAATGCCCGATCACAGAATATATTAAACAGCGGTCAAATAAATATCATAAACACATCAAGTATTGGTGTTATATACAAAGATTCAAAGTATATTTATTATCTAAGTACGTATGTAATATACAATCCTGAGAATTGTCTTCCCACAGACAGCCATGAAAGAAAGAAAATCTTGGAACCCATTCATAGAAAAACATCAACCCCCTCCCATGTGCAAATAAAAGCCAAATTGCACAAACGGTGAAGAAGAAAAAAAAGCGAAAAGCACAGAACATAAAACACAAAATCGAAAGGGTCCAGGCATATTCAGTTGTGCTCATTTCTCTTCATTCTAGCTCTGTTATCAGCAATAGTAATTTCTGCCTTACCGTTTCCAATGCACGTATCCATTACAGTTAACTCATATGTTTTTTTTTATTTCAGCAACCTTGCCAACAACAGATTTTCAAGTTTGTCATGGAAACCCTTTCGTTATCTGGAACTAACTCATTTGTAAGTACTGTTGCATAAATATTTAGGAAAAAGTGAGAGCTTCTAAACACCAAAACTTTATCTGGGCTCCAACACTTTGAACTGATTGTGTCATCATATTGGTGACAAAACTGATATTACATTGGAAAATTGAATTTTTGCTACTTTATCCAGTATTTTAATAAGTTTGGTGCTTCAATTCAAATAATGAATAGAAGCAATTTTTCCAAATTATGAGGTGTTTCTGTAGCATTTTAATTTTTGGCCTTTTGCGTTGATGTAGGCATTGTAACTATTGTTTTATGTGTTATATTAGGTGTAGTTTTCATATTTTAATTGGAAATGTTAACATTGAAGATCTGAATTTCTCTGCTCAAGTTTCAACAAAAAAAAGAAATGATTTCTGGGTTAAGCACTCGACTATTCCTAGTTTCCCTATTACTAACCTTTTGTATTATTCCTTTACCTTGGACCCAAAGGCAATTTCAAATCAAATAGACTAGCAATGCGATACTTCCAATGTTAATCCTTTTTATATATTCTCAAATTCCTTTCTAAGTTTGATGCAATTATTTTCTAACTATGTAATTTGTCTTGTATATTGTCAAACCAAAATATGCAGTTGCCAGTTTGAATATGCAAGAATATATATTTAAAATAGTCAGCTTTAGGAAATGAATCACCATTGGAATATCTGATATGGTTGGAAAATATTAATGGATGATGTGACATTAGCTTTATCTGGATGAGCTGTTATGTTTCTGTTTTGCTTAACTAAAATTGATTTAAATTACATTTAAACAGACTTGAAGAAGCTTTTTAATTTGATATCAAAGCACTTATTTATTATAAATTTAAATAAAAGATAATGCATTTGATTAAATTTATTTTTCAAATATTTTAGTCATTTTGTTGCTCAGATCATTTTTACATCATATTCATCTTAGCTGAAATACAACTGTAGCAAATATTTAGTTACAGATCCTATTTAGCACTTTTAAATTTTTGAAGATGCATAGGAGTAATTTAAATGAATGTGGCTAGAAATTTAACTTTTGTTGCTAGCACTATGGTTTGGCTGGTTACTTTAGAGTCATTTTTTTTTCTAATATTTATTTCTCCGAAGACCATTTTCACCCCTATATACCTTTTGGTTGATTTATAAAAGCTATACAGTTAAATACATTATTTCATTCATTCTTCAAATTCCTCCAATCTTTCTTCTTCCATTCTGATTAGACTGTAGAATTTAATTACTCCGTGATGTGTCGAGGTTTATGTGATGTGTAGCCTTTACTCATTTAGTTTAAGTACTAAGAAGAGATGTGCATCCATGCAGCCTCTGCTAGGCCAAAGTAGTTGCAGTAGAGTCCATTAGTGACATTAGATTATGAATTTTTACTATGTGATTTTCTAATCAAAAAGTAGCTTCCATAGTTTTAGTCTTGCTGATTCTATCTGATATGACAAAGGTCTTTGATAATAAATGGAATCATTTGATGTTCCAGCAGAAGCTTTTGTGTTAACCTGTGAAAGATCCCAAGACCGAGTGCAGCTGGACATCCATTGTGGGTTTTACATTGGCTGTTGGGCTAGTTCAAACCCTTTATAATGCCTGCCCATAATCTAATAAAAATATTTGATTTTTCTCTATATGGAACTTAAAAGCTAATCAATTGAACATTTTTACACTCAATCCATTTTTCAAATACACCAAATATTACATGTAATGAAATAGACACCAAGATGAATCAGCATTTGTTTTTAATAAAATGATGTGAATATGCTGGCGACCCAACCTTAAGGGATTTAAGTAGTAATAAAGGGTTGCAGGGTCACTGTAAGGTCAAATTGAAGAGTAGAGCTACTACCTTCATGTTGAATTTTTTTTGTAACTTTCAGGGCCAACTTTTGACCTTAATGTTTGATGAAAATCAAGTTTGGGCTTTAAAAAATGTTGCAATTATCCGAAAGACAGTCACACTTCCTATATGTCAGAGCAAGATCTGATGGAGCAAGATCTGATGATATCCCTGGGGGCTGTCTAATTTTAATCTGAGGTCCATGGAAATAGTATTCCTGCATCATTAAGAAACCTTGGGTTTCCTTGCATTGGGATCTCCATTGCCTGACTATACTGGTTTCTCAGCTCCCTCGTCAATCACTTGTGTAACAGGATATGGCAGACATGTCCTGTGAGCCAGCATTCCACACTGATCCAAGAACAAACAATTACCACTAGGATTCCGAATAGGATTGATTGGGCTGGTCTCAGTGGAAATTAAAGTTAAGTCTTAAAAGTGGATTGTAAGATTTTATATTTTTATTTTTTTTATGTATTTATGTATTTGATAGCTTTCTTTTTGTCTCCTGAGGGCATGTGGGGGAACTGGTCAATAGCCAAATGAGCAAGAACAAAGGCTGAACACAGCATAATTCATCTTTATTTTTCTCTAAGCCTCCTCCAAATTCATATTCTTCAATTTATATTCCCACTTCTATACTTTTTCCAAAGAAAACAACCCAACCTGGACAGCCTTATGTAGCAATAATAATTCTCCAAACCTCCTGGTAACATTCATCAAAATCTCCTCTTTGCCCTCTGGCGATATGGAATTATGCTTGTAGTGTGGTTGTCAAAGCTTTACATTATACCCTGACTGTGACTTAACAAATGTTCTGTACAGTTCCAGCACAACCACCTTGCTTTTGTATTTCCTGCCTCAGCCACTAAAGATGAACTTTCTAGTTTAACTCCCCAAATCCATTGTCTCAGATTTTACAAAATCAAATTTAACTACTATTTTTGTGTCCAATTAACCAGTCCATTGATACCTTTCTCCATCCCAGAAGTTACTTTCTCATTGTTAATTTTGCTATCTTCAACAAATTTCTCAACTATTCTAGTCATTATCTTTGTCCAAAACACTTCTATATACCAAGGCACCCTATCGATGAGCAACCCTAATGCATATGAAAAAGGTTATGCCTACAAGTCATTGAATTTTGACAGGATAAACCATTATCCTCAGTAGTAAATAGGATAATTTAATTGATAGACAGACTAGAGTGGAGTTATAACAAAGATATTTCTCTCGGTGGTGGATGCATGGAACTCATTGCCTGAAAGCAAAATCCCTAACATATCTAAAAGTGCCTGGATGATTACTTGAAGAGCCCTAACCCAGAAGGTTATGAACCAAGAAATTAGAAGTGGGATTCAAGTCAATTTTTATCTGAGTTGGATAGATTTACTGCATGGCCTCATTTATGGCATAAATTTCTATGATACCGATGTAGAATAACTGGGGCTAGGCTAAAGACGCTATTACTTCTTACACTGATGAGTGATCCTGAAGTTGGTGTCAATTTTTTTTTCCTCCTTTAGGATCTTAACTGACAACCCATTTCTGTGCTCCTGTGGGATTGCGTGGATCCAGATATGGCAGCAGAAGAACCTGGCCACACTAGATGGTCAAAATCTGACGTGTCGGGAGGAGAACGATTTGAGGATAACACTGTCACAAATGAAGATCCCAGACTGCGGTACTGGCAATTTCTCAGTAACCCTTCTAACCATTTTACATTGGTTTTCCCTTTACATGTATAACATCTGATAAGAGCTGAAAAAGAAAGGAAGAAAATAGAACAAAGTAGATCCAAGGAATGGGAAGGTTAATAAAACAAAGCTGCTAAAAGAGTTTTATGTATAGACTATAAATCTGACATATCTTGGGAATCATTAGAGATTTTGGCATCTCCTAAAGGTTCTGCTGCCTTGTTAATTATTTGTAATGGCCTCTAGTACTACAGCATTATTGATTGATAACTAGTAATTATGTTTTATATCACTTATTTAAGTGCCACATCAAAGACTTACATTTGTTTACTCTCAGTACTCAAATGCTATGAGATGGATAATTCTTTATTCTTGGGTTCAGGACCGTGTGTTCTCAGAAACAGATCATCTTAGTGATGGTTCCTCACTAAAATGTCACAGACTCCCCACACCCTCCAACCCCAACACATCCAATAACTAGTTTAAACTAGAGTTGCAGGGGGATGGGAAACAAAGTTAGAACAGTTAGTGGAAAGGTTCTGGGGATAGATGTTAAGACCTCAGACAAAGTCAGGAATCAAAAGGTCGAGCATGCAACTAATGTTCTGAGCTGCATAAAAGCCAGTGAAGAAGTATTGCAGGAAAGGCAGATGAGCTCAATTTATAGATCAACACATGGAATTATGATACTGTAGCTATTACTGAGACTTGGTTGCAGGAGGGGTAGGACTGGCAGCTCAGTATTGCAGGGTCGTAAAGAAAGCTTTTGGCGCATTGGCCTTCATAAATCAAAGAATTGAGCACAGAAGAGGGGATGTTATGTTGAAATTGTATAAGCCTCATTTGGAGTATTGTGTGTAGTTTTGGTCACCTACCTACATGAAAGATGTAAATAAGGTTGAGACAGTGTAGAGAAAATTCACAAAGGGTATTGCTGGGACTAGAGCACCTGAGTTATAAGGAAAGATTCAATAGTTTAGGACTTTATTCCTTGGAATTTAGGAGATTTGATAGAAGTATACATAATTATGAGGAGTATAGACAGGGTAAATGCAAGCAGGCTTTTTCCACTGAGGTTGGGTGGGCTATAACTAGAAGTCATGGGTTAAGGGTGAAAGGTGAAAAGTTTTAGGGGGACATGAGGGGAAATTCCTTCACTCAGAGGGTTGTGAAAGTGTGGAACAAGCCACCAGGGCAAGTGGTGAATGTGAGCTCCATTACAACGCTTAAGAGAAGTTTGGATAGGTTCATGGATGGCAGGGTATGGAGGGCTATGGTATGGGTGCAGGTCGATCATTCTAGGCAGATTAAATGGTTTAGCATGGATTGGGTGGGCCGAAAGGCCTCCTTCTGACTGTACTTTTCTCTGACTCTATGCGTCTGTAACTGAACACTCCGACAGTTTCACCAGCATTTGTTTGGCCAGTGTTTAGGTTTGGAAACTGTGCAGCATTCCTTCATACGGGTCAAAAGGCAAATATATAAACCTGGACAGGAAAGAAGTGGTTTTGATGACACCCATTGCGTTACCTGCTCTGCTCCCCCAGCACCTGCTGCCCTTCTGATCAGGGCATTTAAGATCAGAACTTTGCTTACTGAGACCCTGAACCTGACAGTAGGTCAATGTAAAGTCACCCATTAGCTACAAATGTTTGCTGCCTTTCGTGATTTGAACTTAATCAAAGTGTGGCTAGTAAATAAACATAGAGGTTTCTAGTAGTTCGGGAGTTTAAAAATGGTGTGCCTAGTGATGGATGCCAGATGCTCTGGAATGAATTATTTACAGTAAGATCAATTGCACATTAAAAATGGACCAGTGGACTTGTATTTAGTTTAGAGTGCAGAGAATGTAAGTCCTGGCTTCTTGCCTGCTGTCCTTTAAACAGGTATCACAGCATCAGAGCTAACACGCATTTGATGCTCACACATTTCTCTACAGACAATTGCAGGGACAGAAATAAACCACTTACCACACCTTTGTTTTATCATGGTCAACATGAACAATAACTCTATTTGCACAGCCGATCCCTGAAAAATTAACTCAATGAAAACATGCATGAAACTAGATGACATGCATTTGTAGTAAACCCCAGAGTGTTATGGGTTATTTTAATTAATTCCTTTTCTCAAGGAATTATTACTCATTGTATTCCATATTCAATGAAATGCATCTCTGCTACTGGATCTATATGTACATATAGCTTTGTATCTGGATCTATGCCACACTAGGAACTGAAAATAATCACTATAAGGTAAACTAAACTGTTACTGATCCACTCATTTTATCCAGATTCTTTTAATTTCATTATTAGCATGTATTTGAAGGCAAAGCGCAGTCAATGGTTTACCATATTATATACCTCCTGAAGTAGCCACGTAATAATGCTTGCTGTCTTGGCATGAAGGGGTATATATCGATGGCTCTGCAATGCAGCACTCTCCATTGCCCTCATGTTTATGAAGCTCCCTGACACAATACAGAATAACGGCAATCAGAATAGCAACTGTGTTATCACCTCTGATGCCCTGCCCTAGAATAATCTGCAACAGGCCCTAATTTCTTAACGTGTGGAAAATGTTTTTGAGGAAGAAATAGATTTTAAGGAGCATCAGAAAGGATGAGAGGGAGATACAGACTCCCCAGTGGAGACTGTAAGATCACTGGATATTATCCTTGTGTTGAAGTCAGAAAGCCCAGTGGTAGTGGTTAACACATTTTCCGAAACCGCGTAGAACATCAGCAGAAGTAATTGGCTATTTTTCTGCCACTTCCAGGAAGAAATCACGTGCTCTAAGAACTGATTTGATTTATTCATGGAAGGTTCAACATGAACAAATCAGAAACAGAATTCAGGCTAACCTTCACCAGCTAAAATGAAGTTAAGTTGTTGTAAAAAGTTACTTCTGTCTGCCATCCATATCATGATTGTGAGATGCCTTGTTGAGATCTTGTTGACCAACAATGGGGTAGAAATCTTGCAGTTCGATATAGGTAGCAAAGGATGTTTCCTTTCAATGTTGTTAAACTTCAGTTTAAGTGATCAGCAGGAAGGTTGGAGCCATGAAAATTCACATTCTCTTTGTAAGCATTTTTCCGTTTAGATTTAATTATTTTCTTCCCATTCACTAAAAATATAAACTAAAAGTAAATTTTACAGAAGAAAATATTCCTGATATAGCCAGCAGGACATTTTAACAAACACCCACTGTTTATCAGTTATAAAAAATTGCTGTATAAAAATGATAAAATTAGGCTATTGAGAATTGAGCACTGAATACGTTTAAGGCAGTCTCTTGGGTTTGACATTGACTTGTTTCACTTTGATTTTATGAGTTCTGTGGTGACTGATGAAGCCAGTACAGGAACTTCAGACTTTTACATATATGGGCAGGAGGACCCTGAGTGGGCACATGGGTGGATAGCTTGTGAGGTGATTTGCTCCATCAGCTGTTTACATAGGGCTTCTGAGCCCCCCTGATGCAAGGACGCAATATTAGCCCAAATTCTCCCTTAGCACTTTGATCACTCATAAGCTGGAGGTTCCTGAGAATCAATGGGGATGCTGCAATATTTCTAGGAGGCATTAAGCAATCCTTAAATTGCCTGGTTATCTCTTCATGACCGAGTTCGGGATAGTGTATCTGTTTCGACACTGATGTTCATTTGTTTGTTCTTCCCGTGAATTTGGAGGTTTCTATGGGGATAAGCTCAGTGATAAATATAAAACACTTTGAAGTACTGCAGTAGGTAATCGCAGTCTCAAAAGAGTATAGAAGGTTAAGTCCCACTGTTGCCCAGTAGACCATGAGTTTTATGCCGAGTCCAAGGTCTTGATCCTCAGGGTCCTTATCCTCAGCCAGCTTAAGGCTGTGAAGGCACACTGACGGCAGTGAAGAACTTTATCACTGGTGTATACCTTTGCTGAGGGTGTCTCCTGAAATTAGGGAGGTGTTTGCATTTTCCAGGGTCTTAATTGAGCCTTTATGATCAGAGGGCAGTATTGTACAGCAGAGGTACAATGGTAATGGATTTTGTCTTGTGTAATTCCCCCTCTTTGTATGTTGATGTTGGCTCAAGCTCAGGAGCAAATGTCATCTGCATACTGAGGTTAACTACTGAGGCTCTGGAGTGTGGTCATTATAGATAAAGCTGAATTTAATCCTCTTCCTTAGGAAGTGTGTTCGAGGTAGGGTGCAACATTGCAGTGAGAAAAATTAAGTTGCGTTAATGATGCAGCTTTGTTCAATACTCATTTTGAGTGAGATTGCCTTTGTTGTAGACCTGCTGGCTAGCATCAAATCTTGCTTGCCATCAAACATCAAAAAGTAAGTCATACACACAGGAGATTTTACAGATGCTGGAAATATTGAACAACACACACAAAATGCAGGAGGAACTCAGCACGTCAGGCAGCATCTACGGAGGGAATAAACAGTCATGGTTTGGGCCGAGACTCTTCATCAGGACTGGTAAATGTAAGACCTACAACTCTGAGCAGCCAAATTTGCAGGGAATCCATAACACCTTCCAGTTGAAGATGCTGATGGATTTAGTGAAGTCAAAAGATTATGGAAACAAAAGAGAGACTGCAAATGCTGGAAATCTGGAGCAATATACAAAATGTTCAGCAGGTCAGGCAGCATTGATGGAAGGAAGTGAGCGCTCAAAATTTTGGGTCGAGGTTCTTCACCAGGACAAAAAGAGAGGGGGGATAGCCAGTATAAAAAGTCGGGAGGAAGGAGTGGAGGAATACCTGGTGGGTGATGGGTGGATCCTGGTGAAAGAGAGGAGATAGGCGGGTGAGGGAGGGAGAGTGAAAATGATGTGAGAAGCTGGGAGGTGAGAGGTGGCGGTTTCAAAGGCCTGAAGAAGATTGAATAAAATAGGAAATGAAGTGGATTGTAGAACAGAGGGAAGAAGGTAAACAAGACAACCAAAAAGGAGGATTGTGTGGTGATGGACAGAATGAGAGGGAAATATAAAGATGATGGGGCTGGTGAGAAAAGGGAAAAAGCACGGGGATTGGGGAGGGAAACAGAAGGAAGTGGTTGCTGGAAGTGAGAGAAATCATTGTTCAGGCTGTCAGGTTGGAGATGCTGTTCCTCTAAACTGTGTCTGGCCTCAACTTGGCAGTAGAAGAATTGTGAGTCTATTTTTTATAAATTGGGCTGTAGCCTTTTTGACTTCTTGTTGCTCAGCAGCAGCAGCAAGTAGCTCACTGTGGGATGGCATCAAGGGCAGAGTTGTAGCCGAACAGATCTTCAGAAGTTGCTTCCAGTGAGCATTGACTGCCGGTCTGACTGGTGATTTCACCTGCATTCTTGGCTGTCAGTGGGTGGAGCCTTTGAGTGTCTGTGTCATAAATAACATTGACACCACTGTAGAAACCATGCATATTGTGACTGTCATTGAGTTGCAGTGTCCATGTTAATTCCAAGCACATCTGTAGATCTCTTCTTGATGAAATGTATTAGAAGCACATGTGCTTTCCATAGTAGAAGACAAGTCACTATTTTCTAAATAAAAATTTGGCTTATCATCACCTGCTTGAGGATGGGTTTGTGTCAATGGTATAGAAATTTTCTCAGGTCAGAAAATTATCAGCACAGTGCGCACAATTCCCTGTTGTACATTTCTGCTAGCTGCATTCATTTCCACGCCTACAAACATAAGAATTAGGAGTATAAGCAGGCCACCGTACCTCTCCATTCTGTTCCACCATTCAATGCAGTTATGGCTGATCTAGTTGTAACTTCAACAATGGACTTCAGTCTTCCTGTGGTAATATTCCACTCCCCTGCTTATTAAATATCTAGAATATTACCCATTGAACTAAGTTCAAAATTACTGAACATCTCTGAATTCACAAGAGGTGCTGCTGATGACATGCATTCAACCTGGACATGCATCAATATGTGGAACTTTGAATTCAACAGCCACAAGGGCAGAGACTTGTGGTACCTGAAATTATTTCCGATTTGTCCATCTATTGTCAAACCAAATCCAGTTCCCTCAAATTGCTTAATGATAAATGAATAACGAATCAGACTAACCCCCACTATTACTTACTTTGGTTTCAATCTCTCTCAGTTCTTGACTGACACAGATGATTTTTCTGCAAGTAACGTTGCTAAACATGAGGCTGATTTAAGGAGCCCTTTGTTGTAATTCCAGTTTGGAGATATTTAATTAAATTGTGTACCAGAGATGACAAAATAATAGTATGAATTCAGTATATGGTTCCTATATTGGTTGTTTATCATTATACTATTATTTAAGAGACTTTAGTTAGGAAGATGATTGTTACCTAATTCCATTCTTGACAAAAAAAATGTACAGTGCCATAAATCTGGAAAAAAAATGCCTTTTTTTTTGCTTTTCAGAGAGCTGAAAATTGGGGAAAAAGCTGGTTAATGCACAGAATTTCATTATAACTTTATATTTAATTACAGTAATTATGATAGATGTAAAAAGCATCAGCACTTTTCCAGGCAATATCTAGAATAAGTTTATCTTTTATTGAAAAAGGACTAAATGTCTTTTTATGATTGTTACTTTGCACCTAACAACCATATGGCAGCAGTGTGCAATTTTGAAAAGTGCATTTTCATTTAATGCTATCCTATTAATGGGAAAATAAGTAGATTCACTGACCTTGAAAGAACATTAATGTAAGGCAGGATAACTCTTGCAGTCTCCATTCATCACTGTGAAGGAAATAACTAACCAAATGATTAAAAGTAAAGTTCACATGCAATAGTACATGAATAAAGCAAGGAAGAAGGTGAATAAAGCATGGAAGAAGGTGAATAAAGCAAATAGCAGTTTTTCTACATCAGCCTGGTATTATTAAGACAAAGGCACAGAATGGCTTGGTCAATCTACAAAATCCTCCTCACCAAAATCTGCTAACTTGTGTCAGAATTGGGAGAGCTTCCCCAAAGATTGGTAGAGTGAACATTCACCTCCTGTTCCTCTCATGGTCTTTGGACCTAAGATGTGGCTATGGGATTTAACAAGGGCCAAGTCTTTTTGTGGGATACAGGGATCAGTCCTTATTTCAGCCCCACTCAGGTCCTCTTCTTTAAATGTGTTTCCAGTACATCGTGACTATATTGGCACTCATACAAAGAATGAGACTTCATCGCTCTTTCTGCAAGTTCCACCTTGCTCTTTTATTCCTATGTTTCATTCATTACTATATGATATCACTATAATTTCTTTGCTTGAATTGAGCATTTCAGTTATGAGGAGAGATTGGAGAAGCTAGTCTATTCTCCCTGGAGCAGAGCAGGTTTCGAGGGACATGACTGAGATGCATCGAATTATAAGGGGTGTAGATAGTGTAGAATGCAGGAAACTTTTCCCCATTGATAAAACTAGAGGTTATCAATTTAATTAAAGGGAGAAGAGATTTAGAGGCGATATGAAGAAGTCCTTCTTCATCTAGACAGTGGTAAATACTAGAATGCACAGCCTGTGGGAGTGGTTGAAACTGGATCATTGACAGCATTTAAGAAATGTCTAGATGAGCACTTGAATAGTTTAGGCATATAAGGCTATAGGTAGCAAATGAGATTTTTATGGAAGGGTTGCCTACTTATATATCTATTTTCATGCTGTATGATTCTCTGACACAGTTTTACAGCCTACATTGTAAGGGATAGGTTGGTGATCAATATCCGTTTCAAGGCCACTGAGGTCCACAGCTATCCTGATTCCTGTAAGGACTCTATTCCATTTTCAGTGTTCGCAAGCTGTGAGACAACTGCCTCAGTTTTGACACAAGTTCCCAGATGTTAGTGAGTTCTTCAGAAAGACCTGGTTTTATGTTGAAGGCCACTCACTGCGTAGGGCGAGGCTGACACTGTGCTAAATCTCAGGTAGATTTAGAACAGATTTTAAAAACGTAAACACAAGGAAATCTGCAGATGCTGGAATTTCAAGCAACACACACAAAAGTTGCTGGTGAACGCAGCAGGCCAGGCATCATCTCTAGGAAGAGGTATAGTCGACATTTTGGGCCGAGACCCTTCGTCAGGACTAACTGAAAGAAGAGCTAGTAAGAGATTTGAAAGTGGGAGGGAGAGGGGGAGATCCAAAATGATAGGAGAAGACAGGAGGGGGAGGGATGGAGCCAAGCACTGGACAGTTGATTGGCAAAAGGGATATGAGAGGATCATGGGATGGGAGGCCTAGGGAGAAAGAAAGGCGGGGGAAGCCCAGAGGATGGGCAAGGGGTATAGTGAGAGGGACAGAGGGAGAAAAAAGAGAGAGAGAGAAAAAGAAAAAAGAAGAAAAATATACACATTCTTCTTCTCTCTCTCCCTTTTCCTCCTCTGTCCCTCTCACTACTTGCCCATCCTCTGGGTTTTCCCCCCTCCCCCTTTGCTTTCTCCCGAGGCCTCCTGTCTCATGATCCTCCCATATCCCTTTTGCCAATCACCTGTCCAGCTCTTGGCTCCATCCCTCCCCCTCCTGTCTTCTCCTATCATTTTGGATCTCCCCCTTCCCCTCCCACTTTCAAATCTCTTATTAGCTCTTCCTTCAGTTAGTCCTGACGAAGGGTCTCGGCCTGAAACGTCGACTGTACCTCTTCCTAGAGATGCTGCTTGGCCTGCTGCGTTCACCAGCAACTTTGATGTGTGTTCAGAACAGATTCACCACTGGGAATCTTTGAAGGGCTGCGAGCCACCAGCCGTGCCCAGGTTATAGTGCACCAAGTCCTGTCACGTTCTGACCCAGGATCTCGCTCAATTTACCACTGCTGGTTCAGTGTGGAGTGTGGATGATCACGGCAACAGCAGCACCAGAGGCACCGAATAATTAAGTGACATCCTGGCAAATCTACAATTCCGGACCACATAGCCACTAAGTAACAGAAGGAATATGCTTTAGACTGCTAAGTGATACCACAATCAACAGATTGTATTATAGCTCCACTTTCTGGTCAGGAACTGTGGTGTACAATTAATTAAGACGAAGGGGAGGACCTTTTTGAACAAGCTACTCAACATCTGTACTTAAGGAAAGACTGATTGCGTTTGTGCAACACACACAAAATGCTGGAGGAACTCAGCAAGCTAGGCAGCATCTATGGAAGAAAGTACAGTGAACGTTTCCGAGGAAGGGTTTTGGCCCAAAATGTCGACTGTGCTTTTTTCCCATAGATGCTGCCTGGCCTGCTGAGTTCCTCTAGCGTTGTGTGTGTGTTGCTTGGATTTCCAGCACCTGCAAATTTTCTCTTGTTTGTGATTTGATTGTAATTGTCCCATTTTTATTGGACAAGAACATCCAATGTTGTAATTTCTTGTCAGAAGTGTCAAGTGGATGATGTTTGCCTTCTTGCGAGGCTTCCCCTGAAGGAAAATAAGTTTTTGCACAATTGTTTCACCCCAAGTACTGTCAAGGAGCAGATGAGGTGATTAGATACTGCATTGGTAATGGGGTCGCTCAACATTCCAAATGAAGGTTGAAATTATTAGTCGGGGAAGATGCTGTCCAGTACAGCCACATCTCTGGACAAATTATTGCAACATTGATGTTGGTCTTACACAGTACAAAATGATCAGGTACATTATTTTCAGAAGAAATGAAATCAATCAGCTGACCATTCATTGCTTCATTATCAGCAAAGTGATTGACACTCTCCATCACCTCCCTACTGGATTGCCCACTGACAGACTGCCCACTGATGGTTAGTTAGAGTCCACAAGGACCACTCAGCTTCCAAACTCTTTATAGGTTCTGTTGAAAATTAATTGCCGTGGAGAGGTAGGAGACATTATCTTTCCAGAGCATACCTGATGAAGCGTGTTATCAAGGAGCTTGAGTAAAATTAAGATGAATGAGAACTGAGGAGAGAACTCACAAGCAGCTTGATGCTACACCTTGCACAGTGGAAGATGGTGTGGTCCTGGACATCAATCATCTCACTATGGATTTACTCTGTGTCCTAATGCAATCATCTTCACCTAAGTCAGAAGTAAGGATGTTCACTGATTACACAATGTTCATTCCATTCCCATTTCTTCAGAAAATGAAGCAATTCCTTCTTGCATGCAGCAAGACTTGGACCACATTCAGGGATGGACTGATGTGGCAAATACATTGTACCAGCCAATGAGAGTCATCACTGCCATTTCACCTAATATTCTCTTAATTCTTACTTTCCATTGCTGAGTCATCAACAACCTAGAGTGGTCTCCATTGTCTGGAAACACTGCTGGACCAACCACATTAATATTGTGACTATAAGCTCAGAGGCTGGTAATTCTGTGGCATGTGACTCATCATTCTTGTTCTTGAGATATAATTTTATGTTAAATCATAAGATCACAGTTTGAGGCTCCTTGATTATCTTCCAGTTTTTCATAATCTGGTAGTTCACTCCCCATAAACTTGTCTTTCTACGCAGTAAGTTGTCAATGGGGGAAGGTACTTTTGACTTCAGTTTCCTGTAGTTGCTCAAATCCAAGTTCACAGTGAAATTTCTGCCCTGTTTTCAATAAGCTGCTATAAGTGCTCACATATTTCATACATTGTCTCTCCTCCCCCACACTCCCCCTCCCTATTTGGTTCTGGTTTCATCTGCCATTCACCCCTCTCCTACTTGTTCCCATTAGCCTACCTTATCAGATATTGGTTGTCTTTGTGTTCCTGTTTATTACCCAGTCAACTAGTTCCATCTTCACCCTTCCCTCCCCCACCTGACTTCACCTGCGTCTTTTGTTTTTTCTTCATCTGCCTCCCGCCTCCATCTCCTAATTCACCCTCTCCCCTACCTGGTTTTATCTGCCTCTTGATCCTTCCTCAATTCACCAATCACCTCTGGCAACTGTGTTGTCTCTCCCCACTCTCCTCTTTACTCTGGCTATCTCCCAGTCCCAATGCAGCATTTCCAGTTCCTTTTCCATCACAGACGCTGCTTGACCTGCTGAGTTCCTCCAGCAGATTGTTTGTTGGTTTAGGTTCCAGCGTCTGCAGTGTCACCATTTTATGCATTTTTGCCCTGATCAACTCACTGATTTCTAGCGTCTTCCTACTATAACGCTGTATTTGTTTGGTAGCACAGTACAGTAAAAGCTGGTGGCATCAGTTAGATTTGCAGACTGCAGTTTCTGAGGAACTAACCATCTCACTCACACCCATCTTATGCTTGATTCCCCTACAGCATGAAAGCATGGGAACTGGGTTTGTTGTGGTTGCAGGCTATCTGTATACACTGTATATCATACGTTAGGGTGAAAATTGTTGGTTGATTGATTGATTAATGACTGCATTGATTTGCCTTATCTTTGAGCAGCCAGTAATTTATTTATACTTTATCAGCGTCTCTGGTCGCTGGTTGATGATACTTTTTTGTAGAGCTTCAGTTATCTCATGAAATAGCCAATCAGATGACTGGTCTAACCCCTTTTACTGGTGCCACGTGAATGTTATATTTTTAATCTCATTATTTCTGACAATTTAATGTGGATTCCAGGCAGGTCCTGTGGGGCCTTTTCCTTTTAGTCACAGGCACAGCCAGTGAGTGGTGACACCATTACAATGCTGAAAATGGCTGACACAGGTTCAATGTATTAACACTGAAACTGGTCCGTGTCCTAAAATAATCTTTATTCTGCATTAATTAAAACAAACTGTTATTTTTTTTCAAAGTAAAATCTGTTCAGTAGCAAATATCGTAAAAACAAATTGCTCAAGTACTTTTTTCAGACAACCCTGCAAATACAGGTGTCCCCCACATTAGGCAGATTATGTTCCCAGAAATCAGGCCTTAACCTCTATTTTCCAATATGCAAAACCATGTCACTTGTATGTGTGTCCCATGAAATGTGAATTGAAAAAAAAATGTTGAGTTATTTTATTCATATAAATTCTGTGACAGCAAATTTTATTCAGCATCTCAAACCTTTGGGTAGTGATTTGTCAATTCTGTGGGGAGACATTCCCATAACCTAAATGGCCATAATGCAGGGGTCACCTGTACCAGATGTCATCTTTATTCATCAGAAATAATGCAGCAAGGAATTGGATAAATATTTAATGTAGAAGGATTAGCAGGGGAGTGGAACTAATCTCTTTCAAAGAGGCTGAATAGTCTTCTGTGCTTTGTTCTAGGATTCTAATCAAAGCTATTATGTAGACGCTACAGTTTTATTTAAATTCTGCTGAGTTTTGCTCCATTTTTGCTTCACAGAGATGCCTAAAGCTGCTGTGAATGTTACTAATGTAACTGTGAATGAAGGTGGTGAATTTGCAGTTAAATGCAGTGCCACGGGAAGGCCGTCTCCCACGGTGGACTGGCAAAAACATTCCCTCTACTCGTCTTTCCAGGTATGTACCCGACACTGTCGGCGATGTAGTATGTGTCGCATGACTCAGCGTTTTAAACTTTGGCCCAAAATTACTGCACGTTCATTGCAGAACTGCCTCCAAAACTGTAACTCTATGACTATAAACTGTGTGGAGGTCAAGACTATTGTGCAGGTGTTAATGAATGTGAGGTCCTGAGCCCCCAGTGGCTGCCAGTGCTGTACCAAAGCCTAACAGTGGCGCATAGACTTCCACAGTTGCTCAGCGTTTACGCTGGAAAATCTACCTGCTGAACTCACATAAGGTTAGCCTGAGCCCAGGATGTGTGACTCCATTCATTTTAATAGAGAGGAACAAGTACATCTGAAAGGGGGTAAGTTATATTTTTAAAAATTAATTCAGTTAATTTTGGTTTAATTGTTTTAAATCTTCTATTCTTTTAACTCTTAAATCATATTTTTTAAACGAGTAACAGTATGTTTAGTTTTAAATGTCTCAGTTTGATCATAGTGCCTCTGATCAAACCAAGGCCTATTTTCTCGAGGAAATTCTCACTGGGAAATCAGGTTCAGAGGGCAGAAAGTGACGAACATGGGCTGCAAGTCATATCAAGGATATTCTGGGTCTGAATTTTATTTGAGATTTTCCATTGACATATTGATATCCCGCATCTCTCCTACAGGTGGAGCCACTTGCTGGGGTCTAGTCCCCAGGCGTGGGCTTGGAGTGCTACTCAGCTAACTTCCCTTAAAGCCAGTAAAATGTTGATGTTGTGCTGTTTCCTTCTTCGTTGGAAGGTGTTAGCAGTCGGAACGTTGCTCACCAGGTGGAAAGCTACTTGTTAATATGTTAATCATAATTTGGAGAGTAACATTTTGTCAATTTCTTCAGCCTACAGAAGCTTCCAGACCGTTAGTAACATTAAAGCTGAATAACATTTCTCGTGGTGACAATGGACAGCAGCTTATGTGCATAGCTGAGAATATAGTGGGAGAATCGAAGGCTGTTGTCAATCTGACTGTTTTCTGTAAGTATAGACCACTCCTATCTTATCCTATCCTAAACTCATTTAACTTTTTATACAGAATCACATGCTATGAAGTAATTAAAATTTGATACTTTGCAATTTAAAAATCTGGATTTAAGTTTCAAGATGAAATCTAGACCAATTATTTTTGAGTCACCAGTGACTGCGGACGCTGGGATCTGGAGCAACAAACAAGATATTCAAGGAACCTGGTGGGTCTGCTCCAGTTCAAGGTCCTTAACCCAAAATGTTGACTGTCCATTTCCTCCACAAATGCTGCTTTGACTTGCTGAGTACCCCCAGCATCTTCATTCTTGTGGCAATTACTCAAGTAATTTCTATACGGAGAAATTTTATACAGTGTTTATCAAACATTGGGATATATTGCATTAATAATGATACAAGGCAAAGATGATTTTCCTGTCTCAAGTGACTGAAATAGTAAATATCTTCACAGCTACAGAAGTACTCAGAATAAAATCTGAAGTCTTTATGTTACATGTGTCCTTATAATGATCACATGTGATCAACATAACACACACAAAATGTTGGGCCTGAAATGTTGACTGTTTACTCTTTTCCATAGATGAGGCCTGGCCTGCTGAGTCCTCCAGCATTTTGTGTGTGTTGCTTGGATTTTCTCATCTTTGATCACGTGATGTTCTTTACTGATCGAAGGAGATTGAGATACAGTGAAATCCAAAGCAAAGATGATGGCATGAAATATTTAATCTTGCTCAGGCCTGAAGCTCCTTGAGTAGAGTTTGTTGCTGCCAGCTTTGTCATTCTTCAAGACATGCTTATGTTACACTCTGAACTACATGTGTTTAGATCATGTATTCATTTTAAGGAATAGTTTTGCCAAACAATTCTCAGATGAAGGTGGGTAAAAGCATGATATGGGTCATGAAGGGAGAGGTTAGGAGGCATGGTGAAATGTTGATAAGGATTTGAAAGGGATTTTGAAGGTTGATTGAAGATGGGTGATGCAAATATTTAGTGAGCAATTGCCAAATAGCAAGGTAAAAGAGCAGTGGTGAAATGTAGTGACAAGGGCCCCTCACAGTATATTTTTCATTCTCACTTGTGAAGTGAAGTTATAATGTAACCTTCAACACATTCTGTGTATCACCAAGTTTAATTAATATCATTCTTTCTTTTTTTCAACCTATAGTTCCTCCCAAGGTAATATTATTGGGCGAGGCCATCCCAGATCATCGTTGGTGTATTCCTTTCAGTATAACCGGCAATCCTCCACCCCGAATTCAGTGGTACCACAACAATTATCCCCTGAATGAGACCGCTTTTATACTCACTCAGATTCACGAGGACAATATTAGTGAGCAACATGGTTGCCTGCAGCTTGATAATCCAACCCACCTGAACAATGGGAACTACACTCTCTATGTGTTCAATGATTTGGGAGAGGACAAAGGCACAATCTATGCTCATTTCATGCACCATCCTCCTGGTTCAGGTGGGTATTCTGGAATTGTTTGTTGTTGTTGCTGTCTATCTGTGAAGATTCAGTTGTGCAAAGTGTTGTTAACTAGATATTATATCTTCTGAAAACCAAGTAATATCATAGAAAATCAATAGTAGTGATATGAAGGAGGGCCCCACGTCAGAACAAAATCCGTGTCTTAAATACTAATAACCAAGCAATTGGTTGAGAAACTTTATGCATCATGCAAAAGTGATGGGTTTTACTCAGTCTCAGAAAATATGAAGGCATATAAAAATGTATAAATAATGCCAAGTTAACTTGGTGAGTCTGGTGTGTTAAATTATAAAGGTAATGAGGTAAAATATGATAGGATCAGCAATTTCTTTCTTTTTTGGTTGAAGATTGTCATGGAATTTTAATGACTACAGCCTGGATTAGAGAGCATGTCCTGTGAGGAAAGGTTGAGCAAACTGGGGCTTTTCTCTCTGGAGCAAAGGAAGTCGAGAGGTGATTTGATAGGGGTCTGTTTATAAGATGATAAGAGGCATAGATAGAGTGGACAGCCAGTGTCTTTTCCCCAGAGTGGCAATGGCTAATACAAAAGGGAGTAATTTTAAGGTGATTGGAGGAAAATATAGGGCAGGTTTTTATACAGACTGGTAAGTGTGTGGATAGCACTACCAAGGTTGGTGGTGGAGGCAGCTACATTAGGAACATTTAATAGACTCTTGGATAGGCAAATGGACGAATGAAAGATAGAGGGCTCTGTAGGAGGGAAGGGTTAGATTGATCTTGGAATAAGTTAAAAGGTCAACATAACATCACAGGCCGAAGGGCCTGTACTGTCCTACATTGTGCTATCTTCTGTGTTCTCTATAACCAATCTAAACTAACATTTGGAACTTGCCTCAAGAATTAAATATTTCCATTCTTTGGTAAGTGTAGTATTTTAAACAAGCAATTCATTAAAATGATTATATATCAAACTTTACAGTGATAATAGCATGTTTCTCTTGCCGAATGAAACAGATATTTGTGGAATGAGTTAATGCCACACACTTAATACCCTTTAAAACTCTTAGAGGTTTGGCAGTTGTCTAGGCTGAAGTTTGCAATGAGACTAATTCCTGGATCCTACATTTTTTTTACTACTGGAAAGGAGATGCAGCAGATCTCAAAGACAACATCATCCCTTTTCACTGGAAAGAAAATAATTTAGATTGAAAGTTTTTCTTTGCATGTCTCCTTTTTACATAACTTTTGTGCACTTTCCAGAAATGGATTGGCCTTTTCTTGAGGCTTTATTTACTTTGCATTATAGCTCATCAACTTCCTTTATCATCTACTTATTTCATCATCTCATATTGGCCATTATTAATTGAATTAATTTATTTAATTTCATACAAACCTGTTATTCCCTTATTCTCTCATTAACCTTCATCTTCTCTAGTGCTTCGATTCAAACGAGCTACTAATTACATAAATAAGAAGCTGACACAAACATGGGTTGGTTTTATAGCTGAGGGAGATTGTGTGAGTGCGAGTTTATGTGTATGTGTATATAAAAATATGTGTATACATGTAAATGGGCAATACTCCCCAGAATGAATTGAGGCCCAAGGACAATTGCTTTCCCCTGTTCCTTTCCAACATCCCTATCAATGGACTACAAACTGAGCCAATCCCAGATGGGACAATTAGTTTGCAGAATCTCAGACTGGTGTTCCCTCCCAGGTGCAAAATCAAAAATGGTGAATGAGTCTAGGTTCCCATCCCAGAAGACTTGTACATTGGGATTGAATCCCCATCGAGCTTATCGCACTGGACAGGTGACCAGGATTGACCAGCACCTGAATGGCCTCCTGCTGTGTGAAATATGTGCATAGTCCTCTCAATGGTCATCCTGTGGTGTGGAAGAGTGTCATGAGATCGGCACACTTTGCAATTTGTGATGTGATTCCTTATCACTTGAATATTATCCTTTATTTTTACCAGATCTTTCACTTTCTGACAGATAATGACATTTGTACAGCCCTTCCATAATGTTCTGAGTTTGAGTTTTCTCCGCTGGTTATCCTGAGCAACGTTGTGTATATACATGGCACCTAGAACATGACTGAACATCCACAAATGCAGCACTACCATGAAACCTGACTTCAGTTTTAGTGTTGAGTTGTCACATGGGGAAAGCCAGTGAAGAAGTATCGGGCTCAGGCTGCTGAAGCTGCAGCGGCCAATGGTGAAGCAATAGCAGTCGGCATGAATACAAAACCAGAGCTCGAAATGAGGAGATATTTTGATCCTTCAGGGTCTGGAAGAGATTGAAGGAGAGGGAGGAATGAGGTCAAGGAAGGATTTAAACTTTTGCTTCTTAACTGGGAGCAAGTGCAGCTGAGGTATTGCCAAGTGGACTATGCACGCATTTTGCATAGCAGGAGCCCACTCAGGTGCTGGTCAATTCCGGTCCTATAAGATGGGACAATGTAGAAGGAGCTTCATTCCACCTAACCTCCATCACCCTACCCTGGGAGAGCATGGTGGGACACAGGAATGGAGATTTCTTTATTCCTCGCACCAGCATCCTCGCTTTGATCAACAGATACTGCATTGCTTTTGTCGATTGTTAATAAAGCAATGTTTTGATATTTAATTGGACAGCAAAAGTTTAGGACAAACGCAGGCAGATGGGACTAGTTCAGGTAGGCAACTTGGTCAGCATGAACAAGTTAGGTTGAAAGACCTGGTTACATATTGTGTACTATGGCTCATAATATTTGCACCTTAGTTTCTGAGTCCCTTGCTATTGTTCTTTATGGTGTCACATCACCATGATGCTACCATGATATGGCAGTAGCAAATGGAATACTCAGAAACTATATAATCATTCTCCTCATTTAACATGTTTCTTTGTTTTGATCTCATCTCTGAGTCATAATTAATTTTCCCGGCTTGAGCAATGACTTAATGATTATAAGTAATGGATTACTATTTCTTACAAACTATATTATTTTAATATCCAATAAGAAGATATCACTGTTCTGTCAAAATGAATGAGTAATGAAGTTGCAGACTAAGATATTGCATTAGCAATAAGGCATCTTAAGATCTAGAGTGTGTTATATGTTAATTACACTACCTTAAAGCTAAAAAGGGACACCTCAAAGGATAGATTTCATTAGTTGGAAAGCATGTTGCAAAATTAAAGTAAATGCTGCTAAAAGCAGAACAAAGTAAGTTTCACCTTGTACTCTGACTCTGAATTCATTCCCACTAACTGGGAAGACATTTCTAGAAAAAAACAAACAAACAATGGCTGATAATATAAGAGGAAATACAGGACATAAATATTCAGAATTAAAGAGAGGTAGGAGTAATAAGAAATTAAATATAGATATTGCAAAATTTGGTTATGCACATACAGTATTTGTGAGATGAATTGAACTGGGCTCTATTCTATTGAAGATGGAGCATGTGTGGATATGGCATTCAGCTAAAGCATACACCTAGTGGCCACTTCATTAGGTACACCGATACACCTGCTTGTTAATGCAATTATCTAATCAGCCAATCATATGGCAGCAACTCAACGCATAAATACAGGCAGACGTGGTCAAGAGGTTAAGCTGCTGTTCGGACCAAAAATCAAGATGGGGAAGAAGTGTGATCTAAGTGACTTTGACCATGGAATGTTTGTTGGTGCCAGATGGGGTGGTTTGAGTATCTCAGAAATGGCTGATCTCCTGGGATTTTCATGTACAACATTCTCTAGAGTTTACAGAGAATGGTGCAAAAAACAAAGTAGCATCCAGTGGGCACAGACACCTTGATAATGAGAGAGGTCAGGGGACAATGGTCAGACTGGTTCAGGCTGACAGGAAGGTGACGGTAACTCAAATAACCATATGTTACAATAGTGGTGTGCAGAAGAAGCACCTCTGAATGCACAACACGTTGAGCATCCTGTACCCAATAAATTTACCACTGAGTGTATAAAGCAAACAGATTTGGATGGGAATCATGTGGCTTATGCTTTGTGCTACTACTAGACTTGGACTGAACATATTTCCAATAGCTCCCAGTATTCTGACCAGTCTTACGTAAAGGAAATACAACTGACTGCTCTTCACTCCCTCTTCCCGAGGCCGGCAGCTGGAATGGCTTTGCCTGAATTGCTGGTTTCTACTTTGCACAATGCCACTGTCTGCAAACATATCGCATGTCACCTTGGTGATGTATCACAGAGAAATTTCTTTTCCTCAATCTCTAACTAGTGTACATACACAGTGCACCATGCCCAGTCTCCTTGCTACGTGCCTCAGCTTTGCCACTACAGCAGCAAAAATGTGACTGCTGTGCAACAAGGACTCTCTGTTTTCCTTACATGGAGTTTTTGGAGGATGTTACCGGGAAAGTTGATGAAGGCAAGGCAGTGGATGTTGTCTAAGCAAAGGCACTTGGCAAGGTCCCATGTGGGGCGTTGGTCAAGAAGGTTCAGTCGCTTGGCATTCAAGATGAGGTAGTAAATTGGATGAGATATTGGCTTAGCAGGAGAAGCCAGACAAAGGTAGAAGATGATTGCCTCTCTGACTGGAGGCCTGTGACTAATGAGTGATGCAGTGATTGATGCTGTTTGTCATCTATATCAATGATCTGGATGATAATGTGATTAAGTGGATCAGCAAATTTGCTGATGACACCAAGATTGCAGGTGTAATGAATAGCGAGGAAGACTATCAAAGCTTGCAGCAGGAACCAGCTGGAAAAATGGGCTGAAAAATGGCAGATGGAATTTAATGCAGACAGTATGAGGTGTTGTACTTTGGGAGGACTAACCAGGGTAGGTCTTACACAATGAACAGTAGGGCAGTAAGGAGTGTGGTAGAACAAAGGGATCTGGGAATACAGGTCCATAATTCATTGAAAGTGGTGTCACAGGTTGATAACGTGGTAAGGAAAGCCTTTGGCACATTGGCCTTCATAGTTCAAAGTTTTGAGTACAGGAGTTGTGATGTTAAATTGAAGATGTGGCCTAATTTGGAGTATTGTGTACAGTTTTGGTCACCAACCTCCAGAAAAGAGTACAGATTAAATTTACAAGGATGGTGCTGGGACTGGAGGACATGAGTTATAAGAAAAGACTGACTAGGTGAGAACTTTATTCCCTAGAATGTAGAAAATTAAGGGGAGATTTAATTGAAGTATACAAAATTATGAGGGGTATAGATAGGGTAAATGCAAGCAGGCTTTTTCCATTGCGGTTGGGCGAGACTACAACTAGAGGTCATGGGTTAAGGGTGAAACGTGTGAAGTTTAAGGGGAACATGAGCGGAAACTTCTTCACTCAGAGGATGGTGAGAGTGTGGAATGAGGTGCCGGTGCAAGTGGTGGATGTGGGTTCAATTTCAATAGTTAACAGAGGTTTGGTTAGGTACATGGATGGGAGGGGTCTGGAGGGCAATGGCCCAGGTACGGGTTGATGGGACTTGGTAGATTAAATGGTTCAACATGGACTGGATGGGTTGAAGGGTCAGGTTTGGTGCTGTAATTTTCTGTGACTCTATGATTCTAAGAAAATATTGTCGTTGATTCTAGTGGTGATCAGTATTGGCTTCGATTTTGAAATATGCTTCTCCTGTAAGATTGAATTTAGCTTTATTGGCTTTCCAACTAATTCAATTCACTGGACTCATGCTGACTCCCTCTTATTAATGTATAGCCTGGTACCATTCTCTCATTCTCTCATTCATTTTCTTTCTTTCTCTCTCTCTCTCTCTCTCTCTCTCTCTCTCTCCCCCCCCCCCCCCCCCCCATCCATCCATCCATCCACCATTTTCCCTTTAATTGTTTTGCCACGTCCCAACACTGGGAGTAATTTCTACTGGCCAGTAAACATATAGAGCGTGGAAGGAAACTGGATCACTTAGAAGAAACCAGTTTGATCTCAAGGAAGACATGCAAATGCATGATAGACCAGAGCACCAGCATGCTTATGTTATTCTGTAGAGCCCCACACTCTTCTGCGCTCTCATTTGGTGCACACTGCCCAAACTCACCATGGTAAGCATACACTACCTCCCAGCAGCTGCAGAGCAAACAGCAGGTGAATGGAAAGAAGGAAGGAAATGAAAAGGAGGGAATAGTTCCCTTTAAGCCAGAACTTCTTTGCACTATATTTCCAAATGTGAAGCTGGTAAGCACAACCCCAATTTCCTATTCAGCAACTGTCCTGGACCTTGCTTTTTCTCTGATCCTGTTAATAGAAGACAACAGAACATATATAGTCCCAAATATATACATATATAGTCCCAAACATTTATAATAGTGGGTGGAAATTACTGAAGAGGACAATGAGTTAGGAGGATACTGTCATTTTCTATGGCTTCATCCCTGTCAATGACCACGTGTTCAGTAATCGCTGCAGCTGTGATGAGCAGTACATTCATTGTGGTGGTAATGTGGTGTTGTAGCTGTACCTGTTTCACAGTTAATGGCTGCAGTTATTCATTGTATTATTCTGCAGAACGCAGGGAGATAAATGTTCTTGTGGAGGATGAATTTGTCACAGTTGAATAGTTGGTAGTGTATGCAAACTGAGACATGGGTGTGAAGTTTGCTACACTGCTTTCGTGGAGTGCATGAATGTTAGGTACAGGTGCTGATTGATAGAATTTATTGTTAGATGAGGAATGGCACTGCACTTGATTGGGCAACGTCTGAAGCTCGTTTTGCATATACTGTGTTACGGTGTTTGAAGATTGACTTTGATCACTCATGTGACTGTTGAACAATACCCTTACTCAAATGGGAAAATGTCATGGCAGTTCTCAGAGGGGATGTACCGGTGAGCTCGTCAGCTGGATTTAAGTGAGCAAATTTGTGAGAAATAGCAGACAATTACAAGAAATGTAAGGTTGTGCTAATAGGTGATTTTAACTTTTCACATACTGTAAAAGAACTGAACGAGATAGAGTTTGTCATATTTGTTCAGAAAAGTTTCCTTAATCAATATATAGAGGTCCCAACTAGTGAAGGCATGACACTGGATCTCCTGTTAGGGAATGAGACAAGGCAGGTGACAGAAGTATGTGTAGGGGAACATTTTGGATCTAGTAATCATAATTCCATTCCTTTCAAGATAATTAAGAAGAAGGATAGGACTGGTCTTTGAGTTGAAATTCTGAACTGGAGAAAGGCTAATTTTGATGGCATCAGAGGGGATCTGGCAGGAGTGGATTAGTTTGGGCAAGGGATGCTTGGTAGCGGGAGGCCTTGAAAATGAAATATTGAGAAGACAGAGTTTGTTAGAATGAAAGGCAAGGCTAACAGGTTCAGGGAACTTTGACTTTCGAGGGATATTGAGGCCCTGGTTAAGAGAAAGCAGGAGACGCTTATCAGGTATCAAATGAGGCATTGAGGAGTATAAGAAATGCAAAAAAACTTATAAGAGAGAAATCAGGATGGTGAAAAGAGTAGAAGAAGTTGCTCTGGCAGACAAGGGGAAAGAGAATCCCAAGAGTTTCTACAGATATATTAAGTGCAAAAGCAAGGAACAAAATTAGTTATCTCAAAAATCAGTGTGGTTATCTATGCATAGGGTCAAAAAATTTGGGGGAGAATGTGATATTTTTGCATATGTATTTACTTCAAAGACAGACATAGGGCTTACTGAATTGAAGCAAAAGAGTAGTGAGCTTATGGGTTGTATCCGGATTACAGAAGAGGAGGTGCTTGCTGTTTTGAGGCACATTAGGGTGAATAAATTCCCAGGGCCTGACAAGGTGCTCCCTCAAACCTGGTGAAAAGCTACTGTAGAAATTGCAGGGGCCCTTGGCAGAGATATTTTAAAAATTCCTTAGCCACAGGTGAGATATCAGGATAACAAAAGTTGTTTCATTGTTTAAGAAAGGATTTAACAATAAGCTGGGAAATTATAGGCTGGTGAGCCTGATGTCAGTTAAGGGTAAACTCATGGTAGTTATTTTAAGGGACATATAAGTATTTAAACGATATTCTGTGCTGTTGTGCCTGATTAGGGATAGTCAATATGGCTTTGTGCATGCTAGGTCATGTCTTTCCAGATTATAGAGTTGGTTGAGGAGGTTATGAAGAAAGTTGATGAAGGAAAAGTGGTAGATGTTGTCTACATGGATTTTAGCAAGGCCTCCATGGGAGACTGGTCCAGAAGGTTAAGTCGCTTGGCATTCAGAATGAAGTAGTAAACTGTATTCAGCATTGGCTTAGTGGGAGAAGAGGGAGAGTGGTAGTAGTTGGTTGCCTCTCTGACTGGAGACCTGTGACCAATAATATGCCACAAGGATTCATGCTGGTTCTGTTTCTGTAAGTCAATTATATCAATAATCTGAATGATAATGTGGTAAACTGTACCGGCAGCTTTGCAGATAACACCAAGATTGGGGGCACAATGGACAGTGAGGAAGGCTATCCAAGCCTGCAGCATGACCTGGACCATGAGGAAAATGGGCTGAAAAACAGCAGATGGAATTTAATGCAGACAAGTGTGAGGTGTTGCACTTTGGGGTGACAAACCAAGGTAGAAGTTACGTAGCGAATGTTAGGTCATGGAGGTGTGCAGTAGAACAAAGGCATTTGGGAATACAGATGCATGGATCCTCAAAGGTGGTGTCACAGGTAGATAGGGTTGTAAAGAAAGCGTTTGGCGTATTGGCCTTCATAAACCAGAGCATTGTTGACAGGAGATGGGATGCTATGTTGATGATGTATGAGACGTTGTTAAGGCCATATTTAGAGTATTGTGTGCAGTTCTGATCACCTACCTACAGGAAAGATATTAATAAGCTTGAAGGAGTGCAGAGAAAATTTACAAAGATGCTACCAGAACTTGAGGACCTGAGTTGTAAAGGAAGACTAAATAGCACAGGATATTATTCCCTGGATAATAGGAGAATGAGGAGAGATCTTATAAATGCATGCAACATTATGAGGGGTATAGATAAACGAAATAGATGCAGGCATTCCCCCCTGAAGTCCGGTTAAACTGGAACTAGAGGTCACAGGTTTAGGGTGAGATGTGAAATATCTAAGGGGAACCTGAGGAGGAATTCCTTCACTCGAGGTGGTGTGAGTTTAGAATGGACTCTCGGTGGAAGTGGTGTATGCAGGCTCAATTGTAACATTTAAAAGAAGTTTAGATAGGTACGTGGATGAGAGGAATATGAAGGGCTATGGACCGAGTGAGTGTAGATGGGATTAGGGGGAGAAGCAGGTTAAGAACATAAGAACATAAGAAATAGGAGCAGGAGTAGGCTATCTGGCCCATCGAGCCTGCCTCGTCATTCAGTAAGACCATGGCTGATCTGTCCGTAAGCTCAGCTCCATCTTTTCCCCATGCCTTTTCCCCATAACCCTTAATGCCCTTACTATGTAAAAACCTATCTAACTATCTTAAATATATTTAGTGAGGAAGCCTCAACTGCTTCCCTGGGCAGAGAATTCCACAGATTCACCACTCTCTGGGAAGAACAGTTTCTCCTCATCTCTCCCCCTGAATCTTGAGGCATGGACCAGATGGGCCAAAGCACCTAAATTTCTGTGCTGTAGTACTCTATGAACACTAGGTATTTGAACTTGACTCACACATTGTGTTTCAGGAGGGCTTGCTGCCTTCTGCAGATAGATTTCTATGGTGCATCTTCTCTCCGAAGGTCTGTGGTAGAGCATTGGAAAACCACGGTGTCACTCTCTGCTGCCTAATCGCAGTCTAATTTTCCTCCATCACAATCAGTTGTTGAACTCCTAACAACATCTGCTCTAGCTGTAATCCCCTCTTTTAAGAGGAACAGGCTGACTTTTACGTTGTACAGACCAGCTTTGAATGGTGCCAGACACTCAATATTAGGTCCCCTGTTGAGGCTTGCAGCCAATAAATAGTATGGTTAGTGCTGGCTGCATGCAGCAGTTATACAGTCTACTTAAACAACTTCCAAACAGCAGCCTATGTAAATTTGCCTTGCTATGGGCATAGCAATCAACTGACATAGGTTAATCACAAATTGCAATGCCTGCCCTCACTGAGTTTCAAATCAAGGAGGTATTAAGTGTTTTGCCTTGTTTTTGCAAATGGTTCCAGAAGTAGAATGCAGGTGTACCAGAGGAAATAGATATAGTCATAATCATAGTCATACTTTATTGATCCCGGGGGAAATTGGTTTTCGTTACAGTTGCACCATAAATAATAAATAGTAATAAAACCATAAATAGTTAAATAGTAAAATGTAAATTATGCCAGCAAATTATGAAATAAGTCCAGGACCAGCCTATCGGCTCAGGGTGTCTGACCCTCCAAGGGAGGAGTTGTAAAGTTTGATGGCCACAGGCAGGAATGACTTCCTATGACGCTCTGTGCTGCATCTTGGAGGAATGAGTCTCTGGCTGAATGTACTCCTGTGCCCACCCAGTACATTATGTAGTGGATGGGAGACATTGACCAAGATGGCATGAAACTTAGACAGCATCCTCTTTTGAGACACCACCGTGAGAGAGTCCAGTTCCATCCCCACAACATCACTGGCCTTACGAATGAGTTTGTTGATTCTGTTGGTGTCTGCTACCCTCAGCCTGCTGCCCCAGCACACAACAGCAAACATGATAGCACTGGCCACCACAGACTCGTAGAACATCCTCAGCATCGTCCAGCAGATGTTAAAGGACCTCAGTCTCCTCAGGAAATAGAGACAGCTCTGACCCTTCTTGTAGACAGCCTCAGTGTTCTTAGACCAGTCCAGTTTATTGTCAATTTGTATCCCCAGGTATTTGTAATCCTCCACCATGTCCACACTGACCCCCTGGATGGAAACAGGGGTCACCGGTACCTTAGCTCTCCTCAGGCCTACCACCAGCTCCTTTGTCTTTTTCACATTAAGCTGCAGATAATTCTGCTCACACCATGTGACAAAGTTTCCTACCGTAGCCCTGTACTCAAACTCATCTCCCTTGCTGATGCATCCAACTATAGCAGAGTCATCCGAAAACTTCTGAAGATGACAATACTCTGTGCAGTAGTTGAAGTCCGAGGTGTAAATGGTGAAGAGAAAGGGAGACAAGACAGTCCCCTGTAGAGCCCCAGTGCTGCTGATCACTCTGTCGGACACACAGTGTTGCAAGCACACGTACTGTGGTCTGCCAGTCAGGTAATCAAGAATCCATGATACCAGGGAAGCATCCACCTGCATCGCTGTCAGCTTCTCCCCCAGCAGAGCAGGGCGGATGGTGTTGAACGCACTGGAGAAGTCAAAAAACATGACCCTCACAGTGCACGCTGACTTGTCCAGGTGGGCGTAGACACGGTTCAGCAGGTAGACGATGGCATCCTCAACTCCTAGTCAGGGCTGGTAGGTGAACTGGAGGGGATCTAAGTGTGGCCTGACCATAGGCCGGAGCAGCTCCAGAACAAGTCTCTCCAGGGTCTTCATGATGTGGGAGGTCTTTTGGGACAGAAATTTTGGGACAGTTGCTAGACTATAGTTCTCAAGTAAGTTCATTGAAAGCATGCTGTATCAGTCTCCTGGAATTGCTGATGAAGTCCTAATATTTTTAAAAAGTTAGAAAGGGGACTGCAGAGACTCTGACTACAATTTCCAACTTTCATTCAAGATTCATTTTGTGCTGACAAGAAGTTGTAAGCTTTGGAACTAAGAGACACCAGGGAAAAAGATTCCTTTACACAACTGTTGCTGGAGCATTCAATACCTTCTACAGTTTAATTCTATGAGGATTGAATGGCAGTGCATATTAATGCTCCTGAGACAGTGAAGCTGCCCACTTATTTTCATCTCCTTGACTATTGCAGGCACCAGCCAATCCCCTTTCTGGTCAATATATCTGGAAAAGAACAGCAGGAGATTGGAGTGAAAATCACATTAATCTGCAACCAGTGGCAGAAAGACTTCCAATAATCCAAGAAGAGGTTTCCAAAATAATTTGCTGCCCTATGTCGTGACCAAAGTCTGGCATCATGCCCTTCATTATATAGGCGATCTCTAAGCTAACTCCAATGCCAGATTTTGTAGGAATACTGTAGCCCAAGGATATTGGCTGTCAAACCCAAATGAGAATTATGTTATCTCTTTTCAGGCAATTCCAGTGCCTATCACTCAGGCAGGTCCACTTTTGCCTCCATTCCGGGGCATTTCTTTGGAGCCAATGTTGAATTTGATACAAATACTCCAGGCATGAGGCAGAGAAAATTCATTCGATTTTTTTTTGTGGAAAAACTTTGTATTAATTGAAAACGATATACAGTTATGTGTTCTTGAAAAGCATTTAGCTCAATGTGATTTTTCTTTAAATATAGGCAATGAACCTATTACAGACCCTGGATATTATGGTAAGTGGAAGGAAAAGGGTATTATAAGATATAAATTGGTGAATCTTTATGTAATCTTTCTACTTGACAAAATGTTGGCAATGCTCAATGCACAGAATTCAAAGTTACTTTGAATTTGACCACATTAGGAAAATAAATGAGTAAGTTCACCCAAAATTATCAGAGAATGATATCTGTGGAAATCTTTAAAGACTAAAGCAAAGTAAATTTATTTACATCTGACCATGGTCTGGCTGTTCTGGTGCTGACGGTGAACTCCTGTATAAACCATTTTCCTATTCCTCTACAGTAATCATTCTTGTTTGACAACCACTAAAAAATCTGATCAGAACCAGAAACAGCTGTAATATTCTTTGAAGGTGTTCCAGTAGGTGTGTGTAAGTGGTATGTTATATTATTCCAGGCAATATATTCAATACAATTATCATCAAGTTCTCAAGAATTGTTCAGAATTCTCTGGCCAGACTGAAAATCTATAGGATGAAATTCTAACTTCAGTGAGGAACATTGGAAATTTCTTACATGAGATGCACATTTATTGCGGTGGTGATGTCTATGTTCAATTTCTGAAATTTGTCTTTAAAAGTCAGTTTCAGAATGTAGCCAATATATGAATATTTAATGTAAGTCCTCTCCGTTCTCAAGAATGAGCATTTACCCTACTGAAACACCATTAGATCTAATCCTTTTTGTGTGGTGTCTTATACTGGTTTGGAAGATAATGAACTTGTTCATACACATTATGACTGCTGGTGATTGTGAGCATTGTAATAAACAACAGGAAATGGTAGTAAGCAATGCCTTTTGTGAGCTGTTGTGATCTGGGTATTATTAAAGTCCAATTCTTTATTAATGGAGATAATTGAATTGTATGAGTGATGTAAACTTTTTATGATAGATAAAGCAATAATTGCATAAAGGTTTGCTCCTGAAATTGAAATATTTTCTTTTTACTTTCCACTTAAGTAGTTCAATAACCAAGATGCATGATGTCCAATCTAATACTGAAATGCTGAACAATTTTGCTATTAGATTTTCTTCAAGCTTCCAGTTCTATTTATTTCTGTACTATGCCATTAACAGCATTGAAAGCAATTACAGGAACAGAATCTTATCGGGGTTAATTTTGAAGTTAGAAAAGTTTAAAAGAGAGTAGAACAGGAGTTGCTGATGAGTTTAAGGAAGGTGGGAGTGGTGCTTCTTGGAATACATGAACACCTGTGCGGGCTAGTTATGAAAAGCGGTTAGTTCCTACACCGCCCTTTAAAATCCATTGTCTACAGTGCAATATGTGCAGTTAATTTAGGAAATAATGATGTTTCTTTTAACGTTTTACACCTAAGATTGTTCTAAAAACAGCTTGCATGCAGTTATAAGCCAGATTGTGGATAGATCTGGTGGGTATAGCTTCCTGACAATACTCTGGGTAGTACTGTGGGGAGGGAAAGCTACATGCAAGTGATGAAAAGGGTCTATTAGGCTACAATGGACAAGAGAACACTGAATTTTTAAAGGTACCATTAGTGCACCATCAAAGAAGATTAACTTTGGATATTGATCCATATTCTAGAGGTTGCTGTAGCTTTATAATGGTTTTACATATATAGTTATAAGCCTCCTGTTTGTCATTGCTATTATAAGATATGAAATATTTTATATCTCTCACTTATAGATGAATATGACCAGATTATCTTTGGTGTGAACTCAGATAATTCAACTGCAATTGGTCCACCTAATGTTACAGAAAAGACAATGGAAGATGGAATTGCTGTAAGTATCGTTGGAAGAGTTTAGTTAATGACAGAACAGACTTAATCAAGCAGATGTGAAAAATAAGAAAGAGAAAAATATTTGTAGCATCTTTCAAAACCTCAAGGAATTTGACATGAAATAATTACTTTTGAACTGTAGTCTCTTAGAATCATAGCAAGCTTTAGTAACAGTCAGACTACATTTTCTTGTCGGTATTGGTGGTTGAGGGATATATATTTGCCAGGAGAGCAGTGAGAACTCATATGTGATCTACCATGGGATCTTTTGCATCCATTTCAGCAGACAGGCAAGGCCTCTATTTTTTCTTTTATCTGGAAGTATCTCTGAGTGCAGCACTAAGTTATCAGCTTAATGTAAATTTAACTCTCCAAGGTGGGACTTGAACCTTCAATCATCTGACTTCTATGTCTTATGGTCTTATAGGTGTGTAGGGTTGAGTGGAATCTGGGATCAGCCATGATGGAATAGCAGAGCTGACTCAATGGGCTGAATGGCCTTGTTCTGCTCCTATGTGTTATGATCTTATGGACTCAGAGTCAAGTGTCATTAGTGGATGACAAATGGGTATTTAATAACCGTTGAAACAACATCTCCAAATATATTACAGGCAGAGGAAGACCATTAGGGAAGATCTAGCTAAAAATCTGCAGTCTTTATGCAAGCAAAGAAAACCATTGGTAAAGTGACCATTTGCCATAGTGACTCACCACTGGTCAAGTATTAATTATTCAACAGATCATCACCTTCATGATTTAAAGATATTTTATGAAGTTGTGTTAATAACATGATAAGTAGAGTTCTGGGTTTTAGCATGTACATATGCAGTGGATTCTGGTTAATTGGAACACATTGGGATCAGTACACTTTGGCCCAATTAAGTGGCTGCCCCAATTAGCTGAAGCTTCACGGAAATAATTAGAGGTATAGAAAAGATAAAATGAGAGACAAATTATGTATTTAAATGAAATTTAGAACAAATTATAACACCACCAGTGGCACTACAGTATTATAAAACTGTATATTAGTTCCTAATCATTATTAATGGAGGAATTCATCCAGTGCTCACGATGATCAAAATCTGCACAGACACCTAGTGCAGATAATAGACTGCCTTCATAGAGCGTTATCGATGATTGCATACTCCAAATCTTCATTTTCATTGTAACATTCAAGATGATCATTAATACCTTCAAATTCTTCATAGTTCCTAACGTTGAAGTAATGAATTCGTTTCATTTTCACTCCTTGCTGTTTCTGCCATCTCCAAGCCTGAATGCTTGAAACTGCAATGAGTTAAACAGTTTTGAATTCTTACTGTTTATTTCTCATCAACTATCAGTGACAAAAATGACTGCTTTTTGAACACAAACACACACAACTGACCTATTTAAAAACTGTTCGCTCTGAGCACGCTGTAGTGTCTAACAGCTGCACAAGTGTGCTAGTTAGAATTTGTTCGGCAGCAGTCTCCCGCCCTAATTAAGCAGCATGTGTCCCAAATAAATGAAGGGAATCCTGGCAATTTTCTTCATTAGTTTTTGTTCTTCAGAGTTGTCCCAAGTAAGTGGCTGCCCTAATTAATTGGAATGCACTGTACTTAAAATTGAAAATGCATATGTTATTTAATTTCAATTTCCTCAGTGAACTGGGATTATTTTGTTAATATTCCCACTGGAAACATTTTGTAATAAGTAATTGAAATACTTTTATTGAGTACTATGATATCTTTGTGGGTTCTTGGCAATATCCAAAGCATGTTTTCTATCTGGACTGAGTAATAAATAGCCAAATTTGGAAGTTTGCCTTAAAAGTACATTAACAAAAACAACCTGCATCTGTATAACATTTCTAATGTAATTGGATTAGAGTCTCAAGGCTAATAGGAATTAGGAAGATTGCATCTTCTATGTACATGATTAGCAGAAGTAAATGCAAAGTTTGATATGAAGCAATAATTCATCTCCATATTTTCTCTTGGCAACATTGGTGAAAGTGTCAGCATGAGAACTGTCAGTAATACATCTGCTTAGTACAGAGCAGGAATCTAGGAGGTCACCCCAACGTTCCCATTTGAGAAGTTCTTGATTCTGATTGAGCTTTAGAGTTGTACAATATGGAAATAAGCCCTGTGGTCCATTGAGTCCATGCTAACCACCAACAACCCACGTACCAATCCTACATTAATCCTGCATTTTGTCCTCCATGCCTTCAACCTACCTATAATTTACGAACCTGCACATCTTTCAGATGTGGGAGGAAACCAGATCATCCATATGAATATCATGCATTCACAGGGAGAACATGCAGACTCCATTAAGATAGCACCTGAAGTCAGATGCTGTGAGGCAGAGGTTCTGCCAGCTGTTCCACTCTATCAAATCTGGCAATCAGATGTAATTATTGGGTGAATATGTGCTTTAAACTCATGAGGATAGTTGGAAAGACATGTTGCAATAGAATTCTGTGAATTTGCAATGGGATTATAGGTAGACAGTGATTAGATTAGGTTAGATTAGATTCAACTTTATTATCATTGTGCCGGGTACAGATACAAAGCCAATGAAATGCAGTTAGCATCTAACCAGAAATGCAAAGAATGGTGTTATTTACAAAATAACTGCGAATAAAAAGTAAGTTCTACAGCATACAAATATATAAGTACTGAGACAGTCCAATATGGGTGCAATACTGCTTAGCACTGTGATGTGAGGTTCAGCAGGGTCGCAGCCTCAGGGAAGAAGCTCTTCCTGAGCCTGCTGGTGCGGGAGCCGAGGCTCCTGTAACGCCTACCGGATGGGAGGAGAATAAAAAGTCCATGGTTAGGGTGAGATGCATCCCTGATGATGCTTTTCGCCCTGCCTAGGCAGCGTTTATGGTAGATGTTCTCAATGGTGGGCAATTGGGTGTCGATAATCTGCTGGGCAGTTTTCACCACACACTGGAGTGTTTGCGATCCGATACGGGACAATTGCCATACCACACTGAGATGCAGTTGGTGAGTATGCTCTCAGTGGTACAGCAGTAAAAGTCCGTCAGTATCCTGGGACAGGAGTGAGCTTTCTTGATGCTCCGCAGGAAATAAAGGCGCTATTGCACCTTTTTGATCAGGATGGAGGAGTTCAGGGACTAGGTGAGATCATCAGAAAAGTGGACACCAAGGAATTTGAAGCTTGATACACGCTCCAGTACAGCTCCACTGATGTAGATGAGGACATGAGTGTGGCTCCTAGCACGCCTGAAGTCCACAATAATCTCCTTGGTCTTCTGGGTGTTAACGGCCAGGTTGTTATTGGCACACCACGCAGCCAGGTGCTGGACAAAAGACTAGCAAATGGTGTTTAATATGGGAAAGAGTGAGCTCTTATATTTCAATAAGAGAAACAAATGGCAGGTAATTGTCCAACTGGAGATAGGTGCAAGTGAGTAAAGAATGATCTAGGTGTTCTAGTCTATGAATCACAAAAGGCTAGTAGGCAAGTCCAACAAGTTAAAACACAATGGCTTTCAATGTAAAGGGGTTGGAGTTTATAAAAAGGTTTTTGCATTCGGACGAGGAGATGGTGAGTCCACACCAGAATACTGTTTATGGTATTGGTCCCCTTAAAAAAAATTAAATACAAAGATTAGAGGCAATGTAGTGATGAGACTCACCAAGCTGATTCCTTCGATGAGAGTGTTGTCCTAGAAGAGAAGCCCATATTCCTTGTAGTTTACAAGAATGAGCAGTGAGCTTATTCATACATATAAGATCTTAAGGGTGCTTGGCAAGGTAATGTTGGGATTTTTGTTTACTTGTGACAGAATCTTGAACAAAGGGACATAACTACAAGATAAGGGGGCAGTCATTTAAAACTGGGGAGGTAGAACTTTCTTGTCCTAGAGGATTTCTTCTCCTTGAAATTTTCTGGAATTTTCTATCTTAGTTGTATGGAAGTTAGATTATTAGAAGTTCTTAAAGTGGAGGTGGATAAATAATTAAAAGATTGGGGAATAGTGGGGTATAGAGAAATGGCATGCAAGAAGAGTTGATCAGCCATGATTATACTTAGTGGTATGGCAGGCTCGAAGGAACTGATGACATCCTCCTGCTCCTATTTTCTTGTGCTCTGATGGATTTCCTCCTTCATATACTGGGAGGATAAAATTGTATCGTCAACTAGCCTTTGCATCTTTAGTACATACTCCAATCAATCAGAAGCAGATCAGCACTTAATTTGTCACTTGATACCAAGAAGTGTAGAATCCTAGTAAAAGATAGTAAACTTAAAAGATTGAAGCAAAGACCTTACAATAGTTACTTTGTCATCTGCCTCCCAGTTATCACTTACTAAGACACAAAGAAAGTGCAAGGTTATAACGAGGTAGATTCCACGCACTTCCATCTTACGGTGTCCTTGAAGCCTCGTGATAACATGTTTTCAGACTTTTGTATCTTCTGCCTGAGAGGAAGAGGAAGAAGAGGGAATGAATTCATTTCAATGGAGAGCACTGAATACTACTGAGATCTGCAATCTATACTTGCATCTTGCTTCCATTTAATATTTACCATATGTTGTAAAGAAGTTTAGTTCATTACAATTTATTTTGGTTGCAAAGATTTAAATCATTATGTAGTTGCAAAGACTTAAAATGATTAAAAGCTGGTAGTGGGAATAATATTTAAGATTAGGATAATTTTTAAAAAATGGCCTAAGTAAAAGTTTAATGCTTGGAATAGCATAGATAAACAACAATTAATAGTTTTTTTTTATTTTTCCAGTTTAATTACAGCTGCCCAATGTTACCAGCTAGGCTGATGAACCTAATTGTCAGAGCTCAGTTTTACTGAACAGGAAAAGTACTAGTAAGTAAAACAGGTAGAAAATTTGTTGGGTTATCCATGTGCAGTGAGGGATCTCGGAGGTGGTTGAAATAAAAGAGGTAGATGAAAATGGACATGATAATTTAAAGAGGGAAAATTAATAACAAGATGAAAGGGGGGTAGTTATAATCAAGCTGCAGCCCATAAGTGAAAAATAAATTATTTTTAATTATAACTGATTTAATTCTTTTTAATTTTTTAGACAAGTTGGTTTTAGTTGTTTGCTGTTCTGGAGAGTGGAACACTGGGATAACATAGAAACATTAGGAACAGGGAATTGCACGTGGAACCTCTGTTATTTACTGTTATAGGCTTGACAGACATATGACTTCCATCTGTGAAACTAATTTTTATGATAACATTTTCTGTGATTAACCATTCAATTAAATATTAGCTGATTTGCAACACAACTTTATTGGCTGCCTTTGATCATATTCCTTGATGATATCTATCTTAATCTTGAAATGGTCCCAGCATTCACAGGCTTTTGAAGGACTAGGAGTCCTTTCAATATTAAAACATCATAGAAGCTGTATTAAAAATAAGGTTATTATCTAGGAATTCTGGCCACTGAATTAAATCTGACTCAATAAATGGGATCAGGTGGGAATGATATTATGTTGGATCCAGATAACAGACTATATCATTTTATTGTTGAATCAACAACTTGACTGGCCTTAGCAGGAAGCAGAACGATTTATATTATTAATGTCACAATGGAAGTAACATGGGTAAGTGCCATAAGGAGTGTGAGTGGTGGGGTTGGAGGAGTGGACTCAGGAGTCATGAAGGATATGGTCTTCCTGAAACTGAGGGGAGGGGACGATATGTCTACTGGTGGATCCTTGTTGGAGACGTGGTAAAAGCAAAGGAAGTGGATAGCTCTCAGGTCAATCTGATATGGGATTGAAGCATAGAGCGATCGAATGCCCATTGTAAAGATATGATTGTTGGGATCAGAGAATTAGGAATTATTAAAGTGATCAAAGGTATCATGGAAGTGAGTGAGAAAGGATTCCAGTGGTGCAGAAGGAGTTAAGATTGGAAGAAATGAATTTGGTGGAGCAAAAGCAAGCCAAAATAACATGCCTGCCTGGATAGTTTTACTTAAAATTAACACCTTTTTCCCTCTTTCCCAGTCTGATGAAGACTGAAATGTCAGCCTTGTTCCTCTTTCCAAAAGTGCTGCCTGACTAGTATTTTCTGTTGTTTTATTTCTGTTTGATTTCTAGCATCTGCGGTTTTGCTTGTTCCTTTCTCTCTAAGTACTCACAAAATGGAAAAAAAGGTTTCCTTTTTGATCAGCCATGATTATACTTAGTGGTATGGCAGGCTCGAAGGAACTGGTGACATCCTCCTGCTCCTATTTTCTTGTGCTCTCATGGATTTCCTCCTTCATATACTGGGAGGATAAAATTGTATCGTCAACTAGCCTTTGCATCTTTAGTACATACTCCAAACAATCAGAAGCAGATCAGCACTTAATTTGTCACTTGATACCAAGAAATGTAGAATCATTCAATTACAATATTTTGATAATAAATAAAACTGCTTTGGAATTGGTTTGATTGAAACAAAAATCTTCACTATTTATGGTATTGGTTCTGCCAGCTCTGCCCAAGCAGAGATAAAGCTAAAGCTGGACTAGTCCGTCTTTAATATTCTGGTTAGGTTTGATGGCATTCCTATGACAAAGTACCTGAAGTCTTCAGTTTTAAATCTGGGCTGAGCAAGACTAACTGTGGTTTTCCAACCAGGCCAACCTGAGATAGAAAGTAATCAGCTTTAGAGGAGTATTAAACATTTTCTTTCCTCTGTGAATGCTACTTTTCACTCCCTTCATCTCAGCTTAATTCCAAAGAGAACAGATATAATCCAGGAAAACATTACAGCAGAATTGACTGTTTACATTCTTTCTCCCAAGATAGTATAATTTCAGAATATTGTATGAAATATTTTAAACAAAAAACATTTTGTGTCTCCTAATATCAAAGGGTTTTATTTGCTTTAGGTATATGTTGTTGTTGGGATTGCCGCACTGGCATGCACTGGACTGATACTAATGTTAATTATTCTGAAGTTTGGAAAACATTCCAAGTTTGGAATGAAAGGTAAGAAAGTTACAATTTTTTTTCTCCATTCTTCTGAATAAAGCTTTATTCTAACCAGGTGGGTAGAGGGTGGCTGATGGCATTACTTTATCCTGCACTTAATTGATAAAATGGTTAAAATCTGAAAAAAAAATAAGCTGCAAAAATACTGAGTGCTGATTCTCATTGGTGTTTTGAATTTCATGAAATATTAGCTGTGGGCTGAATAGTCTACTTTGATGTCATAAGAAAATATGAGATGTAACCATGGGTGACTTTGCCTGTGTCATTTAATTTAAAGGCAGTGAGTAGAATGGTATGTAATATTTCAAGTGGAGTTTTAGTCAGATATCATAACCCTTTCTCTCCAATTCTAAATTAAGAAATTAAGTTGGGGGCACACACCTGTCAATTTAAAATGACGACTGAATTCAGTTGGACTTTGTAGCATTATCAGATTAATCTAGGATTGTTGTGAGGAACGTTGGCTTATTAAAGTAACAGAATCAATATATTTTCTATTCCGTGTCAGGTAGCACAGACTGTTTTCCTCTGCTCCTGCTCCTAGGACTGTACTTGCCATTTTAATTGTTTTTTTCCCCCACAATATATCAAATCATACTCTTCATTTGTCTTCACAAGTTGCACCATGACATTGCCACAGCCAACTTCTCTTCACAAATTTCAACAATCTCAATCCTGGTGTCTGGATATTCCTTCTTCGAATCTTCGCTCCTTCTGCTCGATTTTTCTTTCTTTTTATTATTACTTTGAAGGAGAACTGCTTTGCAAGAGGAGTATATTCAGTCTAAAATACCCCAGGAGGAAACATGATGTGAGCATTAATTAATATTAGGTAAGCTAGCTTTGTTTCTGAAGACGCCTCACCAGGCTTCCTAGCACCCAACAGCTAGTTCAATTGAGGTACCTTTGAGAGATTCCTCACTCTTCCTAAGGATTTGGCATTCATTCCCATCCTGGATGCCATCCTGAGCAAACAGATGTGTAAACCCAAACATAACCATGACTCACAGGTGAGATGGGATTATAATGAAAGCAATTAGCTCTCACTAAACCTGGTGACTTTTAAATTGTGCATTTAGAGTCAGCTAATTTCCATCTGATTGCTACTTGGGAGATAAGCAATGTGCAAAAGTAGCCAATAATTTAACCGCAACTGTGTGGTGTAGAAATGTAAATTTTCTTTGGTTATTTGTACCCAGTATTCTTTGCCAATGTGATTAAATTGATGTATGACTTGATTTCTGATACAGGTGATTTCTGACACTGTGCAACAGTCTTAGGCACATATATAGTTATGGTGCATATGACCTTTGCACAGTACTGTGGTAATTAATGTATTGCACTGTACTGCTGCTGCACAAGAAAACAAATTTCATGACACACGAGTGATGATAAACATGATTCTGATTCTGATATGGGTCCCTATTGTGGACTGAGAGTGTGAAGGGGGCAGGGAAAGAAGAGTCACAGTTGGGAAAAGGGAAAAGGAGAGGGGAGGGAGCAGGAAGCATCTAGAGACATTCTATAATGATCAGTATACCAAGTGTTTGGAATCTAATGATCTTGCCTGGTGCCTGAGGGCTGTGTGAGTCTGCACCTGCACCACCCTCCCTCCCCCGGCCCTGGCTCTCCTTCTCTTCCACCTGTCCCACATTCCTCCTGCAGTGCTCCATCGTCACTATTCCCAGCATCCTTTGCTTCCACCAGATTTACAAACTCGCTCTCCGGTCCACGTCAACAAATACAGTACTGTGCAAAAGTCTTAGGCACCCTAGCTATGTATATGTGTCCAAGACTTTCTGCAGTTCTGTAGGTCACACGTAGCAATGATTTTGGTAAGTCATACAACACTGCGACTCTCCAAGTTTTAGAATGCTCCAGAGTGGGCATTTGAACTTGGCTCATGCACTTTTTCTTCTCATTCTATAGGCTTAAGTTGGTTGGAATGAGTGCTGATGAAAATGTAGATAAAACTGATTTCATGACAAGTAAATGACAACATAATTAACATACCTCTCAAGCTTACCTCATCTGGGCCATAAATTATGACAGAGAGATCATCATCTTGAATGAAGTCATAATGCCCAATAACGTATACTCCTGGATTGGGGAAGGGTTATCCCCTTTTCATGTTGCTTCCTTCTGCCATGGACATTTCTTTGTGGGTGCACAAGTCGCTTGCAAGTCTTTATCTTAAGAAGTTTAAGATCATAACAAAAGGGTTGGTGTAAATTATTCTATATGGAGGGTAGTCAAGATCTCATAACTAGCAATGTTATAATGAAATGATCTTTCATAACTAGCAATGTTACAATGAGATGATCTTTTATTATGCTATAAAACTGTGTGATTTTGTACTTGTGTTAGTGAAGGTTCTTGGAAAGACAGCAAATGACAATTTTCCATCCAATTTTTACCTCTTCCTCAAGCACCTGAATTAAATTCTGCTTCCTCCAATTGTGGTGCCAATCATCAACTCATCTTCCAATCACTTAGCTTTATACAAGATTCTATCAGCTGCTTAATGCTATTTTTGCATGGCTTCAATTGAGTAACACTTTCTGTGGTAATGGCAGTTCCACTAATACATTAAAGATACTGACTGCATCAGATTTTATTAAATAATGATCTAAGATTGCAGCTCCGTCAACACTGCTGATTTAATCACTACTTTATTGGCAGCGCTATTGAGCATAACCCAAAAAGGAAGGGAGAGACAGTTCTTTTTCTCTTCCTAATATTTTTTGAATCTTCAAAATAACCATGAAAAGTTGATATATTGTGAAAAAATAGAAAGATATTGAGCTAGTCAGTGAGAAATAATGGACTAAAGTACAAATAAATAAGTATGGTTATCAATACAGTTACCTAATTATCAAATCTAACAGTGGCAATGTAATTACCCAATGATTATAAATTATGTTACAAAAGTTCAAGGGCCCTTTGGTTTATTCATTAGAAAAACCTCGATGCTTTGTGAGTGCTGGGTGTTTTATCATTTCAATCCCCATCAGTACAAAACAAGATCGTTCCATCTTTTAAAATGCATTTCTGTGCAGCCTGTGTAAAATATACCATAGGTCGGACTATGTTACTGCTATAAAGAGTAAGATCTATAAAAGTTCATTTGATCTAGCTGGAAACTGTAGAGCTCTAAAAGATGAACGAAAATGCAGATAATCTTGTAGTTTCTTTGGACCACTTTTAAGGCTCTTTTTTTTTCAACTGTTGGCTATTGACAGTGCTAAATATAGGCTTGTAATATGAGATTATTATGTTGCATGGAACTCTATTTTTAAATGACCACCCAGACATAGCAATTGCTTCAGAAGTAAACCACAATCTTATTACACTGAAACTCTTTTTTTTCCATCGTAGCTATATAAAGAAGTCTCAGTGTATTGATTTCAGCAGAAAGCATGTTGCCTTCACCGTGAATGTACAGATGAACTCTTAATAATTTGAAGCAAAAGGACTTGACTTATTGTGTTAGGAATGGGTCAAAAATAAACAATTCAGCAAATAATAACTATTTAATGCTCTTGGAAAAGATAAGCCATCAAATAGCTATTTGAGTGAATGGTTCATGCACTGAAAATGTGAAGGCAATGGCTACCTTCACCATGGTCACTGCATAGCTGACAGCTAGAGGATTGCTGTGGTAATTTGCTGAAATATAGTGCATATAGGTAAGATTATTGCCATGATAGAATCTAGAATGATGCAGTCCAGAAGACCATTCAGCCTGCATTCCAGTCCTGGCCTTTAATGGAGAGTTACCCCTAAGGGCAGTCAATTAAAAAAAATGTCCAAGGACGTTTACTTAATTATTTATGTTTGCTTTCATGATGCTTCTTAAGCTCATCAATGTGAATGGGTTTCTGTGCTGGGAAATGCATTTCGGACACTAACATCAGCATGATGCACTTGGGCTTGGCTACTTTGTTACTCAGTTACGCTATTTTCCGTTTCCTCGAATAATTAGGTAGTGGCTTTATGCATCGAACTAACTTCCTAGTTCACTAATGGTCCAAATACAACAGTGTCCCATCTTTTGTGCGAGTTGCCACAAAATGTATTTGTATTAACTTTGTCCCTTATACTGTATATATTCACTTCTCCCTTACATTATTTTAAAATATGGCTTGAAACAGGAACTAGTTTGGAGAGTTAACTTTTCTTAAGAGGTAAGAAAAATGCTTCTGTTAAACAAAATCATATGAGTGAATGCAGACCTGAGGAAAAGAGAGAGAAGCAATATTTGGCATTTTCACTAAACTATGCTTTTGGTTCTTATTGGAAGATAAGACCTGTGAGTGCAGTTGCTGAATGTGTAGTGTCGTGATAAAGGCTGCAAGTGCCTTCATTAATAATTCAGCATCACTGGTTTCAGTTTTCTCTCTGTCAAGAGGAGTGCCAGATAATCAATAAATCAGCTTCAAGGTCAGAAATGTCTTTGCTTATGTATGTCTGTCCACTTGCATCACGGTAGCAATACAGCATCTTTAGGCTATGCATTTCTTCATTAATTAGTCATAGCAGCTGGAAGAAATTGTACTTATGCACTTTTTTGAGTAACTACCATGTATCACACAGAGATATACAGCTTTTAAGTTAGCTGTTACATCTTTTAGTAATATTTCAATATAATAAATAGAGGCAGGGTCTCCTCATATTCAAGTTGTCTTTGAGCTATACAATAGAATATAAAAAATACTGCTGCAGTTCCAGTTGTTAGGCTCTTCCTATGTGTTCTTTCAGATGGCTCAAGAGATAAAATCACCTTTCGACAATCAAAATCTAATCTTTGGTTCGGGAACATCATATATTCCCACCACCTCGATACCTTGAATTCAGTCTGATCGATGTGGCCCAGTAGTTCTGCCGAATGATCGGGGCACATTGTTCACGTCGTGTGTGGACCCATGGCAGCAAGGCCATGTACCACTCTGTTCAGTGCTCTCTTTCGCAACCACTGGGCAATTATACGATGCCAGAAGAAAATCTGGATCCATATTAATCTTTAAAAGAAATCAGGCACAAAGCAGAGTGTGACTAACAGTACTGCCTGTTTAATTTTATTTATTGTTACTGATTGTTTTGCTTAAATTATGATTAATACCAATGTCATATTTGGGACCATGTGCTTAAACAATTTTTTTGTGATTGACATTGTGAGAGCTGAGACAAGAAATAGTCATTAATCTAATTGGATTTTAGCATTAAGTATGCATATTAATTGTGCTCAAGAGGTTTTCCCAGCTTTACTCCCAAAAGGATGTACAGTACACTCTATGTCCATATACAGTAAATGTTCACCAAACTCTCTGTCCAGGCACCCTGCCTGCAGAGGAGGCAGGATTTAATGGTTGGGTGTCACTGGCATACTGTGCCACCAGACAGTTGTGCACCTGAACAGGACACAGATAGGCACCATAGACGCCACCCGCTGGAGTTCGAGCAGCTCAGTTCGATCTCGTGGGTTTGCATGTGAAATCCAGAACGGTCCTGCAGCTTTTCCAGAACTCGCAAAGAAAGATTAAAGCCGCTGCTTCTGGTCCCCTCTCTTCTTTCTGAACAGAGCATCACAGCGGCTGGGGCGGCCAAAGATGGTGTCCCACTCATTTAGTGATTAAAGTGCGGTGACCATGCATATTATTCATTCATTATGAACAGTTATTAAGGTGGGTCAGAATAAAATGGAGAATGCTGGAAATTCTCAGCAGGTCAGCCATCAGCTGTGGAGAGAGTAACAAACAATATTTCAGGTTGAAATAGGTCACTCTGATTGCAGCATTATGGCGGCAGCTCGCCTCTTTCTGGGGATGGAGATGCCTGTTCTATCTGTTTAACACAGGTTTAAGTACTACTCAAGTTTACTTCCATGTATTAAATTAATAGAACTGTGGTATTAAGTCAGGTGTTAAAGTATTCCATCATAATGGCAGTGCACACTACTTCCTGTGAGTGGCAACACCAGGTCCCAGTTTAGAAGCCTGGCCATCTCTTAAAATAGCCAATGATTTGACTAAAGGAGCACCCTGAGATTGTTAGTGCACCATTGATAGAGGAGAATCCATCAAGAAGCACAGAGCTAAACCTTGGTCTTACAAACAGCCACATTGCAACTGCAGCACATCAGAAAAAATTAACAGACATTCAAGCCCCTGTAACAGTTGACTAATAATGATCAAAACCTGAAATCATATTTGAGAGCTAACTGATTGTGCTAGCCACTTCTCTTCACAAGATCGGCTGTGTGTCAGCAATACCGTTTAAGAGCTAGAGTATTTGTTTCAGTCATATGTTACATTTCTGGGCCAGATGAATGATTTTCATGCATCGCCCAGCTTCATTTGGCACTGCACGAATTCCAACGTTACAAGATTTTGCCCTTCAGTTTATCCTAGGGTGTGAGGACATGGTCCATGCTGAGATTGAGAGGCGAATGAGATGTTAAACCAATGTTCAAATAATACTACGGTATTGTTTATAGGAATGCATGGGAGCCATTTGGAATTTTGATTGACATCTTTACCTTAACCAGTATCAAAGTTGATAGTTATTTAGATCTTGTTGTTTGTGGAGTGTTGTTGGCACAGATTGACCGACACATCTGTCCACATAACAGTCCATACGTTTTAAAATAACACATTGCACACAAATTATTTTGTTATACTTTTAATTTACAAGATTTTAAATCCAGGTAATAATAGTAATCAGTAATGATATCTTAATAAAGAGTAGACGATATCCATGACTGTACAACATATAAACAGGGCAATAGGGTCAAGCAATCACATCTCTTGTGATTGATGGCAGGAGGGAAGTCTGTCTAATTAAAGCGCTACAAATAACAATTTATCCACTAGGTGGAGCATTAATTAGATGGACTTTCTGTTTCATGTATGTAGTTTAATAGCTTGCAGATTACATTTAATATTTTTGATTCAGTGTTCTTTATTTGATTTTGCACTGATGTAAAGATAAGTTCTTGTTTTCTGCGGACTGGGACAGTGCAGTGGTTACTGCGGCTGCCTCAGAGTTCCAATGAGTGGGTTTGACCTTGACCTTCAGTGCTGACTGTTTGGAGTTAGCATGTTCTCTTTAAGATCGTGTAGGTTTCCCTCCACATTCCAAAGATATTTCCAAAGATATGCTCACTAATGAGTTACTGTAAATTGTAGGTGAGTGGCAGGAGAATGAGGGAGATGAGTTGATTGGGATTCCAAAAAGTAAATAGTAGAATCAGGGTAGACTGGTGTTGACGATCTCTGTGAGATGAATTTCTGTGTCCTATAAACTTATGACTTTATAAGATTTTATTTGCTCTAGGGTAGTTTTACTGATAGTGAAGGACTGTATTAGTAGACTGTATTAGCAGTTTTGTTCCTGTTAACTTCATCAGAATAACGGCTAACTACTCAAAGATATATGAGTGAAAAAATCTTAGCTGGAGCATGTACAATATATTTTCATTATAGAAAATGTGATTCATGGACTTAAGCTCAGAAACATTCTGTATTTCAAAACACATTCGAGTTCCATTTCACTTAAGTTTCTGATTGCCGTATCACTTCAAATCAGCTGTGAAACTGTATCACTCATTGACCTCATTGAAATGAGCAGTGATGGTTTTGAGTTTATTTGGCCAAGGGGGAGAGATGTATGAAAACAGATAAAGCTAGCCTATTCCCCATACCTGTGGAGCCCCACCTTATTCTGGTTCAGAAAGTCTTTCTCTTAAGCAGACCCTTGGAATCAATGGTGACTGAGTACTACTCCAGTTCTGTGGGATCCTGGGTAATTGTGAAACTGTAATTGCAATGTGAGACTCACTGACTCTACTTCAGAAGAGGTTGCAGGTGCTTGATGTGGTAGGCAAGTGGGTAGCTTGGAAGGTGGTGCCCTCCTCCATGGAATCCTCAGTGTCATGTTGAATCAGTGCCTTATCCAATTTGAGTGGCTAGGTATCAGTAGGAAGGTTGCACGTTTTTAAAACATTTGAGAACATTCTGAAGCTATCCGGTAAACTCTCTCCATATCAGAGCTTTGAACAGAACATCTGTTTATCAGCATTGGTATTGGATGTGGAAGCAATATGACTTGCCCAATGGAGCTAGCTGAGTACAATTAAGGCTTTGATGTTGGGGGTAAGAGAGGATACTGACATTGATTAACCGATAGTTCAAAAGATCAAAGCAAATTTATTATCAAAGTACATATATGTCCCCATATACAACCCTGAGATTAATTATCTTCCGGGCATACTCAATAAATCCACAATAGAATATCAACCATAGCAGAGTCAATGAAACACTGCACTAACTTGGGCATTCAACTAATGTGCAAAAGACAGCTAACTGCAAATACAAAAAGAAATAAGTAATAATTATCAATAGATAAGCAATAAATATCAAGAACATAAAATGAAGAGTCCTTGAAAGTGATATTAAATTTAGAAGATGGTATAACTTTAGTGTTTTTTGACTGTAGATCGTTCAAGTTTCAGAAGCATATTGATTGTCAGGGATTGTTGTGCCAGGTTTCACATCTTGATTGTCAAACAGTATTCTTCAGATGACCAAGGGTGTGCTGGTGCACTGAACATAATGGAACTTATCATAACCGTTTGCCTTCACTGAAAGGTGGCTCTTGAGATAGAGGGAGAGATCCATCAGTGCAGGGTCTTGTGAAATAATTATTGTTGAAGCACAGTGTTAAGAGAGAACCATTGTTTTACAGAAGATGGGTGTAAAGTTATTGATGACTTAGGACCTAGTCTCAGAATATTTATACATGTTTAATGACTGAAATTGGATAACCATGATCCTGGATCAAGGCACCATATATCAAAGAGGTTCCAATTATCTGTTACATTAGCTCCAATTCAACATGAGCCATGTTAGAGGAGAGGTAATTAATGTGATACAGCCTCCATTGACACCAGAGATAATTCTGGTTGGAACTGTTATGGATCCTCTGGTTAAGGTTATAGTTTGTATGTAATCATGAGACGGGGATGAATTTCAGTTGACAGCCAAATTTGGGGAGGATGTTTCCCCTAAGCAGCCAGTTCTCCAACATCTTCACAAAGTTGTAATTGTTAGTTGCTCCTCTACTTTCTGAGGAAGCTAGAGAGAGCTGGACCATGCGCATCTCTACTCACGTCATTCTATAGATGCACAGTAGAGAACATCCGAACAAGCTACATCACTGCATTGTTTGGACACTCCACTGCAGTGGACAGGAAGCTCTTCAACAGGTAGCTAAAACTGCCCATCGCATCACTGGAACCAGCCTATTACTATCAAGGACATACAGAAAGGTGCCAGAAAAGGGCCAGTACCATCATGAAGGATCCCACCCACCCTGCTCGTGGACTGTTTGTCACTCCCATCAGGGAGGAGGTTAAATAGCATCCATGTCAGGACCACTAGACTGAAAACAGTTGCTTTCCCCAAGCAGTAAGGCTGATTGACACTTCCACCCACTAATTCCACCCCTTCACAACTCCAGCCACTGCTACTTTATCATTTCCTGTTAGTCACTTATGTACAAACACTCCTGTGCCTAGCATCACTTTATGGACATACAATCACTCTGATAATACATAAAAACACAATAAATAGAAATACATAAGATAGCTGATATATTTATTTATTTTTAAAAATATATTATAATTGTGTTGCTTTTGGGCTGTGTCGGATCTGGAGTAACAATTGTTTCATTCTCCTTTACACCTGTGTACTTGAAATGATGTTAAGCACTGTGGTATCTTGATATCAACAACATTGGACTAACATACAGTAGTTGTTCCTGTCTCATTATTTCCATTAATTTTTTTTTATAAATGGAGAGGGTTTGGAGACGGTTGTGATCGACAGTAGACAATGCAATCTAGGACAATCTTGCACTGTATCATAGTAAGGTGATATAGTATTCTGTATTAAGGGTTGGGATCACTGAGTAATCATAAAGAGTTCCATTGAAATTTGGGAAAAGAGTAAATTGGAGCAGGAGACAATCCGTGATGTCCGTATATTGAGGACATTCAGAGAAGGCGTTTAAGAAGACTATATTTGCAGTTTTGAATGCATAACAAAGAAAAGCTCGAAAAAGAAATAACCAGTATTGATAAGTAATCAAAATAATGCAAAACAAATAAGACCACAGAAGAGAAAATAATCTATTTATTGCTGACACTGGGTAGCCAGGTAACACAATTTAGGAAGCTGGATCCTAAGATTCACTGCCCTGGGAGTGCCAGGATATTTCAATTAACAAAGACTGCATCTGTTTTCTTAGAGAACTTTTTTATGCCTAGATATTATTATATCCCATTAATCAGTTTAAAAGCACCATTAACCTGAAGTGATCAGTAAGCTGAAAAAGCTTGTCCCATTTTGGGTCATTTAAGTCCACAGCTTAGAAATTCTAAGCAACACACGCAAAATGCTGGAGGAACTCAGCAGGCCAGGCAACATATATGGGAAAAGAGTAAACAGTTGATGTATTGGGCTGTGGCCCTTCATCAGAACTGGAGAGGAAGGGGAGGAGTCAGAATAAGAAGGTGGGGGGGGAGGGGAGGAAGAAGTACAAGGCGGCAGGTGATAGGTGAAACCAGGAGAGGGGGAGGGGATGAAGTAAAGAGCTGGGAATGTTGATTGGTTAGAAGGATAAAGAGTTGAAGAAGGGGGAATCTGATAGGAGGGAATAGAAGAAGGGGTAGGGTTCCCAAGAAGGATACACGGCTGTGGTAGTGGGTCTGGGAGAGCACATAGTTGAAGAGTTGGAGGGCAGCAGAGATCACAGAGGGGGAGCAATGAGAGAGGTTTTCACTAACTCTGGTCAAAGGGAAGATTGAAACTTCTTCAGTCCCTCGAAGAAACTTTGCAGTGGTAGAAATATCACAAACACAGATGCAACGTACAACGTCCAGAGCAATGTACACAAAATCCTAGAGGAACTCAGCAGGCCAGGCAGCAGCTCTCTGCTGCCCTTCGACTTGTCAACCATGTGCTCACCCAGACCCGCTACCACAACCTCATATCTTTCCTGGGAACTCTCTGGTGCTCCTCCCCATTCACTTTCTCCCATGGCCTTTTGTTCTCCCCTTTCAGATTCTCCCTTCTCCAGCCCTTTGTCTCTTTCACCAATCAAATTCCCACTTCACCCCCTTTGCCTTCCCCTTTCCTGGTTTCCCCTATTGCCTGCCACCTTGTATTTCTTCTCTCCTCCCCCCCCCCCCACCATCTTACTCCGACTTCTCCCCTTCCTTTCCAGTCCTGATGAAGAGTCTTGGCCCAAAATGTTGACTGTTTACTCTTTTCCATAGATGCTGCCTGACCTGCTGAGTTCTTCCAGCATTCTGTTTGTGTGTTGCTTTGGATTTATAGCATCTGCAGATTTTCTCTTGCTTAGACGTCCTACCGTGTAGTACAACATTTATGTTCTCTACAGAATAGAATTGTTTTGGGATCAAATCTCAGGAAAAGGTTATGTGTATGCTCTGTCCTGTGTGAAACTCAGTAAATTATTTCTCGGCCTTAAGTGCATCTGAACTGATCACTTGGCTGCAAAATTTACCCATTAGTGCTTGATGGTGTCAGCCAGTTGTGGAGAACGCACTTCTTAATGGATATGAGATCTGCTTCAGTAAAACCCTGTGCAGGCGTTGGAGTTGTGGATTTTCGCACTATCTGCGGCTAGGTCACCTGCAAACCCGTAGGCTACTTGCCTACCCTCGCTCTGCAGCTCCACTTTGTAACCCTTCCGACCTGTTTGGGCGTCCCCCTGTCATGGGGTCAATATTCCAACACCCCCTGCCAGTGGCCGACTGCAACCCCAGAAACTCGCTGCTGCGACCCAACATTCCGAATCCCGCCCTGCGTCCCCAGCACACCCCCTTCCCACCTCCCCAGCTGAGGCTTCCATGCATCCACTGTGTTAGGCCTCCTTCGTCCCCAACGTATCTCACCATAAACCTTCACGTCCTCAGGCAGCAGAGAGATACCCTGCTGTTGAAGCTCAAGCAATTAGCTCATTTTGGAGTTGACTATTCCTCGTTTCTCGGTAGTACAACAAATTTCATATCCAATTATATTGTTACACTGCCGCGGACTAACCTCAGGTGCAAAGGTTGTGGGATGCGAAATCTGGCTATTTTGCTTTGCCACGTCAAATAAAAACCCGGCAGTATGTGGTAGAAAATGAAGCATTTTGCTGCCTCACTTTTCCAATCGTCAAGCAAATTGCAGCGGTCTTGCAGCTCTGGGCTCCTGCTGAATAGACTACACATCCAGCATAAGTCTTGTTGGGCCAGGTAGTGCTGCACCATCAAGAGTTTGGATATCCACAAGGCGCTCACTTTGCTACCTTCAGGGTTAAAGTTGAAAAGTGAAATGTTTAAGGAGAACATGAGGGGAAATGTCTTCGCTCAGAGGGTGCTACGTGTGTGGAATGAGCTGCCAGCAGAAGAGGTGGATGCAGGTTCAGTTTCAACATCTAAGAAGAATTTCGGCAGGTACATGGATGGAGGGGTGGGGTGGTGTATGGACGGCCATGGTCTGGGTGCAGGTCGATGGGACTAGGCAGATTAATATTTTAGCATGGACTAGATGGGCTGAAGGGCCAGTTTCTCTCCTGTAGTGTTCTATAACTCCAGTTAATCTATGTTCAATGACAGCATTCTTGCTTCAGTCTCAAGAGATATTAAGTTTCATTTTAGGGGTTAGAACTGAAAATCCAGGTGAACTCTTCACTGCAGTGCTCTGAGACATCTGCACTGTTAGAGATCACACTTTTCTTCTCAGCTTTAAATCAGGGCGAAAAAGTGCCTTGGATGACCTGTGTTGGTAAAAGACTGATGCCAATCTTTCTACTTAGTGCTTTTTAAATGTATATAAAATTTGGGAGCAAACTTTAGAGAGTAATTTGATGGATAGTTTACAAAAGAGTTCAAAATTCAATCAATATTACTGTGTTAATCAATTGTTACGGCTAAGTCATGTGGCTATTAAAATTATTGGTGGGTCATTCGGCATTAATCCTTGCTACAAACCTTGTTTCAAAGTGATTAATGATATCATGTTTGGTCTTAAAAATGGCAAAATGGCTAGAATTAAATAAAAGAATATAGAGATTCCAGTTAGCCATGAAGATACAGTGCTGATTCAATCATATTCAAGTTGTTATCCATTTTATTTTGGCTGGTCTTTCACACTAATGAACATTTGTCCACCTATACTTCAGACTGATGCATCTATAGAATATTTCTAGGGATCCACATTTTGATTTCTATTTGTTTTATTTCTGGGAAAGAAATGTGTGTGCTTTTGGAGGGAGGTTACGGGAATAAAAGACTAAACCTTTTCACTAACCCAGTGAATATTAGATGTTTTGCAGCCTACCTTCATTTTTCTTTTATTAAATTTTATAGGAAGACAACGGCATATTGTGGAATGGTGAGACAAGTGGAGAAGGCTGTCATGCAGATTTGATTTTAAGGAAATGTACCAAAAGGGATACTGCCTCTTTAATTGCATGACAAAAGTGAGCTCTAAGTGCTAAAATGAATTACACATTTGACTTCATTATTGCTGCTCCACTGCACTTCCTTTTGATGGGTCAACTCAATCCTACATGAAAGGGTTATAAATAACGTAATGGCCATAAGACTTGCTGGATGTATTTCTTCAATATGTTTCATTCAGAGCAGAGTTCTGGTTGTAAAATAACTTCTAAGCTTCCTGTTCTTAGGTTTTAATTGTTTTTTTTCATTTTCTTATTTTAATTGAAATGCTACCAATAAAACCCGATGGTACCTTTTTTTGTTTTGGTTGTGTTTTATTCTGTTCCATTACTTCCACTTCATGGAATAAGATTATGATTTTATCATTTGACGTTGTTGTATTGTTTTTGTTGTTCATGTGAACTTGTTATTGTTTATGTAATTGGTTTGAATTGCTCTGTTTTAAAAAAAATATTTTTCATTTATGACTTTCAAATATAGAGGGCAACAAAAATAGAAGGAAGTAGATGTTACACCATATTTCCTGTCTACATTTGCAGTTAAATGGGATATCAGACTGCAATCTAATTTTAAAAAAGACTTCAACTCAAGGATCATTTGAATATCAAATAGTACTTAATATCATCAAGCCAAACAGTTGTACTCCAATCCTGTTGCTGGTGTCCTCTTGACAGCAGGACCAACACTGTTGTTGGGAATTTCAAAATGAGGATAACCCTCCTGCTTAACAGTGCAAAGTTAAATCCAGTTTATTAATTGAGGCAGGAATTTGGCATCTGTGACATACACGTTTTACTTTTTAAGAAAAGGCGGGGTTTAACATGCTTTCTATCCTCTTCCTTTCACAATCAATAGCTCTACAGTTACTACCTGTTGTAGAAAGAGCTGGCTACAGAATTTGCTCCTGGAAGCCATGCAAATAGTAATCCTCACTGAGCTGAATGAAATTCTCCTTTTCTTTCTCGTGGCGCATTTCATTAAATGCTATGTCACAGTGCACTCACTTATCCTATGTCAACACTGCACAGGCTACAAAGGGAATTTGACATTCCCAGCAAGGTAATAGGGGAAAGGATGTTGTTTTACAATTATTTTAAAATGTCTGTCCTAGCATGTGCTAAGTCATTTTGCTCCATTCGTTTTTTAAAGTTGCATTCACGTATGCTTATGTATCATATCTTTGTGTACATAGAATTAAACTACCAGATTGTTGGGAACCACTTATTTTTACACATAATAATAATGACAATAACAATAATAATAATAATAATATTCTGGTCATATTTGTTTCTGCTGCAATAAGTTGATTGAAATCAAATGCAACAAAATTATTTTGATTGCCTTTTCAAATTGATAAAGAAATGGCTTCGTAGAAAGGGGATTTTTTAACCTCTGAGAAACCTTATACAGGATGTGTAAAGGAAGAGCAATTGTTTAGTTATCACGGTAAAATAATGGATGTGTTTTATTTGAAACAAAGACAGACATAATTTTTAGGGAAATCTGGAAATTTAACTTGGCATTTCCAGATAAAATTATTTCTATCCCTATGTTTTAGCAGCCTCTTAGCTAAGAAGAAATTGTCAGAATCAATGTTTCCTTCTCATGTTACATTCACTTTTTCTTCTGCTTGAAAATTCACGGATGAAGCATCTGCACAATATCTGTGCCTTGGTGCAGGGGGGCAAATTTTGGGAAAGTGTGAGCTTGAGTCTAGTATTCCCTTTCACTTAGCTTTTTATTTTCCTTGTAATATTCTTGATGGCTTTTTCTTGGGAAAGTAGACAGCCTGACCAATCTTATGTTTCTTTTGGACAGGAATTGAATAGCTATGATGGGGGGGATGGGTAACTGGCTGCTAAAGTGAGAGCGAGAGGCTTGGTGCAGGCACATAATCAGTGAGATTATGAACTAGCCATGGAAAGGACGATTTTTGTAATTAATTTGGGGACTGTCAGCACCAACATTGGTCACCTCTTAAAGTGAAATTAAAGAGTATTAATCCCATTCACTCTTTCTCTTCTGGGAATAGTTCTGAATTAATTTATATTTTGGAATAAAATGTGCTTTAATAGGGAAAATAATCAAGCCAGGAGAAGAGTTTCTTCATATTCTATGTTTGGCTCAAAGCTTTTATTCCTTTCTGGAGATTATGAAGTACAGTGGCATGCAAAAGTTTGGGCACCCCTGGTCAAAATTTTTGTTACTGTGAATAGTTAAGTGAGTAGAAAATGAACTGATCTCCAAAAGTCATAAAGTTAAAGATGAAACATTCTTTTCAACATTTTAAGCAAGATTAGTGTATTATTTTTGTTTTGTACAATTTTAGAGTGAAAAAAAGCAAAGGAGCACCATGCAAAAGTTTGGGCACACCAAGAGATTTGAGCTGTCAGATAATTTTTACCAAGGTCTCAGACCTTAATTAGCTTGTTAGGGCTATGGCTTGTTCACAGTCAGTGTTAGGAAAGGCCAGATGATGCAAATTTCAAAGCTTTATAAATACCCTGACTCCTCAAACCTTGTCCCAACAATCAGCAGCCATGGGCTCTTCTAAGCTGCTGCCTAGCACTCAGAAAATTAAAATAAATGATGCCCACAAAGCAGAAGAGGGCTATAAGAAGATAGCAAAGCATTTTCAGGTAGCCATTTCCTCAGTTCGTAATGTAATTAAGAAATGGCATTTAACAGGAATGGTGGAGGTCAAGTTGAGGTCTGGAGGACCAAGAAAACTTTTTGAGAGAACTGCTCATAGGATTGCTAGAAAGGCAAATCAAAACCCCCGTTTGACTACAAAAGACCTTCAGGAAAATTTAGCAGACTCTGGAGTGGTGGTGCACTGTTCTACTGTGCAGCAACACCTGCACAAATATGACCTTCATGGAAGAGTCATCAGAAGAAAACCTTTCCTGCATCCTCACCACAAAATTCAGTGTCAGAAGTTTGCAAAGGAACATCTAAACAAGCCGGATGCATTTTGGAAACAAGTCCTGTGGACTGATGAAGTTAAAATAGAACATTTTGGCCGCAATGAGCGAAGGTATGTTTGGAGAGAAAAGGGTGCAGAATTTCATGAAAAGAACACTTCTCCAACTGTTAAGCACAGGGGTGGATCGATCATGCTTTGGGCTTGTGTTGCAACCAATGGCACGGGGAACATTTCACTGGTAGAGTGAAGAATGAATTCAATTAAATACCAGCAAATTCTGGAAGCAAACATCACACAGTCTGTAAAAAAAGCTGAAGGTGAAAAGAGGATGGCTTCTACAACACGATAATGATCCTAAGCACACCTCAAAATCCACAATGGTCTACCTCAAAAGGCACAAGCCCTGAAGGTTTTGCCATGGCCCTCACAGTCCCCCAACCTAAACATCATTAAAAATCTGTGGGTAGACCTCAAAAGAGCAGTGCATGCAAGACGGCCCAAGAATCTCACTGAACTAGAAGACTTTTGCAAGGAACAATGGTTGAAAATCTCCCAAACAAGAATTGAAAGACTCTTAGCTGGCTACAGAAAGAATTTACAAGCTGTGATACTTCCCAAAGGGGGTATTACTAAGTACTGACCATGCAGGGTGCCCAAACTCTTGCTTCAGGCCCTTTTCCTTTTTTTGTTATTTTGAAACTGTAAAAGATGAAAATAAAAGAAGTAATCTTGCTTGAAATATTAAAGAAATGTGCCATCTTTAACTTTATAACTTTTGGAAATCAGGTCATCTTTTACTCGTTTAGCTATTCACAGTAACAGAAATTTTGACCAGGGGTGCCCAAACTTTTGCTTGCCACTGTATGCCTGGAAATAATGACTGAATGGGGGAATCTAATCATGCAAAGTCTTTTTTCACCAAGCGCTCCTAAATTAGTTAAGCCTTGCTTTGACTGGCCAGGAAGGTTATTCATGCCATTTGTGCTTAAAAATATGCTTAAAGGGTAGCTGAGAAGGAAGAAAATGAACAGAACTGACAATGGATACTGTCAGTCTGGCATAGTAAAATATTCTGCAAATAATGGGCATACACTAAAGTTACTGTCGCAGGGTGTAGAGGATTTGTGGAGCGGCAGAGGGAGGAAACAGCTTTAAATGAAGTGGTGAAATGTAGCAATGATGGTTTGCATTCTGAGCAATCCATTTTCTTGTGCCTCTTTATTTTTCCTGTCAGGTTTCTAATCCAATGCTGGTTGCATTTCATTTCTCTTTTCTGGAATAAGTGCATTTCCAGTAGGAGAAATGCAGAAAGACTCTCTCAAATCTGCCTAGAAGGCACAAGGGACTCAAACAGAAACTGTGAAGAGACATATTGCAAAAGCAGATCAGTGGGTGCCCAGTAGAAAAGATATTTAATCTGTCTGAAACTATTGTGCAGTCACTGTATATCACCTCCAACATGCTGTACAGTTACTCGCCTAGGCTACCCCCGAGGAGGAGAAAGAATTTTATGTGGATTAGAATTATCTGGTCTACCTGAAAGCCAGAGTGTAATTTTTTTTTGTTGGTATTCATTTTTTTTTGTGGTGATTTGGGTATCATTGACAAAATCAGCATCTGTTGCCTATCCCTAGTTGCTCTTCAGGTGGTGTTAGTGGTCTATTGCCTTCTTTGAACTGCTGCAGTGTTTTCATAGTGCTACTAGGAAGTGAGTTCACCTAGCAATGAGGAAGGAATGGCAGTATACTGTATTTCAAAGTCATCATCATACTAGCATTGGTCCTAGAGGAGGCCTCGAGAATGTTCCCAGGATCGGAAGAGTTACTGTATAAGAAGCATTTGATGGCTCTGGGCCTGTGCTCATTAAGAGTTCAGAAGAAGCAGGAGGAATCTCATTGGAACCTCTCAAATATTAAAAGGCTTAGATAGAGTGGCCATGGAGAGGATATTTCCTATAGTGGAGGTGTCTTGGAATGTTGCTGGATTCACAGTCAGGCTGGTGGAGACAATTCCATCACATTGCTGATTGTGCTTTGTAGATGGTGTAAAAGGTAGATGTGATAGGAGGTAAGATACTCGCTGCAGATTACTCAGTCTCGAAAACCTGAATGCTTATATTGTGGTTGCAAGTCCAGCTGTAAGCTCCCACAAGGCTTAACAAAGAGCCTGAAGCTTGCCTTCTCAATCTGGACGTGGTAGTCAGTTCCATTTCTGGAGCTCGAACATTAATCACTGTCCAGCAGACGATATCTCATTTCCCATTGCAACTCAAATAGAAACCAGCCTTCGACTATTGTCGGATGACATAATGGGTTGGATTATTCAAACAGCTGTCTGCATGTCACCCCATGATAGTTTGCTGCTCACTCTCCACTCTTTAATATACCAAAGCCCTGTTGGACTGGGGATCCAATGAACATTGATCATCCGTGCATGGAACAGGGCACACAGCAGCCTCCGAGCACACCGATGGCCTTCCTAGGAATTTAACAGGGAGAGCCTTGGAGACTCTTTGTGGCTGTGTACTCTAGTCAGGAAGGGAGTGGCCCCCTACCCATTGCCATCCAAACCAGGACATGGTTGAGATTTTCCATTGCTGTCTCCTAGGAGCAAGAACATATTTAAAAATTACCAAAACACAAAGCTTCCAGCTTGCTATATCCTCCTTTAAAATGCATCAATACCCTCTCTACAATCAGACTAAAGTTCAGAACTATATTGAAAACAAAACAAAAGCAACCATAGATAATGTAAATATGAAATGAAACCAAAATGCTGGAAGGGTTTTCTACTTGAAATCATAAAAGTTTCTCCTTTCACAGATGCAGATGATTGGATATTTCTAGAAATTTCCATTTTTATTTCTGACTGCCAGCCTAGCCTCCCCCACATCCATACTGCCTTGAGACATCCAGAGACCCATCTCCCATTCAGGACCACCAGTTCTCCTGGATTTCATCCTGCCCCACACATAATTCAGTGGAGAGGCCTCACAATATTCAGTGATTCTTGATCAATGAAGGGGGAAGACGTATCTGTTACACTGGTCACGAAATATACCATTACAGTGAGGGTCAGGGATCAGATTCAGCGGTAGGCTGAAGATCAGTGGTTTGGCAATCACTGAGATGCTCACGTAAGTGGATCACCTTCCAGTGAGAAGCAAGGTAAGTACTGTCAACTACTGTATGTGCAGTGTACAATCCGACCCCGGTGCCATTCAGTACCAGCACTGAAGACCACACACACACACACACACACACACACACACACACACGCGCGCGCGCGCCACTGCCAGGCCAGAGCGAGGCAATGCAGCCAAGTAATGCTCTCTTTTTAAACATTTCTGCAACTTGCATTTCAATTCAATGACCTTTCATCAGTGAACCGTAGGTACTCAGGGAGCATTGTGCATAGAATCTTCTGGGTTTATTTTTCACACTTATTATCTGCTCACATCTAGTGAAAGCTTTTGATTTATTAGTATAAAGCCCAAAGAAACGCATTGGTAGTGCAGGAAGAAGTGGTTATGCATATGTGTTTGCTAAACAGGCACTTCTACAGCACAAGGACCAAGCTGGAGGTTCAAGTGTTTGTTGGTTAAGTGCTGGGACACTTTCTCTCTCCCACCCTGCCACTAAGTAACATCAGGGTGAGCACCAACTGTGGTTGCCCTTTGTGTATTTCCCAAAGCAAAATGGACCCCTCAGCTCCTCCAAACTACTGAGTGGTCCATCAGTGTTAGAAGCTGTATCAGCTTGCCTCTGCTCAGCTCGACTTGACTTCCACTCCATGCTGTCCCTGACTCCCCGCCACTCACTTTCCTTTGAAATCACTGATTAGGCAGCCAACTGGCACTGATGTGAGGAAGGCACAGAGGTTGTTAGATGCTATTCCTTGACTGGCGTGGTGAAACAAACCTCAAGGATCCAGTGGACAACCTAAGGATTAAGAAACCATGGTTCTTCTCTGGGAATTCTAAATTAAAATTCAAGAACCTTTGAGTGAGATCACAGATCAAATGAACATTGAGTGATTTGGATTTGTTGCAGTTGATGTGTGTGCAAGCACCAGAAAGATACCTCAGAGCAATGGGTGAAGTACATTGCTCCTTAGTTCACGAGGAGCCCCTTCCTCACTCTCTGTAAAAGAGAGGGAGGTGAACTTGTTCTCATCCTGTGGAGAACTTCTACAATATCCCTGACTATTCAGTGCACTGGAAATTGTGTGATATTGCACGTGTCCATTGCCCGAAAGAATCTTGTGACAAAAATAAATGGAATTACCGTGACCTCAACTTCAACTGGCAAGTCAGTTTTAAGTCTGATGTACCGTAAATGCAACACACAACAAATATTTGAGGACATCTCATCAGTAGGACATTATATCCTGGAGCACTAATGCTCAATAAAGTGTATATCAGAATATTAACAATACATCCTCTGTGCTAAATCTCTTCACACCATCCCTCTCTCATCTAGCTGGTTGCTGGCCAAAGTTTTATTGCAGAGATGTCAGAAGTCCCAATGCCTAGTTAAGAGTTAGTTCTAGTTGCATGGTTGACATTATCCACATTGTTCAGACTACAGTAAGCAGTTTTACATTTGTCAGTGACCAAGAGGTACACCTTTCCACAGCCAAAACAACTCTCATTCACTTTCCAGTGAGTTTGCAAAGAATGGACGGGCCTTTCAAATAATGAAAACTGGTGGGAATATTCCCACAGCTCAGTGCCAGGTTTAGCACAATGCTTGATTTTAACTCTTCACTTACTGGATGGATGCAGCTGTATTTGTCAGGGGCTGGCATCAAGGCAGAGGTGAATAAGGTTTGACACAACTGACTGTCCAGACTGCATACTCCAGAAAGCAAAACACAAACCACTATATTATTGAAGTTGTTGGATGTTGCAAAACACATTAAAATAGGTACTAAATGAATCCTGCTGCAGGCTGGATGCATTTCACTTCCAGGAATGTTGAAAAAAAAAGGCTCAATGATGCCCAATTTTTATATCCTGTCTTTATGGCAATTTCTTTTTCAATGTTGAAAAACCAAAGTCAATTTTCATTTCCTGCTACTATTTTTTTTAGACCTAATGTGAAGAATGAGGATGGAATACAGAGACCAGTACAGCACAGAAACAGGCCCTTTGGCCCACAATGTTGTACCGAACCAATTAAATTAGTCATCAAAAGAATATCTGCTATTGTAAGCTGACCTGGAGTTAGTGAGAAAGTTAGCTGTTGTATGAAAATTTATTTACAATGCATTGGCCCAAATTTTAGTTGACTATGGATTAAAAAAAAGTCCGATGTGGTCTTGTACTAGTATGACTATGAACCTACATTCATTGCCAATAAATAGTGGTGAGTCACAGAATGCTTGGCATGGCTTTGCAAGTTGCTAACACAGGTGTTTCTTGCTGACTGCTCTTACTGTTCTTGCCTGAGTTTAATGACAACATGTTACATTTCTTTGAAGAATCTCAAATTGTTGTCCTTTGGGCATCTTCTCCTTCTCCTGTCCACCTTTCTAAGTTGTAGCATCTTCCACAGACAGACATTATGACACTGCTTACTGAGCGAGAGTGACGAACAGCCAGAGAGATACCCAGAGCCATGACAGAGAACTTTGCTGTGCCCCCACTCTCTGGGCAAAAGTAAAAGCTTAAGTTTCTGCAATTAGTGCTAAAGTATTACAAATAAAATTCCCCCTTGCCCCAAACATGCCAGCAGCTTATGAGCCTGTACATTATAATAATTCAAATTGGGCCAAGTAAAACATTTCAAGTTCAAATTAACTTTCAAGTATGTGACGTTAGACTCCATTTTGTCAGATAGTGGAAATAGTTACTTGTCTGTCTGAATCTTTACTCACAGCACAAACCAGGATCACTATTACTTTGGGAACAAAATGACTGAAATTCCGAAAGTATGTTGGCAGTGTTATTTGTCCAATAGTTAGAGGTTAATATGTATAGGCAGGCAGCTAGATGATGATTAACTCATTATGATGTTTTTAAACATTCATTATATTTTGGAACATGCAGAGAAATTAACAAAAGTAAAGAAAATAACACAACCTGAAGCTAGTGATAAAATCAGAGCTGAATAATGTGCAATAATATTTCTTTAAAGAAGTAACAAGGACCCCTGTTTTTATATCTGTTGTTACCAGGAAGTGATAAATTCCTAGAAAGTGGGTCTCACTCTCCTTTACACTGTCACCCAGATTTCAAGCTCTTCCCAAAGAAGTGACTTCATATTAATGGTTGACAACAGTAGCTGGAAGTTTTAACTGCCAGTGCATTTTCCAGGCTCTTTAGTCTTGCTGCCTACTTCTTGAGGTAGGGATCTATAAGAAACGAAGGCCCAACCGTGCCTTCACGAATGTTGTCCTGAACAGCCACTGTTTATGAGTTAACTTATCTACAGGTGGTCTGAGCCTTTTTGATTTTCTCAAAGGAACACATGCTGTTGGTGGTAGTTCCTGGCTTTAATAGGACATTAGTTCTTGTTTAAATTTAGCAGATGTTTAAGTTATTGCTTCTACAGTCTGCAATCAATCAACATTCAGATTACAATAATAATCACGTAACCCTTTGAGTTATGTGATTTACACACACACTTCTAATTCTGCCTCTTGCCTTCGAAATATACAGTATATGTTTGCACCACATCATCTACAACTTCACCATTCCACAGTGAATGTCAGTTTGGGTGGAAGGTGTTAGGACATGAATGCTGACATGTTATTTAGAAAGTTTCTGTCCATCCTTGTGTCCCAATTTATTTCTGTCTCACCTGTTTCTCTTTTATCGACTCCACAAGATTTGGACGAATGAGGCTCAATGGTTTTCTAAGCCTTCAACACTTTATTAACCCAGCATGTGTGTAACTTGTGGAATGTGAGCTTCTGCAGTTTAGCAAAATGTTTTCTAATTGATACCTCAGTGTTAAATTCAAACACCTTCAAAATATGAGTTCCTTCATTACTTCTTCAAGTCATAGAGCAATACAGCACAGATACAGGTCTCAAGAGTCTGCACTACAATGTTGACCACCCAGCTAGACCCAGTTTCTTGTATTGGTCCATATCTCTCCTGGCCCCACACCTCCATCGAGCCATAAAGTGCTACAGCACAGAAATGGGTCCATCGGCCCATCTAGTTCATGCTAAGCTGTTATTCTGCCTAGTCCCGTTGACCTGCACCTGGACTTACCCAAAATTCTTTGACCAAACATCTACCAGTTTTGCTGGCAGCCCTTTCCACACTCTCATCACCTCTGAGTGAAGAAGTACCCTCACCCAGGTTTCCCTTAAATATTTCACCTTTCACCCTTAACCTATGACGTCTAGTGTCACGCACCCTCAGTGGAAAAAGCCTGCTTACTTTTACCCTATCTATACCTCTCATAATTTTAAATACCTCTATCAAAGCTCCTCTCACTCTCCTATGCTTCAGGGGATAAAGTTCTAACCTATTCAACCTTTCTCTAAAACTGAGGTCCTCAAGGCCCAGATACATCGCTGTACCCTTTCAATCTTATTGATATCTTTTCTGTCAGTACGTGACCAAAACTACACACAATACTCCAAATTTGGCCTTACCTATGTCTTATACAAACAACCCAACTTCTATACTCAATACACTCATTTATGATAGGGTCTTTACAACCCTATCTGCCTGTGATGTCACTTTCAAGGAATTATGGATCTTTTCCCCCAGGTCCCTTTGTTCTAATGCATTCTTCAGTGGCTTGCCATTCACTGTGTAAGGCCTACACTGGTTCGTCCTCCCAAAGTGCATCACACTTTTCTGCATTTAATTCCATCTGACATTTTTTTAGCCCATTTTTCCTGTTGATCCAGATCCTGTGCAAGCTTTGATAACCTTCCTCGCTGTCCTACAAAGGGTGAGCAAAACTGTCAACATATTACGCCAGGTGTGGCTTCATCAAATGATCATGCAATAATACGTCCCAAATCTTATAGTTAATGCTCCTTGAGCAACTGGAAACAAACCAGTATTCAACATCTTGTAATGGGTTCCCACAGAACCATCTCATCCTCGATGATATGAAGTAAAGATATTCTTAATGCCATTTAAAACATTCAGAAAGAAATGAATGAAACTGAGAATTATTATCTAAGATTACTTCTTCTGGTAAGTCATGAATGAAGAAATGACAAGTTGTATTGTAGTATAGGAATCAGAGCATATCATGCCATTTTGAGGGATCAATGAGATTCCATTGTCTCACTATAATCAATGTGTACTCTTTGAAAAGGTAGCAGTGACTACTTCCGACTCTATACAGTGTCTTTGTTGGTGCAGTTTTGCAAGTAGACTAATTCTTCAAGATTTTTATTTAATCCTGATCAATAACTAGGACTTTCTGGAAATTAGCTTCTTGATGCTGAAAGCTCAGTGTGGAGTTTTACTAAATTCTGTTTCCTAATACTCTTGAATCAACCACTCTGTCCTCATTTAATGTGATCTTGTTCTATAATTCATGTTGTTAGTTACAGTACAGACTCATCCAGATAGTTGTCTAACTTCATGCCTCCTTTTACATTCTTTATTTGGGAACAAATTTTTGTTATGTTTTCTCTGCTATCTAATATCTCTATATGGGGTACAGTACTGATGTGGATGAGTCTGTCACTGTTTCTGACTGATATGGGGTTGGGCTTGTCGAACTATAACAAGGGGACAGTATTAGTGCGGATGGACCGATCATTAATTCTGGGGACAGTACTAGTGCAGAAGAACCTGTCATTAATACTGGGGACAGTTCTAGTGGTGGCTGTCTCCATTGCTATAATGAGAAAATCAAGCAACACACACAAAAATTGCTGGTGAATGCAGCAGGCCAGGCAGCATCTATAAGAGGAGTTACAGTCGACGTTTTGGGCTGGGACACTTCATCAGGACTCACTTCCTATTGATCTGCCTGGCCTGCTGCGTTCACCAACATTTTTTGTGTGTGTTGCTTGAATTTCCAGCATCTGCAGATTTCCTCATGTCTGCGATGAGAAAATTGTTTTATTTTTATTGGGGATTTTTTGTCTCCCTTAACTATGCCTGAATTTTCACATCTTCTTCCATAATCCATATGCCTTTTCGTTTCCTAGCTCCAATTCTATTTTCCCTCAGTAAATGATGTAAGGGCATCAAACTGTTGTAAGGTTTGGCAAACGTTTAGCATAGTAATGTCAAAGAACATAAATTCTAAAATATTTTCAGATTTCTTTTCCCTCTCTATGGTTTTATCTTTCATTTAAATATTTGCAATCAATTTGAATTTACATTTAAACCAATATAAACTGCTTCTTTCTGTATGAATGGATACTTGATTATTTTGGTCTTTATATTATATTTCTTTTCTAATATTCAGACTTTAGAAAGTGGCTATTGGTATACCACCTTGTAATACCTTGTCCATGGTAGCCTGAAGATCACTGGAGGTGACTTCATGCTAGAAGATATACATCTGCATAAATATAGGCATTTTGTATATTAATTAACAGATATAACTGACTCTTATTTTACCCCTATTTAATTCAGGGTGTGAATATGAAAGGTCTAGTTTGCTGAAAACTTTGATTGCTGTGGAGGAGAGAAAGAGTGATTCAGTTTTACCATGCATCACTGGATGGTCAAACAGCTTTGTCTGTTTTATGTAGTACATCTCCAAACACCTGCATGCCACTGGTGATTTAAATGCTGCAAGAACACAATTTTCCAATGTTCTCACTAGTTTCGGTAGTGAATTGCCTTGCTTTTTTTTAGGTAAAGCTTCTCTTTTGTGAAGGAGTAAGATGACAGTACGTGCATTGGTTACCACCTTGACTTTACACTTGTATGCTGGAGATATGTGACCATTTTCTCTGACCAGAAACCCACTTATCACTTTAAAGAGGCACATGAACAATGGTAGACTTTCAGTACATCTGCAGCACCTCTTCGCGCCAGTGTCACCCTCAGACTTTTGAACGTGGAACATAAAACTGTGTAGCACAGGAACTGGCCTTTTGGCCCACTGGTGAATTAGTAATCAAATAGCTAACTAAACTAATCTCTTCACCACAATGTCCATATCTTTCTATTTTCCTCACATTCTAAATGTCTGTAATGTTTCTGCCTCTACCACCACCCCAGGCAGCGCTTTCTAGTCACCCTTCATTCAGCATAAAAAAGTAGTTGCCCCTCACATCTCCTTTGAAGTTACCCCCTCTCACCTTAAATGCATGCCCTGGGGTATTAGACATTTCCACCCTTGGAAAAAGATATTGTCTGTCTCTCTATGCCTCTCATAATCCCTATCAGAACCCAACCCCCCCCCCCTCCCCAGCCTCCACCGCTCCAGGGAAAACAACTCGAGTTTGTCCTACCTCCTGTTACAGCACATGCCCTCTAATCCAGGCAGCATCCTGGTAAACCTCTTCTGCACCCTCTCCAAAGCCTCGATATCTTTCCTATAATGCAGTGACCAGAACTATGTGCAATACTCCAGATGCAGCCTAACTAGAGTTCCATAACACTACAACATAACTTCCTGATTTTTGAACTCAATACTTTGACTAATAAGGGCAAGCATGCCATATGCTTTCTTAACCACCCTGTCAACCTTTATAGCCACTTTCAGTGAGCTATGAAATTGGATCCCAAGATCCCTCCGCTCATCAAAACTGTAAAGGACCTTGCTCTTAAAAGTATGCTGTCTCTTTGCATTTGATTCAAGATTCAAGTACATTTATTATCATAGAATGTATAAATTATACAACCTTGAGATTTGTTAGCTCACAGGTAGCCACAAAGAAAGAAACCCAAAAGAATTCAATTAAACAAAAATATAAAAGGCCAACACCTGATGCGCAAGGGAAAGAAAAAGAAAACATGCAAACAATTGAGGTGAATAACAGCATTCTGAACCAAAATAGAGTAATTAGATCCAAACCCCAGAGTAGGCCCAAAGCCTCACTTATCAGTTCATCATAATAGCGGATATAGAGCACAGCAGGCAGGACAGTCTTCATAGCCTCAGTGCCTTGGAGAAAGGAGTGACCATTGCGGAAAGTGAGTAAAATCGGATCTTGCCTCTAACTGGGTCGGCATTTAAATTGTCTAACCAGTTTACCTTGCACTAGGATCCAGAGAGTGCTGCAGCAACAGAATCTGGGCCTAGTCCATGCCATCCAGCAACTCGCTCCAGGCCCAGATTTCACTCCCCAGCCCAAAGTCGCTCTCAACTCCTCAAAACAGCTCGGCACCCAGAGCAATCTAACCTCACACCCGGGCCAGTTGAACGGGCACCGAAGTTCCTTTGCCTAGGCCCCAACTTATCCTTCCAGTGCCCAATCTTGCTCCCGGGCCTGTTGTATGGGCATTGGAGCTCCAACTGCGACAATTCTGCAACATTGTCTCAGCTCATCTCCCAAACTCGCCATACCACCGTTCACCCTCTCACTGTTTGCAGTGATAATTTGACACAAATTTCCTCAGAAAGGTATTTTTGTGATGTTTTTAGTCAGATATCTTACCCTTTTAACTACCAGGGAGCTGTCATGCGCATCTGTAGCGTCATCTTAACTAGAAGTCAGATTGACCTAAAAAGAAGCAACACTTCACACGTAGTCATGTTAAGCTCCATCTGCCATTTCTCTGTTCACATTAGCAACTGATCTATTTCCCATTATATTCTTTGCCAGTCTTCTATACTATCTACAACACCACCAATCTGCATAACATCTGCAAATTTACCAACCTACCAATCTACATTCTCATCCAGGTCATTTATATACATGACAAACAGCAAAGTTGCCACACACAGAGCCATGCTAGTACTCCCTAATTAGGCCATTGTCTTCCTAATGCTCAGAAACCCTATCCCTAAGAATTCTCTCCAGTAACTTTTCCACCACTGATGTAAAATTCACTGGTCAATAGTTTCCAGAATTATCCCTGGTTCCTTTCTTGTATAATGGAAGGACATTAGCTACTTGCCTTTTCTCCGGGACTTCTCCTGTGGTTAGTGAGGACACAAGTATATTGGTCAAGGCCACAGCCATCTCTTGTCTTGTCTCTTTCAATAAATTAGGGTATATCCCATCGGGCCCTGGGGACTTAATGCTGTTTAAGAGTCCCAGCACTACCTCCTCCTTTACCTCAAGATATCCTAGCCTATCAATACACTCAGCACTGATCTCCCTGTCCTCCACATGCTTCTCCTTGATAAATATTAATGTAAAGGACATATTAAGAACCATCAAGGACCCACATCCTCTGCATCAAAGCAAATGATCCCCCTTTTATTTTTGTGATCCTATCCTCTCTCTGGTTGTCCTCTTGCTTTTGATATATATAGAATGCCTTGAGATTCTCTTCCATGTAACTTGCCAAGCACTTTTCATGCCCCCTCCTGACGTTCCTAATTCCCTTCTTGAGTTCTTTTCTGGCTTCTTTATAATCCTCAGGGGCTCTGTTTGATTCTAACTTCCTGAGATTTACATACTGTACTTTTCCTTTTGCTTTTTGACACTATTCGTCACCTCTCTTGATATCCCAGGTTCTCTCACCCTGCCATCTTTGTCCTTCCTCTTGACTGGTCCATACCTGTCTTGTACTCTGTCCATTTGGCCTTTAAACACTCTCCACATTTCAGATGTGGAGTTGCCCTAAAACAGCCGAATTGGCTCTCCCTAGTTCTACCGAATGCTATCATACTTTGTCCTGCTCCAATTTAATACTCTCCAGCAAGGTCCATACTTATCCTTATGTTTCGCTATCTTAAAACTTGAGGAGTTTTGGTCATTGTTCCCTAACTATTCACACACTGAAAAGTCAGTCACCTGACCAGGCTCATTATTCAATACCAGGTTCAGTTCAGCCCCTCCTCTTGTTGGACTATCTACATACTGATTTGAAAAACCCTCCTCCTGTGTGCACCTAACAAATACTGCTCTGACTAAAGCACTTGCACTCAGAAGGTCTCAGTTTATATTAGGGAAGTTGAAGTCCCCCATGACTACAACTCTATTGTTTTTACTATTTATCCTTTATTTACTGTTTATCCTTAATCTGCCTGTATAACTGTACCTAGATGTCCAAGTGGGTATTAGAGGTTCTGTTGTACAACCTCATCAGAGTAATTGCACCCTTCCTATTTTTGAGTTCTACCCACTTAGGCACAGTGAGCAAGCCCTCCATTATGCCTTCTCTGAGTGTAGCTGTGATATTGTCCCTGATAAGTGGAGCAGCTCCCCCTCCTCTTTTACCTCCCTCTCTATTTTTTCTAAAACACTAAAACCAGGGGACGTTAAGCACTCATTCCCCTCCCCCTCTCACCCAAGTCTCTGTAATGGCTACATCATAGTTTGATGCATTGATACATCGTCTAAGTTCATCACCCTTATCCGTAATACTCCGAGCACTAAAATACACACACTTCAGACTATCCATCCATCATATTTATTACTTTCCTCCTGCCTGTTTTTATTGGCCCTGTATATACCTTCCCTTCCATCCTTCCACTTTCTGACCTGGTACTCTGGTTCCCATCCCCCTGCCAAACTAGTTTAAACCCTCCTGAGTAACACTCGCAAACTTCCCAGCCAGGATATTGGTTCCCCTCCAGTTTAGGTGTAATGGGTTCCTCTTGTACAATTCACCCGGCCCCTGAAAAGGTTCCAATTATCCAAGCACCTGAAATCCTGCCCCTTGCACCAGCTCCTCAGCCACTCATTCATCTGTACCATCATCCTATTCCTGCCCTGACTGGCACGTGGCACTGGGAGTAATCCAGAGATTACTACCTTGGAGGTCCTGCTCCAGCATCTTTCCTGATTTCATGTACTCACTGCACAGGACCTCTCCTCCCTTTCTACCTATGACATTGGTGCCAATATGCACCATGACCCCTGGCTGCTTGCCCGTCCGCTTGAGAATATTCTACAGCTGCTCTGAGACATCCTGGACCCTAGCAACTGGGAGGCAACTCAACATCGTGGTATTTGTTTTGCAGCCATAGAATCTCCTGACAGTTCACCCAACTATCAAGTCTCCTATCATTATAGCTCTGCCTGACTTTACCCTGCACTGACCACTTACTCCCGCTACTTCTCCTGGTGGTCACCCATCCACTGTCTGAAGCCTGCCCTCTTGGTCTAACCACCTCAGTAAAAATTTCATCTATGAGTTTTCCAGCCTTTTGGACGGTTCTGAGTGCATCCATCTCCAGCTGCAGTTCCTGGATCTTGTCAGTCAGGAGCTGAAGTTGGGTGAACCTGCTGCAGATGTAGTGATCAGGGAGACCATTAAGTTCCATGGAATCCTACATCTCACAAAAGGAGCTTTCCACCGCCTTAACTACCATCCTGCCTACACTTGTTATACCTTTGGCTCTAACTTCTGAAGCTTAAGTTCAACAATCAACTAAATGATTTCAGAAGACTCAGGACCTTTAGCATCCACCTGTTCTCTTTGAAGCCTATTGAGCCAAAGCCACTCACTCCATCCCTGCCCACAACCTCCGCTGACTTGCCGCTGTATCCACTCATGGGGAAGGCTTCAGGAGTGAACTCAGAGGAAAGATCCAGAGCTGGAATCCCAAAGGCAGTCTAACGTTGAGTTCAATGCTGACTGCCAACTCCTGCGACACTGCGAGTACCAAACTACGTTTGTATATTGGTCTCTGTTGTTCCTTAGGATTCATCAGCTGTGTGGAAAAGGGAAGCCAGTTGCATGGGCAACAGCTTGCTCCCCATATCACTCGACTTATGACTTGTGTACTGACATGTGTAGACAGCTAGGATGCATCATCCATAGTCAACCCCAATCAACGGAGGGCCTACTACATTCTAAAACAGTGTTGAGATGGGTCCTTAATGAGACAATATGCTGCTAATAGTCTTGCCTGACTTCTGATTCTTGCTGCCAAACATATAACTCAATTTTGTGGGTTTAGGATTAAAATTTACCTGTTATTTTTATACTACTTTCCCGTACAAAACATCTCTCGCTTTCCATCATGTTAAAATATTAGTTGTATATTTCGGAACCCACTTCAGATAGGATAATGATTTTCCTACCTCATTTTGTACAGACAAATTCTCACCATCAGCATCAACTGTTAGATATTTTCAAAAATTCTGTGGATGAACTGAAAGGCTCATGTGCTGCCCGTACAATCTAGTGTTTCCAATATATCCAGTTGGGGAGTGCACAGGCTCCTCTCCCAATGATACCACAGGCTCTTCCTGACCAGAATTATCCAGTTCCTTTGCATGCTTCCCTAATACAGTGCACATGTACCTGAAATTGATCCACCGGCCACGCCCTTACCTGTGTGGCCTCAATCTTCTCTGTAAGAATTGTGCCAACCCTTGTTTAAACCATTTCCTGTCAATCTACATTATTTCCCAGTCTTATGCAGAGTTATGGTCATTATTCCTTTCTGTGCTAACACTTCCCAGCACTCACTCAAGGTTAGCTGCTTAGCAATGCAGCCAGTGAGTTGAACTGCTTCTGTGTGCACCGATACCTTCTGGTTAAAGGTAGGTTTTCCAGCTTATCCAGGCCTGGTTTTCCTTTCATGCAAAGTCTGTTCCTTGCTTTTTTCTTTGACAATTTGCAATGTGTGTTCAAGTTCTTAATTTCTCTGCACACGGTGCCAGAAGTACAATGAATCACTGAGAGAGATGGAGAGTTGCGAAAACACAAGGAGTTTGTTTATACCACTTTCTCTAACCACACCATTCATGTGAACATTAGTCACATACAGTATAAGGTTACACATTTACATACACTACATTACTTGCCAAAGTTACCCTGAACAGCACCTTCTTAGGCTTGCAACCTTTGCTACCAATCAGGCAAAAGCTAGCATCTCCTGTAAGTTCCCCGCCAGGTCACACATCAGCCTGGTTTGGAAATACTTAGCTATTGTACTGGATTTTAATCCCATCCAGTACTTTGGGAGCATCTTCACCGGGAGGATTGCAGTGGCTCACCACTGCTGTCTCATGGGACTTCTGGAATGTGCATGAAATACCCACTTTGACAGGAGCACTCTGTCCAGCTGCTGTATAAATCCATGCCCGTTTGACATTTAGTCAATTGAAGAGGGGAAGGAGCTTGGTGGGGTGGCATTGAAAGAGGCTGGAGAGCAACATGGGCTTACTGAAACACTCAGGATTAAATGTTTCTGCTACAATAATATGTCTTGAATGATGTTCCAAATGCATTTGACTTGACACAATGGTGAACTAACAATGTCGAGCTGGCAGTGAACCCATTAACCAATTAATTCCTGTGCATACTTATTAAAAAGGAGTTATAGATCACTTAAGATTACAGCATGCGATTAAAGAGCAAGAGAGACTGGCTCTTTCTTAGATGGCTTCTATACAGCCATCTCCTGTGCCAAGTACTAAGACATTTTTGTTTGCACAGTTATTGACAGCTGATAAAATGCAATAGTTTGGAATATAAGTATTGCCGTCAAGTTCTTGCCACCTACGAATTAGTTAGAAAAGTTAGAACGTATTTCGGAGTTCCTTCTTAAGGTACTTAAGTCTTTGGTTTGAAATGACACAGCACTTGCAGTTGCAGTTTGGTACCACCATCATGGTTCAGGCATCGTTGTGGTAGCCTAGCCTGACTACTCTTTAACTTTCACTTTCAATTATTCCTGACAGTTCAGAAACTGCATTACAAACAGGCAGCTGAGGCTCCAAGATGAGCTATCCACCCTTAATATCTCTTGTTCCCATGGGGCCAGTCATTTGGTCCATTTAGTATTTAACTTGATGAAGAGCAATTGACTTGCACATTCTGACTATTTGATTTTGGCTTATTCCCTAACAGCCGTCGCAATGGATTTCTGTATGACTCTTACACTTCATTTTACTGCTGTTAGAGACAATACCATGATTTGCTTTTGGTTTTCAGCTGCAGGTTTCCCTGTTGCTGCTCCAAAATCGGGTGCTTGCATTTACTGTTCAAGTTCTCTGTCCTAGGACTGTTTTATTTTGGTGGGGGGGGGGGGGAATTAAGACTTGGCTTGCTTTAAGAGGGAGTCAACCTTAGATGGGCAAATTGAGTCTTGTAACAAAAGTAGTGCAGCATTATATTTGCAAGGTACCTGTGGTCATATCTGGAGGAGGGCTGGCTAATTGGCAGTCCAGTACTCGAAAACTGAGTCTTTTTTGCAAGACCAGGAGAAGTGTGAATACCTTCTGTTGGGTCTAAAATAAATCATACAACTTTGGGTCCATACTTCACTCCTGCTCACTTCCACTTCTTCCAGGTAATTCTATTTCAACTAAAAGACCCATCATTTCTCCCCATCCACCTTTGGCAACCTGCCTGCTGCATCAGTGAAATGAAAATGAGATGCGCCCATAGTTCCTTGCCCAGCACCCAGCGGAGAAAAGGCTGTTTTAAATGGTGACAGGTCTGAACAACTCTCCTCATCTCAGTGAGGTGTGGTGTGCACTGGAGCAGCAGGCACTGGCAGTTCCCCAATTACAGAAAGCAGCAACCCGGCCCGCGTCACTGTGCAGCCAAGCCAAATGTTCGATGTTAAGTCTTGCATTGAAGGGAAGGGATCAAGGCAACCTGGCAGTGTCTAGTAAGGCTTCAGTGGAGTCAGTAGGACTGAGCTTCTCCTGGCTACACCACTGTGAACATAATTGATTTGCTTTGGACCATAACTAGAAGCAGTAATAGGCCACCTAGGCTTTCGCACCTGCTACAACATCCAGTAATGTTGTGCTGATCTTTTTCCTCTCCATCACTTTTCTACACTAACCTCATTTCCTTTAATATCCAAAGATCTCTCTGTCCTTGTCTTGAATAAACATAGGTACTGTTACTAGATATACTCAGGATGTACTATGGAGTACTTGGACAGGTATATGGATAGGAAAGGTTTAGAGGGATATGGGCCAAGCACAGACAAATAGACTGGCTTAGATGGGAACCTCAGTCAGTGTGAACTAGTTAGGCTGGAATGCCCATTTTTTGTACTGTGTGACTCTATTCAAAGAAATAGTTCCTTCACAGTCCTCTTGGATAGCGATTTCTGAAGGTTCCTTTTCTGAAGGAACAAGCATTTCTTTCTCATTCTATCCTGAATAGCAAATCTGTTACTTTGAAATTGTGGCTTTTAAACTAGACTAGAGGAAACATCATCTCCACATCCACCACTCGAATCTGGTTGGAATTTTACTTATTTAGACCATAAGACATAGGAGCAGAATTAGGCTATTTGGCCCATCGAGTTTGCTCTGCCATTCAATCATGGCTGATCCTTTCTTTCTCCTTCCCAACCCCATTTCCTGGCCCTCTCCCCGTAACCTTCGATGCAGTGTCCAATCAAGAACCTATCAATCCCTGCCTTAAATACACCCAACGACCTGGCCTCCACAGCAAATTCCACAAATTCACCGCTGTCTGGCTAAAGAAATTTCTCTGTATCTCTGCTTTGAATGGACACCTTTCAATCCTGAGGCTGTGCCCTCTTGTCCTGGATTCTCCCACCATGGGAAACATCCTTACCACATCCACTCTGTCTAGGCCTTTCAACAGTCAAAAGCTTTCAATGAGACCCCACCCCCCAATCCTTCTGAATTCCAGCAAGTACAGACCCAGAGCCATCAAATGTTCCTCGTATGTAACACTTTCATTCCTGGAATCATCCTTGTGAACTTCCTCTGGACCCTCCCCAATGCCAGCACATCTCTTCTAAGATGAGGAGCCCAAAACTGTTCACAATAGTCAAGGTGAGGCCCTACCAGTGCCTATAAAGCTTCAGCATCACATTCCTGCTCTTGTATTCTGGACCTCAGGAAATGAATGCTAACATGGCATTTTAAGAAGATCACTTTCATTTTTCTATACACAAGAGAATACCCACCTGGTTATCTCTCCTCATAAGACAATCCTGCCACCCCAGGATTCAATTAGGTGTGACCCTTTTCTATTAAAAGATTGGATTAGCTCAGATGGACATTTGGGTCAGCATGGACGAGTTGGGCTGAAGGTCCTTCTTCCATGTTGAATTACTCTATGACTGTATCTAAGAATATTTTTCCTTGGGGAGGGAGACTAGACCTATGTGTAGTTTCCCAGGTGTTATCTCATTTGGGCAGCAATTGTAGTAAGACATCTGTACTCTTAAATTCAAATCCTTTTCCAATGGAGATCAAATGATCAGTTATTAGTTACCTGATTAACCTCCCTGTAAATTTCCAGTAATTTGTGTACAAGGACACCCAGGTCTCCTCACACACTAACATCCCTAAAGTTCTCACCATTTAAAAATACTTTACCTTTATATTTTCACTGATGATGTCACATTTTCCCCACATATTCTATCCGCTTTGTCCTTGCCCCTTCCCTTAACCTGTCCAAATTCCCCAAAGCCTCTCTGCATCCTCCTTATATCCTGCATGGCCAGGTACTTTAGTCTTATTAGCAAACAGGGCCACATTATACTGTATGCATTTTCCACCTAACCCTCAGTCCAAATCATAGATATAAACTGTGGACAGCTGGGATCCCAGCTCCAAACCCTGTGCCAGCCCACTAATCGCAGTCTCCCCACCTGAAAATAATCCATTTATTCCTACTCTCTGTCCAGTAACCAGTGCTCAGTCCATGCCAGCACGTTACACTCCAGCTGTTTTAAGTATTGTGATAAGGCTGCAGCATCTTTAGTTCTAAGAGCTAGAGCCTCACCTGAAAGCAAGTCATCTAGAGAGTTATCAATGGTAATCAGCTGGTAGGAAGTTGCTGTTGTGGGAATTGCACTGAAATTGCCTGAAACGTTCTTAGGTTCATGGTGAAGGAGATGTTGAAGTTGGGAAGTTTGCAGATAGAGCGTAGAACATTGAACAGTATATCATAATACAGGTCCTTTGGCCCAAGAAGTTGTGCCAGCCTTTTAACCAATTCCAAGATTGATCTAGCCCTTCCTTCTCATATAGCCCTCTATTTTTCTCTTATCCATGTGCCTATCTAAAAGACTATTAAATGTCCCGAGTATACCTACCTCTACCACCACTCCTGGCAGTGTGTTCCATGCACTTACCTCTCTTTATGTAAAAAAAAAACCTACCACTGACATCCCCCCTATACTTTCCTCCAATCACCTTACAGGTATGTCCACTCACTATTGCCACCTGGGAAAAAGCACTGGCTGTCTGATCATCATCTACACTTCTATCAAATTACCTCTCATCCCCTTTCACTCCAGGGAGAAAAGTGCCAGCTTGCTCAACCATTCCTCATAAGACATGTTCTCTAATCCAAGCAGCAGCCTGAAAAGTCTTCTCTGCACCCTCTCTAAAGCTTCCACATTCTTCCTATGAAATGGATCTCAGAAACTTCAAGATCTAGCTGAATTTAATGGCTGGGCCTTGTTTGAATGCTGCAGCCAGTCACTGAAATGAAGGCAGGGAAAGTTTGCCTCTGAGGTTGGACTTTGTGTTGGTGAATTGAGGTGAAGAATGATCCTAGCTGATCCCCCAGCTTTAAAATTATATCACTTTGTGCCCCCATTCATCTCCTAGCTTAAATGCATTTGAAATCTGAGCCACTAACCTCAATAACATCTTTACATTACCGACCACCTCTCCAGAGTGGGTTCTTTGCCTTCACCTTAACCATCAGAACTCACAGTGAGAATTTTAGAATTTTATAACTTAACCTCCACTGACCCTCTTCCAACCAACCAGAGGATTAAATTTCTCCCCTTGCGAGATATTTAATGCATGTGTGAGTTATTAAGCCGTCAGTAATGTCACTGTAGAATCTTTATAAATGTATCCTGACAAACACAAGGAAACCAGCCTCCCCACCCGCCCCACTCCCATAATGGAGAGCGACATGGTTGCAACACATGTACGGCATGTTCATCACAGACAAAGTCTTTTAGTCATTCACTGATAAGAGTAATTTAACAGAATGCACAGGGCTGTAATTAACGTCACCTACTACATTAATTTTAAAACCCCACTGTCCAACAATTCTTATGGATTTTCTCCACCTGATCTTTTGATACTTTATAAGCCTTATTTCTTCAACTAGATAAAATATTCCTCTGGTATCTGATCTCTAGTTTTTCTCCTATCTCCCTCTCTTGCCGTTATTGGCACTGATTCATAAGTATGAATAATTCTCTCCTGCTGAGCCCGCCTTCCATAACTACTTACCCAGTGTTCTGCACGATGGCTCTGCTCTTTGACACCTGAGAACTGGAAGCAAGATCCAAAAGTATGAACTATTGAAGGAAAGTTGGTGGACTGTTTTACAAATTTTATCATTACTGTATTTGCACAGTTTGTCTTCTTTTCTCCATTGGTTGTTGGTTGATTTTCAGTCCTTGCTTGTGTGTAGTTTTTCATTGGATCTATTGTATTTCTTTGTTCTACTATGAAAGCTTGCAAGAAAACGAATCTCAAGGTAGTATATGGTGACATACGAGGGGTGATTGATAAGTTCGTGGTCTAAGGTAGAAGGAGTCAATTTTAGAAAACGTAGCACATGTATTTTTCAACATAGTCCCCTCCTACATGTACACACTTAGTCCAGCGGTCGTGGAGCATACAGATCTCTTCTTTGTAGAAGTGGTCCACAGCAGGGTGATTGATAAGTTCGTGGCCTAGGGTAAAAAGAGATAAGTTATTAACTTCAAACTTTCTGCATTATCACTCAAAAAGCTGAACTGCACGTGCATGTAACGAGAGCGTCTTGGACCTCCAGGTGGTCAACAGCAGGGGTGATTGATAAGTTCGTGGCCTAAGGTAGAAAGAGATGAGACATACAGTTCTCATTACATGCACATACAGTTCAACCCTTTGAGTGACAATGCAGAAAGTTTGAAGTTAATAGCTAATTTCCTTCTACCTTAGGCCACGAACTTATCAATCACCCCTGCTGTTGACCACTTACTGGAGGTCCAAGACGCCGACATCTACAAAGAAGGGGTCCGTATGCTCCACGACCGCTGGGCTAATTGTGTAAATGTAGGAAAAATAAATATTTCTAAAATTGACTCCTTCTACCTTAGGCCACAAACTTATCAATCACCCCTCGTATATATACTTTGATAATAAATTTACTTAAAGATTTAAGATATATAGTGCTGCTTGATTGAAATTCCAGGCCAATTCATTTCTGTCTAAATGTTCTCCATGCCTCGTTTCAACTTCAGTATTCCACTGTAATTTTTCCTTAACAAATTTTCTGTCTGAAATAATTGCGTAAGTATTATCACCGTGATCATTTTTCATATAATTATAGAATATTTTAGGTTAATAAGGAAATCAACATGCTTGCAATAGAAAAATATCCTTTCTCTTCCAGTCTAATATTTCAGTGAAGTGAGGACAGGACAAGGGTTGAGCGCGTATCCTATTGCCTCCTGATTTCACCCAGCAAGTATTCATCTTGTGAGTGGGACAGCAGCTGCCTGTTGATGTGCTGGTCCATTCGCGGACAACTAGTTAGCCAGGTTTCGGCATGTCTGCTGATTAACTCCCAGTCTGTACCATTGTATTTTGAGCATGTGCAACTTTTCCATCTATTATTCTGTGATAACAAATGAGGGTTGTGGGCTTTTAGCACAAATGCCAATCAAACCCTGTCAATTGTCAGTTTTACAGCTTGTACTTACACCTGCCTGTACAGGTTTTCATAAGCTTGAGCATATTTTAAGAGCATTGCACATTAGAATGGAAAGTGGATAATTTTCCTATTTTTGACAGCTTACCCGTTTATACTTTAAAGATCTAGTAGTGTTTTGGTATTTAAATAATTTTAGCAAGAAAATTGCAGATGGATTTGGGCTCAAAGAAATGTCTTTTTTTTAATTACTAAGCTACTTATTTGGATGGTTCATTTCTGAAGTTTCATTCAGATGTGGTTCTGCAGTTCAGTTACAAGGTGAATGAATGTTAATTTTTTTTAGTTAAATCTCACATGATATTTACTCCAGCAAACTAATACGATGTCATCAGTATTATTTGATAGTCCTATTGCGTCGATAATACTGAAACTGTGGGCTGAATTTTATGCGAGTGCACAGTTTTGTGAATGTCGAGCTGGGGCAGTTGTTTAAACATGTTTAAGGTTTCAGTGCTCAGGAGACCAGCTCTATCATGTCCATCTCCACATTTAAGAAATGCATTTCAGGCTGTGCATAATAGACCACCAATCACAGGTGAGTTACTGATTTGAATCTGTTAATTGCTCCAGTACAGTGGTAGTAACATGAACTACTAAGTTTAATTTACACTCATGGGCTCAATGACCTTCCTGGAGATGGCCAGTGAAAGTCAAGCAAGAGCACATCGACAGTGGAAGAGTTGAACAGTTAACAGCATTATCAGTACTGCTTTCTTTGATGCTTTTATGAATGACACCAAGACAGAATTGTGGAAAGAGTCTTTCAGCCCATTAGGTCCATGTCGAGTGCTAGTGTAAGAGCAATCCAGTCGGAAACTCCCTTTTCTTCATCGTTCCTATAAATTCTCCCCTTTGAGATATTTAATTGGCTCATTTTGAATAAAGGAATTTAAACTGCCTCCATTATTACCTGTGACTGAGTATACATCATAACCACTCTGAAAAATATTTCCATCATGTTATTTTTGGTTCTTTCACCGAATACCTTCATTCTAAGTCCTTCATTTCTTTGACCCTTCTGATAATAGGAGAACTTCTCGCTCTCTCTATACCCATGACAGTAAATACTTCTATAAGGTTCCATTGTAACTTCCTCTGTTCTAAGAATAACAACCCAAGCTGCTCCAGTGATTCCACTTACCTAAAGTCCCTCATTCCTAAAATTATTTTAGTTACTTTCAACCACATTCTCTGTAAAGTTTTTACCTCATTTCTAATCGTGTGGCACTATTGGATCAGGCTCTGCAACTGTGCCAAACCAATGTTTGTAAAGGCAACCTGTGACTTCTTTGCTCTTGTACTCTATGTCTTAGAAACAAGAGCAGGGATGTGATGTTGAGGCTCTATAAGGCACTCGTGAGACCACACTTGGAGTATTGTGTGCAGTTTTTTGCTCCGTATTTGAGAAAGGATATACTGACATTGGAGAGGGTTCAGAGAAGATTCACGAGAATGATTCCAGGAATGAAAGGGTTACTGTACGAGGAACGTCTGGCAGCTCTTGGACTGTATTCTCTGGAGTTCAGGAGAACGAGGGGGGATCTCATAGAAACATTCCAAATGTTAAAAGGTCTACAACACACACAAAATGCTGGTGGAACACAGCAAGCCAGGCAGCATCTACAGGAAGAAGTACAGTCGACGTTTCGGGCCGAGACCCTTTGTCAGGACTAAGATGCTGCCTATAGATGCTGCCTGGCCTGCTGCGTTCCACCAGTATTTTGTGTGTGTTGCTTGAATTTCCAGCATCTGCAGATTTCCTCGTGCTTGTGTTAAAAAGCCTGAACAGGTTAGATATGGCAAAGTTATTTCCCATGGTAGGGGAGTCTAGGACAAGAGGGCATGACTTCAGGATAGAAGGACGTCCACTTAGGACAGAGATGCGGAGAAATTACTTTAGTCAGAGGGTGGTAAATCGGTGGAATCTGTTGCCACGAGCAGCTGTGGAGGCCAAGTCACTGGGTGTATTTAAGGCAGAGACAGATAAGTTCTTGATTAGCCAGGGCATCAAAGGTTATGGGGAGAAGGTAGGGGAGTGGGGATGACTGGAAGAATTGATCAGCCCATGATTGAATGGCGGAGCAGACTCAATGGGCTGAATGGCCTACTTCTGCTCCTATATTTTATGGTCTTACGGTCTTTTATTTTAAGGCTATAAGGAGATGGAAATACTGAATATTTTTAAATGGTAAAGGATTGGTAGGTGTTGATGCTCAAAGGGACCTAGGTGTCCTTGTAAACAATTCACTGAAGGCCACTGGTGAGGCAAAGTTGGTATTTATTACAAAAAGAATTGAGTATTGAGATAAAGTTGTCTCATTGCAGTTATGTTTGAGCCTTGGCAAGACCACAATATTGTGTACAATTTTGGCCTTCTTACCTAGGAAATAAAGGATATTTTGCTATTGAGAGCAAGAGATTCGTCTGTCTGGTTCCTGGGATGGCGTGTCTATGATTCATCTGTCTGGTTCCTGGGATGGCGTGTCTATGATTCGTCTGTCTGGTTCCTGGGATGACGTGTCTATGATTCGTCTGTCTAGTTCCTGGGATGGCGTGTCGATGATTCGTCTGTCTGGTTCCTGGGATGGCGTGTCAATGATTTGTCTGTCTGGTTCCTGGGATGGCGTGTCAGTGATTTGTCTGTGTGGTTCCTGGGATGGCGTGTCAATGATTTGTCTGTGTGGTTCCTGGGATGGCGTGTCAATGATTTGTCTGTCTGGTTCCTGGGATGGCGTGTCTATGCGGAGAGGTGTGCTGGGCTTGACCTCTGTCCATCCCATTGAGACTGGCCCTTGTCCAATTGATCTTTTACACCTTGAAATATTTTGTATCTTTTGCCTTTACTAGTCTAGACTTTGGCAAGTTATGTGTGCTGTTTCCTAGCTGTTCACCCACTGATATTTTCATTGTTCACAGATTTTTATTAGGACTTGTAATCTTTAAAGATAAAGAGGTGGAAAGGGCTCTGCTACAATTAAAATAATGGTCCTGCCATGCCAATGGCTGTAATAATCCTTACTATCCTCAACCTTGAGATTCTTCTTGCCATTAATTTTTTTTTTACTTATCAATGTAATTGATGTACTATCAAAGAATGCAAAATAGATAGTGTGGAAACAAATTAATGTGGACTAAGACTAGCACTGAAACTTAATAGTTTATTATTGTGAAAAATGCCCAGGTGCGGTCTTTACACTTACTTCACCTGCTGCTCTTGTTCAGTTTCTTGACTGCAGCAGAGGTGGAGCCGGGTATTGTAGTACTGTTATCTGACTGTATATAATTGAATCAACATACCTCCAGACCACGGTGCACCCACAAAGCATAAATCACACACAGTACATTTGTTATGTTGCTTGGCAATGTTTGAATTCTGGAACCCATGGCATCTCGACTGTGAACTGCTCAATCTGCTCCCATGCGGAGGTATGCTTTGTCAGTTGAACACTGGGCAGAATGTAGGGTATGATTGACAGGAGGGAGCAAAAAATGAGATGGAGAATTACTGTGAGCAGAGCTTAAACTTCCATATCTTCTTTCACATCTTTTATGTAATGAATGCTCACAGTTAGGATTTCACATATTGTGTTTAAAGTAATATTCATAGTGCGAAAACCTGTATAGCAAGCCACTACACTTTTTTTAATGTTCACAAGTGGTGGCCACACTTTCATTAAATGAAGATATTATAAATACCTGCCGCACTAAACCAGTCATACTTGTAACAGAATCCTCTGATCTTTGTACAAGGTTGCCTGGATGCAGGCTGGCACATAGTACATACTTCTCTGTTATACTCGAAAACACGTACACTTACATCTGCATTCATCAAAGGAGAGTTTAGAGAGGGTTTGTACCTCTGAAATAAGTTGACCCCTAGACAGCTCAATAATATTGAAACTGTCTAGATCGTAACAACTTTATACCATGCCTAGATCAAGGTACTGCCAGATGGTACTTGTCCTGAGTTTTTAACATCTGTTATCTGGTAACCTGTTGTCACAAAGTATTGTAAAAGTTTGTGTGTGGTTTACAGCACAATAAAAAGTTGAGCCAGATAGTTATACTCAGAATTGAATCATTTTTCGAGAAAGGTCAAACATCTTTGAGTAACATGGGATCTGTTGTAAAATTTAACTCATCCTTTTTCAACAAAATTTTCTCTCTCACCCTTGCTTTATTTCTAATATAAATTCCTCTGAATGTTATTAATGGGGCAAATTGCTACCTTATTGCTTTGAAATTGGATAGTTTTTATGTAACTATAGCCTTACCTCACTTCCCTTGAAAACATTCTACTTAACACAAGTGTCCAATTCAATTTGACAAAACCAGTTGATCAATTCTTTTAAAGGAGAACCACATTTTGAAAGTTATATACCTGTATATTGTTAATACTTGTACACATTACCACAAAGTAATTTTCCCATTTCGTGTTACTGATCTCTGCACAGTGCAATGTTAAAGCTTACAACCGAATGCTAGCGTAGCTTTACAGGGCCTGCAAATTGGAGTGGTATATTTCTTACTCAATTTGCATTTTTGTAGCTGTTTTTTTTTGCACTAAGTGTTTCTGTAATCATCTCACATTCTTTGTATCAAAGCGGCCTGAAGCTTGTTATTCCAATGTACTGGTCCATCTGTAGGGCAGTGGAAAGGTCACTTTTTTATGACATACCCCAATACATTTTAGAAAGTGCAATATTCAATTCTTTAATGTGAGGTGACAAGTTAATATTTCAATAATATCTGAGAAACATTGTAAATATATTGTTTAATTAAGCATTTTGTTGTTTGCCTAATTCATTACGGATTATATATAAAAGTACGTGAATGGCATACGTCATTACACTACTGCGTCATAAGTGCGTCCCTTACTAAAGTAAAACTGAACTAAGACTCATGTTTCCCTGCTCCGCGTTTTTCTTTTGATTAATTTTATGTTTTGGATTTCCAAAACATAACAGCAAGTAACAGTGAGATCAAATGTTCTTGCACTTTTAGAGGAAAATTGCCCTTGTCACTCAATAAGGCTAAATTAGGATTTCTAATAGAATATTTATTTTATGTTTTTTCTGTCAATTTGAAATTATGAACGTACAAGCTCATTTTGAAATATACAAAGTGCGAAATATTTATATTTCTAGTGGGAAGTGCGGATTTGGCCTGTCCAATACCTTAGCTGTCACATTATTAAAAATATTAAGCTGTGCAGATTGGAGAGGTTTACTGTTGCCTCTCCTGAACATTCCTGGGCTAAAAGCAGAATTGATTTATAGGAGGGCACCAGTTCTTACTGTAGTCAAGTACCATGTTGACATTCCATCAAGCCACGTATCTAATGGAGAACACGGTGTGGAATTTACAAGAAAACTTTTGACCCATAAAACTTTATAGAAGAGGGTAGGGCAAACATCGGACAGAGAGAAACAAGAAAGGGGAAGGAACAAAAGGTAATATTGGAATCTGCTTTTTGGGAAAGAAAATCAATACTGGGTGACAATAAATTACCTCATTACTCATTCTGATCAGAACAAACAATTAAGTGATCCAATTTAATTAGAGCTTACATACTCTTTCAGCAGTTATCACTCAGCTTATTTTAGACAGCTTCTGATAGTCAACCTAATACATTTTGGTAATCTAAATGCATTTTCTGAATTGCTTTTTTGTTAAGGGCCATTAAGGTCTTTGAAATCAGATTTTTGCAAAGCAGCAACTTTTATAACCATCAGAAATTAAAATTGAACCTTGTTTAACTGTTTAAACAATATTTTCCGGGTTAAATGTCTCAGGGCTGCTATACCACTGAGATTCAAAGGTTCAAAATTCAAAGCACATTTATTATCAAAGAATGTATAAATTATACAGCCTTGAGTTTTGCTTGCTCACAGGTAGCCACAAAGCACGAAACCTAAAAGAACCCAATTAAAGAAAATAATAAAAATAAAAATAAAAGACCAACAGCTGATGTGCAAGAGAAAAAAAGCACAAGTCAGGCAAACAATTGAAGCGAACAACATTCCAAACCAAAATTGAGTCCTGAGATCCGAACCCTGAAGCAGCCTGGAGTAGGCCCAAAGCCTCACTTGTCAGTTCATCATATTAGTGGGCACGGAGCACAGAGCCGGGAGAGTCTTCATAGTCTCAGTTCCATAGAGAGAGGAATGACCATCGTGGAGGATGAACGAAATCGGCTTTCACCTCAGATCCCGACCCCCTGTCTTTTCAGTCTGTCTGGTCCAGCATTTAAACTGACCAAACAACAGAACAGCAATAGGCTCCAGCGCCTCAGGAGATGCACATCACACAGTTCATGACAGTTTTCAGTGGCAAACAATGTTGCAAACAACCTTGATTTTAGGCATTTACAAATGGAGGCAACATCACGGTATCTGTATGATTGATTTGGAGTCTGAAAGAATGACAATAGCTGGATCTCTAGGAGTCTTTTGCATTCTATCAGAATACTAGAAAAATAGCCATCCAACATTCCTTCCAAAAATACTTTTTAAAACATGAGTAGATATGGTTCAGTAGATCAGCACACTGACAGAACATAGGATGTGACCTTGAAAGTGAAAGTGAAATACTAAATGTTTTGGAAAACCAGGCGTGACATTTGTGGAGATGCTTGAACCAGTCTCACTGGATTACAGCAAAAACCTACCCTGCTGGGCTAGCATTATCAGAGCAATTGGCTGCCCATTTCCAACTGTTACAGTGACTGCAGGATACAATAGATGGATAAAAAATTAGGAAAAAGAAGCAGTGCTAATATTGCAAGGCTGTTTCTCTAAATTTCCCCAGCCAAACACAGAAGTGAATCGTGTAATCAGTACATCACAGAAGGAGGCCAGGTAATCCTTTTACTCTGTACTGACTTCTTCCAACACAATCCTGGACTTCATTGTGCCACTCTTTGCCCCCTGGAAATACTTAACCTTTATATATGAGATTATAAACACATACAGTGTGATGAACTTCTTTCTTATGTCACTCTTGGTCTTTTGCCAGTCATTTTGGAACACTTTCTCCATCCTTATCCTTTGTTGTTCTTAGTTGTTCATTTCTTGTGCATCACTGGCAAAGCATTTATTTCTCATCCCTCAATGTCCTCAGGAAGGTGATGGTAACCTACGTTCCTGAATCACTGCAGACTTCCTAGTGAATGTGCTCCAGCATCACTGTTTAACAGGGAATAAGAGGTTTCAGATATCCAGTGACAGTGAAGATTTGACAATACATTTTTGATGCAGACAAAGTCTGGAGAACATTTTAGGTGGTTGAGATAGATAGATAGATATATAGATATACTTTATTGATCCCAAGGGAAATCGGGTTTCGTTACAGCCGCACCAACCAAGAATGGAGCATAAATATAGCGATACAAAAACTACAAACAATCAAACAACAAAATGCAAATTATGCCAGATGGAAAATAAGTCCAGGACCAGTCTATTGGCTCAGGGTGTCTGACCCTCCAAGGGAGGAGCTGCAAGTTCGATGGCCACAGGCAGGAATGACCTCCCGTGCCGCCCAGTGTTGTATCTCAGTGGAATGTGGCCGAAGTCCAACAGTAAAAGTTCAATATCCGGTCTACAAACACGTTCCTCGATCGTAATATGACCTGGATTGCACCATCTGTTGTTAACCAGAGCAGTAAGCACCCAACTCCTTTACGCTTACCACTCTCAGTGCACTTCCGGTCAGCCCGAACGGTCTGGAAGCCGTCCATGGAAAAGACTTGATCGGGAATGTCCTCGTGCAGACCCGTTCCAGTAACACACATAACACTGCACTCTCGAAACATTCTCTGACCCCTGGCTAGCGCCGTCAACTCGTCCATTTTATTACCCACCGAACTCCTCTTCTCCATAAGTCTCTGTTGTCTCGACCCGGTCCTCTTTCCTCAACTTTGTGATCCCTCTCTGTATCCTCTGTGTGTTTTCCTCCAGATTTCAGCAGGGGTGTCCGCCGCTCTGCTCGCTAAACCAGCCGGCATTAGCGCAAGCAGCTGGTCCCTGGAATGAACAATGCGACCACGCTTCTGTCCCGCGTGTCGGGATGTAACTATTTCTAGCGCTAAAAACCCAAATAAAACTCTCTCTACCAGCATGTTAGAGAGGGTGCAGCTTCGACGTGTTACCGTGAAAAAAGAATGCAAAAAATAACGTTAGAATCCGATCGGAACGGCTGTAACAGGCTGCATGCACGACCGGCGCATGCGCACTAATGTGTGTTCGTGAGTTCGTGTGCATATGAAGCCTTTCTATTTCTAGTGCCAGGGGATGTTGCCTGGGAGACTTAGGTACATTGTATGTAAAGAAGTTATGTGCATATAACATACTTCAGCCAAACCTGCGCCGGTGTGTAGATAATGAACAACATACCTTTCAGGTGGGCTGTTTGTTAGTGATTGATGCAGAGCTTCTTATTAATTGTTGCCACTGCTCTCATCGAGGCAAGGCAGAAGCATTCCATCATGCTGCTGTTTTATGCCAAGTAAATGATAGAAAACCTTGGAGGTGTTAGGAGGTGAGTCACCCGTTTCAGGGTTCCCAGTCTCTGGGCTCATCTTCTAGCCTGCTTCAATTAATCAGAATTTTGGAACAGTGAACATATATCCTCTCAACCGTCTGTGCTCCAGGAAGACAACTCCAGGTTCTTCAGTTTGAACTCATTCTCTGAGCTCACTCCTCTAAGCATTCTCTGCCTATTTTTTTCCTAACGCACAGTGACCACAATTGTAGCTCAAACAAGCATTTATTGTAGGTTCACCATTTTTTGTTTTTGTTCTTGCATTCTGCTTTGATTTATGAAGCTGTTTGCTTGATTAACTGCTTCTTTAACCTACCTGGCTTTCTGCAAAGATTTTGCACAACCACCAAGATCTCTTTGTTTCTGCATCCATATTTTAGAATTTTACATGGTGTCTGCCCTTGTCAAAATATACTGCTTTCCCCTTCTCTGAATTAAATATCTTTAACTTGAAATTATGAAAATCACATCATAGGCCCATAAAAGCTCTGAGAATGCAATACTGTTCAGTATTGAACCTTTCAGTTGTGGCCTGTCAAACAAGGTATTGTTGACACAAAGCACATTAATTACTGAATTTAACCCTTACATGCTGTTCGGGTCAAATTTGACCTGTCCTGACATTTGACAGCAGTAAAAACACCCTAAATGCAATTTTTTTGAGCTGAAATTTGATGACTTTTCCCAAAGTGACCCAAATTGCGCAAAATGAAAATATTTTAAAATGTTATACTTTTGTACAGGTGCTACAAATTTTTGTACATTGAGACTGTTCCAGGTCAAATTTGACCCGTGTCTATTGAAACGGATTTTACATCTCTGAAACATTAATTAAGGATTAATCACCCATTTATTAATGTCAGATAGACTAATTATACATTCTAAATAGATCTGTGGTTCAAAATTTGGTATAGACACTTGTTATGAGGGGATTCTTGGGCCGGGTCAAAATTGACCCGGACCATAATGTGAAGGTATAGAATACGAACTGTATGTAATGGTTAAGCACATTTACATATGCTGAACAATTTCTAAGCTGGTAAGTATGAACTTTTCAAGTTCATTGAATGTTTAGTACTTAATGTGCACAGTGTATACAGAGCTAGATATACTATAAATATAAAATATGGGGTGGTGTTGATAAATTAGTTTGTCTTTTCCAGCCCATCAATATTCTCTGGTATAATTCTGATGTCATTAAAGACACGTTAAACGTTCTGTGTGTGGTGGGACAAAATGTTTCTCTCAAGGGAACACCCCTTCAGGATTCTACAATGCACATATCCGAAGCAGAGACCCTGAGTGTTTGGTATGCTCAGTTTGTCATCAGGAATAAGGGATTGAGATGGGAATTAGAACAGTTTGATGAATGGATTGTGTAAAGGTCAGTACTTTGAGAGTCACGTTGATTCATTAGGGGTGGGCTGATTGACTGCTGTTAATCTTGGGTGACGTGGTGGAGAAGGTGAGGTTGAGTCTGTGGTGTTAATTGTTGTGAAGCTTAAAGGATAATGACAGCAAGAGGTAACTTTGAAGTTAAAGAAGGTGTGCAGCCATTTCCAGCCTCCCCGCTTTCCATTCACAGGCGGGTGCATTCCTGTTGGCATACTGTTGGTGTGATTTTGCAAGTATGGCCTGCATAAGCAAAACATGCATGAAGGAACATTATGGAAGATACACACCATTAGATATCACTGTACATGCCTGAGTGCCACTGCGAGTTGCACTCCAGACACACAGAGAACTTGAAGCGCTGCTGAAATGTAATCCGGTGGTCTGAAGTCATATTGCAGTAAGCCAAAGAACCTCCATGCATTTATTCATTAAATGAAGATACATCTCACTTTGGATTAAAATTTAGAAGATTTCTTTTAACTTCTAATTCCAGCTAAGGCAATTAATATTATGCCCCTGAACTTCTTTACCAGGAGAGTGAATGGGATTAATAGTTTGCAGAGACTGGAAACAACAAAATAACTCAACTGACCCAGTAAATCCTTGCTTTATAGGCTTTGTATTGGTGAAGGATAAATATATTAAACAATTATCCTCAATATGTAAACTCCCACTCGAGTTTTTCTGTACCGATAAGAAGTTCTGAAATAATATGAAACACAATTCTCTACAGAGTAACATGGGTGTCAAGTTGCAAGTTTGTATATAGCTGATCAAAGGTGAATAGTTTGACTGTAAAGTTAGACCCAAGTTACTTTGGTGTTCTGCTTGATTAGTTTTTGTGAGAGTGAATAATTCTGGCAGAATTGTCATAAAGATTTATCTTTCTTGGTGCTTAATCTGGAATTGATTTCCTTTTTCAAAAGACTGAGGAAAAGAGAATGCTGGAGAGTGGGTGTAGCTGAAAATGGTTTAAGAATCAGGCAAGGCTGAGGATATAAGTGTCTGCTAAATGTAATGGTGGGGTTATGCATATCTTTATTTATTCTAGTTTCTATATCAACAGGCTAGTTTACAGTAGGAACAAAAACCCCATGTTCAGGGGCTACATCTGGCAGCACTTGAAGTTGACCTCTCCCCCCACTCCAAAATTAGGTGGCAGAACCAAGGATCAGAGCTTTTCTTTGAAAGAGAAGTATGCTGTAAGGCAGAGAACAAGAAGCTCTGTCAAGCCATTGGAGCTGTCATGTAATGTGGTAATCTATTACAGCATGCAAGAGAGAGAGAGGCCACGATCAGGTTGTTGGAAGGGAATCAAAAGACTTCTTTGGGACAATGCGTCAGGAACTGTAGAGGAGGCTTGACTGAAAAGCGGAGCAGCGGAGACAATTTAGAAGTTAACAATATTTTACTAGTAACAAGTCACGAGGGGCCACAAGACAAGAGAGAACAGGTCCTTGACACAACAAGGTAAGCAAGTAAGTGAAGGCTAGGAGCACCTGGTTAATGAGTGAACAAGAATTGTGGATGCAAGCTATGTTTAAAGAGGCTGCAGGAGATGAGTTGGAATTGAGTGGCAGCTGTCTTCCGTTAGCTGGGAGGTGCCTGCGTGTTTTCATAATGTTACCCTCAGGTCATCGGTACATATACAAATAAAAATGCAAATTATTTGTTTAATACTTCACATCAAGATATATGTAGAGATCTTTATTAGCCCATTGTTTTTGGAAGAGCCAAATAGTCTCCTTCTCTCTTGTAATTTACATTCGCTGTATGATATGTCCCCACCTAATCCCTTACTCCTGCAATCATTTCTGGATTTGTCCTCACATCTCTAAATGAGTCCCCCGTAGACGTTAGCGTCCAGCATGCACACTGGCACTACTAGATACTGGAAAGTCACAATGGAAGTCAGTGTGCAATGTTCATTTGATGGCAACACTGCCATATTGAAGCTCAAAACTCCAATCATCATATTAAAGACCAGGAGGGACATCCTGTGCATGCTTTTAAAAAGATACCAACCATCTACAAGATGTTGTTTATTTCCAATTTATATTTTTTTCTGTAGCTGTAGTTTAGTCAGGGCCATAGGGAATAGTGTGACAAGTGCTGAAGGCATATTTCTGATTCAGATCTTCTCTATACGCCACTTGCAGCAATGGATGAAAATATTGGCAGATGTTCCCTTGAGACTGGACCCAGAGAATGAATAGAGCAGGGCACAATCCTGGAAGAGAATGGAAGAGCAGTGGGAGAAGTGTCTCAGCAAGAGGCACTCGGTGAACAATTCACATTCCCGAATCTCAGGAAAGCACAGTGTATAGGATGCTTGCAATTTGCACGTTCCCTTCAGAGTACTAATTTTTGCATCGCTACCTGTGCCATGCACCACTGAGGGTAGAAACAGGATGATTTGGCAGGTAAATGTGTGGCTGAGAAAATGGTGCAGGGGGAAGAGCTTCAGGTTCTTGGATCATTGGGATCTCTTCTGGGGGAGGTTTGACCTGTACAAAAGGTATGGGTTGCAGCTTAACCCAGGGGGGAATCAATGTTCTCATGCGTAGGTTTGTTGGAGATGTTGGGGGGGGGGTTTAATCTAATTTGGCAGTGGGGAGGGAAGCGGAATGAAGGGACTCAGGATAGGACAGATAGTAAAAAAGCAAAGATAGCTTGCAGTCAGGCTGTTAGAAAGGGCAGGCAGATGATAGGACAAAATTGCAGCCAGTAGGGTGAGTATCAGTGCATTAGGGATACAGAATCAAAAAGGGTAGCAACCTCAAAGTGTTATATCTCAATGCACAGAGTGTAAGAAATAAGGTGGATGATCTTGATGCATTTTTACGAATTGTTATGTATAATGTTATGGCCATCATTGAATCGTGGCTGAAGGACGGTTGTAGTTGGAGCTGAATGTCCAAGGATACACATTGTATTGGAGGGATAGGAGGGTGGGCAGAAAGGGTAGTGGGGCTCTGCTAGTAAAGAATGGCATCAAGTCATTAGAAAGATGTGACATAGGATCAAGAGATGTTGAATCCTTGTGGATTGAGTTGAGAAACTGCAAGGGTAAAGTGACCCTGATGGCAGTTATACACAGGCTATGTTATGTCAAAAGGGCAATGTTATGATAGTCATGGGAGATTTTAACATGCAGGTTGATTGGCAAAATCAAGTTTGTAATGGATCTCAAGAGAGTGAATTTGTTGAATGCCTACAAGATGGCTTTTTAGAGCAATTTGTCATTGAGCCCACTAGGGGATCAGCTATTCTGGATTGGGTGTTACATAATGAACCGGGGGCAGTTAGGGAGCTTAAAGTAAAGGAACCCTTAGGATGCTGTGATTGCAACATGATTGAGTTCAACTTGAAATTCGATAGGAAGAAAGTAAAGTCTGACATAGCAGTATTTCAGTGGAGTAAAAGAAATTACAGTGGTATGAGAGAGGAGTTGGCCAAAGTCAGTTGGAAGGAGATGCTGGCAGGGATGACAGCAGAGCAGCAATGGGTCGAGTTTCTGGAAAAAAAATGAGGAACGTGCAGGATGGATGTATTCCAAACAAAGAAATACTGAAATGACAAAATAGTGCAACGGTGGCTGACAAGCGAAGTCAAAGCTAATGTATAAGCAAAAGAGAGGTCTTGCAACCAAACAGAAATGAGAGGGAAGATAAAGGATTGAAAAGCTTTTAAAAACCTACAGAAAGCAACTAAAAGAATCGTAAGGAGGAAAAAGATGACATATAAAAGCAAACTAGCAAACAATATCAAGATGGATAGAAAAAGCTTTTTCTAGTACATAAAGAATAAAAGAGAGATGGGAGTGGATATAGGACTGCTAGAAAATGAGGCCGGAGAAATAACAATGGGGGACAAGGAGGTGGCAGATGAACTAAGTGATTATCTTTTATCAGTCTTCATCGTGGAAGACACTTTCAATGTGGCAGATGTTGTAGCGTGTGAGGGAAGAGAAGTGAGTGCAGTTATTATTACAAGGGAGAAGGTGCTCAAAAAGCTGTAGACTTAAAGGTACATAAGTTACCCAGACCAAATGATCTGTACTTTAGGGTTCTGAAAGAGGTATTGGTAGAGATTGTGAAGGCATTTGTAATGGTCTTTCAAGAAGCATTGGACTCTGGCATGGTTCAGTGGGACTGGGAAATTGCAAATGTCATTTCAATCTTTAAGAAATGTGGGAGGCAACAGAAAGGAAATTATAAAACCAATTAGCCTGACCTCAGTGGTTGGGAAGATGTTGGAGTCAATTGTTAAGGATAAGGTTATGGACCAAACTTGGTGACGCAGGACCAAACTCAGCATGGTTTCTTTAAGGGAAACTCTTGCCTGACAAACCTGTTGGAATTCTTTGAGGAGATTACAAGTAGGATAGATAAAGACGATGCAGTGGATTAGGTATATTTGGACTTTCAGAAGGCCTTTGACAAGGAGCCACACATGAGGTTGCTTATCAAGTTTAGCGCCCATGTTTTTTACAAGAAAGTTACTAGCATGGTCAGATCATTGGCTAATTGGTAGTAAGCAGTGGGTTGAAATAAAAGCATCCTTTTTTTGGTTGGCTGCCAGTGACTAATGGTGTTCTGCAGAGATTGGTGTTGGGACTGCTTCTTTTTAAGCTGTATAGCAATGATTTAGATGATGGAATAGATGGTTTTGTTGCCAAGTTTGCAGACGGTACAAAGATTGGTGGAGGGGCAGGTAGTGTTGAGGAAACAGGTAGGCTGCAGAAGGACTTGGACAGATTAGGAGAATGGGCAAGAAATTGGCAAATGAAATATAATGTTGAAAAATGAACGGACATGGACTTTGGTAGAAGAATAAATGTGCAGACTATTTTCTAAATGGGGAGAAAATCCAAAAATCTGAGATGCACAGGGACTTGGGAGTCCTTGTGCAGAATACCCTAGAGGTTAACTTGCAGGTTGGGTCAGTGGTGAGGTAGGGAAATGCAATGTTTGTATTCACTTCAAGAGGTCTAGAATGTAAGAGCAGGGGTATGATGCAGAGGCTTTATAAGGAACTGGTGAACCCTCACCTTGATTATTGTGAACAGTTTTCGGTTCCTTATCTAAGAAAAGATGTGCTGTCATTGGAGAGGGTTCAAAGGTGGTTCACAAGGATGGTTCCAGGAATGAAAGTGTTATTATATGAGGAACATTTGATGGCTCTGGGCCTGTACTCGCTGGAATTTAGAACGATGAAGGGTGTTCTCATTGAAACTTTTTTGAATGTTGAAAGACCTAGACTGAGTAGATGTGGAAAGGATGTTTCCCATGTTGAGGGAGTCTTGGACAAGAGGGCACAGCCTCAGGATAGGGGGGTGTCCATTTAAAACAGAGATGCAGAGAAATTTCTTTAGCCAGAGGGTGTTGAATTTGTGGTAATCATGAGGAATTCTGCAGATGTTCCTCGCCTGCTGCGTTCACCAGCAACTTTGATGTGTGTTGCTTGAATTTGTGGAATTTTTTACGACAGGCAGCTGTGGAGGCCAGGTCGCTGGGTGTTACTTGAGGTTGGGATTGATAGGTTCTTCACTGGGTACAGCATCAAAGGCTGTAGGGAGAAGGCTGGAGATTGGAGATGAGGAGAGAAAAGAAAGGATCCACCATGACTGGTAGGCAGAGAAAATTCAAAGGACCAAATGGCCTAATTCTGCTCCTATGGCTTATGGTCTTATGGTCATATATTCAATGCAAACTGAGATCCGCCTTCTGCAGCAGCCACAAATTTAAAAATAGAGCAGGGAGTAAATTGCAATGGCTATAAAGGTAACTATGGTAACAAACTTTTATTTGCTCTGTCTCCTTCTAGACTGGGACTGAAATGTTTGTTTCTGTTCCACTATTGCATATGAGACATTATTGGAGCTGTACTAAACAAGGCTAACTATGTTTTTTTAAGTACAGTAATATATTTGCAAGGAGAGTGAGGATACTGGAACTTTTATTGTTGCTATACCCGATGTTCTTGATGGTAGAGGTCATGGATTTGTGAAATACTATTGAGCAGCCAAAGTGAGTTACCCCTCAACTATCAGGCTCTTGAACCAGTGGGGATGACTTCATTCAACTTCTCTTGTCCCATCAGTGAACTGTTCCCACAGTCTGTTTACTCACTTCTAAGCACTCTTCATCTCATGTTCTTGATATTTATTGCTTATTTATTTATTTATTGTTATTGTTTCTTTTTTCTTCTTTTGTGTTTGCACAGTTTATTGTCTTTTGGATGTTGGTTGCTTGTCTGTCTTGTCGAGTGCGGTCTTTCATTGATTCTATTATGGTTCTTGGATTTACTAACCATGCCCGCAAGAAAACACATCCCAGGGTTGTATATGGTGACATAAATGTATGTAATTTGATAATATATTTACTATTGCTTTGAAGTTTGAACAGTGCATTGGGTGGATGGAATATTCTGAATGCTTAATTTTTTTTTTTGGTGGCATGGAGAGTGCATTTGCCCGTTGTACCAATTAGATAGGCTGTTTTGTTCTCTATATTGTTAAAGTTCTCAAGTGTCATGGGGGCTGTTCTCATCCAGGGAAATAGAGAGATGAATCCTGGTCGGTCCTGATGAAGGATCTCGGCTCAGAACATTAACTGTTTATTTATTTCCGTATACGCTGCCTAGTCAGCTGATCGGCTGATGTCTGCCAGCATTTTGTGTGAGTTACTCTGGATTTCCAGAATCTGCAGGATCTCTTTGTATTTATTAAATGGGGAGACATTGCTGCACTGTACAAAAGTATTAGTCACATATATATTTGCTAGAGTGCTTAAAGGCTTTGTCAGTATTTGTCAATGTGGAGTGGCGAGCGAGTTTGTAAATCTGGTGGAGCAAAGGATGTTGGGAATGGTGAGGGTGGAGCACGAGAGGAGGGGTGTGGGACGTACGACAGAGAAGGAGTGCCAGGGGAATGGTGGTCGCGCAGGTGCAGACACACCCAGCCCTGCACACTAGGCAAGGTCATTCGAATCCAAACAGTCAATTTATTGTTCATTACAGATTGTCTTTCTCGTGCTTCCTACTCTCTCCCCTCTCCCTTTCCATTTTCCAAACCATGATTCCCTCTCCCTGCCTCCTTCCACTTTCGGTTTAGAATCAGGTTTCTCATCACTTGCGTATGTCATGAAATTTGTTATTTTTTTGCAGCAGTGCAATACATAAAATTACTACCGTACTGTGCAAAATTCTTAGGTACCCAAGCCATATATTATGTACTGTATATATAAATGTGTGTGCCTAAGACTTTTGCATGGTACTGTAGACGGTAGAAAGGCTCTGGGAGGTCAGAGGTTGAATACTTGCTGCAAGATGACCAGTTTCTGACCTTGTGTAGATGACTGATGTAGTTAGATCTTGGTAGTAAAGGGGATTTAGTGATGATTATACCAGCCTCCGTTCGATATTCAGCCCAAGCCTATGTTGTCTAGGTCATGCTAGACATCGATTGATTCAAGCTGATTGAGAAAAGTCAGCAATGGGGATCTTGGATACTTTTCTGGCACAGCCTCAGAATACAAGGATATCCCTTTGGAATAGAGATGAAGGGGAATTTCTTTTGCTGGAGGGTGGTGAGTCTATGGAATTTATTGCCACAGATGGCTGTGGAGACCAAGTCAAGGGATATATTTAAAGCAGAGTTTGATGGGTTCTTGAGTAATTAGGGTGTCAAAGAAGGCAGGAGAATGGGGTTGTGAGGAATAATAAATCAGGCATGATCGAATGCTGGAGCAGATCCAAAGGGCCAAATGCTCTAATTCTTCTCCTGTGTCTTATGGTCTTATGGGATAAAATATGTTCTGAACCTGAGAACGTTCTGGCTTGTATGTGTCATATACAGTTTAAGTAGCCACTTAGCCACCAGCAATTCAATAGGTACATTTAATGTCAGAGAAATGTATGCAATATACATCCCAAAATTCATACCTTGTTATTTAAAAAAGTTATTTATAGCATAAATGAAACAAAACAATTAGTTATAACATTGTACCCTCATCTGATTATAAACTGGATGACATCAATCATTCTACTTTTTGTAATGGAAGTAAAATATAGCAAAAAAAAACTATTAATCAACATTGTCTGTCTGGATGAGTAAGATTCTCTCATTCCTACCTATTATGGCTCTAGGTGAAATCAACCCTTCTATAAACGGCAAATGATATTTGACTAGGAGGTGAAGATATGTGTACAGACTTAAATCAACTACAAATCGGCAGTCATCTCATTTAATGTTGAAGGGTTTCAAGTGACTTGATAGTTAGGCTAAATGGCCAATCTTGTCCCTATCTTCCCAGGTTCCTATGTCCTTCTAATGTACCATTAGTCGTAATGTAACTATATTTTACCCATGCCTGTCTCTTCAGATATAATTAAATCTACTTCAAAGAATCTGTTGCTGCTGTCCTTGTATTCTGAATCCATGTCACGTGTGCCTGTATCTTTGATCAACATAAGCCAATGTTCAAACAGTGTCATTTGTGTTATATGCAACGTACTTAGTTTTCGCAAAAAAAAGATTCTGATATGAAATCCAAAACACGAAATGTAAGTAAATAAAAAATATTATGTTTATTTAACCGGCATAAGACTCTGACCACGTTGATGGGCTTTGCTCAGATCTGTGTTTTGAGTTTCCAATTTTTTGGGTCAGTTGCCATTTCTGCAGAACAGTTTCAGAATTTTTTTAGTTTACACGTATGGGATTTAAGAACATGCTGTAGAAAATTAACAATACGCATGGGAATGCATTTATTACTAATTACACAAAGGATTCTTTCAAGTGTTTTGGTGGGGAAAATGTGCAGTTTAACTTTTAAAACACTCTTGTTATGTTGCTCTTGGAAGTTAATGAATATCTCATAAACTAGTATTTACATTTTAACTAGTAAAGATATCCTCTAAATTAAATCCATAATTTAACTTTCCAAAATTTACAGATCGATGGGTTAATTGATCTATGTTCTTCATATTAATGTGCAGGGAGGGTGTGGTTTTTGAAGAGTTTGCATTATGTATTTAACTCTAATATATGTAAAATATTTTTAGGTCCTTCTTCAGTAATTAGCACTGATGATGATTCAGCTAGTCCTTTGCATCATGTAACTAATGGCAGCAACACTCCGTCCTCTTCAGAAGGCGGACCTGATGCAGTTGTCATTGGAATGACAAAGATCCCTGTGATCGAAAATCCACAGTACTTCAGGAATTCTCACGGTTTACTCAAACCCGATACATGTGAGTACCAACATTCTGCAAAATGAAAATGGATGCATGCGTCTCTGCTGAATGGGAATTTTTGCCAGGCTGTGATGATTTTTTTCAGTGCAATTTACCTGAGATTAGTGAAATATAAGCGAAATAAAGGAAGATTTTTAACTACTATATCCACTAAAGATTCTAGTTTCAAAAGTATACAGTATTTTAGAAATGCGTAACCAATGGTAGGACCTTTAAAAGCATTGGTGTGCAGTGGGATCTTGGAGTCCAAGTCCATATTTTCCTATGCCGGAGATAAGGTGGTAAAGAAGGCATATGGCATGCTTGCCTTCACTGGCCAACCTGTTGAGTATAAGAGGCGGTAAGTCATGTTGCAACTATATAAAATGTTGGTTAGACTGCATCTGGAGTATTGTGTGCTGTTCTGGTCACTCCATTACAGAAGTACTGTGTGCTGTTTGGAAATGGTACAGATTCATGGGGGTACTGCCTAGGTTAGAGGATATGAGCTCCAGGGAGAGGTTGGACAAACTTGGGTTGTTTTCTCTGGAGCATTGGAGGCTGAGGGGAGTTTCTAAAATTATGAATGGCAGAGACAAGGCAGGCAGTCTCTTTCTCTCTGGGTAGCAATGTCAAGTGCTAGAGGACATGCTTTTTAGGTGCATGGGTTAAAGCTTAAAGGAGATATACAAGGCAAGTTTTTTACACAGATTGGTAGGTGCTTGAAATAGACTGCAAGGGCAGTGGTGGAAGCAGATATGATTGTGATGCAAAGAGGCTTTCAGATTGACACAAGAGAATGCATGGAATGGAAAGATATGAATTATGAACAGGCAAAAGATACTTAATTTAGGTTAGTATTGTGCTCGGTGCTGATACAATGAAGTGAAGGACCTGTCCTATATTGTACCACTCTCTTTTGCCTGTTCCAAACTTCTGTTCCGTTCACTAAACTGGCCACTTCCATAATTGAAATAATCACCATTCTGATGTTTCACTAGTTGTACACAATGGTATGTCATCAAGGAGACATTTAAAAACTAACCTAGTATTAGTGCGGAGAACAGCTCCAGCAGGACCGCAGAAATTTTGCTAGGTTGTAGACACACCAGCTTCTGAGCTTTCCTGAGAGTTAATCCATTTCTCATCCTAACCTGAAGGAGATTCTGGAATCTGCTAGTATTTTTACCAGCTAATTTTTGGTATATTGAAAATGGTAAAACAAGACTTGTGGCTCTATAAAACATGAAGTCTGGTAGTAAACATGGTAGTTCACAAATTTGGTACAATATAAAAAGGGCAGGGATAAGTAAATATGGACATTTTAGCATTTTTATTGTGCTGTAACATTCTTTTATTATAAAATGAGCCATGCAATCTAATTTGTCAATTTACTTTAATGCTCTGTTTTGAATACATTCAAATAAGCAAATGTGATACCAGACATGTTAGGAAATTCTGACATTGATGAAAAGACAGTTGTTGTTATCCTCTGATGCGTGCAAAACTCTGTCAGTGAAAGGCCGATTCAGGCTAAATTTTACTTCATGCTGCAGAATCAATCAACATTTATTTTGCTGGTATGTTACCATATATATTGTTATCCTTTTAGGCAACAACTTAATTTTTTTTTGTGTCATACCTATTTCTTTAATTTCTTTTGTTTTACTACTTGAAAGGTTTTCTCCCACAGTGGAATAATTCAAGAAACTGAGCAGGATGTTGTGCAACACCTGGTCTTAATTACCAAGGCAACAAAAGGATAGATTACTCCTTTTTAAAGGGGTAGCAGTATGTTGAATGTGTTTTTTTTTCATTTCTGATACAATGCTATTAAAAATAAACTCAAATATTTAGCATGGACCTAACTACTCTTGAACAGTTCAATAGAAGCTTTAGTAGTTCGACGTGTCCCATTGTTGTTTCTGTGTTTGTATCTGTCTATTCTGTTACACTACTGTTGAGATTAATATTGGGATAACCATGCTAGGGAAAATAAAAATCAGGCCAGAGAACAAGAACAAGAAAAAAATTCTCAGCAGGCTGAGACATCCAGAAATGTGCGTAAAATTTCCTTACTCTGGGAAAATCAATGTCCATTAGTATTTTTTTTCAGAGGTGTGTGAGCAAACACTGGACTACAACCATTAGCATTCCCCATGAACATTTCCTATTCACATGTTTAAACGATGTACTTTCTTGACAACTAGTATCAAGCTAACTGGATCAGAGTTCCCTACGTTTTTCTCCCTCTCCTATTGTGATTTTACATCTACTCTCTGAATTTCTGCCAGAATCTAGGGAACTTTAGAAAGTATCACTAGACATAGACAACATCAGCACTTGATGCAAGCTGAAAGGTCCAGTAGATTAGTCATTTCTAAAATTTTATTCACTACTTCTGTCTTTACTATTATGAATTGCTTTAAGTGCCTTACTGACATTGGCTCTCACTACCTCTGATGTTTATTTTGGCAGATATGAGATATTTGTTAATGACTTAGCTATTCCTATATTCATATTTATAAATTATCCCAGCTCAGCTGCTGATGGACTTACATTGGCTCCTGCTACAGATTTTTTTTTGCACAGCTGAGGAAGCTCTAATGAAAATGTTTTTTTAAGAATATATTTTATGTGGTTTTCTCTGGCTTTCTTTTAGTTTTCTTTATTACTTCGGGTTGGCTTCTAATATTTTACCAATCCTCGGATTTACTTTCTTTCTTCTCTATATTAGTCTCTTATTAACCTACTGTGAATGATATCTTTACCTACTCAAAAATGTATAAATTATGCAATGAAGTTTTTCTTCCTCAACTGAACATGCAATCATTGAAAGTTACACAATATTTCTATAAATGTCTGCTTTTCCTTATTTGTCGGCAAATGCTTCATTCTGATTTTCCACTTTCCACTTTCCATATCTATGTTGGTGGCTTCATTTAAATTGCAAATCAGGTATCTGATTGAATTGAATCTCTCTTGAACACAATGTAAAAATGTAATCATATTGTGATTACTCTTCCCTTTGAACCCAGAAACTTCTAACTCAGAGAAAAGAGTGCAGAATGCCCAGTCACAGTTAAATAAGCGTGCTGAAACATTTTGACCTTTGACCTCTCCAAGTCTCTAAAGCTTTTGTTAACTTTCAACTCCCAACAAGGACATGGCACCTTCTCTGTTCCATTTCAAACAATGATGATTCACTTTCTAACTCTTGCTCTCCAATTCACCTATACTCTGATCAGCATGAGCAGCCCCTCTCAAACTGCCCATGATGCCCACTGTTTGAAATGGTGGGAGATTTCAGACAAAATTCTACTGCAGATGGCAGCTTGAACTCCATATGTTCTTCAATAGGTCAAGCTAAGATCTACCAAAGTTTGTGTTATAGTTTGGATATCCTAGGTATTGTGCATTCATACTTTCTCAATTTATCTTGGATAAGAGTCATCACAAGCTTGTCATCCAGATAATGGATACTTTTGGTTTCATGAACTACAGGAACAAATATCAAACAGTACTTGATTGTTGATTTGAAGCTCTGTGATCACATCAACTTTAATCTCAGCCATAGTTATGACTTGCATTGTATCAGTTAGATGAACTTTGCATTCAATTAGTTTTCTACTGTTATGTCACTCTGTCACTTTAATGTGGCGAGTCTTCGGAGTTTCTGTGAAGAAAGCATTCAAGGCAGCATAGCGGTTACCATGACACCATTACAGCTCAGAGTTTGGAGTTAAATCATGGCATCTTCTGCAAAGAGGTTGGGTGACTTCCCCGTGGAATGCATGGGTTTTCCTGGGTATTCCATTTTCCACCCACAGTCCAAAGAGGCACTGGGTGGGTTAATTGGTCTGTGATTGGGTTAAAGTTAAATCAGGGTTGTCAGGAGTTGTGCCCCGAAAGGCCAGGAAGGCTTATTCCATGCTGTATCTTTAGATAACTAAATTAATACGACATAGCTTCCTATTAGATTTTTTTTTCTAGAAACAACACTTTTTTTGTGGTTTTGCCATGCTAAACAGCACAAAGAGCTTCAAACACTGGTACTTTTGAAGTGTAGTGACCATTATGAGGGTAAACACAATGACTATTTTGCAGCCCCACCACCCACAGCGGCCTACCTCTAAAATTAGAAACATGCTCCAAAGTACTCTTATAAATAAGTAGCTGTAAAAATGAAAAACAAAATAAAGCACAAGGTAATAGGTTGGGCGACTAATATCCTGGTGAGAGAATTTGAATTTTAAGCTGTGTTTCAAAGGAGGAGAAGGAGATGGAGGAATTTAATCAAGTGGCCAGACTTTTGTGAGAAATCGCAGGCAATTCAGGACCAGATACCAGGCAAGTTGTCAGTTAAGACAGAGGCAGTGGACACATTAAGAGTGGAGAAATGGAACTGCAGCTCAGTGAACATCCTGAGGTACATGTCATTTCGGTGGGCAAGATCACAAAGCGGCACGATGTAGATGAGAGGTGAAGAAGTTCAGAGGTGAGCTGAAAAGTACTTTCTGGTCTCTTAAATGGGCTGTGCTGTCAGTGTGGGAGTGGGAGGAGAAATTATTTCTGTAGATGTGGCCTGGGAAGTGTCAAAATGTACTCACTTAACTGCTGACAACTGTGTAACTTGTCAGTTTTCTTCACTGGGGTCCAGCAGGGGAATGTGAACTTGCAGGTTTTCTTCACAACTCACCACAAGAAAACCATAAAAATAATTTGGGTCATATTATTCCTGTTGCAGGAATGTTACCCAATCATTTTCAGTGGAAGAAAACATTTGTTACTTTGATCCATCAAAAAGTGTATTTAAACATGTTTACATTTGCTTTTACAAGTTTTGAGTTTCTTAAAAATGCAATATTTTTCATTCATAATTTAAACTGCCTTTGAATCTTTAAGGTCGGGGTCATTCAGAAACTGTCGCCAGCTAAAATAAGGGCTGTGGTTTTTCTGATTGCTAATTTATTTGCCTGTTCTCACTCCATCCTACCCATTCATCTTCCCAACCCACCCCCTTACTTTTCTATTGTGTCTCAGAGGGATTGGGTAGTTCAGGGCATTGGCAGCTGTTTGAAGAACTCAATTATAGCTAAAAGAGAGATAGAGGAAAGATAATACAGTGTATTCACAGTCACAAGGAACATTGGTGATAAAGTTAATCAGTCATTTAAATGTTGCAAGTGGGATAGTCCTTAACAGGAAATGTTGAGTTGTTTTATTCAAGGCTGAAATTGTTGGAATGTTTCAGTGTTTAAAGCTGAGATGACCAGATTCTTGGATACAAGGAAAATCAGGGAATGGTGGTAGGGGATGAGAATGAATGGGGCAGAAGATTAGTCATGTTCTTACTAAGAGACAGAGTAGCTCACAATGCTGTGTGCATTATGCCTACTTCTTTCTTTCAAGAGTTTGTTAGAAAAAGGCACAGTTTAGAGAGGCAACTGTTGTCAAGTAAACTAAGTCATTGGAGAGAAGTACTGGTAGATCTGAAGTAGTCTCTTCGTTCAACAAAATGAGACACAGTAGGCTTCATGTTGAGACTCTTTTTGGAGGAAATAGGCCTGCCTGACCCAACACTACATAGCACTTTATATTGCTAAAGATGAAAGAAAAATTCAGGACAATTCCATATTTACAATGCTTTCTTTGAGCTACACATCACACCCACATCTTCTCTTTCGCACCCATACTACAGACACCCAAATTCATAAAAAATAACAGATTTCAATCAGAATCATTGGTCTTCCAGTTAACTGTGGTGTCTTCCAATTAACTTTGTTCACAGTTCTTAGGAACCTATTGCTCAGGGTTGTGAGTTAGATTTAGTCCACAGTTCATATTCAAATCTGAAGAGTGGTGGCTGAAGTCAGTTGATGAAGTTATTTGCTATATGTGCTAACCCCAAAAAACACTGTAACAGCAACAACAGATTTAAGGAGTCACAACAAGTAGACGTTTAAGCACAATGAAAGACACACTGCAATGTAAGCTATCCAGGAATAGGAATAAAGCTGTCCCTCTCTCCCCAATTTTGATATTGTTATTCTCCCTTTTATAATCAAAATTCTCAGCAGTTTCTTGCTGAAAATTTCTATTGCTTTTGTAAGCAGTGGTAAGTGTAGTGCCTATCACATGGTTTTGAGACAGTAGAGAGTGTAGAATAGGAAGCTGTTCACTCAACATCACGACCACTCCTGGACTAAGGACAGACCTACCGAAGCAATTGAGGTGCGCTATGCAGATAACACTTTCACGTATATGCAACTGGCAGCCAAGCTCCAAATCTTCATTGACTTGTTCATGGAAGTATTTGAAAATCACTGGACTTCCACTGACCTAGACAATGCATCCTAATATTAAATGTCCACAACGAGACCTTAGAAAAGGAGACTTTCTGGAGTCTCCTCTCTGCCAAGACGGACATCGGTGATGAAATTTACCTTTACCTTTGGAGCTCCAGCATGGCTTTTGCTGCCTGAGGGAAATAATTTTTAAGACTAACACTTCAAACTCTTCACATGGCTCACAGCCTACTGAACAGAAGTGATCCTTACTTCCCTTTACGCTTCTGAAATGCGGACAACCTAAAAAAAGGCATGTGAGCTCTGGTGTCTCCATTAAACCATTCGTGTTCATTGTTAGGGTTGGTGTCCTCTCTTTGGGAAGGATCTCCAGCATTGTGGCTTTAATCACTCTCAATCAGTCTTGTTGAGGAGGCTGGGGCTTTTGCATGCCCGACACTGAAACAGACACTAATCCCGGCAAACTACAACTGTTAGCATAACCCTTTATAGCACCAGTGAATCAGTTCAATTCCAGCCACTATCTGTAAGACATTTGCATGTTCCAATAAAATAATTGTTTTAATTATTGGGACAGAATGGTAGTGCAACGGTTAGTGTTAATGCTATTACAGCATCAGCAATCAGGGTTTGATTCTCACTACTGCCTGCAAGGAGTTTGTACGTTTTCCCCAGGACCATTTGGTTGCCTCCAGTGTCTTCCCACATTCCAACGACTTATGGGCTAGTAGGCTAACTGGTCACATGGGTGTAATTGGGTGGTGTGGGTTTGTTAGGCTGGAAGAGCATGTTACTGTGCCGTGTTTCTAGATCAATGGATAAAACACAAACAAACAAACAAACAAATGAAGGAAACAAATCAAAGATATTCTCAAAGCCACCTGGAAAAAATGTAACATCTTCACTGACTCATGGGAATCACTGATCCCTAACCACTCAAATTAGAGAAAGAGCATTGAGATGACACAGAAGCCCAACTTACATGGTGGAAGGAGAGTACCAGACATATCCTTGCACAACTCTGATTGCTTCAACACAATTATAATGGCAGTGTAAGCTTTCTATGAACACACTGCATCTTCAGACTGTGGCAAGGCTAGGGTAAAAATCTGCATTATCCAGAGTCTGAAGGCTATCTAATTATTCCCTGTTTTAATATGCCAATAAGAGTGAGCTTGGCTTGATAAATTTGTCTGTAAAACATGTGGAGACAGTGGTATATAGAGCTGTTATTGATGATGAGAAGATAAAAGGAATTTCACTAACGTTGTGACTGCACAGCAGAAAGAACCAGTGCAAAGGCAATATTTTACACAAAATCAATTTATTACCTTAGTTCAAAAAAGTCCTCAGTTGCTTTTTAGAATACTCTGTTTTATTACTTTTGCTAGGAAAGTTCCAAATAAACTAAGAACTACTGCAGATTAATGAATTTTGAGAGAATAATGTTGACTGTAGGGAACAGTTTTGATCAATATCACCCTAATGTTCTTTAAACCCATTGTTAACAAATCAAAGGCAAAATATTCAAATTTTAGTTTCCTTCAAGTCATTGACTTATTTCTTATTGATGTACAGTTTTTCATAAACTCAGCTGTATTTCTTTATTTTCCTATAAATGCCTGCAAGAAAATGAATCTCAAGGTGGTATATGGTAACAAATATGCACTTTAATATTAAAGTTATTTTGACTTCGACTTTGAATGCACAACTCAAAAAATAATTGATTAAAAGCAGGCGTCTGTAATCGTTTTCTTGTTATGTGCTGCATTTTATTCTTGCAGCCACAGTTCTCCTGATCAGAAACATATGGTCCTGACTTTACACAGTGCAGAGGTCATGGTATTCACTGCCTCAGTGTGACTTTATTTTGAGGCTTATGATTGTAAGAGAGAGTAAATGCAGAAAGGAACTGTCAGTGATTTGGTACCCACATGAAATTGGACACCACGATTTTTCATCCATTGAAGAGTGAGTGGAGTCACAAAATTGACATTGACCTAGGTTCTATATCAAAGCATATCCACCCTCCCCCCAACGTTATTTCTCAACGGTCCAGCTGCCATTTCTTGTCCTTGAAGGTTGAATTCTTCATGTGTCCTGACTCATGTATTCAATGCTCTTGACTTCAATTTCTCCTCTGACTTTCATTCGATCTGCTCTTTCTCTTCCACATGGTGTTCATCTTCCTAATATCTTTGGACTAGGCATAAAATTGCTCCCTTATCTAGGTGAGCAGCTGCCATTTAGGTGGATTAGTTTGACCTGGATGACATTATCAGTACAAGGAGATGGTGAATGCTTTTCAGTTAAACCTTCTTGACTCTAAAGAACTAGGTGTTGAGTCCATAGGCATATGTTACCTTTCATGTGTCCTGCTTTTGTAACAAAACCCTCTTTGGGTGAGTCCTGCTGACAAGTGCCAACAATTCGAATCAGAGTCACTGGCTTTCACATCTTTAATTAGGACAAAGCTTAGAATTTAGAGATTATGAGGAAGAAGATAAGTTACTTAGCTTTTTAGTTCTTTCTACTGTTAGAACACAGACCAGGTCTGCATATGCAGGCTCTTTAGTCCACTTTCTAATTTATTTATTTAGAAATGCATTGAGAAACAAGATCTTCTAGCCCACTGAGCCACAACACCCAGCAACCCACCTAGTCAACCCTAACCTAATCACAGGGCAATTTAATTGACCAATTAACCTACTATAAGGTACATCTTTGGACTGTAGGAGGAAACCAAGCGCCTGGAGGAAAGCTATGCAGTCATGGGGAGAACGTACAAACTCCTTACAGAAGCACTCCAAGCTGTAATAGGGTCCTGCTGACCACTACGCTACCATGCGCTCCCATGTCCAACATTTCAACCTGCTCCAATATCAGTCTAACCCTTTCCTGCCACTCAGCCCTCCATTTTTCTTTCATCCATGTGCCTATCTAAGAGTCTCCTAAAACGTCCCGAATGTGTCTACCTCTACCACCATCCCCGCCAGTGCATTCCTTGCAAATTTCATTACCTGTGTAATAAACCTACCTCTGATATCCCACCTGTATTTTCCTCCAATCACCTTAAAAGTATGGCCTCTCATAATAGACATTGTTGCCCCAGGGAAAAAAATTTTGGCTGTCCACTGTGTCTATGCCTCTTATCATCTTTGATATCTTTAGCAAGTTGCCTCTTATCCTCCTTTGCTCCATGGAGTAAAGCCCTAGTTTGCTCAACCTTTCCTCATAGACATGATCTTTAATCTGTGCAGCATCCTGGCAAATCTCCTCTGCTCCCTACCTAAAGCCTCCTTTCTATAATGAGGTGACCATAACTGAACACAAATTGCCAAGTATGGTCTAACCAGAGTTGTATAGAGCTGCAACTTTACGTCACCCTTGAACTCAAACCCTCTGCCAATGAAGACCAATACGCTATGTGCCTTATTAACCATCCTATGAACTTGCGTGGCAACTTAGGGTGACTTGTGGATGTGGACCCCAGGATCCCTTTGTTCCTCCACTCTGCAAAGAATCCTGCTATTAACCCCCTATTCTGCCTTTAAATTTAACCATCCAAAATTAATTACTTCACACTTTTCCAGGTTGAGCTCCATCTGCCACTCTCAGCCCAGCTTTGCATCCCATTAACATCACATAGTCCACAACAACCTTCTTCACTATTCACAACACCACCAGCATTTATGTCATCTTCAAACTTATTAACCCACCCTTCTAGTTGCTCATTCACGTGATTTGTTAAAATCACAAAGAGCAGAGGTCCCCAGTCAAATCCCTGTGGAACATCCCTGGTCACTAACCTCCAGGCAGGATGCTCTCCATGTACTACCATCCTCTGCCTTCCATGGGCAAGCCAATACTGTACCCACACAGCCTAGATCCAATGCCTGCCATGAGGAACCTTATCAAATGGCTTACCAAAACCCACATCCGCTATACTACCTTCTTCAATGTGCTTTGTCACATCTTCAAAGAATTCAATCTGGCTCGTGAGGCATGGCCTGCCCCTCACAAAGCTTTAATGACTACCCCTAATCAGACTGGTTCAAATGCTTGTAAATTCTGTTTCTAAGAAGCCTCTCCAATAGTTTTCTCACCATTGAGTAAAGCCTCACTGGTCTATAATTCCTAGGGTTATCCCTTCTACCTTTCCTGAACAAAGGAATAACATTTGCCACCCTCCAATCTTCTGCGACTAGTCCTGTGGTCAGTGAGGACACAAAGATTATTGCCAGCAGCACAGCAACCTCTTCCCTCACTTCCTGTAGTAACCTGTCTGCCCCAGGGACTTATCTATCCCAATATTCTTCAAATGTTCCAACACTGCCTCTTCTTAATCTTGACATTTTCCAGCATGTTATGCTGTTCTACACTGTCCTCCCGTTCATCAAGATCCCTCTCACTAGTGAATACTGAAGCACGGTATTTACTAAGGGCTTCCACTTACTCCTTATTCTCTAGGCACATATTTCTTCTTTTTTCCACGATTGATGCTACCCACACTTTAGTCATCCCCCTATTCTTCACGGATGCGTAGAACACCCTTGGGGTTTTCCCTAATCCAACTCAGCAAGGCTTTCTCATGTCCCCTTCTAGCTCTCCTAGCTCCCTTCTGAAACTCCTTCTGACAGCCATTTAAGTCTCGAGAGCCCTGTCTGATCTTTGCTTCCTTAGCCTTAAAAATGCTTCCTTTTCCCTCGACCAGATGTTTCCTATCTCTTGTCAATCATGGTTCCTTCACCCTTCCATCCTTTCCCTGCCTCAATAGTACAAACCCATCCAGAATCCCATGCAAATTTTCCTGAAACAAACCACATTTAGAAACATAGAAAATAGGTGCAGGAGTAGGCCATTCGGTCCTTCGAGCCTGCACCACCATTCAGTACGATCATGGCTGATCATTCAACTCAGAACCCTGTACCTGCCTTCTCTCCATACCCCCTGATCCCTTTAGCCACGAGGGCCATATCTAACTCGCTCTTAAATATGGCCAATGAACTGGCCTCAACTGTTTCCTGTGGCAGAGAATTCCACAGATTAGCCACTCTCTGTGTGAAGAAGTTTTTCCTCATCTCGGTCCTAAAAGGCTTCTCCTTTATCTTTAAACTGTGACCTCTCATTCTGGAGGGTATTTCCCTGAAAACACCTGTTCCAAATTTACGCTCCCAAGTTCCAGCTTAATAGCATCATAATTATTCCTCCCACAATTAAATGCTTTTCTATCCTTGTCCAAGGCTATGCTAGGAGCAGGGAGTTGTAGTCACAGTCTTCGAAATTCTCACCCACCATGAGATCTGACACCTGACTTGGTTCATTGTCTAGTACTAGATCCAGCATGGCCCCTCCTCTCGACAGCTTATCCACATATCATGTTAGGAATCCTTCCTGTACACACCTACAAATTCTGCCCAACTAAACCTCTTGCACTAAGGGGGTGCCAATTAATTTGAGGGAATTTGCAGACAATGACAACAACACTTGATTTTGCACCTTTCTAAAATCTGCCCGCTGATCTGTTCCTCAGGGTCTGTATTGCTATTGAGGGGCCTGTAGAATACTGCCAGAAGAGTTTGAATTACAATTGCCTCAGGGTCTCAGGGTCTTTATTGTTATTTGGAGATCTGTAGAATACTGCCAGGAGAGTCTGTATTACTGTTGCCTCAGGGTCTCAGGGTCTGTATTGCTATTGAGTGGCCTGTGGAATACTGCCAATGGAATTATTGCTCCCTTCCTGTTTCTGACTTCCACCCACACTGACTCAATCGATGATTCCGACACAACGCTCTTCCTTTCTGTAACTGTGATGCTATTCCCGATTAGCAATGCCATTTCCCCACCTCTCCTTTAGCCTTTCTCCTTATCCCCTTTGAAACATCAAAATCCTGGAACGTCCAACATCTATTCTTGCCCTTGTTCCAGACAATTCTCCGTAATGGCCACAACATCATAGTTCCAGGTACTGATCTATGCACTGTTCATCACTCTTGTTTCTGATACTTCTTGCATTAAAATAAACACATCTCAACCTTTCTAACTGACTGCTTTTATGCCTTGTCTACTGCCTATCTTTCCTTACAGTCTCGGCACAAATTGAATCTTTACACCAACTGCTCCATCATCTGACCTATCACTCTGGTCCCCATTTCCCTCCCAACCTTGACAAACCCGACCCAACAGCTGTAGCAAACCTGCCCACAAAGACATTGGCCCCTCTTGAGTTCAGGAATAAACTTTCCCTTTTGTACAGGTCGTACCTTTCCCAGAAGATGTCGCAGTGATGCACATATCTGGAACTCTGCCCCTTGGACCAGTTTGTAACCACACAATCATCTACCACACCATTCACATTCTTACTTCCACTGGTGTGTGGCACAGGCAGCAATCCAGAGATTACCACCCTGGAGGTCCTGCTTTTTAGCTTCCCTTTATGTTTGATCTTCAGGACCTCATCCCCTTTCCTAGCAATAGTGCTGGTACCGATATATACCATGACTTCTGACTTCTCTCCCTCCTCTTCAGAATGCTGTGGATGTATCTGGGGTTTATTTATTTAGAGATACGGTGTGGAGCTAAATGGTCCACACTGCCCAGAGACCTACCTTTTTAACCCTAGATGAATCACAGGACGATTTACAATGACCAATTAACCGACTAACCGGAACATCTTTGGAATGTGGGAGGAAACCGGAGCACCCGGGGAAATCCATGCACTCACGGGAAGGACGTACAAACTTCTTACAATGGACGCTGGAACTGAACTCCAAACTCCAATGTCCTATGCTGCGGTAGCGTCATGCTAACCACTATGCTCCCATTGCACCCCATGATGTCCCTGAGCCTGGCACCTGGGAGGCCACATACCATCCAGGAGTCTCTTTCATGCCCATGTGATCTCCTGTCTGTTCCCCTAACTGTTGAATCTCCTAGCAACACCACTTTTCTTCCCCTTCTGCTTCTGAGCCACAGTGTCAGTGACCTGGTTGTTGGTAGGTCATTTCTCCCTACTCCTGCCAACAGCATCCAAAGTGCTATACTCGGTTTTGAGGGGGACAACCACAAGGATACTGTGCACTTTCTGCTTATTTCCTTTCTCTCCCCTGACAGTCACCCAGCTACCTGTCACCTGCAACTTAGGTGTGACTACCACTTTGTAGCTCCTACCTATCAACTTCTCATCCTTCCAGGTGATCTGTAGCTCATCCAGCTCCAGTCTAGTTCCCTAATATTGTCAGTGAGGAGCTGAAGGCAGTTGCATTTCTCATTGGTACAGTTATCAATGACACTAGAGATCACCCTGACTTTCCACATCATGCAAGAGGAGCACACCACTGCCTGGGGTTCCATTCTCGCGACTCCTCCTGCAGATCTTGCTATTTAATTAACTTTAGTTTTCAATATATTTATTTTGCTTGTCAATTAAATCCATCGTAGGTTTTTAAGTGGCCCCATACAGAAGAGATACGTTAAAGCTAAAAAAAAAGTCTTCCAGGTCCTGATAAAAGACAAAGCTCTACCACTGGTCTTGCGTCCCCCAAAAACCTACCAAACTGTTCGGGGAGAAGGGGGACAGAGCTTTAGAACTGACCCACTCAAGGTGCATTCGTTGCTGAAGCTTTGGTCTGCTTTGCTACCTATCCCTTGGTACATAGGTTATAGAATCATATAGGTATAGAGTCATAAAGGAAAAAGAAACAGACCTTTGTGTCTCTGCCAACCTTCAACATTAATCTCTATTACAAACACTGATCCATAATTTTCAATGCCTTGGTGATTCAAGCCCTCATGCAGATGCTTCTTAAAAGGCTGTGAGGTTGACTTTCTGTATACACTTCAGCTGATTGCTGAATGATGACTTGGGGCAGTAAGCTGGGTCCAGCCAGATGGAGACACAAGAGATAGCAGATGCTGGAAATTGGAGCAACACACAAGGAATTGGAGGAACTCAGGCAGTATCTATTGAGTGAGATGGACGGTTGATGTTTTGGATTAAGATCCTGCTTCTGGACTGTCCCTCCCCGTCCAAAGATGCTGCTGGGTCCGTTGAGTTCTTCCAGCTGTCTAGGTGTTGAGTAACGCAGGATTTGGATTAATAATGTTGATAGCATTCAGCTTTCCAATTCTCTGAAATATTGATGCTAGCAGAACTCAGTATCAATGTTGTGTTTCGATCTAGGAAGGAAGTGCTTGTGTATTAATATTACCAGACAGTTGTGACGTAATCATAGAACATAAGAATATAAATAGATGCAATCGTAGATAACTCAGCTCTTCATGCCTAATCCATTAGTTCAAAGATCTTTTAACTCAGCATCACTTTCCTGCACTGGCCCAATAAATTCTTAATAGATAAACACCTATCAATCTCTGTCTTGAATACACTTTAGTGCATGAACATCCATGAATCTCTTCTATAGCGTATTCCAAAAAATTACCATGCTCTTTTTGCCTCTGTCCTGAATGGGTAACCTTTATTCTGAGATTGTCACCTTCTGATTCTGTATCACCAGCTTGACAAACGTCAACATTTTACGCCTCTTATTAATTCTGTGTCACACCTTAATTCACTAAACTCAAGAGAGTGTAGGCACAGCCAACTTAATTTCTTCCTGAAGATTTACCAGGTGAAACTTTGTTGCACTTCCTTAATTGGAAGTAAATCCTTTCCTTTGTAAGGAGACCAGACTTATAAACAATATGGCAGATATGGTCTTACATTGGCTGTGCATAATTGGTCCAAAGCAATGCTACTCTTATTCTTAAATCATCTTTCAATAAAGACATTATACCATTTTCTTTTCTAATTATTAGCTGCAGCTGCATACTAAACTTGCAGGATTCATGAACAAGGATTTGCAGATCCCACTGAACACTAACCTTTTTCAATTTCCTATCATTCAACTTTCTACTTTCTCAATCAAAGTGGATGACCTTACATTTTTCCGTGCTGTATTCAGACTACCACTCACTTAGCTGGTCCACAACCCTCTGAGGCCTCTCAGCATCTTCCCCACATCTCACACTGTCATCTGGCCTTGTAATGGGATCTGAACCCATAGTCATCCGAGAGAAGTCATACCAATGGAACAACTCAGAAAGGTATATTTTAAGAGATAGATGGTTGAGCATCATTGATCATAAATTTCAAGAAGTTTGCTAATATGTTTAAGATATACTTGCATGTCATTATTCAATATGACTAATTATACAGATGCGGACACGATGGCCCAAAGCAGTAAGTTCTTTAAAACCATATCAAATGGTTCAGCTTTATACATGCTGCTACTTGCTTCCTCCAAAAACTCTGACAGATTTGATTTCCCTTTCATACATCACGTTGATTCTGCCTGACCTTATCATTATTTCCCAAGTGCCTTGCTACCACTTCCTCTCTAATAGATTCCAGCATTTCCCCTTCTAGTGACATCAGGCTAACTGCGTACAGTTATCTGTTCCCTCTGTCCTTTTTTAAATTATAGGCTTATTTTGCTGCCTTTATTCCTTGGGAACTGTTCCAGAATAACGCATCCACTTCTATATAAACTCCTCCTTTCCCTCGGATGAAGATTCTCAGGTTGTGGGAATTTATTAACCCAGTATGCCCATTAAATCTTCCCATACTAGTTTTTCACAAATATTAATTTCTTCAAGCTCCTCAATTAGTCTGATCTGGTAGATCTTCACTATTTCCAGGGATTTTCTGTGACTTCATCTGCGAATGCAGACATTCAGTAAAATGTTATTTCAATTGGTTCTGCTATGGAAACATGGAAAGGAAATTGCCTTTTAAACGCACGAGAGCGCATAGGCCATCAACTTTTTGTTGTTGATGTTTCTGTAGCTGGCAATTTCCTCTTTACGAGGTCGAGTTGCTAGCTCGATGCTCAACCCAGCACGGATGGAAAGCGTGCCAGGGGAGCCGGCTGGATTCGAACTTGGGAGCCTTTGCACGAAAGTCCGGCACTGATGCCACTAGGCCACCAGCTGGCTTATGGAAACATGTATCCAAGGTTTTAAAGCAGCCCGGCGGAGGCTAATATAGTATTGTGTTCTTATAACAGTAAGTCATTTATATCGTCACTGAAGATGGTTCGCAAAGGATGATTTCTAGAGAAGCTCTTGCAGTAATGTCCCAAGATACAACAGGTCTCCAGTAAACACTTCCAGATTCCTAATTCCAGTCAGTGATAGGTTGTTCATTTGACTTTCATTGACTGAAGTTCTGATTGCGTTCCTTAATATCACTGTGTTGAATGGTACTTTGATGTCAAGGGCACTTGCAATCAATCTGGCATTTACTGGCATTGTCTCAGTGAGACAATTTATTACAAGGACATCTGTATTGAATCAGCTAGTCTGATGGGATGGTGATACCAGTAATATTTAAAGTACTATTTTCCTTGGAATATAATCCTACCCTTCCATCTTTGTTTTAAATTCTGTAAGTGGAAACCTTTTTTTTGGTACAAAAGGAAACCTCTTTTTTTCTAAGAACCAACAAAAATCAAGGGTAGATGCTTATTCTAAAATACGTAACAAAAATAAAAATGAAAAGATCAACTTGAAAACCAAACCTCAAGCATACTTTTAGCAAATAGGAAACATTGTGTGTGTGTGTGTGTGTGTGTGTGTGTGTGTGTGTGTTGAGGAGGGAGAACTCCTCTGGTGTATGTTTAAGCCTATTCAATATCTGGACACATGAAAGGAAATATGATAAACTGCCCTTGGTAATGGGTGAGGCAGTGTCTACAGCTCATTACCCAACAGGAAGTTGGAGCAGAATCTCGGTGATGTGGGCTCACTTTTGTTCTTTGTGGTAACTACACCACCCTTGATTCACCTTATCTGAACTGCTTGCCTGTGGACAAGTTTTCTAAGTCATCAGTGGGAATGCTGAATTCCTTGCTAACCCTAATGCTACATGAGAATTTTGTCCTTCTCGAATTGTGTTTATGACACATGAATTCCAATTTCCAAAGGTGGAGTCTCTGCCCATTCTCATATCAAATACCCCTATCAAAGTGAAACAATCTGTTGATTTGAGGTAGCATTGTCTTAGGCTTCATTATTGACATATAGTTTAAAGAGAAAAATATGTTTGTTTTTTGAGAAGACCCTTTAAATTCTCAAAAGCTAGGCAAATTATTTCATTTTTATGTTGAGACTTGCTGGTATGTCACTCCACTTTGAAATTCAAAATTAAAAATGTTGAGAAAAATATTTACTAGTAATGGTGGGAATATTCAGACTGAAAATATCAAACAAGTTTTCATTGAAAGTTGTTCACATTTTTTTCCAGTCTTTCCTAAAAATGTAATTAGGAAGTTGATATTTTTATTCAAGAGTAACCTATCTTCTTCAACCTGTAGGACAGCTGAGGGGAAAGGCCAGTTGCTGAACAGGTTAAAAATCAAATGCTGCAAATAAAAAAAGTTGGTAGAGTTAGTCTGCATTCCATTCTTGCTCATACAGGTAGTGAAATGATTAGTATAATAGAATATGTATCCATTAACTAGGACATTCTTGAATCTCCTGGCACTTATATTTAAAAAGAAAATATAATCTATAATCAGATTGTTCCATAATAGCTGCCTTTATAATTCTGCATAACATGCACTGATCTACTTACTGGGACTTTCATGCTAATTCTGGGCCATCCCATTCCTCTATGGTCTAAATGGTTGTGGCGATGGCAATGTCATTATTTCTGAGGTCTTCCACTTGGTCTTAATTGGAACAGCACAATGATAATGAACTGCCTCGGAAACATAACTAATTGATTCAGTATGAGAGGGTTAAATTAAAGTTGTTCAATCAGTTTATTATTGTCACATGTATCAAAGTACAGTGAAATATTCTTTATACGAGCCATCCATATAAATCATTTCATTCTAATAGTGCATTGAGGTAATAAAAGGGAAAGCAATAACAGAATGCAGAATATAGTGTACAGACAAGGTGTAATAGGTGAACAGTAAGGTGCAAGGCCATTTTAGAGACATAGAATTTGGATTTAAAAGAGTAGAACGATTATCATTGAAGTAATGAGGAGATCTCCAGAGAGCAGCTCGCTACAAGTCGCCATGTTCCAGCACAATTAATCCCCTGTTAATGTTAATTAACATTACAGAAAGCAAACCATTTGTCACCACTTTGACTGGGGTTTGCTGTTTTCGATGCAGCAGCTGTGGTTGTCATAAAGCTGAGGTATCATGTGAGAAGTGCATCCAGCTCTGACCTCAGATCGTCACTGAATCAGAATCAGAATCAGGTATTTTACCACAGAGATATTTCATGAAATTTGTTGTTTTGTGGCAGCATTACAGCCTAATACATAAAGTAACTAATAGTGCAAAAGGGGAATAGCAAGGTAATGTTCATGGGTTCATGGACCATTCAGAAATCTGATGACAGAAGGGAAGAAGCTGTTTCTAAAATGGGCTTCTTGACTCAAGACACCACCAGCTAGCCATTAGCATGATCTTTTTTATTTTCTATAGTATCTCTCAATCATGGAAGGAAGAACATGGTTCCTTCTGATTTTTGCAGCTAAATCCTCCTATTTAAAAAAAAAGTAATGATACATATTATAGTAACATTTAATATGTATACATTTTCCATTATATCTTGTCTTCCCATTTTAATACACATTTTGAATTTTGAAGCAATAAGCTATAAACTATTTCATAACCAACCTAGCTAAGAATATAATAAACATAAAATGTTATTTAAAAAAAATTTGCTGGACTGAAATGACATATCACAGTGAATGAAAGATCTAGCTAGTAATCCCAGCATGGAAAAGGCCATAGCTGTGGCTGATTTAGTAACTTGTCAGGTATTTTTATCACGTTTTGTGATGTCTATTAAAACATTTTCAGTCACTTTAAAATGAAGATTTTATTCATTTGGACCCCGCAATTTCAGAGCTGCAGAACAGATCACCACTCAGTGTAACACTTTGGTCAAGATTTGAGCTGTAGTCTACCCTGTTTTCTGCTGGTCCTTGGCTCTCATTAAGAATAGCAGGTCAGGGCCGGGGAGGAATGTACTTGCTGCTTCAACTGCTTGTTGACATATTTTTACTGCCTGTTTATAGACTATGTAAATATGAAATATTGAAGACCCTGAACCCTGCAGTGCTCAATTAATGCTATAATTATGAAATTGCTTAGGTCTTTAGGGAAGGAGAAATGCATAATATTGATGGAAACATACTCCAGCTTCATCAGAGCTGCAGACTAGCTATCTGAGCTATTTGCTTCTACTTTGTAAGATTGAAGCTTGAGGCCTGATTCTGGGATTGTGAGGACTGCAAATGGACCATACAAATCTCTCAGCCACAGAACTTAGGCTAAGGTTAGAACTGAGGTTTCAAACAAACAAGAGTAAATTGTTGTTTAACTTACTTATAAAAACATTGAAAGAAACCATTGTTTGATTCGTATTGTCTCTAAAGAGTAATTTATAGAAGCCGAATAACCAACTAAAATGTAGCAGGATATCTAAAGTTAAGGTGAAATCTAGATATTCATCTTTCCTACAAATTATTTTAGTAAATATTCTGGTGAATCTATTGTAAGTATAATATTTTAGTAATATTCTGGTGAATCTAAAACTAAAGGGAGTAATTAATGATTCAATCAATTATTTTTCCTCATCTTTCCTTTTTTGCTAGGAAACTGTGACTTCTTGGCTGTCTGCTGTATTAGTAGCAAATTGCCAAAGTGGTTATGTTACATTAAAATATCTCCAGATGCTGGAAATATCTTTTTAAAAAAGTTAGAAAGCTTTAAAGATATTCAGCAGTTCATGCAGCATCTGTGGAAAGTGTCACACGGTTGATATTGCAAGTCGGTAACCCTTCATTAGAACTGGCCGTGCTTCATGTTTGGTTCACAAACAAATCCAGTCCTCTCATATGTTAAACATACATGCATAACTTCCAGAAGGCATCTGTGGGCAGTGGTCAAGGCAGAATCCAGACTTAATATTCTTGCTTTTGTATAACACAGACATATAAAGATTTTTCCTGTTATTTTTACTGAAATCAAGAAATTTGGCAATGTTAGCTGATTGAAGCTGGGACTAAGTAATTTGATCTCATTTTGTGCTGACTGAGCTGATCTGTAATTGTTGACTGTATCGGTGAGTTAGAATTCCTGGCTCTAATTACTAATTGCTTGTCTTTGCTGGAAAGGTACATTTATGATGTTGCTGGAGTGCAGAATTAGGCTCAGTTGTGACGTGTCTGCAGTCAAACAGCTTGCTGACTTTCTCGAGGCTCACTAATGAGCAATGGGCTTTGGGCAAAGCCCGGAAGAGTGCTTAGTACCTTGCATTTGCATGAAAAAAAGTGATTAAAGCCTTTAGGAATGGAGAGAATGGGGAAAAAAATAAGAAATAGGAGAAGTCGATGTATCATTTTTCAATGCTAGGATGGGCATTAAATCAACTTTCCAATAGTAAGTAACTCTCAAAATGTTGATTACCCATCTGTGCTTAATTAACCTCCTTAAACTTGGCAATAGTTTGGGGAAAACACAGAGAGGTGTACAGATCCCCAGTGAAATTCTTACCAAAGGAAGTGTCTCATGAAGTTTGAGTAGTCATGTTGATTCTCAAAACAGCATTCACACAGTTCTGGTATAATGACTTTGAAAAAGACGAACAATTTTGAAGGCAAAGTTGAGGCTATAAGGTAGAGGATAAATGTGAGTGGAACTCTTTCGTGGCATGTCAACATCACTGGCAAGATCAGCATTTAATGTCTGTTCCTGATTTCCCTTGAGAAAGTGGCAGTGAGCTCTCATCTTGAGCCTCTGCTACGTATCTGGTGAAACTACTCCCCCAGTTCTGTTGGGAAGGATTCTCCAAGACTTTGACCCACCAATGATAAAGAAATGGATAAATATTAGTGTGGTTCTGTTGAAGACGTATGAGGAAGGCGGCACCTACTTTAGCAGGTGCAGTGATTGTGTAGGAAGTAAATATTTCTGCTAATTGCTGGGATGAAGGTTGCTTTGCTCTGGAAGGTACTGAGCTTTTTATTTGTTGCTGGGGCTGAATTCATCTTGGCGTGAGACCATTGAACATAGAACACTTACCACTTTATGTGTAAAAAAAAAATTGCCCTGCACATTTTTAAACTTTTTCTTTTCATTTTAAATATATGTCCTCCTGTACTTGACATTTCTTCTATGCTGGGAAAAAAGATTCTGACATTCTATCCTATCTATGCCTCTCATAATTTTAAAACTACCTACCTAAGGCCCTCTCAGCCTTCAACACTCCAGGATAATCCACCCTTCCCTTATACTCCTTGTCTTTTAATGGCAAATCTCTTCTGTACCCTTTCCAAGTCCTCCACATCCTTCCTTTAATGGAGTGACCAGAAGGGAAAACAATACTCAAAGTGTAGCCTAACCAAAGTTAGATTTTGAGAGACTCGTGCCTTTTAGATGATGGAAAAGGTTTTGGAAAGTGTGCTGCTTGCCACAGAATATCTAGTCTCTGAGCAGACCTTATTACCTGTGGTAAACCATGTATATAGGTTGTAACTGGGTTACCTGTCTGGACACGCCCCTCTGCTGACTGCACCTGTGGCTCCTCCCCCAGACCCCTGAATAAAGGCGATTGTGCCACTGCTCCTCCCTCAGTCCAGGACAGACACAGCATGGACGAGGACCCATTTTACTGTTAATAAAAGCCTTTCAGTACTTACTCTACTTCCAGTCTTTTGGAGTAATTGATAGTGCATCATTACCATTGTACCTATGTGGTTAATTCCAATAGATTTCTGATCAATGAAAACACCTGGGTCAATGATGGTGAATGAATTTGACTAAGATGATGTTTTTGAATGTCAAGAGGAAGTAATCAAATTATCTCTTGTTGAATATGATCTATATGGAAGCCAACTTTACTCACACTGAACCCCAGCACTAGTTCACCAGCATCAGTGAAGGAACCAGCTTCAAGCTTGCTAGTACAAGTATCTAGCTTCGTTGTACCTGGCTCTATCTCATTCAGAACCATGTCTCCCTTCTTGGCTGAGTAATTTCCCCATTCATTGTGTTGGATCCAGCCTAGAAGCAGCTCCGGTCCCCAATTTTCCATCCCAGTATTAATGGTTACAATTCTTGACCTCAGCAGCACCAATTTTGGCCATTGTTCTACATCCTGTGTGACAGAAAAAACACTGTAGCCAGAACAAATCTCTACTTTCTTTTTCTATATATTCTTTTTGTTAAAGGTCTAGGTACTTTCCTCCTTCTTTCTCTCTTTCTTCCTTTCTCACACAGCCTTTTTTTCTTGCTTTCATATTCTCTGTCTGTTTGCATCTCTCTCTGTGTCTCTGTCTGCCTGTCTGTCTTTTTATTTCTTGATTGTACCCCTTCCTGAATAATTATGGATGGATGAGATGTGGTTACAGGGGCTAACATCTGTAGCTGTCAATGGATATAACTCTTGACTCTGCCTCCGGTTGTCTGTGAGTGATGAGTGGAAAAGGAGAGAAACGAGAGACATGAGTAAATAAATAACGGAGATATTTGGAGATGTAAAAAGTGGGACTGATTTAAACAATGGTCCTATTGATTTGGGAACGAGCAAAGAAAAAGGTGAATACTGTGGGACCAAAGTAACAACAAGATATAATAGCAATCAAGATCCATGAAAAAGAGATAGACACCACGGAAAGAGGAGACAGAAAAGGGAAAAAACGGAAAACCAGAGATTGTGAAAGAAACAAATGAACAGCTATGGAAAGAGTACAACAATTTCAAAGGAACATTTTCTGAGTAATGCTGCAGGTGGTTAATTAGTTGGTTTGCAAGAAATTATTTGGTGGAGACTATTTATAAACTAAATTGTAACCTTGTCTGAATGGCATGGAAACCATTGTTGTAGGACAGATACTTGTGTTTTACATGTTGGTTTCCTTAGCAACATAAAGAATATTTTGGAGGTATTCACAGGCGAAAGACTTGGTGCTGCAGAATGTGTTGTTGCTGTTATTCAGGAAAGGATTCGCGTCTTTGTGTATAGTGTTAGATATACCTGATTGAGTTAACGGACTATTTAAAGAGCTATATCAAATTTTGTCAAGATTGCAAAGAGTGATAGGATGCCATTGTGTGGTTGGTTGATAACCAGACCAATAGGGCTATTCTCAAACTGTGAGTGATGCAATCCTTTGTGGCTCTTTAGTATGCGAGAGACAATGACTGCGCAGCATGCTGGAATAATACAATCATTCTTCAGCTGTAGATGTAGTGCCTTTTAAAGGTCCGGGGCTTTTCTCTTATTTTAGCTCAATGCATTAACATTTTTCTAATCTTAGTTTTGTAAAAGAGACAAACAAGCCTTAAAATAAAATTGTCTTTATGAAGCATGACCATGGGTTTACTGGACACAATTAAAACAACCTACGATCCTGTCTGACTGAGGTGTCTTCATTACTGCTATGAGATAGCATGTGAGCATATTGCAGATGATGGAAACCTGGTGGAAAACTACTAGGCATGAGCCTGCAGCAGACCTAACAATTTTTTTAAGCTGATGGGAATGTGTGTGTGTGTGTGTGTGAGAGAGTGAGAGTGAGGAGAGAGAGTGAGAGAGAGGGTAGTTGAGGGAGGGGTGGGGGTGGTGTGGAGGGGGAAGAAAAAACCCAAGAAAGTTTGTGATAGGAAAATATTTAATGACAAAAGGGATAAGAGTACAAGTGAAAGAGGATGTGAGAGAGATTTTTGAGAGAAAAGATTGCTCCAGAGGAGGTGTGATCAAAGAAATTTACTCAGCCAGTTCACATGATTATTGTTGTAGAAACCAGAAAAATTTTAGGAAAATTTCTCAGAACATGGATTTGGTGTACATGGTTGGGCTGATGATCTTGTACTTAACCATTCAAAGATCCACTGTAATACCGTTCACCTTTCCACTCCAAGACATTTGAGATGTCCACCTTTTTCAGAAAATAGATACCCTATCACCAAACTGCAATTGTTGCAGCCCTCACCTGCATCTCTCCTATTTACCATACCCCTGGCTCCCCACATCCCCCACCCACCTCCCAGGCACTGCAGGGGTCAAGTTCCCCTTGTCCTCACCCACCACCCCACTAGCCCACAAATCTGATATAACATTCACCACAATTTCTGCCACCTCAGATGGAATCCCATCACCAGGTACATCTTCCCCCACCCTCTCTGCTTTCCACAGGAATCGCTCCATCTATGACACCCTTATGCACTTGTCCCTCCCCACCCATTCCCCCCTCCAGGCAATTATTGCTACAGCCACGTGTTACACCTGCTCCTACACTTCCTCCCTCAGCACAATTCAAAGCCTTCCATGTGAGCCAGTCCTTCATATATGAAGCTGTTGATGTTAATTATTGCATCTGGTGTTCACAATACAGAGACCAGAACCAGACTACGTTGTACACTTTCACTCTAGCCAGGATCCTTCAGGGGAAGCCATTTTAACATCACTTCCCATTCCCACACTAACATGAGTGTCCAAGACATCCACTACTACCAAGTTGAGGTTAAACACAGATTAGAGGAACAGCATCTCAAATTCTGCCTAGGTCACCTCCAACGTGACATATTTAAATACAGGCATCCGTTAGTTTTGTGAGACCATGGATTTGCGCCTTGGAAGGTTTCCAGGGCACAGGCCTGAACAAGGTTGTATGGAAGACTGGCAATTGCCCATGCTGCAAATCTCCCCTTTCCATGCCACCGATGTTGTCCAAGGGAAGGGCATTATGACCCATACAGCTTGGCACCGGTGTCATCGCAGAGCAATGTGTGGTTAAGTGCCTTGCTCAAGGACACAACACGCTGCCTCAGCCAAGGCTCGAACTAGCGACCTTCAGATCACTAGACGAACGCCTTAACCACTTGGCCACGCGCCAACAACCTGACACATTGCTCTGACTTATACCATAAGACCATAAGACATAGAAGCAGAATTACATCATTTGGCCCATCAAGCTTGATCTGCTTTTTCATCATGGTCAATCCATTTCCCTCTCAACCCCATTCTCCTGCCTTCTCCCCATAATGTTCCACGCCCTGACTTAACAAGAACCTATCAACTTCAAATGAACCCAATGACCTGGCCTCCATAGCCACCTGTGGCAACGAATTACACAGATTCACCACCCTCTGGCTAAAGGAATTCTTCCTCATCTCCATTCTAAATGGATGTCCCTCTATTCTGAGGATGTCTTAGAACCCCACCCCCCCACCCTCCACTCTAGGAAACGTCCTCTCCACATCCACTGTATCTGGGGTTTTCAACTTTTAATAGTTTTCAATGAGATACCCCCTCATTCTTCTAAATTCCAGGGAGTACAGGCCCTAAAGCCATCAAACACTCCTTATACGATAAGCCTTTCCTTCCCGGAATAATTTTTGTGAACCTCCTTTAGACTGTCTCCTATGTCAGCACATCCTTTCTTAGAATAGATGTCAAAACTGCTCACAATTCTTCAAGCGAGACCTGATAATGCCTTATAAATCGTCAGCAGTACATCCTTGTTTTTTTCTATTCTGGTCCTCTTGAAATGTATGCTAACATTTCATTTGCCTTCCTCACCATCAATTCAACCTGCAAGTTAACCTTTAGAGAATCCTCCACTAATTCCCTTGAATTTTGAATTTTTTCCCCATTTTAAAAAAGTCTACAGATCTATTCCTTCTTCCAAAGTGCATGACTATACACTTCCCAACACTGTATTCCATCTGCCACTTCTTTGCCCATTCTCTTAATCTGTCTAAATTATTCTGCAGCCTTCCTGCTTCCTTAACGCTACCTGCCCCTCCACCTATTTTCATATTTTCTGCAAACTTGGCCACAAATCCATCAATTTCATCATCCAAAATTACTGATATACAACATGAAAAGAAGTGGTCCCAACACCGACCCTGCAGAACACCACTAGTCACTGGCAAACAATCAAAAAAGGCGCCCTTTATTTTCACTCTTTGCCTCCTGCCAATCAGCCAATGTTCTGTCCATGTTAGTAATTTCCCTGTAATACTATTGGCTTTTATCTCGCTAAGCTGCCTCATTTCTGGCATCTTGTCAAAGACCTTCTGATAATCCAAGTACACAATATCCTTTGTCTATCCTGCTTGTTATAAAAGAATTCTAACAGATATGTCAGGTAAGGTTTTCCCTTGAAAAAACCATGCTGATTTTGGCCTATTTCACCATGTGTCTCCCAGTACTCTGAAACCTCATCCTTAACAATTGACTCCAACATCTTCCTAACCACTGAAGTTAGGCTAACTGGCCTATAATTTCCTTTCTTCTGCCTCCCACCCTTCATGAATAGTGGAGTAGCATTTGCAATTTTCCAGTCCTCTGGAACCATGCCAGAATCTAGTAATACTTGAAAGATAATTACAATCTTTTCAGTCACCTCTTTCAAAACCTTGGGGTATAGTCCATCTAGTCCAGGGGACTTATCTACCTTCAAACATTTCATCTTCCCATGCACTTAATCCATAGTAATAGTGACTGCACTCACTTCTGCTGCATGCTACTCATGAACTTACAGCATACTGCTAGTGTCTTCCACAGTAAAGACTGATGCAAAATGTTTATTACGTTCATCTGCCATTTCTTTGTCTCCCATTACTACCTCTCCAGTGTTATTTCCCAGTGGTCCAATATCTGCTCTCGCCTCTCTTTTACTCTTCATATATCTGAATATACCTTTGGTATCTTCTTTGATATTATTGGCTAATTGATATTTCATCTTTTCTGTCCTAATGGATTTTTTACTTGCTTTCCGTTGGTTTTCAAAAGCTTCCCAATCCTCCAACTTCTCACCAATTTCTGCTCTATTGTATGCCCTTTCTTTTGCTTTTGAATTCCCTTGTCAGTCACAGTTGTGTCATCCTGCCTTTAAAATACAACTTCACTTTTGGGATATATCTATCATGTGCGTTCCAAATTGCTCCTAGAATCTCCAGCCATTCTTGTCCTGCCGTCATCCCTGTCAGTGACACCGTTACAATCAACTTTGGCTCCTCTCCAGCTCCTCTCTCAATTTACACTACTCCAGTATAATACTGATACATTTGCCTTTAGGTTCTCCCTCTCAAATTGCAGGGTGAATTCTGTCATTTTTTATGATCGCCAACTCCTTTGGGTTCCTTTACCTTAAGCTCCCTAATCAAATCTGGTTTGTTACACAACACCCAATCCAGAATTGCCTTTCTTCTCATGGGCTCAGCCACAAGCTGCTCTAAAAAAAAGCCATCTCATAGGCATTCTACAATTTCTCTCCCTTTGAATCCAAAATCAGCATCAACCTAATTTTTCCAATCTATCTGCATATTGAAATCCACCATGACTATTGTAACATTGCCCTTTTGACATGCATTTTCTACCTCTCGTGTAATTTTAAGCACACATCCTAGCTGCTGTTCGGAGGCCTGTATATAACTCCCATTAGGGTCTTTTTACCCTTGTATTTCCTTAATTCTACCCACAATGATTCTTCATCTTCTGATCCTATGTCACTTCTCTCTAAGGATTCGATTTCAATTTTGCCAACAGAGCCACACTACCCCCTCTGCCTCCCTGCCTGCCCTTTTGCTATAATGTGTATCTTTCAATGTTGTTCCAATAAATAACTATAATCTATTTTCAGCCATGACTAGGAGATGCCCACACTATCATACCTGCCAATCTCTAACTGCCTTACAGGATCATCTACCTTATTCTGTATACTCTGTGTACATTCAAATATAACATTTTCTGTCCCGGTATTCATCTCCCATTTTGATTTTGTCCCCTTTACACTGCAACTCATCACACTGACTGTAGTTTTACCCTATAATCTGCTGTCCTTCCTGACAGTCTCAGGACACATTCCCTCTGCTTGTACACCAATTCCCCCATCCTCAGCCCTATCACTCTGCTTGCTGACCCTGCCAAATTAATTTAAAACCACTAGAACAGTTCTAGCGAACCTGCCCACAAGGATATTGGTTTCCCTCGAGTTTAAGTGTAACCCATCCCTTTTGTACAGGTTTTATTTTTTCCAGAAGAAATCCCAGTGATCCACAAATTTGAACCCCTGCCCTCTGCACCTGTTCCTCAGCCACACATTCACCTACCAGATCATTCTATTCTTACCCTCACTGGCATGCAGCACAGGCAGAGACTGTAACTCTGGAGGTCCTGCTTCTCAACATTCTAACTAGCTCCCTAAATCCTCTCTTCAGGACCTCCTCCCTTTCCCTACCGATGTCATAGGTGTCCATATCTACCAAGACTTCTGACTGCTCACCCTTCTCTTTTAGAATGCTGTGGATACGATCCGAGATGTCCCTGATCCTGGCGCCTGGGAGGCAACATACAATCCGAGTGTCTCTATCATGCCCACATAATCTCCTGTCTGATAACTAATTCATCTGTCCCTTTCTTTCCTTATCCCACCTGCCCCATTATCCCACTGACCCCATTACCCCATCTCTTTACACTCTTGATCTGCTCATCACCCACGTATTTTTCCTTCCAGTTCCCCTCCTCACTTCATTCCCTTTATTCCTCAGTCCTCTGTCCTCCCTAGTCAGATTCCAACTTCAGCCTGTTGTCATTTTTTACTTGTTCCTTCTTAGCTTCTTCTATTACTCCCAATCTCCTCCTCTTTCACCTGCCTATCTACCTGCTCTGAATTGCATTCACATATCAACTGCCAGCCCCTGTTCCATCCACCTTCACCACCTTTTTATACTGGCTATCTCTTCTCTTCCTTTTCCTGCCCTGATGAAGGGTCTTACCCAAAACATAGATGCTGCCTGACCCACTGATTTCCTCCAGCTTTTTGTGTGTTGCTCCAGACGTCCAATATCTGCAGCCTCCTATTGTTCCCACCAAGTATAAACGAGGGAGGTGGGTTGTTCAAGCAGAACTGCATATGAAGATTGCACATGCCAGTGATACAATTTGTCTTGGATCTCTCTCCATATAATCCACAGGAATATGCAGTCAGTAGTATAACTCTTCTCTGCTGTCACACTCCACAGATGCTGCAGTATGATTATATTTTGAAATTTGTAAAGCTGTAATTTTCAGAATGGAAGCAATTTACTGCATGATTACATATGTATGAATCCACCTGGCAATGTTATGTATGTTAAATGGATATTCCTTTTGTGTCACACATAAGCAGCTCAGGTTTAGTATTAAATCTGATAACTCTTTCACTTCTCATTTCAAGCACTGGGTTCACAACTAAACTGCAGCTTGCAAATCTACAATTGATCAGAAATCAAGAGTTGGTGACAGAAAGTAGGGGAGGAAACTGTAATTACGGGCTTGAAATTGAAGCTGTATAATTATATGTGGTACATAATTATTATTACTTAGAAAAGTGTGGTTGAAATTGTGATCTGGATCAAGTAATATATTGTGATCTCAAAATGGAATAAGGTGATAAACTGACAGACCATTAATTGACTTCGAGAATCAGAAAGAAGATATTGAATCTCTAATATCTATGGACTAATTTACCAACACCAAATTGAATTATCAATCTTTATTTATGATGTTCTTGTTTTAATATTTTAGTTGTGTTGTCCCTATTTGTACCTGAAGATAATTGAAATGCTTTGTGATTCCAGTATTAACAGATACATTAAACTGACTGATGAATGTTTTTATGATACACTAACCTAATGAACTTGTAACCAGTACATTGATGCATTTTGAAATTCCTGCAGTTTTTAATATATGGAGACTGATACTGATGATTTTGCATCACCAAGTTCAAGAATAGTTACTACCCCACAACCATCAGGCTTTTGAACCAAAGGGTTAACTAGACTCACTTGCCCATCCATTGAGATGTTCCCACAACTAATGATCTCACTTTAAAGACTCTTTATCTTGTTACTTATGTTCTTGTTATTTGTTGCTATTTATTTATATTTGTATTTGCACAGTTTGTTGTTCTATGCACTGTTTCATCTTTCATTGATCCTGTTATAACAGATTAGCTGAGTGTGCTTGCAGGGAAATGAATCTCAGGGTTGTACAGTATATGGTGACGTATGTGTGCTTTGATAATAACATTTACTTTGAACTTTGAGGAGGTCTTCAGAGAGGTCACGGAAATAGGGGATTACTGAGTTGAAATGGTACATCAGATGGTCAGCTCTGAGCACGAGTCTGTGTTGTGGAAAAAAAAGGAGGAATCAAATCTCCAAGCCAGTTGGCTTCTCATGAAGATAGAACTGACAGAGATAGGGGCATATTCCTTCTGTACCTTTGTGGATTTTGTTTGCTGTTCACTGGTTCCTCTAGATGTGGGTGGATCACTCTGACTTAGGTGAAAAGCAAGAATGAGTACAGAGAGTGGAAAAAGTGCAAATTGATTACATACTGTATGTAGCAAGATTAAGCCAAGGGTTCTTATTATAATTAAAATGTATTAATTACTTTATGGGTATAATATAATTACATTTTACCATCAGTATTTGCAGAGATAACATTTGAGAGAACTCTTCCAGAAGATAATGGTTGCTGATTTATCTCACTGAAAGTCAGCTTCCATGTACATTTAATCAGATATTTTGATGGAATATGTCAGATTAATACAAGGTAAACCATAATGGCATTCTGCACCTCTTATAATATTGCATAGAAATTTCAAGATTGAAAAATGAATGGAGAAGAGATCACAGATTGAACAGCAGTATTGTCAGTGACATTGTGTAATCTGTATGTCAAGTTTTAGTTTGGGATGAATCAGTTCAGCTGAAAAGAATATTATATAAACGTTGTAGAAATGTAATTTAATTCATGCCACCTTAGGACCTTCGGAAGATTCTTATTTATCAGCCCAAGGGTAATTGTATCTTTTTGACTGAATTGATTGAAGCAGCAGGGGAACAAATGGCAGTTCCCTTCCATACAATACCGCTGCTTGGTAACCGATTCTGAGCTTCAAAGCTCACACACTTACGCATGTAGTATGTGTATGTGCATATGCACAACCCCCACATATATGATTGTGTGTATGTGTGTGCAAGACTGACATAGATGGAGAGAGAGAAAGAGAGAAAGAAAGAGAGGGAGTGTGTGACAGAGAGGTGCCTGAGAGAGAGAGAGAGTTGCCAATTAGAACCTGAAAGGAAATCTGAGATGAATGGATTATATTTATTGGAATTAAATGCAGTCATTTTAATCTACTAATTTGTTCATCTTCTTCCAGTATCTGTCAGCAGCTGCTTCACTCAATTGGATGCACATGGAAACAAATTACTTTTGAAATTGGTCCTTAAGGTCATTCTCAATAATAAACTGGGTTATATTTATTTAGGAAGAATGAGAATCCACTTATTTATTCAGCTGGGACTAAATGGGGATTTAATAACATAACCAAAATATTGAAGCAAGTTCTCATTACAAATAGGGAGTCAAACAGTAACTGCCTTGAAATGATGTAGGTTAAAACTAAATATAATCCCAGAAAATAAATAAAAACACATTGTGTGTATTTTAAAGCCCCATTAAACAGTATTTATTTATTGTGCTGCATAAACTGAAGAGGTTTCTTTTTTATGGAGATTTTGTTTCAGATCATTCCAGCTATACTAGATAACACAGCAAACATTGAGCTGGATTCTGTGGTCACCAACAAAGTTTGCCAGGGTCACAGACCTGGATGAAGGCTAATCATATTTTGTGACAACTGTGGCTGTTCAAGAGATTCCCTTGCACACAGCAATAGAAATCTCACTGAACTGTCTGAGAAGCCAATCCCGTTGGCTCACATTTTCCTTAAAATGCCAGCTGTTCCTCGTGGAATTGTTAGTATATCACTATAAATCTGTCAGAAGTTTTGGAATAACCATACAGACTTGTACAAAAGTGGAAAACCCAAACTTTGTGAGAGGTCTCTACCACAATCATTCCAATTGTAATTCCACCTATAGAGTTCAACAGTGAGAAGCCAATCTCTTGCCAGTTCTCAGCAGTTAGGCCATAAAGTCTGTATTGGGTTAAGTTTATCACAAGTCAGAGACTCCACTCATTTCCCAGGACATGGCATTGAGGGCAAGAGCTATATTTTACTTGGCATTCTTTTAGTACATGTACTTAATGGTTTAAAGTCCTTTCTAACATGGGTATGTGTTTTAATGATATGGAACAATATGATCAATTTTTTATTGAATTTGGAAGCTTGTGTATGTCAGCCGCTCACAAGTATTCAAAGGCTTTGACAGTTTACAGTTGGGAAATCTGAGGCATAACCAAGCTGTCAACACATTCCTGAGGGTGTGGCTTGCTAATTATAGCCAGAAAGGCTTGGAGATGAGGCTGAATCCAATTATGTTGACAAAATTGCAGCTAAAAGATCTGGTTCAGGTAACTTCAGCTTCCTTCCACAGAATTACTTTCATTCAAGAATTTCCATGGACAGCAAACCAAGACAGAATTGTTCGCTGATATTTTAAACATTTTAAGTGTGAAGAAGGGTTGAAACATGAGAACAAGGAAGAAGTAGAAACATTAAAAATCAACAGTTAAAAATTTAAAAAAAAACAATTATAATCTCCTGACAGAGAAGTTATCATTGGCCACCATTTCTAAACATGCATGAATGATCAGTTAATCTCACTTCCACATATTGGCGCAATTTCAGTCAGAGGAAGTAATTGTCCAAATGAGTGGAAAACTAGCAGCAGATACTGTAATTGTACATATGTTTAGTGCCAGATGAATTTAATCCTTACTAAAATTGAAAGTATTTATCTGAATAGGAACCTACATGTGAAAGCAGTGTCCAGGGCAAGATAAGGTGTTAAGTAGTGAATATGGCTTTTTATACCATTAAAATCTTACTTATATTACATGCGGAGAAAGCTAAATATTTTCAGAATATTTTGCAGCAAGATCAGTTCATGGAAAGCTGCAATGGTTGACAATTCACTGATCGCTTTTGATTACTGTGGGAACTTTGGGGAAGGCACGATGAATCACTGGCAGCAATTAATGGAATTCCCAATTAAAGCTGGGAATTAAAGTCTGGAGTCCAAAGTTGCTACAAACTTCACCTTGTAGTCATAGCAAATAGCGATCATTTCCCCAACATCACAAGCATAAAACTTTTGCCTTTTGGTATAAAGGTAAATGCGTAATATTGCTTCACTGCCTCATTGATTCAATTTCCCCTGTGTGTGCACTCAGCGCATTAACAGGAGGGGTGGAGGAGAAAACCTTTATTTTAATTCATTTAGTTTCAAAGTGATGGGGAAATGATGAGACACAAGGACTAAAATTTTGTGAAATTTGTAGCTAATTTTAAAAGAAAGTAGGTAACTTTGCACAAGGTATTTCATGACACAAATGAGCCCTAAGAAATGAAGAAATGCATTGGGTATAAAATTATAACATTGACATAGAAGTACAACATCGTTTGGAAGCAGAAAGAGGGAATACTGAAAATGGAACAGGATGAAATTTCTGTTGGGACACTTGTATATTAAAATACTTAATCTATTCCACAAAGTGACAGTCAAATGACTCCAGTGGTCTGTGTTATATGTAGATTTATCTAATTTCCTTACGTTATAACACCTCTCTTTGTTCTATACCCTCCAATTAAGATACTGGAATCAACAACTTGTCTATACCTGACTATATTAGAAGACATTTTCCAAGGAATTCAAATTGATTATAGCAATATTAATAGTAATTTTCTTATTTTAACAGTTGTTCGAAATATCAAACGGCACAATATTGTACTGAAGAGGGAGCTGGGTGAAGGCGCCTTTGGGAAAGTTTTTCTAGCTGAATGTTATAACCTTTGCCCAGAAGAAGATAAGACCCTGGTGGCAGTGAAGGTATATCACTATAGAATTTCAATTATTAATTTATGTTTTAGTCTGCAGCTCCTAGTGATAAATGATTGTCTATCTTTCGGCCTTAGTTGTCTTGTAGGTTAGTCTGTATAGGACTAATGCAATGTCAAAAGATCACGATACATGATCTCGCCCTTGGTTTAAAAGTATGGCCTGGTTTCATAATAGCTCTGCAAAACCAACCAGAGACAATATAGGAATCTGATAATAGAGTGATGGAAGTGTGGTCAATTCTATTGAGTTGACTACTTCTTATGTGAAGATTTATCTATAGAATGGAAATTGAAAACCTGCCCACTTACTTGCTATATTTCTGCTCATTTTTTTGTATACAGTACTAAATTAATAATTCACCACCAAAGCATCAATTTTAATTTGACATACAATTTTAATGTCTTTGGTTGTTTCCAACACAAATTACTTGTCCTAAGGCACTTCTGACTTCATACCAAGGTACATCTGAATTGCTTTAGGAACCCTTGTTATAAAGATACCTTATAATATTTTATGTAAATTTCTGTGTGATATGCAAATACATTTTTGCAGCAAACTAAATTATTGATAGAACCGGAATCTCTTGTGGTGTACCATATGGTGACAATATAATGTTGGAGATGTACTGCAGACTGTCAACAGTATTCCTCACTGAAACAAAGAGAGGCACTAGGGATTATCTTGATGTAGAGACTTATGCTGTGTGATCTATGCATTTGTGATACCGCTGTTGTAGCCAAGTTTTAAAAACTGATGCTTTAAAAATAAGGCAATAGGATGTCTGGTGTAAACAAAACGTACTGTATATTGGCACTATAATAAGCTATGAAACAAACCAGATGTGGATCGATAATTACTCCTGAAAAATTTTATGACTCCATTGGCAGAAACCTTGTCAGAGTCAGAAAGTTGTACATTTGGGCTTCATGCTTTGATTTGAGCACATGCTCTAGGCTGCTGGAAGAGTTGCTCATCATATGAAGTGTTATATCGGCATTCTGTAAGCCCAAACCAGGGTTGGACTTCCCCAAAAGTTAAACATGCCATAGTAATATCTGAAGGAAAACAAGGAGTTCTGCCCACTCTTATTAACTCAACAGTTATCATTCATTAATTGGTTCTACATCCCATTAATGCTTAAGGAAAATTGTTTGCAAGTCAACCAACAGACTGATAAGTGGCCAGTTGTTGGTGAAATGTTTCTGAAGTTTGTGGTATTGCTTATCTCTAATCATCCATTTCAATGTTCTCTGGTACTTATCTTGTATATTGTTTGTGGCTGATGTTTAGAGATATACTGTGCTTCAAGAATTAATTTTAAGATACCCACACGTCAAGGCAGTAGTCATTAAAGATAAGTTCGCTCATTGCTTTCAAAGTGCTGACAGTCAGCTATTATAATATTCCTGCACAATAATGATGTGTTTTATTCTTGTGTTAAATATAATTGAGTTCATTTGTATTGACTAGTTCTCAGTCCTGATAGTCATCAGTGGCATGCACCAAACCAGACAATTCCTTTTTATCATTTTCCTGTTATGACGAACTTAATAAACATCAAAGAGAAGGTAAATGAAACCATGTATTCTCTCAAGTGGAATGAGATCTGTAGCACTCAAAGAACCACTAGAGCTATCGTGTATACCCAGAGCTAAGATATTTCTGACCTCCCAGTTAAAGCTGTAAAACAAAGTTGACAAATGTTTCTGTATGTCAAGCAGCTATTAGTGCTGAATTCAAAAGAATGCATCTTTCATTTGGTTGACTTCAGCTGCATCCTGTCAGTATGTTACTTTAAATACAAAAGCAGATTGCAAAGCTCATTGTAGTAAATCCTACCATTATTTCAAATAACACAGACCTTGAAAGAAGCCAGTGACAATGCACGAAAGGACTTCCATCGTGAAGCAGAACTCTTGACCAACTTGCAGCATGAGCATATCGTGACATTCTATGGCGTATGTGTGGAGGGTGACCCACTCATTATGGTATTCGAGTACATGAAGCACGGGGACCTCAACAAATTTCTCAGGTTGGTTTGGAACACTGCAAGACTTCTTGCACTGTTATTGCCGTATTAACATTTTACGGATCTAAAATTAATCCCATTAGGTTTAGCAGTACACTAGATACAAGCATACAAATAAGCAGCTGGGTAAGGCCAGTCAGTCCCTCAAGCCTGTTTTCCATTAATAAGATAATGGCCGAGCTGAGATTCAAGATCTATTCTCCAGTCCCACAAATTGGCAAAATATTTCTTCCCTTTGCTTATAAATCTCAAAACCACTCCTTCCACAGTTGTAAGAAAGAAAAGAGTTCCAAAGGTTCATGACTTTCTTTCAGAGAGACAATAACATGTCTTATCTTTGTCTTCAATTGGCACTCAGTTTTAGTGATGTGCTTGAAAAAGCTTGTGGGATTATTGCATAACAATGTGTAATTCCAGCCAAGATAATATTTACAAGGAAGGTTAATTCAAATATTTTTCATGTTTCCTTTTGGCATAAAAAGATTCCATTTGGCCCACTAAGTCTATATCAGTTGCTTTCCTTGCTTATTGTTCTGTATGTAACCTGTGTCCCTCCCATGCCAAATTTCACTATTAAATTCTACTTATTCTGATAACTAATATGAAACATAAAAAGTAAAATTGGTCTTTAGTGATAGTGAATCGATGTCCTATTGGATTTAATAACTAGTTCTCATTTCTACTGAAGAATGGGAAGGCAGGTTGCTAATTCATCACTGTCCATTTTTGAGTAATTATCAGAAAATAAAATTATTCCTTTGGTTTCTATCATCATAATCAATACACTGATATCTAATTCTTGTTGGTGTAAAAAGTGCTATTTGTGGGAGTTTGATTAAAAGCTAGATTGTTAAAACTGTTCTTACAGAAGGGACTATTCTATTTCTTAACTCAGATAATTTTCACCAAAAAATAGTTGGGGGTGGCCCAAAGGAATGTCTCAGAATTTAAAATGTATCAGCACTGGAGAGACGATGTTCCCATGGACTGAGGGATTAGGGGAACACTCTTGATCCTTCTTTTGAAAAAAAATGCTATTGAAAAATCATTATGTTTTTTGCAATGGTTGAAGAATTCTAATGAGCAGGCCCAGTTTGTTTCTGTCTAGTTTCTGCGAGGGGGCACGAACCAGGAACAAGAACACACTAAAGGGCAAAATATCAAACCAGACATCTCGCAGACATATTTAATGCTCCGATTATTGATTGTCTGTATCAAGTGTTTTGCACTTGTTTTACACCTGTAAATAGGAACAATCAAATCTGATCTCTAACCCAGCAAATAACTATTTTAATTATACTAATCAAAGTAATTTCAATGAAATAGACAAAAGTATCACATTACTTTTAATCTGCATCTTGAGATTTTTCAGAAACAATGCCTTATACTTTCTCATAAAACAAAGCAGCCACTTGCTCTTATAATTAGTAGAATGTATTGCAATCCTAGTTGTGAGTCTACAAATGAAAAAAATGTATTTAATACAAGCTAATAATTTCAATGTATCAAAATGTTTTTTAAAAACAATGCATCAATTTGTCACTGAATGTGTACATTCAGTTAGAAAGTTCTAAAAGACCACCATTATGTAGTGTTTAAAAACCAAAGTTAAATTATGATTGGATTCCAGGGACCTACAGGTCTTGGTCTGAAACTACATCAGCCACTGTCCACACTTGTATTGTGTGTGGTACAAAATTTGTTAAGCATTTTCTGTTCCTATGCTGAATAAAGTGTTGCATCATCGTTTTAAAATCCAGTTAATTGAAAATATAACCCAAGCCAATTGGTGTCTTGAAATAATATTTAACTTAAACTTTGGTAAGTTTTAATAAGTTTGAGCGCAGTTTCTTAAAACTTAAAAAAATGTAAATCTAAAGAGTTTAAAATCTAGACCAGCACACACAGATTTCTGGAGGAATTCAGCACCTCAGGAGAGGAAAAAAATCTATCAGACCAAGTCCCTTCATCGGGACTGGAAAGGAAGGGGGAAGAAGACAGAATAGGAAGGAGTACTATTGTCCAGTAGCACTTAATGTGATGAATTGCTTTGAGAGGTTGGTGATTCAACATATCAACTCCTGCCTAAGAAGCAACTGGGATCCACTCCAATTTGCCTCCTGTCACAACAGGTCAAAAGCAGCCATTTTATTGGCTCTTCACTCAACCCTGGGCTATCTAGACAGTGAAGATACATACATCAGGATGCTCTTAATCGACTACAGCTAGGCATTCAGTACTATCATTTACTCAAAACTAATCAATAAGCTTCAAAACCTAGGCTTCAAAAACTCCTTCTGCAACTGGATCCTCAATTTCCTCACTTGCAGACCCAGTCAGTTCAGATTGGCAAAAACATCTCCTCCACAATCACCATCAGCACAGGTGCGCGCTTAGCCCTCTGCTTTATACTTATGACTGTGAGGCTAGGCACAGCTCCAATGCAATATTTAAGTTTACTGATGACACCCGCTGCCATTGGCCAAAACAAAGGTGATGACACAACAGCATATAGGAGGAAGATTGACCTCAGTGGCTGGGAAGATGTTGGAGTCAATTTTCCTTAAGGGAAAATCTTACCTGATGAACCTGTCGTAATTCTTTGAGGAGATTACACATAGGATATTTAAAGGGGATGCAGTGGATGTTGTATATTTGGATTTTCAGAAGACCTTTGACAAGGTGCCACACATGAGGCTGCTTACCAAGTTAAGACCCCATGGTATTATAGAAAGTTACTGGCATGGTTAGAGCTTTGGCTGATATGTAGGAAGCAGCGAGTGGGAATAAAAGGAACTTTTCTGGTTGGCTATCAGTGACTAGTGGTGTTCTGCTGAGTCGGTGTTGGGACTGCTTCTATTTATGCTGTATATCAATGATTTACATGATGGAATCGATGGTTTTGTTGCCAAGTTTGCATATAATACGGAAATACAATGTTGAGGAAACAAGTAGGCTGCAGAGGGATTTAGACATATTAGGAGAATGGGCAAGAGAGTAGCAAATGAAATACAATGTTGGAAAATGCATGGTCATGCACTTTGGTAGTAGAAATAAATGTGCAGACTATTTTCTAAATGGGGAGAAAATCCAAAACTCTGAGAAGCAAAGGGACTTGGAAGTCCTTGTGCAGAACATCCTAAAGGTCAACTTGCAGGTAGAGTTGGTGGTGAGGAAGGCAAATGCAATGTTAGCATTCATTTCATGAGATCTAGAATACAAGAGCACAGATGAGATGCTGAGGCTTTATAAGGCACTGGTGAGGCCTCATCTTGAGTATCGTGAACAGTTTTAGGCTCCTCATCTCAGAAAAGATGTGCTGGCATTGGAGAGAGTTCAGAGGAGGTTCACAAGGATGATTCTGGGAATGAAAGGGCTATTATATAAGGAATATTTGATGGCTCTGGGTCTATATTTGTTGGAATTTAGAAGGATGAAGGATGTTCTCATTGAAACCTTTCGAATGTTGAAAGGCCTAGACAGAGTGGATGTGGAAAGGGTATTTCCCATTGTGGGGAGTTTAGGACAAGAGGGCACAGCCTCGGGATAGAGTGGTGTCCATTTAAAACAGAGAAATGGAGAAATTTCTTTAGCCGGGGGGATGAATTTGTGGAGTGTTTTACCACAGACAGCTCTGGAGTCCAGGTTGTTGGGTGTATTTAAGGCAGAGCTTGATAGGTTCTTGATTAGATACAGCATCAAAGGTTATGGGAGAAGGTCGGGGATTGGGGCTGAGGCGGGGGGAAAGGATCAGCCATGATTGAATGGCAGAGCAGACTCGATGGGCCAAATGGCCTAATTCTACTCCCATGTCTTATGGTCTTATGATTGAAAATCTGGCTGAATGGTGTCACAACAACAACCTCTCACTCAGTGTAAGCAAAACCAAAGGGCTGATTATTGACTTCAGAAAGAGGAAACTCAAGGTCCATGAGGCAGTTCTCATCAGTGGATCAGAGGTGGAGAGGGTCAGCAACTTGAAATACCTCGGTTATCATTTCAGAGGATCTGTCCTGAGCCCAGCAGGTAAATGCTAATATGAAGAAAACATGGCAATGCCTCTACTTTTTAGAAGTTTGCGAAGATTCAGTATGTCATCTAGAACTTTGACAAACGTCTATAGATGTATAGTGGAATGTTTATTGACTGGCTGCATCACAGTTTAGAATGGAAACACTAATGCTCTTGAACAGAAAAGCCCACGCTAAGATGTGGATATGGGCCAATCCATCATGAACAAAGCGCTCCCCACCATTGAGCATATCTATATGAAGCATTGTCGCAGAAAAGTACCATCCAAACCATGCTTTCTTCTTGCCGCTGCCATCAGGAAGAAAGTGCAGGAGCCTCAGGACCCACATCACCAGGTTCAGGAACAGTTATAACCTTTCAACCAATAGGCTGTTGAAGTAGAGGTGATGGACTCACTTTCAAGGATTCTTCCTTTCATGTTCTTGTTATCTATCTATCTATTATTTCTTTTTTTCTGGTGAAAAGCTGGGAGGTGTAGTGGAAGAGGCAAAGAGCTGAAGAAGAAGGAATCTGATCAGAGGGGACAGTGGACCATGGGGTAAAGGGAAGGAGGAGGCACACTAGAGAGAGGTGATAGGCCAATGAGTAAAAGGAAAGGGGTAAGAGGGGAGCCAGAATGGGGAATGAAAAAAGGGAGAAGGGAGGGGAGGAAAAAGTTATAGAAATTTGGATAAATTGATGGTCATACTATCAGGTTGGAGCCCACACAGACCAAATACAAGATGTTGCTCCTCCAGCCTGTGAGAGGCTGTGGAGGAACCCATGGACTGTCATGTTGAAACAAAAATAAGGTGTAGAATTGAAATAGATGGCCTCCAGGAAAACCTGCCTTTTGTGGCGGATGGAGCAAACGTGCTTGATGAAGTGGTCTCCATTCTTAATTGGGTCTCCTCGATGTAGAGGAGGCCATAAGGGGAGCAATGGATACAATAGATGACCCCGATAGACTTACTGTTAATGTTACAATGCTTTGGGTATCCTTAGAATTTGAATGTTATTATGTAAATACAAAGGGAACCAGATGAGATTTAAAATAAGCACTGGTAATGAGAGGAGAAACCATTGAGGGAAGACTGCAGTGAGGTTATTTCTTTTGAATCAAAAACCTGAATCAAGATTTGATTAAAGTATAGAAAACTATAAATAGTCTAGAGCCAATAAACAGAATTATATATTTCCCTTAACAGAATTAAAGTAACCAATGGATATAGATTTAAAGAAAAACTGCAAATTCTGGAAATCTGAAATCAAAAAAAAAAGAAATTGAGGAAGCATCTGTGGAAAAAGAAACAGTAACATTTATTGCTTTCCTTTATACGTATGCTTTTTGACTACAGAGTGTATTCTGGGTTTTCTGATTTTATTATGGGACTTGATCTTGGTAGAAGAATTAGTGGAGAGTTGAGCTGAGAGTTGTTTCATTCCATAAAACAAGTGGGAAGGATTGGAAATTTATTGCCTGACAGCATTGTGGAAGCAGAGATCCTCATCATATTTATGAAGACCTGGACAACTATAGCCTCTGTGCAACACACACAGAATGCTGGAGGAACTCAGCAGGCCAGGCAGCTTCTATGGAAAGAAGTACAGTCGATGTTTTGGGCCGAAACCCTTCGGCAGGACTGATAGCCTCCGTGGCCATGAACAAAGAGCTAGGAGGTTGGATTTGGTGGGCATAGGTGCTCTCAATGGATTGAATGACTTTTTTCTTTTTCAATTTTTAAAAATTTTTATATCTATGGTATCGATCACTTTTACCAAGCTCCTTCACATCCTCAGCCACTGAAACGTAAAATGGGAAGACCATTTTTATTAGGCTTCATTCAAACCATGAAAAAAATTGTTTCCTTGGAATATTCCACATATCATGTCTCTGAGGGCTTCTGTCGGTCAGAATTGGCCACGGATATTGTGTCCTACCTATCTACATAGATATGCAAGCTTGGGCAGTACAATTTGGAGAGCAAGCTGTTGTCCATGTAGCAAGCTCCCCCTCTCCATGCATCTGATGAACCCAAAGGAATGGCAGAGACTGATTAACTTGGTACCAGCAGCATTGCTGGAGTTGCCAGTCAGCATTGAACTCGATGTGGGGACTCACTGAGGGACTCCAGCTCTGTATTTTTCCCTTGGGGTTTACTCCTGAGGCCTTCCCCATGAGCGGGTTTAGTCACAAGGCAGTGGAGATTTGAGATCAGAGTTTTCCTTCTCTTAGATAAGCTGCCAACCATGGCTGACAAACCCCATCTGCCCCATCATGTCTCTAATTCATAGGAAAATGTTGGATGCTATTTTCAACAGATGTTGCTCATCAATATTAAGACATGTTTCTTGACAATGACATAATGTGAGCCAGTAGTTTCCAAAGAACCAGCTTACTCTTCATCTGTTCTGAGTCAATCAGGGGCAAAAGAGTTGACCAGCACAAAAGGATTGCACAGATTCTTGAAGGCTCAAACCTTTAGATTAAGAGAGAGGCTAGGTTTGCGATGCATTGTATTTAACATTCAAGGATTTTGACATTGCTTTTTTGTCGCTAGACCAATCAGTGGGTTTTAGTTTGAGCTGTGGGTGGGCTGTTGAGGCAATAAGAGGAGACATGAAATATTTCTTCATCAACTAGTGGAAGCACAGAATTCAGATCTGCTGAAAGCAACTGACAATTGTAAATATGAGATTAACTACCAAAGATCTATTATTGTCATAAGAGATATCCTTATGAAGATATGGATGGAGGAAATTAAATGGGAGAATGAGCATCATGGAAGCAGCAGCCTTTGCAATAGTCAGTTCACTAGTTCAGTCTCCTGAAGTTTCCAGGCAACCACCAGGATGGGAGCACATCAGTAACGAGACTGATAGGTTAAGGCATATATTAGGGTCAAAACAGCAAAAGGCAGTGAAAATTAGCATGTCAAAATTAGTTTGAAATTGATGAGGATAACACAGTGGAGGAGTGCAGATATTTTGAAGAGTCATCAATTTATGGTCTATGGAGTAATAAACAATCAAGATTGACGAATAACTTGAAAACAAAAATAATGCAAAAAGAACTGAGTATTGGGACTCAGTATAAGAGAGTAAGCAGAGATAATCAGTTAATTGTAAAATGTGCACAGCAGAACGATGAATGATAAAATTTCTGATATAGAGCAAACAGCTCAACCAAGAGTAAATTGAAATCATCATGTCTTGGAGTAACAAAATTTACTAGTACATGTACTAAAGCTGGGATACAGTCAGAGTTGGACACACGTGATTTGGGGCTCACAACTCGTCTTGATTAAAACACAAGTTTAGCTTCCTACAGCTGTCTTGGAGAGCAATGGATCCAATGGTTGGTGAATATATTTGTTCAGTGGTTTGAGATGATGATTATTGCTTTCTCGGTGTTTAGTTAGAAGGAAATTTCTTCCTGCAGTACTGGACATCAGGCAAACTCTCCATCAATTTATAAACAATGGAAGGGTCAGGAAAAGAGCTGAGAAGTGAAGAAACTGTAATTTTAATATATATTCAGTAACAGAGCAGGTTCAATGGACTTACTGTTATGCAGTTGTGTAACATTAACAGTGACTGTCATAACTTTAGGTTGAGTATTTTATAAAATACTGGACTCAGTGGATATAGAAATAATATTTTGTCCTTGATAATAGCCATGAAGCTGGAATTGAACCGGGGTGAGAGGATCCAGGATATTGGATGCTCTGGTTTCCTGGTAAACCTTGCAGATATCAGAGAGGGTTGGATAAATGGAGGTATGGAGAATGTTGGACACTGGAAACTATTTAAAATAGGTTCTGGATTCAGGAGAGGACAATTTTTGAGAAAAGTTCTACTGAAGGGATAAGATCAAACATTGTGGAATGATTCAACGTTTCGAGGGAGTATGTCATTTTGAGGGGCTTATCAGGAGGACAGTAGACAGAATAATAAGGGTGGATATCAGGATGCAAATAGATTACAGGGCATGTTCTATTCCAGGAGAGTATAGGATATTGCGAAAGAATGGACATTGGAGAGAAGAACGAGAAGTGGATGCAAAAACTCCGATATTGTAGATTTTTTATTGTAGAATGATGAATTGCTCAGTCTGATTGTGAGGTAGTTTGAAGGTAAAGCTCAAGGGACATGGAGTGTTGAGATGGGAAATTCTGAAGAGCTCCCACTCCTTCTGGCATTCAAACTGTACTGGTAAAAGATCTTCCATTTATCTCTCCTTCCTCTGAGCAACTTCCTAGTTTGCTGAGACCCAAACAGCCAGGCAGGCTAATAATTTATGTTGAGACAAAATATGGTTTTTGACTCCAGGACTCTAAGAAATTGAAAAAATAATATTGTTCTTTGTTGCCTAGTGACATCTTGTTTATAAAGTCAAAAGAATACTGAAGCAAAGTATTCATTAAGGACCTCCCTTAGCTGGAGTCAGAGGAGGTGGGGAAAATCCGCAATAGTCCTTCAGTATTCACCAGAGAGTGGGACCTTGACGAATATGAGGACAGCGTCAACCAGGCTGGGATGCTGGAACATATCAACAATAAGAAAATGGATGTACTAGAACTCTTGAAAAACATTGGGATAGATAAGTCCCAGGGCTGGACAGGATATATCCCTGGTTACTATGGGAGTCAAAGGAAGAGATTGTTGTGCCTTTGGTGATGATCTTCATGTCCTCACTGGGGACAGGAGTTTGACCAGATGTTCAAGGGTGACAAATGTAATTCCTTTGTTCAAGAAAGGTAATTGGGATAACCCTGGGAATTACAGACCAGTGTGTATCAGGTCAAAGTTTTAAGGTGATAGGAGGAAAGTATAGGGGCAATATCAGAGGTAATTTTTTTTACACGGAGACTAGCAGGTGCCCGGAATGTGGTAGTAGACACAGATAATCAGGGACATTCATGCGACTCTTAGGTAGGCAGGTGGACAAAAGGAACATGGATGGTTATGTGGGAGGGAAGGGTTAGATTGATCCTGAAGTAGATTAGAAGGCTGGCACAACATCATGGAACAAAGGACCTGTACTGTGCTGACTTTTCTATGTTGTATGTTTATTTTCTGAGTTACAGCACAGAGTAGACCTTTCCAGTTCTACCACCCAGCAGTCCCCGACTTAATCCCAGCCTAATCACATGCTCTAAGTCTAAAGGTTAGGTAGCAAAGATGCCATTTGACTAGCTTTACTGTTGTTTGCTGATAGGATGTAATTAATAGAGCTTTTTTGACTTAGTAGCTTACACCAAGGTATTCTGCATGTGAATGGCCAGAACGATCCTGAGCGTGATGCTGCCTGTGGTACTAGCACAATCTCTAGCACCAATGCTGATGCTGAAACTGGCACTGGAACTGGAGGTGTCATCCACATTGATATTGACTCAGGCTTTTAGAAATGTGCAGGCCATTAGACACAATTTGCTGCAGGGAGGATGAAATATAAGAAAGCAAGTCAGAAAATTAGCTTTATCAACCAAGTCGACCCAGTAAAGCTGTACAGCACTATACATTGTATACATTTATACTATAAGCTGAAGATTGCCTTCATGGAAATCAATTATTCCCAACATTTATTTGTTTGCTTGGTTTACTGTGAAACTGGTACCAAGCTATGATTCAGTTGTGTTTCCAGAGAACTGAAGAAAAATACAAGACGAAAGAATGGATCACCTGAGAATGTTACCTCATACAGTAGATAAAGGGCAATTTGTGTCGACACCAAAAAAGTAAGATGCACAGAGTGGTCAGGAGAATGACTGACTTCACAGAAGTAGAACATGTAACAGAGGGTTTTACTATTTCATCTTTTTCCTTTGTTGCTTATTCTTTTGTTTGTTACTCTTTAGCTACACCATAGTCTATGGGGATCAGTACACCCTAGCCAAATTTGGATCGATTCCCAAATGAAGTAGAAGAAGCAACTCTTTGAGGCAGCGGTTAACTCTGTATACCTGACGCTTCTTTACAAGGCTTTCCCTTATCTTGGTTGCAGTTTCTCCTCAAAGGGAAATTGAGTTAATTTCACTGATGCTCGTTGAAGAAATATTTAACAAGTGTGGTAGTTTCTTGTCAATGTTACTTTTTAATTCATCTGATATCAATTTGTATTGCAGTTTCCAGTACAATGAATTGCGTTTAGATGTTAGTCATGGTTGCAAACACAGCTGATAGTTTGTGCATGGCTAAATCTCACTCAAGTCATCAAATTAATCTAAAAAATATTGGTTAAAGATAATTATTAGACAAGATATTAGGATAACTTCCATGCCCTTCTTTGAATAGTGCCCCCAAAATTTATTGACCAATTGAAGGACATATAGAGCTTCAGGTTAGAATTCCCCCCCCCCAAAAAAAACCTCTCATTTAGCACTTTGATTTTGCTTAGAGTTGTTTACTTCTAGCTATCAGACTTTATACTTATCCTCAAGTTGATGGTAAAAGATCTGTTCTGCATCATGGAACTGGTGCAAGAAACAAAAGAATTCTAAGTAATTTTCCCGTGAGCATAGATACGAAGAACCTACTTGGTGAGTCAAAGAAACCTTATGTGTGATTCTTTTCCTCACTTAAGAAAGAAAAAGATTGGCTAGAAATCATTAATGCTAAGTAAAATATGCAAAATATGGTACAGGGCAGGTATTTCCAAAATAACTGCTCATCCTCTTTGTTTCATTCTTCTATAATTTGAAATTTCATACTATCTACTGAGCTATGTACAAAAAACTTGATGCTTACTTCTTGGCATCATCCAGTTTGTAGATAAGATAGTACTCATCTACATATTTACATTTCATTCTCAAAGTGAACTTGACGAGTTCTTCAATCATATGCAATCACAAATTTTCAAATCAGGAATTCTTGTGTCAGCGCATCACGGAGCTGGGTTTCAAATTGTCAGGATTACATAGGAAATTTTAATTATTATATTGTAATTACAATTAATTTCAATTACTGTATTTCCAAAAAGACAGTATTTTCTATGACTTTAACCATACTGTAGGGTTAATTCTTGTCTTGAAGAATCAACAGAAAGAAGTTACATAGATATGAGGTAAGGTGGTATATTGTTGAGCAAAAGAATATAGGTTAACAATTTTGTTTAAAAGTTACCATCCATCCTACATGTTATTTCATAAATACTAATTTAGCTTTCTTGGACCTCTAGGTCCCATGGACCTGATGCTGTGTTCCTTAGTGATGGCCAGTGCAACAGAATGGCAGAGTTGACCCAGTCACGGATGCTACATATTGCCATGCAGATAGCTGCAGGGATGGTGTACCTCGCATCGCAACACTTTGTTCACCGTGACTTGGCGACTAGGAATTGCCTGGTGGGGGAAAACTTGCTGGTGAAAATCGGAGATTTTGGCATGTCTCGGGACGTGTACAGCACAGACTACTATAGGGTAAGTGAAAATTGTTTTACATCTACAATAGTTTAATTATTCTTTAATCTGTGAAATTATATCAACAATATAAATAAATTATTTAATAGGAGATATTCCAGCGCAGTGAATCACTACTGTAGTTCATATAAACTCTTCTCGGACTTCCAGCCGGGTACATGTGTTGGATTTAAACAATGAATTATAATTACAACAGTAATTCATTAGCATCATTCTCACTGTAGTAAGAACAATGTATGTGATATGCTGTGAAGACCAGAATATGGAGGTAGGTTGCCAAGCTAGCGTAGTGGTTAACGTGATGCTGTTACAGTTCTTGGCATTCCGGAATTCAGAGTTCAATTCCGGCGCCATTCTGTAAGGAATCTCTGTACATCCTCCCCATGGAATGCATAGATTTTCCTTGGGTGCTCCAGATTCCTCCCACAGTCCAAAGATGTACTGAGTAGGTTAATTGGTCATTGTAAGTTGCCCCGTGATTAGGTTAGGATTAATCAGGTTTGTCAGGGGTTGCTGGGGCAATGTCACTCGAAGGGCTTCAAGGGCCTACTCAACGCTGTATCGCTAAATAAATGAATAATTTAAATCTAGTGCCAGGCCATTCAGAGCCATTGGGAAGCTCTACTATACACAAAGGGTTGTGGAAATCTGGAATTCTCAATACATTTTTGATGAAAGCTTAACAGAAATAAATGTCCAAGTATTGCAGAACCAGACAGGAGACAGCTATGATACATTTCAGTTTGATTTTCTCTTGTCTGTTCATATAGCAGAACATTCATTATAACTAACTTACCATGCTGGAGCTTGTTATACAAGTCAAAGGTGAATGCCGCGTGAATGGCTATGGTAGCTTGTGTGACTTCCCCACACCTGGCCTGAAATAACTGATAGGTCATCTACAAATTAATTTCTTCTTGTAATTCCTCTAGATCAGTGACAGATAACCAATCTGACTTTTTTGGATGGAAATTCAGACCTGTGTTACTAGATCATAGCTACTATAAAGTTTTTAAAAAAATATATCTATTAATCTGGATATATATTGTTTAATGTAGAGTGCACTGAAATACTCAAGCTGAATCCTTAATGTTCACCTGAGATATTTTCAAATTCCAAGTTCAAAGTTCAAAATAAAATTTATTATCAGAGTACATACATGTCACCAATACAACTCTGAGATTCTTTTTCCTGCTCGCATTCTTAGCAAATCTACAGAACAGTAACTGTAAACAGGATCTATGGAAAACAAATTGTGTAAATGTAGATATAAATAAATAGCATTAAATAACAAAAGCATGAAATAAAAGTCCTTAAAGTGAGACCATCGGTTATGGGAACTCCAGAAATAGAATGAGTGTAGCTAACCCCTTTTGTTTAAGAGCCTGATGGTTGAGGGATAGTAACAGTTCTTGAAGCTGGTGGTGTGAGTCCTGAAGCACTTGTTCCTTCTACCTGATGGCAGTAGCGAGAAAAGAACATGGCCTAGGTGGTGAGGATCTTTGATGATGGATGCTGCGTTTCTATGGCAACATTTCACAGTGGATGTGCTCAATGGTTGGGATGGCTTTATCTGTGATATACTGGGCTGAATGCACTACCTTTTGTAGAATTTTCTGCTCAAAGAACTTGATATTCCCATATCAGGCCATAATGCAGCCACAGCACACTTTCCACTACATATTTATAAAGGTTTGTCAAGGTTTTTGATGTCATGCCAAATCTCCACAGACTGAGGAAGATGAGGTGCTGTTGTGCTTTTTTTGCAATTACATTCTTATGATGTGTCCAGGACAGGTCCTCTGAGACCGTGACACCCAGGAATTTAAAGTTACTGACCCTCTCCACCTCTGATGATCACTGGCTCATGGACCTCTGGTTACCCTCTCTTGAAGTCTATCATCAGCTCCTTGGCCTTGTTGACATTGAATGAGAGGTTGTTGTTATGACACCACTCAGCTAAATTTTCAATCTCCCTCTTTGATATGGCCCACAAAGTGGCTGCTGCATTCAATTCCTCATTATTCTAGTTTAGTGGGATATAGTTTTTCTAGTTTAGTAGGAGTCTTCCCATACAGAACAAAAAATACAAATATTCTTCTCTCTTTACCCAAATGATGACTGTGGGATTCCTGTTTCTGGGAGTTAATTTCTGCACTTTGCTGGTCGTGTGAGATGGCCAAACCTAGCATTGCAAATAAAAAATGCCGCCAGTGCTGGAAATCTGAACTGGAAACAAAAGTGCTGGATAAACCCAAGAGATTCTGCAGAAGCTGGAAATTCAGAGCAACACACAAAAAAGCGCAGGAGGAGCTCAGCAAGTCGGGCAGCATCTATAGAGCAGAATAAAGAGTTGATGTTTCAGTCTGAGACCCTTCATCATCCGGACTGGAAAGGAAGGGGGAAGAAGCCAGATAAGAAGGTGTAGTGAGGGGATAGAGTACAAGCTGGCAGGTGATAGGTGAAACCAGGTGAAGGGGAAGGTAGGTGGGTGGAGGAGGGGGAGTGAATTGAAAAGATAGAAGTAATAAGTGGAAGAGGTAAAGGAGTGAAGAAGAAGGAATCTGATAGGGAAGTATAGAGGACCATGGGAAAAAGGGAAGGAGAGAAGGAACCAGACAGATTTGGTAGGCAGATCAGGAGAAAAGAAATGGCAAGAGTGGGGAATGGATAAAGAGAGAAGGAGGAGGGGGAGAAATGATCAGAAATTAGAGGAATCAATGTTCATGCCATCAAGTTGAAGGCTACCCAGATGGAACATGCGGTACTGCTTCTTCAATCTGATGGTCGCCTCATCATGGTCACAGATGAGGCCATGGACCGACATGTCAGAATAGGAATGGTAAGCAGAATTAGAATGGTTGAAATCCCTTCTTTTGCAGTGGATGGAGCGAAGGTGTTTAATGAAGTGGTCCACCCAGTATACGCTCTGTCTCCCCAATCCAGAGGAGGCCACACCAGGAGCACTGGATAAAGTAGATTGTCACAACAGAAAAGTGCTGGAAATAGGTGGTATCTGGGCAGAGAGAACAAGAGTTGACACTTCAACTTGACGTTCAACCAGTTTCAACATTTCTCACTTCAATTAATGCATGAAAAATCATTAAACAGATTGAAAAGAAAGATAAAAATTGAAAACAGAATGAAATTGCCAGGTATAAACAGTATCAGAATAGAAATCAGCAAGATTAATATTTTGGAATAAATCCATAATCATAACACAATCATCAATCAGAGTTGGCCACATCCTTGTCTTCTATGTATCCAGTAAGATCCATAAAAATCATAAACAAAATGTGGTAGATGCTAGAAATTGGAAATTAAAAAGGGAATGTTCTCCTGCCTCAGCAAGGGCCTGAACCCACTCCAATTTGCCTATCGCCACAATAGGTCAACGGCAGACACAATCTCAATGGCTCTTCACACGGCCTTAGACCAGCTGGACAATACAAACACCTATGTCAGGATGCTGTTCACCAACTATAGCACCATCATTCCCACAATCTTGATTGATAAGTTACAGAACCTGGGCCTCTGTACCTTCCTCCGCAATTGGATCCCTGACTTCCTAATCGAAAGACCTCAATCTGTGCGGATTGAGATAATATCTCCTCCTTACCGACGATCAACACTGGTGCACCTCAGGGGTGTGTGTTTAGCCCACTGTTCTACTCTCTCTATACCCATGACTGTGTAGCTAGGCATAGCTCAAACACCATCTATAAATTTGCTGATGATACAACCATTGTTGGTAGAACCTAGGAGGTCAGTGATTCAGGAGCAGCTTCTTCCCTTCTGCCATCCGATTCCTAAATGGACATTGAACTCATGAATGCTACCTCACTTTTTAATATATATTATTTCTTTTTTTGCATGATTTTAATCTATTCAATATACATACGCTGTAATTGATTGACTTATTTATTTATTTTTCTTTGCTTCTATATTATGCATTGCATTGAACTGTTGCTAAGTAAAGTTAACAAATTTCAGGACACATGCCGGTGATAATGAACCTGATTCTGATTCCAAGAAGTATGTCGGAGCTGGAGATCTTTGTGATGGCAATGTAAGAGTAAAAAGTCAAGGCTTCACCTAACCAGAAGGGAGATTGTCAATGGAGGTGAAACAAAATCAGTGAGGTGTGAGACTGGAGAGGGGAAGGATGATGGGAGTCAGATAAATACTTAGCTTCCTCTATTTTTTATTTAAGATGTACAATAAGTTTCATCAATAACCAAGACTGACTAAGCCAAAGTGTAAACTTTAAAGAGGAAAGATCCCATAGCTAAAGCGAAATTTTTTGTGCCTCACCATGGATCATGTAGCTTCTCCTCTAGTAAAAGCTGTGTTGAATACATCTTCATAGCCGTGATTGTCATCTACTTGAAGAACATGTCACATAGTTCTTGTTTCCTTTTTTCTTGCAAATAGAACTGTACATTTACAAAAGAGCCAATGCGTCCCAAACTTGAATGTTGATGGAGTCTGCCTGTGTTTATTAATTCCTGTATAGTGTAGATTCTAAGAGCAGGGGTCTTGTGGTATTGATTGTTTCAGAATACTTTCACCAAGAAAATGCAGATGAAGTATTGGTCTTTGACCTTCTGTATGCAACAGATAGAACTCAAGCATCAGGATAGAGTATTATTATTTTGTGGGATATATTAGGTCTTGATTTTTAGATTCCCTAAACGCTCAGAATTCCTGGAGCACATTCTACTTCTGAAACATGGTAAACTGACAATACATAGACATAGTAGCTCACTTGATAGGCACCCCATCTGCCAGTTACTCATTTGCTGCACCATGGAAGCAGCAGTTTGTACCATTTATTGCAAAAATTGGGCAAGATTCTTTAGACAGCACCTTGCAGATCCATGATTTCTACTAGCTAAAAGGACAACAGCTGCAAAAGTAAGGGAACATAATGACCTGAAAGTTGCCCCCAAACCACACATCATTCTAAATTGGAAATACATCATAAGAACATAAGAAATAAGCAGGAATAGGTCATCTGGCCCATCAAGCCTACTCTGCCATTCAATAAGATCTTGGCCATAGACTCAGCTCCACCTACCTGCTTTTCCCCATAACCTTTAATTCCCCTATGATACAAATATCTTTCTAGCAATGCCTTAAATATATTTAATGAAGTATCCTTTACCACCTCCCTAGGCAGATAATTCCACAGATTCACTACCCTCGAGAGAGAACAGTTCTTCCTAATCTCTGCCTAAATCCACTCCCCTGAATCTTGAGGTTATGGACAATAGACAATAGACAATAAGTGCAGGAGTAGGCCATTCAGACCTTCGAGCCAGCACCGCCATTCACTGTGATCATGGCTGATCATCCACAATCCATACCCTTTTCCAGCCTTTTCCACATATCCCTTCACTCTGCTATCTTTAAGAGCTCTATCTAACTCTTTCTTGAAAGAATCCAGAGAATTGGCCGCCACTGCCTTCTGAGGCAGAGCATTCCACAGAACCACAACCCTCTGTGTGAAAAAGTTTTTTCTCAACTCTGTTGTAAATGGTCTACACCTTATTCTTAAACTATGGCCTCTGGTTCTGGATTCCCCAACATTGGGAACATGTTTCCTGCCTCTAGACCCCTACTTCTAGTCTCACCAACCAGTGGAAAAAACTTCCCTGCCTCTAGCTTATCTGTCCCTTTAATAACCTTATATGTTTGTATAAGATCCCCTATCATTCTTTTAAATTCCTGTCAGTCTAGTCCCAGGTGACTCAATCTCTCCTCATAAGCTAATCCCCTTATCCTCAGAATCAGCCTGGCAAAAATTGTTGCTGGGTCAAAGTTCTGGAACTCCCTCCATTTGGGGATTATATGTGTTCACAAACCTCATGAACTACAGCAGTTCACAAAGGCAGTTCACCACCATCTTCTCAAAGGAAAGTAGGGATGGGCTTTGTGCAAAATAATCAATTTCTTGGATTCAATTCCAAATCTCTGGGTCAAATGGTATTTATGATGGGATTAGCAAGACATGAATTTTAGTGCAACGGTAACTGACTCACTGTTCCAGTTGAGGTAGGACGATAAGATAATTTCCTTTGGAGAATAGTATTTTATATGATGGTGGAAAATTTAATTTTGTTGGTAAAATTTGGGGATTTTCTAATCCATTACTGACACCTGCAAGACTGGGGCAGAAACAGAAACTACTACAGCTTCTTCTGACGAATATTGTGGTTAGAAAGGGAAATTGAATTGTTGAAAGAACCTCATGTGGTAGACTTCTACTGCCATACCACTTTTATGTAGAGTGTCTCCTGTTCATTTGCCTCAGCAGAAGAACCGGATAAACACTGGAAATTTAACTGAAATTGGAAAATGATGTATCATTACAAAATCCAGAATCTTTCATAAAAGTACCTCAACAATTTTGCTTTAATGGCGATGTTTTTAGAGACTGCTTGTCTCTAAAACTAGCAGTTTACCACCACTGCTATTTAAGACTGCGTGTCCAATGTCTAAGACCAAAGGGCACAGCCTCAGAATACAAGGGTGTCCCTTTAGAACAGAGATAAGGAGGAATTTCTTTCACCAGAGGATGATGAATCTGTGGAATTCATTGCCACAGATGGCTATGGGGGCCAAGTCTTTGGGTATACTTAAAGCAGAGATTGATAGGTTCTTGATTAGTAAGGGCACTAAAGCTTGTTGGGAGAAGGCAGGTTGAGAGGGATAATAAATCAGCCATGGTGGAATGAGAGAACAGATTTCATGTGCCAAATGGCCTAATTGTCCACTCCTGTCTTATGGTAGCCTTTAATATTAGAATGACTATAAGTCATTTTTCTCTGTAAATGTTGACATGTAACACAGTTTGTAAGTGAAAAGAGGTAAGGTGATGCAGTCCATAACTAGATACTAGAAGTGTCATAGCTTTCATTACCATGAATTTCATCAATGCAGAGATTTGTACCTGTGCTTTTCCTAATATTACCAACATGGAAGAAATTATGATCTTTTCAGCTACGATGGCATCATTAACATTATCTACTTGACTGTAAAGACGAATACATCAAAGTTAAAAGTTCAAAGTAAATTTATTATCGAAGTGCACTTATGTCACCATATACAACCCTGAGAATCATTTTCTTGCAGACATACTCAATAAGTTCATAATAGAATAATAACCATAATAAAATCAGTTAAAGACTGCACTACCTTAACCATTAAACCAGTGTGCAAAAGACAACAAACTTCGCAAATACAAAAAGAAAGAAATAATAATAAATAAATAAATAAGCAAGCAACAAATATCAAAAACATGAGATGCAGAGTCCTTGAAAGTGAGTCCATAGGTTCTGAGATATTTCAATGAGAGGACAAGTGAAGTTCAAGAGCCTGACGGTTGAGGGGTAATAACTGTTTCTGAACCTGGTGGTGTGAATCCTGAGGCTCCAGGACCATCTTCCTGACGGCAGCAGTGAGAAGAGAGTACGTCCTGGGTGGTGGGATCCATGATAATGGATGTTGCTTTCCTATGACATTGTGTAGATGTACTCAATGGTGGAGAGGGCTTGATAGATATGGCCATGATGGATTGGGCCATATCCGATACTTTTTGTAGGATTTCTGTTCAAAGACACTGGTGTTTCCATACCAGGCTGTGATGCAACCAGTCAATATATCCTCCACCACACATCTAAAGAATTTTGTCAAAGTTTTAAATGTCATGTCTAATCTTCGCAAACCTCTAAGGAAGTAGAGGCACTGCAATGCTCTCTTCCTAATTGCACTTACCTGCTGGACCCAGGACAGGGTCTTCAAAATGATAACACCGAAGAATTTAAAGTTGCTGACCCTCTCCACCTCCGATCCTTTGATGAGGACTGGCTCATGGACCTCTGGTTTCCTCCTCTTGAAGTTAATAATGAGCTCCTTGGTCGTGGTGACATTGAGTAAGAAGTTATTGTTGTGGCACCACTCACCCAGATTTTCAATCTCCCTCTTATTTGCTGATTCGTCACCACCTTTGACTCGGCCTACATCAGCAAACTTGAATTTGGCATTAGAGCCACACAGTCATAAGTGTAAAGTGAGTAGAGCAGAGGGCTAAGCACACAGTTTTATGGTGCACCTGTACTGATGGAGATTGTGAAAGAGATGTCATTACCAATCTGAACTGACTGGTAGGCCAGTATGCTGAAATGCCAAAATTACTGGAGCAATTTCAACTTAGATACCTGGTCTTGCATGGCAGGCTGGCTCAGAAGGTTAAATCACATGGAATCTAAGATGAACTAATTGACTGGATCCAAAATTGACTTGGTGATGGGAGGGAGAGAGTAATTGTAGAACGATGTTTCTCTGATTGGAAGTCTGTGACTAGTGAATTACTGTGAGAATTGCTGCTGGGACCTATGTTGTTTGTAATATATATTAACAACTTGGATGTGAATATAGGGAGGTATAAATAGTATGTTTGCAGATGACATGAAAATTGGTGGTGTTGTGGATAATGGGGAAGGTTGTCCACCACTACAGCAGGGTATTGATCAGATGGAAGGTTGGGCAGAACATTGACAGATAGAATTTAATCTACAAGGTGATGCATTTTGGGAGGATGGGTAGGAGGAGGACATACCCAGTAAATAGCAGGGCACTAAGGAATGCTGATAAACAGAAAGCCCAAGGGGTACAAATCCTTATTTCTATTAAAGTAGCCACGCTGGTCTATAGTATGGTGAAGAAGGCACATGGTATGCCTGCTTCATAGGTTGGTATATAGAATATAAGAGTTAGGATATTAAGTTGCAGTTTTATAAAACGTTTCACTTGAAGTATTATGTGCAGTTCTGATCGCCACGTTGTAGAAAATATGTGATTGCACTGGAGAGAGTGCTGAGGAGATTCATAGGTATGTTGCCTGGATTTGAGATATTGGATAGAATGGGCTTGTTTTTCCTGGAGCCAAGGGGGCTGAGAGTGACTTGACAGAAGTAGTTAAGAATATGAAAGGCATAGGTAGGGTAGATAGTCAAGCAGGAGGGCATAGTTGTAAGGTGAAAGGAAGGTGTTTTAAGGGGTAAAAGTTTTACACTAAGATTGGTTGATATCTGGAGCACACTGCCAGAGAAGGCAATGCAGTCTGATACAATTGGTGCATTTAAGAGGTACTCAGAGACTTACATAGGCAAGGCATAGAAGTATCCAGTTGTAATAGGGGCATTTGGAATTAAAGTAGATAGGCAAGAAGTTCAACATGGATGCGATGAGCCAAGGGGCTTATTTCTATGCTGTACACTCTATGATTGTACATACAGTACATGCAGTAGATATCGATCAGACAGTGGTCAATCGTTCGCCACCTGATGGTGTTTATTGTAGATATTGTATGAGTCATAAGTTTAAAAAGAATGGGACTAAACATCGTCCACCTTACTTTACCAGCAGAAGCTGGGTGAAGTGAGCTCTGCTCATGTGGGCTCTTGGCCAAAGAAGGAAATAATTTGTCAAACTTATGATTAAGTCTACAAAACTAATAACAAATTTTATTATTCCACAAGAGCTTCCATGCATTTATGAAATGTTGATGTTATGTTGTCCATCTCCCTAATCCATGCCTTCAGAAATCAGTTGAGCCTCTAATTAACGGTCTTTAGAAGATCTGTAATTTATTTGTTCAGTCAGAGGTTTCATACCAAGACAATTACAAAATAACAGATGTTTTTAATATACTACTTGATTTTTTTCCCCTAATGCAAGCTTATTGTCTTGATTTCCTCATCAAACTCATAAGGTTTTTGTCAAGGACACAATGTGGTTTGTAGTTCCCATGCTCCTTGAATTTTGTTTTATCGGCAGAATAGATCCTGGAGATTCCGGAGACAAGATTAAGGTCATGGTGATTTGTACTTTAGTTTAAAAAAACATGCACACTTGCAAGTGGTTCTGAAGCAGCTGAGCATGGGCGTACAGTTTATTAGATATAGCTTGAGAGAAAATTAAACAGAAGTTTGAAATGACAGTAAAGCGAGGGAGAAGGGATTTTAGTAAACCTGAAATGTAGGGATCTGATTGGTCTAGTGGGTAGAATATACAGGATAATGTACATTGTGACACAAAACAAATGTAGCAAAAAATGGGAAATAAATATCAGAAATGAAAGCTGAATTGTTGAAGTAAACACAGAACAGAAGAGAGGTATGAGAATAATGGCAAACAACAAATGAAAAGAAATAGCACATTAAATATTGTTTTTCCTGTACTCACACTTTGAAATTCTCAGGTAGCTGGCAGAAAATTCTTGATGTATTAAGTAGTTTAATAACATATTTGTAGCCATAAATTTGAATTTGGCATGATGGGTTTCGATGCAATTTTGTTCATGCACCGTCTCCCTTCACCCCACAGTCCATCAGGTGGCAACTGGTTCCAATTGTGTTTTATAAATTGCAATGTGTTTCCCCCATACATCCACCTTATCAGATAAGAATATTATTGGCAAAGGTAGGGAGTGAAAACATGGTATTTGGAACAGAAAATTAAGCATGTAGAAGTCTAGAAAAGGACCAAAATCATACAGTTCTTATGAAAGAATTCAACAATTTCTCCCATTAAATCTCAAAGTACAAAGTCTTAAAAAGTTCATGAACTCAGATAATGATCAAAAATATAGTTTGGCAATTTATTTAAAGGAATTGTGCATAGAGTACTTACATGTGATGTACAGTAATGTTTTCAAGTACTTTCCATCCCCAGGATACTGGGTAACTGAGACTATACTGTACATGGTGTAGCAACAAAACAAAAGACCAACGTACTTGAGAAGAACAACTTTCATTTGTTTCATACCTTCACATAAGTTACAAATCTGAAGACTCACTGGAATACTTACAAAATTTAACTTTAAAATGTGTAATTTTATGTAATGCCTTAAATGAGAAGACAAGATAGAAAAGCAAAGAGGTTCAGGTTGTGAATTCCTGAACTAGGCCTAGGTAAGTAAAGACATGGTTGCTAATGGCAAAGTGTCTGAACTAGGAAGAGTAAAGAAGTAGAAGATTGCAGAGATCTCAGAGGGTTGTGGGGTCAGGGAAGATGAACAGAGATTTTGAAGGATGAGGCATGGAGTGATTCAAAAGTGAGAGTTTTGAAAATAAGGTATTTCCAGAGTGAAAGTCATTGTTGATCAGCGAGCACAGGTACTGTAGGTTGGCCAGTTGGGATTTCGTGCAAGCTAGCATATGAATAGTAATGCTTTGAGGTGGTTTATATACCTGTACACTGGAATGCAGGGGAGCAGGTTGTTGGAATATTCAATGCAGGTCTTGTGTAACAAATCCTAATTAAGGAGGAATTACACACAAAATGCTGGAGGAACTCAGCAGGTCAGGCAGCATCAATGGAAACGAATAAACAGTTGATATTTTGGGCGAAACATTTTGTGTGTATTGCTTTGGATTTCCAGGATCTGCAGATTTTGTCCTGTGTGTAAGGAGGAATTTTTAAAAATTTATCTTTAGTTAGAGATAAAGCATGGAACAGGCTCTGCTGGCCTAATTATGTGATCTCAACATCACTTAGGGATCAAATGTACCAACAAAAGTCATCAACAGTTTGGTTTAGCCTCGGGCAGCTGACCGAGCAGTGGAATTGAGACTTATGAAAGGAGTTGGCAACAGGTATAGATAATAATAGCTTTGACTTCCCTAAAATTTTCTTAGAGGAGATATCAGCTCATCCAGTTCAGAATGACAGTCAAACATTGTGACAGGTTGGAGATAAAGTGAAAATTAATAAACGTCTTGATGAAATAGACCTCAGTGCCCATCAATGTGTGTTTAGAACTTGGCGTTTTACTTTTGCAAGATTTTGATGAGGAAGAGCAGGCAAAGAAAGATTGTTGGGAGCTTCAACGGTAACAAAGCAGAGTGAGAAGGGTAAAGCGATCCTTCGGCTGTGGTAAAAATAGAGGACCAGACTAAAGACAGTAGGCTGATAAAGAAGAATCAGGAGTGAGAGCTTATCATGGTCATTACCATACATACCTTCATGATAAGCACAGTGCCTGTACTTGGTAAGTACAGACATCTGCAGAGGCTCCACCAAGAAGTAGTGGCAGAGACTTGAGGGGCATCACTGGAGCACAGATTTAGGGGGTGAAAATGAATTGGTATAAGGCACTCGTACAGTCACAGCTGGAGTAAATTTCACAACTCTGTTGTTCAACGGCAGAAGATAAGAAGAGAAGCAGGTGGTTTAAAAAGGACAACTATATGACTGATGCAATATGAGCTGGCACTTATCAGGTGCTAATATTCCTTACAGGGGACCTGGGGAATTTACTGTTGGCTATGTGGAAGGGTATCAGCGTGGTTAGAGTCATTGTGTTCGCCAAATCTAGACTGCCGTACTTAGAACCTGTGTTGCTCTGTGAGATCTCACGGCCAACAGCCTCAACTTACTGTAGAAGGAAGGCTTTCACTTCTTGAGCTTACATAATACAAGGCCCCACATATTAATGTGAAATTAACCGCAATTGCTGTGAAGCTCTTAGAATTTTCATAAGAGTCTTCCTGAGAAGATGAGCAACATCTTGTTTTATTGTGCATCTCTCCAGCTGAAGCCTCAGTCTGCAGCCTTCTCTCTCAAAATCGCAAGTCTACCCACAGAGCCTACCCTGTTAGGGATTCCTTTGGTTATGTCCCTTAAGTATGATGACCCGGATGTTTGAACACCGTAGTTTTTGTTCCTAGTGAAACATAATTACAATTGTCAGAGTGTCACGGCAGCAGAGTGGATAGCGCAATGCTTTGCAGTACGGGTGACCAGGGTTCAATTCCCGCCACTGCCTGTAAGGACTTTGTACATTCTCCATGCGTGGGTTTCCTCCGGGTGCTCCGGTTTCCTCCCACTGTCCAAAGACGTACCAGCTGGTAAGTTAGTTGGCCATTGTAAATCGGTTGGTAGGTTAGTTGGCCATTGTAAATCACTTGGTAAGTTAGTTGGCCGTTGTAAATCGGTTGATAGGTTAGTTGGCCATTGCAAATCGGTTAGTAGGTTAGTTGTCCGTTGTAAATCGGTTAGTAGGTTAGTTGGCCATTGTAAATTGTCCCGTGATTGGGCTCTGTTTAAATTGATAGATTGCTGGCTGGTGTGGCTTGAAGGGCCAGAAGGGCTATTCCACACTGTATCTCAATAAATTAAAACAACCACTTCTGCCACTCTAGAATTTCAACCAGGAATCTCTCTTGCACCAGTGTGCATGAAATGTGCATGAAATGACAAAGTTGTTTCACTGCCCAGAAAATTAGGTTACGTAGTTCCATTATGCATCAGTTATTGGGCACTCTGTTTGCATTTGTTAATGAATACATATTTTAATAGCACAAATGCTGGAAAACAAAATGAGGTAGTTTTTCTGACTCGCCTCCTCTCCTGCGTAAGGACCTTTCAGTTGTGCCAGTGCTTTGGGCAACAGGTGATGCTGAATTTTCCCAAAATAGCGGTAGGAGTGCCAGTTAACTCCCCTTTTGTGTGCCTCCCCCGGTGTCAATGATAATGAAACTGAGATAAAATATCAGATCCAGTGCTGTGCTGAGGAAATCACAGTGGCTTGAAGTTTCTGCAATGACAGTGGCAGGTCTGTAGGAGTTTCTCATATTTTACCTTCATTACTCCAAAGTTCAGAACTCGTACAGAGTAGATAGACAGATACTTTATTGATCCCAAAGGAAATTACAGTGTCACGGTAGCATTACAAGAGCACAGATATAAATATTAGAAGAGAAGTAGAAAGAATAAAAAATAAGTTATCACAAACAGTCTAACAGGAGGGGGTATCACTTCCCCGGCTATAGATTGGCTCATTATAGAGCCTAATGGCCAAGGGTAAGAATGACCTCGTATAGCATTCTTTAAAGCAGCACAGTTGTCTTAGTCTATTACTAAAAGTGCTCCTCTGTTCAGCCAAGGTGGCATGGTGCAGGTGAGAAACTTTGTCCAGAATTGCCAGGATTTTCCATGCGGTCCTTTTCCATAGAGAGCACAATTCCCAAACTTCTTTACAGCTGATTGTCCCTTTCATTCTGACTGTGTTCCAGTGTTGGACTCCTCATAGTTTGGTATGAGCTTCCTGAAGCTTTCCATCCATTATGCACCCAGCATCTACATCCATTTCAATGGGGAGGAACTTTAGCAAGGCAGAGAGACAAGTGCCTGGTTGTTTCTGACTTGGCTTAATTGAGTTAGGTTAAATATTTTTAAAAAGTTATTATTGTGTTTAGTTTTTAGTCAGTTTTGAATATCTTGTTTGCTTGTGAATGATATTTGACAGCTATGACAGTTGGTGCTGCCTGGGTTACCAGCTGCTTAACCATGTTAGCTGGATTTACAAATGGAGGGTCCTGAAACTTCTAAAGTGTTTCACCGATCCTGCTTTAGGGACTAAGGTAATGGGTAACTGCAGAATAAACTGCTCAGGTAAGAGTGGGTTTAGCAGATAGGAAATGACGAATATGGATGGTTCACTGCTCCAAGCGAACAGGTTAATTTCTCAAATACCAACAATTGCTGAATATCATGTTTCACTATTATAACCAAAACTCGGTAATGGTTCGAAGTTTATGTATGAAAGCTATGCGAGTATTAGTTATCAGCAGGGTTAATTTTGAATTGTTAGTTTTTTTTGGATAAATGTTAACTAAATATTGCTTCATGAATTATTGCAAAATATTACTCATTCAGCATATTAAATAGTTTTCTACTTCTCTGCATATTTTATGAACTAATTCTTGTCATAATGGTGAGTGTGAAGCTGGTACTGCAGTAATCCTGTTCAGTATACAAACAAGCAGAGCATGATATGTGCATTTTAAACCTGCCTCATCTAAAGTAACCAAGTGGTGTTATTTGTAGCATCATTAATCTTAATTAGAGACAAATTCAATTCTTGTTGTTGTGTTATTGGCTGTTTTATCTTAAAATAGCAGCACTGTCAGACCAAAGCCAACCATTTTCTTTGAAACTCACTTGTGGAACATGATGGAGATGCTAATATCAGGCTTTACGCATTTAGAGACCTTGTTTCCATGGTAGCGACCCTCAGCAGCGAGAAGGATATATGAATGAATTCAGAGAAAAGTTGTTCTGTCTTTTCTACTAGTACGCAGTGCCACTGATCCTATTTAGCATCACCTATCAGATTTATCTGCATGTATTCTGAATAGTGCACAGATACATCTAGATTTATTTTTATTCTCTTAACTAGTATATATAATTCTAGACCAGAAAACATAAGGCACAGACAACACAACCATTTTGTGAAGCACCAGTGCTCCATCCACCATGGCCATCTGGAGCTCCCAGTTGCAAGCCTTTTTAATTCACCTCTCCATACCCACACTGATCTGCATGTCCCCAGCCTCCTCCATGGCCAGGCTAATGCCAAATGCAAATTACAGGAGCAGCATGTCATATTTCGCCTGTTTGGTCTACAACCTGATGGCACGAACAATTTCAGGTAGCCTACTGCTCCGCTCTCCCTTGCTGTCTCCTCTTGACCTAACCACTTCCTCCTACACACATACAACCACCTCTCCCTCCCCCTTACATATCACCCAGTTTCTTTCCCTTCCTCCACCCATTCCATCTGCCCATAATCCACACACTCCTCCCACTAGGTCCTCTCCCCCCCGTGTCCCCTTTTGCCCACTCTACCCTGCTCCACCTTCTTTTCCTATCAGGTTCCACTATCTGTAGCATTTTACTGTCTCCACCTATCACCGCCCAGCTTCCATCACTATTTCCACCCTTCCTTTCTGTAGCTGCCATTCACACCTCCTGACCTGATATTGCTTGCCATCTTTTCCCTTCACTTCTTTATACTGGCTATTTCTTTCAGTCTTGAGGAAGGGTCTCAACACAAAATGTCAGCTGTCTGTTTCCCCTACAGATGCTGTTTGATCCACTGAGTTCCTCTAGTAGTGTTTTTATCTAGCATTTGCAGGCTTTCGTGTCTCCCACTAGACCAGGGGTGGCCAACCTTTTACATTCCATGCGTCAATTTTTTCACTCACAAGTTCAGATACACCATACAACTCTTGTACCCCCATTCAATTCTTGTTAAGATATGTTAATATACAACTTGTACGTGAAAAAATTGCACCTGACCTCATGCGTGAAAAAATTGACGCACGTAATGTAAAAGGTTGGCCACCCCTGCTCTAGGCCATGGTTGGTTTTAAGGAAAACAAATCTAGTTTCAGAAAGCACTTCGCATTTTGATTTTTGCCAATGTTATCTTTCATGGGGAAATATTTCTGCATTTTCTGTATTTGAATTAGGATTACTACCTTCCAGAGGGTGCATTATTTCTTGAAGCTTCTCTTGTCTAGTGTTATTCTAAGCTATAGATGGACTTTTGTTCACACCGATGACCTCGAGTACATTCAGAGACATTAACACACATACATGCCCCATTGAAAGTTAGTTTCTAATTATATGAAATAAAAAGTGAAAATTCAGGAAATTTCTGTAGGCAGCATCTATGGAAAGAGAAACTGTTTACATTTCAAGTCCCTGGTCTTTCTTCAGAACTTAGAGTCATTGAACACCACACACAGAAACACGCCCTTTGGCCCATCTAGTCCGTGCCAAAGTATTGATCTGCCTATCCCATTGATCTGCACCCACATCATAGCCCTCCATACCCCTCCCATTCATGTACTTATCCAAATTTCCCTTAAATGTTGAAATTCACCCCGCATCCGCCACTTCTGCTGGCAGCTTGCTCCACACTTTCATCACCCTCAGAGTTCTCCCTCATGTTTTCCTTAAATATTTCACTTTTCACTTTTGACCTATGTCTTCTAGTTCTAATCTCACCCAATCTCAGTGGAAAAAGCCTGCTTGTATTTACCCTTTCTATACCCCTCATAATTTTTGTATGCCTCGATTACGTATCTCCTCATTCTCCTTTGCTCTAGGGAATAAAGACCTAACCTATTCAATCTTTCCCTATAACTGGCATTATCCTTGTAAATTTTCTCTGCACTCTTTGAATCTTTTGATATCTTTCTTGTAGTTAGGTGCACAAAATACTCCAAATTAGGCCTCACCAATGTCTTATATAACTTCAACATAACACCTCAACTCCTGTACTCTATAATTTGATTTATGATTTTATGATAGCCAAAGTGTCAAAAGCTTTCTTTACAATCCCGTCTAACTTTAGACAACACTTTCAAGGACTTTTAGATATGTGTTCCCAGATCCCTGTGTTATACCACACTCCTCAGTGCTCTGTTGCTTACTGTGTAGGTCCTGTTCTGGTTTTTCCTCCCAAAGTGCAACACCGCACATTTGTCTGCATTAAATTTCACTTACCATTTTTCAGCCCAATTTTCCACCTGGTCCAGTTCCTGCTGCAAGATTTGGTAGGCTTCCTCACCATCCACTACACACTCAATCTTGGTGTCATCCACAAATTTGCTGATCCAGTTAACCACATTATCATTCAGATCATTGATATAGATGACAAACAACAATGGACCCAGCACCAATCCCTGCAGCACTCCACTAGTCACAGGCCTCCAGTCAGAGAGACAACCATCTACCACCATGCTCTGGCTTCTTCCACAAAGCCATCATCTTAAACGATTTACTGCCTCATCTTGAATGCGGAACAACTGAACCTTTTTGACCCGCCTCCCCTGGAGGACCTTGTCAAAGGCCTTGCTGAAGTCCATGTAGACAACATCCACTGCTTTGCCTTCATCACCTTTCCTGGTAACTTCCTTGAAAAACTCTTTAAGAGTTTTCTGTGAAACTTTCTCTATAACTTTCCACAGAACTGGACTGGGTACATTTGGAAAGTCAGAAGAAGATTGCAAGAATGATCCCAAGAATGAAAGGGTTAATATATGAGGAGTATTTGATGGCTCTGGGCCTGTAGTTGCTGGAATTTAGAAGAGTGAAGGGAAATGTAATTGAAACCTACCAAATATTAAAAGGCTTAGACAGAGTGGATATGGAAAGGATGTTTTCAATAGTCTGAGAGTCTAGGACCAGGGGGCACAGTCTCAGAATAGAAGGACATCCCATTAGAACAGTGATGTGGAGGAATTTCTTTAGCCAGAGTCATTAGCAGGAATTCATTGCCACACATAGCTGTGAAGGCTATGTCATTGGGTATATTTAAAGCAGAGGTTGATAGGCTCGTGATTAGCAAGGGTGTCAAAGGTTACAGGAGAAGACAGGAGAATGGGATAGAGAGGGAAAATAAATCAGCAACAATCAAATGGCGGAGCAGACTCAATGGTCCAAATGGATTAATTCTGCTCCTATATCTTATGGTCTTAAATAAAGCAACTTTTAACAAATTTCAGAGAAAGCGACCTTTAGAGAAAACTATAGGATTTGTGATACAGCACAACCAGGAGAAATTGAATGAATTCAGCTAAATGAGGGTGATACATGATTGTGTGTAAGACAGGTAATGCCATTGTGATACAGCACAACCAGGAGAAATTGAATGAATTCAGCTAAATGAGGGTGATACATGATTGTGTGTAAGACAGGTAATGCCATTGGAAGGTATAAATAAGGGGAGATGAGTGAAATTTGATACACCAGAAGCAAAGACAGTAGAAGGCAAACTGAATGTAGAATTATGAGAAACAAAGTTGGCTGATTATCTAAAAGCAACACACTTCAAAGTTGCTGGTGAACGCAGCAGGCCAGGCAGCATCTCTAGGAAGAGGTACGGTCGACGTTTCGGGCCGAGACCCTTCGTCAGGACTAACTGAAGGAAGGGTTAGTAAGAGATTTGAAAGTGGGAGGGGGAGGGGGAGATCCAAAATGATTGGAGAAGACAGGAGGGGGAGGGATGGAGCCAAGAGCTGGACAGGTGATTGGCAAAAGGGATATGAGAGGATCATGAGACAGGAGGCCCAGGGAGAAGGAAAAGGGGGAGGGGGGGAGAAAAAAACCCAGAGGATGGGCAAGAGGTATAGTCCCTCTGTCTCTCTGACTTACCCCTTGCCCATCCTCTGGGTTCCCCCCCCCCTTTTCCTTCTCCCTGGGCCTCCTGTCCCATGATCCTCTCATATCCCTTTTGCCAATCACCTGTCCAGCTCTTGGCTCCATCCCTCCCCCTCCTGTCTTCTCCTATCATTTTAGATCTCCCCCTCCTCCTCCCACTTTCAAATTTCTTACTAGCTCCTCCTTCAGTTAGTCCTGACGAAGGGTCTCGGCTCGAAACGTCGACCGTACCTCTTCCTAGAGATGCTGCCTGGCCTGCTGCGTTCACCAGCAACTTCGATGTGTGTTGCTTGAATTTCCAGCATCTGCAGAATTCCTCGTGTTTATGCTTCTCTAAAACATTGAACTCAAGAGCATAATGTATATATTTAGACGATGAAGTGTTGTTGCTCAAACAGACATTGGTCTTTCTTGGCCAAAAAGGCCAAAGGAGGAGAGATAAATTGGCCGTGGTACAGATAATAAACCTATTTACGTGATTGCTCCAAGCTGTTTTGCTACTTTCTTACCTGATTATTGAAAAATCAGGAGGAATCCTATCCACTTACTGCAAGAAAATCAGAAAATGTAACCAGTTAATTAAAGCGTCTTGAGGAAAGAGTATGTGCCCATAATATATATTGAACTGCACTTCTTTAATGAAAAATTAAGCAATGTAACAAAATTTCCAAGGTGATGAAATATAGAGAGAGCACAGGGAAGGGAGCAAAGTCAGCAGCAAGATAATGGCCATTTGTCATACCTCCCTCCTGAATGTCCTCTCCACTAAGGTCAATGGTAGGAACTTGGGCAGGGTGAATATAGCATACCACCTGTTGCCTGGTCCTCTGAAGTTGAACATCATATTTTTAATGTCAAATTCATTCTTAAATACAAGGGAAGAATAGTTTCATCAAACAGCTGCTAACTCTCAAAGCAGCAGTTTAACTAACTCAATTATGTTTGATATTATCGACGTAGTTCTGAGGTGTTTTTTGCCTATAATTTCACTGCTTTGCAATGGTGTAGATAGTTCATTTTCTCCTTTTGAAAAATGAGTAAAGTTACTGCATATATGCATATTTATATGCATATAACTTGTACCATGGAAATGCCTTGGAACTAACTAATGAAATTCTGTATATGGTAGCAAAATAAGATTGCTTTTATATATTCTGGCTGAAAATGTATGCATACCTATGGTCTCCAACAATCTCATAAAATTTGCAGGGGCTTTTCGCAGACCATTGAAAGCTCAGTTGATAAGGCAGCCTCATAGAAAGCCCAGTATGGCTAACAATGCAGTAACTACCTCTGAGAAATGATTGCTTACCAGTTGATACCCTCAGGGTCTCCCCTTGTAGAGACTCACTACAGCTTTGTTTGAACACGTTTTCAATCATTATTATTCAGGTCTAGTTTTGCATTCTTGTTAAGCTTTAACCACTTGGTAGGCCTTATTCTGTTTGCTAATCAGCATGTAACTCCTGGCTTCATTGAACTGATCTCAGCTGAACTCTCCCTGGGTCCTTCTCAGGACCAAGAAAGAGAATTGGATATTTAAGTGGGCCAACTATTGAAATATGGACATAATGGACTAGCTTTTAAACATATGCACTTTTAAAATCTAGATGTAAATGGTGAAAGAATTAAATAAGTCATAGGACTCAAAACTTCTCTATGGCTCTTTTGGAGTTATGAGAGCATTGCCCTAAGGTTGGTTATGAAGGTTTCTAAATGATCAATAACTTCAGTTGTGAGGTTCACAGCAAACACTACTGGGTACCCTGGTTGTAATGCCATGTTGAAACTGACATCGTTGGTTTCAGCGTGATGCTCCCTATTGCAGTTTTCAAGATACTTCACAGCAAAAGTGATCTTTGCAGTGTACCTCCTTAATAGGACATACCACAATACAAACAACACTCTTCCCTCAGCTAGAAATTGTTACTACAGAATGAACAAGTGTTAAAGAGAGCTCCAAGGGTCAATAAAGTACACTGCCTCCAGGAGGTATGTTCTGAGTACAAACAAACCAAGAGATCTTGAGAAGTACAGCAAAGTTCTGCTTTCAGAGAGTTACCATGGAGGTTTCTGTAAAGTTATGAATACATTTCTTGTGTGCATACATTCAGATGTCTTTTCCAACTAATTCTGCTCAAGTGGCAGTCACTTCTCTTTTGATTTGGATTTAGGGTGATTTCACTAATTCTGCTTTAATTATCAAACAGCCTAAAATGATTCTCAATCTAGGAGACTGAGAGGAATCGTGACCCTAATTGTCATAGACAAAGCAATTAAGAGGAGGTAGGAAATCATAGATCTTAGCAAGAACAAACAGTTTATGTTTTGGCTTTTTAAATTAGCGCAATGTCAGGGGATGTTGAGTTAGTAAAACCTAGTTGATCTGTGTGTGAATGACAGCAGTCATTTTTCAGACCCGTGGCATTGATAGTCATTGTAAACATGAACTTTACAATGCTCATTCGTCAGTGGAGTTTTATGCTAGAAAATGTGTGGAGAGAATAGAAATCCTAGCAAAATAATGAGCAGACGATTTCCCAATTGGCACTAAGATTCACAGCAATACACAAAGTTGCTGCACTCTGGATTAAGCCACTTTTCAATAATGTTCTTTTTCTAAGGTGTATAAAGGAGTTATTGGTGTGAATCAATATCAGAGAAATGTGGAAGATATGAATGTGTACTGAATCAGACCAAATATGAAGTGTAGTAAAATATTCGACCAGGCAATAGCACAAATAAAGAAACAGGCATTAAAACATGACAGATGCAAAAGATAATGTAGTTTGATGGAAAGAAGGGTTGAATAAGAGAAAATTGAATTCAGTTATTTAATTATAGCTTATAGACTTTGATTGTTGTCTGTAGATAAGCCTAAAGAGAAATGTTATTTAACAATAAACACAAACTAAAGTTACATAATTTACATTAAAACAGGGGTAGTCATGGGACTATTTGAAGACTATGAAAGGCTGGCAAACGAAAATGGATTCAGCAAAGAAGTAAAGGAGCCAGCCAAATTCCCAGGCTAGCAAAATGAACAAGAAGATTTCATTCTTGTGAAATCCCTGAGTGGTTTCTAGGCCCACTTGTGTTTGGTCTTTTGCATAATGCGGAATCTGTCCTTCATTGTCACTTACTTTTAATTCTTGGGAAACTTGTAATTAGTTTCTTTACTGAACAGCAAATGACAGAGGCATAATTAAATTGGAAGCTCCACAAAACTGAAATAAAGAACAAAAAAAAACTCAAAATGAAAGGGAAAAGCTCTCTGATGTTCAAACATTTTTACGATTCGGTAAATTTGGTACAAAAGTCACAATGCAAACAAGAAAAGAATACAAAAGATGGTTTAAATATATAATAAAATGCAGGAACAGGCTATTTCATCATTTAGATCAGAAAAAAATAATAATTGGTAAAACAATCTTTCTCCTTTAAAATTTTCTTAGTTGTGTAATTCTAAGCCCAATAACCCCATACATTTAGAAATTAAACTAAGAACTAAAGATGCTGGAAACCTGAAGCAATTTTGGTGTAAGGGAGCAGTGGTGGAGGGAGGGGAATGGGTTTTGAGGTTGTTACAATTGAGGTATTGAGGCAGAAGAGGGGAGGGCATTATTAGGGAGAGTCTGAGGCAATGTGGTAATGTGGAGGGCTAAAGGTGGCCATAGGATTCTCAGGAGATAAACCTTTTTGAAAATGCTGCATTTGAAAATCAAAGCGAAATAAATCCTGACAATTCTTTGAACGGGATACAGATCAAAGCACTAATCTACTGTGGATCCTAAGTATGGAACTCAATAAAGTTATTTTATGGAATTTGTTATTTAAATTACATCAGTTTGTTAATTGAGAAAGTAGTAGGGAAGTTTAAAATTCGGCTAAATTAAACTTTTGCTAAAATTGGATAGAGCATTAATTATACCTTTGCTTTGTACATGTTTCTAACAAACAAAATGCAGGAAATTTGTGATGGTGCAGGAGACTTAGTCGATATCACAAGGCAAAGGGAATTATTGATATATGAAATAACTGGCTTGGCTAGGATTGTCTTCCTTCAAACAAAAGAGACTGAGGGGAGATTTAATTGTGGGTATAAAATAATGAGTACTAGATGGAGTGAAAGGGAAGGACTTACTTTGCCTGCCAGACGGATCAATAATCAGGGGACTTTAGCCTAAGTGAATTGTTGAAAGGAATAGAGTGGTGTTAAAGAAAAAAAAATGTACCAGTAGTGTGGACTTGGAACTCAAAAAGATAATGGAGTAGGCTTACTCCCACCGTCACATTTAAACTAAGTCTGGATGAGCATGCAAGTGTTGTGGCTTAGCTAGACAGGAAAGCAATGGCTCAAATAGCAGCATCTTTGTCAATATGGAAATGATATGATGAATGGCCTCTTGCTCTTCCATAAGTTTCTATGATCTTAGCATCTCTGCTAATAGGTTTTCTTCATTGGCAGCAAAGAGCATATTACATGTCCAAGTATCAGTCTTAACTCTTTAGATTTCTATTTCCTTTAAATCTGCAACATGTCATAAGGAGGATTTTTCCCATCCAGGCCATCATACTCAAAACAAAATATTTTGTTGCAGAAGCTTGCTTTTAATTGGTAGATCAATAAACTAAATGATTTGCTTGAGGCTATTTTGGTTTGCTAGAGCCAAAATACCTACTCCCCCCTTGAAACAATCTTATTTATTGAGCATTATCATAGGTGAAAATCTGTTGAGATTTTTACTTAGCAATTTATAGGGACTGATTGTGGGTTACAAAAGAAATTACTAAACTTATTTCTGTTAAGATAACATGCAATGATAATAGTTTTTGAAGCATTAAGCATTTTTTTTCTAAAGCATAACTCACATGAGGTACTTCTAATGAATATTCTTTATTCACCCAGTTCTGAGGCAGAAGAGTTAATTATACTGTGCTAAGCCATTGTAGTCAAAGTCAATCTTCTGTCATTTGCTTCAGCTGCTTGCCTTAAGGAGGCAAATGATTCTGATCCCAGAAAACAGGAATTTTCTGGGGCTTCAGCTACATGAAATGTAATACTCAAGTTCTTCCAAAGGTATTCCCGGTTTCTATTACTCCCAAGTGCCCTTCAGTGTACTGTACCTACTGTTTTAAACAAAAAGCTGTTTATACATCTTAGTCTAGAGTTAGATTTTGAAAGGCTTCACTCCTCACTACATTTCTTTTTAGGGTAGAGTTAAACTCAATCCTCTTCTCTCATGCGATGCCTTGTCAATGTTGTTGAAGGAGCATGGATCATCATTCGGGAGAATCTTAGAGTTTCAGCATAGAAATCGGAGATCAGAAATCCTGGACCACAATGTGGCTCATTTCCTGCTCCATTCAGTAATCTATCATATGTTCAGTTCTGGTTATAGGAAGCATGTGGAAGCTTAAGAGAAATTGCAGAGATGCGCCTGGATTAGAGAAAATACTTTATGAGGAAATATTGTGTGAACTAGGCCTTTCGTTGTTGGAGCAACGGAGTATGAGAGGCAACATGATAGACAATAGACAATAGGTGCAGGAGTAGGCCATTTGGCCCTTCAAACCAGCACCGCCATTCACTGTGATCATGGCTGATCATCCACAATCAGTATCCAATTCCTGCCTTATCCCCATAACCTTTGATTCCAATATCTTTAAGAGCTCTATCCATCTCTTTCTTGAAAGCATCCAGAGACCTGGCCTCCACAGCCTTCTGGGGCAGAGCATTCCATACATCCACCACTCTCTGGGTGAAAAAGTTTTTCCTCAGAGGGGTGTAAGATTATAATAGAGCTGTTCAGGAAGCAAAGTAACAAGAAGGCTGTTGACCTTAGCTCTGTTCTCCCCTGCCATCCTTAAACACTGCGCCGGCCAATTGTCTGCTGCCTTTACAGACATTTTCTATCAGTCTTGTAATCTATGCACTGTTCCAGCATTGTTCAAGAAATCTGTTATTATTCCAGTCCTCAACAAGCCAAAGGTAACAGAACTCAGTGACTACAGGCCCAGTTGCCCTTACATCAGTTATAATGATGACTTTTCAGAAGCTGGTCATGTTATTTCTGAAATCCATAACTCTAAATTTTCTAGATCCAGTGCAGTTCACTTACAGAGCGGACACACCTATAGATGATACAGTTAACATTGGTCTGGACTTCATGCTGCTGCACCTTGACTCCTCTGGATTCGTTGTTGATTTAGTTCCGCCTTCAATACCATCATCCCTGAGCTTCTGCAAGAGAAATTCTCCAACCTTAATGTACCAAGTCCCATTTGCAGGTGGATTACAACTTCCTGTCTAGCAGGAAGTATTATGTGAGACTAGGCAAGCACATCTTCATATCCCACTCAGTCAGCACTGGTGCAGCACAGGGGCGTGTTGTCACCCTTCTCTTAATTTCTCTAAACACCAATGACTCCGTCTCCAGTGATCGATTAGTCAAACTGATAAAGGTTTGCAGATGACACCACTGTCATTGGACTAACCACCGGTGGCGATAAATCCAAGTACCATCAAGAAGTAAGTGAACTGGTGTCCAGGTGCAATCACAACTTGGAGCTGGATGCTCAAAACCATGGAGATGCATATCAACCTCACATCAACCTCAGGAGAAACGTGCCTCCTTTCCAGCCACTCATTATCAACAACTCTACAGTTAGCACTGCTTCAACATTATGGTTCCTGGGCATCACTGTTTTGCAGGACCACATGTGGAAAAACCATATCTCCTCCATTAACAAAAAGGCTCGGCAGAGGATGTACTTCTTGTGGCAGTTGGTGAAATTCCATCTTCCCCAGAACATACTGGTGCGGTTCTACACTAAGATCACAGAGAACTCATGCACGACACTCACTACTGTCTGGTTTGGTGCAGCATCCTCTCACAATATACAAAACCTACAGTGAACTGTCCGGTCAGCAGAAAAGGCCATTGGCTGTGGTCTACCATCACTGCAGGACTTGTATGTGTCTAGGACAAAGAAGTGGGTAGGAAGAATCGGTGTACACACGACCCACCCAGCAAACTGCATTTTCCAAAACAACACATGCAAAATGCTGGAGGAACTCAGCAGGTCAGGCAGCAACTATGGAAATGAATAACCAGTCAACGTTTCGGTCCTAGACCCTTCTTCAGGACTGGAAAGGAAGGGGGAAGACAGCAGAATGAAAAGGTGGAGGGAGAGGAAGGAGGATAGCTAGAAAGTGATAGATGAAGCCAGGTGGGTAGGAAAGGTAAAGGGTTGGGGAGGAAGGAACCTGATAACAGCCAAGTTCCCAGGAAGGATACATGGCTGTGGAAGTGCGTCCAGGTGAGTACATGCTTGAAGAGTTGGAGGACAACAGAAATCACAAAGAGGAGTCAGTGAGAAGGGGTCTCACTGAACTCCTGTCGAAGGGAAGATTTAAACTTCTTCAGGGTAGGCATTCCTCAAAGAGAGTTTGCAGTGGAGTAGAAAATGATAAACATGAGAAAGTCTGCAGATGCTGGAAATACAAAGCAACACACACAAAATGCTGGAGGAAATTAACAGCACGCTCCCTTCTGGAAAGCACTTAAGAGTTTTAGAACAGAAACCTCACACCATCTTGAAAGTTTCTTCCACCAGGCAGTTAATCTGTGCAACCATTTCAGTTAGCCCCCTCGCCCCCCCCCTCACCCCACCCCCCACCCAACCCCCTCCATCTATTACCTCAGTCACTCAGTCTCTGCACAGTAAGCACTTTAAACCATTTTTTATAATACTGTTTATATTGCAAATACATGCTGGTATTTATGTATTTATGCACATTTTATTCCATACTTTAACCAACTTTATTTTTAATATTTCATTCTTTTTATTGCTGAATGTTGTTTTCTTTGTTGCATGTCATGCCAACACACCACAGCAAATGCCCAATACATGCAAAGATACTGTACTGTGCAAAAGTCTTAGGCACATTGAGTATATATAGCTAGGGTGTGCAAGACTTTTGCACTGTACTGTATTTGGTAACATGGATCAGAGAGCAAGATTGTAAATCTGGCGTAAGGACGTTGGGAAGTAGCAAGAGTGGAGCATCGTGGGATGGATGTGGAAGAGAAGGGGTGCCAAAGGGAGGGGGGAGTGGTGCAGGTGCTGACAACACCAGCTCTGAGACACCAGGCGAGGCTATTTCAATTCCAAACAAATGGTTTATTGATCATTGCAGAATACCTCTCCGGTGCTTCAGTTCCCTCCCCTCTCCCTTCCCCTTGTCCATGAATCCCCTCTCCCTTCCCCTTCTCCATGAATCCCCTCTCCCTTCCCCTTCTCCATGAATCCCCTCTCCCTTCCCCTTCTCCATGAATCCTTTCACCCGGTCCCTTTCTCCATGAATCCCCTCTCCCTTCCCCTTCTCCATGAATCCCCTCTCCCTTCCCCTTCTCCATGAATCCCTTCACCCTGCCCCCTTCTCCATGAATCCCTTCACCCTGCCCCCTTCTCCATGAATCCCTTCACCCTGCCCCCTTCTCCATGAATCCCCTCTCCCTTCCCCTTCTCCATGAATTCCCTCTCCCTTCCCCTTCTCCATGAATCCTTTCACCCTGTCCCCTTCTCCATGAATCCCCTCTCCCTTCCCCTTCTCATGAATCCCTTCACCCTGCCCCCATCTCCATGAATCCCCTCTCCCTTCCCCTTCTCCATGAATCCCTTCACCCTGCCCCCTTCTCCATGAATCCCCTCTCCCTTCCCCTTCTCCATGAATCCCCTCTCCCTTCCCCTTCTCCATGAATCCCTTCACCCTGCCCCCTTCTCCATGAATCCCCTCTCCCTTCCCCTTCTCCATGAATCCCTTCACCCTGCCCCCTTCTCCATGAATCCCTTCACCCTTCCCCTTCTCCATGAATCCCCTCTCCCTTCCCCTTCTCCATGAATCCCCTCTCCCTGCCCCCTTCTCCATGAATCCACTCTCCCTTCCCCTTCTCCATGAATCCCTTCACCCTGCCCCCTTCTCTATGAATCCCCTCTCCCTTCCCCTTCTCCATGAATTCCCTCTCCCTTCCCCTTCTCCATGAATCCCTTCACCCTTCCCCTTCTCCATGAATCCCCTCTCCCTTCCCCTTCTCCATGAATCCCTTCACCCTTCCCCTTCTCCATGAATCCCCTCTCCCTTCCCCTTCTCCATGAATCCCTTCACCCTTCCCCTTCTCCATGAATCCCCTCTCCCTTCCCCTTCTCCATGAATCCCCTCTCCCTGCCCCCTTCTCCATGAATCCACTCTCCCTTCCCCTTCTCCATGAATCCGTTCACCCTGCCCTCTTCTCCATGAATCCCCTCTCCCTTCCCCTTCTCCATGAATCCCCTCTCCCTTCCCCTTCTCCATGAATCCCTTCACCCTGCCCCCTTCTCCATGAATCCCCTCTCCCTTCCCCTTCTCCATGAATTTCCTCTCCCTTCCCCTTCTCCATGAATCCTTTCACCCTGTCCCCTTCTCCATGAATCCCCTCTCCCTTCCCCTTCTCCATGAATCCCTTCACCCTGCCCCCATCTCCATGAATCCCCTCTCCCTTCCCCTTCTCCATGAATCCCTTCACCCTGCCCCCTTCTCCATGAATCCCTTCACCCTGCCCCTTCTCCATGAATTCCCTCTCCCTTCCCCTTCTCCATGAATCCCCTCTCCCTTCCCCTTCTCCATTAATCCCTTCACCCTGCCCCCTTCTCCATGAATCCCTTCACCCTGCCCCCTTCTCCATGAATCCCCTCTCCCTTCCCCTTCTCCATTAATCCCTTCACCCTGCCCCCTTCTTCATGAATCCCCTCTCTCTTCCCCTTCTCCATTAATCCCTTCACCCTGCCCCCTTCTTCATGAATCCCCTCTCCCTTCTCCTTCTCCATGAATCCCTTCACCCTTCCCCTTCTCCATGAATCCCTTCACCCTGCCCCCTTCTCCATGAATCCCCTCTCCCTTCCCCTTCTCTATGAATTCCCTCTCCCTTCCCCTTCTCCATGAATCCCTTCACCCTGCCCCCTTCTCCATGAATCCTCTCTCCCTTCCCCTTCTCCATGAATCCCCTCTCCCTTCCCCTTCTCCATGAATCCCCTCTCCCTTCCCCTTCTCCATTAATCCCTTCACCCTGCCCCCTTCTCCATGAATCCCCCCTCCCTTCCCCTTCTCCATGAATCCCCTCTCCCTTCCCCTTCTCCATGAATCCCTTCTCCCTTCCCCTTCTCCATGAATTGCTTCACCCTGCCCCCTTCTCCATGAATCCCTTCACCCTGCCCCCATTTCCATGAATCCCCCCTCCCTTCCCCTTCTCCATGAATCCCCTCTCCCTTCCCCTTCTACATGAATTCCCTCTCCCTTCCCCTTCTCCATGAATCCCTTCACCCTGCCCCCTCCATGAATCCCCTCTCCCTGCCCCCTTCTCCATGAATCCCCTCCCCTTCCCCTTCTCCATGAATCCCCTCTCCCTTCCCCTTCTCCATGAGTCCCCTCTCCCTTCCCCTTCTCCATGAATCCCTTCACCCTGCCCCCTTCTCCATGAATCCCCTCTCCCTTCCCCTTCTCCATGAATCCCCTCTCCCTTCCCCTTCTCCATGAATCCCCTCTCCCTTCCCCTTCTCCATGAATCCCTTCACCCTGCCCCCTTCTCCATGAATCCCATCTCCCTTTCCCTTCTCCATGAATCCCCTCTCCCTTCCCCTTCTCCATGAATCCCCTCTCCCTGCCCCCTTCTCCATGAATCCCCTCTCCCTTCCCCTTCTCCATGAATCCCCTCTCCCTGCCCCCTTCTCCATGAATCCCCTCTCCCTTCCCCTTCTCCATGAATCCCTTCACCCTGCCCCCTTCTCCATGAATCCCCTCTCCCTGCTCCCTTCTCCATGAATCCCTTCACCCTGCCCCCTTCTCCATGAATCCCCTCTCCCTTCCCCTTCTCCATGAATCCCCTCTCCCTTCCCCTTCTCCATGAATCCCTTCACCCTGCCCCCTTCTCCATGAATCCCATCTCCCTTTCCCTTCTCCATGAATCCCCTCTCCCTTCCCCTTCTCCATGAATCCCCTCTCCCTGCCCCCTTCTCCATGAATCCCCTCTCCCTTCCCCTTCTCCATGAATCCCCTCTCCCTGCCCCCTTCTCCATGAATCCGCTCTCCCTGCCCCCTTCTCCATGAATCCCTTCACCCTGCCCCCTTCTCCATGAATCCCCTCTCCCTTCCCCTTCTCCATGAATCCCTTCTCCCTTCCCCTTCTCCATGAATCCCCTCTCCCTTCCCCTTCTCCATGAATCCCCTCTCCCTGCCCCCTTCTCCATGAATCCCCTCCCCTTCCCCTTCTCCATGAATCCCCTCTCCCTTCCCCTTCTCCATGAGTCCCCTCTCCCTTCCCCTTCTCCATGAATCCCTTCACCCTGCCCCCTTCTCCATGAATCCCCTCTCCCTTCCCCTTCTCCATGAATCCCCTCTCCCTTCCCCTTCTCCATGAATCCCTTCACCCTGCCCCCTTCTCCATGAATCCCATCTCCCTTCCCCTTCTCCATGAATCCCCTCTCCCTTCCCCTTCTCCATGAATCCCCTCTCCCTGCCCCCTTCTCCATGAATCCCCTCTCCCTTCCCCTTCTCCATGAATCCCCTCTCCCTGCCCCCTTCTCCATGAATCCCCTCTCCCTTCCACTTCTCCATGAATCCCTTCACCCTGCCCCCTTCTCCATGAATCCCCTCTCCCTTCCCCTTCTCCATGAATCCCCTCTCCCTTCCCCTTCTCCATGAATCCCTTCACCCTGCCCCCTTCTTCATGAATCCCCTCTCCCTTCCCCTTCTCCATGAATCCCTTCACCCTGCCCCCTTCTCCATGAATCCCTTCACCCTGCCCCCTTCTCCATGAATCCCCTCTCCCTTTCCCTTCTCTATGAATCCCCTCACTCTGCCCCCTTCTCCATGAATCCCTTCACCCTGCCCCCTTCTCTCTCTCAGTCCACTATAGAGTCCCATATCAGAATCAGGTTTATCATCATTCACATATGTCAGGATTTTTTTTTCATGGCAGCAGTACAGTACAATATATAAAATTACTACAGTACAGTGCAAACATGTTAGGCACCCTTCTTATATATACGTGCCTAAGAGTTTTGCACAGTACTGTATATGGCAAATAAAGTTTATCCTTGATTTTATTTTTGGAGCTGTTGGCGACTTCTTTCCATTTCACATCTCGAAATAACAGCAATATTACTTAAAAGAAATTACAAGTGTTGATGTATTACATGGCTATAGTCTTGCAATTTGCAATCGTTTTTGCTAATTAACTTATTAAGTACTGTTAACTGATTACCTATATGCTAGTTTACATACTTAAATTATTTGTGTTCGGGTTTATAACTCTCTGGAAATTCATTCTTATTCAGCAGTACTAAGTACACTGCATAAAAGCTACTATTTATCACATTTACCATCACCGACCAGGGAGAAATTTTCAGGCAAACATGTGCTCAAGTCCATCAATTTAAAAACTGAAGTCTGAATTGAAGTGTCTGGATTGTAAGATATTGCAGCTGAGTAATGAAAAGAGAAACCTGCAATATTTGTGCTTATGATGCAGTGTTATTGACTTTCCAATTCAGATGCCATTAGAATTTCCTCAGATTTAATTCCAGTTATCCTATGTATGTAGATTGTGCAGAGCTTTTTAAGGAGCAGAATCCTTCTGGCAGCTTCATAAATCACACCTTCCTGATAGCTTAATGTTGAGGTGACATTGCCTCTTTAAGACTAAATCATGCTGAGACTCATAAAGCAGAGAAGAAGGGAAATGCAGAACACAAACATTTCTTGTAAAATGTATCTTACATTGAGTTTTATGGCTAATTGTTTTTACCGGCAAGGTGTGGAAATACTACCTCCATGTGGGTTGACTGGACATATATTATTGGGAGAAATAAGTTTGTTTTAAAAAAACAGACGCTCTAACTAATGATTTCAGCACAAAATGGTTTTCAGCCCGTAAATGCTAACTGACACTGCAGCAGTTAGGCAGACTATTCTTTCCATTCCTGAGCTCCTCAGTTTTCATAATGTGTATTAAATACAGGCCAAGTATATTATTGATAAATTAAGAGTAATTTTCCATGGATCTTACAGATGTGCCATTTGCAAAAAAAGTCAGGCCAAAAGGTCAATTAATGTCTGGAGAACAGGGACTTGTCAAATTTTTTTCAATATTCTTTGAGGTTAATTCTGATCAGAAGTGGGACAGCATGTCATTAATTAATTCTGTGATTAGTAAAAAGAAAACAAAAAGGATCATTTATAAAGGCAAATTAATACATATATATTATTTCCTATCATATTATTAGGAATTAAATTCAATAGATTCAATTTCATTGAAAAACAGAAGACTTAATTGTGATAATTCAAAATTGCCAAGTAAGATACAAATGATAAGCTAACTAAGTAATTGATTGCTGGGAGAAGGATTTGCACTGTAAGGAAAGATTGAGTAGAATGCCCAGTACTGAAGTTTAGATCTTTTGAGGCAGTTTCTCTTGGCCGGAGATTCCAGAATTATGTAGCAAAATCTCTTCATTATTTGAAAGATCTACAATCAGCAAACAGAAGAAACCTTTTCCCATCTCAGTCTTATGTAGCCATATAGGACAGTGACGAGGAGAAATTTCTTCTGTTTGTCAATTGAGGATATTTCAGATACAGTGGATTCCAGTTAACTGAGCCATCAGTTAATCGGGGCAGCTGCTTATTTGGGACAACTCTTAAAGAGCAAAAACTAATCAATAAAATAACTGTGCTTCCTTCCATTTATTTGGGATACAATGTCACTTAACTGGGATAAGAGACTGTTGCCGAACAGATATAACATTTGTCGCATGCACCTGTATGGCCATTAGACACTACACCATGCTTAGAGTGAACAGTTTTTAAATAGCATCAGTTGCGTGTGCTTGTGTTCAAAAAGCAATGATTTTCGTTACTAGTAGTTGGGAAGAAATAAGATGTAAGACAATTCAGAAATAGTTTGCTCATCATGGATTCAAACACTCAGGCTTAGGGATGCCAGAAACAGCCGGGAGTGAAAATGAAACGATTTCACTACTTCACCAAGTTAGGAACGACAAAGAATTTGAAGGTACGGACAATCATCTTGAATGTTACAATGAAAATGAAGATTTAGAGGATGCATTGTATGAAGGCAGTCCATTATCTACAGTATGTGTCTGCACTGATTCTGTTCATTTGTCATCAATCAAAAGAACACAGGAACCTACACTGGATGAATGCCTCCATTGATAAATATCAGGAACTAATACACAGTTTTATAGTACTGTAGTGGTATTGGTGGTGTTCTAATTTTTCTGTATTTAATTAAAAAATATTTATTACTCAGTTATAAACAGTAGCTTTTTAAATATTTTTTTTAATAATTTCCATGAAATTGGCTAATTGAGGCAGCCGCTTAATTGAGCCAAAATGTACTATGTTCCATTTAAACGGAGTCCACTGTATTGTATTCAAGAAGGGTATAGGTGATCACTAGTTGTTAATATTCAAACCAAAAATCAATAGACCTTTGGAATGAATCAAAGGATTTGTAGATGAAACATGAGAGCGCTCGCCTCTTATCGAGTGGTGGAACCAGTATGACGGATGATGTGCAGTTAGATGTGTGGAAATATATGCCATCTCCTGTTGCACAGGCAGCCTCATCCCACTTGCACTGCAGTACTTCTGAACTGAAGAAAATCACTGAGCGCGCTGGAGATTCACAAGTGCACTTCCACAACAAACAAAGCTAAGGCAGCAATGACGTTGTGCCTGCTTTGTACTGCATTCGTATTAGGACCGATATCAAGCCAAATTACAAATATAAACAGATTAAAATTCATATACTTCTTGGCTTGTTAATTGTTTGAATGTATGAACTGTTTGAATTTAGATATGTTCACCTCCTTAGAAAATGTGCCACTCATTTCCAGAAAGACACCTGTGGTATCTTCACTGCATTATCGTCAACATAGTCAAGGGACAAATTATATTTTTGTGGAAGCAATTAGAACAATGGGCTAGAAATCTCCCTAAAATTAGGGAGCAATGACTATCTGTCATTTGTCACAAGAACCAGAAGACTTATCCTTTTCATTTCCAAGTATTTAATTAATACAATGACTTCGAGGACTGTATTAGATGGGCAGTCATCATGATCTTTACATATGTCACACCTCCCTCATGTTGCAGATGGGTATACCTAGTCTCTGTCGTCATTGTGATACAGATGAATTTGTATGCTCGAATACATGAATTTGCTATTTTGCTGTCATTATCCTTTGCATATTACTACTTTTGCTCATCCAACAGAATAAGATAAGAGAACAAACAGTTGAATGAATGAACTTTCCTGATCCACTATAGCTCACTAATGGTGAAGGAAGGGGTGTTTGCAAATTTGCTTTGATTAGAAGGCCTCTGTATTGCTGGAATTAGTATTTGCTTTTCCAAATGTCCAGATCTTGTAATCTTCGTGCCGAGCATTCGCCTCTTTTTTCAAAGTTGAATGTCACTTTTCATTACTGAGTGTCAAAATATAATCTCTCTGAGAAATTCTCATCCTGATGATGCGATCCTGAAACGCGTTTCCTCTCGGGCCAGAATTGCCATACTGTTGAAGCCAGAATAGGAACTGTGTGCGATTTGGAACCGATACTGTAGCTTATTCCCAAGGCACTACATTAGTAACCTGACATTGAGCTGATTCGAACAATAAAGTATTTAAACACCCACATCATCACCATCTGACACTCATTCTGAATGGCACCAGAGTAATTTTCAACATTTGCAGTCATTACGAGTATAGCCAGTTACTGGTAACAGAGAGAAATTAGACTGGAAATGCTACATTTCCTTAACTGTAAATTAATTTTCCCAACTCAATTAAATTGCTGCAAATAAGAAATTTGGTGATTTCCTGATACTGTTTACAATGATACTTAGTACATAACATGTGCTTCACTTCCATTAAAACAGTGATTTATTTGATGTTATCAGTAAAGATGTGGTCACTCAGCAGCAGGCAAACTCAGATATGCTTGATAAAAGTCAGATTGCTTCCTGGCACTGATTCAAAGTGTAACTGCGGTCATTTACTGCTGAACAATCAAAAGTCCAATCTACTTCCAGTTTTGGATGGCAGAAAAGAGCAAAAGAAAAACACGGAGTGGCTGAGTAAAACCTAATAAATCCATGATTTCTACAAACCTTAATAAAACCAATGATTCTCCCTGGGCTGAAAACTTCATCTCCAAGACAGGAAGAGGAAGAGGAAAAGCAGCAATTTTTGGTCAACTGAGAAAACAGCACTGGGGCAAAGATAGTTTAGATGATGGAAGTTAGGTTGGTAGTCAGAAGATGGTGTGGCAATGAAGATAATTGATACACTGATATCAAAAGAGCAGCTTTCATGGGATTTAAGGACAGACATTAATATTTAAGCAACAAAAACTGCTGGTTTATGAATAACAAACAGTGCTGAGACAAGACTTTAATTTTTAATGAATCTTGAGCCATTTAACAATTAATCACTCTCTGAAGGCTTAAGGGTCCTGTATAGATACGAGTTCTTGTTGTATTTACATATAGATACATTCAACAGGATAAAAGACAATGCTGTTAGTTAGCTTAGTGACTATCAATAAGAATCAATTTTGATTGTCATGAAATAACTGAGTTTAAATGATGATTTCTGTTTAGCTGGAATGAAGTGCCATTTACTTGCTTGCATAATGTTGGAATTATTAAGGGTTAAGGGGCTAGCCCCTGAAGATTGGCTTGGAGATGGTGATGTGTGATTAATCTCTGTTGTTGAATGGAATATGAATGGCATGCTAACTTTATGCTGCCTACTAATTATACTGGTTTCTGCATGTAGCTTGCATACCTATGCTGTTTATTGGCTCAGTGCATCAGCAGGACGCCAATGCTATTAGCAACTCACATGGTTAAAGCTACTTAAAACTACGTTGCACCTCTTGAAGGGGGAATGCATTAAAGATGGAGCAGGTACTGCTAAATCTCTGGAGGCAGTGGAAAGGAAGTGCAATGTCCTCACTTACAGCTCTCCAGATGTACAATGAGAAGGCAGAAGGAACAGTTTGACTTACAGACTTACTATTCTTGCAGAAAGATGTAGTAGAGAATCAACTAGGACCCGATGAAGGGTCTTGGCCCGAAGTATAGACTTCTTACTCTTTTCCACAGGTGCTACCTGAGCTGCTCAGTTCCTCCAACATTTTGTGTGTGTTGCTTGGATATCCAGCATTTGCAGATTCTCTTGTATTCAGGGCATAAGTGATTTACAGACAGGGGAAGAGGAAACAACCAGCCAGTTCTACACCCCAGATAACTTGCTTAAGAATTATGTGTCTTATCTAAGTCATCTGGAGTAGAACGAGCTGGTTCTGTGATCAAGTGATTAAAAAAGATTCCTAGCCTCCTTTTATGGTCAGTCTCTGAGAGTAAGTTCACATAAGGATCAAAGGAGCAAGGAAGAAGGTGGTTCTGATATGGTGGGGTTTATGCAGAGCTTAGTATCTATGGAACAAAATGCAACATTTAATGTTTGATGTCCCTCTTCCAACGTAGCAACGGCCCCTCAACATCCGAATGCAGAAATGAAAGCTCAACCTGTTGCTTTGATCATTCTGACAACTGATTTTCAAAGGATTACGTGGATTGTTGGGTTAATGACCCAGTAGAGGGCCAATGGTTATCCATTCTCTGAGTGACGCTGTTCACTCTCCCACTATCGCCATTACATCAATGTCCTTCCCATTGTTGGACAAAAAAATCAGTCCAGTTGCAAACTGAAAGTCAGCAGCCCACTGGCAGCCAAGTCAGAGCCATACTGACTTTGGGTAGCAATTGTTTAGTACAATGTAAGAAACAGCCATAGATGGATGACTGACATTATTAATTATAATCGTTAACTTTTTTGTGCTTTAGGGCAAGATTTAATTTAAGAATTTTCCCCACTGATCAGTGTTGATGAGATAAATATTCACAGAACACAAAGCTGAAAAAATTTGTCCACCTACATTTCATTACAACACGTTAATTAAAGGAGAAGCACTTCAATATTTCTCCTTGATTCTGGTTGGTAATGAATTACACTTTGGAGTGCAGTTTCTCAACGTTATCTCATTTATATTTTGTAATCACTTGTCAATGAAGTTATCCTCGCATTTAATTAACTACAATCTATTGGCAAAGTATTTCTGCGGACAGCCGAACATTGCATTTGTGGCCACAGAGATTGTTTCTTGTGTTTAGAACCAATGGTGAGATTCATTTGGGAAGGCTTATGTCAAATGGCAATGCTGTTGTGTATCTAAATTTCACCACTGATTTAATTGAATGTTCTAAATTCATGACACTTCAAACATAATGTTTTGAATACCAAAAGAGAAGCTTAGTCAAAATCTGAGTTCTAACTGTTCATTTATTAAATGGGAAGACAGACTAAATTTTCCTCCTCATCACCCCATCCTCTCAATGCTTAAGAAGTAGCAGCAGCTATGACTACATTGAGGGCAGAAGGCCAATAATTCACAGCTGACAATGGAAGCAGCACTATGAGTAATAGAAGTGAGGAAATACCTGTATGGAAAACTATAAAAAGCAAGTATCTGCAATATATGTATACATGGTCACTAATGCATAAAAATGATTGTTTATTTATTTACAACCATATCTAAGCAAGCTGAATGATCGCTATCTTCTCCACATTTTGCAAGTTCTGCTTTCAATAAAATGCTATTATTGTAACCCGTCTATTGAACAAGACAGGACCGGTATGTGCAGAGCAATGTTCTGATACTAATCCAAGTTTGTCATATGGTCATTATACTCAGAGCAATGACAAATATATTTGTCTCAGATAATGGGAGAGATACATAAAAATCCATCATTTTTGAAGTATTTCACTTGCCTCGGTAAAGAAAGTGGTCAGTCTAGCTATCCCTATTTTTCTATAAATGGCAAATCTGAATTTACTGTGATATTGTTTCACTGTTTGGACTTCAACCCATTTCTTTGCCGTTGTATTGAGAATTTAGTACTTCCAGCCATGTGTAAGCTTTATCCTGCTGCATAAAGAGTAAAATGTTAATAAAATAGTTGCCCTCCAGTTAGTAACCTTTTGGAACTGTTATACTCAGAACTATTAGAATTAGAAGAAGTTTCAGTCATGAGATTTGTAAAATTGAGGAAGGTCAGAAAACCCATTTAACCATCATCAATGGGCACAGAGGAAGAGTTGAGCCCAGAGGCAGCCGTGATCACGTTGAATAGTGGGGCAGCTTTGAGAGGCTAAGTGGCCTATCCCAGCTGCTATTTTTTATTATCTGAATGGTGTCCGATTAGGAAAAGGGGAGGTGCAATGAGACCTGGGTGTCATTATACACCAGTCATTGAAAGTGGGCATGCAGGTACAGCAGGCAGTGAAAAAGGCGAATGGTATGCTGGCATTTATAGCGAGAGGATTCGAGTACAGCAGCAGGGAGGTACTACTGCAGTTGTACAAGGCCTTGGTGAGACCACACCTGGAGTATTGTGTGCAGTTTTGGTCCCCTAATCTGAGGAAAGACATCCTTGCCATAGAGGGAGTACAAAGAAAGTTCACCAGATTGATTCCTGGGATGGCAGGACTTTCATATGGAGAAAGACTGGATGAACTGGGCTTGTACTCGTTGGAATTTAGAAGATTGAGGGGGGATCTGATTGAAACGTATAAAATCCTAAAGGGATTGGACAGGCTAGATGCAGGAAGATTGTTCCCGATGTTGGGGAAGTCCAGAACGAGGGGTCACAGTTTGAGGATAAAGGCAAAGCCTTTTAGGACTGAGATTAGGAAAAACTTATTCACACAGAGAGTGGTGAATCTGTGGAATTCTCTGCCACAGGAAACGGTTGAGGCCAGTTCATTGGCTATATTTAAGAGGGAGTTAGATATGGCCCTTGTGGCTACGGGGATCAGGGGGTACGGAGGGAAGGCTGGGGCAGGGTTCTGAGTTGGATGATCAGCCATGATCATAATAAATGGTGGTGCAGGCTCGAAGGGCCGAATGGCCTACTCCTGCACCTATTTTCTATGTTTCTATGTTTCTTTGTTCTTATGTTAAGGTGCTGTATATCAGTACAGGCCATTTTTTTTTAAACTATAGCCCAAAACTACCAAAAATAGTCCCAATTAAGTATAAATTTCAGTTGTAGTTCAATTCTAAATGAACACTCCCATATTTCTAAGCCTTTGTTTTGGATGCACTGATTTCTGTGTTATTCATTCATTCAAGCATGTTGACATTTAATTTCCCTCCTCTTCAGGTTGGTGGCCACACAATGCTCCCGATTCGTTGGATGCCTCCTGAAAGCATTATGTACAGGAAATTCACCACTGAGAGTGACGTGTGGAGTTTGGGTGTGGTGTTATGGGAGATCTTTACCTATGGAAAACAACCCTGGTACCAGCTGTCAAATAATGAGGTTTGTGCAAAGCTACAGTCAAAAGTAGCTGTTGTCATCTAATTTAACTTTCCAATGCAGCACAGTAGTTTCTACCATAGCATTTCTGCTAACTTATATACCTGAAACATGCTGGATTTCATTGCTTGTGGCATATGATCTAGAATATTTACTTCTGGTTTAGAATCTACCTGCAATTTGCCCTTTGGACAACGGTGAACTATGTAAATCAGGAAAGCTATGTCATAGTCTTATTCGGACTATAAAATGTACAGAAGAAATAGAAGTAGAAATAGGGCATTAGCTTCCTCAGCTCACCCACTCCCAATAATCTGGTGCCACCTCCCTGCATTAATCTCACATCCTTTCTTTCCTTTTAATATCTAAAGATCTATTAATCTCTTTCTTGAATATACCGAGCAACCAAGCTTCCAAATCATTCTAGGGTAGAAAGTACCAAAGATTTACCACCTACCAATTGAAGAAATTACTTCCCATATCTGCCCAAATGGCAGACTTTTTTTTCCCCAGATGGTAATTTATGATTCCAGACACAATAGCAAGTGGAAATATAAACTTTACATCTACCCTGCAAAGTGAAAGCTGCTGCTTATACTAATGTTCTCTGATGCTGCCAACAGGTTATCGAATGTATCACACAAGGCCGCGTCCTGCAGCGCCCTCGGACCTGCCCGAAAGAGGTGTACGACCTGATGCTTGGATGCTGGCAGCGTGAACCACACATGAGGCTCAACATCAAGGAAATTCACAGTCTCCTCCAGACTTTGACAAAGGCCTCTCCAGTATATCTGGATATTCTTGGTTAAGCCTCACTTTGACAATTGTAGGCGTGCTTGTGTGTGTGCGAAATTGTTGCTGCATTTCGAAGAAACGTGCTCTGATCCCTGACAGTATTAATAGAAGAAGAAGTTTTAAAGAGCAAAATGTCAAAACTTCTCCCTTTGTAGTCAAACTATTGACTTTGACTTTTATCATATTCTCTCTCAAATTGATCTGGCTTTTGCTCATTTATAACTCTGCCTAGATGCAGGCCTTAATCTAACCGATTATTTTGCTGAAGACAGTCAAAATTCCTCACTGCAATTAACAATGACTCCTAATGATTTGCCTTTGATTCGGATGAAAAAAAGGGAAGAAAAGATGACTATGAATCATAAACTTTCAGCTGCAAAACAAAGAAAGGAAATGTTCATTCAACTACATCAATGCTGCAGTCCATGAGTAAATATTATCTGAAATAGAGGAAGTATAGAGGTTTATGAGAAACATTTTTAATTCAGAAAAGGAAGGCATAATATCATGTTTTACTGCATACTGGTAATGTAATAGACTTCAACTTTACCAATGTACTTCTTAAACCTGTCCTTGAAACATGGCGATATCTAGCCACCCCATTATACAGAATACCTTTCCTGGCTCTTTGCTTTCTTTGTTCTTTTATTTGCATTGGATGACATGTCTCGCAAAGAAGCAAGTGCAATACAACAGTTTGCTCTGAACTGGGCGTTTAGAACAATGTGTGACTATAATTATGTGATAGCTTTATGAGTTTCAGGCTGGAGCTCACTGTAATATTAATTTCAAGGTCAAATACTAAAAGGTGATTGACTTTAATAATACAGCACTTGTAGTTGTCTAGGCAAAACATCAGAAAATATACTTATCCTAAAACATTTTGAGCGAAATATAATTGTGCATGATGCGAATATCATACTGTATGTACAAATGATCGCTCATATCTTGTACACATTTTAGATGTAGGATGTTATCCATAATGGTGTTACATATATTTAATTATAAACCCTGTTGGAGGTCATTAGCTGCTGGACATGGCCTTATGCTTTTGCAGTATGGTGAGATGTTAGAAATGCAGAAAAATTGAGAAACTTATAAAGGTCATATAATCCGAAAGGAAACAGTGAAATTAAGACCTTAAGGTAGACAGAAGAGAAACTCTAATTAACAAATGATAGCCGCCACATAAAACCTAATACTAGATTCATTGTGTTGTTGCTATGGCATTTCCATTCTCAGCATTCGTTGCTTGCTTCATTTTTGTTTGCTCTGACAATATTCTGACAGGAGTGCACTATAATCTTGGGTGCATTACAGTCAAGATGCATGGTTGATGGCTCATGCCTAGCTTGTTGGCATATAAATCTCAGTTATCAGATGATGTTGGGGAACCATGGGGTAGATTTCATATCTGTTTGACAAGTTCATGCTAAAGTAAGCACCTGATCTGTCAAAACCTAATGTTTTCTCCTTTTTAAAACATACTCCCTCCGTGAGGGATCATGGTTGTAACTTGTAACTGCATTTGGCAACAAAGCACGGACTGCTCTTAAGAGATGTATGTTCTCCTGTTTTCTCTAAACTTGAGGAGATCAGTACAGCATACTATTAATGTTTTTATTTAATAATTTTATGGCCAAATATTTAATAATTTAATGCTTTTTGCTTCATTTTATATATTTTATTTTTCTAAATAATTTAATTACATCATCATATTATTTTGCTATTTGCTTCATTACATGTAATCACCAAAAGTATTTTGTTGTATATTTTGTGCCCTAAATTGAATTCTTATCTGCCAGAGTTACAGTACTTCAGAAAGATATAAATATGATTTAAACAGCACTTGGATGTGAAGAGTAACTTAATAGAAAATGTTGCAGATGTTATTGAGATGATCCAATGAATGATGGGACATCTGCGTACTTTCATTAGCAAAGGCATTAAAGGAAATGGGACAAAAGAGGACAAAGAGAATTGAGAGAAAGATAGACCATTGGATGATGGAACAGTTTGAGGGATTAAATGGACTATTCTTGCTTCTATATTCCAATATTCCTTTGTTTCTATGATCTGGAGGATGAACCTTTCATGGACTTTTAGATTTATTGACAGTTATACTATTTAGTACAGATGAACCAAGAACTCAGTGAGTTTTGTTGTGAGTTTCAGCTGAATGTATTATAATCTTGAATACAGCAAGAAGGATTCTTTTTAAGAAGGTCAAAACTGGCTATTTGAAGTGTTGATGCCAATCAAGTCTATATTAGCTGTTAAGCTGATAAAATTCCAACTTTTTCTTATACAATGCTGAATGTTACTTTTAGATATTTTTCTCTTAAGTAATAATCCATGTGAACATGAACGACAGATGGAAAGTCCTTAATGCAAATATTTACTATTGAAGTCTCAAAATACTTGTGGGCATAAGCTCTGACATACGTTTGTTATGCCACTTAAATGAATGAAGTAGATAATTTCAATGAATCATTTCTCTGAATTCCATAATTAAAGAAGTGTAAGATGATGTAGCACTGCTATAGATTCATTACTGGCAGGTGCCATGCTTTACAGTAAATGTTTTAAGCATTTTAGAAAGGTTAATATACTGGGTAGCAAGAGTAGGACCAAGGTAACAATAGAAGGTGTTTTTCTTTGAATGGCCATTAGTTCCACCAGCGAGCATGGAAAAACTTAAGCAATGATCACAATCCTTATCTTGTGATCTTACGTTTTGCTTTGCATATTGAATTGGATTTGGGAGGGGGAAAAAAGATCTCACTTATGTTAAAGTGAGGGGCATGGCTTTTGTTCACACCAAATAGAGGCCCAGTGTGAATCAGCTTTGTCTTTCTTTAACATGATTTTCCAAAACTGATGGTCAGTGGATATTGCAAATTGACTCTGTGGCGGTAAAGCATCTCTTACAGGTGGTGACAAATCCACCCTTCGTTTTAAATTACTTGTCATTTCAATAACATTCAGAAGTTAGAGATTTTTGTCCCCATCTAGTTTACAAAGACAACATGTACCTATCTCCTATTCCTAGAAATGAAACTGTGACCTTACGCTTCTTGATTTAAATTCAGCTTGATCTTCAATATTTTTTCCTCCTTTCAGTTTGGTCCATATACCTTTTTTTCAATTTCTCCTTTAAAAAATATCTCTGATGACATTCTTGTCATCTATATCTTTCCAAAAATTGCACAGACGTTGGGATTCAGAAACTGGGGTAGGAATGAGAGGCTGGGAGTTGGTAGTGGACAGTCCATTCCCATGGTACAGAAGCTGGGCAGTGCCTAGCCAGTGGAATAGCTCTGAGGATCATCCACTTCTTACATTCAGCCTCGTTATTGTTGGTAAGGATTGGAAATTCAGCATAATGTGAGCTAGTACATTATGTTAATGGGCAAGGTGATTCCACAAGAATTATGCAGCAACATTTGGAACTCTGTGGAGCTGGGAACGTCACTCATTCCACAGAAATCACCCTATAAGGTGAACATGTCTGGTTCTAAACAGCCTGTTACACAAACAGACCCATGGCATCTATTGCTGGAGCCTTAGCTTTTACTTTCTGTTGCAGTCTGTTGTACACTTTTATTTCTTGAATGGTCTGTGTAGCACTTGGCTGATTTTTAGATGATGCCTAAGTACCTGTGTTATATATTTGTATGTTGAAATGTGACCAGTTTCTCAAATTGAAATGGAAAGTTACTTGTGATACAACAAATTCAATGGAAAAATTCTGTCTTACAATAAACATTGTCATCAGAAAAGTATTGTATTTGATGATTTGTTAATAATAAGTTTAGTTCAGATCTTAACTTGGTTACGTGGTTGACACCCGGTGGCCAGTATTTGTTTGCTACAGCTACAAATTGATCAAACTAGCATTGTATGTGAGCGACCATGTCTTGCATGCTACTGGTTTTGTTTGAACTCCAGGATCACTTTGAAAATGGTGGATTGAAAGCTGAGTGCCCTAAGTACATCCGCTGTGTCACAGCTTTCGAAGTTGTTATCACACAAAGTATGCCTTAGAGTAGTACGCTCAAGTATGCCAAGGCATCAGACTGAAAGGTTAATCAGAGGCTCTTCCAACTGTTGGATCAAATAATCTGCAAAACCTCTGTTCACATGACTCAGGCGAGATTTCTGCTCAAGCCACAAGGCTAATGAGGAAATTCTAGAAAGTGAAAGTAATTGGGTTCAACAAATCAATTATCTATTATCAATACAATGCTGTGTAAGAATCAACAATGTCAAATGTAGAATATAGTTACTGCCTCAATCACCATCCCCGGCAACGCATTCCAGGCATCCACTATTCTCTAGGTGCCACCGACCCCTCTGAGCTTTTCCCCTCTCGCCTTAAATATATGCCCCCTTATATTAGACATTTCAGCCCTGAGGTAAAAATAGCAGTTGTCCATGCCCCTCATAATTTTATAAAGTTCTGCGATACCTCCCCCTACCCTCTGCCGCTCAAGTGAAAGCAACCATAGCTTATCCAACCTTTCCTTGTACCACCTGCCTTCTAATCCAGGAAGTGCCCCGGCAAACCATTTCTGCACCCTCTTCAAAACATCCATATCTTTCTGATGATGGGGTGACCAGAACTTAATATAATAATTCAGAGTTTTACACAGCTGAAAAATAACCTCATGATTTTTGAACCCAGTGCCTTTACTAATAAAGACAAGCAGGCTAAACACCGTTTTTTAACCTCCCTATCAAATTGTGTGGCTGTTACCAGGCAGCTATGGACTTGGAACACAAGGTTCCTCGGTACATCAATGCTATTAACACTCCTGCCATTGTGTGCTTTCCCTTTACATTTGATGTCTGAAGTGCAATCCCTCAAACTTGCCTGGATTAAAGAAACGCCCTGCCGTGTGGCAGCAGTATTTCATTTGAGTCAGATGTACTCCAGAACCTGAGGCGAGAGTTTACACTGATACCAAAATGCACCATGGACAGAAAGCTGCATTCTGGTATCAAAGTTATTCCTCTTTTGAGTTCAGCTGGGGCTGACCCGCCTGTTCTTCAGTTCATTTCAGGGATATATGCGCACCAGCATTTATTTTGCATCTTTAATTGCCAATAAACTGGGGAGGCAGTAGCAAATTGCCCACAATACAAGCAAGTAACAGATGTGTCATATCTTGATTTTCAAAAGGCATTTGATGAGGTTTAAAACAATATATTGCTTACATTAAAAATTGATTGGTTTGGGGCCAATATAGAGGGCAAATATAAGCTGGCAGGCTGTTATTAGCAGTTCACTGATTATGCTGTGGTAGGTTAGGTAGAGGGTAACAGGCTGCTGGGATTTCCTTTTCCCTTTTCTATAAGGCTTAGAGAAAATGGCCAGTAGAGTTTGAGGAATAAACATTTATAGCTCTTCCAGAAAGAGGCAAAAGAGCATGGGAGTTTTATGTGACATGCAAAGATATAAATGCAATCTGATGTGTGCAATCGACTGTGTACAGATATAAAATCCCAAGAAAAAGTCCACTCTGGCCTGGCCAGCAAGACAAGAGGAAGCATCTGCACCTAAACCAGATTCGAAATTATAGGTCTTTATATACCTAAGTAATTAGGCTTGATAAACATACACCAGCTGCTGCAAGTAATAGCTCCACGAAAAATATCTGTGGGAATAACTTTGAGGTAACATACAGTTCAATGGGAAATTGCTGCACAATGATTAATTTCACCTGGCTATTTGAGTGGTTTGTTCAGCCACATTATTTGCCTCCTTTGTGGCTACCTTCTTTGCTAGGTAAGTCTGAGGCCTACTGCTGCTGGTGGGTAGCTGAATGATTTGAAGGTGTCAACAACACAGAGAACAATATCTTGATTTGAGTAGTTTCATTCTTGAATAAAGTTTGTTGTGTGTTGTGGCCTAAATGGGTTACTTTACAGGTAAGTTAAAATAACCAAAATAGACCACAAGCCCATAAGGTATAGGAACAGAATTAGGCCCATAGTCTACTCCACTATTTCATTATGGCTGATCCACTTTTTCTTCCAGTCCCAATCTCCTGCTTTCTTCCTGTATCCATTCATCCCCTGACTAATCAAGAACCTATCAACCCCTGCCTTAAATATACCCGATGACTTGGCTTCCACAGCCACCTGTGGCATCGAATTCCACAGATTCACCACTCTCTGGCTAAAGAAATTCCTCCTCATATCCATTCTAAAAAGACACCCCTCTATTCAGAGGCTATATCCTGTGGTCTTCGATTCCCCAATCATACGAAACATCCACTCCACTTTCCCTCTATCAAGGCCTTTCAACATTCGACAGGTTTCAATGTGGTCACCCCTTACCTTCTGAATTCAAGTGAATATAGGCCCAGGCCATCGAACTCTCTTCAATTACAGGTCTTTTCAATCCCAGAATCATTTTTATGAGCCTCCTTTGAACCCTTTCCAATGTCAGCACATCCTTTCTTAGATAAGGGGTACAAACCTGCTCACAATACTCCAACTGAGGCCTTATCATTATTACATTCTAGCTTTTATATTCTAGTCCTCTTGAAATGAATGCTGCCATTACGTTTGCCTCCCTCACCACTGACACAACCTGCAAATTAACACTTAGGGAATCCTGCAAAAGGACTCTGAAATCCCTTTGCACCTCATAGTTTTGAATGTTCTCTCCATTTAGAAAATATTCTACCCTTTTATTTCTTCTACCAAAATGCATGACAACACACTTCCTGAAACAGTATTCCATCTGTCACTTCTTTGCCTATTCTCCAAATCAGTCCTTCTGTAGCCTCTCTACTTCCTCAAAACTACCTGCCCCTCCACCTATCTTCATACTGTCTGAAAGTTTTGCCACAAAGCTATCAAAGCTATCAATGGAGAAGGAGAAGATGGCGGCGCGATGCAGTGCACGCGGCTGCTCTGAAATGATATTGTATTTGTTAAGTAGGGGCCGTGCACAATCCTGATTTGATGGAGACAGACGTGAGGAGCACAGAGGAACATCTGGAGAAACTTCTGAAATGCCTGCTTCGCTGCCACTGCTACTGTGCAATCGAGAATCTCCGGAGGGGAAGGCCCCAAATCCTCGGCTTTTCCTATTGCCTGTTTCCGGGGCCGGGGTCGAAGCGCTCGGCAGAGATGGTGCTCATTGCTCAGTGTTGCAGGGCTGGTCGGAGCCTCGAAGTTTTCGGACGGACTCAAGGGTCGGACTGTGGTCGGGTTCTTCCAGGGTGCTCCATCGGCAAGTTTGCGGCGCTAGAAGCTCATGGCAGGGAGAGTTTCTCTTCCTTCTACCATCTGTGTGAGATGATGGGACTTTTGAGAGACTTTGAGACTTTTTTTTACCGTGCCCATGGTCTATTCTTTATCAAATTACGGTATTGCTTTGCACTGTTGTAACTATGTGTTATAATTATGTGTTTTTTGTCATTTTGTTTTAGTCTTGGTTTGTCTTGTGTTTCTGTGATATTATTTTGGGGGAACAATGTATCATTTCTTAACGCATGCATTACTAAATGACAATAGAAGAGGACTGCGTGTCCTCATAATCTAATTCCATCATACAATTCATTGACATATAATGTAAAAGAAGAAGTTCCAATGCAGACCCTTGTGGTGCACCACTAGTCACTGGCAGCCATCCAGAAAAGGCTCCCTTTATTCCCACTCTTTGCCTTCTGCCAACTAACCACTGCTTTATTCATTCAAGTGTCTTTCCTGTAATACGATGGGCTCTTAACTTGTTAAGCAGCCTCATGTGTGGCATCTTGTCAAAGGCCACCTGAAAATCCAAATACAAAACATATACTGATTCTCCTTTGTCTATCCTGCTTGTTCTTTCTTCAAAGAATTTCAGCAGATTTGTCAGGCAAGATTTTCCCTTGAGAAAACCATGCTGACTATGGCCTATTTTGTCATGTGCCCCCAAGAATCCCCAAATCACATCCTTAACAAATCAACTCTAACATCTTCCTAACGTCTGAAGTCAGACTAATAGGCCCATAATTTAATTTCTTTAGCCTCTCTCCCTTTTTTGAAGAGTGGAGTGACATTTGTAATTTTCCATTCCTCCAGGACGATGTCATAAGCAATTGATTCTTGAAAGATCATCACTATTGCCTCCACATTCTCTTCAGCAACCTCTTTCAGAACCCTGGGGTGTAGACCATCTGGTCCAGGTGACATATCTACCTTCAGACCTTTCAGTGTCCTAAGAACCTTCTCCCTAGTAATGTCAACTTCACACACTTCTGTCCCCTGACAATATCGAACATCTGGCACACCGCTAGTGTCTTCCACAGTGAAGAATGATGCAAAATATTTATTCAGTTCATCTGCCATTTCCTTCTCCCGCATTATTACCTCTCCAGCATAATTTTTCAGGGGGTCCGATATCCACTTATGCCTCTCCTTCGCACTTCATGTATCTGAAGAAACTTTTACTATCCTCTTTAATATTATTGACGAGCTTACTTTTGCTTTCCATCTTTATCTTAACGACTTTTTTTTAGTTGCCCTCTGTTGGTTTTTAAAAGCTTCCTAATCCTCAAACTTTCCATTAATTTTTGCTTTATCATATGTCCTCTCTTTGGCTTTTATGTTGGCTTTGATTTCTCTTGTTAGCCATGGTTGTGTTATCTTGCCTTTAGAACACTTCTTCCTCTTTGGGATGTATATATCCTGTGCCTTCCGAATTGCTTCCAGAAATTCCAGCCATTGTTTCTCTGCCATCATCCCTGCCAGTGTTCTTTTCCAATCAATTTTGGCCAGCTCCTCTCTCATGCCTCTGTAATTCCCTTTACTCCACTATAATACTGATACATCTGACTTTAGCTTCTCCTTCTCAAATTGTAGGGTGAATTCTATTATGATCATTTGTCCCTAAGTGACCCTTTACTTTAAGCTCTCTAATCAATTCTGGTTCATTGCACAACACCCAATCCAGAATAGCTCATCCCCTAATGGGCTCAACCACAAGCTTCTGTAAAAAGCTATCTCATAGACATGCTAGAAATCCCTCTTGGAATCTACCCCAACTTGATTTTCTCAATCTACTTATGTACTGAAATCCTCGATGACTATTGTAACATCGCCCTTTTCGCGTGAGTTTTCTAGCTCCCATTGTAATTTGGAGATCATGTCATTACTACTGTTTGGGATCTGTAAATAAGGTGTTGATAAATGGTGCTGTGGTATGTTGCTGCATGGAGAGAAATGATTAGATTAGATTAGATTAGATTATGAAGACACACAGTCCTCTTTTATTGTCATTTAGTAATGCATGCATTAAGAAATGATACAATGTTCCTCCAGAATGATATCACAGAAACACAAGACAAATCAAGACTGAAAAACTGACAAAAAACACATAATTATAACATATAGTTACAACGGTGCAAAGCAGTACCGTAATTTGATAAAGAACAGACCATGAGCATGGTAAAAAAAAAAGTCTCAAAGTCCCTCGAAAGTCCCATCATCTCACGCAGACAGTAGAAGGAAGAGAAACTCTCTTCCTGTCATGAACCTCCAGCGCTGCAAACTTGCCGATGCAGCACCCTGGAAGCACCGACCACAGCCGACTCTTGAGTCCGTCCGAAAACTTCGAGCCTCCGACCAGCCCTCCGACACCAAGCACCGAGCACCATCTCTGCCGAGTGCTTCGACACCAGCCCTGGCAACAGGCAATAGGCAAAGCCGGAGATTTGGGGCCTTCCTCTCTGGAGATTCTCGATTGCACAGTTGCAGCGGCAGCAAAGCGGGCATTTCAGAAGTTTCTCCAGATGTTCCTCCATGCTTCTCACGTCTGTCTCCATCAAATCAGGATTGTGCACGGCCCCTACTTAACAAATACGATATCATTTCGGAGTGGCTGCGTGCTGCATCGCACTGCTATCTTCTCCTCCCCTCCTATGATGTGGCTCCTTCTGTTTATAATGGAATTATTAACAAATCATTTATTAACAAATTATTATTAACAGATTAATTAGTAACAAAGCAACAATTTACAAATCATTTGTTAGCCTTTGACTAGAAAGATTATTAACAGGTTTTTTTTAATATGTTAGGTGGTAATGCTCAGCAGGCCAAGCAGCATCAGTGGAGAGAGAAACAATTAACACTTTGGTTGATAAGTTTGATCAAAAGTTTCTGCCTCACTAACTATTCCACACTATTTCTGTGTTTATTCCAGTTTTCCAGAAGCAGCAATATTTTAGCATTAACAGAGATATTGGCTGCATGAGAAATTTGCTAAGCTCTGTTAAAATATTCACATTCTATCAATATAGCACGCTGTGTATTTGTACCAACTGGGACAACCCTTGCTCGAAATCAGACCATCAATGAGGGAGTCACTTGGCAGGAATGTTAACTGACTGCTGCCAAGGATCTTCGTGATCACCTTCAATAAATGTAGAACTTCTTGTGCGTTGTTAAATGCAGCTATAAGATTAAAGGTTCTTTCTGTCAATAGGATGAAGTGAAAGTTACATAAATGATCAACCTTTCTAAACTCGGGCAGCCACATCTGGACTTGATGCTGGACAGTACCACACCAGAATGTACACTGCCAGAAGCAATGTGAGTTACTTCCCAATCAGCAGTACCGAGTCAAGAAACTGCATCTATAATTATCCATAGAACCTAAATGAGAAAATGCAGCAATTAAGCAAATGGTCCTTTCTGCTATGGTTCATGTGGTTTTGCAAACCTTTTCCTCAATTTATGAGGTTTTCGATTAGAATCCAGAATAACTGCAAAGCTGTTCCAACATTTATTTTATTTAAGCCTTCAGGCATAATTGCAAGGAATAGGACTGGACGTTCAGACACTTGTGCCCATTCTATCATTTAATTAAATCACAGTTTACTTTTTACTTCATTAACTCCACATTCCTTAATTCCCTTAATATCTAAATGTTCGTGAGCTTCATTTTTCACAGGACATCAACATCATTGTCAATGCCAGCATTTATTGGCCATCCCCAAATGCTGCAAATTGCAGTTAGGAGTTAACCACTCAAGGTCAACTGGGAGTGGACAAAAAATGTTAGGGAACATAATCTGTTTTAACGGCAATTGTGTAGTTTCATGGTTACTATTCCTGAAGTTCTGTAATTATTCCAGTTATATTGAATGAGTTGATATTAGTTTCTTCAACCACAGTGATGGGATTTAAACTTAAATCTTGAAAGTTAACTTCCTGTTGCACAGTTTAAAACACATCCACATCATATAATCTTCATGTAGAACTTTGCAAAATGTGTCCAAGAAACAACACGAATACTGATTCTCTATTGTTTAATAAAATCATGGAATTATCAAATGACAGACTATAAGAAAACTGAACACTAACAGTAGGCATTTTCTACAGCTGTGCAAATAATACTGCTCCTCTGTTTGCTCCATAAAGCTGTTAAGACTTTTCCTTTTAACAATCCATCTCTCTTTTTCAACCTGGCTATGGAATTTGTTTCACCCATCAAAAAAACAACATGCGAAAGAGGACAAATGTGTAAGCAAATACATAAATTAATTATACCAAGAACATGAGTTGGAGAGCCCTTGAAAGTGGATAGGTTCAGATTTGAAGTTGTCAATCTAGGTTCAACCTTGCAACTCAGGATGTTGTAACAAACATTAATTAAATATTTTATATATTTTTACATCTCGTATTATCCCTAACAACAAGAGAGTTGATTGATTAATCTAATGGTGTAAAGAAGCAAGATTACGTGTATAGAGACCAATTTACCATCATGCCACCTTGCTTTATTTTATCCTGAAACAAAAATTAGTACAGAAAAACCTGATATACAAATATGTTGCTCTTCATGATCATCCAATTCCATTTTGAGGAGGCCAATTATAACTGTTTGAGACTTTTGTAAGACCCATAATGATCTCATAGTTTTATTCAGAACCTCTAACTATTTTGCATGAAACTCAAATACTTCCATATTAACAGATGTATGAATCGCCATTGTTAAAGAAAACTATGCCAAAGAGTATCCCTGTTCACAGTATAACAATAACATTAGTCTGACGCAGGTTTGTGGTTTAAATCAGGGGTCCCCAACCTTTTTTGCACTGCGGACCGGTTTATTATTGACAATATTCTTGTGGACCGGCCGACCCTGGGGGTGGGGGGGTAGGGTTGCCAACGGACAAGAGTAGCAGTCAAATACGTTGTGTTTACCCCGAGAAAGACTGCTATGACCGCGAAGCCTTGCGCGGGCACCAGTGTGCCAATTTTTTTCTACAAATTGTTTTTGGCGATTCTGTTTGGGGGTGGGGGAGGTGGTGTTAATCACGACCGGAATATAGGTGATAAGTGGCTAATACACTCAATTTCGTTTCTAAAGGGGTTTATCTAATAAATTTAACATTAAACACACAGCGCATATTTTCCTCGCATGAATATAGTGATAAGTCAATTATCAGGGGAGGACAGGGGAGCTTGAAGTAAGTGTTGAATGAACTTCCAGTAGAAGTGGTAGAAGCAGGTTCAATATTATCATTAGAAGAAAAATTGGATAGGTATATAGACAGGAAAGGAATGGAGGGTTATGGGCTGAGTGCAGGTCGGTGGGACTAGGTGAGAGTAGCGTTCAGCACGGACTAGAAGGGCAGGGACGGCCTGTTTCCGTTCTGTAATTGTTATAAGGTTATATATGTCACTTATAAGTCAATAGCATCGTAACATTTTAAGTAACATAGAAACATAGAAACATAGAAAATAGGTGCGGGAGTAGGCCATTTGGCCCTTCGAGCCTGCACCGCTCTTCAGTATGATTGTGGCTGATCATCCAACTCAGAACCCTGAACTAGCCTTCCCTCCATACTCCCTGATCCCTTTAGCCACAAGGGCCATAGCTAACTCCCTCTTAAACATAGCCAATGACATGGCCTCAACTGTTTCCTGTGGCAGAGAATTCCACAGATTCACCACTCTCTGTGGTGAATCTCGGTCCTTTATCCTCAAACTGTGACCCCTTGTTCTGGACTTCCCCAACATCGGGAACAATCTTCCTGCATCTAGCCTGTCCAATCCCTTTAGGATTTTATATGTTTCAATAAGATCCCCCCTCAATCTTCTAAATTACAACGAGTATAAGCCTAGTCGATCCAGTCTTTCATCATATGAAAGTCCTGCCATCCCAGGAATCAATCTGGTGAACCTTCTTTGTACTCCTTCTATGGCAAGGATGTCTTTCCTCAGATTAGGGGACCAAAACTGCACACAATACTCCAGGTGTGGTCTCACCAAGGCCTTGTACAACTGCAGTAGTACTCCCCTGCTCCTGTACTCGAATCCTCTTGCTATGAATGCCAGCATACCATTTGCCTTTTTCACCGCCTGCTGTACCTGCATGCCCACTTTCAAAGACTGGTGTATAATGACACCCAGGTCTCATTGCACCTCCCCTTTTCCTAATCGGCCACTGTTCAGATAATAATCTGTTTTCCTGTTCTTGCCACCAAAATGGATAACCTCACACTTATCCACATTAAGTTGCATCTGCCATGAATTTGCCCACTTACCTAACCTATCCAAGTCACCCTGCATCCTCTTAGCATCCTCCTCACAGCTAACACTGCCGCCCAGCTTCGTGTCATCCGCAAACTTGGAGATGCTGCATTTAATTCTCTCATCTAAGTCATCAATATATATTGTAAACAACTGGGGTCCCAGCACTGAGCCTTGCGGTACCCCACTAGTCACTGCCTGCCATTCTGAAATGGTCGCGTTTATTCCCACTCTTTGCTTTCTGTCTGCCAACCAATTCTCAATCCACATCAATACCTTACCCCCAATACCGTGTGCTTTAAGTTTGCACACTAATCTCCTGTGTGGGACTTTGTCAAAAGCCTTTTGAAAATCCAAATATACCACATCCACTGGTTCTCCTCTATCCACTCTACTAGTTACATCCTCAAAAAATTCTGTGAGATTCATCAGACATGATTTTCCTTTCACAAATCCATGCTGACTTTGTCCAATGATTTCACTGCTTTTCAAATGTGCTGTTATCACATATTTGATAACTGACTCTAGCATTTTCCCCACCACCGATGTTAGGCTAACCGATCTATAATTCCCCGGTTTCTCTCTCCATCCTTTTTTAAAAAGTGGGGTTACATTAGCCACCCTCCAATCCTCAGGAACTAGTCCAGAATCTAAAGAGTTTTGAAAAATTATCACTAATTCATCCACTATTTCTTGGGCTACTTCCTTAAACACTCTGGGATGCAGACCATCTGGCCCTGGGGATTTATCTACCTTTAATCCCTTCAATTTACCTAACGCCACTTCCCTACTAACATGTATTTCCCTCAGTTCCTCCATCTCACTGGACCCTCTGTCCCCTACTATTTCCAGAAGATTATTTATGTCCTCCTTAGTGAAGACAGAACCAAAGTAGTTATTCAATTGGTCTGCCATGTCCTTGCTCCCCATAATCAATTCACCTGTTTCTGTCTGTAGGGGACATTTGGATATTAAATACACAGCACATATTTTCCCCATATGAACATATAAAATCATTGTAACACCAATATCGCTGAATCTGTGGGAGACCTGGGCTTGTTTCCCTGCAACAAGACGGCGCCATTGAGGGGTGATGGGAGACAGCGATTCTCGAAGGGGGTTCCTTATGTTCAGTCTATTCCGTAATTTAGTTCTCGTTGCATTCTTTTCAGAGATATATTGGAAATAGAAGCAACGTTTTCAGTGCTTTCTTGGATATCTCAGGATATTTAGCCTTGACTTTGATCCAGAATGCCAGCAGAGAAGTTATGTCAAACATACCTTTCAGCCCGTCGTCACTTGCAAGCTCGAGGAGTTGATCTTCTTCCCGTGCTGACATGGATGACGCATGCGTAATGACCTCGCGTGCGTTCAAGCTCAACAGTGTGCGTGACAGGGAATGCAGAAAGGTGCAGCTGATTCATATCGCCAAATTGAATCATTTCCTCGTAGCCCGGTAGCACATGCTTTGCGGCCCGGTGGTTGGGGACCACTGGTTTAAATAGTTAACCATGTGAGTTTTTGAAAGTAAAACAAATTGAAGTATTTTATATTTAAGAAAAGCCATAACATATTTTATTGAACTCCAAAATCTGAACACAAGTAGAGTTTAAAACCCTTTACATAATTATGTTACCACATCAGATCAGCTTCTTAAAGTGAAACCCAACTCAATGTTGTGGTTGTGAATTATGTACATTTCCACCGATTACATTGCCCTACATGTAATATAGGAACTTCTGATACATTTAAGGGGCATTTAAGAGACTCTTAGATAGGGACATGGATGATAGAAAATGGAGGACTATGAGGTGGGGGAGAGAGGGGTGATGGGAAGGGTTAGATTGGATTAGAATAGATTAAAAGGTCGGCACATCATTATGGTCCAAAGTTCTTGTACTATGCTCTAATGTTCTATGTTCTATGTTTTATGTTCTATGATCTTAACTCCTCCTTCATCAGGCAGAATAAGCGGGCTCTCTTTCTTGCACTCTAGTGTTATATTTGAACAGCATGTGCTCTTTTTTTTGCATTTGACAATTATACTCTAATGGCATATTGTCCTACATTCTCAATAGAAAGGAAGCCCACTGAATGTAATTTCTTAGATGAAATGACCATTATTACTGAGACAAAATTGCTTAGATTCATTTGGAATAAGTAAACATAACAATTGCAATACTGCTGTGTAGTTTAGCTGACAGCACGGTTATTTACTGGCATGTTGCAAAATTTCAGTAAAGTTGGTACAGGTATAACCAAAAGTTTCAGCAGCAAAATTTGCCTTTTCTTTTTAAAAATGATTCCATAATGTTTGCAATAATCTCACTTTCAGCACAATAGCCACAAATAGGTCGGATAGTTTGGAGTGTGTGTACTTTAGTCCTCTGAGTACTATGGGTAAAGGTGATGAACTTAGAGCATGGATCAGTACAGAGAACTACGATGTTGTGGCCATTACAGAATCTTGGTTGAGAGAAGGGTCCAAATGGGTGATTAATGTACAAGGTTTTCGAAGTTTTAGAAATGATAGAAAAGGAGGTAAAAGTGATAGGGTGTGGAGGGCTGCACATATCAGAGACAACATCGCAGCTTCACTCAGGGGAGACAAAACAGAGAGATCAGACACTGAGTACATTTGGGTAGAACTGAGGAACAGGAGGGTGCAATCACATTAATGGGATTGTGCTACAGAGCCCCTGCTAGCCACTGGGACATTGAGGAACGAATATGTAAACAGATTAAGGAAATGTGTAAAAACAATAGGGTTGTTGTCATGGGGGATTTTTTCTTCCTTATTATAAACTGGGACTTTCTTAGTGCAAATTATGTGGATGGGGCAGAATTTGTTAGGTGCATTCTGGAGGGTTTCTTAAATCAATACATAGATGGTCTTTTAAGAGACTCATAGATAGGTACAGGGAGCTTAGAAAAATAGAGGGCTATGTGGTAGGGAAATTCTAGGCAGCTTCTAGAGTAGGTTATATGGTCAGCACAACATTGTGGGCCAAAGGGCCTGTAATGTGCTGTAGATTTTCTATGTGCTATGGTCCATTGAGAGGAGAGCCCATACAAGACCTGGTGTCGGGTGAGGAGCCTGACCAGGTGACTGATCTTTCAGTGAGTGAGCAATTAGGGAACAGTAACCACAAGTCCTTAACTTTCAGGACAGCTATAGATAAGTCTAGATATGGTCTTTGCGGGAGTGTTTAAAATTGGAGTAAGGCAAATTATGACGGCACTAAGAAGAGTTAATTGGGAGCATCATTTTTTTTCTGGTAAGTCCATGCCAGACACATGGAGGGGGTTTAAAGATCAATTGCACAGAGTACAGGGAAAAGTATGTTCCTATTCGAAGAAGGACAGGGATGGAAAGAGAAGAGAACCTTGGATGCCCAGAGAGATGATGAATTTAGTCAAGAAGGAAAAGGAAAAGTATGCAAAGCTTCAAGAATTAGGATCAAGCAAAGCATGTGAGCAGTATGAAAAGAACTAAAGGAGGGAATTAGGAAAGCCAGGAGGGGCCAAGAAAAGTCTTTGGCAAATAGGATTAAGGTGAATCCCAAGGCATTCTACACGTACATTAAGAGCAAGAAGGAGAGGGTGGGACCACTCAAGGATAAAGGGGGGAAACATCTGCTTGGATGCAGAGAATGTGAGTGAGGTATTTAATGAGTACTTTGCTTCAGTATTTACCAAGGAAAAGGATATGGAGGACCAAGAGATCAGTAGTTAAGTGCATAAATACATTAAGGGATTTAGAGGTCAAGGAGGGGGAAGTGTTGGGTCTCCTAATGAGTATTATGGTGGATACGTCCCCGGGGTCTGATGGAATTTACCCCAGGTTATTGAAAGAGGCAAGAGACGAGATTGCTGGGGCCTTGACTAGTATCTTTGTGTCCACTCCAAGCATAGGTGAGGTCCCAGAGGACTGAAGAGTGGCTAATATTTTACCTCTATTTAAGAAGAAAACAAGGGGAAAATCCTGGGAACTATTGACCAGTGAGTCTCAAGTTGGTTGTAGGGAAATTGCTGGAGAAAAGTCTTATTGATAGGATATATGAGCATTTGGAAACCCTGGCCTGATTAGGGAGAGCCAACATGGCTTTGTACAGGGGACATCATGTCTTACCAACATGATTGAGTTTTTAGCCAAGATGACAAGACAGATTGATGAAGTTAGAGCAGTGGATGTTGTCTACATAGATTTTAATAAGGCATTTGACAAAGTGCCTTGTGGGAGGCTAATCCAGGAGATTAGGATGCATGGGGTCTGCTGCAAATTGGCTGTTTAGATTCAGAACTGGCTTGCGCATAGAAGACAGAGGGTAATAGTTGAAGTAACTTATTCGAGTTGTAGGTCTGTATTTAGTCTGTTCTACAGGGATCTGTGCTGGGACCTCTGTTGTTTGTAATGTATACAGTATAAATGACCCGGATGAAAATGTAGTTGGGTAGGTCAGTAAGTTTGAGGATGATACCAAGATCGGTGGAGTTGATGACTGGCAAAGAATACAGCACAATATAGATCAGTTGCAGATATGGGCTGAGAAATGGCAGATGGAGTTTAACCCAGCTAAATGTGAGGTGTTGCACCTTGGTAGTGCAAATGCAAGGAGACAGTAAACCATTAAGGGCATGATCCTTAATAATGTTGCTGAGCGGAGAGATCTCGGGGTCCAAGTTCATAGCTCCATGAAAGTGCCTCCACAAGTCAGTAGGGGGGTCAAGAAGGCCTAAGGGATAGTTGCTTTTATTAGTCAAGGCATTGACTTCAAAAGTCAAGTGGTTATGTTGCAACTTTATAAAAAAAACTGTTTAGGCCACATCTTCAGTTCTGGTCCCTCCACTATAGGAAGGATGCTGAGGCTTTGGAGAGGGTGCGTAAGAGATTTACCAGGAGGCTGCCTGGTTTAGAGGTCATGTGCTAGCTTGAGTGGCTGAACAAACTTGGAGCAGCGGAGGCAAAGGGGAGATCTGATAGAGGTTTTTAAGATTAAAAGAGGCTCAGATAGAGTAGACAGGGAGTATCTTTTTCCCAGGGTAAAAATGTTTAATACCACAGGGTGAGATGGGTAGGTTTTTTTTTACTCAGAAAGTCATGGATGCTTGGAATGCATTGTCTAGTATGGTGGTAGAGACAAATACATTAGAGGCCTTTAAGAAATGTTTAGATGGGCACATGGATGTGAGGAAGATGGAGGGATATAGATATTGTGTAGGTAGGAGAAATTAGTTTTTTGTGGTTTTTTGATTTACTTTTTTAGCTGGTTCTGGACAACATTATGGGCCAAAGGGCCCATACCTGTGCTGGACTGTTCTATGCTCGTTGTTTTTAAAAAGGCTTTTAATACCAATGGAACTGTAAATTCTGTCTGTCCCTTCACACTTGCATTTTTGCAATATAAATCTTTAAATTTCTTACATTAAAAATGCAACACTATTTCAAACTGATAAAAAAAAAGTCTCATATTTAAAAAGACAAAGAACAAGATATTGTTCATGTTTTGTACTTGGAGCAAAAGACTTCAGATACTGGTAATCTGAAGCAAAAACAAATCTTGTGGGAAGCATTCAGCACTTCAAGCAGGCTGGGGAGGGCAGAGAAAAGTAGAGTTGATGTTTCACTGAAGGAGTCTTCATCAGAACTGAAAAGGGGAGAAAGCAAGATTCCCATGGAGAGGAAAGAGAGAAGGAGGAGAGGAAAGCAGGAATAACTGTTTGTGTTTAAAGGTATATCAGAAAATACTGTTTTTAGGTTCTTTATGCGAAGAATTACAAAAATAATCCAGAGTTATGTGTCAGGCATGGTTGTAGTACACTGCATAATTCTTTCCTTTTCTTATGTTTCAACTTATCAGCACATAGACCAAAAGAATAAATTAGAATACAGATTCTTGGTAGAAAGTTGATACTGAAATAGCATGTTTTTTACTTGGCATCTATGGCTGAACTGAATTGCTATCATCAAAGCAAATGATTCAAGATCAAGATTCATGATTCAAGATTCTTTAATGTCATTTCCAGTACACAAGGCAGAATCAGAATCAAGCTTAATACTATTAGCATATGTCATGAAATTTGAAGATTTGCAGCAGCAGAACATTGCAATGCATAATGATAACAAAAACAACTAAAAATACAATAAATATATATAACTAAATTACAATAAGTGGTGCAAAAAGAGAGAAAAAATGAGGCAGTGTTCATGAGTTTATTGTCTATTCAGAAATATGATGGCAGAGGAAAACAGGCTGTTCCTGAAATGCTCAGGCTTCTATAATTCCTCCTTGATAAGAAGAGGAAATGTCCTAGAGGATGGGAGTCCTTAATGATGGATGCTATCATTCTGAGACATTGCTTTCTGAAGATTCAAGTTCAAGTTTAATTATTATTCAACCGTACATGAATATAGCCAAATGAAAGGGTGTTCCCCCAGGGCCAAGGTGCAAAACACATTGCCAGCAGCACACAGCACACTGCACATGGCACAAATATCACATATGGTTAGAATTTCAGAAAACATACAGTCACAAAGAGAAAAAAAAATATATATAGCCCCAGTCCCAGTATGGCATGACTAGACTGATGGTAAATTGTCCTGATCTAGCTTGTTCTTCCACCGAGTGAACACTGTGCCCTGGATGCTGGGGAGGGTAGTGCCCATGATGGAGCTGGCTGCGTTTACAACTTTCTGTGGCTTCTTCTGATCCTATGCTGTGACAGTGATGCAACCAGTTCGAAGGCTGTCCGGGATATATATGTAGAAATTTGAGAGAGTCTTTGATGACGTGCGTACCAAGTCTCCTCAGATTCCTAAGGAAATATAGTCACTGTCATGTCTTCTTTGTAATTGCATCAATATGTTGGACCCAGGGTAGATCTTCAAAGATGTTGACAACCAGGAACTTGAAACTACTCACCTTTTCCACTGCTGATCCCTTGATGAGGATGGGTGTGTGTTCCCTCAGCTTCACTTCCTGACGTCCACAATCAATTCCTTGATCTCACTGACACTGAGTGCAAGACTTTTGTCATGAAACCACTCAACCAACTGATCAATCTCGCTCCTGTACGCCTCCCCGTCACCATCTGATAATTCTGCCAACAATAGTTGACTTATAGATGGCGATTGAACTGTGCCTAGCCACATAATTGTGGGTGCAGAGGGAGTAGAGCAGTGGGCTAAGCATGCATCCTTGAGGTGTGCCAGCGTTGTCATCAAGGAGGAGATGTTATTTCCGAGTGTAAAGGAAAGCAAAATGATAGTTACTCTGAATCTGATGCAGCACAAAAACAAACACAGTGAGATAAAGAACACAATAATAAAAAAACACAATAAACATAAATACATAAAATAGCTTATATACATCAATGGACTGTATGTCCATAAAGTGATGGACTGTACATAAGGTGATTGGCAGGAAGTGACAAAGTAGTGGTGATTGGGGTTGAGGAGGAGTGGGTTTGTTTTGATGATCCATTAAACTTCCTGCATATTTTTTTTAGGATGGATTGTACTGAAAGATGTGTGGGGTCACAGGCAATAAAGTGTTCATTATCTCAGTGTTTTGCAGCCAATGAAGTAAATACAAAGTGCAGTCACTGTTGTAATGCATGAAATATAACACAGCTAAGCCATTGTATCATGTGATTTCTGCCAACAGAACATAATCTGCTACAATTCTTAAAATGACAAACAAAAGAAAATCTGTAGTCGCTGGAAATCCGAGCAACATACACAAAATGCTGGAAGAACTCAGCAGGCCCAGCAGCAACTATAGAAAAAAGTACAGTGTACGTTTTGGGCTAAGACCTTTCAGCAGGATCATTCTTAAATAATCCAGATAGCTCTCAATTTTGAGACTGAGATGCAAAAAAGTTGGAACCTGGAGCAAAACAAAGTGGAAGGAATTCAACAGGCTATGTGGGATGAAAGAAAATTTTGACATTTCGGGTCACAAAGACTGGAGGAATAGCACTTATATTCCGCCCAGGTATTCTGCAAAGCAATGGCATGAATACTGAGATTTCTAATCTTAGGTAACCTCTCCCTGTTTTCCTATTTTGCTTACCACTCTCCCCCCTAACTCCCTCTCTTTTTAATACATGTTCTCTTATTTTTGCCCACTTTCCCATCCTCCCCCCCACCCCCCACCGATCTTCCTCTTCCCCTTCCTGGTGCCAACCACCCACTTCACTACCGGTTTTTTTCTACTTCCCCCCATCTGCTTCCAACTGTTGTTCACCTCTCCCAGTCTCACATTCTTTATTTATCTGAATCCAGCACTGGTAGCCTTTTGTGTTCCTGCTTATCTCCTACTATCGCACTCTGCTCTCCCCACATTCTTCATCAGTGTGTTCTCTCCCCCCCTCTCTCTCTCCCCCCTTTTCTCCCTCCAGCTATCAATCACCTGTCAAAGTTGTCTAACTCCAGCCCCTTTCACTTTCCCTGCCTGGCACTACCTGGCTGTCACCTCACACCTCTCCTCAGTCAGCAAATTGCCACCAAATCATTTTTTGCCACTCCCTCCCCTTCTCATCTTTATGCAACCCATCTTGCTTCTCCACTCTTAGTCCTGAAGCAAGGTTTTGACCCGAAATGTCAACATTTTTTTTTCTTCCCACAGATGCACATTGTTGGTGCCTGGCAAGTACACAGTAATTAATCTTTGACTGGCTTTAGGATGATTGGTATCTTGCAGACACTTGAATTCATGAAAAAGGATGACACATTATTTTCAAAGATTTTCTCAGGAACTCCAAAAATGGGAATTTAGACGGAGATTAAAGTCTCTTTGGTGGCACACAAAGTGCAATTGGAAGTAAGAATCTGATCTCATTCATGCATGAGCAAGAATTGACCACAGGAGATCAAAGCACAGTGTTGTGCCCAAAGGCAGATGCAAGTTAAAAGGAAACATTACAGAGCAGATGACAAACAGTCAATTACAGCATCAAATCATTTCCCATTCCGCGGGTAGATAATTACTTAAATTGCTATTTAATTTACTGAGCCTTCAATGGAGTGGTGTCAGATTTTTCTGAACACTTTATTCTCGTAAAATGTTTAAAGAGTTATTGCATTGAGGAATACTAAGACAGCTGGAGCTGGAGCTAAAAATATCGAGTAACAAATTCAAAACAGGAACATCATGCAAAATTTCTAAATAAATGAAAAATACTTGGCAACATAGCTGCAGACTTTTGGGTTAGTTGGATGCCATGACATAGGAATTAATTGACTAGATTGCAACAGTGGTTTGGAGTTGAATCACCCACCCTTTAGCCATTTAAACAGCAGAGGACTCTCAAATGTCAGACTTCCGAACGTATTGATATACTAAGAAGACCAAATCTTTCAGCTTACTGTCTTGGTGAGCTTTGTCGAGATTACTTAGATTGAAGAACAATGTAATTTATCCATCTCTTTGGTTTTGTAAATGAGCCATGAGGAGGACGCAAGGAACCTGTAAAAGAAACCAGACGTGTTAAAAGAATGGGCATTGGAAAACAACACTTATTTTGTAGAGATCTGAGTGCTAGTTCAGTGTTGCAGGAAGAAAGTCACAAATTGTATGCTCACCTTTATTAGCAGAGTTTTAGAGTAGCAAAGCCTTATTGCATTTCTATGCAACTTTAGTGAAACCACAGCACAAGTACTCTACCTAGTTTAGATCACAGGGTAAAAGGAAGAATCACATTGCTCTGAGCTGGTTCAGTATATATTCACTAACTAGATTCCGTGACTGGGAGGACCGTACTAGAACAGTGAAGCCAGAGGACATTGAATAGAATGTAAGATAACGAGAAATGATCTCATCGAAATGTATAAGAATCTGAGAGATACTTGCAGAGGAGCCATTAAAAAGCTGTTATTGCTATACTCAAGAGGCTTGACACCATTTAGGACAAAGCAGCTCACTTATATGACAGCAGCAAAAACATTTACTTGCAAGCCATGCTGTATCTATATAACGTGCTTTTATAAAATGCATACAAGACAATAAAGACCACAAAATATAGGAGCAGAATTAGGCCATCTGGCCCATCGTGCTTACTCTGCCATTTCATCATGGCTGATCCGCTTTCCCTTTCAACCTCATACCCCTGCCTTTTCCCTGTAACCTTTTATGCCCTGACTAATCCAGAATCTATCAACTTACGCCTTAAATACACCCAATGACTTGGCTTCCGCAACCATCTGTGGCAATGAATTTCACAGATTCACCACACTCTGGGTAAAGAAATTTCTCATTTTTGTTCTGAATGGGCATCCCTCCATTCTGATGCTATGCCCTCTGGTCCTAGACTCCCCCACTATAGGAAACATCCTCTCCACATCCACTCTATTTAGACATTTCAATATTTGATAGATTTCAATGAGATTTCATCACTCCCCCCCATTCTTCTAAATTGCAATGAGTACGGACCAAGAGCCATAAAACACTCCTCCTATGATAACCTTCATTCCCAGAATCATCTGCATGAACTTCCTCTGAAGCCTTTCCAATGTCAGCACATCCTTTCTTAGATATGGAGCCCAAAACTGCTCACAATACTCCAAGTGAGGCCACATCAGTGCCTTATAAAGCTACAGCATTACATCCTTGTTTTTTTTTATTCTAGTCCTCTTGAAATGAATGCAAACATTGCATTTGCCTTCCTCACCACCTGCTCAACCTTCAAGTTAAACTTTAGGAAATCCTGCACAGACTCCCAAGTCTCTTTTCACTTTGGATTTTTTGAATTTTTCTCTCCTTTTAGAAAATAGACTATGTTTTTGTTTCTTCTACCTAAGTGCATGACCATACACTTCCTTACACTATATTCTATCTGCCATTTCTTTGTCCGTTCTCCTCAACTGCCTACGATCTTTTGCAGCCACCCTGCTTCCTCAATTCTGCCTGCCTCTCCACCCATCCTCGTATCATCCACAACCATGGCCATAAAGCCATCAATTCCAACATCCAAATCATTAACATATAATGTAAAAAGAAGCGGTCCCAACATCAAACCCTGTACAACACTATTAGTCACCAGCTGCCAACCAGAAAAAGCTCCCTTTACTCCCAATCTTTGCCTCCTGCCAATCAGCCAATCCTCTATCACACAGCAGAAACTCACCAAGGCTTCTTCAACAGGATCACCTAAAACCACAGCCACTGCTGCCTAACAGGATCACCTGCAGGTGTCTCCCGAAGTCATCTTGACTTGGAAGTAGATGACTGCTCCTTTTTCATTGTTGGGTCAAAATCCTGAAACTCTTTATTCAACAGGGGAAAAGATACAATTGAAAAGAAAGAAATGTATAATATTTTTGATGCAAAGGGAGGAGGTGATGACATGGAAATGCTGATGGAGTGATGTAGAATGGAGCTATGGTGCCTGCTGGAATGCCCATACATTCCTGTGCAAAGTGGAGAGGAAACAGAGAATGAACAAGTGATAAAGGAATAATGGTAATAGAAGCATCATGAAATTTATTATGAGTGGAAGGAAGATCTGTTCTCAAAAGGTAGATCAAGGTAATGCAGTTCTTAGGTAATTTAGACTATTGTTCTGAATAACATCTTCATGGAGAGCAGGAAATGTGGAAAATCTAAACAAGAGCAACTGCGGAAAATTCTTCTGTTGCAAAGCACAGTCAGAGATCAAGAGAGGCAAAGGTTTTGTGAGGGATAGGATATTGCAAAGAAAAGACCTCATTCAAGATTCTTTAACATCATTCCAGAACACAAGTGTAAAGGGGAGCAAAATAATTGTTACTCTGAAACCGATGCACCATGATGATGTAAGTAAAGGTAGTAACATAAAGAGGAGGGTGGGAAAGCACATCTTCCAACCGGAAGCAATACCTCACCCAAAGTGGTCTTTATCTATTGATTTGACAGTCGTTTAGATTACGTACGTACATATATCAAAGATAAAGTAGCAAAACACTTCATTGTAGATCTATACATTAACCTATCTGCACCAATGATTTCTAGATAAGATAGCATATCAAACTTACTCATTGCTTGCAGTCAGCTTGCCTAGTAAATCAGTGCTTGACCCATGAATCTAATTGCATTTCATCTTGTGCCTTTTCTTGGACATGTGATATATACTGTGTATATATATATATATAAGTATCCGGTAAAAGGACTGGTTGCTGTAGCATTTCAGTAGAATCAGAAAAGGAACAAGTTAACTAAAAGTACATCAATGTCAACATAATAAAGTAGAATGAAATATGTGCTTTATTTACAGCATAATAACATTGAATCCATTTTGTGGTATTTGTTAAGGGCACAGCTGACATTTTGTCATTAAATTATATAGAAAACTATGTTTTAGATTATAAAGATAGAGCTCTGCATCTCAACTAGCATTGAAAACTAATCAGAAACAAATGACTGGTTATTCTTCATGTCATTTGAAAGCCTATTTGTTTTCTGAATCAGTACAAAATACACGATAGAAAAGATGCTTTAGGAATTGCCTATGAATGGATTGAAAATGTACAATTTATCATCCTTTGAAGATCAAGATTTGGTTTCCATAGCACCAAGAAATCTTTCCAACATCAGTATGAGATATTAGCACTTCTGAGATATTGAAAGGACTAGAATTGTTTTGTTTTATTATTTCAGACATGAAACAATTAAAAATTCAGTTCCATGTTAAAGAAATTATTTTTACTGGTCTGAAATTATTTAACATATACCCCAAATGGAAAACACATCTTACTCATATGTCTACAGTATGTAGTGATAGTTTAACACACTAAACTTGCGAAAGATGCTGAAAGAAAATCAGAACCTTACCTTTGCAAGGCTGTTTTGTTAAATGAAATAATGTTTTTAAAAGCACTGAAGGAAAATGATTTAGTGTTGAACATTCTTATTCCGAAACTAATAAATGTCTTACTGTAGCTAATCTGATACCATAAAACAATTTTGTTCTCACTGGATTCTCTATGCTTGGTAACTACATTCTCGATAAATAAGGAATAAAAGCAATAAATCTAAGCTTCTTCTAATCCAGGTATTAGCACACTGTTGACATCTTTTATCTTTCTCACCGGACCCTCTGAATGCAGCATATGCCACCAATATCCTTTCATCTCCTCTCTACAAGAGATGGTAATATACCCACACTTCTTCAGATTAATATTTCATTTTGTTGACCCGTCAAGGTATATCCTCTTCTTTATTGGAAAGAACTAAATTAGATTATGGAATGGCTTTTATGGACCATTTCCATTGGGTCTACAACCACAGTGCTGAACTTCCAATCACCTCAATGTTCTCTCCTTCTCTACCACTAACCTGATTGCCCTCAGACTCAATTACTGTTTTAAAACTCACAACTAATCTCATTTTGTTTAGTTAAACACTTCTCAGCAAAACTCCATTGAATTCAAAAGTTTTAAGCCCTAGTCAATATTCCGGATGGTAACGATATTCAATGATTCTGCTACTGGCACTTACACGTCTACTAGAGTCTACACTTGCTTACAAAGGTACAACTTAGGAGTAGGAGTAGACCACATGGTTCTTCAAGACCCCTCCACTATTTAATAAGATCAAGTCTGTAATGACTAACCTCACATCCACGTTCCCAACTGTCTGTGGAAACTTTCCAACACTTTGCTTGTCAAGAATCCGTCCATTGCTGCCTTAAATATATTCATTGACTGCTCCACCCTCCTTTTGTAGAAGGGAGTTCTAAAATTACTTGATCCTCAGAGAAAACAAAATATATCTCAACTTTGTGTTACATAGGTTATCCTGTATTTTTAAACAGCGACTCCTTCACTTTTCGATTCTCTCGCGAGGAAACGTCCCTTTCGCACTACACCCTGTAAAGATCCCTTAAGACCATTTCTGTTTTAATCATGCTCCCTCTCACTCGTCTAAACTCCTATCCTTGTGAGGCAACTCACCCATTCCAGGCAAACCTTCTCTGAGCTCCTCCCCAAGCATTGCAATATTTCCTCCGACAACAAGAAAAACACTCTGCTCTTTATTTCGGACGTGCTCTCCCACAATGTCTGTATAACCTCACTACTTTTATACTCAATAACCATAGCAATAAAAGTGAATGTAACAAGAGAACCTGCATGCTGGCTGTTTGCAAATATACACTAGGACACATAAATCCTTTTGCATCTACTCCTTTGTAGCTTGATCCATTATAACCCATTTTTGCATCAGGCCATTATTATTGAATCATTTCTTCTTGTTTTTTCTCTTCCAGCCTCTGCAAGTTTTATTTTCCTTGTTACACCTCCCATCCTTCCCTATCCTTATTTAAAACTCATCAGGACGTATACCAGCACAATCAGGATCTCAGAGACTCACTTTGCAGGAATGAACTCAAAGCCAACTGGACAGATACAGAGACTCTAACTCTTTCATCACCTTTCTCTTTCAGCAGCCCACCTTACTCCAAATGCTGAATCTCTGATCATTCTCCCCGCAATACTGGATTCTAGGGAAGAAACCTGTCCATTGAACACATATCCAGCAGCAAGAGGTTGAAGAAAGAGTTTCACATCACCAACGTCAGAATCGAGCAATCTGAAAGAGCACCAGAATGCAACAAAATCACATCAATTAGTAATCGATCTGATGGTGATTGAAGTAATCTGATTAGTGAATATCAATGGAAGAGGCTGCTTCTTAATTAAATAGCTAGCCATGTGTACCAGCCAGCACCCTCTCGTTGATGCTGGCTGGAATATTGAGCTCTGAGATGGCAGCACTGGTGTCAAATCAGTACTGCACGTCATTAATGTCAACATCTACTTACTTTGCAATCTTCCCGAGGGATTATCTGTGCAACACATCAATATGGCTTCAAACTCACAAGTGTGCAAGCAAATACTGTTCACAATTTTGACACTGAAATAGCAAACATCAACACAAATGAGTGGTGCTGCCTGTCTGAGTTTTGCGTCTTTGATATCACAGAGTAGTTGAGAGCAACTGCAGGAACATTTACTGAAACTGTTTTCACGTGGAATATACAGAGTAACAACACGAATGATTGAGAAGTACAGAGGAAGCAGCCGGGTCCAGCATTATGCCAACAGATTAGAGTTTCCTTCTTTCTCTCTCTTCCTTCCTTAAGCACCAATCCATGGGAACAATTCCAGCAAACATAGAATACTGGGAAATAAGAACCTAAGCATTCACTACCTCATCTTTCTAAACTCTGAGATGTAGGTCATCAGATCTATAGTACTTACCAGCATTTAGCCTCACCAATTTTTCGAGTGTTTTTTTTTATATTAATACTTACCTCCCTCAACTACTAATTCTCACTGAATCATTAATTTTCTGGCATACTTGACAGGTGTTAAGAGTTTTTTTTTAAACCACAAAGATAAACATAGTGTCTGTGCATCAAATGTAGTAAACCAATCTGCCAAGAAGGAAAGGAATGGTAACGAATGGCAAGTGTTTTAAATTGCATGTTGGCCTCATTGGTCTCATTCAATGTAATCTTGAATGTGCTCCCCAGCGCCACATCTGATCCTGAGCTTTTGGGTGAGCTGATCAGATAAACAGCAGTATTGATTGAAAAATTCTGTTTTTGATGTTCAAATTATTTATGGATTTCACTTCATTAACTCAGTATTCTTCTCAGTCCCAAAAAACATCTGAAATCTCTGCACATCTCCATGGTGTCATCACTGAGAGAAAGATGTCTCTCATCGCTCTACCATTGGCAGATGTGATAATAGGCTGGTACAGGTCAGTACTGGTAAAAATAACGTGATTCTGGGAGTTAACAGATGTGTTTATTTTAACTGTATCACTTGTTCCACCCATTGGAAATGGGGACCGGTGGTCTTTTAAGTGATTCAGGTCTATTTCACATTCTGAGACCATATTGTCCTGCTCAGCAACATTTTGGTTCTACTGACTTTGATGCAGGAAAGTGTGTGTCTGCCGATCACAGAGAAACCCCACCCAAAAATAAACCTCTTTCAAATACCAGGAAGAAATCTGTGGCATAGCCAAGAGGCAAATGTTAAATTTAAAAATAATTCTTTGGTGATAGTTTTATGGACTAAAAAACGTAGGTGTGTTCTTCCAAATTGTGATTCTCCTTCTCACAAACCAGCATCAACTGTGAAATCTCTCCTATTGTGTTCTTACCTTTAAGCTGGTACCACTCCCTAGCATCCCTGCTGGTATTTCAGTCATTCTTTCACTTCTGGTGCCACTCTTAACAGCTCCTATGAGTGCATTCTTTTATAAACTAAGTGAGGTTTGACCAATAAAACCACTTGGACTTCGCTTTCTTCACTGCTTCTGTGAATGCACTTGGTTTTGGAACCACCAACCACTGGGTCTCCTCCGAGTTAAACTCACATCTAGATGGTTGTGTTCTCAGGTGATTACAGCCTCTGTGTTCCTCAGTGATCTCGAGATTGCTGATATTGAACAGTATAGTTGCCAGTAAACTCTCAATGAATTTCCATACTACCTGCTAATTGCCACTTCAAAAGATATTTAACAAGTAGTTGAAGTTTCTCCCAACATACAAGGGTTATTTTAACAAAATTTACTTTTATTTTCTTCCCAGGTTTGACAAAAAATAAACTCTAAACAGCCTCAATACCGAATAGGTACTTTTATCTCGTTAACTGTGAAATGGAACAAATTTGGGTTGATACTGTGGTAACTACTTGATGTAACAGTGAAGTAAAAGCTTACAAGACTTTAGTGCTTGATGTTAAAAGTAAACCTGGCTTCATAGTTTCTATCACTTAAATCACATGAAGACATATCTACACTTTGCTCAGATTGGGTGAAACCTGCAATACAATATTTTTATTTGTGTACCATTTTTGGGAAGTAGCTGGAATCTAAATGACTGGAATTATTAGGAAATTCCATTGCTGAAGTAAATGTTTCCCTTGGCTGTTAATGGGCTGACCCACAATTTAAAATCCTAGAATGCTCGTTTTTTTTTTCACCGTCCTATTTTACATCCTACTCCAAAAGTCTTAAAGTCTGCAGTGTATCTTCACTAATAATTAGTTTTAAAATTTTGCAGCATTACTGCCATCTTCTGATTTTCCTGATTCATTTAGATTCCTATAAAATGGAGGAGATGAGTTAGGAATGATTCTATATATCTCAGGTAAAACTGAATAAGTAGCAAGGAAAATGATTCTGCTGTTAAACCAAATAAAATGTTTTAATTGTTGCTTATTTTTATAACTGTTATAATGGTATCAAATGCTAATTTTACTGGATCCTGAATTATTTTACTTTAAATAGCAGGGTGGATGTTCATAGCATATATTTACATTATGATTTAATAAATTAAAATGCTAAACTACAGATAAATTAAATACTAGAAACCAAGTCCTAGTAATTCTATCAACCAATTCTACATACTTTAGAATTTTGTTAGTAATCTAACCAGTACTCATTGTGTGGTTCCTCACCTATGCCAGATTAATTCTGTCCCTTCTATACATCAGATGTGTCATAGAGTCATAGACTTATGCAACAGAAGCAGGCCCTTCAGCCGAAGTGGTCAATGCTGCCCAAGGTTCCCCTTCCAAGCTAATCCCATTTGCCCGCATTTAGCCCACAACATTCTAAACTTTATACCAATCCATGTACCTGTCCAAATGCATTTTAAAAGCTGTTATTTTACCCATCTCAAACTTTTCCTCTGGCAGTTGATTCCACATAGTTACCACCCTTTATGTAAAAACATTGGCCCTTATGTCCCTCTTAAATCATTCCCCTCTCAGCTTAAACCTATGCCCTCTAGTTCTTGATATTCTGACCCTAAGAGTACATTCAACCTAACTTTGCCCCTTATGATCTTATACAGCTCTATAAGATCACATCTTAGTCTCCTGCACTCTACGGGATAAAGCCCTAACCTGTCCAATCTTTCCCTACAACTCAGCCTCTCGAATCTTTGCAGCATCTTTGTAAATCTTTTCTGCACTCTTTCCAGTTTAATAATATCTTTCCTACAGCAGGGTGACCAAAACTGAAACTAATACTCCAAGTGGGACCTCACCAGTGCCCTGTGCAATTGAACTATGACCTCCTAACTTTACTACTCAAAGCCCTGACTTATGAAGACCAATGAGACAGAACCTTTCTTCACCAACTTGTTTGTCTGTGACTCCACTTTCAGTGAACAATGTACGTGTACTCCAAGGACACTCTGTTCTACAACATTCCCCAGAGATTTGTCAATCACTATGAAAGTCCTACCTGGATGTGACTTTCCAAAATGCAACACCTCATAAGGATCTGAATTAAATTCCATTGCTATTCCTTGGCCCACTTACTCAGCCGATCAAGATCCTCCTGTACTTTCTGACAGCCTTCTGCACTGCACACTTTACCACCTACTTTAGTGCTATCTGCAAATTTAGTAACCATGCCTTATATCTTCTTACCCAATTCGTTGGTATATACAACAAACAACAATGGGCCCAGCACTGACCCCTGAGGCACATCACGAGTATGGGCCTCCAGTCCAAGAAACAACCATTTACTGTCACCTCTGCTTTCTACCATCAAGTCATTTGTATCCAGTTAGCCAGCACTCCCTGGGTTCCATGTAAGCTAACCTTCCAGAGCAGTGATCATGGAGAACTTTATCAAAGTCCTTATTGAAGTCTGTATAAACCACATTTAACCCCCTGCCCTCAACAGTTTTATAGGTTACTCCAATTAAAACCTAAATCAAATTTGTAAGCCACGCTGACTACCTCTAACTAATCTCTGCCTTTCCAGATATACAGTATACACTCAGGCTACGTCCACACTACACCAAATAACTTTGAAAATGAAGCTTTTTCTCTTCGTTTTCACCCTCCATCCACACTGAAACGGCGTTTTCATCCCACGAAAACGGAGATTTTCGAAAACACTCTCCAGAGTGTGTAAATTTGAAAACGATTGTTTAGCGTTGTAGTGTGGACGGGGTAAATGGAGAGATTTTAAAATGTTCTCATGACAACACCACAACAACAAAGCTTTCTCTGCTTCTGCTTGGTATTGCGCAAGCGCTGCCAGACGACGGTTATAACGCGCAGTCGGTGTGAGCAGCGTGAGAGTTAAATTGTAAAGTAAGCTTTTTTGACTAGATCCCCTAAATTGATTTGATTGAGTCTATCTTTAAAAATATTAATGTCAGAAATACTGTGCAGGTCTGGCGGCAGAAGATTCCACTCTTTTGTTGATCTTGGGTAGAGGACGGCTTCATGCGTGTGTTGTTTACTTTATTGTCTACGTTAATATTTTATTTGGAATTAAACATCTCTCTCCACGTTCTCCACTGCTTTGCAGACTTTTGTAACTCATAGTCATTTGTAACTCGCAGAAACAGCTCAACTTCATTGTTTGTCTAAACAAAGAAGTCCAGTCTGATTTTTCCAGCGGAGGTTTTCTTTGTATTCCTCGAAGACATTGTTGAAAACGTTCTTTCCCTGTTGTTGTTGGCACTCTAGTTTTATTCTATGGAAATAGCACAACGCTGCCACGGAAACGTAAATATTATACTGTTTCCTCTTCGCTTGTTTTCTGTAGATGTGTCTGCACATGCCCAGTAGGAGTAGATTTGCCCAAATATCCATTTTGGTGTGGACAAAGATATTTTGAAAAATGCGTAGTGTGGACACCTGTTGTTTTTACTCGAAAATGGCGTTTTTAAAATAATCCGGTCTAGTGTGGAAGTAGCCTCAGTTGCCACTTTGTTAGGTATCTCTGAACATACTGAGTGTTTGTTCATGATCTTCTGCTGCTGTAGCCCAACCACTTCAAGGTTTAACATGTGAGTTCAGAGATGCTGTTGCATTCCTATCAGCTTGAACGAGTCTGGTCTTTCTCCTTTGATGTCTCTCATTAGCACAACATTCGCACCCACAGAAATGCCACTCACTATATGGTTTTTTTTTGTTTTTTGCACCATTCTCTGTAAACTCTACAGATTGTTGTGCATGTAAATCCCAGGAGGTCAGCAGTTTCTGAGATACTCAAACTACCTGTATGGCACCAACAATCATTCCACGGTCAAAGTCACTTAGATCCTATTTTTTCCCCATTCTGATATTTGATCTGAACAATAACTGAACCCCTTGACCATCTCTGCCAGCTTATATGCATTGAGTTGCTGCCACATGATTGGCTAATTAGATACTTGTATTAATGAGCAGGTGTACAGGTGTACCTAATAAAGTGGCCACTACGAGTATATCTTTTCTGTCAGGGTTCTTTCCAGTAACTTACCTAGCACAAGTGTTAGACTTGCTTATCAATAGATGCCAGCTGTCTCCTGCCACAGTTCTTAAGTAAAGTGTACAGTCTACTGGCATGGCACCCATGGTTAATGATGATGCAAATACCTCATCCAGAGCTCACACAATTTCTTCTCTCACCTTCCACATTGTTTTTGGTAATACCTGGTCTGGTCCTGGTGATCTGTCTACCCTTGTAGCTTTTAATACGTCCCAAAACCCCCTTTACAGTAATGCCGGCTATCCCCAAAACATATACATTTACTTTTCCTAGTTCCAAAGACTCCATGTCTGCCTCTATGGTAAAAGCAAAAGAGAAATGTTCATTAAGGATTTTCCCATCTCCTGCAGCTCCACACAAAGATGTCCCCTTTAGTCTTTGAAGGGCCCTATTTTCTTTTTAGTTAACCCTTTTCCCTTTAGATATGTAAAATCTCTTTGGATTCCCCTTAATCCTCTCTGCCAATGTTTTTCATGCCCACTTTATTTCCTCCTGTGTACACTCTGCATCCCTTGTACTCCTCCAGGGATTCATTTGATCCCAGCTCTCTGTCCCTGACCCATGCTTCCCTTATTTACTTGGTCACTGGTTCCAAAATGCTGCCCCACTGTTACTTCAGTCATTTGTCCCACCCTATTACCCAAGAGTAGGTCAAAAGACTGTTTTTCTCCTCCCTAGTAGGCCCTCTATATATTGCTCAAGGAAACTTCCCGGAATGTATTTAATGAAATCCATCCTATCTAAGCCATATGGCAGTCCTAGTCTATATCAGGAAAATTAAAATCCCAACTATGACAACCCTATTATTCTTACAGCTCTGCACTATCTCCTTGCATAACTGTTCTTCTAATTTCTCTTCACTGTTTGGGACCTGGAGAACAATCCCAACAACGTGAACCACCTATAAAGCTTCACTGGACGATCCTTCAATAATTTCTCTCTAACTACTGCTGCTCCATTCCCCTTAATCAAAAATTCAACTCTCCCTTCCTTTCTTTCTAGCCCATGCCAGTCTTGTCCCTCCATTAGTCACGCTTCTGTAACGGCTATGATATCCCAGTCCCATATAGCTACCCAAACTCCAAGTTTGTTTCTCTGCTGCTTAGAATCTCACCACTCCCTGTCAATCTTGTTTAAATCCATCCGAGTAGCACAAGCAAATTTGCTTGCAAGGATATCAGTCGTATTCCAATGCAAGAGTATACCACCTTTGTACAGGTCACCTCTGCCCCAGAAGGGATCATAATGGTCCAAAATTCCAAATCGCTGCTCGCTGCACCAATATTTCTGCCACGAGTCATTTGCCATAGCCTCTTACTTTTACTCTCATTAACACATGGAACTGGAAGCAATCCAAATGTTACTGCCCTTGAGGTCCTGTTTTTATCCTCTTCTCTGTCTCTCTACATTCACTCCTCAGAACCTCATCCCTTTCTCTCCCTTTGTCGTTTGTGTCGACAAATACAATGACTTCTGCCTGTTCAGCCTACTTCCTGAGGTTGTTCTGTTGCCACTCTGTGACGTTCTGGACTTGGTACTAGGAAGCAACACACCATTCCTTGCACAGCATCTGGTTACGGCTAATAATTTCAGCACGTTCACTGCACATTTGGACTTTGCACTTGACATATCTCCTGTACATGTGGGTCTCATGCAGGAGAAGGTCTTCATAATGAATGTACGATCTTTAGCAGTATTAGTTAAAGGGGAACTGTCTAACCCAAATCCATCAGCTAGATGAAGGATGCTGGATCTCCTTAATAGTCCTGTCTAAAAATGTTGTTTTCCCATCCACACTGACTCCACCTCCATTAGCATGACTTTCTTTCAGAACCCTCATTGCCTGACCCAGGACTGTTTATATTCATTTTTTCCCCCACTATATCCCACCAACTATCAGCAGCCTAGACCTGAATCCTCATCCCAATTGATCTCTATCCATCCCGTAGCTCCCTTACTCAAGGTCCTTTTTGTTCACAACATAGTGAAGGATTGGCTCGCTGTCTCCATAACCAATCTTTTGGAGCTGTTTAACTCAAAACAACTGCAATTATAATGACCTAAGAACACAAGGGATCTGTGTATTTTATTGTCCATTAAAGTAATTGGAGAACAAAAACAACATTGTCCATCCTTCAGTTTCATTATTCTCAACTATTTTATTATTCTCAACAATATCATTATAAAAGACCATGTACTTAAAATGTCTCTTTAATATGTTTTGACATTGATTGAGGTGCTTGCTAAGGGTAGGTGACTGAACCTCTTATTATAGCCATGACAATTTGTGTTCTGCCATATTGTCTTACCCTCACTTTCTGAAAATCAGACTGTAAGTCTAAAATCCTAAAGCAAAAATGTGCAAATTTTGAAAATCTGCATTAAAAGCAAAAATAAGGAGAGAGTCAGATCAGTTGGCACCTGTGATGGTCGATTACTCTTCATCACAACTGTGAACAGTAGAATACACATGCTTTAAGCTGCACAGAAGCCAAAGGCTGGAGGAAACAAAGGTAACCTCTATGTTGAAGTGGAGACCAAGAGACTGAATAACACATATTTTGACAATACTCGCTGAGAGAGGCTGGAAAGGCTTCTTAGTCACAGCTACCTGTCTGGAGAAGGTTAAAATAAAGCTGGGGATGAATAATAATAGATGAGAAAAAATTAGCAAAACCAATGTTAGAACTATGAGATAATAGAATATAACAGCTGCTGGAAATCCAAAGTAAAAGACAAAGCTGGAAGCACACAATTTTAAAATCTTGTCCTTTGCATCAAAGGTCACAAGTGACATAGACGATAAACAGATTAAAATCTGCACCATCCATCTTGTACAATTGTATCAATTGCTTCTTTGTGGTTTCTTAAGAAAGGCTTCTCCCTCTGAGTTGTTATTGCAAGCAAAACAACTCTCCAATCTGTTGCCTTAGATCTGCAGGCTGCTGATATATTCCTTTTTTTCCTGGTTTGAGTAACACTTGGACTCTAAAATAATTACATAAGAAGTGGCAAGCATTACTATAATAACACAGATTCCCTCGTAGCCATTAGATGTTGCTGGACCAAATCGTTGCCTGTTGTCTTTTACTGAAGGGTACTATTACATTTTGTCTGGCAAACAATTGAATTCTTTGGCAGTTTTGACTGGCACTACCATTGAAGTTGCCAGCCTACATGCCAAATCAAATGTAAGGTCCTTCATGCTTAACAGCTCATCATGGTTCTTTTGCTTTTTACGGCACACAAAATTCTGCTTCTCAGTGCATGGCTAAGTACAATAAACCCTCAATAATCCACGTCACAATGCACAGAAATTCCAAGGGGTTGAATGCTGGCTCACCTGTTTCTGTTTCCCTCGCTCTCTTTAAGCACACTGGGACCCTGTACTAATCTCACTTTACTCTCCTGACATTCCTGTCAATTCATCCATGATTCTATCACACACCTACCCGCATCGAACAAATTATCATGGCCAACTAACCAACTGACTCATGGGAGTATGGGAGGAGCCCAGATCACTTGGAGGAATCACACATGATCACACTGATACATGCAGACTCTGAATCAATACTAGAGATGAGAATTGAACCCACATTACTGGAGCTGCAAGACAGATCTACCAACTTCACCACTAAGCTAAAGTCTGAGAACTTCCACTGAAACTAATGTTCAATGGTTTAAACTGTCATCATAATTGCATTATGTTCAGATTATGACAACAACACCTCCTCATCTGTCAAGTAGTCACAGCAGCGTCTCCACTTTGAGGCGTGCAAGGCTTCCCACTCCCATTCCAACAACTTTTTTACAGGACCACCAACAAGCGTGTCCTGTGTGGCCACATCCTTGTGTGGTTCAGAAGCTGCAAGAAATCGGGCTGCAAGACCCTACAGAGGATGGCAAAAAGTGCCAAGGGAATCACAGGGATCTCCCTTCCCTCTATTTGTGACATCTACTGGGAGTGCTGCATATGAAGGGCCCAAAGCATTGTTGAGGATCTTACCACCCATCCCACAATCTCTTTAACCCTCTACCATCAGGACAGAGGTACGGGATCATCAGGACTAGGTAGCAGCTTCTTTCTCAGCTCTGAGATGAATGAATACCCCGCCATCACCAATGTCCCATCACTAGGAGAACAGGGAGTTTACTGTTTAATGTTTACTTGCACTGTGCACTTCACATGCATTTTGAATTATGTTTTATTATTGTATTTTGTTTTATGTGCTGTGTGTGATTTATGTATTGTGGGTGCACCGTGGGTCTGGAGTAAAATTGTTTCATTTGGTTGTATATGTGTACATTCAGATGACAAAATACTTGAACTTGATTACAAAGTAATTAATTCCTTTCTATTCCATCTCTTTGTTTAAGCATCTAAAGAGGAAATATACATACCAGGTGAAAATTGGAGAGATACTCTTCTAATTTATCAGTTTCCTGCGTCAACAAGACCAACTATTCTCCAAAATTTGTTACAAATGTTACAAATGAATTACAAATGTGATACACCTTCCCTAGAGGAATTTCTCCTACCCAGTGACAAGCAGGAGACCGTAAGGGGGTTTCCAGCATCTGCAGATTTTCTCTTGTTTGTGACTGGAAAGTACCAGTGCAGGTAAATTAGAGTTGGTGTTGGTGATTAAGTTGAATCTGGCTCATCCATTTCACATTGCACATCCAGTATAACTATCATGTCTGCTTTAAATAAACAAGTTTATTTTGAAAGATTATTTTTGTGTCTGTGCACAACTATGTATCAATTACATAAAAGAACACACAAAAGAGATGGCTTTACCTGATGTGTTCACATTGCAAAGAGAGAGAGAACAATGCACATTCATAGACAATAGTGCACGTGCAGACAATAGGTCAATATGTAGTGCTAAGGTGGGGGGGGTGGGGAGATGTCACTGCTCTAAAAGAAATAGATCCATTCATTACACTTCCTCCCCCTTTAGATTAATACAAAATTAAAACTGTACATGTACATAACATTCAATTTCTCTTTCATAAACTCACATTCTAAATAAACATGCTTTCACAAAAACAGCCCGTAACTAACTTCACACTTCTAAAGATTCAGTCTTTTGGGTGACGCTCTGTTTCTTTCAGGATGGCGCCTCTGGACCTGTGGAGTGGCTCTAGGTTTGGCAAGTGGCTTGTCAAAGGCAACGTTCTCGGTTGCTGGTGTCACATTGCTGTTAGTGACATGACCATCACTGAGAAGCAAATAATGAGTCCGTCTTATTGGATGCAGTCGACACAGGAGTGTTCTTCGGTTGAGCATTCAGTATCCGGTCTACATGACGTCTCCATGTCTGACCTCCAACATCTACTGGGTACATCAGTGGTCCAGTTTTTGTAGTTATCTTACCGGGTGTCCACTTGTCTTCTGGGTAATCATGTACTAGGACTTCCTGTCCAATCTCGAAGCTCCTTGCTACTTCACTTGGCAACTGGCTGAACTGTTTATTCTGCACTTTCCTTCATAGATCTGGTTTCAGGAGATCTATGCGAGATCCCAGATTCCTGTTCATGAACAGCATTGTAGAATGGGCTCCTAGAAACAGTGTAGTAACCGGCTAGAGGACATCACTGGAATTCCCTTCCTGGGATTGCAAATTGACACAAGGTGCTGGTGATTTGTCACTAGCATAAACTTTTGCCTGTAGAGGTATTGATGGAACTTCTTTGTACCCCATACTAGACTAAGAGCCTCTCGGTCGATCTGTGTGTAGTTGTGTTCTGCGCTTGTCAGTGATCTTGAAGCAAACACAATTGGGCATATTCAGATCCACCTTTCATAAATCAATCTTTGAAAACCTCACCCCACCTGCCAAAGATGCAAAAATGTCTTCTATTCACAGCAGGGTTTACTGCACTGTACGCAGCACTGGGTTGATGCTCACTTTGAAGTCCCCACATATGTGAACAGCTCTGGCCTTCCCTTTCTTGATCACTGGGACAATGGGCATGACCTAATCACTCCACTCAGCCTTGGAGAGAATTCCATATGCCTCAAAACTCCACAGTTCAGCATCCACTTTAGGACATAGTGCGTAAGGCACTGAACATGCCTTATGGAATTTTCTTGTTGCTGTTTCATCCAGTTCAATTCTGGCCTTTGTTCATTTAGTTTTCCAATCTCTTTCTCAAACACGTTCTCATTAACATTAAGCAGCTGTGTCAGTCTCTGGTTAATGCTACCATTTGGGCTGCTGTTGTCTGTTGATGTCACGCTGAGAGCTTTGATTGAGTGCCAGTCTAGTTGGATTTTTCTCAACCATTCACATCCGAAAAGTGCCAGCCAGCCCTCCACATTTCAATACATGAAGTTCTAACTGTTGTCTTTGACCTCCATATCAGAATCAGAATCAGAATCAGAACCTTTTATTATCGCCAAGTATGTGGACACATACAGGGAATTTGATGCCAATTTCCCTGTGCTCTCGCTGTACAGAATTCAAAAAGCAAACAAAACAATAATGCAAATAATCGTGAACTATATACAATGAGGTATACCTGTGTATTTACAGGTGGACTTGGTTTATAATAGACTAAAATTCAAGTTTTCATAAGACTGATGGCATATAGAAAGAAACTGTTCTTGTACCTATTTGTCCTGGCATACAGTGATCTAAAGCACCTACCAGAAGGAAGGAGTTGGAACAGGCGATGTCCAGGGTGTGATGGGTCTACAATGATGCTGCTTGCTCGCTTCCTGACTCTAGATGCATATAAGTCCTGGATCGAGGGCAGCTTCACACCAATAATCCTTTCCGCAGCCCTGACGGTTCTTTGGAGTCTATTCTTGTTTTGTTTGGTAGCTGATCCAAACCAGACAGTGATGGACGAACATAGAACAGACTGGATTATTCCTGAATAGAATAAATATGTCATATTTACTTTAAGTTTGCCTTTGGGAGACACTTTTTCACCTGTGTAAGTCTTTAGCGTCACTTAGCTCTTTTCTAACGATAATTTAGGAAACAGTCTGTTGTAGTCAGCCTTTGGAATTATGGCCAAAGCTGAATCTGTGTCCAGTTGCATTTTCAGTTTTACACCAGACACATCTATTGTAATCCAAATGATTTTGTGATCAACTTCAATTATACAATGCAGTTCTAGGCATGACAGTTCACTTTTGTCAGATTCTATGTTGTCTAATTCTGTTTTACATTTGAGTAACTTTATGGATTTGCTTAGCTTTGTGTTTGAGACTTTTCATTCAGTTTGCATATTGTCTCTGTGTGACCTTGTCTGTGACACTTTTTCACAGACTTTTTCTCAGCATCAACAGTTATTTGCATCATGGGAAGATTTGCCACATCGATAACATTTTTGGCTTTTTGCATCATTCAGGGACATTTTCTGCATTCCACTTTTAACCTCCTTTTCTGAAGTTCTGCTGCATCCTTTGCAGGAGTTTCTAACTGGCAATGGTCAATGTCTATTCTAAGATCAGGTCTCTTTTGGATAATAGCCTCTTTTGAGTGCTTTGACTATGCATGCCTCTTACAAGCCTGTCCCTTCATGCATCAGAAAGTCTAGCTCTAAAGTCTGGAAAAGTTTGGGAAAGATTGCATGGTTCTGTAATTTACTCAGAAAGGCTTTCATCATTTGACTGGTTCCTTTTGTAAAATCTAAACCTCTTAGCTATTGCTAGCCAGCTAGGGCTCAAGTGATTTTATAAAATTGTAACAATTTCATTGAATGTCTTGCTTGCTGGTTTTTCAGGAGTTTTTACATTGCGTAAGAGACTGTATGTCCTTGCACCCATAAAGCTAAGAAGTCTGAGGGCTTTCTTTTGCACCTCCGTGTTGTTCACGTTACAATACAACTCAACTCTCTCAATATACAACTTCCAGCCTTCATTAACATTATCAAATTCGTCAAAATTCACGACTGAAACCATCGCCAAGCTGTTTTCACTTTAAATTCAGAGCCTCCTTTCATTTTGCTCATGCGTCCATCGGCTTTCTCGTGTGCTTAGCTCTCATTGTTTCATCCCATAAGTATCAGTGCAGTTTGTGATATTCACTGACGTTCAAGTTCGTACTCATCGCCAATTTGTTGTATCTGTACACAGCTACATATTGATTAAATAAAAGTACGCATGCGAGTGATGGCTTTAACTGGTGTATTCACACTGCAGCGAAAGAGAGAGAACAATGCGCATGTGTAGACAACAATGCATGCTTAGATGACAGATCAATATGTAGTGCTAAGGGGGAAGGGTGTCATTGCTTTAAAAGAAATAGATCTATACAGTACAATTATTCCTTTCTAATTACAAACGTACATATATGCTGTAGCATTTTGTGCATTAGTTAAAGCAGTATTATTTCCCAAATTTAGTAGAGCATGCAGCTCTTTGAAATTCCTTTCCTATTTCAAACCTATTTTTCATGCTACATGTCAATAGGCTATAGACAACTCCAGTGTGTTAACAGGATTATCTAACTATTGGAATCCAAAGCACTGTTTAACTTATTAATGGGGTTTTCCTCCCTCCACTATTGATGCTGCCCTCACCTGCATCCCCTCCATTTCCCAAACATCTGCACTCACCCCATCTTCCCAACACCTTAACAGTGATAAAAGTTCCTCTTGTCCTTACCTACCACCCCATCAGCCTCCTCATCAAACACATCATCCTCCTCAACTTCCACCATCTCCAAAGAAATCCTGCCACTAAACATATGTATCTTTACCTCTCTGCTTTCCACAGGGATCACTCCCTCTGCAATTCCCTGGTCCATTCGTCCTTCTCCACTAATCTCCGTCCCGTCACTTATCCCTGCAAGCAGCCTAAGTGTTACACCTGCCCATAGACCTCCTCCCTCACCTCCAAGCAGGGCCCCAGAGCGTCCTTCCAGGTGACACACTTCACCTGTGAATCTGCTGCGATTGTCTATTAAGTCCAGTGCTCTTAATGCAGCCTTCTCTACATTTGTCAGACCCGTCGTAATTTGGGGGATCAATTAATTATACGTTTCTGCTCCATCCATCACAAGCGGAACTTCCTGGTGGCCAAGCATTTTAATTCCCATTCCTATTCTGGTATGTCAATCTAAGGCTTCCACGTGTCCACGCTTGGGGTGGAGGAGCAACACCTTATATTCCGTCTGGGTAGCTTCAAGCCTGATGGCATGAATACCAATTTCTCCTCACAGTAAAAAAGTTTCCCACCCCTCTCTTCCTCTATTCCCCACTCTGACCATTTACCTCTTCTCGCCTTCCTATCACTTCTCCCTGGATTGCCTCCTCCTCCCCTTTCTCTTTTTGGTCACTCTCCTCTCCTATCAGATTCCTACTTCTCCAGCCCTTGAGCTTCCCCAGCCACCTGGCTTCACCTATCACCTTCCAGCTAGCTTCCTTCCCCTCCCTCCTCATCTTTTTATCCTGGCATCTTCCCACTTCATTCTCAGTCTCGAAGAGTCTCAGCCCGAAACGTCGACTGTACTTTTTCCATAGATACTGCCTGGACTGCTGAGTTCCTCCAGCATTTTGTGTGCATTGCTTGGATTTACAGCTTCTGCAGATTTTCTCTTGTTTGTGATTAAATTATGCTTGTTGAGTTTTGCCATGTGTGGATATGTGGGTAGTCTTAAATTGCACAAAATCTAGGTAATCTACAATGGAAATAAATCAGCCTCATGTTTTATGTTCAACTCTGGTATGATTTGGAATAACTTGTGATACACAGCTGGAGGTAATTGCATTTATGTTACATTTTAAACCACTTACAAGAAGAAAATATGCTAAAAGGAACTTCTCCATATAACAAACAATGTCAGTCTCTGATCAGTCATTATTCTGTATTATAATAAAAGATTCAGCACTGCATCATTGCTTATTGTTGATAGTCATTCAAATATTATTTTCATAAGCTGAAGTGGTTGGTTGGCATCCTGTTGTCCCAAAGGACAATGGGTGATGATGATCGTCACAAGCCTGGGTGGAAGGTATGGAGATCTTGAGATGCCCAGTCATCAAGATCTCCCTCTTGGCCTCACCAGTGTAGTCGAAAGGAAAGCTAATGAAGCGATATGTTTGGCACCAGTTTGGCTGCAGGAGCTGCTGGAAGAGTGTTCAATGATGTCCAGCCACGTTAGGGGCTCCACTCTGGATCTGCTGTCTGGGTTTACTCCTGTAGCCTTCATCTCTTCCAATGCTGCCCACAAGGCAGAGGGGCTATTTATCCATAACTGGGGATCTGGTTCATGAGCACCAGGACATGTCCATGTGCTGGTGGGCCTGCATACTACGTGTGCAGGGGCCAGACCTCCTCCCTGTCCTCAGCAATACAGTCTGAGTCCGAAAGGAGTTCAGTTTCCGTGAGTCGCCAGCAAGGAGGGATTACATGAGGCTTGCTGTTGGAGAGGCTATGCGCTAGCAGGAAGCGGCTTACACATTCAGCTCTCCTCTTCGCAAGACTATTAATCAATGGTGGAAGCTGAAAGTGAGAGTGACAAGCACTACCCACTGCACTACCACACTAGAAAGGTCTCAAAGACCATTTTGACACCAAGCTAAAGTACTTCATAGATATAATGGTAATTTAACACAATGTCAAGATTGAAAACATTTAAACTGATTTCTTAGGAACAAAAATTATATTGTAGAATTGGAAATTGCTTAAGTTTTGTTTTTAATTTAACTGCATTAAATAAGCAACAATTATTTAATTAAATGCTCATATAAATCAACAGGAAATGCCACTTTAGCTATCCACTTTTATTCAATATTGCATACTTTGCAAATAAAAATACAAAAGTGCACTAAAAACATTTTGAACTGAAGAAAATAGATATTACCATAGAACTTAGATCAAGCAAAGTTAAAAGCATGACAAAATGGACAATAATATTGCAAGATATGTAGATGAAGGTAGATATCTACTTTGACTATAAACAAATACACAGATACACAATAATAACACAGTCACATAATCAAAAGAGTTCAGGTAGCATGATAATCTGTAAAAACAATGTTTCAACAGAATGCATTGCCTCATACTTGTCTGGATTAAGTTCTATCTGCCATCAGTCCATCTAATTTTCCAGCTGATCTATGTCTCACTGTTTCCAAGACAAACTTCTTTGTAATTTACATTTCTACCTGTTTTTGTTATCTGCATGCTTACTAATTTGATCACTTATATCCAGGTGATTTAAATATATCCCAAAACAACATAGGTCCCAGCACCAGGCCCTGTGGTACATTACTTGTTACAGACTTCCAGACAGATAATTATTGATCCAGCACCATCTTCAGCTTCCTCCCTCCAAGACAATTTTGGATCTAGTTTACCAATACATCTCTGATCCCTTGTTCCTTAATCTTCTGGAGCAGCCAACCAAACAGGACTTTGTCAAAACCCTCATTTTTCTGGTTCCATTTCCCCACCATGCCTCTGGTTCCATTTCCCCATCAGGCCTCTGGATCCATTTCCCCATCAGGCCTCTGGATCCATTTCCCCACCATGCCTCTGGTTCCATTTCCCCATCATGCCTTCCTTTATCACCTATCAGCCTCTCCCCTAAATCTCCCCCCACCTACTCCCCTTCCCACACCAGTCTCCAACCTGCCCATCAGCCCCTACCTCACCTGGTTCCACTTATCGTCTACCTGGTCCTGTCTCATCCCTTTAACCCTACAGTTCTCTCATTATTGACACTAGCCTTCTTCCTTCCACACTCTCTGGTCTGAAGTAGTGTCATGACTGAAACATTGATTATCTCTTTGCGTCCATAGATGCTACTTCACATGAGGTTCCTCCAGCAACTTGCTTCCTGCTTCAGGTCCCAGCTCTTGCAGTCTCTTCTGTCACCACAGAAGCTGTTGTCTTTAAACAAAAATATTGCATTGCGGTATGTAAAATGTGTTCAAAACTATGGAGAACAAAGTAAATCAAAAATGGGCTGCACCTAGCTGCTCATCAAACTTCTGAGAAGTTACTGATGCACAGCAGGAGAGGCACTAGGGAGATTTCAGAATGTTTAATTTCCTCCTTTTCAACTTCTCTGGAAATAAATTAGTCTTCTTGCAAAGGCAGGGTTGAGCCATCTTACTAAACATCCCTGAGAGAACCAAACTAACTGTGAACGTGGATTTTATGGTTGATATGGTGAATCATATAAGAATGAACAGATTCTAATCCTTGGATAAGAAGGTCTCTATGGATTTATAACAAATAGAACAAGGACCACCAGAAAGAACAGCAGGCAATAAAATTTATTTATATTTATGGGCAATCCTGAAAGCAAACTTTCAACTTTTTTTTTAAGTTTAGAAGAATATTTTACAGTATGCTTACATCATCATTATAAATAAATACACTTTTATTATAAATAAATATGCCACATTTGTTGGATTCTATTCTTGAATAATGACCAGAATCTAACTGTGTTTAGCTCATTTACATATATTAACCATTTGAAAACTGTTGTATATGTGGCCTGGTTACACAACAATGCTATTAATAAAAACACTGGAGATGGGAGCTAAGTTTCCATGGTTCTTTACTGGTAGAGTCCGAACTTTAACACACATGTACAGATCAATACGCGCCTAATAGTGCATGCTCAATATGTGCCTAATAGCGCATTCAAAGATGTGTTACTAAACATAAAGTAGTCCCTCATGTAGGCTATACGGTACACAAGCAAATATTATTCAATTTAGAAGTTTAAGATTTAGTATATGCAGTACATGACACCTAAAAATTTTAACTCTCTCTTCCTGGAGAGATTTTGGGCTGAAATGGAATGAAAATTAACTCTGTGTTTTTTATTTTTCTGATATTGTCCCAATCAGTGGCAGGAGCAGTACAGGGAGGAGGTTTCTCACAGGTTGGCAGCTCTCGTTTAAAAGGAGAGCTTCGCGAGTGTTTGGTGTCATTCCAGCATCTCAATCAGCAGTGGGAGCAGTGCACAGAGGAAGTTTCTCACAGGTTGACAGTGCTCATTTAAAAGGAGAGCTTCACGGGCAATTGGTATCATTCCAGTGGCCCAATCAGAGGCAGGAGCAGCGAAGAGAAGAGTAAATAAAAGTACAGCGAGGACAGGCAGAGCGGCCATTGTTGGGAGTGGGTCAGTGGTGAGAGTGGGAGTGTCAGGTTTTGGCTCAAAGGAGGCTTTGGCTTGGAAGAGGCACAGGCTCTGAGTAAGTTTCTGTTAAGTTTCCCTTTTCTCATACTGTGTCAGGGGTACTTAGTGTAGTTTAAATGGCCATGTGTGCTCTTCATGCCGGATGTTAAAGTCCTGGGAGACCCAGAGTCTCCTAGGGAACTACATCTGTGTGAAGTACATCCGCCTGCAGCTCCTTGAAAACCATTTTAGGGATCTAGAGCAGCAGATGGATGACCTTCGGCTTGTACGGGAGAGTGAGGAGATCATCGATCAGAGTTACAGGGACGTAGTCACGCCAAAGTTACAGGATGTGAGTAGCTGGATGACTGTCAGGAGAAGGAATGGAAATGTGAATAGGCAGTTAGTGCAGAACAACCCTATGGCGATTCCCCTCAATAATAAATATACCATTTTGGATACTGTTGTGGGGCTTGACCTCCCAGGGGAATGCCACAGAGACCAGGTTTCTGGCACTGAGCATGGATCCATGGTGCAAAAGGAAAAGAGCTAGAAGAGGGCCATGGTAGTGATAGGGGACTCAATAGTCAGACAGGAGATTCTGTGGGCATGAACAGGGCACTTGGATGGTATATTTCCTCCCAGATGCCAGGATCAGGGACGCCTCGGATTGCGTCACAGCATTTTGGAGAGGGAGGGAGATGAGCCAGATGTCTTGGTGCATATTGGTACTAATGACAGAGGAAGGAGAAGCAAAGAGGTCAGGAAAAGAGAATGTAGAAAGCTAGGCAGAAAGCTGAGAAGCAGGTCCTCAAGGGTAGTCATTTCTGGATTGCTACCTGATTCATGCACCAGTGAGGGTAGAAACAGGATGAATTGGCAGATAAATGTGTGGCTGAGAAGCTGGTGCAGGGGGCAGGGCTTCTGGTTCTTGGATAACTGGGATCTCTTCTGGGGAGATATGACCTGTACAAAAGGGATGGGTTGCACCTGAACCTGAGGGAGATCAAGATTCTCACAGGTAGGTTGGTTAGAGCTGTTAGAGAGGGTTTAAACTAATTTGGCAGGGGTATGGGAACCGGAGTGAAGGGACTCAGAATAGGACAGATGGTAAAAAAGCAAAGATAGTGTTCTGTTAGACTGTTAGGAAGGGCAGGCAGGTGATAGGAGAAAATTGCAGCCAGCAAGATAAGTATCAGTGCATTAGGGATGTAGAATCAAAAAGAGAAGAAAATACAGTACTCAAAGTGTTATATCTCAATGCTCAGAGTATAAGAAATAAGGTGGATGATCTTGTTGCTCTTTTACGGGTATGATGTTGTGGCCATCACTAAATCGTGGCTGAAGGATGGTTATAGTTGGGAGCTGAATGTCCAAGGTTACCCATTGTATTGAAAAGATAGGAAGGTAGTCAGAAGGGGTGGTATGGCTCTGCTGGTAAAGAATGGCATCAAATCATGAGAAAGATGTGACATAGGATCGGAAGATGTTGAGTCCTTATAGGTTGAGTTAAGAAACTGCAAGGGTGAAAGGAACCTGATGGCAATTATATACAGGCCTCCCAACAACAGCTGAAATGTAGACCACAGATTACAATGGGAAATAGAAAAGGCGTATCAAAGCGGTAATGTTATGATAGTTATGGGAGCTTTCAACATGCAGGTAGATTGGGAAAATCAGGTTGGTATTGAATCTCAAGAGAGTACATTTGTTGAACGCCAATGGGATGGCTTTTTAGAGCAGCTTGTCATTGAGGGGATCAGCTATACTGAATTGGGTGTTAAATAATGAGCCGGAAGTGATTAGGGAGCTTAAGGTAAAGGAGCCTTAGGAGACAGTAATTGCAATATGATTGTGTTCAACTTGAAATTTGATAGGGAGAAAATAAAGTCTGACATAGCAATATTTCAATGGAGTAAGGAAATTGCAGTGGTATGAGAGAGGAGTGGTGGTGTCGGCTGGTGGCGCAGTAAGATCAGCGCCGGGTTCAAGAACGGAGGATCCCGAGTTCGATCCAGTGACAGACCGCCCCCGTGTGTGCTCTCCATCCGCGTCGGGTTGATATCAAGCTCGCAACTCGGTCTCGTAAAATAATACTGTAAAATAACTGTGCGAGGAGTGGCGCCCCACACAGCCTTTCGAACTGTGCCTTGTAAGGTATGAAAATGCCCAACACTGGCCTCTCAGGTCTGAGTCGACGTCATCATCATCAGAGAGGAGTTGGCCAAAGTAAATTGGGAGTAGATGCTGGCAGGGATCACAGAAAGCAAGTAAAAGAAGCATTAGGAGAAAGAAGATGAAATATGAAAGCATGCTAGCAAACAATATCAAGGTGGATAGAAAAAGCTTTTCAAGTTTAAAAAGTAAATGAGAAATAAGAGTGTATATAAGATTGCTAGAAAATGAGGCTGGAGAAATAATAACGGGGAACAAGGAGACGGCAAATGAACTAAATGAGTATTTTGCATCAGTGCTCATTGTGGAAGACACTAGTAGTGTGCCAGATTTGGAAGGGTGTGAGGGAAGAGAAGTGAGTGCAGTTACTATTATAAGGGAGAAGGTGCTCCAAAAGCTGAAAGACCTAAGGGTACAAGTCACCTGGACCGGATATACTAAACCCTAGGACTCAGAAAGAGGTAGCAGCAGAGATTGCAGAGGATTGTAGAGATTGTAGAGGCAATGATCTTTCAAGAATCATTGGACTCTGGCATGATTCTGGAGGACTGGAAAATTGCAAATGTCACTCCACCCTGTAAGAAAGGAGGGAGATAAGACCATAAAACCATAAGATACAAGAGGAGAAATAGGCCATTCAGCCCATCGTGTCTGCTCTGCCATTCCTTCATGGCAGATCCAAGATTCCAGTCTACCCCATACACTTGCCTTTTCACCATAACATTTGATGGCCCGACCAATCAGGAAACTAACAATTTTCACTTTAAATATATCCATGGTCATGGCCTCCGCTGCAGTCTGTGGCAGAACACTTCACAGATTCACTACTCTCTGGCTAAAAACTTCCTCTTTACCTCTGTTCTAAAGGGTCGCCCCTCAATTTTGAGGCTATACCCTCTAGTTGTGGACACCACCGTCGGAAACATCCTCTCCACATCTACCTTTGGTAGGTTTCAATGAGATCCCCACACAGTCCTCTAAATTCCAGACAGTACAGACCCAAAGCTGCCAACGCTCCTCATATGTTAACCCCTTCATTCCCAGAATTATTCTCATAAATCCCCATTGTACTGAAGTCCCCTATTACAATTGTGACATTACCCTTATTACATGCCTTTTCCAGCTCTCTTTGCAATCACAATCCCACATCTAGACTACTATTTGGAGGCCTGTATATGATTCAGATAATGTTATCTTTACGCTTGCAGTTTCATAACTCCACCCACAAAGAAAAACAGGAGGCAACAGATAGGAAGTTATAGACCAGTTAGCCTGACCTCAGCAGTTGGGAAGATGTTGGAATCAATTGTTGAGGATAAGGTTATGGAGTACTTGGATAAAGTCAGCAGAGTTTCCTTAACGGAAAATCTTGCCTGACGAACCTGTTGGAATTCTTTGAGGAGAGTAGGAATGCGATGAGGTAGAGGATAAATGCGTGGCTGAGGGATTGGAGCAGGGGGCAGGGATTCAAGTTTTTGGATCATTGGGACCTCTTTTGGCGCAGGCGTGACCTGTACAAAAAGGACGAGTTGCACTTGAATCCTAGGGGGACCAATATCCTGGCAGGGAGATTAGCGGGGGCTACTGAGGTGACTTTAAACTAGAATGGTTGGGGGGTGGGAATCAAATTAAAGAGGCTAGGCGTGAGGAGGTTAGTTCACTACAGGGGGATGGGAACCAGTGCAGAGAGGCAGAGGGGTGTAAAGTGAGGGTAGAAACAAAAAGTACTATGGAGAAAAGTAAAAGTGGCAGGCCGACAAATCCAGGGCAAGCATTAAAAAGGGCCACTTTTCAGCATAATTGTATAAGGGCTAAGAGAGTTGTAAAAGAGCGCCTGAAGGCTTTGTGTGTCAATGCAAGGAGCATTCGTAATAAGGTGGATGAATTGAAAGTGCAGATTGTTATTAATGATTATGATATAGTTGGGATCACAGAGACATGGCTCCAGGGTGACCAGGGATGGGAGCTCAACGTTCAGGGATATTCAATATTCAGGAGGGATAGCCATGAAGGGAGGGGAGGTGGGGTGGCGTTGCTGGTTAAAGAAGAGATTAACGCAATAGAAAGGAAGGACATAAGCCGGGAAGATGTGGAATCGATATGGGTAGAGCTGCGTAACACTAAGGGGCAGAAGACACTGGTGGGAGTTGTGTACAGGCCACCTAACAGTAGTAGTGAGGTCGGAGATGGTATTAAACAGGAAATTAGAAATGTGTGCAATAAAGGAACAGCAGTTATAATGGGTGACTTCAATCTACATGTAGATTGGGTGAACCAAATTGGTAAAGGTGCTGAGGAAGAGGATTTCTTGGAATGTATGCGGGATGGTTTTTTGAACCAACATGTCGAGGAACCGACTAGAGAGCAGGCTATTCTGGACTGGGTTTTGAGCAATGAGGAAGGGTTAATTAGCAATCTTGTCGTGAGAGGCCCCTTGGGTAAGAGTGACCATAATATGGTGGAATTCTTCATTAAGATGAAGAGTGACATAGTTAATTCAGAAACAAAGGTTCTGAACTTAAAGAGGGGTAACTTTGAAGGTATGAGACGTGAATTAGCTAAGATAGACTGGCAAATGACACTTAAAGGATTGACGGTGGATATGCAATGGCAAGCATTTAAAGGTTGCATGGATGAACTGCAACAAATGTTCATCCCAGTTTGGCAAAAGAATAAATCAAGGAAGGTAGTGCACCCATGGCTGACAAGAGAAATTAGGGATAGTATCAATTCCAAAGAAGCAGCATACAAATTAGCCAGAGAAAGTGGCTCACCTGAGGACTGGGAGAAATTCAGAGTTCAGCAGAGGAGGACAAAGGGCTTAATTAGGAAGGGGAAAAAAGATTATGAGAGAAAACTGGCAGGCAACATAAAAACAGACTGTAAAAGCTTTTATAGATATGTAAAAACGAAAAGACTGGTAAAGACAAATGTAGGTCCCCTGCAGGCAGAAACAGGTGAGTTGATTATGGGGAGCAAGGACATGGCAGACCAATTGAATAATTACTTTTGTTCTGTCTTCACTAAGAAGGACATAAATAATCTTCCAGAAATAGTAGGGGACAGAGGGTCCAGTGAGATGGAGGAACTGAGCGAAATACATGTTAGTAGGGAAGGGGTGTTAGGTAAATTGAAGGGATTGAAGGCAGATAAATCCCCAGGGCCAGATGGTCTGCATCCCAGGGTGCCTAAGGGAGTAGCCCAAGAAATAGTGGATGCATTAGTGATAATTTTTCAAAACTCGTTAGATTCTGGACTAGTTCCTGAGGATTGGAGGGTGTCTAATGTAACTCCACTTTTTAAAAAAGGAGGGAGAGAGAAACCAGGGAATTATAGACCGGTTAGCCTAACGTCGGTGGTGGGGAAACTGCTGGAGTCAGTTATCAAGGATGTGATAACAGCACATTTGGAAAGTGGTGAAATGATCGAACAAAGTCAGCATGGATTTGTGAAAGGAAAATCATGTCTGACGAATCTCATAGAACTTTTTGAGGATGTAACTAGTAGAGTGGATAGGGGAGAACCAGTGGATGTGGTATATTTGGATTTTCAGAAGGCTTTTGACAAGGTCCCACACAGGAGATTAGTGTGCAAACTTAAAGCACACGGTATTGGGGGTAAGGTATTGGTGTGGGTGGAGAGTTGTTTAGCAGACAGGAAGCAAAGAGTGGGAATAAACGGGACCTTTTCAGAATGGCAGGCGGTGACTAGTGGGGTACCGCAAGGCTCAGTGCTGGGACCCCAGTTGTTTACAATATATATTAATGACTTGGATGAAGGAATTAAATGCAGCACCTCCAAATTTGCGGATGACACGAAGCTGGGTGGCAGTGGTAGCTGTGAGGAGGATGCTAAGAGGATGCAGGGTGACTTGGATAGGTTGGGTGAGTGGGCAAATTCATGGCAGATGCAATTTAATGTGGATAAATGTGAAGTTATCCACTTTGGTGGCAAAAATAGGAAAACAGATTATTATCTGAATGGTGGCCGATTAGGAAAAGGGGAGGTGCAACGTGACCTGGGTGTCATTATACACCAGTCATTGAAAGTGGGCATGCAGGTACAGCAGGCGGTGAAAAAGGCGAATGGTATGCTGGCATTTATAGCGAGAGGATTTGAGTACAGGAGCAGGGAGGTACTACTGCAGTTGTACAAGGCCTTGGTGAGACCGCACCTGGAGTATTGTGTGCAGTTTTGGTCCCCTAATCTGAGGAAAGACATCCTTGCCATAGAAGGAGTACAGAGAAGGTTCACCAGATTGATTCCTGGGATGGCAGGACTTTCATATGAAGAAAGAATGGATGAACTGGGCATGTACTCGTTGGAATTTAGAAGATTGAGGGGGGATCTGATTGAAACGTATAAGATCCTAAAGGGATTGGACAGGCTAGATGCAGGAAGATTGTTCCCGATGTTGGGGAAGTCCAGAACGAGGGGTCACAGTTTGAGGATAGAGGGGAAGCCTTTTAGGACCGAGATTAGGAAAAACTTCTTCACACGGCGAGTGGTGAATCTGTGGAATTCTCTGCCACAGGAAACAGTTGAGGCCAGTTCATTGGCTATATTTAAGAGGGAGTTAGATATGGCCCTTGTGGCTACGGGGTCAGGGGGTATGGAGGGAAGGCTGGGGCGGTGTTCTGAGTTGGATGATCAGCCATGATCATAATAAATGGCAGTGCAGGCTCGAAGGGCCGAATGGCCTACTCCTGCACCTATTTTCTATGTTTCTATGTTTCTAAATTACAAGTCAGATAGATCAAAGGGATGTAGTGGATGTTATATTTTTGGATTTTCAGAAGGCCTTTGACAAGGTGCTACACATGACGCTACTTACCAAGTTAAAAGCCCATGGTATTACAGGAAAATTACTAGCATGGTTAGAGCATTGGCTAATTTGTGGAAGAGAGCAAGTAGGAATAAAAGAATCCTTCTCTGTCTGGCTGCCAGTGACTAGCGGCGTTCCGCAGGGGTCGGTGTTGGGACTGCTTCTTTTTATGCTGAGTATTGATCCGGCTGGTGGCGTAGTGGCATCAGCATCAGACTTCGGGATGAAAGGTCCCGGGTTCGAATCCAGCCGGCCGACTCCCCGCGATTCCCCACTACGTCAGAGAGGCGTAGAGTGAAATCATCCGCTAACCGGAGAAACTCCGGATGTGACGTACCTTTCCTTTATCAATGAATAGATGACTTTGTTGCCAAGTTTGCAAATGATACAAAAATATTTGGAGGGGCAGGTAGCATTGAGGAAACAGGTAGGCTGCAGAAGATTAGGAGAATGGGCAAGAAATTGGTAAATGAAATACACTGTTGGAAAATGCATGGTCATACACTTTGGTGGAAGAAATAAACGTGCAGACTATTTTCTAAATGGGGAGAAAATCCAAAAATCAGAAACGCAAAGGGACTTGGAAGTCCTTGTGCAGAACACTCTAAAGGCTAACTTGCAGGTTGAGTTGGTGGTGAGAAAGGTAAATGCCATGTTAGCATTCATTTCAACAGGTCTAGAGTCCAAGCGCAGGGATGTGCTGCTGAGGCTTTATAAGCCACTGGTGAGGCCTCTCCTCAGAAAAGATGTGCTGGCATTGGAGAGTGTTCAAAGGAGCTTCATAAGGATGATTCTGGGAATGAAAGGGTTATCATTTGAGGAACATTTGATGACTCTGGGCCTGTACTTGCTGGAATTTAGAAGGATGAGGGGGAATCTCATTGGAACCTTTCAAATGTTGAAAGGCCTAAACAGAGTAGATGTGGAAAAGATGTTTCGCATGGTGGGGGGAGTCCAGGACAAGAGGGCACAGCCTCAGGATAGAGGGGCGTCCATTTAAAACAGAGGTGTGGAGAAATTTCTTTAGCCAGAGGGTGGTGAATTTATAGAATTTATTACCACATGCAGCTGTGGAGACCAGGTCATTGGATGTATTTAAGGCAGAGACTGATAGGTTTTTGATTGGGCACGGCATCAAAGGTTATTGGGAGAAGGCCATGGAATGGGCTGAGGAGGGGAAGAAGGGTCAGCCATGATTGAATGGCAGAATAGACTTGATGGGCCAAATGGCCTAATTCTGCTCCTATGTCTTATGGTCTTATAATGATAACAGGGATGTTCACTGTGAGTTTGAGTTAGGATTTGACTTTGTTTGCCATCCCAGTGCTGGGTGCTCTCTGAATCTTATTGCACTTTGCTGTGGTACCAAATAAAATGTCTGAACATGCAGTGATATCACCAAAAGGGTCAGAACTTACTTGCTGGGCAGCTACCTTGAGGTTGGGTAGTTGACATTTGGGAGAGTTGGAGGAGGTGATTTCAATTATGCTTGGGAACCTAATTCACCCATCAATAACTTCAACACAGACTCTTTATTACCATTTTATTCACACATACAAACATTTGTAATTTTGAACCCCAATATTTATATGGGTGCTCCAAAATTGGAAGTTTATTGAGTTTGCAGACAAATTCACAGGCTTTCACTGGCTTCCACTGACCTGGATTTGTTCCTATGGTCCACAGAAATGTTGATGCTCAGGTAGTTGTGAGGATGGATCCTATAATTAGCTCTTCAAAATAACATTATTGCCAGCAATCTATTCGAATTCTAACTCCCCCCCCCCCATCTTTTACACCTATGATTGTGTGGCTACGCATAGTTCCTACACCATATGCAAGTTTGCTAATGACACCACTGCTGTTGGCCATATCAAAGGTGGTGATGAATCAGCATACAGGAGGGAGATTGAAAATTTGGCTGAGTGGTGTAACAACAACAACCTCTCATCCAATGTCAATAAGACCAAGGAACTGATAATAGACTTCAGGAGAGGGAAACCAGAGGTTCATGAGCCCATAATCATTGAGAATTAGAGATGGAGAGGGTCAATAACTTTAAGTTCCTGAGTGTCACTATCTCAGAGACCCTGTCCTGGATCCATCATATAAATATCATTGCAAAGAAAGCACAACAGCACCTCTACTTCCTCAGGAGTCTGCGGAGATTCTGCATGTTATCAAAAACCTTGGCAAACTTCTATAGATGTGTGGTGGAAAGTCTGCAGACTGGCTGCGTTATGGCCTGGTATGGGGACACCAATGCCTTTGAGAAGAAAATCCTACAAAAGGTACTGGATTCGGCCTTGTACCTCACAGGTAAGACCCTCCCAACCAGTGAGCACATCTATATGAAACATTACCGTAGAAAAGCAGCATCTATTATCAGTGATCCTCACCACCCAGGCCATACCCTTTTCTTGCTGCTCCCATCAGATAGAAGGTACAGAAGCCTCAGGACTTGCACCACCAAGTTCAAGAACTGTTACTACTCCTCAACCACCAGGCTCATGAACAAAAGGGGATAACTACAGTCAATAAAAGACTCTTTTACCTTGTTATTTTATGCTCATTATTTATTGCTATTTATTCATTATTTGCAACTGCAGTTTGTTTACAGTTTACAGTTCTTGATGTTTACAGTTTACAGAGCCTGTAGTTATTGTTCTATAGATTTGCCAAGTATATCCACAGAAAAATAATCTCAGGGTTGCATGTATGTATTCTGATAATAAATTTTACTTTGAACTTTGAAGTTTTCCTCATTGGAATCATTTGAGCAGGGCCTATACTTCACCTGTTGTTACTATTCTGATTCCAAAATCTTGTCACAGTTTTTCTGCAGATTCCGGCCACTATAATATTCAAATCCATTAAGATACCCAAAGTAGGACTTTAGTACATGAATATCTGGTGCTCAGGCACCATTCGATTCATTGCTTCTAGGCCTCATTCCTCTGGTTTGTGGGGAATGTCATTGGAAATTTTAAATAAAAATTCCTTGTCTTTGAGCAGCTGGACAAGAACCCCGCTGGTTGCACAGACTTTGAAGAGAATTTACTGCTCTTAGCAGTCTCCAGGCATCATACTGACTCTTCCAGAAAAAGATATTTTCTGATTGTAGGCCCTGCAACCCTACCTTATCTCTCACCATGCAAACGCTCTTCTGTTCCTTCTGCCTCATGTCCGAATGTGACTTCTCTTTTGAGCATCTGTGACACTTGTCACCGTCAATCCATGTGGAAGCAAATGTTAAATTTACAAAAGGGATACTTAAAGTTAGAGGCAGCAGTTACGAAGGCAGACAGTAAGTAGCATTCCAAAATTGTACATAACTTTGGCTCGACCTCCATACTTAAAGAAAAATATAGTTGACTTGAGCTCAGTGCAGCACATTTCATGCAATTAATTCCTACAAAGAGAAATTGAGGAATATCACTCGAATTTAAACGATCTCTGAGCGATTTTATTAAACCATTTAAGATTCTGAGAGGGATTGAGAAGGTAAAGGCTGAGAGGCTATTTCCTCTATCTGGAGTATCTGGAACGGGGGGTGAGGGCAGAGCATTGTCTGCAGATTAAATATTGCTTATGTTGAACTGATATAGAAAGAAATATATTTAGAAGAGCATTAAGAACGTTTGGAATCTCTATCACAGAGGTTTGATCAATCAATGATTGAGACCGATAGATCTTTGGCCACATGGGAATCAGGCAATATGGGACTTAGGTGAGGAAGTGAACAAGCCATAGCTTTTTATAGTGAGCAGGCAGAGATATTTAGTCAGCCAGTATAGTCAATAGGAACTATCGATAATAAGCAAGCTACAAACTTTGACCAGTTTAGACTGCATCTATATTGATACAGTGTCCTCAATCTTCTATTGGTATTATGAGCAGTAATCAATTATTGAAATCACAAGGCACCAATATTGATTAGAATGATTGATGTCCAATACTTACACAAGCAATGGCTTCTTGTCATAATTGGTTTTTCAAACTAACCACTGTTTATACAGTCCCTGATTAACATTACACCAAAAGAAATTTTGACCTTTGATATATGTAATAAATAGATAGGATAAGTAGATAGATAGATAGATAGATAGATAGAAAGATAGATAGATAGTTGGATGGATAGATAAATAGGTAGATAGATATATAGATAGATATTGGGACAGACAACAAATGTAGCATAACCAAGATGCATTTTGAGATACTTGAGCAAATATATAATCTATATATCCCTGTGGCCTCCTCTGGATTGCCCCCTGTCTAAAGACAAGACGAAATAATTCCACACCTTGCATGAAAAGAAGGTGGATGCCACTGGATGGATGTGAGCACATCACCAAAGGGAACTACACTTGGCTCCATGATCTAATAATTTAAATTGGAAAGGAAAGTACACAAATCCTGCAGTTCTAAAATGCCTGCAGGAACCAAACACAAAACACTGAACAGTCCACAGACGTATGGGTTAGCAGATTCATTGATCACATGGGTACCATTGGGCAGCTTGGGCTCATTGGGCTGGAAGGGCCTGTTACCATTTGGTATCTCTAAATTAATTTAAAATTAAATTAAAATTTGAGACACATTTGGTGAGGCATCATAGCATGGTATTTTCATTATCCTGTGGTGAACTGCATTGTTGTTGGAATGGACTGACTTTCTCTAACAAGTTGTCTATATGAGAATGCTAGGTGATTCATGGTTATAGTGATGTGTGGCTATGTTGTGTTGGCTTTTATTTAGACATAGGGTTACTTCCTAACAGTGTTACGTGTAAGATTCCATATTTTAGAAGGAGATTGTGATCATCAATGATGAAAGGATTCAGAGGTCAAAGTGCCATTCTATCTAGTCACAGACAGACTAACGACAATGCTCAGTGTCAGCAGCACTGGCAGTTACTATCACTTGCAAAATCTGAGCACTATTCCAACCCTGGGTGACAGTGACATTGAATCCTCCTTTGAGATTCAACTCAGTTCTGCATTATCTCTTTAAATGCGATTCCTGTTTTTAATCATGTTGTTACCTGGGAAGAATCACAAAGAATACAGTCAAAAGTATGTGACAAACTGCACATTGATAGCATGAAAATACTCTCCACTGATACTTGCTGGTACTCATATTTATAATAGATACTAATTCAACTGAAATTGTGTACTCCTGCTTAAAATGGTTTGTGGCAGACACTACAGTTCTTTAATTTTGAAAATTTATTCTCCATTGAGTTGTCACTAAATCAATGCTTCTCCACAGAAAGTAGACTCAGCTTTTTAAGCCTTTTTAGGTAACTACATTCTTTAAGTTAGGAGTCAAACTTGCTGCACTCCTTTGAGCCTATTTCCAAGGCACATGACCACAACAGTGTGACACCATTGCAGCACGGGGCATTGGAATCCGGAGTTCAATTCCGGTGTCCTCTGTAAGGAGTTTGTACGCCCTCCCCGTGAATGCGCGAGTTTCCTCTCTGGGTGCTCTGGTTTCCTCCTACAGTCTAAAGTTGTACAGGTTAGTAGGTTAATCTGTCTTTGTAAATGGTGCTGTGATTAATTAATATTAATATTAATGGCTCTGTCTGTCTAAGTAGACAATGGATGCGCCCGGTTTAGGACTCAATTGTGTGTGGAACAGCGTCGGCTGTGGCTGAATAAGCCGATTCCTGAGCTGCAGTCCTCGGTACAGCTGCTGCGCATGAAGGCTGATGGCTGCGGCTGGGTCGTCACTGTCGCAGCTCCCCTTCTCTCTCTTCTGTCTGACCACCGTCGAGTTCATTTTCCCTCTGCATTGGTAATGCCTGTACATACAGCCTGTCGCCAGGGGCGGCGATTTGCAGCTGTCTCTTCCCAAGTGTCCACCCTGATATCAGCAGACTTCAGGTCACGTTTACAAACGTCCCTGTAACGCAGCAGTGGGCGTCCTACAGGCCGGGATCCTGCGGCGAGTTCTCCGTATAGGATCTCCTTGGGAAGGCAGCCATCCTGTATGCGGCAGATGTGGCCAAGCCAGCGCAGTCGTTGCTGTGTGAGAAGGACATACATGCTTGGCATGCTGGCCTGGTCCAGGACGTCCTTGTTTGGCATGCACTCTTCTCAGGATTAGGCTAGGGTTAAATAGGTGGGTTGCTGGACAGGGCAGCTCATTTGGCTTGTTCCGCACTGTAGCTCTAAATAAGTACATAAACATTTGAAGGGACCATTGCAGAGTAGCCAATGATAGATATAATGACAGATCGGAAATTAATGCAACCTAATGCTTTACTGCTGATCCTCTGTACAAGACATGGAGATGTCTGAGCCATGTTTTTTGCTGGATAGCACCATCTGGTTTGCTATGGGAGTTTCAATATACAGTATTCGGTCTAGTAGACTATCATACACCTCTAACAATACAGCACATACCTATCAGCTTGAAGCAGTCTGGCCATTTTTCTCTGACTTCTCTCATGAGCAAGGCATTTTTGCCACAGAACTGCCACTTACTGGATGTTTTTAGTTTTTCTCATCATTCTCTGTAAATTCTAGAGACCTGTTGTCCCTGAAAAATCCCAGGAGATCAGCAGTTTCTAAGATACTCAAACCACCCCGTCTGGCACTAACAATTATTTCATGATCAGAATCACTTAGATCATATTTCTTCCTCATTCTGATGTTTGGTCTGAACCAGAAATGACCCTCTTGACCACGCCTGCATGCTTGTATGCATTGAGCTGCTCCCACATGATTGGCTGATTAGATACTTGCATTAACAAGCAGATGTATAGGTGAAAGAAATAAAGTAGCCACTAAGTGTATATTATTATGCACAGTTCAGAGAACTGGGCCAAGCAAATTAATAATATAATTTTGGAGAACAATTTGAGCACCTTTTTTCATCATACTGGTTCACAATCAAATGACTGCCCTGTTCACAATTATTAACACCTTTTGTCGGTAATATTCCCCTAAAGTTGAATATTGATTCAAGAGATAGATATTTATTAAAATGGACAAATTTAGCAAGGATAAAACTTTCTGTTCAGATGAATTGCAGCCTCACTGTTGCAAAGCTCAAAAGAGACAGCAGAGGAATTAATCTGTAAAAAATAGTGACTAGAAAAGAAACAGTGCCTGAAAATAGGTTGACAGCTAATCTTATTTCAATATTTTAAAGGCTTTAAACAAGTAATAACTATAGATGCGTTATTGGCAGTTTTGATTGAAAACACTGTGAATTACCTAGAAAAAGAAAGCATAACAAACATAAGAATTAATGAATATTAAAGGAAAGATTATACTAGACTAGGCTGTTGAGAGGAGATCCTGTCAGGCCAGCACATGCAGGCACATCCCAGCCCCCAGCCAGCTAACAGGAGTCTCTTACCACTTACTTCCAAATCAGCACCAGTAGCCCATTTCAATCCAGCTCTCATCCAGAATCCTTGTTCACTCATATTAACCAGCCAGGCTCAAGAAGTTTCTATGGGCCTTCAGTTACCTTGTTACGTTAACTATCTATTCTCTCTTGCTTTAAGGCACCTCATGTTGTTTTAGAGTTTATTAATAAAGTTGTTGCTCACCGTTTAATCTCCCCACTGCTCTTCATTTGGTTCAAGCCTCCTCGACCGGGAAGTTCCTGTCATCGGGACAAAGATGCAGGCAAATTAAGGAAAAGTTTAAAAAACAACAGGGTTGTTATCATGGGGAACTTCAAATTCCCCCGTATAAACTGGTAAGTGCTTTAGATGGGGCAGAATTTGTTTGGTGCATCCAGGAGGGTTTCTTAAATCAATATGTAGGTAGTCCAACAGGAGGAGGGGCTGTACTGGGCAGCTGACTGACCTTTCAGTGGGTGAACAGTTAGCAAACAGTGGAACAACCCCTTAAGTTTTAAAATAGCTGTCGATGAGAATAAGTATGGACCTTGCAGGAGGATATTAAATTGGAGCAGGGCAAATTCCGAGAGCATTTGGCAGGAACTAGGAAGAGTTAATTGGAAACAGCTGTTTTTGGGCAAATCCACATTTGACACGGTGGAGGATGTTTAAAGACCAAATGCACAGAGTGCAGGACAGGTTTGGACCAGTCAGAATGAAGGAGAAGGATGAATGAAGAGAACCTTGAATGTCGAAAGAGGTGATGAATTTAGTCAAAAAGGAAAAGTATGTAAAGCTTAGGAAGCTAGAATCAAATAGAACCCCTGAGGATTATAAAGAAGTCAGAAAAGAACTCAAGAAGGGAATTAGGAAAGCCAGGAAGGGCCATGAAAAGTCCTTGACAAGTTGGATTGAAGAGAATCTCAAAGCATGGTAATATATCAAGAGCAATAGGGCGCTAAGGAGAGGGTAGAATCATTCAAGGATAAAGGGAGGAACATTTGCTTGGATGCGGAGGATGTGGGTGAGGTTCTTAACGAATAGCTTACATCAATAATTACCAAGAGGAAGGACATGGAGGCCAGGGAGATCAGCGCTGAGCATATTGATATGCGAGGGCATTTCAAGATAGAGTTAGTGCTGGGTCCCTAAAAGAACATTAAAAAGTCCCCAGGGCCTGATGGGATATACACCAGGTTATTGAGAGAGGCGAGAGAAGAGATTGCCAGGGTGTTGACCAATATCTTCATGTCTTCTCTAGCCACAGGCAAGGTCCCGGAGGAAATGCAAGTAGCTAATGTTGTTTTGTTATTCAAGAAGGGAACCAGGGATAATCCTGGAAACCATAGACCGGTGAGTCTGACATCAGTGGTAGAGATGTTATTGGAGAGCATTCTTTGGGATAGGATGTCTGAGCATTTGGAAAGCCATGGCCTAATTAGGGAGATCCAGCATAGCTTTGTGCAGAGCAAGTCATTCCTTACTAACCTGATTGAGCTTTTTGACAAGGTGATGAGGGTGATTGATGAAGGTAGAGTTGTGGATGTTGTGTACATAGATTTTAGAAAGACGTTTGGCAAGGACTTTTGGAATCAGAACTGGCCTTCCCATAGAAGACAGAGGGTAGTGGTCTAAAGGACTTATTCTTTCTGGAGACCTGTGATTAGTGGTAGTCCGCAGGGATTTGTAATGGGACCTTTGCTGTTTGTCATGTATATAAATATCTTGGATGAAAATGTAGAGGGGTGGGTTAGTAAGTTTGAAGATGATATGAAGATTAGTGGTGTTGTGGATAGTGTAGATAACTGGCAAAGAATACAATGGGATATAGATCTATGGCAGATTTGGGCGGAGAAATAGCAGATGGAGCTTAACCCAGACAAATGTGAAGTGTTGCAACTTGCTAGGTAGCTGCAAAGAGACACCGTGCTGCTAAAGGTAATATACTTAACAGTGTCGATGAATAGAGGGATCGTGAGGTCCAAGTTCATAACTCTCTGTAAGTGGCTACACAGGTTGATATGGTAGTAAAGAAGGCATATGGCACATTTGCCTTTATTAGTTGAGGCACTGAGTTCAAAAGTCAGGAGGTTATGTTGCAGCTTTATAAAACACTAGTTAGGCTGCATCTGGAGTATTGCATACAGCTCTGGTTGCTCCATTATAAGAAGGATGTCAAGACTTTGGAGAGGGCGCAGAAGAGGTTTACCAGGATGCTGCCTGGATTAGAGGGCATGTGCTATAATGAGAGTTTGGATGAGCCTGGGTTGTGTTCTTTGGAATGCCAGAGCCTGATGGGAGATCTGATAAAGTGTTATAAGATTATGAGAGATACAGATAGAGTAGCTGACAGTATCTTTCTCCCAGTGTTGATATAGTTTATACCAGAGAGCGTGCATTTAAGGTGAGAGGAGGTAACTTCAAAGGAGATGTGAGGGTCAAGTTTTTTTACACAGAGTCTGGTGGATGCTTGGAATGCACTGCCTGGGGTGGTGGTAGAGGCAGAAACATTAGAGACTTTTAAGAGACATTTAAATATGCACATGAATGTTGCACCTATCTCCTCCAGTTTGTTTTAATAAACCAAGTGGTTTCAAAAATTAATGTAGACTAAAATATACTTTAGCTCCACACAGTCAGGTCTCTCTATTTGAATGAGCGGCAATGTCTGTCATATATTAGACTTACCTGACATAAGTTGTTCAAGCAGCTGTGATGAGGAGTTTCCACAGCTTCATTCCTCCCTGTTGGACTACCTTTGGAAAATCCGCGATTCATTCCAAAAGTTCTGGAGCGTTGGCTTTGCATGTGCATGCACAGGAATCTTAACTTGTAAACACTTTTGTGGCAAGTTAGACCATATGACCATAGGACATAGAAGCACAAGTAGGCCATTCGGCCCATCGAGCCTGATCCATCATGGCTGATTTATTATCCCTCTCAAACCATTCTTCTGCTTCTCCCTGTAACTTTTGATGCCCTGACTAACCAAGAACTTGTCGACTTCTGCTTTAAATATACTCAGTGACTTGGCCCCCACAACCATACGAGGCAATGAATTCCACAGATTCATCACCATTTAGCTAAATAAATTCCTTCCCATCTCTGTTCTAAATAGATGTCCCTCTATACTGAGGCAGTGCCCTCTGGTCCTAGACTCACTCACAATAGAAAACACCCTCTCCTTTCCACTCTACCTAGGCCTTTCAATTATTGATAGGTTTCAATAAAATCCTCCCTCATTCTTCCAAACTCCGGGAAGTACAGGTCCAGAGCCATCAAACATACCCCATATGTTAACTCTTTCATTCCCAGAATCATTCTAGTGACCACTCCAATGCCAGCACATCTTTTCTTAGATAAGAGGCCCAGAACTGCTTACATACTCCAAATGCAGTCTGACCAATGCCTTATAAATCCTCAGCACTATAATCCTTGCTTTTGTATCCTAGTCCTCTCGAAATGAATGCTAACATTGTACTTGGCTTTCTTACCACCAACTCAACCTGCAAGTTAACCTTTAGGGTATCCTGCACAAGGATTCCCAAATCCCTTTGCACCTCTGATTTTTGAATTTGCTCCCCATTTAGAAAATAGTCTGCACCTCTATTCCTTCTGTTAAGGAGCTTGACCATTCACTTCCCTACACTATATTCCATCTGCCATTTTATTGCCCATTCTCAGAATCTGACTAAGTCCTTTTGCAGACTCCCTACTTCCTCAACACTACCTGCCATTTATCTTTGTATCATCTTCAACTTGGCTACAAAGCCATCAATTCTGTCATTCAAATCATTGACATGTAACGTTAAAAAAAAGCAGTCCCAATCCTGAACCCTGTGGAACCCTACTAGTCACTGCCAGTCAACCAGAAAAGAACCCCTTTATTCCAACTCTTTGCTTTTGCAAGTCAGCCAATCTTCTATCCATGCTAGTATCTTTCCTGTAATATCAAGGGTTCCTATCTTGTTAAGCAGCCTCGTGTGTGACAGCTTGTCAAAGACCTTCTGGAAATTTATGTAAACAACATCTACTGAATCTCTGTTGTCTATCCTGCCTGTTAATTCTGACAGATTGGTCAAGCAAGATTTCCCCTTAAGGAAACCATGCTGACTTTGGTCTATTTTATCATGTGCCTCCAAGTACCCCGAAACCTCATCCTTAATAATGGAGTCCAACATCTTCCTGACCACTGAAGCCAGGCTAACTGACCTGAAATTTTCTTTCCCATTCAGCTATGTCCATACATGGCCTCCTCTACTGCCATGATGAGGCTAAACTCAGGTTGGAGGAGCAACACCTCATATACTATCTAGGTAGTCTCCAGCCCCTTGGTATGAACATAGAATTCTCCAACTTCCGGTAATTCCCTCCCCCTCCCTTCCTCAATCTCTATTTTATATCACCTCCCTCATAGTTCCACCTCCTTCTACTACTTCGCATTGTTCTCCTGCCAATCACCTCCCTGCTTCCCCTCCCCCACCCCTTTGTCTTTAAAATTACTGTTTTTTTCAACTACCAGCATTCTTCAAACCCTCCCCAAAGTTCTTCCTTCAGTCCTGATGAAGAGTTTCGGCCCGAAACGTCGACTAATCTTTTCAACTGATGCTGACTGACCTGCTGAGTTCCTCCGACGCATTGTGAGTGTTCCTTTGACAGCAGCATCTGCAGATTATTTTGTGTTTATGATTTGCTACTCCGCTGCGAAGTCTCTTCAAGGTAGGATCCAGCTCCTACGGAGGTCCCGAAACTCTCCAAACCAGAACCGCTCTTACTGCCGCTGGGTCCCACTGTCTATCCTATTTCCCCACTACTCTCTTTCCTCCCAAACATCCCTCTACCCCTCATCATCCATCCATTCTTCTGATTCCTCATCCTCCCCTAACCCCGCTCTCCCTGAACACCCCAACTCCCCCTTTCCCTCCTGAGACCTCCCACTATTCACCCTCCTCCAACCCCAGCCCCAACAATTGCCATGTCTTCACCATCCCCTCTGACCTTCCCCTCTCTGAGGCAGAACGGTCTGTCATTAGCAAGGGTCTCACTTTTGTCCCCCTCCGTCCACACCTCAGTGAGTTCCGTGCCCGCCATGACGTTGAACTCTTCTTCCGTCGCCTATGTCTCCGAGCCTACTTCTTTGGCAAGGATTCCCCTCCCCCTACTGATGACCCCTTCTCCTGTCTTCAACCGTCCTCCTCCTCCTGGACACCCCGCCCAGGCCTTCTACCTGCACTCGATCTCTTCATCTCCAACTGTCGCCGAGACATCAACCATCTCAACTTCACCACTCCTCTCTCCTGTTCCAACCTTACTCCCTCTGAACGCACTGCCCTCCGCTCTCTCCGCACTAATCCCAACCTCACCATCAAACCTGTTGACAAAGGTGGTGCCGTAGTATTCTGGCGGACGGACCTCTACCTCACTGAGCCCAAACGGCAGCTCTCTGACACCTCCTCTTACTTACCCCTGGAACAGGACCCCACCAAAAAACATCAAACCATTGTCTCCCGCACAATCACCGCCCTCATCAAATCCGGAGACCTTACATCCTCAGCCGCTAAACTCATTATTCCCACACCCCGTACCGCTCGGTTTTACCTCCTCCCAGAGATACACAAGCCTGACTGTCCCGGTAGACCCATAGTTTCTGCCTGCTCCTGTCCCACCGAACTTGTATCTGCCTACCTGGACTCCATTTTGTCACCCATAGTTCAGTCCTTCCCCACCTACATCCACGATACATCCCATGCCCTCCACCTCTTCAATAACTTCCAGTTCGCTGGTCCCAGCTGCTTCATTTTTACTATGGATGTCCAATCCTTATACACCTCCATTCCCCATTAAGAAGGCCTCAAAGCCCTCCGCTACTTCCTGGATAATAGACCTCACCAGTTCCCCACCACCACTACCCTCCTCCGGTTGGCAGAACCGGTTCTCACACTTAATAACTTCTCTTTTGGCTCTTCCCACTTTCTTCAGACTAAGGATGTAGCTATGGGAACTCGCATGGGACCCAGATATGCCTGCCTCTTCATTGGTTATGTGGAACACTCTGTGCTCCAAACCTATTCTGGTACTGCTCCCCAACTTTTCCTTCGATACGTTGACGACTACATTGGTGCTGCTTCCTGCACCCATGCTGAGCTCGTCAATTTCATCGACTTTACTTCAAACTTCCACCCAGCCCTCAGATTCACTTGGTCTATCTCTGACACTTCTCTCCCCTTTCTCAATGTCTCGGTCTCCATCTCTGGAGACAGACTGTCCACTGACATCTTCTACAAGCCCACTGACTCTCATAACTACCTCGACTATACCCCTTCCCACCCTGCCACATGCAAAAATGCCATTCCCTATTCCCAGTTCCTCCGTCTCCGCCGCATCTGCTCCCAAGATGAGGCTTTCCGTTCCAGGACATCTCAAATGTCCTCTTTCTTTAAAGATCATGGTTTCCCTTCTACGGTGATCAATGATGCCCTCACCCGCATTTCTTCCATTTCCCGCACTTCGGTCCTCACCCCATCTTCCCGCCACCACAACAGGGACAGAGTTCCCCTTGTCCTCACCTACCACCCCACCAGCCTCTGGATCCAGCACATTATCCTCCGCAACTTCCGCCACCTTCAACAGGACCCCACCACTAAGCACGTCTTTCCCTCTCCACCCCTCTCCGCTTTCCGCAGGGATCAATCCCTCCGTGACTCACTTATCCGTACATCCATCCCCACAGATCTCCCACCTGGCACTTATCCCTGTAAGCATAAGTGCTACACCTGTCCCTACACCTCCTCTCTTGCCACCGTTCAGGGCCCCAAACAGTCCTTCCAGCTGAGGCAACACTTCACTTGCGAATCTGTTGGGGTCATCTATTGCATCCAGTGCTCCCGGTGTGGCCTGCTCTACATCGGTGAAACCCAACGCAGATTGGGGGACCACTTCGTCGAGCACCTCCACTCCATCCGCCACAACTGACAGGATCTCCCGGTAGCCACCCACTTCAACTCTGCTTCCCATTCTCATTCAGATATGTTCATGCATGGCCTCCTCTACTGCCATGATGAGGCTAAACTCAGGTTGGAGGAGCAACACCTCATATACTGTCTAGGTAGTCTCCAGCCCCTTGGTATGAATATAGAATTCTCTAACTTCTGGTAATTCCCTCCCCCTCCCTTCCTCTATCTCTATTTCACATCACCTCCCTCATAGTTCCGCCTCCTTCTACTACTTCGCATTGTTCTTCTGCCAATCATCTCCCTGCTTCCCCTCCCCCACCTCTTTGTCTTTCAAATTACTGTTTTTTTCAACTACCAGCATTTTTCAAACCCTCCCCAAAGTTCTTCCTTCAATCCTGACGAAGGGTTTCGGCCTGAAACGTCGACTAATCTTTTCAACTGATGCTGACTGACCTGCTGAGTTCCTCCGGCGCATTGTGAGTGTTCCTTTGACAACAGCATCTGCAGATTATTTTGTGTCTAAAATTTTCTTTCTTCTGCCTTCCTCCCTTGTTAAAGAGTGGAGTGACATTTGCAATTTTCAGTCCTCTGAAACTATTCAACAAAGATATCTTCAGCTACCTTCTTCAGAATCCTGGGATGCAGTCCATCCGATCCAGGAGACTTGTCTACCTTCAGACTTTTCAGCCTCCCAAGCACCATCTCCTCAGTAATAGTAACTATACTAACTTCTGCCCGCTGACACACTCAAATTTCTAGTATACTGCTAGTGGCTTCCACTGTGAAGACTGACAGAAATTACTTATTAAGTACGTCCACTATTTCTTTGTATTCCATTACTACTTCTCCAGCATCATTTCCCAATGGTCCAGTATCTATTTTCATCTCTATTTCACTCTTTCTATATCTGAAAACACTTTTGGTATCCACTTTGATATTATTGGCTGGTTTACCTTCATATTTCATTTTTTCTCCTTCTGGCTCTTTTTGTTGTCTTCTTTTGGTCTTTAAAAACTTCCCAATCGTCTAACATCCTGCAACGTATGGATCTATTTCTTTTAGCACAATGGCTCCCCTTAGTGCTAATTATTGACTGTTAACTTAAGCATGCACATTTGTTGCTCTCTCTGTAAAGTGAATATTAACTTCTTCTCCAAATGCATGCCATTATTTATCTGATATGTAGTTGAACAGACACAATAAATAGGTGACAAGTACAAACCTGAATGTCAGCGAATATCACTAACTGCACCGACAGAAATCGGAGGAAGGAAGAGAGACGGTGAGAGGAAAGAGTAAACCAGTATGGAGAAGGTAATCACAGATGATTGAAAAAGGCATGTGAGTAACGGTGCATGGTGCACAGAGAGAGACGCACAACTAGCAAAATCACTTGAGCCCAAAACTGCTAGTAATAACTGAGAATTTAGACTTCACAAAAGGAACCAGTCAAAGGATGAAAGCATTTCTGAATACATTGCAGAACGTTCCATAATACTGTGACTTTAGAGATGGACTTTCTGATGCATTAAAGGACAGGCTTGTATGTGGCATGCATAGTCAAAGCACTCAAAAGAAGCTGCTATCAGAAAGAGACCTAACCATAGAATGGACATTGACCATTGCAATATTATTGGAAGCTGCAGCAAACGTTAAGTCAGAACTACAGAAAGAGCCTAGAATGTGAAGTGCACAAAATATCCCTGAATGGTGCTAAAATCCAAAAATGTTATGGATGTGGTAAATCCTCCCATAATGCAAATGACCGTTGGTTCAAAGAAAAAGTGTGCAGAAAGTATCACAGACAAGACCATGTCGAGAGAGTGTGCAAGTGAGACAAAAAAACACAACCAAAGGGAAAAAAAACCACATAAGGTGAAAAGTTTCAAACACAAAACTAAACAAATGCATAGGGTGACTGAATGTGAAACTGAATCAGACAACATAGAGTCTGCTAGAGGTGAGCTGTCATGCCTAGAGCTATACAGCATTACTGAAGGAGATCACAAAATCATATGGAACATAAGAGATGTGTCTGGTGTAAAAGTGAAAATGGAGCTGGATACAGGGTCAGCTTTGTCCGTAATTTCAGAGGCTGACTACAACAGACTGTTTTCTAAGCTACCTTTAGGAAAGACCTTGGGGATACTAAAGACCTACACAGGCGAAAAAGTGTCTCCCAAAGGCAAACTGAAAGTGAATGTGATGTACAGAGGCCAAGCACAGCAGTTAGGGCTTTATGGGTTGAAAAGTGAAGGGCCGGCACTTATTGGGTGTGAATGGTTGAGAAAAATCCATCTAGACTGGCACAAAATCAAAACTCTCAATGTGGCATCACCAGGCAGCTGCAGCTCAAATGATAGCACTAACCGAGAACGTCACAGCTACTTAATGCTAATGAGAAGGTGTTTGAGAAGGGTGTTGGTAAGCTCAAAGGCACGAAGGCCGGAATTGAACTGGATGAAGCAGCAACAACAAGATTCCATAAAGCATGTCCAGTACTTTACGCACTATGTCCTAAAGTGGATGCTGAACTGCAGAGCTTGGAGGCATCTAGAATTCTCTCCAAGGTTGAGTGGAGTGATTGGGCCACATCTATTGTCCCAGTGATCAAGAAAGGGAAGGCTAGAGCTGTTCGCATATGCAGGGACTTCAAAGTGAGCATCAACCCTGTGCTGTGCACAGTGCCGCAGGCACCCAAATCAGAAAATGTGTTACAATTCAGGTCATACTTGGGCCTTGTAAACTACTACCATTGGTTTTTCCCAAGCATTGGTACGGTGCTGCAAACATTGAACCCACTGTTGTAAACAGGGGCAAAGTGGGAATGATCAGAAAGATGTGAAGGGCTATTTTTGAACTCCATGTTTCTGATTGCTGTGAATGCTCATTTGGTGGCCCGAGGTCATATCAATGAAGTCAAGCACATTGGAAAAGACTGTTCCCTCTCTGAAGATTATCTCCTTCAGAAATAGCTTACCAGAACTAATTGTGGGTGACAACAGACAACAATACACATCAGAAGAATTCAAATTATTCATGAATTAAAATGGCATCAAACATTTCATGAAACTTCCTCACCACCCAGCAACGAATCCGTTAGCTGAAAGGTTTATCCAAACCTTCAAGAATTCCTTTAAAGCTATGGACAAGGAAAACATTTCTCTCCAGCACGAGGTGGACAATTTCATTTTTGTGTATTGGAACTCTGTTCATGCAATGACAAATCAAAGACCTGCAATGCTGCTTATGAGCAGGAATCGGAGATCTCACATAGACCTCCTGAAACCAGATCTATGGAGGGAAGTGCAGAAAAAAGCAGTTCAATGAGTTGCCTAGTAAATCAGCAAGGAGCTTCAAGATTGGACAGGAAATCCTAGCCCATGATTACCGAGATGACAAGTGGACACCCAGTAGGATAGCTACAAGAACTGGACCACTGATGCACACAGTGGATGTTGAAGATCAGACGTGGAGACATCATGTGGACCAGGTACTGCATGCTCAGCCAAAGAAAACACCTGAGTCGACTGCATCCAATAAGGTGGACACGTTACAGCCACTGGAGCTACCTCTCAGTGATGATCATGTCACCAACAGTAACATGACACCTGCAACAGAGAAAGTTGTCTTTGACAAGACACCGGCCAAACCTGATGCCACTCAGCAGGGCCAGAGGCGCTATCCTTAAAGAAGCACAGTGACACCCAAGAGGCTGGATCTTTAGTATAGCACTGTACACAGCACAGGGTTGATGCTCACTTATGAAGCCTTAGCAGATGAGCTCTCCAGTCTGACTATACTAAGCACTGCCATGTCATTTTCTCTGACTAATAATGCCATGACTCCGCGCCACTCTCTGCATGGAGTGAAAATACAAAAATGTGAGGCGCAAGGGGACTTGGGAGTCCTTGTGCAGGATCCCCTAAAGGTTAATTTGCAGGTTGAGTCTGTGGTGAGGAAGGCAAATGCAATATTAGCATTCATTTCAAGAGGATTAGAATATAAAAGACAGGATGTAATGCTGAGACTTTATAAAGCACAGATGAGGGCTCACTTGGAGTATTCTGAGCAGTTTTGTGCCTCTGATCTTAGAAAGGATGTGCTGAAACCAGAGAGGATTCAAAGGACGTTCTTGAAAATGATTCCAGGATTGAATGGCTTGTCATATGAAGAGTGTTTGACGTCTCTGGGCTTGTATTCACTAGAATTCAGAACAATGAGGTGCGACCTCATTGAAACCTATTGAATGGTGAAAGGACTTGATAGAATGGATGTGGAGAGGATGTTTCCTGTGGTGGGAGAGTCTAAGACCAGAGGACACAGTCTCAGAATACAGAGGCATCCTTTCAGAACGGAGATGACAAGAAATTTCTTTAGCCAGAGAATGGAGAATCTGTGGAATTCTTTGCCACAGGCAGCGGTGGAGGCCAAGTCTGTATGTATATTTAAGGCAAAGGTTGATAGATTCTCGATTGATCAGGGTATGAAGGAATATGGGGAGAAGGCAGGATATTGGGGCTGAGAGGAAAATTGGATCAGCCATGATGAAATGGCAGAGCAGGTTCAATGGGCCACATGGCCTAATTCTGTTCCTTGATCTTATGGTCTAAGCTCATTCACCTTTCCGACAATACTTGCATTGAGATACATTTATGCAGCTCAGAGCATCGATCCCATCATGCTCAACCTTTTGATTACTTTCCTTGTATGTAGGCTCAACAACAGCTTTCTCCACACCATTGCACTATCTGCTCCAGCACTCTGGTTCCCATATCCCCGCAACTCTGCACCTCAGCACAACCCTGGAGGGTCTTGTCCTTTAACTTAGCACCTCACTCCCTGAACTCACTCTGCAGCACCTCACCAGCCATCCCACCCATTTCATCGGTACCGACGAGGACCACAGCCTCCTGGCTGCTCACCCCCTCACTTAAGAATGTTGTGGACTCAATCTGTGATGCAACAAACCATCCGAGAGTCTCTTCTCGTCTGTAGAACCTCCTGTCTGTTCTCCTAACCCACGAATCCCCTATCACTACAGCTCAGCTCTTCTGTTCTGAGCCACAGAGCCAGACTCAGTGCCAGAGTCCTGCTTGCTGTGGCTTCTCCCTGGATGTTCAGTCCACTCCCCTGACGGTATCCAAAGCAGTATCCTTATTACTGAGGGGAAACAGCCACAGGAGTGCTCTGCACTGGCTGCCTATTCCTTTTCCCTCTCCTGAAAGTCACCTGGTACCTGCCTCCTGCAACTTAGGGGTGACTTCCTCCCTGTGGCTCCTATCTATCACCTCCTCATTCTCCCTGTGAGCCGAAGATCATCCAGCTGCAGCTCCAGTTCTTTTACACAGCCTCGTAAGGAGCTGCAGTGAAATGCACTTCATACAGATGTAGTTATCAGGGCGCCTGGAGGTCTCCCAAGTTTCTCATATTGCACACAAGGGACATAATACTAACTCTGGATCATTTGTCAGTGCACTAACTAAATATTAACAGGAAAAAAAACGTACTGGAAACTTATTTAGAGCCTGTCTCTCTTCTTGCCCAAGCAAGCCTATTGATCCAAAGCTGGACCTGTCGGCCACTGTCCACTCCAACAATGTAATTTATGCCCCTGTAATTCCCTTTACTCCACTGTAGTACTGATACATCTGACTTTAGGTCCTCCTTCTCAAGCTGCACGGTGAATTCTATCATATATCATATCCTCAAGCTGCTCTTAAAAGCAATCTACAAATTCCCTCACTTGGGATCCAGCTCCAACTTGATTTTCCCAATCTACCTGCATATTGAAATCGCCCATGACTATGGCAATATTGCCCTTATTACATACCTTTTATATTTTTCCTATTGTAATTCATATCCCACATGCTGGTTACTGTCCAGGGACCTGTAACAGGGTCGTTTTACCCTTGAAGTTTCTTAATCCTACAAAAAAGGACTCCACATCTTCCAAACCTATGTCACCTCTTTCTAAGGATTTGATTTAATATTTTAACAACAGAGCCACACAACCCCCTCTGCCTACCTACCAGTCCTTTCAATACAATGTGTATCCTTGGACGTTAAGCTCCCAGCTATGATCTTCATTCTGCCACAACTCAGTGATGCCTACAACGTTATACCTGCTAATCTCTAACTGTGCTACAAGAACATTTACTTTATTCCATATACTGTTTGCATTCAAATATTACACCTTAAGTCCTGTATTCATCACCCTTTTCAATTTTGCCCTCATGTCACAGTTCAATTCGTCTCACTGACTGCAATTTCATCCTATCATCTGCCTGTCCTTCCTTGTAGTTTCACTGCATCTACTTGTTAACCAGATGTCCTATCCTCAGCTCTATCACTCTGGTTCCCACCACCCTGTCAACTAAACTTAAACCCTCCTCAACAACTCTGGGAAAGTTATGTGCAGAACTACCAGTATTTCTCTACAACATATGAGCCAACATCCATATTTGCAGAACACACCAAATTGAAAGGTAAGTGCATATAATATTACTAAACAACATAAAAGAAAATATCACCAAAATTGTACAATTTTGTGCAATAACATATTTATACCAATGAAAATATGCAAAGTAATCCCTTCTTGGCGCAAGAATCACAAATTATCTTTAGTTTGAGGAATTACCCTCTACGGAGGATTGAGGCATAAAGCTACAGAGTGTGAAAATTCAAAGATCAGCAAGTGCATAGGTGCATGTTAAGAAGGCCACAAAATGTACAACCAAAATGTTAGTGTTCATTTCTATAATAATTAATTTCAATGCAGATAAGTTGCGTCTTAAAATTATATTTGACGTTAGCTGGACAATGTTCCAGTCATTGCGCATAATTGTGATCCCATTGTACAAAGAAATTACATGAAGCACTAGTAAAAATGCAAAATAAGGTTTCAAGAATTGTAACAGAACTGAAAGGTATAATTGTCAGGACAGGATTGATGTATAACATTGTTGTGTTTAAGGTCAAGCATCGAATTAAATAAACTAGGAAGAGTATTGACAAACTGGGCTGTTCTTTATGTTCATTCTATTTTAAACAAGAGTTTGTCTAGACTCTAGAAGGAGACATAAAAGGTTGATGGAATATTAGTTGAGGATGTGAGAACAATGATTGAAAATGAATCACAGGAATGTGAAGAAAGGAAATAAATTATGCAGATAACCCCTGTTGAGGAAACAGAAATTTGTCTTTATGGTATTCACAACTCACTGCCCAAAATTTTCAGAGAATTAAACTTGCTCTCACAAAATATATCTGAAAAAAGTAAATGAGTGAACAAAGCATTTATTTTTTTCAACTTGCATCTATTGATACATGCAAAGATGATGCAGCTTTGTACTATAGAAAACTGTGATGCAGACCATTTTGTAAGAACACAGTCTGTGTGAACCCCAGGCCCAATGATGCAGAGAAATTTGAAATATTTTATTCATATTCAGAGAGGAAATCTATGTGGACTATAAAGGAGCAGCACTGTCCAAATGGACTGTTGTAGGTTCAAGATCTACCAGATATATTTATGGTGTATATTTGGTAGATCTTGAACCTGTGAGATATTTTATCTCCATGAAAGTAAAACAAGGTGAGATGTAAAAATTACTGCCTATTCCCTGCCACTTGACTTACAATATGGCATAACATTCATCCAACCTGTAGGGCTTTTCTTACACCTACCTGTGATAGTTTCCCAGAGGGTACTCCACCTGACTCTAACTTGCTTGGAATGCAGAATTAAGCTATTTTCAATAGTTTATCAACTTTCCAAACATTACACTCATTTACATCCAGATCCAAAATAAAATCAGGTCATTCAGGAACGTTCAGCAGGTCAAGTAGCATTTGTGCAAGAAAAGTAAAGTCTATGAATATCTATCAGAACATCATTTTTCTTGCTTTCATCCATCTGTAATTTTGTATAATTTAATTGGAATCCTTTCTTCATACTTTATGATTTATAGCTTTTACTTGTTTCTTGCTCCATGGTCCACAAGAATTAATTTATAAAATGTGTTGCATTTATTAAAAAACATAAACAATTTTACTCAAGGAGTTATAGGTCTTTGCTATGCCTATCAATCATCTAAATTCGGTGGCACATGGTGAACTGAGTCTGCTAATTCTGGATATAATTTTTCCTCAGCATTCTATTAATTTAGTTGGTTATTTGGTGACAACCTTTGTCCCACAGCTTCCCAAGATTGCTCCCATGCTGATCCATCTAATCCTGTGGTTTGTGTTTAACAATTATCTTGCCAGTTAATCTGTGCCCAGAGTTTATCAAATGGGTTTTGTGCTATTTGTTCTGGTTTGGTGGTTTCTCACGAATAATAACTTGTGGGTTGCGCATTATTGTGATTTCCCTTTTTCTGTGATTGAGTGCTCACACTGTAATCCATGACATAAGAATAATTATTCCTAGTTCTGATGAAGCTTGAAATACTAACATTGTTACTCTCTCTACCTCACCCATTGAGTATATACAACATTTCTATTTCTATTTTAGATTTCAGTTATATGCAGTTTTCTTTAGCTTACCAATTAGAAGTGAAAAAAGTGGGGCAGGATCAATCATTTTATCATTCAAGTTCAGCTTTTTTTGTCATTTAACCGTACATACGTAAACTGCCAAATGAAATAATGTTCCTCCGGTCCAAGGTGAACAACACAGAACATATAACTCACACACAACACATAAAGTAATATTACCACAAATAAATAAACAAATAAAACGGTGCATTTATGACACAACTTAAAAATAAGTACTGGCACTTCATATGTGATGAGACCTGGATGGTAGCAGGGAGTTGAGTAGTCTTATGGCCTGGGGGAAGAAGCTGTTTCCCATCCTAACACTCCTTACCCTGTTGCAATGGTTCCTTTCGTCTGATGGCAGGCATTCAAAGAGGTTGTTGGATGGATGGGAGGGATCATTGTTAATGCCAAGGGCCCTGCGTACACAGCGCTCCAGAAAAGTACCTCTGACGGTTGGAAGAAAGACCCCAGTGATCCTAGCAGCATTCCTTGTAATCCTTTTGAAGGGCTTGCAGTCAGATGCCTTGCAATTCCCATACCAGACAGTGATACAGCTGGTCAGAACACTCTCTCTGGTTCTCCTGTAAAAATTGGTTAGAATGGGGGTGGAGGGAGCCTCGCTCAGGTCAATCTCTTCAGGAAGTGGAGATGCTGCTGTGCTTTCTTGACCAAAGAGGTGGTGTTGAGGGACCACATGGGGTTGTCTATTATGTGCACTCCTAGAAATTTAGTTCTCCTAACTCTTTTCACAGAGGATCCATTTATGTGCAATGAGGCATGATTAGCCTACACTTTCCTGAAGTTCACAATTATTTCATTGGTCTTGTATATGTAGAGACCCAAACTGAGCTCACATCATCCTACCAGCTGTTCTACCTCCTCTCGGTACACCAACTTTTCGTCGTTGTTGATGAGGCCAAGCGCTGTTGTGTCATCAGTGAACCTGATTATTCGGTTTCAATTGGATCATGCATCAGCAGGCAGAACAGCAGTGGGCTGAGCACACAGCCCTGTGGGCTACATCAAGATTGGAGAGAAAGTGGAAAAAAATAACCCTCTGCATTATTCCTAGTCACAACAGATTTAATATACAGACTTAAGTTTGCTTTTTTAAAGTCACTTGTTTGCTATTCCTCATTGCCTTCAGTTGTGTCAATGGTGCTGAGGCAGAGATGGTTGAAAGGTTCAAGTTCCTAGTTGTAAGTGTCATCAACTATTTGCCTTGGTCTGGCTACATTGACCAAGAAAGCACACCAATGCCTCTAATTCCTCTAAAGCCTAAAGAAATTTGACATCTTCCTGATGATTCTTATCAATTTTTATACATGCACCACAGAACACTTCCTCCCCAGAAGCATCTAAGCTTGGTGTGGCACCTGCTCTGCCCAAGCCTGCAAGAAATTGCAGCAAATTGTGAATGTAACCCAGTACATCACTCAAATCAGCCTATCCTCCATTGACTCCATCTACACTCCCGCTGCTTCAGGAAAGCAGCTAACATAATCAAGGACTGCTCCCACCCCAGTCATTCATTCCTTTTCCCATCCTATAAGGCAGAAAATACAAAACTATGTACTATCAGTCTGAAGGATAACTCCTATCCTGATGATAGCAGACCATTGAATGGACCTCTTATATAAGATGAATTCTTAGTCTCCTAATCTACCTCATCATGCTCCTCCGTGGATTGTCACCTTGTCGCGGTGGAGAAGCTTGTGTGGTCCTGAGATCCCAAGAGCGATGCCGTCTGGAGCTATGCTCCTGGTAGGGTCACCCATGGCGGTAAGGTCGAGGGTGAGGTCCCTGACAAAGAACAATCCAACCAAGACCTCAACGGTGGAACAGTCGGACAAAGTTACTTCAAACTCAACGGCTGTGAAGGCGGATGAAGGCTGCAACAAATCCATCAGCTCCAATTGTCATGGTTACCATGCCATTGGAATCAATTGGGTGATTTGTGAAGTATCGTGTGCTTCTTGGAGTGCAGCATCAAGTACACGTTAAACAAATACACACTCTGTGGATCACTTCTTCAGAACGAAGACCATCATTCTTGACCTCGAGGGATAGCCAACACGCACACAGCTCAGCATGGTCCTTGTACTTTATATTGTATGCTTGCACTGCACCTTCTCTGCAGCTGCTACACTACACTCTGTATTCTGCTTTCTTTTCCTGTCTCAGTGTACTTAATATATGGTCTCATCTGCCTGAATGGCATGCAAACAAAAGTTTTCACCATATCTCAGTACATGTGATGATAACAGACTGATTCGATTCAATACCAACTTAATCCAGATCATACTGGAGCAATTAATGGTGATATTGTGTACGAATAGTTTCACTATTAGATCATGTTACAGGGCCACATAATTCATTTAAGTTTTTTTTTAGCTGAATAACTCCATAGTCTGTTTGGGTTACAGATTGTAGATAATGTACATGAATGGAAAATATAGGAGGGCATTAGTTACTCTCTAAAGTTTACCCATTCAGTACACTAACCCAAATCATGAATTCAGTCTGTGTCACTACTTCAGGGAAAGGGAATATCTATGTAAATCTTAAATGATATTGAGTGGTAAGACTGCGTGCACCTGAAACAAATGTCATTTAAACATTATAACGATTTCCACGTCCACTTCATTGTTATAGCTACTTATTTTCATTTCAATTTAAACAGGAACAATTTCTGTTTTATACCCCTTAATCGGTATATTGTCACCTGTCCAACGCACTTTTTGATTATGATCTGCCTTTAGTTATCTGCACATAACCGATGCAACGGTGTCTGATATATGTTACATGTGCTAACCTAATGTTATCTGTCTAACCCACTGTCAAATTGGAGCATTGACCAGGAGCATTATTCTGATTGAAAGTATAGATTCAATATGGAGTCATTACATGGGTCAAGGAGCCATTTTTCGACAGCTCTGATATTATTCTAATGATTTATACATTTTTGTAATTCCTAGCCCCCCTATCAAATAATAAAGCATCTCATTTAAGGATAGATGGCAGTACTTGAAGTACAAGTCAAATATGCTTTTAAAACATTAATTATTAATTAAAGATTGAACCATTAAATATATATTGGTAGCCTAGGATTCTGTCGTAAATGATTAATAAATTGCAGAAATGTACTCGCAACTAGTTTAGTGAATAAGAGGAAAGATATAAAAACTCTTCAGCTTTTGTGTTAACCAGATTGTAAACCAAACCTCAGCACTTTCATTTAATTGTCATAGTTATGCTACAACATTTTATAGGAATTGCATAAGCATACTGCAATCTTATGATTTATGTTGAAAAAACTTTACTTACATGCAGGGTTTTGTTTTGTCTGGAACATAATCCAGTGCAGCTATAACTAAAACACTTGACACTGGAGAAGAAAGCAGGCCATTTCTACTTGCTCCTTCTAAGCCTGGCTGATATGAGAGGGCTATTAGACCATATGACCATAAGATATAGGAGCAGAATTGGGCCATTTGGCCCATCAAACCTGCACCACCCTTTCATCAAGGCTGATTCAAATTTCCTCTCAGCCCCAATCTCCTGCCACATATACCTTCATGCCCTGACCAATCAAGAATCTATCAACCTTTGCCTTAAATATACATAAAGACTTGGCCTCCACTGCTGCCTGTGGGAAAGAATTGCACAGATTCCTCACTCTCTGGCTATACAAATTCCTCCTCATCTCCGTTCTGAAAGAATGCCCCAGTATTCTGAGGCTGTGTCCTCTGGTCTTAGACTCTCCTACCATAGGAAACATCCTCTCCACATCCACTTGATCCTTTCGATAGGTTTCAACTAGGTCACCCCTCATTCATCTGAATTCTAGTAAATACAGGCCCAGAGCCATTCATATGACAAGCCATTCAATCCTGGAATCATTTTCGTCAACCTCCTTTGAACTCCCTCCAGTTTCAGCACATCCTTTCTGAGATAAGGGGCCCAAACCTGCTCACAATACTCCAGGTGGGGCCTCACCAGTGCTGTATAAAATTTCAACATTACATTCTTGCTTTTATATTCTGGTCCTCTTGAAATGGATGCTAACTTTGCATTTGCCTTCCTCACTACAGACTCAACCTGCAAATTAACCTTTAGGAAAACCTGCACAAGGACTCCCAAGTTCCTTTGTACCTCAGATTTTTGTATTTTCTCTCCATTTGGAAAATAGTCAACCTTTTCATTTTCTTTCTGCCAAAGTGTATGACCATATATTTCCATCTTCCATTTCTTTGCCCATTCTCCTTAAACTACCTTCCCCTCTGCCTATCTTCATATTGTCTGCAAACTTTGCAACAAAGCCATCATCCAAATCATTGACATATAACGTAAAAAGAATTGGTATTTCAGCAAATAAGAAACTCCCATTTAAGATAAACATATGGAGTTACATGCTTCAGTTACTCTGTTGATAAAATTTACAGCCCATACAAATTAGAATGTTTCAGGCCATTCTGGAGTAGCAAGAGTGAGATCTATTTGAGAGCAGGAACCATTGAACAGAGCAAGTCTCATTTTATGTGAATTTCACTCGGGCCAATAAAAAGAAGTGAAGTTTAAGTGGAGCGGCCATTATATGAGTGGCCACTGCGTGAGTGGGGCAGAGTTAGAGTGGAGATCTGAGGGTTTGGCTCGAGAAGAGGCAGAGGCCAAGGTTATGGAGGCCATTTTGGAGCATTGTGTAAAAGGTCTGAGGTTTTGGTAAGGAGGCACAGGTGAGTACGAGGTGAGATCACATATGGATTTTTTTAATATATAGTAATTAACTCAAATGATACCAATTTGTTATTATGGATAGTGTGAGGATACTGGATCAGGCAATATGCTGTAAGTACAGGAATTTGGAGTAGGAGGGGAAAAAACTAGTTGTCATGGTCCATGTGGAATGTGTAAGACAGGTGAGTCTGAATTCATGGGCATTGGCACCAGAATTGGGGAAGGAAGGAGTTATCCATTGAGACGAGCTCCAGGGTCATGATCCTGATGAATCACATAACTAGGGTTGTGGATAGGGCTTTTAACTAAATAGAGGAGGTGGGAACAACAGCATGGAAAAGTATGTTTAAAGTAAAAGGGAAGGAGAGTGCAGGAGAGCTTAGTAAAGTCCCCAGAATAACGAATAAGATAAAAGGTTTAGAAAGGGATACGAATTTAACCTCAGGCAACAAAAGTTAAAACAATGTGGTGAATACGGGACTGTAGGTGTTATATTTGAAGGCAAGCAGTATATGAAAAAGGTAGATGATCGTGCAGTGCAGTTAGAAATTCACAGCTATGATGTTGTGGGCATCACTGAGTCATGGTGGAAAGAAGATCATGGAGGACATCTGAAATAGCCTCCTTTTTCAGGAAATGTTGCTTCTTTCTACTGCAGTTGTTAGCACACTCCCTCATTTTTCCTCCATTTCTCAGACTTCAGTTCTCATCCCCCTCCTTCCAAATAAAACAGCCATGGGTTCCCTTGGCCCTTACTTTTCACCTTACCAACCTCTACGTCCAGCACAGAGTCTTCATCATTTGTACCAGATGCAATATGATCTCATCACCAGTTGAGTGTTCTCCTCTCCACTTCTTTCTGCTTTCCATTCTCTCTATGACTCCCTGGTGCGGTCATACCTCCCCACTCATCTATCCCAGACTCTGACCCTCTCCCTTGTAACCATAAGAGGTGCAATATTTGTTCCCATGCCTCCTCCTTATCACATTCCATGGACTTAAGTAGCCCTGCCAGGTGAGGCAAAGTTTCACGGGCACCTTTTCCAACATTGTCTGCTGCATATGGTGCTCTCAATGTGATTTCTACATTACTAAGACCGTGCAGACAGACTGACCATTTGGCAAGTACCTTTCCTCTATCTACATTGGCAGTGTTAAGCTCTAGGTTGAATGCCATTTCAAATCTCCTTCCATTTCCCACACAGTCCTTGGCCTTCTCTATTGCCAAGGAGAGGGCAAACACAAATGCATAGGTAGTCTACAACCCAACAGCATGAGCAATGAACTTTCTAACTTCAAGTAACCCTTAGACATTATCTCTTCCTATCCTTCCAATCCACTTAGGTCTTCACAACTTCTTTTTTTGCAATCCATCTCCATTAGCCTATTATCCAACTGGCACCATCCACGTATCAGCCTCTCACTTTTCCCACAATATCTCCTATCCTCTTCCCCACAATATCCCCTATCCTCTTCCCCATCTATGTAGTTTCAGCCCTCTCCTATCTGGTTCCACTTATCTCCTTCCTACTAATCAGAGTCCAGCATTTGCATCTCTTGTGCCTCCACTTTTCACCACCCAGCCCTTGTTGCTACCTTCATCGTGCCCTTCCTCCACCTTACTCTTTTCCTTGTCTGTTTCAACCTATCACCCCAACTCTCTCTCCCCCTCCACCCTCACTCTACTGCTCCATATGCCCATTGTTCCTCACTCTGTCTAGATCCACCTATCACCTGCTTCACCCGCACTCTCACCACTTTACATTAGCTATCTCCCCGCTGGTCTTTCAGTGTAAATGAAGGGTTTCGACCTGAAATGGCAACAGTTCTGGCTGTAGGTCTGTGCCTAAGGGACCTACACTGGGACCTCTGCTGTTTGTGATGCATCTGAAAGACCAGGATGAAAATGTAGATGCAAGGATTGGTAAGTTTGCAGATGATACAAAGATTGATGGTGTTATGGATAGTGTAGATAACTGGCAAAGAGTACAATGGGATATAGATCAGTTGCAGATATGGGTGAAAAAATTGTAGCTGGAGTTTAAACCAGCCAAGTGTGAAGTTTGCACCTTGGTAGGTCCAATGTAAAGAGAGTACACTGTCACTGGCAAGACCCTTGACAGTGTTGATGAGGAGAGGGATTTTGGGATCCAACCTCATAGCTGCCTGTAAGTAACTACACAGGCTGACAGGGTGATTAAGACAGCATCTGGCATGTTTGCCCTTACTAGTCGAGGCATTGATTTCAAAAGTCAGGAAGTTATGTTGCAGCTTTATAGAACTCTCGTTAGACCACATTTGGTTATTGCACACAGCTCTGGTCGTCCCACTACAGGAAGGGTGTTAAGGCTTTGGAGAGAGTATAGAGGAGATTTACCAGGATGTTGCCTGGATTAGAGGGCATGTGCTATAACAAGTGTTTGGACAAATTTGGGGTTGTTTTTTCTGGAGCGGCGGAGGCTGAGGGAAGATCTGACAGAGGTTTATAAGAGTATGAGAGGCATAAAGAGAGTAGACAGACAGCACCTTTCTCCCAGGGTTGAAACGTATAATACCAGACGGATGTATTTAAGGTGAGAGGGGGTAATTTTAAAGGAGATGTCAGAGGTTTTTTTTTTACACAGAGACTAGCGGGTGCCTAGAATACGCTGCCTGGGGTGGTGTTAGGGGCAGATGCATTAGGGACTTTTGAGAGGCATTTAGACAGGCATGTGAATGTGAGGAAAATAGAGGCACCTGGACATCATGTAGGCATGTATGATTAGTTTAGTTGGCCATTAGATTACTAACTTATTTGGTTCAGTACAGCACTGTAGACCAAACAGCCTGTTCCTGTCCTATGCTGTCCTGTTCTGTGTTCTATGTAGTTAATTTTGCTCCACAGATGTGGCCTGACCCATTCCCTCTGGCAGTTTGTTTTATACTCAAATGCAGGGCCATTGCTAGCATTTTAGAAACTAAAACAATAAACAAAGAACCAATTGCCCCTTGCGTCCTAAATTCAGATATTCAGATATGCATGCAAACTGATAATTATTTTACACACTGAAATGATTTAACACCTATGATTGAGATGAATATTCAACCAAGATGTTCATCTGCATAGTCGAAGGGAGACTACTGCTGATGATGCAGGTAAACTTTCTGCTCTTTTTTTTGAAAACAGATAAAGCACTTTAGAAGTTCACGTGGGGCTTCAGTTTAACATCTCCTTTAAAGAAACTCTCAATATTATGCTGGACTGTTTGTCTTAGTTATGTACTGGGCATAGTTGATTACTGGATTAGCAACCCTAAAACCTGAATTATTGATCTAGAGACATTGATTTCAAACCCAAATATGCAATATGCTGAATTTAAATTAAAATAGATCTGGAATCTAAACAGCAGATCTTAGCAACATTGAACATGCAGGTATTGCTTTATTATAACATTCCATTTGGATCATTACATCCTTCAGGAAAGAAAATGCACTGTCCTTATCTGGACTGACTATGCCTTCAGACCTTTAATTGCCCTCCGAAATATCCTAATACAGGACTGAAGATGTTATATTTAAATGCACACAGTATGTGGAACGAGGTAGAAGATCTTTTAGCGCAGTTAGAGTTTGGCAGGTATGATGGTGTGAGCATCACTAAGTTGTGACAGAAAGAAGATTATAGTTGGGAGCTTAACATCCAAGGATTCATATTGTATTAAAAGAACAGGCAGGTAGCCAGAGAGAGTCCAGCTGCTTTGTCAGTGACAAAACACAATCAAATTCTTAGAAAGAGGTGACATAGGATCAGAAGACGTGGAATCTTTGTGGATAGAGTTAAGAAACTGCAAGGGTAAAATGACCCTGATGGGAGTTATATACAGGCCACCAAAAGGTAGCCAGGATATTGGTTACAAATTACAACGGCAGATAGAAAAAGCATGTAAAAATGCAATGTTACGATAGTCATGGGGAATTTCAATACACAGGTTTATTAGGAAAATCAAGTTGGTGCTGGATCCCAAGAGAATTTATTTGCAGAACACCTACAAAATGACTTTTAGAGCAGCTTCTGGTTAAGCCCACTTGAGGAACAGTAATTCTGGATTGGGTGATGTGTAATGAACCTGATTTGATTAGGGAGCTTAAGGTAAAGGAACCCTTAGGATACAGTGATCATAATATGATAGAACTCACCATGCAGAGGAGTAAAGGGAATTACAGAGGTATGAGAGATGAGCTCGCCAAAGTTGATTGGAAGGGGACACTAGCAGGGATGATGTCAGAATAACAATGGCTGGAGTTTCTGGGAGCAATTCAGGAGGCACAGGACAGTTACACCCCAAAGATGAAGAAGTATTCTAAAAATGCAAACAACCTCCAACCTGATGGCATGAACATCGATGTCTCTAACTTCCGCTAATGCCCCACCTCCCCCTCGTACCCCATCTGTTACTTATTTTTATACACACATTCTTTCTCTCACTCTCCTTTTTCTCCCTCTGTCCCTCTGAATATACCCCTTGCCCATCCTCTGGGTTCCCCCCCCTTGTCTTTCTTCCCAGACCTCCTGTCCCGTGATCCTCTCGTATCTCTTTTGCCTATCACCTGTCCAGCTCTTGGCTCCATCCCTCCCCCTCCTGTCTTCTCCTATCATTTTGGATCTCCCCCTCCCCCTCCAACTTTCAAATCCCTTACTCACTCTTCCTTCAGTTAGCTCTGACGAAGGGTCTCGGCCTGAAACGTCGACTGCACCTCTTCCTAGAGATGCTGCCTGGCCTGCTGCGTTCACCAGCAACTTTTATGTGTGTTGCTGCAAGTATTCTAAAGGGAGGATAAGGCAACCATGGCTGACAAGGGAAGTCAAAGACAGCATAAAAGGAAAAGAGAGGGCATATAATATAGCAAAAATTAGTGGGAAATTGGAGGATTGGGAACTTTCAGACTTGCCTGACAAATCTGTTGGAATTCTTTGAAGAAATAACAAGCAGGATAGACAAAGGAGAGTCAGTGGATATTTACTTGGATTTTCAGAAGACATTTGCCAGAGTGCTGTACCTAAGGCTGCTTAACAAGCTAAGAGGCCATAGTATTACAGGAAAGATACTAACATGGATAGAAGATTGACTGACTGGCAGAAGGCAAAGAATGGGAATAAAGAGTGCCTTTTCTAGTTGTCTGCCCTAGTGACTAGTGATGTTCTGGAGAAGTTGGTGTTGGGGCTGCTTCTTTTCATATTATATGTCAGTGATTTGGATGGTGGAATTGATGATTTCATGGCCAAGTTTGCAGATGAAAGGTGAAGAGGCAGTATTGTTGAGGAAACAGGGAGTCCGCAGAAGGACATAGACATATTGGGAGAATGGACAAAGAAGTGGAATATAGTGCAGGGAAGTGTATGATCACACACTTTGCTAGAAGGAAGAAAGGCATAGACTATTTCCTAAACAGGAAGAAGATACAGAAATCGGTGGTGCAAAGGCACTTGGGTGTTCTCGTGCATGGTTCCCTAAAGGTTAACTCTCAGCTGTGCCAGTGGTAAGGAAGTCAAAGGCAATGTTCACCTTCATTTCGAGAGGACTAGAATATAAAATCAAATATGTAATGCTGAAGCTTTTTAAGCCATTTGTCAGGCTGCACTTGGGCTCTTTATGTAAGAGAAGATGTCCTGACATTGGAGAGGGTCCAGAGGAAGTTCATGAGAGTGATTTCAGGAATGAAAGGGTTAATATATGAGGAGCATTTGATGGCTCTGGGCCTGTACTAACTGGAGTTTAGTGAAATGAGAGGGGATCTCATGGAAACCTATTGAATATTGAAAGACATAGGTAAAGTGGATGTGAAGAGGATATTTGCAATAGTGAGGTAGTCTAGGAACAGAGAGCACAGCCTCAGAATAGAGGGATGTGCATTTAGAACAGAGATGAGGAGGAATTTCTTCAGCCAGATGGTAGTGAATCTCTGGAATTCATTGCTGTGAAGCCCAAGTCAGTGGGCATATTTAAAGCGGTTCTTGATTTGTCAGGATGTCAACGGTTATGGAGAGTAGGCAGGTGAATGGGTTTGAGAGGGATAATAAATCAGCATGGTGGAATGGCAGAGCAGGCTCGATTGGCCAGAAAGCCTAATTCTGCTCCTACATCTTATTGTCTTGTGGTGTAATGGTGGGGGGGGGGGGAGTGCAGTACATGTCACCTACAGCCCCACCAGCTGCCACACCCAAGGCTATGCACGGCTGTACATAAGGAGTGCTTCAGAAACCGATGAGATGAGTGGGATGGATTTTCCACTACAGGGCTGCAGGCATCTTCTGCCATGTGGGAGCGGGGCATTTTCTGCATACCTTCTTGTTCCACCCTCCCACCTCTGTGCTGCATCAATCTGGGGTTGGTCAGATCAAACGGAGCTGAGACCTCGGAGCAGACTCACTCCCTGACCCTCTCTCTGAATCAATCGGGCTGCTGAGTGCCACTCCCCCTGAGCCTAATCACTCTCCCATCACAACTCTTTCTGTCATCTCCTCCCACAAACTATCTTTGTTCATTTCTGACTTACGAATGGCTCAGCTTACACATTTCTCGGGAATGGAACTTTATCATAATCTGGGGACTTCTTGCAATTTGTATGATTATATTTAGTGCAAAACAGCTCATTTGTGCCCAACAAGCTCTGAGGAGCAGCAATTGGAGCCCACTGAAATTTTCCAAATCCACGAGAGGCACAATAAAAATGTTTCCTGAGACTACACAAATGCATGATTATGTTACACGCAATTCCCATGGCTGTGAGCCTCAGATCACAACGAGTTATTTGCTTCCCAATTGAACTCTATCAGTGTATTCCAATGATGCTATTTAAGGGATTGAATGCTGCCCAAGTCCTCACAATGCTTCACTGGAGATCTCTGAACTCAGTCTTCAAGAATGGGACATGAATTCACAATCTGCAGACTCTGAAGCAAGATTGGTATCAACTAATCCAAAGATGATGATACTAATAATGGTGTGGAATTATGAGGAAAGGATGATGCAAATGGTGAAATAGTAAATATGATAATATAGCTAGAAATTATGGTATTGGACTAGTAAAGTTTTACTGATCATGACAAAAATTAATTAACATTTTAAAACCACAATTGACCTACTTAAGTTCAATGTATAATAGTTCATGTAAGTAAGATAGGTTGCAGGCTAGCAAATTGTTAGTCAGGGTACTCAGCAGGTCAGGCAGCATCTATGGAGAAGAATAAACAGTAAATGTTTTGAGCATGTTGAAGGATCCGATGAAGGGTCTCAGCCCAAAACATTGATTATTTATTCCTCTCCATCAATGCTGTCTGACCTGTTGAGTTCCTCCAGCATTTTGTGTTTTGTCCAGCATTACTCTGGACTTCCAGCATCTGCAGAATCTCCTGTGTTTCTGTTAGTCAGAGGAGATCTTCAGAGTCCTGGAAAAATGTGAACACGCATTCCAATCTTTTTCTTTCAATGTAAGAAATTAGCTAGACTAGACTATATATAACATTTCTTGTCAGCATTTGATCTGAATTAAAAGAAATTCAGCAGGAATTTTCATGAGCAATGTATTGTTAAGCTAGATAAAATTAAACCATTGCCGAACATAACAAAACTGTGCTACTTTGGTTTGGAAAAGTTTGAATCTCTGAGGAAATGGTTATTGAAAGTTAAGCCAAAGAAAAAACTCAGTGAAAAAATAAAATATTTTTAGACGATTTGAAGCATTGGAATATAAAACTACTGCTATAAGAAGTAATTTAATAAGGTTTATCTTACTTTTAATGACATGGCTAAATAAGAAAATAAAGCCTAGAAAGTACAGCTTGTGACATTACCATCAAAGGCTTAACATTATCAGAAGGAATCACTTATTTTTCAGAATAACAATAAGCATGTCATTGTAAATTAACGAACAGTAGTAGGCAGCCGTCGATCCCAGGGGATCATGGGTTTGCGCCTCTGGTGGACTGTATCCTCTCCAGGGTGCAAGCCTGGGCGGGAAGATTTGAAGAACCGGCTGTTGCCCCTGCAGTGGGTCCCATCTCTCCACGTCACTGATGTAGTCCAAGGGAAAGGCAAGCACCGATACAGATTGGCACCAGTGTTGTCGCAGAGGTTGCCAGAGTGAGGTTAATAACAATATCAAACTGCCCTAGGGGCCCCTGCTCCGGATTTCTTCCTTGGGTGTACTCCCGAAACCTTTCCCATGAGTGGGTATAGCCGTAAGGCTGTAGAGGTTTAAAATCAGAGTCTTCCTTCTCCCAGGCACGCTGTCATCCAAGGCTGACAAGATCCACCTCCCCGAAGCAACTGGTCTTGAGGCACCAGTGGTCCGCCTTTGCCCCTTCTCTTGTCAGCAGAAACAGTTCCGCTGGGCCTAGTAGCTAAGCCACACGTGAAGGCCAAGAGTTGGACTTGGTTGTCAGAGGCCGTTAGAGACGCATGCCATTCGGAGCACTTTATAGGTAGTGGGAGCTTATCTCCACTACCACCCTCGGCTAAAACAACCTTAGGAACAATGAATAACTGCATTATTAAAATGATAAAGATGCATAAAACAAATGGATTTGTTACTAACATAGCTATTAATTACTCTTCAGCTTTGAAGAAATCACAATTCATCTGCCAAAAGGATGATTGAAATGAACGGCCACCCACTGATATTCCAGACCCAACTAGACATTCTCACACCTCACATTCCCATGACACCCAAACTCGTGACCCGGATGCAGACTTCAGATTACTAAGTTTCCTTTGTGCATGCCATGATGTTGAAGCACATGAATGAAAATATTTTCAGTATGTAAATCTGTGTTTTGGGTTTTAGGGCTGCTAACTGATGCTGAATGAAGGCCCCAGTTAAGTTAATCATTTTTTCTGCCAGACAGCACTCCACTAATTGAACTCTAAAGGCCGGCAAACAGCTAGCTCCATCATAGGGAATAGCCTCCCCAGCACAGAGGACATCTTCAAAAGCTGGGAGCCTGAGGACACACACTCAATGTTTTAGGAACAGCTTCTTCCCCTCTGCATTCAGTTTTCTGAACGGGCGATGAACCAACCCATGAACACAACCTCACCATTTTCGCTTCTTTTTGCTCTACCTATTTAATTTTCTTTTTATACATACTTCTTAATGTAATTTGTAGTTTTTTTTATGTATTGCATTGTAATACACAAAACAACAAACTTCGCAACATGTTAATGCTATTAAACCAGATTCTGTTTCTGATTCTATTGAATTCCTGGGCCAGATATTCTCTGTGCTGGATGTGGTAGTAGAATGAAACTGGAATAAGGAAGTGTAAATCTTTCCTACTGGATGGATCACAGGCCATTAATATTGCAAATGATTCAGTGAATGACAAAAATAACTCCAGGACTTAAGGTTCCCTGTTGGGAAGGGGGATTGACAGAAACCAATCCTTATACCTTGAGAGAGAAAATAATCTATTCTACAAACTGCCACTATAAATGACACAATTGTGTCTAACTAGATTTCAGACTGGAAGAAATTTATTTCTAAACTAGGATTACATATAAAATTGAAAGAACAAGAACTAATGCAAAGACCTAATAAAAAGCTATATGGATATTGGATTTTGAAGAAGATTAAAAATTATGTAATAAATACATCAAAATCTGGTAAAAGGCAGCTTGAAGCTGAGAGCCTGAAAATCTCAAGCTATGACAGGAGCTGATCAAGAAAGGGTGATGCAAAACCTAAGGTTAGAACGTTTCTGCATTAATCATGAAGGGACAATGAGAACCTTTGCACAATCTTTATTTAGAAAATTCAGTGGGTTGGCAAAGTATACAGTCTGTTTAACAAAAGGATTTTGGTTGCTAAATGGTGCTCTCTGTTGATATTTTTTGTGCTCTTATAAGTAAGTCTCAGTGTTCTGGAACAGCAATTCAATGGGTTCTGTTTGCAGATTTAAGTATGGAAATTGGGATGTTTAAAAGGAGCATGAAAAGTAATAAGGAGGCAGATTCACATAACACATTAAGCCCTTTCATCCTTGCTCAACAGGGATGAGAATGACCAAACGTGTGCACACTGACCCATTTATAGGTGGTTCCACCAAACTAGCAGTAACAAGAATTTGCCACCTCGATGGAAACAGCTTAACCAACATGACGGCTGATTTTTTCTTCATCCTAATCGATAAAGTGCAGGCGCAGGTCTGGGAAATAACTTTGAGAACAAATAAACCTTATCCTGTACAGTTCCCGTCTTATTTAATAGTAGCGCGTGGTAGATCCCTCCTTTCTCAGCCTTCCTTTCAGAGGCCGTAAGCACCTAGAACCAAAAGAAGCCCACAAAAGTATTGAACAAATATCATCATTGTGTATTGAGCAATAAAGGTTGAGGTATCATTCACAGGGGTTTGAACAACAGCACTGAACAATCATAGCCCTAGTACTTGTTCTGGAGCCTAGCCACAACAGATCTCTTAGAGCCTCACACATCAAAGTTTCTGGTGAACGCAGCAGGCCAGGCAGCATCTCTAGGAAGAGGTGCAGTCGACGTTTCAGGCCGAGACCCTTCATCAGGACTAACTGAAGGAAGAGTGAGTAAGAGTTAGTCCTGACGAAGGGTCTCGGCCTGAAACGTTGACTGTACCTCTTCCTAGAGATGTTGCCTGGCCTGCTGCGTTCACCAGCAACCTTGATGCGTGTTGCTTGAATTTCCAGCATCTGCAGAATTCCTGTTGTTTGCGTCTCTTAGAGCCTCATTAGCCGCTAACCCACTTATGCCTGGAGTGTACTTGTTTTAAAATGGTTTATAATCTTCCAAACACTAAAATTGGTCCAATAAATCTTTTAAAATCTCAGCATGATAAAATGAGCAAAATCATCCATTTACCACAGAAACAAAATAGGTACTTTTAAATGACAAAACAGCATTTTTCAATACAATCCGAAAGTGTGAAAATTTAGTAAGATTAAAAGTAAACTGATAATTGATTGTAGCATTACTACAGCAAATAATGCATTGCAAGTGCTGATTATTAGTAATCGATTATCAAATTAACCTCTTTACTAGCTTGCGGTTTAATGAGAAAACTAAAGAAATTTGGTCTGTCCCCTAAAACCCTCACTAATTTTTATAGATGCACCGTAGAAAGCATTCTTCTAGGGTGCATCACAACCTGGTATGGAAGTTGTCCTGTCCAAGACCGGAAGAAGCCGCAGCACGGCGCAGCACATCACACAAACCAATCTTCCATCCATGGACTCACTTTACACCGCACGCTGTCGGAGCAGTTCTGCCAGGATAATCAAGGACACGACCCACCCAGCCAACTCACTTTTCGTCCCTCTTCCCTCCGGGAGAAGGCTCAGGAGCTTGAAGACTCGTACGGCCAGATTTGGGAACAGCTTCTTTCCAATTGTGATAAGACTGCTGAACAGATCCTGACCCGGATCTGGGTCGTACCCTCCAAGTATCCGGACATGCCTCTCGGTTTTTTGTTTTGCACTACCTTACTTTCCATTTTTCTATTTTCTATTTATGATTATAATTTAAATTTTTAATATTTACTAATTTTAACTATTTTTAATATTTAATATTTGTAATCCAGGGAGTGAGAAGCGCAGAATCAAATATCGCTGTGATGTTTGTATGTTCTAGTACCAATTGTTTGGCCACAATAAAGTATAAAAGTATAATGTAAGTGGTCATTTTTTGGTTTAACCTGCAGGTACTATCTGCAGGCTCGACCAGCAATAAAGAAAGAGGAAGCATTGAAGTGCTAGAGCTTCCTTCTGCTGGTTTATAGTAATAAGACCTCGCAAACAGACAAGGAGCAAAATAGATTTCATTATCATAACTCTTAGATACACCTGCTTTCCTCTATCGTATCACATGTGCTATAAGTAATAAACAACGACTGATTTAAATATAATAATCCAAGCAGCAGTATCTTGATAGCCTGTAATCTGGCCTCCATATCACCTCCTGCCTTCTCACTGACTATTAGGTCAATTTTACTGTGAACAAATTTTACACCCAGGCATCAGAATTTAACCGTTTGCCATTCCTACCAATATCAAAGACAGAGGCACTATTTAAATGATATGCAAATCTCCTATGATTGCTAGCAGGCTCACTTGTTCATGAAGAGTTAGCCTGGTTATATTGCAATTACCTTAGCTAATTAATCCTACCATTTAGGTGCTAGCATTGCGACTGCATTAGCAACCTCGGTTGGAAGCAGAAGATGGATGAAATTAACTCACTGAAGAGGTAACCTGAGCCATTGGGGATGAGTGAGCTTTATTCACATTCACCTACAAGGGCAGACTTCCAATACAGAAGCAAACTTGGACCCTGCTAAAGAAGGTGGAAAAAATTAACAGGCTAAAATGGAATGAATGCCAATTAAGAATTCCAATACTGCGCCTGTTCCGTATAACAGAGATGACATAGACATCGCAGTCAAGTCATTTAATCCTTCATGAGAGATGGTGAAAATATGGAAACAGGCCAACTGGGGAAAGAAATCTAGAAAGTGGACATGTTGGACCATTGTGGTGTGAAGAGCGAAGTTCTATTACATCCTAATACATTGCAAAGCCATTGATTTATGACCATTGTAACAAGGGTGCCTTTCAAAAGGGGAGGAGAAGATGGTGGCACGACGCAGCGCACGCGGCAGTTCCGAATGAATATCAATATGTGTAACTAGGGGCCGTGCATCAATCCGAATTTGATGGGGACAGCCGTGAAGTGCAGAGGAACATCTGGAGAAACTTCTGAAATGCCTGCTTCGCTGCCGCTGCTGCTGTGCAATCGAGAATCTCCGGAGAAGAAGGCCCCAAATCCTTGGCTTTGCTAATCGCCTGTTGCCAGGGCCAGGGTCGAAACGTTCGGCAGAGATGGTGCTCGGTGCATCAGTGCATCGGTGTCGGAGAGCTGGTCAGAGGCTTGGAGTTTTTTGGACGGACTCGGAGTCGGACTGTGGTCGGATGCTGCATCGGCAAGTTGGCGGTGCTGAAGGTTTACCGTCTGCATGAGATGATGGGACCTTCGAGAGACTCTGAGATTTTTACTGTGCCATGATCTGTTCTTATCAAATTACGGTATTGCTTTGCATTGTTGTAACTATATGTTATAATTATGTGGTTTTTGTTAGTTTTTAAGTCGGTTTGTCATGTGTTTTCATGATATCATTCTGGAAAAACATTTTTATCATTTCCTAATGCATGCATTACTAAATGAAAATAAAAGGGGACTGCGTGTCCTCATAATCATAATCAAAATCATGTGTTATGATTTTGCTTTCTGGTGACTTGATGGCACTTTAAATGGTTGAAAAGCACTATGATAATATTGAGCAGGAATTTCTTTAATCAGAGGGTGGTGAATCTGCGAAATTCTTCACCACAGGCCACTGTAGAGGCCAAGTCCTTAATATATTTAAGGTAGGGGTTGATAGATTCTTGATTGTTTAGGGTATGAAGGGATACGGGGAGAAGGCAGGAGACTGGAGCTGAGAGGAAAATTGAATCAGCCATGATGAAATGGCAGAACAGACTTGATGGGCCAAATGGCCTAATTCTGTTCCTATATCTTATGGTCTTAAGGTCATCTTCTGTTAATCTGTCACACTCAGAATTTGTTGGTGCTGAACTAGCAGATTTACAGGATTATTGGATGATTTTCTTATCAATACTCCTACATCCCAGTAATTTGCCTTTTTCAGAATTACAGAGTAGTAAAATACATTTTCCACTGAGCTCCTTGCATGTTTCAGAGGAGTGTGGTAAGCAGAGCCAGCAGAGTTTCTAAGGAGCTTGAGGAACAGAACTCATAGAGTTCCAAGGAAGTGCAGAAACGACAACTGGGGGAGATTCAAGGGAGTGAGAGAAACAAAAGTATGTTTGTTTAAAGGAAGACCGGGAACTGAGGCCAGCTGAGTTTAAAGAGAGTACAGGGACCTAGGTCACAGCAAGTGAAAAGGAGTGTAGGAATCAGGACCTGATGTGTTGAATGGTGCGTGGGCAGTGGTGCCTTCATTTGTGAAAGGGAATATAATTCAGGGCCCCGGTATGCTATGGGAAATACAGAAAATGGGCCCCAGACTGTTAAAGAGAGCGTGGGCAGCTGATGAACCCTGGTGAGCCAGATGCCAAACCATCGGAATTCACAGAACAGGTTATTGGAGCTTTATTGTACTTGTTCTTCTCATAACTATATTGATAGAAATATCCCTGTTGTAGGCAGTGTGGACTGCATCTGTTTCTCTGAAATAGATTTCAGAAAACCATAACATGATTTTAGCAACTGATTCTGAGCTGCTGCATCTGTCTCAGCTGGATCATAAATATGATCCCCATGGAATATGTTTAATTCCATTGGCAGGTTTTCTACACTTAATGTCATAGTGTGTGTGTTAGCTACATTTCTCAGGGCAATAAGTGCCACAGGAGATTGGCTATGAAAACACTAAATGGTAATCATACCAAGAACAAGAGCCAATGAAAAATATTAAATGTCTTTTTTTTCTCTGTTTCAGAGTAGATTATCTGTAATTTTGATGACTCAATGGGAAAATGTTGACAGGCACTGAAGTAACTGTTCATGTGTGAAACAACGCACTGAGTAGAAGTTTAATAAAATCAGATGGAAAAATTTATTCATGCTATTATGCAACACAATACAATTGCAACCTTGTAATGCGTAATTAAATAATAGTTTTTGGCAACAAGATCTATATCAGTGTGGTGGATATGTTGCTGGACTGGCAGTTGGAATTCTGGAACATTAAGTCAAAGATATGACTTCAAATCTTACTGTAACAACTGGGGTATTTGAATTCTAGTAATTAAATAAGACAAATAAATTTTGAATTTAAAATAGCTAATCACAGTTAACTATGAAACTACTAGAATTTTGTTGAAATCCTTTTGGTTCACAGATGTCTTTCTGTGAAAGAAACCTATCCCTACCTGATCTGGCTGTAACTCCAGACCCTCCAATATGGTTGGCTCTTAACGGTCTCCTCAGTTCGATTGGGGACAGACACTACTGCTGGAAGCTCCACATCTGGAGAACAAATAGAAACATTTCACCATTTCCTTGAGTGTGCCTGTGTTGATTTTTAGCAAGGAGGAGCTTATAAATCCAAGGTGACTCTGTCTAATCCATTTATACTTTTCTAAGTACTGTACATTCCTAGCACATCCTTAATAGATCCCAACATTTTCCTAAGAAGGAACCTATCAGGAAATTTTATTTTCTTAAAGGAAGCTTACTTATTTCCTGAAAGAAGTAACCTCTTATGTTCCTTTGAAACAGCAGGCTTAGATAAGGTGGACGGTAACGGAGTAGGAAAGCCCAGAACTAGAGGACATAGATTTAAGGTGAACGGAGAAAAGAGATGAGCCACAGATCACTAGGAGCCATTGGGCTGTGCGTAATGAGGGTGACATTTGAAGACAAGCAAGCGGGGGCAGTTGGGACATTCTGCATACCACAGATTGCGGGATAATTAGGCACTTTGTAAAGGCCAATGAAAAGAGGTTAGGCTTAAACAGAGCAGCAGTTGTGAGAGTGGCTATTGTGTGAGGGAGCCAGTGTTAGAGTGGGGGGGAGGTTGAGAGTTAAGCTCATAGAGCTTCAGTGAGGAGAAGCAAGGGCTGTAAGTAGATTTCGGGTAACTTCCCTTCATTGTCTCATTCTTATTCCATTGTTAGAGCAGTGGAAATGCCAGGATAGTGGAATGTTCCTCTTGTGGTATATGGCAAGTCAGTGACACTGACGTCTGTACTTGCAAGATGTGCACCCAACAGCAGACCACGTTAAGGAGTTGGAAATGAAGCTGGATGAGTTCCCAGATCATTTGGGAGTCTGAGGAGTTGATTTACAGGCAATGTAGGGAGGTAGTCACACCTAACAAGCAGGACACAGCTAACTGGGTGACCATTAGGAAGAAGAAAAGTGATAGTCAGCCTGTGCAGGGTACTCCTCTAGCCTTTGTCCTCAATAATAGGTAAACTTTGGATAATGTTGAGGTGGTGGATCTGGGGAATAACCTAGCAATGGAAACCAACAGCATTCAAGTCTCTGGCACTGAAGGGAAAGGGATGAGTTGTAGTGAAAGGGGATCCATTGGTTAGGGCAACAGATGGGAAGTTCTGTGGATGAGAATGAGTTTCCCAGATGGTATGTTACCTCCCAGGTGCCAGGATCAGGGACACGGTGGATCGAGTCCATAGCATTCTTATGTGGGAGGGAGAGCGGGCTGAGGCTGGGGTCCACATCGCTATGATGGTTGTTGTGTAATGAACCGGATTTGATAAGGGAACTCAACGTAAAGGAGCCATTAGGAGGTAGTGACCATAATATGATAAGTTTTAATCTACAATTTGAGAGGGAGAAGGGAAAATTGAAAGTGTCAGTATTACAGTTGAACAAAGGGGACTATGGAGCCATAAGGGAGGAGCTGCCAAAGTTGACTGGAAAGATACCCTAGCAGGGATGACAGTGGAGCAACAATGGCAGGTATTTCTGGGAATAATACAGAAGGTGCAGGATCAGTTCATTCCAAAGAGGAATAAAGATTCTAAGGGGAGTAAGGGGTGACCATGGCTGACAAGAGAAGCCAAGGACAGTATAAAAATAAAAGAGAAGCATAACATAGCAGAGCGGGAAGCCAGAGGATTGGGAAACTTTTAAAGAGCAACAGAAGATAACTAAAAAGGCAATATGGGGAGAAAAGATGAGGTACGAAGGTAAGCTAGCCAAGAGTATAAAGGAGGATAGTAAAAGCTTCTTTAGGTATGTGAAGAGGAAAAAATTAATTAAGACCAAAGTTAGGCCCTTGAAGACAGAAACAGGTGAATTTATTATGGGGAACAAAGAAATGGCAGATGAGTTGAACAGGTATTTTGGATTTGTCTTCACTAAGGAAGACACAAACAATCTCCCAGATGTAATAGTGGCCGGAGGACCTAGGGTAATGGAGGAACTGAAGAAAATTCACATTAGGCAGAAAATGGTGTTGGATAGATTGATGGGACTGAAGGCTGATAAATCCCAAGGGCCTGATGGTCTGCATCCCAGGGTACTTAAGGAGGCGGCTCTAGAAATCGTGGACGCATTGGTAATAATTTTCTAATGTTCTATAGATTCAGGATCAGTTCCTGTGGATTGGAGAGTAGCTAATGTTATTCCACTTTTTAACAAAGGAGGGAGAGAGAAAACAGGGAATTATAGACTAGTTAGCCTGACATCAGTGGTGGCAAAGATGCTGGAGTCAATCATAAAAGATGAAATAGCAGCACATTTGTATAGCAGTAACAGGATTGGTCCGAGTCAGCATGGATTTATGAAGGGGGAAATCATGCTTGACTAATCTTCTGGAATGTTTTGAGGATGTAACTATGAAAATGGACAAGGGAGAGCCAGTGGATGTAGTGTACCTGGACTTTCAGAAACTCTTTGATAGGATCCCACATAGGAGATTAGTGTGCAAAATTGGAGCACATGGTATTGGGGGTAGAGTACTGACATGGATAGAAAATTGTCTGGCAGACAGAAAAAAAAAAGTAGGGATTATCTGGTCCCTTTCTGAATGGTAGGCAGTGACTAGTGGGGTACCGCATGGCTCAGTGCTGGGACCGCAGCTATTTACATTATACATTAATGATTTAGATGAAGGGATTAAAAGTAACATTAGCAAATTTTCAGATGACACAAAGCTGGGTGGCAGTGTGAAATGTGAGGAGGATGTTATGAAAATGCAGGGTGACTTAGACAGGTTGGGTGAGTGGGCAGATGCATGGCAGATGCAGGTTAATATGGATAAGTGTGAGGTTATTCACTTTGGTGACAAGAACAGAAAGGCAGATTACTATCTGAATGGTGTCAAGTTAGGAAAAAGGGAATTACAACGAGATCTAGGTGTCCTTGTTCATCCGTCACTGAAAGTAAGCATGCAGGTACAGCAGGCAGTGAAGAAAGCTAATGGCATGTTGGCCTTCATAACAAGAGAAGTTGAGTATAGGAGCAAAGAGGTCCTTCTGCAGTTGTACAGGGACCCGGTGAAACCACACCTGGAGTATTGTGTGCAGATTTGGTCTCCAAATATGAGGAAGGACATTCTTGATGTTGGGGGAGTGCAGCGTAGATTCACGAGGTTAATTCCCAGGATGGCGGGAATGTCATATGTTGAAAGATTGGAGTGACTGGGCTTGTATACACTGGAATTTAGAAGGATGAGAGGGGGTCTGATTGAAACATATAAGATTATTAAGGGATTGGACATGCTAGAGGCAGGAAACATATTCCTGATGTTGGGGGAGTCCAGAACCAGAGGCCACAGTTTAAGAATAAGGGGTAGGCCATTTAGAACAGAGTTGAGGAAAAATTTTTTCACCCAGAGAGTTGTGGATCTGTGGAGTGCTCTGCCTCAGAAGGCAGTGGAGGTCAATTCTCTGGATGCTTTCAAGAAAGAGTTAGATAGAGCTCTTAAAGATAGTGGAGTCAAGGGATACGGGGAGAAGGCAGGAACGGGGTACTGATTGTGGATGATTAGCAATGATCACAGTGAATGGCGGTGCTGGCTCGAAGGGCCGAATGGCCTACTCCTGCATCTATTGTCTATTGTCTATTGAATGATGTGGGTAGGAAGGACGATGAGGTTGTGCAAAGTGAATTGAGGGAGCTAGGCATGAAGTTAAAGGACAGGACATTCAGGGTTGTAATCTCAGTTCTATTACCCATACCATGTTCCAGTGAGGCCAGAAAAAGGAAGATATGGCAGTTTAACAGGTGGCTAAGGAGATGGTGTAGGAAGGAGGGCTTCAGATTTTTGGATCATTGGGCTCTCTTCCAGGGAAAGTAGGACCTGTACAGATGGAGAGGTTTGCAGCTCAAAGGGCCGGGGACTAATATCCTTGTGAGAAGGTTTTCTAGTGCTGCACCAGGAGTTTAAGCCATAGTTGCAGGAGGATGGGAACCACCGTCCCAGAACAGTGAAGTGGTTGTGGAACTAAATGTTGTTAAACCTATATTACAAAGACTGGAATCAAAAGCTTGAGTATGATGTGAACAATGTTCTGATTGCATCTATTTCAAATCAAGGAGTATTGCAGGTTAGATGTTACTGTACAGTACTGTACTGGGTCCAATGTTGTTTGTAATATATATTAATGATCTGGATGATGGGGTGGTAAATTGGATGAGTAAGTATGCAGATGATACTAAGATAGGTGGTGTTGTGGATGATGAGGTAGGTTTTCAAAACTTGCAGAGAGATTTAGCACAGTTAGAAGAGTGGGCTGAAAGATGGCAGATGGAGTTTAATGCTGAAAAATGTGAGGTGCTACATTTTGGCAGAACTAATCAAAATAGGACATACATGGTAAATGGTAGGGCATTAAAGAATGCTTTAGAACAGAGGGATCTAGGAATAATGGTGCATAGTTCCCTGAAGATGGAATGTCATGTGGATAGGGTGGTGAAGAAAGCTTTTGGTTTACTGGCCTTTATTAATCAGAGCATTGAGTATAGGAGTTGGGATGTAATGTTGAATTTGTATAAGGCATTGGTAAGGCCAAATTTGGAGTATTGTGTACAGTTCTGGTCACCGAATTATAGGAAGGATGTCAATAAAATTGAGAGAGTACAGAGGAGGTTTACTGAAATGTTGCCTGGGTTTCATCTCCTAAGTTACAGAGAAAGGTTGAAAAAGTTAGGTTTTTATTCTTTGGAGCATAGAAGGTTGAGGGGAGACTTGATAGAGGTGTTTAAAATTATGAGGGGGATTGATAGAGTTGACGTGGTTAGACTTTCTCCATTGGGAGTGGGGAAGATTCAAACAAGAGGGCATGGGTTGAGAATTAGAGGACGAAAGTTTAGGAGTAACATGAGGGGGAACTTCTTTACTCAGAGAGTGGTAGCTGTGTGGAATGAGCTTCCAGCAGAAGTGGTTGAGGCAGGTTCTATGTTGTTTAAAGTTAAATTGGATAGATATATGGACAGGAAAGGAACAGAGGGTGATGGGCTGAGTGCAGGTCGGTGGGAATAGGATAGGGTAAGAGTTCGGCACGGACTAGGAGGGCCGAGATGGCCTGTTTCCGTGCTGTAATTGTTATATGGTTATATGATGGATGAGCTTAGAGCATGGATCAGCACATAAAATTTTAACATTGTAGCCTTGAGTAAGGCCTGATTGCAAGAGGGGCAGGAATATTAGCTCAGTGTTCTGGGGTTCTGTTGTTTTAGGTATGATAGAGCAGGAGAGGTTAAAGGTGGAGGGGTGGCATTACTAGTCAGGGAAAATATCACGGGAACACCAAGACAGGACTAACTGGAGAACTCATCTACTGAGGCTATATGGGTGGAACAGGGGAATAAGAAAGGGATAACCAGTCCAGGGAGTTATATTATAGACCTATAGTCAACAGGATTTAGAGGAGCGAATTTGTTGAGAGATCGCAGACTGTTTCAAGAAACATAAAATTGTGAGAGCAGGTGTTTTAAATTTTTCATAGAATGGCTGACTCCAATATGGTAAGAGGGCTGGATAGGATGGAGTTTGTCAAATGTGTTCAGGAAAGTTTCCTTAAAAAATAAGTAGAGGTCCCAATGAGAGAGAATGCAATCCAAGATCTCCTATTGGGGAATGAGACAGAGCAGGTGACAGAAGTGTGTGTAGGGGAATATTTTGGATCTAGTGATCATAATGCCATCAGATTCAAGATAATTATGGAGAAGGATAGGTCTAGTACTTGGACTGAGATTCTGAATTGAAGAAAGGCTTAATTTTATGGTACGGGAAAGTCTGTAATTGTGGATTGTGACAGGTTGTCTTCGGGCAAAGGATACATGGGAAGCATTCAAAAGTGAAATTTTGAGAGAACAAAGTTTGTGTGTTCCAGAATAAAAGGTAAGAATAAGAGATTTAGTGAACCTTGGCTTTCCAGAGGTATTTAGGCCCTTGTTAAAAAAAGGAGGTGCATAGCAGGTACAGGCAGGCAGGAAAAAAATTGATACTTGAGTAGTAAAAGAAGTGTAAGAGAATACTTAAGAAGGAAATCAGGAGGGTACCTAATAAAGCGTTCTCAGAAGTCGAATCTTCAGTTCATGTAGCCGGTCCACTTCAAGGTTCAACATGTTGTACATTCAGAGAAACTCTTCTGCACACTACTGTTGTTACGTGTGTTTTTTTGAGTTAAAGTTGCCTTCTGGTCAGATTAAAGCAGTCTGGCCTTTCTCCTCTGACCTCTCTCATTAATACGGCATTTTTACCCACAGAACTGCCACTCACTGGACATTTTTTTTGTTTTTCACACCAATTTCTATAAGCTCTAGAGATTATTGTGCATGAAAATCCCAGGGGATCAGCAGCTTATGAGATACTCAAGCCACCATGTCGAAAAGCAAAAATCATTCCATGGTTAAGGTCACATTTCTTCCCCATCCCCATTCTAATGTTTGCCGATGTAGCGAAGGAAAAGTGGGGGACGGATACCAGTATAGGCTTGGAACAGTATAGGATTCTTTCAGTTAGTCCTGACGAAGGGTTTCGGCCCGAAACATCGACTGTACCTCTTCCTAGAGATGCTGCCTGGCCTGCCGCATTCACCAGCAATTTTTATGTATGTTGTTTGAAATTCCAGCATCTGCAGATTTCCTCGTGTTTGCCACATAATAGTTCAGCATGGACTGGATGGGCTGAAGACTCCGTTTCTGTGCTGTAGTGTTGTAAGACTCTTTGACTATTTATAAGGGACCCAGGGAGTAAGATTTTCACACAGAGGGCGGTGAGAATATAGAATAAGCTGCCAGAATTGTTCAAAACAGCTGAGATAGTATTATTTAAGGAACCCTTGGACAGGACAGTGGAGAGTTCGAGCTTAGAGGGTTCTGGGTTGAAGACAGCAAATTGGGGCTAGCTGGGTGGGCATCATGATCAGCACAAACTGGGTGGGCCGAGGGGTCTGTATCTGTGCTCTATTGCTCTCCAACTTTATTATTCTAAATTATGTCAGGTTAATTGTTCTGTGTATCCCTATATTCTCTCCATCTCTTCTCTTGAATAGGGTTGTTATATTTGCTACTGTTCAGCCTGAAGTGGCTTATACAGTCAGCATACACAGGTACATGTTATCCTCTGGTAATATTTCCTAAGATAAGTGTCAAAGGTAATTCCCAACTGAGATTCAGGAGAAGAAGGAATTCACAGCTAAGGCCTACAACCTTATAATTAATGGTCTTGATGAGTTGTAAATGCTGCAAATGAGTTACTAATAATTCTGATTTGAAAGTAAAAGAACTGAGTTTTTAAGCAACCTTTATACTCATTATGGATTTGAGTGCTGCTGACTACAATACTCTTTCCATTTTGTTACGGTTGATTGGAATCATTCTCTCAACAGGTTCAAAGTTTCATTGTTAAACTGTAGCATAGATGTCTTTTCATTCCATTCTACTCCGAATATTTATTGCTGGCACTTCTACTCTAATCTCCCTACACTCATGATTGTGTGTCTTGGCACAGCTCAAATGCCATTTATAAATTTATCGATGCTGTTGTTGTTTTGTTGTTGACAGGATCTCAGGTGACAACAAGGAGACGTATAGGAGTGGGATTTTCAGCTAATTGAGTTATTCACAACAAGAACCTTGCACTCAATGTCAGCACGACCAAACAATTGATTGTGGACTTCATGTAGGGGAAGTCGTGATACATGCACACTGTGTCCTCATTGAGGGGTTCAAGGTGGAAAGGATGAGCAGATTCAAGTTCCTGGGCTTCTACATCTCGGACGATCCAACCTGTGCCCAACACGTGATGCAATCGTGAAGAAGGCATGCCAGCGGCTCTACTTCAAGAGGAATTTAGGGAGATTTGATATGTCACCAAAGGCACTAGCAAATGTATAGTGGAGAGCATTCTGTCCGGTTGCATCACCACCTGGTGTGGAGGCTCCAGTGCACAGGATCAAACAGTACTGAAGAGGATTTTAGACTCAACCAGCTCCATAACAGGCACAAGCCTCCTCACCACCAAGCATGACTTTAAGAGGCAGTATCTCATGTTGGCAGCATCCATCATCAGGGATCCTCACATCTGTAACATGTGCCTTTCTCATTACTACTACTGATCATGGAGGAGGTACAGGAGCCACAAGACCCCACACACACCATTTTAGAAACAGCTCCATCCCATCTGTCATCTGATTTCTGAATAGTCCACTTTTACTTAATTTTGTAACTTAATCTCTATGTCTTGCACTTCACTACTGAAAATCAACAAATATTATGATACATAGAGTAAACCTGATTCTGAAATACACTCTCAACTTCTTTCTTCAACTTTCCTTTTGACTTTGCTGAATAGAAGTGTCAAATGTTGCTAAATGCTGTGCATATTTTCTATTTAACTTCTCTGGCATCATATTTGGTGTTAATATGAATATTTATTCTTCATTCGCATGGCATTATTTAAAAACATTTCCCGATTTGCATCAACTCACTTATGTTATCTAAGGAAGAAATTTAACATTTTTGCTTCAAAATAATGTTTGCAAGCAGGAGAACATTAGGACTGCTGTATTTTTATTTGAAATCTGTGAGTCTATGTAACAATGTGTCACTATTTGTGTGCTTTCTCCTGATGCCTCTCTGTGGTTTCTGCCTTTCAAATCTAATCATATCCAACCTCTGATAGTTCTTAAGTGACAATGAATCTTGGGGTATTGCCTACTTGAGTCAGATAAACCCTCATCATAGAGTTTCTCAGATTCAGATTTATTTATCACATGTACATGGAAAAATACAGAGAATTGTCATTTGCATTAACAACCAACCTAAGGATGTGCAGGGAACAGCCCACAGGTGTCGGCACACATTCCAATGCCAACACAGCATGCCCACAAGTCTCAGGAGAACAATACAGAACACAACAAAGCAGATCGCATCAAGCAACAAAACAACAGCAGCAAAAAATGCCTCTTTTCTCCCTCCCATCCACCCACACACACGGCCGGTCCTCTAAATCGAGAACAGGCCTCCAATCTCCAGTCTCCAGGCTTTGACTTCTGGATTTGTGAGCAAGCTTCAGACTTTGATCTTCAGTATTGAATGACCCAGCCAATGATGGAACCCCAATCTTCAGGCTTGAACTCTCAGCTCACCGACTGACCAGACCTCACGCCTCCTGGTGGCTCCTGCTTGTACGGACATCCGATCCCATTGACATTAGACAGCCCAATGTCTGCGGATATCCTTCCCCACCTGTCCATGTCGTTAGCCTTCCAATGAGGAGCGGAGACACAGGCTCAGGATATTCTAAATCCCCATGTCTATGTCATCAGACATCAAGCCAGAGCAAAGGCCTACACTTTGGATGTCCATCATCCCATGTCCACATTGCTGGAGCACCGAGCAGAGGCCTAAGTTTTAACTCCTCCACATCCCTGTCCTTAAACCCTAACCTGACCCCTGACTCCCCTCTATGTCCCCAAAATTGTCCCTATGAACTTAAAAACACAACCAAATCTGAGCCATGATATCAACAGAGACCTCGGCTCAGGGCCATTCTATGACCTGAGATGAACCTGCATCATTGTTCTGTAAATACTAACGTAAGAACGGCTTGGTGTATGTCTGTTCTGCAGATTATATTGGTAAAACCCTGCAGATGTTAGAAGACATCAAGATTGTACACAATCGCAATATTATGTTGGATAATGCAATTAGTATCAGTGAAGATGGTAGAAAGTCTCAATTGCTTGGAGATCCACAACGGATAAATAGAAGAGACTAAAATGGTTACATAAATATATAACTGATCGCATGAGATTCTGCTGTGAAATTTCAAATTGCTTCTTATGGATGCTTGATTAAGCATAAATAGTATTTACAAAATTTGTGTTTATAAGATGGTGATTCTATAAGGTGCATTGATCATTTTGCAGTTTTGTGTTGCATTGACCTTCCATGCTATGTGTAATATAGTCAATTTGCTCAGGTGTATGTAAAACCATTGCCTGAAGAAATGAGAGACAGAGCTCCTTGACCAGCTAACGTCAGCAAAAAGGTAAGTAGTAGCCATTTATTTTTCAATAAATATTTATGAGATTAGGTATTTAACCTTGGCTTAATGTTAAAAAATATCTACAGTAAAAACAACTGCCAATATACAAAAAACTTCTTTTCTGCTGTAATTACTTTATTTAACAGTTGGGGATCTCTGATACAACTATTATACAGAGTGAGTTGTAGTATTTAGCAATAGAATATTCTTGAAATAAATGCAATGCATTAACAAGGAATCTCTGGAGAATTATATCATTATAAATACATAAATGTGTGTGTGTGTGTGTGTGTGTGTGTGTGTGTGTGTGTGTGTGTGTATGTGTGTGTGTGTTAACTTACTACAATCTCCCCACAGTCTTCGACTCCCTTATAGTTTAAATGTGTATCACCTCTACCTTCAGTATATTCAATAACTTTGCCTCCACAACATCCGAGATAGAAAATTTCATGATTCACAACCCTCGCAGAGAAGCAAAATATATTCAATATATAAAAAAAAACATAAGACACTGGGAATACTCAGCAGATCAGGCAGCATGCCTGTAGGAAGAAAAACAGGGCTAGTGGTCCAGTTAGAGGACCATTTGTCAGAATTGGGAAGGAGACAAAAGGAAATTGTTAGGCTGCAGGGAAGGCAGTGCCTACTCCAGCAGAACAGGGATATACAATATATGAATGACCTTTCAGCTACATGACCTCATTCTCCTCTCCGGATTTTAAAATGAGATTAAATTCCATTCCCGTGCTATTGTCAGCTGAAACTTGCAGGGCTCTGCTTGATAGATTTGATTATTGGCAAACATGGCTATATTAACCACTCTTTGAACCATGATATTGCCACCCTGTGATAGCAAAGTCCATTAAGCTATTCAATTTTATTCTGACTGCCCCATTCCTAGTATGCTCATCTAGCAAAAACTGAATTGGATTGTGCTTGGTTACAGTGGCTAGCAGATTAAGTCCTACAATAGAAGTGAATGGTTAACTACCCAAAAGAGCGCCATTGGATGTCATTCACGTGTTGTATATCCCTGTTCTACTGGAGTAAGCATTCAAGATGAAACCATGATACTGTGGCAGCAACCTTCAAAGAAAATGGCTGAAGAGGGGCAGTTTAGCCACTACATCCACATATTGCTTATCAATTTCTCATCTCCCAGGAGTTATAACAACTCTCAGGTAACTGACCCACGGTTCTGGGATCTAAACCTCTTAAGGGTTAACTTTCAAACCCAGCCTCTAACAGTTGCAGCAGCCCTTTAAACCATTGGTAGGCTGCTCCAGGATCTCTGCTGGTAACACCGTATCCTCTACGTATTGAATTAGGCACTGGGGAACTGAAAATGAATTTGGCTCCTTTGCCAGCCATTGATGGTAAACGGGAGGCAGGTTATAAAACTGTTGCGACAAAACCTTCCATGTATACTGTTGTCCCTTCCGAGTGAAAGCAAATTTGTTTTGAAAGGACCCTCCCTTTCCAGAGGAACAGACTAAATTTCATTGTTTATGCCCACAGTGAATCACTTTGATTCACTAGAAGGGTCTCGGCCCGAAACATTGACAGTTTGTTCATTTCCATGGCTACTGCCTGGCCAGCTGAGTTCCTCCAGAATTTTGAGTATGTTGCATCTGCAGAATTTCTTGTGCTTATGAAGGATCTTGACCTGAAATGCTGACTGTTTGTTAATTTCCATGGATGTTGCCTGACCTGCTGAGTTTTATTTAATTCACTTATTTAGTTATTTATTGAGAAACAGCACCAATTACACCTTCCCAGCCCTTCAAGACACGTGTCCTAGCAACCTACAATTTAACCCCAACCTAATCATGGGACAATTTACAATAACCAATAAGCCTACCAACCAGTACATCTGGAGCACCCGGAGGAAACCCACACAGTCACGGGGAGAACGTACAAACTCCTTATAATCAGCAGTAAAGTGACACTCTTAAAATCCTCCAGCACGTCTTACATATAACAAGTTTTTATATGTAACTAATGTGTTCCATCAACCACTACTTCTGGCTGCTTATTCCAAGTATGCATCATTCTTTGCGTAAAGAAGTTGCCTCTGAAGTCCCTTTTAAATCTCTTGCCTCTGATCTTAAACTTATTGTCTCCATGGGAAAAAGGTTATGTGCTTCACCTAGCTATACACTTACGATCTTGTATACCTCCATAAGGCATCCTTCAATCTGCTATGTTCTGGAAAATAAAGTCCTAGTCTATGCAGACTCTCCTTGTTACTCAGTCTTGAATTTTCATCAGGATTCTGGACTGGCCGTATTGATGAATTATCCATAGATGTCACATACGTTTCACAGAAATTTTCCCGTGCTAACAGGTGCCGATCAACTCTCCCAAAAACAAACACAAGAAAATCTGCAGATGCTGGAAATCCAAAGCAACACACCCAAAATGCTGGAGGAACTCAGCAGGTCGGGCAGCATCTACAAAGAAGAGTAAACTGTTGGTGTTTCAGACTGAGACCCTTCTTCAGACCTGAGAGGGAAGGGATGCCTGAATTAAAGGTTGGGGAGAGGGGAAAGAGGCTGGCTGGAAAGTTATAGGTGAAGCCAGGTGGGTGGGAAAGGACAAGGGCTAGAGAAGAAAGAATCTGATCGGAGACCAGAGGAGACAAAAGGAGAAAGAGAAAGAGGAGGGGACCCGGGGGATATAATAGGCAGGTGAGAGGTCAAAGTGGAGAATATAGGAGGAGGGGGGAATTTTGTTCAGCAAAAGGAGAAATCGATATTTATACCATCAGATTGGAGGCTACCCAGACGGAATATAAGGTGTTGCTCCTCCACCCTGAGGGTGGCCTCATCGTGGCACAAGAAGAGGTCAGGGATCAAAATGTCAGAATGGGAATGGGGTAGAATTAAAATGTTTGGCTACCAGGAATTTCCGCCTATAGCGGATGGTGTGGAGGTGTTCGACAAAATGATTCCCCTATTTATGACGGGTCTCACCAATGTAGAGGAGGCCACATCAGGAGCACCAAACACAGTAGACAATCAGAGCAGATACACAGGTGAAGTGTTGCCTCACCGGGAAGGACTGTTTGGGGCCATGAATGGAGGTGAGGGAGGAGGTGTATGGGCAGCTGTGGCACGTTGGTGGTTGCAGGGAGGGAGATTAGTGGGAGGAAGTGAATGCACAAGGGAATCGCGGAGGGAGCGATTCCTGTGGCAAGCGGAGTGGGGAGACAGATAAAGGTGTGTTTAGTGGTAGGATCCCTTTGGAGATGGCGGACATTGTGAAAGATAATATGTTGGATGCTGAGGCTGATGGGGTGGTAGGTAAGGACAAGAGGGACTCTATCACTATTAAGACGGTGGGAAGATGGGGTGAGTGAAGACGTATGGGAAATGGAGGAGATGCAGATGAGGGCAGCATCATTAATATCAGAATCTGAATCTGAATCAGATTTAATAACACCAGCACATGTCGTGAAATTTGTTAACTTTATGGCAGCAGTACAATGGAACATATGATAAATAAATATGGAGAAAAAAACTGAGTTACATTAAGTATATAAAAATGTCTATTAAATAGTTAAGTTAAAATAAGCAGTGCAAGAAAAACAGAAATAAAGAAGTAGAGAGGTAGTGTCCATGGCTTAATGCCTATTTAGGAATCATATGGCAGAGGGGAAGAAGCTGCTCCTGAATCGCTGAGTGTGCGCCTTCAGGCTTCTGTACCTCCTAAATGATGGTAACAATAAGAAAAGGGCATGTCATGGGTGACAGGTGTCCTTAATGATGAACTCTGCCTTTCTGAGGCACTGCTCCTTGAAGATGTCTTGGATACTAGGGAGGCTGACACCCAAAATGGAGCTGACTAAATTTACAACCCTCTGCAGCTTCTTTCAGTCCTGTGCGGTTCCCCCTTCCCCCCCCCACCCCCCACACACACTAGACGGTGATGCAGCCTGTCAGAATGCTCTCCACAGTACATCTGTAGAAGCTTTTGAGTGTTTTAGTTGAAACTACTCATTCTCTCCACTTCTGGACCGCTGGACAGCCCCAACTCTTACGTCAGAATGCTGTTCATTGACCTTAGTTTGGCATTCAATACTGTGATCCCCTCCAAGCTGATCGTCAAACTTCGCCAGCTTGGTATCAGCTCATCCCTCTGCAATTGGACCTTGGACTTTCTGACTAACAGACCCCAATCAGTTAAGTTAGACAACCTCTCCTCCTCCACTCTCACCCTGAACACCGGCGTGCCTCAAGGCTGTCTGCTGAGCCCTCTTCTGTACTCCCTTTTCACCTAAGACTGCATTCCTGTACATGGTTCTAACTCCATAATCAATTTCGCAGACAAAAACCACGGTGGTTGGCCTGATCAGAGGGGTTGACGAGACGCCCTACAGGGATGAGGTCCAGCACCTGGCCACGTGGTGTACTGACAGCAACCTGGCCCTTAACACCCAGAAGACCAAGGAGATCATTGTGGACTTCAGGCATGCTAGGAGCCACACTCACGTCCCCATCTACATCAATGGAGCTGTAGTGGAGCACGTATCAAGCTTCAAATTCCTTGGTGTCCACATTTCCGAGGATCTCACTTGGTCCCTGAACTCCTCCATCCTGATCAAAAAGGCACAACAGCGTCTTTATTTCCTGCGGAGCATCAAGAAAGATCACCTCTGTCCCAGGATACTGACGGACTTTTACCGCTGTACCATTGAGAGCATACTCACAAACTGCATCTCAGTATGGTATGGCAATTGTCCCATATCGGACAGCAAAGCACTCCAGCATGTGATGAAAACTGCCCAGCGGATTATCGGCACCCAATTGCCCACCATTGAGAACATCTACCATAAATGCTGCCTGGGCAGGACGAAAAGCATTATCAAGGATGCATCTCACCCTAACCATCGACTTTTTACTCTCCTCCCATCTGGTAGGCACTACAGGAGCCTCCGCTCCCGCACCAGCAGGCACAGGAAGAGCTTCTTCCCTGAGGCTGTGACCTGCTGAACCTCACATCACAGCACTAAGTAGTATTGCATCCGTATCATATTGTCTCAGTACTTTTATATTTGTGTGCTGTAGCACTTACTTTTTATTCGCAGTTATTTTGTAAATACTATTCTTTGCATTTCTGGTCAGATGTTAATTGCATTTCATTGGCTTTGTATCTGTACTCGGCACAATGACAATAAAGTTGAATCTAATCTAACCTAATCTAATCTTCTGATCCCTCTATGAGGATTGGTTTGTTTTCTCTTGTCTTCCCCTTTCTGAAGTTCACAATCGGCTCTTTGGTCCTACTGACATTGTGTGCAAGGTTGTTGCTGCGACACCACTCCATTAGTTGGTGTATCTGTCTCCTGTACGACCTTTTGTCACAATCTGAAATTCTGCCAACAGTGGTTGTACCATCAGCGAATTTACAAATGCTATTTGAGCTATGCCTAGCCACATTGTCATGGATATAGGGAGAGTAGAGCAGTGGGCTAAGCACATACCCCTGAGGTGCACCAGTGTTGATCGGCAACAAGGTAGAGATGTTATTTCTAATCCGCACAGATTGTGGTCTTATGGTTAGGAAGTCGAGGATCCAGTTGCAGATGGAGGTACAGAGGTCTAGGTTCTATAGCTTTTCAATCAGGACTGTAGGAATGATGATGTTAAATGCTGAGCTATAGTCAATAAACGATTTCCTGACATAAGTACTTGCATTGTCCAGGTGATCCAAGGCTGCATGGAGAGCCATTGAGATAGTTTCTGCTGTAGACCTACTGCTGTAGTGGGAGGGAAACCCCATTCTTTAAAGAAGGAGGACAGGAAAGCTGCATCCTGAGAACAGATGCAGTGGAGGTGAAGAAACTGAGAAAAGGGAATATCATTTTTACTGGAGATAGGGTGGGAAAAGGTATAGTCGAAATAACTATGGGAATCAAAGGTTTCAAAAGTTCAACAATACATTTAATGTCAGAGAAATGTTTACAATATACATCCTGAAATTCTTTTTCTTTGCAAACATCCACAAAAATAGAGGAGTGTCCCAAAGAATGAATGACAGTGAAATGTTAGAACCCCAAAGCTCCCCCCCAGCTCCCCCCTCCCACGCACAAGCAACAGCAAAGCAAGGAACCCCCTCCCCCACCAGCAAAAGAAGTATCAGTGCCACCCCACCAAGCATCAGTAGGTTTTTAAAAAATGTTGATTGACAGTTTGTCTCCAGAGCTGGAGTCAGGGAGATCAGGAGAGGGGTGGGAGGTGTCAGAGATAACCCAAGTCATCTTAAGGGCAGGGGAAAGTTAGAGACAAAATTGATTAAATTGACGAGCTCAGCACCAATGCAGTCATCAATGTAGCAGAGGAAGAGTAGGGGAGTATAACTGGGGAAGGCTTCGAACATAGACTGTTCTACATAGCTGACGAAGATGCAAGCATAGCTTGGCCCATACAAATGCCCATGGCTACCCCTCTGGTTTGGAGAAAGTTGTAGAAGCCAAAGGAAAATTTGTTCCGGGTGAGGGCCAATTCCGCTGGATGGAGCAGGGTGGTGGTGGAGGGGGATTGGTTGGTTCTTCTGTCAAGAAAGAAGCAGAGGGCTTCTTTCTCTATATCTGCCTCTATCTTTTTTCGGAAATCCTTAATGCCCCTGTAATTTCAGATCGGGGTTCTGCACGTACCATACACCTCTTCTAGCATTCTGCCACTGTCACTTTATGCTTATCAAATACTTCCTGGCAATCTGAAATAATTGATCTAGTCCATGAGAACTCTATCATGTCCTCTGCCTTCTCCACATCTCTGCAACCATACATAACCTCTCCTCATGTTATCTTACCGGAATGTCTGTGGATAATCGCACTCCATTTATATTGCTATATCATGCAATTAAACAGATCTAAGCTCAAGCCCATTTTCCTAATGAACTTCCTCATATATGTTCTTGAATGACTGGTCGGTTGAATCGCATACCTGAGTGGGGTTCATGCTCTAACTGTATATTCAGTGATGTGGTTAACTTCCCTAAGAGTGAATGTCTGGTAAATCCAGTTAATAAAATTGTATCTTTTATTTCCTAACTCAGTACTTAAATATGGATGTGTTTAGGGTGGTTCGAGCGCCTCCTGCATCCTAAAGAAATCTTATAGGACGGCTTCCCACTCTATCTCCAACAAGGATCTACTTTTACCATCTCAGCTGTTGTTAAATGCCAACCATTCTGAACCTGTCTGAGTTGTGAGCAAGCCTTTGCAAAATGACTTTCACTTCTACAATGAAGACATTCACTGGAGGGAAATTATAGGCATTCTGATTGCACCTTTAACTGTCCCCTCTAAGGGGCTCTGCTGGCAAACATAGGCATCCCATCTCCTTTCATCCTGTCTTGTTCTCTTGAAGGAACCATTTTAGATATTTATTTTCCTTTCTCCCATATTCAGATCATTCTTCTGAGGATCTATGATTCAGTGTGTGTAGGATCTGTGGGATCAAACATGTCATATGCTTACTGTGGGACATCAGGGTCCTAAGCCAATTGTTGGGTCAAATTCCACCTATCCAACATAGGACCATAAACACTCAAGAAAACCAGGCACAATCTCATCACAAATGCAGAGGGCTTCTCTCTTTCTGCTGAAAAACACTTATTCAGACCTTCCACCAGGACACTCTGAATAATCTGTGCAACTTCTAATATACCCTCTTGTAAATCACCCGGAGACCCCTATCCTTCTACCAGCCCCTCAGGTAGGGCTGAGCACAGAATGAAATTAGACTCGGAAAGTTTAAGAGGTGCCGCTCGGGTCGTGGTGGCTGAAGGCCTATCCCCTCAGAGGGAACTGGGCCATTTCCCCAATCATCCACCCAGTGCTGCATCTCTTTTTAATGAGTGCCAACTTCTGCACTACCTTCAAGACAGTCCAAAAGCCCTGACACTGCCTTTTCTATTTCTTTCCTTCCATAATCTGTTTTACACACTCCTCTTCTCCTTTCTCCTTCTCTCTTGTCACATGTTCATGATGAATCTGAAATTGACTCATGTGCGGCTAGTATGTCTGCCCTGCTCCTGGGGCATTTTGGCTTCTTTCCTCCTACTCCTTCCTGGTTTTGTGAAACTCCTTCCTGCAGTCACATTTTCTTTGTATATGACTGTATATGTAATTTCTCATTTTGATACCCTAACCTACGGGAAGGATCAACTGGAAACTGGGTCCTGAACCCTCTTCTTTCGAGCTCATCCAAGAGCTGACAAATATGTTGACCCTTACCCAGGCCAACTAACGAAGGTCATGACTACACAAATCCTAATTAATTCAAACTTGCAACTTCATGCTAACAACTTCATTGTATCAATGCAAATATCCATATGTTATATTGACACTCGGCCAACATCATAGCCATCCCTTGGTAAAAAGAAGACTTTGCACTTCAGTAATAAATTATGTGCCACCTCATCATAGGATCATCAACGTTCCTGTCTACCTCACTTAGGAAACAGATGTTGGCAAAGAAATTTCTTTCCAATAGTAGAGCCATTTTTGTACATTGTATCTAAAATAGTTTTTTGTGTACTCCTGATCCTCCATGTCTATGATCAGATGAAGGCTGCTGAGCATGTGTAGTGAGGTCAACCAGTGAGAAATGCACTTGCCTTTCAATATATATTTACTTACATAGTGGATTTAAATTCTGCAGCTGCTGGGTTGAGATAACAGCTCATGCCCCTGGGTTGTTAGGCCTACTTCCTGAGCTGTGAGTCAAGCAATGGAACAATCATGCCGCAATACAATGCTCAAAATGATTTCCATCTTATCCCATACAATAAACTGCAGAAGTTCCTGAGTGAGCTTTCTGCTGTGCTTAGTGGACAGTACAGAAAGTGCACACAGAAATAGGCCATCCCATCACCTTCATCTTCCTCTAACAGCAAACTCTTTTCTCATATCATTTGCTCATCATCGAGGGCATGGAGCATAAGAAAGTAAGATAATAGGAAGAAGAGTAGGCCACCTTGCCATCAAGCCTGCCCTACCATTCAATATGATTATTGATTAATAGACCCCAGATGTCAGCTTTTCTTCAGGGCCAACTTCCCAAAACCCTTAATTCCCCAATCTTTCAAAAATGTATTTGCTTTCACTTTAAATATTTTGAATGATCAAGTCCTCACAAGCCTCTGGTATGGAGAATTACAGAGATTCACTACCCCACTACAAAAAGAAATTTCTACGCTCCTTGATTTTAAATAACTTTCCCCTTTTCTTGTATGTACTGTACACCCCATTATTTGATAAATCTCAACACTCGACCAATCATGCCACCTTAGGATTTTATATATACATCAATAAGATCACCCATCATTCCTTATTAAGTGCCTTGGGGTGTATAAGACATGATCAACATAATTTCAATTTAATTCAACGTCATGGAATGAATAATTATCAATAAGACAGACTACTGCTTCAAAATGGACTGTACGCATTTTAGATTTCTAGTCAGGATTTCTCATTCTCTTCTGGTTTATATACTTCCACACTACATTTTGTTTCTGAATTAGTAAAGCTTAAACAGTATCTAACACTTAAGAACTAAAAACTTTGGGCTCTTGAGCTGGTCTACCATCTCAGAAGATGCTGTCTGATCCTGTGGGATAGAGAATTCCAATGACTTACTACCCACAAAGTAAAGTAACTTCTCCCCAGCATAGACCTGAATATCCAGCCACCTATCCAACCATTAGATTCAGCTTGCAGAAATGGCCATTTAACATGAATTCTTTCAAACCCTTTCAGACCCTTTTAATGGAATTAACTCTCCCAGAATTCAGTAAGTATAAAATTAACCTTTCTTCATATGAGAATACCCTAACTTTTGACATTAACTACTGAATGTACAGTACACTGTTTCCAAGGCAAATATATCTCCCCTTTGGTATAGAGTCCAAAATTGCACATTACATTCCAGGAACGGTCTCGGCAAATTTATGAATGTTTCTCTAGAATTTCTTTACATTCCAACCTCCTCGCAATAAAGTCCAAAATTGTTATTTTCCTTTATAACTGGTTCTCAAACCTGCTTGTTGACTTTTTTTTATATACTGTGCTCAATTCTGGTCACACTGTGCTCAGTTCTGGTCACCTCACTACAGGAGGGACGTGGAATCCATAGAAAGGGTGCAGAGGAGATTTGCAAGGATGATGCATAGATTAGGGGGCATGCCTTACGAGGATAGGTTGAGTAAACTCGGCCTTTTCTCCTTCGTGCGACAGAGGATGAGAGGTGACCTAATAGAGGTGTACAAGACAATGAGAAGCATTGATCATGTGGATAGTCAGAGGCTTTTTTCCCAGGGCTGAAATGGCTAGCACGAGAGGGCATAGTTTTAAGGTGCTTGGAAGTAGGTATAAAGGAGATGTCAGGGGTAAGTTTTTTACGCCAAGAGTGCTGAGTGTGTGGAAAGGGCTGCCGACGGCGGTAGAGGGTCTTTTAAGAGACTCCTGGAGGATACATGGAGCTTAGGTAAATAGAGGGCTATGGGTAAAGCCTAGGTAGTTTAAAGGTAGGAATATGTTCGACACAGCTTTGTGGGCCGAATAGCCTGTATTGTGCGGTATGTTTTCTATGTTTCTATGTTTCCATCTACTGTCACATTGGGATCATCTGTACACCAACTGTTTCAATGAAAATAAAAGATATGCTGGAAATAATCAGCAAGTCAGCCAGCATTTCTGTTTTTATTCCAGATTTCCGGCATCATGAGATCTTCAGTGCTCTTGTCCAACATTTAGTGGATTTTTGATTGTTTAAAATATATTCTGTTATCTTTTATTCCTTTGTCATATTTTATCATGTTAAAGTCTATCATCTTATGGTCACTCACATGATAACCTCCTTACTTCTTTATATCTCTCTTTCTCCCACCAGAAAACTTGGATATGATACTTTACTTCTTTTCATTTAAGTCAGAATATAGATTACAAAATAGCTAAAAGCCCAACATTAATGCAGTGGTGCCTCATAAGCAAAAATCCACAGACTAGAGAAAAAGGTTCATTCCTGCAGCATTGTCTATCCTTCAAACAATCTTTTATTCATGTTAATATGTGATTTTCCCATTACGTGACAACCTATTCTGTGGTGCGTTTTGAAAGTCCAGTATTGCCTCATCATCTGCTTCCTGTTACTCTAAACTCAAATACAGTACGTTCACTTATTCTCTCCTTGTCTATTCTGCTGTTACAGCCCAATTAAAAAAAGCTGTTGGCTTTTGTCAAACATGATTTTGCTCTTAAAAAAAATCATGTTGACTTTCTCTAATCCTGTTACAGCCTTCTATGTGCCCCAGTAGCATATCCTTAATAGATTTTAACATTTTCCTGATAAGTAATGTCAGGCTAATTGCTATGTACTTTCCTATTTTCTCCTCACCTCCTTTCTTGAATGGGGGTGTTAAATTTGCTTCTAGCCAATCTGATGGGGCTGTTCTAGCCAGCACACAGAGGCATATGTTATTCGTTGATAATATTTTGTTAGCTTTTTCATTAGGCAAGTGTCAGAGGTAATTCCCAGCTGTAAACGGTATGCTTCAGTATGCGGGAAGTGTATGGTGAATCAGAGGAAGCAATTCACAGACAAGCCTCACAAATATACATTAATGGTCTTGCTGTAAATATGCCTTCTGTGGTAGAATTAATAATAATTGCAAGAATTGAGTTTTCAAGCTATTTTTATGCTCAGCAAGCATTTGAGTGCTGCTAAGTGCAGCTCTCTTTCCATTTTTGTACCTGTTATTTTGAATCATTCAATGGCTTTAATGTTTAATTATTAAACTGTAATATAGATGGATGCTCATCCTAATTAGAATATCTGTTGCTATGCCCATTTCACTCATCATATATGCTTCTGACTTTGGTGAGTGGTATAGCCAACTGTTGCCAAATATTTGGCAAATTTTCTCTGTGGGATTAAAATTGAAATCTGCCTGGAGTCTGTCCAAATGACAGCCGTTTGAAAAGCAACTAGGAATATCCACAGTTCCAGTTTCGACTTCACTCAAGCATTGGTTGGGGAAAGAAAAGAACACTGTATAGTAACAAAGAATGAAATCATAAAGGCAATTGATATTACAGCAGAATGTTCATTTAAAATCTAAATTCAGATCATTACAACTCTAAGTTATACTCCAGTTGAGAGCTGAGTATTGGCCAAGCCAATGTCACTAAAACAATTGTCTGCATCAATATAAGGACAGCAAAGTCGTACAGCAGAGCAGGTCAGTCCTGCTGCTCCCTCAAGTGTGACTTCAGTAGCAATCTGTGTGAAATTTGCCCACTCTCCCTCTGGCCACCTGAGTTTGCTGTTGTGTTTTATAAAATCAAAACATTAAACTAATTCAAGGTAGACACGGGAGTCTGAAATGTGAGTCTTTCTTTGTGCTTACTTGTGCGCACATATCGCATATAACCCACGATAAATTATTTAAATGAAAAAGAATGCCTAATCAACCTATATATATACTTACATACATACGCACGATTATTGAAATATGACTGAAATATTAAATACACAATATTTACGCCTGATGCTCTGGTTTTCTCTCCCAAAAGAGGTGTTGGCAGGTTAATCGGCTACCATAAGTTATTCCTTCATGTGAATGAATGGCAATCAATAGCCTGTAACAGAGTAGTGCTTTTGAAACGTCCATATGACCCGGCATTTTTGCGGTCTTCTGGTGGACACGGTAACCTGGAGCTTGAAGGTGCAGTGTGGTGGCGCAGCTGGTACGGGCCGAACTGAGGCGGTGCTGCCCAGGTCTGAGAGAGAGGAACAAGCCAATGTTTGGTCGTTGCTGGAGCTTGCATGAGGCCGAATTAAAGCAGCAGGGCCCGGACCCGAGAGCAAAGAATGAGACAATGACTGGCTGATTTGAGCGCAGGTACTGAGGAAAGGACAGGCTGCTGGGGCCGGAGACGAGGGATGGGCCGGTGTTCAGCTCGCTGCTCTGCAAGGTTTACTTGTCTGTGCTGAACTGGGGCTGTGGCCTGCGACTAACAGGCTCCTGGACCGGCTGCAGTGAGGACCTGGCTTTGTGGCTGTGGGCTCACTTTCGCGAACTTTAGTTCCGAGTGTTATTTATTTACTTTAAGACATCCTGAGGTGATGGGCTTTCTGTCTATGATACCTACATTAAAGAACACCATTTTTAACTCGAAACATTGAGATCTTTAATTGTTAACTTGTTTCTGATTAAACTCGTCAGTTGTAGTTAATTTCATATATACTCTCAGAAGGAAAAGCTTGCAGCAGTTTTAATCGATGGGCATTATTAATGCCTGCCTCCAATCAATTCTTGTACTGAAAAGGCTAAACATGGATGCAAGCATCCTCTTTATCTCACTAATACTGTGGTAAGTATGGGAGACACCATGACCTCCTAATGATTTTAAGGCACAGAAGGGAGCTAAGTCTCAGACAACAGAGGAAAGGAGACTTTCTTCGGTGTTCCAGTCTATTTCACTAAGCCATCCGCAAGGATAGCCCCAACAGCTCCCCCTAAAGGTGATAGCTATAAATTGCAGAGGGCACCAAGATGTAAATCCTGTGGTTTGTTCCATTTACATTAAAATAGAAGCAATATGTTGGTGAGAAATATAATGTATTATATCTGCAAGAACTATGCATTTTTGCTGTATAGAACAAATGGTACATTTGTGCCCATAGCAATTTAAATCCCTATTCATTCTTGCAACTGTATAGCCTTTTCTCTTTAAAAATAAATTCTATTTTACTAAAACATTTAAGTGGAATAATTTAATTTAAAACTTGAGTTCTATTACTAATTACGATTCTGGTCATTGTTTGCAATATTGCTAAATGCCAAGATCTTGCGGCCACATTTCATGAATAGAAAGCAGTCGTCACCCCGTGCTCAGACGATGTATTGGTGATGTGGGGTGTTGCACTCATGACAGATCTGTGGATTACTAGCAACAAGATGTGTTTGTGAAGTGGTGTGCTGCACTGGTGACATGGTGTGTTATGCTGATGGAGTGGTGGGCTGTACTGGTACAATGGTGTGCCGTATGGCTGATATGATGTGTCATACTGGAGATGTGATGTGCTGTGCTGGTGATGTGGTACATTTGTTGTAAAATTTCTCTCAATGTTGCTGGTAATTCTGCTGATATTATTGGGGCAGTGGCTAATATTCTACCATTTTGTTTCTCCTATCAGTCTTAAGCCCCATAGCCCAGAGCAACAATAAAGCAAGTCTGGGGTCTTACTTTATTTCTTCACATTTGGTAAGGGTCATTTTCATTATTTGGACATTATGAAATTGCATCTTCCTGGAATGGGTTCCCAACAGCAAAAGCTCTACTCTGCAAACATCCAGTATTTTCTAAAAGTGAATTAGTTGCCAAACTCAAGAATCCCTTGCTCAGCATATGACTCAGGCTGCCATTGTAATTGTTGTGACCCTCAGGATTTTCATCCTTCTGATGAATGGAAACTTAGAGGTCATTATGCCTCAACTATGATGTTTCACTCTTGGTTTGCATGAACCAATCAGCTTCCTTGGTATGTGATGCCTGGGTCTTATTTCAGCAACCATCATCTCTTCTGGCACATACACATTGACATAATTCTCTCCATCTATTTGTAGATGTCACTCCTGGTCCCTGTTCATCTAAATCTTAGTTGTCATTTATCCTGTGGATGATTTTCCGAGTATCTTCTTTTGCCTCTGATCCTTTTGGATCCAGTCTGCAGAAAACTATCTTCTAAAGGATGTTACACATAAAATGCTGGAGCAACTCAGTGGGTCAGGCAGCATCAATGGATGTTTCAGGTCAAGACACTGCTTTAGCACTGAACAGCAAGTATAAAAGGGTTGTGGGACAGGATGAAGTGAGAACTTGCAGGTGATAGGTGGATTCATGTATTAGAGGGGTGATGGGGAGCTGAGGGAGGGAGGAGTGAGACACAAGAAGCTGGGTAGTGATAGGTAGAAGTTACAAAGGGCTGAAGAAGATGGAACCTGGTAGAAGAGGACAGTGAACCATAGAATAAAGGGTAGGAAGTGAGGAGGAGAACCAGAAGGCAGAATATGTGGGTGATTGGAAGATCGTAAGGGCAGTGGAGGAAAAAGAGAAGGGGTATTAGAGCCAGTGGGAGAAGAGAAACAAGCTGCTACCATCCGGGAAATGGTACCGCAGCATAAAAGCCAGGACCAACAGGCTCCGGGACAGCTTCTTCCACCAGGCCATCAGACTGATTAATTCACGCTGATACAATTGTATTTCTCTGCTATATTGACAGTCCTGTTGTACACACTATTTATTACAAATTGCTATAAATTACACATTGCACATTTAGACAGAGACGTAACGTAAAGATTTTTACTCCTTACGTATGTGAAGGATGTAAGTAATAAAGTCAATTCAATTCATAAGGGGATAAGGGGGAGGAAATAGGGGAGTGTGGTTACCAGCAACGAGAAAAGTTGATGTTCATGCCATCAGATTAGAGACCTATCAAGGCAGAATATGAAGTGCTGTTCTCTGATCTGCATCTGGGATCAACCTGGTAGTAAAGGAGGCCGTGGACAGACATGTCAGTGTGGCAATAGAAAGTGGCTGGCCACCAGGAGATCCTGGCTGTACAATGTGGACAGGACAAAGCAATGCCCCAATCTATGTAAGGTCTCACCAATGTAGGAGAGGCCACCCCAGAAGTATCAGATGTAGTAAATGACACCAGTGGATTCATAAGCCCCGAATGCATCCTTTGCAATCGATAATGCTTACCAATGCTTCTTCCCTCTGAAGAGGCTGAAGAGGCTGGAGAGTTGGTCTGTACACACCAATGCTCACGACCCTCTATAAATATGTAATGGAGAGCATCCTAACATGCTGTATCTCTGTTTAGTATGGAAACGGCACTGTAGCAGACAGGAGGGCTGTACAACAAGTAGTTAAAGCCATCCAATGCATCTCAGGCACCAGTATACCCATCATTAAAGGACGTACATACAGAAAGTCGCAAGTAAAAGGCCAGCAATATCATGAAGGATCCCACCCACTCTGCTTATCGACTGTTTGTCCCACTCCCATCAGGGAGAAGGCATCCATGCCAGGACCACCAGACTCAGATGCAGTTACTTCCTAAAAGCAGTCAGGCTGATCAACACCTTCACCCAAGAACCCACCCACCAAACTACATGCACATCACATCACCTGGCATATTTATGTACATACAATCAACCTACGTACATAACAGTCACTTGTACATTATGTTTTATAGGGATTGTTTTTGCCTTTTTTTAATGTGTTCTTAATGCCTACTGTGTCTTTCCACGCTGCATTAGGTCTGGAAACTCAATTATTTCATTCTCCTTTACACTTAATGTGCTGAAGAATGACAGCAAACAATCTTGAACCTTGAAAGAGTTCGTATTAAACTGATTAAATTTCCCCTTTGGTCTACTTATCCTAATCAAGTACAGAAGGGGAGACTGCTCCATAGTTCTGACCTGCTCATGTATACTCTGGTGTTACTGGCTTCAGCATTGCTGAGCAGTGTTGAGCATGGTTCTCACAGCGACGGGACATGGCAAAGGTTCATAAACACTTCACTTGCTCCATCAAACAGAAATGTGTTGGCTTCGTGTCAGGTGGAGCACCACGCTTCTCTTACAACCCCTTTCCCACAACCCCTATCCCCCATAGAAAACTGGTATGTTCACTGGAGAAACATTAACAGAAGATTGCAACATAATGGGGTGTGAACTGCTCTCTAATTTCTACTCATGCTGATTGATAATCTTATTGAGTTATAAGGCACTGGGGTGCAATTCACAATTATGGTAATAGTAGGTAGTTTTGATATTTGGCCTCTATCAACAACTGCACAAATTTTTATGTGAGCGATTTAACGATTTAAATTATGGGGAGTATTTCAAAACAGATTGCTAGGTTTACTCTAGACAAAAGAAGGGAAACCGGAAAACGACATAGTGATGTTTCCAATAGCAACGGTGAGGCAGATCTGGACAAACTGTTTTGGCAGAATAACAACTCCTTCAATCTGTTGGTTACAATGTTCTGTGGTTCTCAGGCACAGCAAGTTCTTCACAAGCTGGCATTGTCCTCCGACACTTCGACAGAACGGCCTCCTTAATGATGGCTTTTTCACATCTCTGCAGGTTCATTAGATGGACAAGATCAAAGGAAGGAAACGCTGCCATGGTCTAACTCACCCATCATTTATAATAAGTGCGCTTACTGTGGCCAATAACAACGAGAGTCATTACACCAGCACAGTTATAAAGAAGTGCACAGCCTGGCTCGTATTCTCTTGAAAGAAATTGCATGAGTATGAAGGAATATGAAGTGCACTATAGGCATTAGCATTTTCCAAACTGAGCACATGACTTGGAGTAAAAATTGTCTTGGATAGCAGGATGAATGAGTGTGAAGCCATTGGCCACCCATCTGCCTTATTATCAAAATAGTTTTCTTCTTGTTATCAGTTAATTTGCCAAAAACCCTGTGACAACATACATACCTTCTGAATCAGACTTCTGTCTCCCTGACACTCTCACTTCTCTGTTACTGTCAGTCCTAAACATAAGCCAGACCACCAGCTACTTCAACCTGATGCAAAGAAATGGATGGAGTTATTAAACAAAAACAGGAAGTGCTGGAAACGCTCAGCTGGTCAGGCAGCACTTAGGTGAGAGAAAACAACTCAACATTTCAGGTCAATGATCCTTTGTCAGAACTAGAAGCTGGATGAACCAAGTGTGTCCTAAATTGAGTGGAGGTGGCAGGGTTTGGTGGGTAGGAGGAGGGGTTAGGAAGATTATTTTAGGAGGAGAGATCTAACCAAGGGTATCCAGAAGACATGTCTTGGTGTTGTCTAATTTATGGATGCAAAAGTTTAGTTAAATTTACCTGCTGGAATTGTGAGATTATTATTTAATTATTTATGGAGATACTGTGTGGAATACGCCCTTCTGGCCCCATGCGTCACGCTGCCCAGCAACCCCCAATTTAACCATAGCCTAATCATGGAAAAATTTACAACGACCATTAACCTACTAATCGGACTGTCTCGGCACTGTGGGAGGAAACTGGAGCATCTGGAGGAACTACACGCAACCACGGGAAGAACGTACAGTCTCCTTACAGGCAGTGGTGGGAATTGAACCAGGTCACCAGTACTGTAATGCACTATGCCACCAAGAACAGCAGCTGCTAGAAATCTGAAGCAAAAAAAAAATCCTGGAAACACGCAACAGACACAACAGATCAGGCAACGAGTGTGGAGAAAAAAAAAACTGAGTTACATGTGAATAATTTCACATGCGAAATGACCAGTCCTGACAAAATCAGGATATCCTAATTGTATGACAAGTGTTGAATTCATTACTGAGTCCTGAACGAAATCAGAGAATAAGGTATTGTTTCAGGGTGAAGATAGATAGATAGATAGATAGATATACTTTATTGATCCCGAGGGAAATTGGGTTTCGTTACAGCCACACCAACCAAGAATAGAGCATAAATATAGCAATACAAAAACCACAAAGAATCAAACAACAAATTGCAACTATGCCAGATGGAAAATAAGTCCAGGACCAGTCTATTGGCTCTACACGGGAGGAGCTGCAAGTTCGATGGCCACAGGCAGGAACGACCTCCCGTGCCGCCCAGTGTTGTATCTCAGTGGAATATGGCCAAAGTCCAACAGTAAGAAGTTCAATATCCGGTCTACAAACACATTCCTCGATCGTAATATGATCCGGATTGCACCATCTATTGTTAACCAGAACAGTAAGCACTCAACTCCTTTACGCTTACCGCCCTCAGTGCACTTCCGGTCAGCCCGAATGGCCTGGAAGCCATCCATGGAAAAGCTTTGATCGGGTATGTCCTCATGCAACACCGTTCCAGTGAAATACATAACATTGCACTCCCGAAATGTTCTCTGAACGTGGGGCTTTGTTGGAATAATGGAGGAAGACAAGAGCAGAGATGTCAACATAGTGATGGGATGGAGAATTAGAGAGGCAGGCGAATGATACTCTGAGGACATCCTTACAGTCTGAACACAAATGCTCCACAAGGTGGTCACCCAATATGCATATGGTTTCCCCATTCTAGAGCTGACCACGTCATGGGCAATGAGTCGAAGACACTGGATTGGAAAGAGGGAAGGGAAATTGCTGCTTCACAGTGAAGGAGTGGTTGACACCCTGGAAGCGGAAAAGGGTGGGAGTTGCATTTCGAGCATGAGAAGGAGAACATTTGGTGCTGGTGGAAGAATAGACCAAGCATCCTAGCAGAAAACAAGATATGGCAAGTAATTCGGTGAGTAGTTGAATGTTCATGTCTATCGCTATAGTCTCTGTACACAAAACTAGGGAGGTTATGATTCAACGATACAGGACATAGGTGAGACCACCCTGGAATTCTATGCATAATATTGTTCACTAACTAATGAAAGAAGTCAATGTTTTGAAAGCAGTTTGGAGAAAGCTTACTGAATGATTTGTTACTTAAATGAGGAATGGAAGTCACTAGAATTTAATAGAGGAGCCTTGATTGAAAGATATGGCATCCTTGGGGATCTCAACGGTGTAGGTGTAGAGAGGATATTTCATCCTTAGAGAGAATCTGGAATGAGTGTTACTATATAAGAATAAGGAATTGTTCCTTTAAGACAAAGATGAGATGGGTTTTTTTTTTCTCTCAGAATGTTGTGAATTTTTGAAAGTCTCTTTCCAAAATGCTGCTGGGAAAAGAGTCTGATTATTTTTAAGGCAGAGATTGATTAATACTGCTCAAGCAAGGAGTAAAAGGCGACTGCAAACAGATGGGAATGCTGGTTACAGTCAGCTCAGCCTTGATCATATTAAACAGCAGAGTCAATTTGAGGGGCAGGTTAACCTGCTCCTAATCCATGTGATCATGTGTTTTGTTTAGTGAAGTAGATATCAGTCAATAAGGCAGCAAAAGGATGTGTGACAGAGGGATACAAGTCTGGAAGAACACTACATGGGTTTCCTCTGATTGACAGGTTGTTGGTGGAGGAGAATTTCTTGCTGTCTATATGACTCTAGTACTATCTTCCTGAGTTTACAGGTTTAAAATGGTGGAGCTGCTGTGGATGAAAAGAAGGGAAAATAGATGCTCATAATAGATTAATAGCAGTTTATTGAAGGAGCATAAACATAGTGAGTTCCCAAACTTCTCACACGTAGTAGCAAGCAGAACATTGTGCTTGTCTGTTGCCTCACAACAAGGGAGACTTTCCCTCAATTTCTTGACACCAATACGATGCACTTTAACTGTAGCATTGACCAAAGAGTTGCATAACCCTTTTTCCAGAGGTGAAAGTGGATTAATTGGAGATGCCTGATTGGCAGCCTGCCTGTAGAAAATATTGTACTCCAATTTACTCTGAAGGAAACAGGGCTGGAACTTGAGGGATATATGTATAAATGTTCGGGTACTGCTAAAATGAATGGAAAGATCTTTTAGAGCTGTGCATGTAAATAATTTTTGCACAATAGATGATCAACCACAATACGAGAGGTTTTATGTAGCCCATCAATGGAAAGTGAAGGGTTAACCGAGCAAATTCTGCTTCAAGAGAATGAGGAATCTTTTGGTTACCAGGGAGAGGAAGGAAGAAAATGGAAAGGCATGCAGCATGTTATTTAACTGAGCTAACTTATCCAGCTTATCCAGATCTGTAATGCTGGGGCTCAGAGAATTGTTATTCGCTGTCAGTACCCTAGTGACTTGGTAGCCATCCCCTAAACCTACTGGAATTTTTGTTTAAAGAACTTGTGGTTGTTTGATGGAAACCTTAGACCCTGACTGTCACACGAGATGAACTCCATTACAATAACTGAAGACAAAGCCAGGCTTACTTACTTTTTAAAAGCATGTCAACATCAATAAAATGACTTATAATGATATTATATACTTATTAAAATATTTTGACTTTTATCTTAGCTATTATTTAATGTACCAGAAGTCCTCTCTGCACTGACTTACTGATAAAAATTTATACTCCCTTGTGCAATATTTACAAGTCTATCAAAAATGACAGAATAGTGCTTCTGTGAGTACTGTGCAAACATTAACTATTTTTTCAGCTTCTTCCTAGACACAGCTGGGTAATTGGAATGGAGACGGGTCTTCATTTCTGTTCTTAAGTTGAACCAGCAATGCAGGATGACAAAAATCAGAGTTCAGCATGTAACTGTTATGCTCATCTAAAGTATGGCTGCTGCTTCTCACTGGCAGCTCCAAGGACTCACCGAAACAGGTGATTACCCAACAGCCAATGTAAACTACATCCAGTCTTGCAACTAATGCAAAATTGTTCCTGCAATCAGTGAGAACTACCAGCTACAAACAGTACTCATAAAATTACCTAACTGCTGGTGTGCAAAAGAAACCGAAAAGGTAGGTTTCTCGAACAATGCTGTACAGTTTTAACTGTTCCACAGCTCTACCTACCTCCATCTGTTCTACTTTCACCAGGATCTGAGTTGGAGGAATATATCCTGAGCCCCTCTCAGTCCACTGACCTGTGTCCATACGTGCAGCACCTCCAATGCCACCTTAATAAGTTTGTAGCATAAAATTCAATAGAGCTGGAAAACTGTGCGTCAGTCATGCTTGTCCGATTCCCACCAACTGAAACAAAAGCCATTTGTACGTTCTACACTTGGAACAAGCAACCCAATGGATATGATAGCAATCTGGTGAAAGGAATTGAATAAAATAAAGTATTAGCTATGTGAAATGGTTCTACTCGGTTTAATTGTATTGTAGAAAACATCCAGTAGAACTGTTACAGCCTTTGTTGCTGCAAACCTGGCATGTCACTGTGAAAGCATTCTGTAAATCCATAGCACTGAGGGTGAAATAGCTCTGCCTAGAAGACTTTACTAGCAGGAAAGACAAAATGTATCATGAGTTAGAGCTTATTGGCTTAAATATTTCCTCACTGTATGATGATACTGGAATGATAAATAAGCATACTGATAAAAAATGAAATCGTTTTTATATTTATGGATGAAAGAAAAATGGAAGGTTATGGGCTGAGCAAGAGGGAGGGGTTAAATTGATTGTGGAGAAGGTTAAAAGGTTGGCGCAAGATAGAGGACCGAAGAGTCCATACTGTGCCTTACCATTCTATATCATGGGCAGTACAATTGTACAGGAAAAATCGGTACTGTAAAGTTAGCTTTAATCCTCAAGGAGCAACAAGATGAAAACTGCTCCTTTGTGATAGAATTGTTAGAGCTCAATCATCATTCCTTTCAACCTAACACCATGGAAGCCACAGACTATTACAGAATCATGGTTGCCTACAGAACTCTTGGCTTAAACTAGTTTGGCAGAGGGATGGAAACCAGGGCATCCCATCAGAAAGTGGAGGGACAGAGGGGAGGATAGATGTGAGGGCCAGTAAAGACAGGCAGAAGCAAAGTTATAGATGTGGTGGGACTGATAGTTTGAAGTGTGTGTATCTTAATGCTAGGAGTATTATAAGTAACGGTGACAAACTTAGAGCATGGATCAGAACATGCAACTATGATATTGTGGTCATTACAGAGGCTTGGTTGAGAGAGAGAGATGGGAATGAGTACTTAGTTTCCCAAGGTTTAGATGTTTTAAAAAAGATAGAGAGGTAGGTAAAAGAGGTAGGGGAATTGCACTACTAATCAGGGAAAATATCACAGCTGCGCTCAAAGGGACTGAGTCTGTATGGGTAGAATTCAAAACTAGGAAGGGCGCAATCACTCTGACGGAATTTTACTATGAAGCACCCCCGCAACAGTCACTGGATGTCAGGTCTGTATAGGGTGGCACCTTCCAGTCCCACCCGGCTAGCAGGAGTACTTATTTCCAAATCATCATCTGCAGCCCTTTTAAACCCACCTTTCATCCACAGTCCATGTTCCTTCGTATGAAGCAGCCAGCCTCAACCATTTGCTCCTGGCCTTCAGTTGTCTTGTTGCTTTGTTGTGTTAAGTACCCATTCCCTCTTGCTTTAAGGCCCCTCGTGGCTTGTTATTATGCAGTTTACTATTACAGCACACTGCTTAATCATCTCTGCTGCTCTGCATTTGGGTCAAGCCTACGTTTCCTGACAGGATGAGTGAGCCAATGACTGACCCAGCAGAGTATTCTCCCCTGATGTAGGTTGTCTGTCAACAAGAGCACATGATCCCAAAGCAGCAGGAAACCATTGAGCATCTACTCGCCACTCTCAACCCACTCTGTGTCTCTCGCCACTCTCAACCGCGAAGAGATGAGGAACTTCTTGGCCTCATCAAACTCCCACAGGAGTACCACGACTTAGCCATCACCTTCAGCAAAATAGAAGCCAGCAAGCCGCCACCTCACAGACCACACGACTGCGCAACTGACCTCCTCCAAGGCACCACCCCTCCCCAAGGTCATCTGTTCTCCCTCTCCCTTCCTGAGACCTAAACCGTGAATGACTATTAGATTAGAGTAGGTTATGAAGACACGCAGTCCTCTTTTATTGTCATTTAGTAATGCATGCATTAAGAAATGATACAATATTGTATATAGTCCAACAAGAGGAGGGGCTGTACTGGGCAAGTGACCAACCTCTCAGTGGGTGTGCAGTGAGCAAACAGTAACCGCAGCTCCTTAAGTTTTAAGATGGCTATACTGTAGACAGGATAAGTATGGACCTTGTGGGAGAGTTTTAAATTGGAGCAGAGCAAATTACCAGAGTATTAAGCAGTAGAGAGTAGGGAGAGTTAATTGGAAGCAGCTGTTTTTCGGCAATTCCACGTCTGACGTGGAGGGTGTTTAAACTGCAACTGTACAAAGTACAGGACAAGCACAGTATGTTCCAGTCAGGAGGAAGGACAAGGATGGCAAGGTAAGAGAGCCTTCGATGTCGAGAGAGCTGATGAATTTAGTCTAGAAGAAAAAGGAAAAGTATGTAGAGATTCAGAAGCTACAATCGAACAGAGTGCTTGAGAATTATAAAGAAGCCAGGAAAGAACTCAAGAGGGAATTAGGAATGCCAGAAGGGGGCATGAAAAGTCCTTGGCAAGTAGGATTAAAGAACATCCCAAGGCATTCTATACATACATCAAGAGCAAGAGGATAAAAGGGGCGAGGATAGAACTATTCAAGGATAAAAAGACAGAACATCTACTTGGATGTGGAGGATGTGGAGAATTAGGCCATTTGACCCATTGGGTCTGTTCCACCATTTTATCATGGTTGATACAATTTTCCTCTCAGCCCCAATCTCCTGCCTTTTCCCCATTTCCCTTCATGCCTTGACCAATGAAGAATCTACCAACTTCTGCCTTAAATACACATAAAGACTGGGCCTCCACAGCTGCCTGTGGCAAAGAGTTCCACAGATCCACCACTTAATGGGTAAAGAAATTCCTCCTCATCTCCATTCTAAAAGGATGCTCATATCTTCTGAGGCTGTGTCCTCTGGTCTTAAACAATCCCACCGTAGGGAACATCCTCTCCACATTCACTCTTTCAAGTCCTTTCACCATTCAACAGGTTTCAATGTGGTCACCCCTCCATCTTCTGATTTCTGGTGCATATAGGCCCAGAGCCATCAAACACTCTTTGTATGACATGTCATTTAATACTGGAATTATTTTAATGAGCCTCTGTTGAACCCTCTCTCAGTTTCAGCACATTCTTTCTAAGATAACAGGACCAAAACTGCTCACAATACTCCAAGTGAGACCTTACCAGTGTTTTATAAAGTCTCAACATTACATCCTTGCTTTTATATTCTAGTCCTCCTGAAATTAATGCGAATATTACATTTGCCTTTCTCACTACAGACTCAATCTGAAAATTAATCTCAAGGACTCCCAAGACCCTTTGCACTTCAGATTTTTGAATTTTCTCTCCATTCAGATAATAGTCTACCCTTTCATTTCTTCTACCAAAGACCATGATCATACATTTCCTGACATTGTATTCCATCTGCAATTCATTTGTCCATTCTCCTAATCTGTAGCCTCCCTACTTCCTCAAAACTACCTGCCCTCCACCAATCTTCATATCACCTACAAGCTTTACAACAAAGCTGTCTGTTCCATCGTCCAAATCATTGACATATAATGTAATAGGAATCGGTCCCAAAACAGACCCCTGTGGAACACCACTGGTAGCCAACCAGAGAAGGCTTCCTTTACTCCCACTCTTTACCTCCTGCCAATCACCCACTGCTTTATCCTTGCAAGAATCTTTCCTGTAATACCACAGGCTCATAGCTTGCTAAGCAGCCTCAAGTGCAGCAATTTGTCAAAGGTCTTCTGAAAATCCAAGTACACAACATTAATTGATTCTCCTTTGTCTATCCTGCTTGTTATTTCTTCAAATAATTCAAACAGATTTATCAAGCAAGATTTTCCTTTCAGGAAATCATGCCAACTATGGCCAATTTTATTATGTGCCTTCAAGTACCCTCAGACCTCATCCTTAATAATTGACTCCAACATCTTCCTAACCACTGAGGTTAAACTAATTAGCCTATAGTTTCCTTTCTTCTGCCTCACTCCCTGTTTGAAGAGTGGAGCGGCATTTGCAATTTTTCAGTCTTCTGGAACCATTCCAGAATCCAGTGATTCTTGAAAGATCATTACTAATGCCTCCACAATCTCTTCAACCACTACTTTCAGAACCCTGGAGTGTACACAATCTGGTCCAGATTTCTTATTTCAGAACTTTCAGTTTTCCAAGAACCTTCTCTCTAGTCATGGTGACTTCACACTCTTCATGACCCCTGGAACTTCCACCATCCTGCTAGTGTCTTCCACAGTGAAGACTGATGCAAAATATTTATTCATTTCATCTGCCATTTCCTTCTCCCACATTACTACCTCTCCAGAATCATTTTCCAGTAATTCAATATCCAGTCTTGCCTCTCTTTTACACTTTATGTATCTGAAGAAATTTTTGGTTTCCTCTTTAATATTATTGCCTAGCTTACTCTTGTATTCCATCTTTACCTTCTGAATGACTTTTTTTTAGTTGCCTTCTTTTGGTTTTTAAAAGCTTCCCAGTCCTCTAACCTCCCACTAATTTTTACTCTGTGGCTTTGTTTCCCTCGTTAGCCACAGTTGTATAATCTTGCTTTTAGAATACTTCTTCCTCTTTGGGATGTATATATCCTGTGCCTTCCAAATTGCTTCCAGAAATTCCAGCTGTTGCTGCTCTGCTGTCATCTGTGCCAGTGTTATTTTTGAAACAATTCTGGCCAGCTCCTCTCTCATGCCTCTGTAATTCCCTTTACTCCACTGTAATACTGATACATCTGACTTTAGCTCCTACTCAAATTTCAGGGTGAATTCGATCATACTATGATCACTTGCTCCTGTGCGTTCTTTTACCTTCTCTAATTAATTCCGGTTCATTGCACAACACCCAATCCAGAATTGCTGATCCCCTAGTGGGCTCAACCATGAGCTGCTCTAAAAGGCCATCACGTAGCCATACTAGAAATTGCTTTAGAATCCAGCACCATCTTGATTTTTCCCAATCTACCTGCATATTAAAGTCCCCCATGACTATTGTATCATTGTCCTTCTGGTACGCATTTTCTATCTACCGTTGTAATTTGTAGACCACATCCTTACTACTGTTTGGGAGTCTGTATACAGTTCCCATCAAGGTCTTTTTACCCTTGCTGTTCCTTTGCTCTATCCACACTGATTCAACATCTTCTAACCCTATGTCACCTCTTTCTAATGATTTGATTTCATTTTTTACCAACAGATCAATGCCGCCCCCTTTGCCTTCCTTCCTGTTCTTTCAATACAATGCATATCCTTGTACATTAAGCTCCCAGCTATAACCTTCTCTCAGCCATGTTTCAGTGATGCCTACAACATTATACATGCCAATTTGTAACTATGCCACGAGTTCATCTACCTTAATCCATATACTGCACAGATTCAAATATAACTCCTTCAGTCCTGTATTCACCCTTCTTGATTTTGACCGCCTTTTATGTTGTAGCTCATCCTGTTGATTGCAATTTTGCCCTATCAAAAGCCTCTCCTCATTATACATTGCCTCTGATTATAAACCAGCTACCTCTTCCTCAGTCCCATCACTCTGGTTCCCATCTTCCTGCCAAATTAGTTTAAACTCTCCCGAACAAATCGAGCCGACTTGTCCACAAGAATATTGGATCCTCTCAGGTTCAGGTGTAACACGTCCCTTTTGTATTGGTTATACCTTGCCCAGTAGAGTTGTGGATGTTGTCTACATGGATTTTAGTGAGGCGTTTGACAAGGTCCGTCATTGGGGGGCTCATCCAGAAGATTAAGTTACATGGTAAACTAGCTATTTGGATTCAGAATTGAAATGGTGTGTCTTTCACCTCTGGCCCCAACACCCTAAACTTTTCAATCTGGACCGGCACTGAAATCATCCAAACCTCAAGCCGTTCCTCATTCTCAGACCCCGGGCCTGCTGCTTCAATACACTCTTGGGCCCGGGCCTGACCTTTCCAATTCAGCCCAGGCGTAAATCGATGAAACCTCATGTCTTTCTTCACTCTCGGCCCAGGCGTAAATCGATGAAACCTCATGTCTTTCTTTGCTCTCGGCCCAGGCCCAGAGACCGCTGCCTTGATTCTGCACACCAAATCGCCTCCATGTCCACTCCAGCAATGGCCAAACATTGGCTCATTTCCCGCTCTCATGCCTGGGCCAAGCTGCCTTGATTTGGCCCATACTCGCCATGACGCAACTATCTTACACATTCAAGAGGGAGCAAAGTAGGGGACCAGATTTCTGAATGGTCCGTGAACTCGTGTACAATACCTCAATATCCCTCTTTGAAACTATGCATTTAATTTATTTTTTTATTGCAACTGTTCACGATATATATTAACGATGTGGAAGAGGGGATGGAGTGTTGTGTATCAAAGCTTGCTGATGATACTAAATTGAGTGGAAAAGCAAATTGTGCAGAAGATACATAGAGTCTGCAGAGAGATATAGATAAGTTCAGTGAGTGGGCAACAGTCTGGCAGATGGAGTACAATGTCGGTAAATGTGAGGTCATCCACTTTGGAAGAAAAATGAAAGAGCAGGTTATTATTTAAATGGTAAAAAAATTGCAGCGTGCTGCTGTGCAGAGGGACTTGGGAGTGCTTGTGCATGAATCACAAAAGTTTGGTTTGCAGGTGTAGCAGTCTATCTAGAAGGCAAATGGAATGTTGGCCTTCGTTGCCAGAGGGATTCAATTTAAGAGCAAGGAGGTTATGCTGCAACTGTATAGATGAGGCTGCATCTGGAATACCATGTGCAGTTCTGATCTCCTTACTTGAGGAAGGATATACTGGCTTTGGAGGCAGTGCAGAGGAGGTTCACCAGGTTGATTCCAGAGATGAGGGGATTAGACAATGGGGAGAGATTGAGTTTCCTGGGACTGTACTCACTGGAATTCAGAAGGATAAGAGGAAATCTTATACAAACATATAACATTATGAAAGGGCTAGATAAGATAGAGGCAGGAAAGTTGTTTCCACTAGTAGATGAGACTAGAACTAGGGGACATAGCCTCAAAATTCGGAGAACGGAGATGAGGAGGAAATGCTCTTCCCAAAGAGTGGTGAATCTGTGAAATTCTCTGCCCAGTGAAGCAGTGGAAGCTACCTCAGTAGATGTATTTAAGACAAGGTTAAATAGATTTTTGCATAGTAGAGGAATTAAGGATTATGGGGAAAAGGCAGGTAGGTGGAGATGAGTCCATGGCCAGAGCAGCCATGATCTTATTGAATGGCGGAGCAGACTCAATAAATATTCTTATGTTAAAGTAATTCTTTAATGTTTTGTGCTCTACTACTGCCATAGAACAACATATTCCACAACACACTGTAGTCAATGATAATAACCCATATTCTGAGATTGTAGATAGACTCACAGGAAGGTAGGTGTAGCTGTAGCCCCAATGTATTAGGCAGATACTGCTAAAGTTGCATCATGATGCATCAGAGAAGGCACAGTCTGATCATAATCCTCTGGCAGGACTTGTGGGGGCCAAGAATGGGAAAAGACATAGAGAAAATCTGGGAATGTGGGGAACCAGCCCCATGAGTTAAAAGGAGCACAGGAAATGGGGTCCCAGTAAGTTTAAAGGGAACACAGGAAAGGTAACATTGTGTTTAAAGTGAGCACAGGAAGCGGGGTCCTGATAAGTCCAAAGGCAGCACAGGAAACAGGGACCCAGTGTGTTTAAAGGGAATTCAGGAAACATAGCCTGATGTGAGAAGCAAAGCCCTGGTGAGTTTGAAGGGAGTGTGGGAACCAAATCCAGGTGAGTTAAGGTACCTCGGGAAATGGGACTGCAGTGAGTTTAAAGGAGATGTGGGTAGAAATCACCAACAGGTACTAAAACTTCACTTGGCTGGCAGTGAGAGGGTCGTCCCCATTTGATCCTTTCTAGTCACAGGCTCACCCCAGATGCTAACTATTCTGTTAGAGGATTCTAAGGTGGCTGCAAAGACCAATCTGGGATCTGGGCAAGCGTAAGTGGTGGCTATAGTTCGTGGTAGGGTCTATCACTGGTGCAGTGTTTCCTTTCAAAGCAGAGGTTGTTCTCCTACAGCACAGCTCCTTCTTGAATAGATTTTCTCCAGGTACGTCTACTGAGTGCAATGTCTTCCCAGTTTTTAGATGTACTGTTGAATTTCTTCAGGCCAATTTTGATGTTATCTTTGAAGTTTTCCCTTTGCCCTCCAGGGGCTCACTGACCTTCCTTCAACTGGGAGTAAAGGATCTGTTTGGAGAGACGCAAGTTAGGCATCCGATGACATGCCTTACACGTTATAGTTGGGGTTGCTTTATCATGGTGGAAATGCTGTTCATGCTGCCCTCCTCCAGTACACCGGAGTGCAGCGTTTGTACTTCTTGTGTATTTTTTTGAATGAAGTTCAGTATTGAAATAAATAAAACATCATTCAACATGTCAGCTGCCAAAACATTACAATTTCTGGGTAATGGATTATTAGCATTTTACTGTTTAACTGCTAAAAATCATTTAATATATAGAATAAATAACATTTTCCCAGATGTTTGTTTAATCTTCCACCCTATCTAAATCATAGCTATTGATTGATATTGCATTTAATTAATTTCCAATGAAGGTTATCAGAAACCTGTGAGCTAACAAAGCTTGGAGGGGTGATTGATCAGTTTGTGGCCTAAGGCAGAAAGAAACAATTCTAGAAAACCTAGCACATTTACTTTTCAACATAGTCCCTTTCAACATGGCCTAAGGTAGAAGGAGGTGAATTATTAACTTCAAACTTTCTGCAGAATCACTCAAGGAGTTGAACTGCACGTGTATGTAACAAGGGCTGTATAACTCATGTCCTTCTACCTTAGGCCACGAACTTATCAATCACCCCTGCTGTGGACACTTTCTGGAGATCCAAGACGCCGACTTCTACAAAGAAGGGATCCGTATGCTCCACGACCGCTGGGCTAATTGTGTAAATGTAGGAGGGGACTATGCTGAAAAATAAATGTGCTAGGTTTTCTACAATTGACTCCTTCTACCCTAGGCCACAAACTTATCAATCACCCCTGGTATAAATGCTTTTCATTATTTCACACTCAGGTGTATGTTAACAATCTAAAATGCTCAAAAATGATGTCCTTGGCACTATAAATGACCAAGAATTTCTCCCTGCCAATAGAAGATTCCCGAATAACCAAAAATTAAGTGTGAGGTTTAAGTGATAAAATGAGAGAGGACAGGATGTTCATAGTGTACAGAAGTTGGAGAAAGTGCTCAGAGTCCTCATCATTCTTAACTTCATAAGGAAATTGGTGGTGGTGCTTCAACTGTGTATATGGGCTAGGTTTTGTTGGACCGCGTGATGCATCATAACCAGCACTAACCTGTTGTCATCATGCAGCTCCCAACCATCTCAAGGCTACACTGCCGCAGCCATTCTGATTACAAGATGAGTATTGAGTAGCAACTAGATGTAAGGTTGCACTAGCTGATACCTTCTCCATATCTGCCATCACGCCTCACATTGTCAGAGGGCGCTTTCACTGATGGCAAACTTCAGACACAACTGAACAAAAATCCTTCCTTATTGAAGTAGAAATTATTAATATTGGAAGATTTAAATAATAATAAATTCACTGAAAGCCAACTTTTTTGAACATTAATTAAGAAACCAAACAATCACTTTCAGTGAAGTTAATCATCTCCATTTCATCGAATAGGGTGGTAATGGATTATTGAGGTAAGGCTAAGTTATTGGACATGAAGTGTACTTGCAGCTCAGTGGCAAGATCAGGGATAGAACACAAAGTAAGATGTGTCTACATTTGGCCTGCAGCAAGTTCTGTATTTCCACAGCAATGTCCGGGTTGCACTGACATGCACACTGCTGCTTAACAACAGTTACCTACGGGCCCATTGGCTTGATGACAACATGTTCCAATTGGAAGTCAAGTGTGCCTGCTCTTTGATTCTATTAATGTTCAACCAAGGGTGGTATAATTCATCAAAAAATAAAATTAAAAGTTTCAGAAATCTGAAACAAAAACAAGATGCAGAACGAATCTGATGAAAAGTTGTTGACTCAACACATAATGAACTCTATTTCTCTCTCCTCAGATGCTGCCTTTGCATATTGATAACATTTTCTGTTTTTATATCTGAACTAATGCAGCTTAAAAAGTTTTTGAGTCATAGAGTCATAGAACACCACAGCACAGAAACAGGTCCATTGTAAGTATTTCTGCTGGGGTCCCTGCAATTTGTGCACTTGCCTCCCACAAGGTCCGAGGGAACACCTTGTCAGGCCCCGGGGTTTTATCCACCTTAATTAGCACCTTCTCCTCTGTATTCTGTATACGGTCCATGACCTCACTGCTGTGTTGCCTCACTTCTATAGAGGCTGTATCCACCTCCTGAGTAAATACAGAAGCAAAAAATCCATTTAACATATCCCCCATCTTTTTGGCTGAGTGCATAGACCACCACTCTCATCTTCAAGAGGACCAATTTTGCCCCTTGCTGTGCTTTTGCTCTTAATATATCTGTAGAAGCCCTTGGGATTCCCCTTCACTTTGTCTGCTAGAGCAACCTCATGCATTCTTTTAGCCCTCCTGATTTCTTTCTTGTGCTCTGGTGCATTTTGTATGCTCCTCAAGTACCTCACTTGTCCCTTCTTACCTGCACCTGCTCTGCACCTCTTTCTTCTTTTTAACCAGGGCCCCAATATCTCTTGAAAACCAATATTCCTAAAACTTGTTATCCCTGCCTTTTATTCTGACAGGTAGATCCAAACTCTGTATTCTCAAAAATTTACTTTTGAAGGTCCCCCATTTACCAAGAACATTTTTGCCAGTAAGCAACCTGTCCAAATGCACACTTGCCAGATCTTTTCTGACACCATCAAAACTGGCCATTCTCCAACTTAGAATCTCTGCTTGAGAACCAGAACCGTCTTCCATAATTATCTTGAAACTAATCAAAGTTCAACGTACACCATGCACTACTCCAAGATTCACTTTCTAGCAGACATTCAGAGTAAATACAAAGAAACTTGACACAAATTAATCAAAAAACACACACACAACGAGGTGAAAAAACAACCAATGAGCAAGAGACAACAAACTGTGCAAAAAGATAAAAACAAAATAATACTAATAATAAATTAATAAGCAATAAATATCAAGAGCATGAGAAGAAGAGTCCTTGAAATGGGCTGGATGGTGGAGGTTCTTGATGGATGCTGCTTTCCTGTGACAGCACTCCTTGTAGATGTACTCAATGGCAGGGAGAGCGTTATCCATGATGGACTGGACTGTATCCACTACATTTTTCGGAGGCTTTTCCTTTCAAAAGCATTGGTGTTTCCATACCAGGCCATGGTGCAACCGGTGAGTATACTCTCCACCACACATAGAAGTTTGTCTGAGTTTTAGGTGACATGCTGACTCTTTGCAAACTTCTAAGGAAGTAGAGGTGCTGCCATGCCTTCTTTGTGATGGCACTTATGTGCTGGTCCCAGGGCAGATCCTCTGAAGTGGTAATGCCGGGGAATTAAAAGTTACTGACCCCTTCCACCTCTGATTCCCTGATGAGGATTGACTCATGGACCTCTGGCTTCCACCTCCTATAGTCAATAATCAGCTCCTTGGTCTTGCTGACATTGTGAGAAAGGTTGTTGTTGTAGCACCACTCAGCCAGATTTTCAGTCTCCCTCTTATATACTGATTCGTCATCACCTTTGATTTGGCCAATGACAGTGGTGTTCTCACTCATTTAAATATGGCTTCAGAGCTGACCTTGGCCTCTCAGTTATAAGTAACAAAACGAGTAGAGCGGGGGACCAAGTACGCAGCCTTGTGGTGCACCGGTGCTTATGGTGAAATTAGACGAGATGTTATTGCCAATCTGAACTGTCTTGGAACTTAAGGCTTAGATTGTGGAGATTAATGGCATTTTGCTGGTGTATATTGCAATTCCTGGTTATGCAACCACTGATATCAGGAAGACAATCTCTGAAGTGTACTGATAATGGCTGGAGACACCAGTCTCATTAAAACACTGACCAGAAAAAGGCAATGGCAAACCACTTCTATAGAAAAAATTTCCAAGAACAATCATGGTCATGGAACAAATGATTAGCTCAGGAGTTGGACACAGTCTATAGAACTGAGCCAAGACAGCAGTGATGTCGTGCATAGAAGAGGAGCTGCTTTCCATCTTAAGGCAAACAAGGGGGGGGATAAGATCCCAGGACTTGACAAGTTATCCCTTTAGGACCTGACAAGTTATCCCTTTGGACCTTGTGGGATGCTAGTGTAGAAATTGCAGCGGCCCTGGTGGAGGTATTTAAAACTGCCTTAACCACCTTATAACTGCCAAAAGACTAGAGGATAGCTAATATTATTCCATTGTTCAAGAAAGGCTCTAAAAATTATGTGGGAAAATTATAGGCCAGAAGTAAAATATCAGTAGTGGGTAAGATATTGGTGAGGAACAGGATATATAAGTATTGAGATAGACAGGGTCTGGTTGGGGATAGTCAAAATAGTTTTGCACATGGTAGGTTGTGTCTAACCAATCTATTAGAATTTTTCCAGGAGGCTACTAGGAAAGTTGATGAAATCAAGGCAGAGGACATTGACTACATAGCCTTTAGCAAGGCCTTTGACATGGTCTCACATGGGAGGTTGGTCAAAAAGGTTAAGTCGCTTGGCATTCAGGATGAAACAGCAAATGGGATTCAACATTGGCTTGGCGAGAGAAGCCAAGGAGTGGTAGTAGATAGTTGCCTCTCTGACTGGAGGCACATGTCTAGTGGTGTGCCGCAGGGATCAATGCTGTATCCGTTGCTGTTTGTCATCTATATCAAAGACCTTGATGATAATATGGTAAACTGGATCAGCAAATTTATGGAAGATGCCAAGATTGGGGGTGAAGTGGACAGTGGGGAGGGCTATAAAAGCTTGCAGGGGGATCTGGATTCGCTGGAAAAATGAGCTAAAAAAATGGCAGATGGAATTTAAGGCAGACAAGCATGAAGTGATGCACTTTGGGAGGACAAACCAGAGTAAAGTTTATGCAATGAATGGTAGAGCACTGAGGATTGTGGTAGAATGGCTTTTATAAGTCAGAGAATTTAGCATTGGAGTTGGATGTTAGGCTGAAGTCATATCAGACTTTAGTGAGGCTAAATTTGGTGAATTGTGAGCAGTTCTGGTCACCTATCTACAGGAAAGATATCACTAAGATTGAAAGAGTAAAGAGAAATTTACAAGGATGTTACAGGACTTGAAGACCTGAGTTATGGGGAGAGGGTGAATAGTTTAGGAACATTTTTCCCTGGAGATTAGGAAAACAAGAAGAGATTTGATAAACATATACAAAATTATTAGGTTTATAAGATAAGATCATAAGATATAGGAGCAGAATTAGGCTGTTTGGCCCATGGAGTCTGCTCCAATATTTCATCATGGCTGATCCATTATTCCTCTCAACCCCAGTCTCCTGCCTTCTCCCTGTATTCCTTCATGCCTTGACCAGTCAAGAAACTAGCAACCTCTGACTTAAATATCTGTAAAAACTTGGCCTCCATAGCTGTCTGTGGCAACAAATTCCATAACTTCACCATCCCCTGACTAAAGAAATTCCTCCTCATCTCCGATCTTAAAGGACACTCTATTCTGAGGTTCTGTCTTCTGGTCCTAGACTTTCCCACCATAGGAAACATCCTCTCCAAAGCCCTGTATCAAGACCTTTCAGCATTCGATAAGTTTCAATTAGGTCACCTCTCAATTTAGTGAATACGTCCAGAACCATCAAACGCTCTTCATATGACAAGCAGTTCAACCCTGGAATCATTTTTGAACCTCTTTTGAACCCTCTCAGTGTCAGCTCAAAAAAGGGGCCAAAACTGCTCACAATACTCCAAGTGAGGCCTCACCAGTGCTTTGGAAAGCCTCAACATTACATCCTTGCTTTTATATTCTAGTCCTCTTGAAATGAATGCTAACATCACATCTGGCTTCCCCACCACAGAGAAAAGGTAAATGTCAACAGGCTTTTTCCATTAAGGTTGGGTGAGACTAGAACTAGAATTCATAGCTTAAGGGTGAAAGGTGAAACATTTAAGGGAAACTGAGTGGATTAGGGTTAACCTCAACAAGGGGAAACGCCTTCACTCAGAAGGTGGCACAGTTGGTGGAAGTGATGGACGCGGGTTTGATTGCAACATTCAAGAGAAGTACGTGGATGGGAGGGGTACGGGGAGCTACGGTCCAGATGCTGGTCAATGGGAGTAGGCAGAATAACAGTTTGACATGGACCAGGTGGTTCAATGGGCCTGCTTCTGTGCTGTAATGCTGTACGATAGGCTCTTGATAAACGCTCAGTGGTGCTCCGATGTGGCAGTTTTGTTGAACTCATGTAACCGTGAACACCTGACAGTCAAATGCCACCCGCTTTATTTACCTGGGGAGTTCTCCTCCATATTCCTGACTGCAATATACATCCCAGCAGCGGCCGACTATAAGCAAGTGCTTGAGATACTGAACGATGCCATCTCTAAACAAGAAACAGTCTGTCCCAATGCATTTCAAATCATAGTCAGGGACTTCAGCCAGGCTCTTTCAAAGAAAACCCTCTCCGATTACCATCAGTATATAACCTGTAGCATCAGCCCTACACATTAGACCACTGCTATACTAAGATAAGGAATGCCATCTGTTCCATGTCTAGACCACATTGCTGGAAATCCGAAGACTTGGCTGTCTTTCTTCTACCTGCATACAGAGAGAAGCTAAAGAGCAAAGCTCCAGTGATTTTGACAACAAAGAGGTGGTCGTGGAAGGCAGTGGAGCGGCTAAGGATTGCTTCAATGCAGGGGACTGGACCGTGCTCTGGGACTCATCTGCGGATCTGAATGAATGCACCATGGTTGTCACAAACTTTATTAAAACAGTTGTAAATGAGTGTGTTCCCACAAATCATTCAGAACCTTCCCCAACCAGAAGCCCTGGATGAAACATGAGATCCACAAGCTGCTGAGGGCCAGATCAGAGGCATTCAAGTCTGGTGACCAAGAAATTTACAAGAAGTTCAGGTATGCTCTCCAGAAAACCATCTCACAGGTGAAGTGGCAATTCTGGACTAAACTTGAATCAATGAAGGATGTTGTGGTAGTGCTTGAATACTATCTTAGGCAGCAACAGTGCTTTGCTTCCAAATGAGTTTAATACCTTTTATGCTCGCTTTGACTATCAAAACATGGAGGAACCGTCACCAACCTCCACAGCCCCGATGACCATGTGACTTCAGTCTCTTAGGCCAAGACGTGAACAATCTTCAGGAGGGTACACCCACAAAAGGTATCTGGCCTTCGACAGTCGAGTGATCGAGTTCAAGATCCGTGAGCTATGAGGTAGTGCTACAACTCTGTAAAACTCTGGTTAGTACATTGTGTTCAGTTCTTGTTGCCTCATTATAGGAAAGATGTGGAAGTTTTAGAGAGGGCATAGCGGAGATTTACCAGGAAGCTACCTAGATTAGAGAGCATGTCTTATGAGGATAGCTTGAGCAAGCTGGGGCTTTTCTCTTCTGAATGTAGGAGGGTGACAGATGACCTGATAGAGGTGTATCAGATGATAAGAGGCATAGATATAGTGGACAGCCAGGGACCTTTTCTCAGGGCGGAAAGGGCTAATATGAGAGGGCATAATTGAAGGCAATTGCAGGAAAGTATACCTGCTACAGGTGGTAGTAGAGGGAAATACATTAAGGACATTTAAGAGACTCTTAGACAGGCTCATAGATGAATGAAGATGGAGGGCTATGTGGGAGGGAAAGGTTAGATTGATCTTAGAGCAGGTTAAAAGGTTAAAGAGCTTGTACTGTGCTGCTCTGTTCTACGTTCTCCTCTGGCCCCTGACAACCCAGGGAGAAAAGCCAACAGCTCTTGTTTGCTGCCATGCTCAATGAATGTGCCACTTCTCAGTTCTTTACACCAGATACAAGCTATCTACAGGTGAAAAATAGAGCTCATGCATACTAGCTTTTCATCAGCAACATATGATTAATTGTGGAGTGGGTTAATTGTACAAGTGAATACGTCACCTGGGGATTGGGAATGAAAAGTCTGTAATTGTAAAGGTTATTCGGATGACCTGTAACAGTGAAATCACATCTGTACATCTGGAGCTGGTGGACACTCACTCACCCATTTTAGTTTCTGTATAAAATAAGTAACCTACATAAGATGCACTGTGTGTAATTTGTACAAGTAGCTCCGAGTCACAAGGTCAGTTTTCTAACAATTTAAAAGAGCAAGAGTTAAAAATTCAATAAAGGGGAAGGATGCTATATTAGACCAATCGGGTTGATTTAAAATGATGATGGGTTACATTATCCCTATCAATAATAGTGCATGGGGAGAAGTGATCGAATGGTATGAGCAATGCAACAGCCAGTTCACGATTTGTTTCTGGCAATAATTAATTTCATGGGCTTGAGATTTCCTAAGTGTCCCAGTCGGGATTACTACTGCCCCTTTAAAAGCTGCATCTCTTCAAAATCTATTAAGCTGTGGGACCTTGTTTAAAAGTAAATTGATAAAACCTCAGGGTCATTTCATACCTCACTTATGGTCTGCAGAATGCATTATGAGGCTTGCCACTTATGTCAGGAAGGCCAAATGAACAGTCTGGGGATGAGGTGGTTATTTTATTGACAGGTTGGGTTCCTTAGAGATGCCACAAAATATGGCTTTGTCCAGGCCCTATGATTTGTTTGCAATTAAATTTAGTGGGAGTGAAAAAAAAAATCAATAGCAAGGAAGGGAAGCATTAGGAATAACTAATTGTAAGCTGCCGTGGGAAAATGGACTGAGTACCTTGCCCTCCAATTTTTCAGATATTCCCGAAACACTCTTCTGTTCAGTGGCAACATCAATGTCAGTATGTGAAGTGTTGAAATGATTATGGGCAAAGGTGAGCAATTCAGGCCTCATGTACAATCCTTGGAAATTTATTTCCACATCACACGTGTTGCTTCTAATGGGTAATTAGAGTGCGTGTTATGTTGCACACATTGCCAGTGAGTGGATTATCTCGTTTTTAAAAGAAAGGGAAACTAACAAATGGAGCCAACCATTCTGCTCCTTTAGGCCCCTCTCCTTTCTCTTAGATAATGACTGATATTTCATTCTGTCTGCGGTCCGGAATGATCACAATGAAAATGCTGCGGGATGCTGCTGTAAAAGCCATTACACTTCATGAAGACCGAATTTCAGAAGCAGAGTAAAACAAAGAACCGTTTCTATATTGCACATCACGTGACACCAACTAAAAGCAACTTTCTAACCCCTCGGTTTCCAGTGAGTAAAGAAAAATGGAAAGGTGCTTGATTAAGCTCATTGCTGGTTAGAGAGGAGATTAACGCAATAGAAAGGAAGGACATTAGCCAGGAGGATGTGGAATCGATATAGGTAGAGCTGCATAACACTAAGGGGCAGAAAATGCTGGTGGGAGTTGTGTACAGGCCACCTAACAGTAGTAGTGAGGTTGGGAATGGCATTAAACAGGAAATTAGAAATGCGTGCAATAAAGGAACAGCAGTTATAATGGGTGACTTCAATCTACATATAGATTGGTAAGGGTGCTGAGGAAGAGGATTTCTTGGAATGTATGCGGGATGGTTTTTTGAACCAACATGTCAAGGAACCAAGTAGAGAGCAGGCCATTAGAGACTGGGTATTAAGCAATGAGGAAGGGTTAATTAGCAATCTTGTATTGAGAGGCCCCTTGGGTAAGAGTGACCATAATATGGTGGAATTCTTCATTAAGATGGAGAGTGACAGAGTTAATTCAGAAACAAAAGTTCTGAACTTAAAGAAGGGTAACTTTGAAGGTATGAGACGTGAATTAGCTAAGATAGACTGGCAAATGATAATTAAAGTGTTGACGGTGGATATGCAATGGCAAGCATTTAAAGATTGCATGGATGAACTACAATAATTGTTCATCCCAGTTTGGTAAAAGAATAAATCAGGGAAGGTAGTGCACCCGTGGCTGACAAGGGAAATTAGGGATAGTATCAATTCCAAAGAAGAAACATACAAATTAGCCAGAAAAAGTGGCTCACCTGAGGACTGGGAGAAATTCAGAGTCCAGCAAAAGAGGACAAAGGGCTTAAATAGGAAAGGGAAAAAGATTATGAGAGAAGACTGGCAGGGAACATAAAAACTGACTGTAAAAGCTTTTATAGAAAATGATAACAGATAAAAGATAAAATGATAAATATGTGAAAAGAAAAAGATTGGTTAAGACAAATGTAGGTCCCTTACAGACAGAAACAGGTGAATTGATTATGGGGAACAAGGACATGGCAGGCCAATTGAATAACTACTTTGGTTCTGTCTTCACTAAGGAGGACATAAGTAATCTTCTGGAAATGGTAGGGGACAGAGGGTCTAGAGAGATGGAGGAACTGAAGGAAATACATGTTAGTAGGGAAGTGATGTTAGGTAAATTGAAGGGATTAAAGGCAGATAAATCCCCAGGGCTAGATGGTCTGCATCCCAGAGTGCTTAAGGAAGTAGCCCAAGAAATAGTGGATGCATTAGCGATAATTTTTCAAAACTCTTTAGATTCTGGACTAGTTCCTGAGGATTGGAGGGTGGCTAATGTAACCCCGCTTCTTAAAAAAGGAGGGAGAGAGAAACCAGGGAATTATAGACCAGTTCCCCTAACATCGGTGGTGGGGAAACTGCTAGAGTCAGTTATCGAAGATGTGATAACAGCACATTTGGAAAGCGGTGAAATCATCGGACAAAGTCAGCATGGATTTGTGAAAGGAAAATCATGTCTGATGAATCTCATAGAATTTTTTGAGGATGTGACTAGTAGAGTGGATAGGGGAGAACCAGTGGATGTGGTATATTTGGATTTTCAAAAGACTTTTGACAAGGTCCCACATAGGAGATTAGTGTGAAAACTTAAAGCACACGGTATTGGGGGTATGGTATTGATGTGGATAGAGAATTGGTTGGCAGACAGGAAGCAAAGAGTGGGAATAAACGGGACCTGTCAGTACAGCAGGCAGTGACTAGTGGGTACCGCAAGGCTCAGTGCTGGGACCCCAGTTGTTTACAATATATATTAATGACTTAGATGAGGGAATTAAATGCAGCATCTCCAAGTTTGCAGATGACAGGAAGCTGGGTGGCAGTGTTAGCTGTGAGGAGGATGCTAAGAGGATGCAGGGTGACTTTGATAGGTTAGGTGAGTGGGCAAATTCATGGCAGATGCAATTTAATGTGGATAAATGTGAAGTTATCCACTTTGGTGGCAAAAACAGGAAAACAGATTATTATCTGAATGGTGGCCGATTAGGAAAAGGGGAGGTGCAACGAGACCTGGGTGTCATTATACACCAGTCATTGAAAGTGGGCATGCAGGTAAAGCAGGCGGTGAAAAAGGCGAATGGTATGCTGGCATTCATAGCAAGAGGATTCGAGTACCAGAGCAGGGAAGTACTACTGCAGTTGTACAAGGCCTTGGTGAGACCACACCTGGAGTATTGTGTGCAGTTTTGGTCCCCTAATCTGAGGAAAGACATTCTTGCCATAGAGGGAGTACAAAGAAGGTTCACCAGATTGATTACTGAGATGGCAGGATTTTCATATGATGAAAGACTGGATCGACTAGGCTTATACTCGTTGGAATTTAGAAGATTGAGGGGGGATCTTACTGAAACATATAAAATTCTAAAGGGATTGGACAGGCTAGATACAGGAAGATTGTTCCCAATGTTGGGGAAGTCCAGAACGAGGGGTCACAGTTTGAGGATAAAGAGGAAGCCTTTTAGGACCGAGATTAGGAAAAACTTCTTCACACAGAGAGTGGTGAACTTGTGGAATTCTCTGCCACAGGAAACAGTTGAGGCCAGTTCATTGGCTATATTTAAGAGGGAGTTAGATATGGTCCTTGTGGCTAAAGGGATCAGGGGGTATGGAGAGAAGGCTGGTGCAGGGTTCTGAGTTGGATGATCAGCCATGATCGTACTGAATGGCGGTGCAGGCTCGAAGGGCCGAATGGCCTACTCCTGCACCTATTTTCTATGTTTCTATGTTTCTAAAACTTTCGATCTCTCTTTGGAATGGCCAAAGATTAGCAAATTTATAGGAATTGATGGTAAAACAAAAGCAAAAAAAACTGTAGTTGCTTGAAGCTAAAATAAAAGAAAATTCTGGAAGTCCTTGGCACCTTTCAGTCAGAATTAGGTTCATTATCACTGACATATATCATGAAATTTGTTTTGTGGTGGCAGTGCAGTTCAACACATTCAAAATTTAATGTAAGTTACAATAATTTAAAAAATAAATAAGTAGCGCAGGAAGATGGCAAATAATGAGGTAGTTGGAGTTGGCTGAGTTTACAACACTGTAGCTTTTTCCAATCCTGTACATTGGCGCCTCCATGGCAGAAGGGGATCCAAACAGTTAGAACACTCTCCACAGTAGTTCTGTAGAAGTTTCGTAAAGTCTTTGGAGAAAAACCAAATCTCCTCAAACTCCGAATGAAATTTAACTGCTGTTGAGCCTTCTTTGTAATTGCATCAATATGTTGAGCCCAGGATATATCTTCAGAAGTGTTGACACCCAAGAACTTGAAGCTCTTCACCTTTCCACTGCTGATGACACTTGATGAGGACTGGTGTGTGTTCCCTCGACTTCTTCTTCCTGAAATCTACAACCAACCCTTTGGTCTTACTGAAGTTGAGTGCACGTTGTTGTCGTGACACCGTTCAACCACCTGAGTATCATACGGTGAAAGAGCTCTTAGTCCAATTGTAAATTGAGGTCTTCCCAGGTTCCGATGAGGTTTCATTCGTGGGAAATATTTGTAAACTGCATTATTCATAAGTCAGAAATTAGCAAAACCAGTGTGCAGCAGAGGATCACAAAACAGCTACAACAAGAGCTCAAGCAGGTGCAGGTAGAACTGCCACTGGCTGGCCTCACTAACTCCATGAGTGATTGTACGCAACACTGCCTAGCCTACTCTGCTCTGCTCCACACAGCCCCGATTGTCATGATTCAGAATGCATGGAGGGGAAGTTACAGCATGCCGCAGAGTTATACAACAATACAACCAGTCCATACCGACCATGGTGCCCACCCAGCAAGTCCCAATCTCCTTCTTTCAGCCATATCCTTCCAAGACCCACCCCTCCATGTACCAACACAAGTGCCTCAAATGATACTATTGTACCTGTCTCAACCATTCCCTCTGGCAGATCATTCCACATATGCACCACCCCTTGCGTTAACTGTGTTATTATGTCTGTACATAATAGAGGACTTCAGTTCCCAGTGTGCATTGCAGGTGGTTCACCCAGAACTGGAAGTGACGTTGGTGAATGGGACACACATGCTCTTGGCAGGTAGGAAGGTCCCAAGCTGAAACTGTGACTGAAGCTATTCAGCAAAAAAAATAGTTCTAGCATTTTTATCCATGTAAGTTTGTCTTTTTTCAAGAACAAACATAACATGGTGTCAGAAGTTGGCATGAGGTCCAAATATGAAGTGTAAATGAATACAGCATTTGACAAAGACAGCTAGGTTCCAATGGAGAGAACCAGCTGGCAAAAGAACAAGCTATCTTGAAGTTCATCAAGAAATAGAGATGACAGGAGCCCGAAAAATCCTGTTATGCAATTTGCCGGGAATTGGAAACACTTCAAACAGCAATTCAGTATATATTTAGCAATGAGCAGAGTTGGCGGAGCGGAAGAAAGATTGAAGGCATCTATCTTTCTACATGTAATTGGCAAAGATGATTTAGACATCTACAACACCTTTCAAATTGATAAGTTAGACTTTAAATTGGACACTCTGATTGCAAAATTCAAGGAGTATTTTGTCCAAAGTAAAAACATCATGTTTGAGAGATACAAGGTCTTCTGTGACCAGAAACAAAGTGTCAACATTGACCAATATTTAGCAGAGCTTCACACACTGAGTAAGCCCTATGAGTCTGGACATTTGAGAGAGTCACTAGTCAGAGACAAAATAGCCCCAGAGAAAATGTTCCCAAAGAAAGATTGCTCTTTGAAAAAGATTTAATGCCAGAAAAGGCTCTGTATATGTGTAGGGCGGCGGAAACCACCTGAGCATAAGCTAACGAGCTGCACAGAGCAGAAACAAGTTGTATGCTGTGAAAACAGAGGGGCAGAGCACAAGGTGTTTCACAAAGCAACCACAAACTAAAGAGATAGGCTCAAACTGTAGATGAAGGTAGGAACATCTCAAAGAAGTGTCCTGCTTATGGAAAGTCCTGCAATGATTGCGGGAAGAGGAATCATTTCGCAAAGTGCTGCAAGGCTACCGAGAAGAAGTTGGTGAGGAATTTCTGATGATGAGGAAATTAAGGAAGATTTTGCAGATTCTCTGTAGGCTGCTGGTGCTGATAAACCAGAATGGATTGTTCCAATGACTGTGAATGAGACAGCAATTCCATTCAAACCTGACACCGAAGCCCAGGTGAATCTGCTATCTGTGGATTATTACAAGTCTCTCAAAGTAAAGAGAAAAATTTATCCAGTGAAATTAAAAGTGACAGGCTATACAGGAGAGAACGTTCCAGTAAAAGCGGGCTGTATAGTGACCGTCAATCACAAGGGACAGACCCTAAAGGCACAGCTACAGATTGTTGAAAAGCAAGTATAGATAATATTTGATCTGACTGTGTGCAAAAAGCTCAACCCGGTGGAAGGAGTTTTCATAGTGGCTTCACAGCCAAAGGAAACCAGGTAGCACTCAAAGAGTTTGCAGATGTCTTTGAGGGGCTCGGATATTTACCTTCGAGAAACTCGTAACAGTATCTATGAGGGCTCCAGAGAGATTTTGAAAGAGAAGCACAAGAACTCCACCTTCCATAGATATCTGTACCAGCTGCACCGGCATGACAGTCAGGCTGCCAGTGCTAAACAGAGTGATCATGATGAAGACGTCACCGGTCTTGCTTCCACATCATGCAACTGTGGTTCAAAATCAGTCTTCCAATAATGTACAGTTAAAGACTGGAAATCAAAAATATCTCCACAATCCTCTCTGAAGTTGAAGAGGAAAAATAGAAAAGAAGATGGGGATAACACACAGACCCAAAGGTCAGAACAACAGCAACAGTTCAACACAGACTAACAGGAGGAGCTGCTATCAATATACACAGCCAACAGGAGTTCTGTGAATTGAGACAGACTCAGTTAGAACTTGTGCAAAGACTCACTGATCACATGGACATAGTTCAGGGCTCCCCATTATGAGACATATGGAGCAAATTATGGTCACACATTAAGAACAAGTACCGAGACAAACAGATAGGATATTGAAAGAATGCTGTGAAAGCAATAAACACGTAGATCAGCATTCTCAAAATGACACTGGTATTAATGCAGCAAGTGGAAGCAAGATATCTGTGGAAATAAATAGCAACCAAAAAGGATCAGTAAGCCACCACAGAGATGGATTGAGAGTGGATAAGTGAATGGGGGATTGTATTTGCTTATTATAATTGAAGTTAATGCAAATAATGCATTGTGCTGTAAATTTTCTTTGTTTCTATGTTTCTAAATATCTTTGTTGGAAAGCGTTATTGTGTTTTGCGGATTTATGAGGTCATACTATTATGCTTGTTTTCTTTAAAATGAAAGATATGTCTGTGCATAATAGGAGGAGGAGAAGATGGCGACGTGATGCAGTGCACGTGGCCTCTCCGGTGAATGATATCTGTAATCTGTCAAGTAGGGGACAGTGCACAATTCTGATTTGATGGAGACAGATGTGAGAGTACGGAGGAAAATCTGGAAAAAACTTCTGAAATGCCTGTTTCGCTGCCTCTGCTACTGTGTGGTAACTGGAATCTCTGGAGCAGAAGGCCACGAATCCTCAGCTTTGCTTGTTTCGGCGGCCGGGGCTAAGTCGAAGGCACTCGGCAGAGAATGGCGCTTGGGAGGCTGTATCAGAGGGGCTGGTCGGAGGCTCGAAGTTTTCGGATGGACGGACTCGGTGTCGGCTGCTTCCGAGGCACCGGCAGTTGTCAGTGCCTTGGAGGTTTATGGCAGGGAGTTTCTCCCTTTTGCCGCCTGCTATCGGGGACTCAGGAGTTGATCGGGACTTGAGACGTTTTTTACCGTGCCCATGGTCTGTTCTTTATCAAATTATGGTATTGTCTTGCACTGCTGTAACTATATGTTATAATTATGTGGTTCTGTCAGTGTTAGTCTTTATTTTGTCCTGTTTTCTGTGATATCACTCTGGAGGAACATTGTATCATTTCTTAATGCATGTATGCATTTCTAAATGACAATAAAAGAGGACTGAGTGTTCTCATAATCTAAACTAATCTAACTTCAGTTCCCAGTGTGCAATGCGGTGGTTCACCCAGAACTGGAAATGATGTTGGTGAATGGGACACACATGCATTTGGTGGGCAGGAAGGTCCCGAGTAAAGCGTGGCTGAGCTGAAGCCATGACTGAACCCATTCTGTAAATAAAATAGTTCAAGCCTTTTTAGCCACGTAAGTATGTCTCTTCTCAAGAACAAACATGACATTAACAACTTGCCCCTTCAGGTCCTTTTCATATCTTTCCCCTTTCACCTTAAACCTATGTCTATTAGCTTTAGAGACTATGACTCTGGGGAGTCATGGTACCACACACCTTATATCTGTTTCTCACAATTTTATACACTTCTATAAGTTTGCCTCTCATGTTCCATGGAAAAGTACCTAGGCTGACCAATCTCTCCCTATAACTCAGGCCCTCTGGTCGTAGCAACATCCTTGTAAATCTTTTCTGCACACTTCCCAGTTTAACCACATCTTTCCTATAACAGGATGATCAAAACTGTAAGTGTGCCCTCACCACTGACAGACAACTACAATATAATGTCAATAGTCATCACTGGACATTATCACCCATACCTGAACCAATTGGATACAAGCAGTATGCTTGACTGATACAAATGAAGAAGCTTATGTGACAAAATATTTGAAAGTAAAGTATCTGCAGGAAAGGGAACAGGTGTGGACTGAAGAGAAACCATGACTGTACAATTTTCCATCAGAAGATATAGGAAAATTAGTATCATGTAGAAAAATCACCGCATTAGTTGCTTGCAGCTGGAAGGATGATTATGGTTTGGAATTCTAAGCACAGCAGTACAATCATTGCTTCATTAAATCTAAGCTCTGGCCTGGTTGATAAAACCCTTTCCTCATTGGGTTCAATCAGAAAGCAGAGACCTGAGCTTGCAAGTCCAGCCAGCATCGCACTCTAGTCCTAAGACAGTGTTGCACTATCAAGATGCTAAATGAGTCATTAAAAGAAGACCTTGTTTGCCTTCTCATGTAGTTGCAAAAGATCCCACATCAACCTATTGGACAAGGGTAGGGTGTCCTGCATTTGTTATGCAATATCACATAAGCATACTTGTAAAGTTCAGCGTTCAAAGTAAATTTATTATCACAGTTCATGTATGTCACCATATACAACCCTGGGATTCATTTTATTGTGGTATACTCAGTAAATCCAAGAAACACAATAGAATCAGTGAAAGACCGCACTTCACAGGACAACCAAACAACCAATGTGCAAAAGACTCCGCAAATTCAAAAGTAAGAAAATAATAATAATAAATAAATAAGCAAAAAATAAAGAACATGAGATGAAGAGATCTTGAAAATGAGTCCATAGTAGTGGGAATAGTTCAGTGATGGGGGTGAGTGAAGTTGAGTGAAGTTATCCCCTCTGGTTCAGGAACCTGATGATTGATGGGTAATAACTGTTCCTGAACCTGTTGGTATGGGTCCTAAGGTTCCTGTACCTTCTTCTGAATGGCATCATAGAAACATAGAAACCTACAGCACATTACAGTCCCTTTGGCCCACAATGTTATGCTGACCATATAACCTACACTAGAAACTGCCTAAAATTTCCCTGCGGCATAGCCCTCTGTTTTCCTATCAGTGAGGTGAGCAAGGCCTGGTGGTGGGGAACCTTGAAGATGGATGCTGCTTTCCTGCAACAGCGCTCCAGGTAGGTGTGCTCAGTGGTGGTGAGGGCTTTACCTGTGGTGGACTAGTCCATTACTTTTTGTAGGATTTTCCATTTAAGGGCATTGGTGTTCCGATACCAGGCCATGATGCAACCAGTCAATATCACTGCCATTTATAGGCACTTACTGTTTATATTTTGCTTCCTGCACGTCTTAAATTGCAACAGGGATAATTCAAAAATATTTCATCAGCTGCAAAGTGCATGGTCTGAGACCATGAAAACTGCAATGAATGTGCAAGACTGTATTTCATCTGCCACAAGTGCAACTGAAGGCCAAATTGTCACTGGCAATCGATGGGCTCACTGAATGCTTTGTTCACAGAGAATCTTCTACTTTTGTCCACAGTGACTTGCATATTGCTGGCAGATTATGAAGACCATGTTTTCCTTCTGTTTTGAATTTTGTGCAAAACACTTCGATCCAAATGAATATTAAAGGTCATAGATACAGTATTTTGTTTGAATTAAATCACAGATATAGCTAATGAATGGCATTACTACAAGTATCTACTGAAGGGAAATCCAGATATACACTGTGCTTGATTACATCTGATCTCACTTGGAGCATGGGATTGAGTGGACTGAGTTAGAACATAGAACATAGAATAGTACAGCACAGTACAGGCACTTCGGCCCACATTGTCATGCCGACCCTCAAACTCTACCTCCCATGTAACCCCCCACCTTAAATTCTTCCATATACCTGTCTAATAGTCTCTTAAATTTCACTAGTGTACCTGCTTCCACCACTGACTCAGGCAGTGCATTCCACACACCAACCACTCTCTGAGTAAAAAACCTTCCTCTAATATCCCCCTTGAACCTCCCACCCCTTACCTTAAAGCCATGTCCTCTTGTATTGAGCAGTGGTGCCCTGGGGAAGAGACACTGGCTATCCACTCTATCTATTCCTCTTAATATCTTATATACCTCTATCATGTCTCCTCTCATCCTCCTTCTCTCCAAAGAGTAAAGCCTTAGCTCCCTTAATCTCTGATCATAATGCATACTCTCTGAACCAGGCAGCATCTTGGTAAATCTCCTCTGTACCCTTTCCAATGCTTCCACATCCTTCCTATAGTGAGGCAACCAGAACTAGACACAGTACTCCAAGTGTGGCCTAACCAGAGTTTTATAGAGCTGCATCATTACCTCACGACTCTTAAACTCTGTCCCTCGACTTATGAAAGCTAACACCCCATAAGCTTTCTTAACTCTCTTCTTATTGTGCCTACATCTTTCTTAACCACAAGAGTGCACTCATTCATGTACTTTTAGCACATTGAACACTATCATTACTTACTCATTAGCCAAGCAATTAGTTGCTTCTCTACTGCCCGTTACGTCTCTGGCACTCAGGCAGCAATGAAGGTCCTTCTCAGCCGGTGTTGAGGACTTCATTCATCGTGTCAGTAGCTCGGTTTTCACTACTGTCAGTCATACAAGTCCCGGATGGAGACTCAGGAATATCGTCGCACTCAGATGTAGAAGGATTCTACATTGTTGTTTTCCATTACAATCTTGTTTTACCAGTCATGGTTGTTAGCCCTGAGCTGAACCCCCAAACCTGGAGGACCGGTGGACCACTCTTAGTCTGGCCTCTACCCTTGGACTTGCTTGCTCACGGATAACCCTACCAAGAGCCAAAGCATAAAGCCTTGACTCCAGCCAACATAGCTCTCTGGGTCATTTCAGCATGAAGCCTGCAAACGCAACGACAAGTCATGGTCATCTGGGAGGATTCTATTGCTTATAGTACTTGAATGGCCAGTTCAGTCATTTCCATTCCATTCCTGAAGACAGCGCTGGCATGCAGTACATTCAATATTAAATAATATTCAGATATTAGCCTGCATATATGAATTACAGTGAACAAAATTAAGCACACTTTAATATATTTAATTGCAAGCTTTCTGGTGAGACTGAGTTCATTTAGCCAGTGACCCCTGTGAGGACAATATTTGTTGTAGCATCACATCAGATTGTTACTATGTGCTTCCAACACACTCTGCATGAACATTCTGGTCACTGTTAAAACCTTGCTTTCCTATGGAATAATTAGGAATAACTCCTGAACTTGTGCTGATGGCATGTATCCCCACCAGATAATTTACTTCTGTTCAGCTTTTAGGGTAAGATATGAAGACTTATCTGTCCCTGTGTAACTGAACTCCCAGTTTTCCTGCATAGTGATGTTAATGCTTATGGCTGAAATAAAGTACTTAATGAGGGATTACTTTTGCAAGCACTCAAAAATGGAAAAAAATGCCTGTCAGTTTTGTATAATTATGTTAATTTGTCTGTGTATTAGTCCATCTTTGCTAAACATTAAAGAAGAGAAAACTATGGCATATATTGAGGGGGAAACAAAAAAAACACAATGTGTATTTATAGGACTGGATCTCCTGTTGAATGTTCTGTACTCATAATTATCATGAATAATAAAAGAGAGCCCATATCTCCTTTTAAAATTCTTTTTCGACTCTCAAGGAAGCTGCTAATAAGAGATTATGTAAACACAACCGTAAGGCTCACTATTTTTCTTTCTCTTTTCTTTCTCTTCTCTTTGCCCCTCATATCTCTTTATTTATTTTATTTCTTTTGACAGTTGTACTGATTCTGGAATTGCCTCAACTCAATAACAAGATACTGAACTTGACGACTTGAGGTTATGCTGAAAATTGTAGATGAAATGTTAGTCATTTTTAACTTAAATATTTTCAATCCTCAATCATACAAAGTTCGTGATTGTAAATGAAACACAATGCTATAATGAAAGTGTATTTTGAAAGCTTGAGTTCTGACCTTTTCACCCAGCTCTCAAATGTTCGACTTGTGACATTGCGTTCAGGCAGAGGTGAAATCATTTTTGAAAGTTGTGGCTATTACATTGATTTAATTTTTAAAAATAGAAATAATATAAAATTTAGTGTCATTCTATCCTATACTGCATGATAAACAAGGTACATCTCTGCCACATCATTGTTGACTGTACACTGAAATAACCTGGGTTTGAGAACGTAGAATTTCACCTTGAAAGATCAGCCAGTAAAGTTGAATCAAGCTAGGTTCAAGATATGTTAAATATTTGTGAAACCATGTAAGAAATTAAGGTTTTCCAGTATTCAGCCAAAATACTATTGTTTTATTGTGTTTGTTGTTCAATGAACAACAGAAGAGATATTTTGATGTGCTGGAATTTCAAGTCAGTTAATTACTTTCACTCTCCACAAACATTGTCTGATAAGCTGAGTGCTTCCTGCATTTTATAGCACTATGTGTCACATTTTAATTTATTGCACCATACAGACTATCACGTATAGTAAAGCCTCCCTTGCTACCTCACTGTAAATCTAGGTAACAATCACACTGTCAAAACATTGGATTGACTTTGACGGCATAAAACTGCCGTGCGGCAACAATGACTTTTGCGACTGCCTGGTGAAGAAAGCCATTGAAATAAAACTAAAGGAAAAGAATTTTAACAACGATGAATGTCTCGCTCTAAGTAACAACTGGAATTTGACTGTAAACCAGGTGGGACAGCAGAGAGCTGATTGGATGAGGAGGGATGGACGATGGGGGTATGAATACTACCAGATGAGACATACTCAGGCATCATGCCTGATGAAGATGGCAGAGTTTGTCACTGAAGCGTCAGTTATAATCGATACTCATACCCGGCTGGAAGCCCAAGTAGAGCTTATTCGTCATAGCCAGGAAAACACTAGATCCTTTTGCAGTCACTTTGTTGCTTCCACTGACTTTGTGCATGATGGGTCTCTGTTTTAGTTAATGGGCTGGAACTTCTGTCCTTCTGATCAGCAGCCACTCTTTAAACAACAGACCTTCTTTCAGGCTTGAAAATAGTTGGGCTGGTGAACCCTTTGCCAGGTCTGAGTTGATGCCCTCTTGGCTATCCATGTGCAGCCAATATGGGTGCTTAGCTGGGAGTGAAGAACCTCCATGCACTTACGATGATGGGCAACATCTATTGACAGTGATCCAGGTGCGAACTTAAGCAGTACTTAGGCTTTAAAAAAGGAAGGATGTGCTCTAATGTACAGGCTAGTTTACTTGTATCAGAGCATATTCTTATTGAATTCCTACAATTTTCTTGTACTTCCCTGAAACTCACTCTGGGGAAAGTTGCATGAATGTTCCTGGCCACTGGACAGAGAAAAAGATTCAAGAATGTGCTCAAAGCAACTGTGAAGAAATGCAACAACCCCTTGAATCCAGTGAACCTCTGGCCTGTGACCAAAGTGGAGAAGCAGCATTCGGGATGAAACTGATAGCCAACATCCTACTTACAAATAGGAAACCGACTGACACACCACTACCACACATGAGTACCATGAACCCTTGGAATTTTATCACACTCAACACCTAGTGCACCTTTGCTCACTGTCCTCAGATTGGAATGCCACCACAGTAGGGGAAATATAAGGTCTCTATTATATGCAAGAGTGCACTAGTGCAGCAGAACTGAACTCAACCTTATTATGTCTACATCCCTGCTTTGTTTGAACCACAACAGTAACATTTCCTTTGTTAGCAACAATAATACTGCACCTTGACAGAACTCTTAAAAAAAACTTAACTTAGAAAATGGATCAACTTTTATAAATACACATTGAGCTGAGAGGTATTTATCTGGTGATGAATGTACATATATTTACAAAATGATAAAATTAAAAATATTACAAAATCTCAAGATCAAATAGGTGACAAAAGGTCTCCTCACCAGCTTTCTTTGCACTAAGTTATGTACTTCTCAGTTCTCTTATGCTTCTTTAAGGTTATGCAATAACAGACTTCATTATAAAGCATCCTATTGCTTTTCATATTTAATAGATCAATAAATGGTCATAAAGCAATAGTAAATAAGAAAAATTATAATCTTTCCTTGGCTTTCAAGGTGCAATCCATCACTTATGACAACTTCTATAATTATTTTTTTCTTTGATCTCCCAACAATGTATTGCTGTTTATAATCAGTTAAACAGCTATTTTTGAATTATTTCTCCTGTTTGTCTCTAGGCATGCAGATTGCCAAGCCAAAAAAACTCTGGAGTATTTATTTTCCAAGATTTCTTTTGGATTAACTCCAACTGAATTCATATCCTCAATGTTAAGTCACATGGTGTAACCTGGCAACCAACTTTTATGCAAGATTGAATCACTTTCTTAAATGAATTGCCAATATTTAAACCAGATCTTTATCAAAATATAGAAATAAAACAACTTCTTGGTTGTCTAGTTGAATTGACAATCTATGTTAGTTATTATTACGATATAATAAACTCCAACTTTTGGATTGGTAATAATTTTAATTCGTATTGGACTCATTTTTAAATTTAGAAGTCTTCAATTCCCCCAACAAAGTGAAACATTATTTATTTCACTTATAGAGAATGAGTAACAATTTCATCCAAGCAATCAATCTTTCAAAGTCGTCATAACTAATAAATTGTTGTGTTATTCAAACTTTGTAACATGATCGTTAACTATAACCAGAAACAAAAGAAGACGAGACTTAGCTTCTCAAAGTGCATGACCCAGAATCATTGCCTAATTTGCAACAGCAACCTTTAGATTCCTGGTCATATAAAAACACAGGTGGGTTGGATACCATTAACTCCCGAGCTAATTTCCATGAGTGGCACTAGTTTCCATTCAGATCCTATCTAGTAAAGATTAAGCAACTCTTAGTTAAGCTGAACACTGTTTGGAAATACTTAATTAAAGAAAACCAAACACAAATGTAAACTATAAACTTGATTGAAAGAGGCCTCAGTTGCAAAGGTTGATAATTTCCAAAATATAAAGAAAAATGTTCTAAGGTACAGTATTTGTTTTCAACCTGAGTGTTTTAGATTAGGACTTGGGTTCAGTTACTTTGGCTAGCAGTCTGTGTACCTTAGTTTCAGCAAACTGTTGTTATCCTTGTTTTGTTAGAATGAAACAATGGAACAAATCTGTGAACACAAGAGCAGGGGTCGGCCGGTCTGCCCCTTAGCATGCTCACTCACTCAATAATATCACAGCCGTATCAGTCCTGCTCTCGCCACCATTTCCCTGCTCCCTTGCCATATGCCATGATTTTCTTGCCATCTGTCAGGCTACACTTTGAATACATTTAGTGAGTCCACACTCACAGCTCTCTGGGGTACAGAATTCCAAAGATTGACAACACCAAGAGAAGAAACTCCACCTTATTCCCAACCCCTTATTCCAAAATTATGTGTATTAGCTGTAGAAAACCCATCTAGAGAAATATCTTCTCAGCATCCATTCTGTCAATTCCCCTGAGAAAGATGAAGTAAAAACATAAGTGTTGGAAACACTCAGGAAGTCAGGCAGCATCTGCAGAAAGAGAAACAATTTGTTCTTTCTAATTCTGTTATTCATAATAGTCTAAAAAAATTTTTCAGTCTTAATTCTGTCATTCTCATTTCATACAACCTCGACAGCTTTTTTGGCAGGCTTGTGTTCCACCCTTTAGAAGAGCTTTTTGAGATCTGCTCTGAGAAGCCCAACTCTTACCGCTTTGTTTTATAGTCTTGCCCCATAGTGAACAATCTCTCTCTATTTTCACTCTGTTAATCTTCTCAAAGGAACAGACTTGTATCGTCACAATGTAATTGCATAGTTTATGCACTCAATACTTTTGCAATTTTCTGCTGGACTCAGTGGTCAGATTTTTCATTGTTTGATATCCAACTTGCCTTTAGCATATTTCGGCATATTTTAATGCACAGGCATAGAAATAAGAGAGAGGGTGTTAAGAAAGAGGGGAGTCATTGATGCTTTCCTACAGAACCTGGACCTGGATGAGGAATTGGAGGGATGGGTTAGTAAATTTGTTGATGATACGAAGGTTGGGGGTGTTGTGGATAGTGTGGAGGGCTGTCAGAGGTTACAACGGGACATTGATAGGATGCAAAACTGGGCTGAGAAGTGGCAGATGGAGTTCAACCCAGATAAGTGGGAGGTGGTTCATTTTGGTAGGTCGAATATGATGGCAGAATATAGCATTAATGGTAAGACTCTTGGCAGTGTGGAGGATCAGAGGGATCTTGGGGTCCAAGTCCATAGGACACTCAAAGCTGCTACGCAGGTTGACTTTGTGGTTAAGAAGGCATACGGTGCATTAGCCTTCATCAATCGTGGGATTGAGTTTAAGAGCCAAGAAGTAATGTTGCAGCTATATCAGACCCTGGTCAAACCCCACTTGGAGTACTGTGCTCAATTCTGGTCGCCTCACTATAGGAAGGATGTGGAAACCACAGAAAGGGTGCAGAGGAGATTTACAAGGATGTTGCCTGGATTGGGGAGCATGCCTTATGAGAATAGGTTGAGTGAATTCGGCCTTTTCTCCTTGGAGCAATGGAGGATGAGAGGTGACCTGATAGAGGTGTACGACATAATGAGAGGTATTGATCGTGTGGATAGTCAGAGGCTCCTCCCCAGGGCTGAAATGGCTAGCACAAGAGGGCATAGTTTTAAGGTGCTTGGAAGTAGGTACAGAGAGGACGTCAGGGGTGAGTTTTTTTTATGCAGAGAGCGGTGAGTGCATTGAATAGGCTGCTGGTGGAAACAATGGGGTCTTTTAAGAGATTCCTGGATGGCTACATGGAGCTTAGAAAAATAGAGGGCTATGGGTAAAGCCTAGGTAGTTCTAAGGTAAGGACATGTTCGGCACAGCTTTGTGGGCCGAAGGGCCTGTATTGTGCTGTATGTTTTCTATGTTTCTAGAACCATGTATTGTGATTTGGCCCTTCATAGTTTTGTATGATTAATGGCAAGAATTTTAAAATCTCCCAAATGCAATCATTCTTCTCTTCTCTGTACCTGGCTTGCCAATGAATCCAATCAGCTGATTGCCTGCATAGGCCCAGGAGGTGCTGCCATTAAATGAGCTGGTAGCAAATGCCCATTGAGAGTCTGTAGACAAATAAAAGTCTTCTTGCTCAAAGTAAAATTTCTCCAAATGCACATTTGTCATTACCAAACATAGCAAACTGACATATTTTTGACTTTCCTGATATCTGGCTTTTTCCCCCCAGGGTTAGTTTAAATTACAGACAATATAATCTTTTATTCAAACAAATTTTCCAGGTTACTGGTCATTGAAGCATAAATTATCTTGAGAGGAAAAATAAATCAATGAATTCTGTGAGTGATTAGAAACAAGTCATAGATGGTATCTTGAGGTATTTAAAGGTATTGAAAAGTATTTAATGTAAAGGCATCTGTTTTCGAGGATTGGAAGAAGACCACACACCAGAAAAGAGAATGAAATTTGAGGTTTGCTATTATAATGAGGAGGAACCAGTTTATGACAGAATTAATCTAAAGGTTTTATTTCTAGATACTGTGGAGTCACAAGCTCAAGCATAGGACTTAACTTAATCACAAAATAATCTGCAGATGCTGGGGTCAAAGCAATACTCACAGCACGATGGAGGAACTCAGCAGGTCGGGCAGCATCTGTGGAAATGATGAGTTGACGTTTCAGGCCGGAACCCTTCGTCAGGACTTAACTTAATAGCATCTATCAATAAAACTTCATTCTTTCTTAAGACCATAAGACATAGGAGCAGAATTAGACCCATCGAGTCTGCTCCACTATTCAATCATGACTGATCCTTTTTTTTCCATCTCCTCCTCAACCTCAGTTCCCGACCTTCTCCTCATAACCTTTGATGCCATGTCCAATCAAGAACCTATCAATCTCTGCCTTAAGTACACCCAACAACCTGGCCTCCACAGCTGCAGACATCCCACCCTGCAAAAACTCATTTCAGGGAGGTAGCACCCCTGCCCCCCGCAACTCCATATCCCTCCGCACCCCCCCCTCCCCCACTGTCGACCTCCAAGGGTGTATGTAATACTTTGTTTAGTGATTTTGTCTAATCTGTAAACCAAGTTGGGTATATGCAGCAAATGTGACATTAAAATATGTACTTATATTATCATGTTTATTCTATTACAACTTTAAGCAAGTCTACAGGGAGTTTGGCCTCATCACGTAGGACATCAATAGTGTAGCTCCTTAGCAGCTAGCCAGCTAGTTTAAACAACGTTAGCTATGCTGTAATGACACCTGTTAAACTCACCTCAACATGTCTTTTACATTTTAACCCACCATGGGCAATAGAAAAGTCACTGTTGCAAACAGTGCAGCGAGCAACACTATCACTATTTTTGAGGTCAACTGTAAAGCCTGCCCACAGAGAAAACTGATAGGTCTACTTAGCAGGGGTCCCCAACATTTTTTGCACCGCAGACCAGTTTAATATTGACAATATTCTTGCGGACTGGCCGACGGGGGGGTTGTTAGTCACGACCGGAATATAGGTGATGTCAATAGCATCATAACATTTTAAGTAACATTTGGATATTAAACACACAGCGCATATTTTCCCCATATGAACATATAAAATCATTGCAACACGTCAATATCGCTGAATCAGTGCGAGCCCTGGGCTTGTTTTCCTGCAACAACACGGTCCTATTGAGGGGTGATGGAAGACATCGATACTCGAAGGGGGTTCCTTATGTCCAGTCTATTCCGCAATTTAGTTTTCGTTGCATTCATTGCAGAAAATTCCGCTTCGCAGCGATATGATGTTGGAAATGGAAGCAATGTTTTCAGCGCTTTCGTGGCTATCTCAGAATATTTAGCCTTGACTTTGATCCAGAATGCCGGCAGAGATGTTATGTCAAACAAACTTTTCAGCCCGCCGTCATTTACAAACTCGAGGAGTTGATCTTCTTCCCACGCTGACATGGATGACGCGTGCGTAATGACCTTGCGTGCGTTCAAGTTCAACAGTGCATGACAGGGAATGAGGAAAGGTGCAAATGACTCATATCATTTCATATCGCCAAATCATATTGTTTCCTCACGGCCCGGTGGTTGGGGACCACTCTTAGCACGAAGAGAGACCAATCAGGATGCTCGCTCTCCCTCTCCCTCTCAAAAAAATCTATTTCCGGGATATTGTATATAATTTCCGGGTGTCAGGGAACCGCTATCGATATGCGGGAGACTCCTGGATCTTCCGGGAGAGGTGGGATGTCTGCAGCTGCATGTGGCAACAAATTCCACAAATTCACCACCCTTTGGCTAAAGATATTTCTCCACATCTCTGTTTTGAAAGGGTGTCCCTCTGTCCTGAGGCTGTGCCCTCTTGTCCTAGACTCCCCACCATGGGAAACATCCTTTCCACATCTACCCTGCCTAGGCGTTTCAACATTGGAAAGGTTTCAATGAGATCCCGCTTCACCCTTCTGAATTCCAGCGAGAAGAGACCCAGAGCCATCAAACATTCCTTGTATGATAACCTTTTCATTTCTGGTATCATCTTTGTGAACCTCTTCTGGACCCTCTCCAATGCCAGCACATCTTTTCTAAGAAGAGGGGCCCAAAACTGTTCACAATACTCAAGGTGAGGCCTCACCAGTCGCTTATAAAGCCTCAGCATCACATCCATGTTCTTGTATTCTAAAGCTCTTGAAATGAATGCTAACATGGCATTTGCCTTCCTCACCACTGTCTCAACCTGCAAGTTAACCTTCAGGGTGTTCTACACAAAGACTCCCAAGTCTCTCTGCATCTCAGATTCCTGGATTTTCTCCCCGTTTAGAAAATATTCCGTACATTTATTTCTACTACTAAAGTGCATGACCATGCATTTTCCAACATTATATTTCATTTGCCACTTTCTTGCCCAGACTCCTAATCTATCTAAATCCTTCTGCACCCTACCTGTTTCCTCAACATTACCTGCCCCTCCACCAATCTCCATATCAACAAAGCCATCTATTCCATCATCTAAATCATTAATATACTGCATGACTCAGTCACTTAAATCAACATCTCTTTGGTCAAGATCAAATTATCATACTTTAAATCAGCTGTAGCTGTCCGGACACACGCTGATAACCTTTAATGCTAAACCCTGGTCTCAGTAGGAATATAATCCGTATGCAGGACTCAGGAAGGTGCTCAGCTATGTGCATGTTTGTCAACAACTCTGCTTCACTTTGAGGTGACAAGAAAGAAAATGCCAGAGATTGTCACAGAGGAGCAATCATCCTCAGTACTTTTTCTTAGAGAGTCAAAATACAGTCTAAACACTTGTTCAGTGGTGTAAAACTAGTTTGAACTCACAGTGCATTGTTTGGAGGATTGGTAAAAATTAGTCCCGTTAGTACTATAAAAGGCAATGATCTAAGAGAACTCTGGATATTAGAAGTTCCTGTTACTACCCTGCTCTTGTTTTTGTCAATGACCTCTCTAAGGCCACGTGAAGACTCTGCCCCTTTAAGATTATGAACATCCAAGAGTTACACTGAAACCTGATGAATCTGAATCCCAGCCATTTTGCTAAACAGCACCTGGTGTAACAACAAACATATGCAAGAAGTCTGAGAACTTTTGGCTGCAACAATACCAGAAATATGTAGCAGTCAATCAGCAATAGAGAAAGATATGTTCAGTGTAGCTGCAGGCTCTACATGGCCCTAAAGATAGACACAGACAATAACCAGCATTTTCACTTTTTCAACTCGAACATCTACTATTTCACTTCAGATTGCAGCTTTTGCACTTTATTTTAACTTCTTAATTTTACTCTTGTTAGGAGATGTCAAGACTGCTTTTGATATAGCATTATTATTTGAGAAACGCTGGCAAATCATTTCTATGGAATATACAGAGTGTTTGCAACATATCCTTCTGGGCACAATGACCTATAATGAAATACACTTGTTGGCCACTTTATTAGGTACAGGAGGTCTTCTGGTCTTTTGCTGCTGTAGCCCATCCACTTCAAGGTTCAATGTGTTGTGCATTCAAAGATGCTCTTCTGTGCACCTCTGGCCATTCTCCTCTGATCAGTCTCATTAAAAGAGGGTTTTTGCCCGCCCACTGGATTTTTGTTTGTTTTTCGCATCATTCACTGTAAACTCTAGAGGCTGTTGTGTGTAAAAATCCCAGGAAATTAGCAGTTTCTGAGATACCCAAACCACACCGTCTGTCACCAACAATCATTCCGTGGTCAAAGTCACTTAGATCACATTATTTCCCCATTCTGATGTTTGATCTGAACACAACCAAATTTCTTGATCATGTCTAGCTACTTTTTGCATGGAGTTCCTGTCACATGATTGGCTGATTTGATACTTGCGTTAACGAGGAGGTATAAAGTGTACCTTATAAAGTGGCCCTATATATGATGCATGCTGTCCTCTAATAACAATTAGGAAATAATAAGTAGTCTTATAGTACGGCAGAGGTATTGGTTGTGTTCTAAATTGTTCTGTATTTCATTAAAATACATAAACTGCTACTCAGTTAAACAGTAGTCTGTCTTTTTTATACTTTTAAACTATTTCCATGAAATTTTGGTTAATTGGGACAGCCGCTTAATTGGACCAAAATGTACTTGTCCTGATGTGTCCCAATTAACTGGAATCCACTATGGAGAGCCAAAAAAAACTTACTGCTTTTCATTTATTAACCAATTAGTAATTTGAACAGTCACTCTGGCATTAGGTTATGAGGACACTGTCTTAAGTATTAAATTTCTTGTTACAGGATAAAGGCAGTTCATGATGCAGGTATTTGTTAATAATTAGAAAGAAAAGTAGGCTGGTGAAAAAGGAAGAGTGACAAGCCCATTATTCTCATGTGTTGGACTTCACACTAAAATCAGTTATGATTAATCTGTGTAACAAATTTGATCAAAATATACCAGAATAAGCACTATTGAGAAGCAGTCAAATACAGTGGGTTATGGTTAATTGTAATACATCGGAACCGGTACACTTTGACCTAATTAAGTGGCTGCCCCAGTTAGCGGAAGTTTCATGGAAATAATTAAAAGATTTAAAAAAGACAAACTACCGTTTAACTGAGTAACAATTTATGTATTTAAATGAAATACAAAACAAATTAGACCTCTGCCAATATCTCTATGGTACTATAAAATTGTCTATTTGTTCCTAATAGTTATTGATGGAAGAATTCATCTGATATTCGCAATGAACAAAATAAATGTAGACACCTAGTGCAGATAATGAGTTGTCTTTCTACAATGCTATTGATGTTTGCATCCTCCACATCTCCATTGTCATTGTAACATTCAAGATGATCGTTAATACCTTCAACCTTTTTTGTAGTTCCTAATTTGCTGAAGCCTTCAAATTACTTAATTTTCACTCCTAATGATTTCTGGCATCTTCAAGCCTGTATGCTTGAAACCACAATGAACAAAACAGTCCTGAATTGTCTTACTGCTTATTTTTCCCTAACTATCAGTGATAAAAATCAAGCAACACACATCAAAGTTACTGGTGAACGCAGCAGGCCAGGCAGCATCTCTAGGAAGAGGTACAGTCAACGTTTCAGGCCGAGACCCTTCGTCAGGAAGGGTCTAGGCCTGAAACGTCGACTGTACCTCTTCCTAGAGATGCTGCCTGGCCTGCTGCGTTCACCAGCAACTTTGATGTGTGTTGCTTGAATTTCCAGCATCTGCAGAATTCCTGTTGTTTGCAGTGATAAAAATCACTTCTTTTTGAACACAAGCACATGCAACTGGCGCTATTTAAAAATTGATCGTTGTAAGCACGGTGTAGTGTCTAAAGGCCACTGGTTAAAAACTGTTTGGCAACAGTCTTCTGTCCCAATTAAATGGAAAAGCATTGCAAATAAGCTAAGGAGATCCCAGCTATTTTCTTGATTTAGTTTTTCTTCTTTAAGAGTTGTCCCAAATAAGCAGCTGCCCTGGTAACAGAAGGCCCAATTAACCAGAATACACTGAGTGGATAGGTACAAGTTAATGGTGACATTTTGTCCATCAGTCAGCCTGTAACAGGAAGCATACTGGCTATGTAAATAGTTAATAAAGTGCATTCATCTCTAATTAATGCATACTTTTGAATAATCTACTGCTTGATCAAAGACCGAGCTCTGGAATGTAAATTTAAGTAATTTTCTGTCTCTAGTCTTATTCAGAAAATTCTCCTTCTAGTACTCTCTTTGTTTTCAGCTGTTTTTCTGCACAAACCTGGTTCAACTAATCCTAGAATTCTTTTAGATTTGTTCTTAAAGCTTCAGTTTTATGTTTGGCAAATAGTCTGTGTTAAAAGGATAGGAACATGAAGGGATCTAAATTGAGTTTCCATCAGATCCACAGAAGCAGATCTTAGTCAGAAATCCAAAAGTGAACTCAGATTCATTTAAAATTCAACATATTATGTCTTAGGAAATAGTATTCAAATAGTAATTTGTAGCTTTAGCAAAATACCTTAATAATTTTATCAGATTGAGGGAACAGTACTTTAAAGTTCAGAAAGTTTAGGAAGTATGTTGTTCCAGACATAGGATTCTGTAAATACGGAATTCTTGAAGCTCAGTTAATTAAATTAGGGAAGACAAGGATAAGCAGGATCACCTACAATATTGTTAGCTATCTTGCCCCAGCTACCCTAATCAAGATGGTAGTTGAGAACAACCCATCATCTATGATAGAAATGCAATTATGACTTTGGAATTTTGGAAGATATAACCCCAAAAAAGGCTAAAAAAGACTTCAAATCAATTGAATGTGACTGTACAGAAAAGGAGATTATGTATTTCCCTCTCAATTCGCTCTTTTGCCTTTCTGAAGTGCATTTTTACTGTACATGGGCTTGTGCTTCACTGGAGAATATCAGTGTGTGCAGTGCTGAATGAGGGAGCAATAGTTGCTCAGTCTGGGGTGTCCGACATTATTGTTTTCTGGAACCAGGGTAGACATTGGTTCAAGCTGTAGCTCTGTTGTTATATTGTCATCATGATTAATAACATCATTTTCTATTCCTTATTCATCCAATCGTTCAGCCTACCAAAGCACAAGGTGCTTTAGCTCAAAGCCCGTTTGCTCCGTATAGAACATAGAATAGGATAGCACAGTACAAAACCTTCAGCCCGCATTGTTGCTTGACATTTAAACCTATACCAAGATCATTCTAATTCTTTCCTCCCCCTTTATTTCTCTTTCATCCATGTGTCTATTTAAGAGTCTCTTAAAAGTCTGTAATGTAACTGCATCTAGCACCACCCATAGGAGCATATTCCATGTGCCATTACGCCCTGTGTAGAAAACCTATATTCCCTTACTCACTCTTCCTTCAGTTAGTCCTGACGAAGGGTCTCGGCCTGAAACGTTGACTGCACCTCTTCCTAGAGATGCTGCCTGGCCTGCTGCGTTCACCAGCAACTTTTATGTGTGTTGCTTGTACATCCCACCGGTACTTTCTTCCAATCACCTTAAAATTATTCCTCCTTGTATTATCCATTTCCGCCCTGGGAAGAAGTGTCCAACTTTACACTCAATATCTGCCTCATATCATCATGCACACCTCTATCAAGTCATCTTTCATTAACATTTGCTCCAAAGAGAAAAGCCCTAGCTTAGTCAGCTTTCCTCATAAACCAGGCAGCACCCCGGTAAATCCCCTCTGCATTCTCTCCAAAGCTTCCACATCCTTCTTATAATGAGGTGACAAAACTGAACACAGTACTCTAAGTGTGATCTAAACAGAGTTTTAGAGAGCTGCCACATTACTTCACAGCTCTTGAAATGTATCCTTTGACTAATGAAGACCAATATAGAATACACCTTCTTAACCCCCATATCAAATTGCGCACAACTTTGAGAGATCAAGACGTGGATCCCAAGAACCCTCTGTTCCTCCACACTGCTAAGAAACATACTATTAAACTTGTGCTCTGCCTTCAAGTTCAATATTCCATAGTGTATCATTTCACATGTTGCAAGATTGAATTCCATCTGCCACTTCTCAGCCCAGCTCTGCATTCTGTCTATATCCTGTTGTACCCCATAAGACCCTCTACACTATCCACAACACCACCAAACTTGGTGTCATCTGCAAACTTACTAACCCTCTCTTCCACTTCTTTATCCAAGTCATTTATAAAAATCACCAAGCAGCGTTCCCACAACAGAACATCACTGCTCTCCAACCTCCAGCCAGAATAACCTCCACCTACTACTACCTTCTGATTTCTATGAGCAAGCCAATTCTGTTTCCACACAGCCAAGTTTCCCTAGATCCAATGCCTCTTGACTTCTGAATGAGCTTGTTATGGAGAACCTTGTCGAATGCCTTACTAAATTCCATATACACCATATCCTCTGCTTACCTTCATCAATTTGCTTTGTCACTTTCTCAAAGAATTCAGTAGGACTCGTGGGCCATGACCTGCCCCTCACAAAGCCATGATGACCATCCTTAATCAGAATACATATTTTTTCTCCAAATGCTCGCAAATCCTTTCCAATAGTTTGTCCACTACTAACATAAGACTCACTGGCCTATAATTCCCAGGATTATCCTTATTAATTTTCTAGAACAAAGGAATAATGTTAAAAACCTTCCAAACTTCTGGTACTACTCCTGAGGTTAATCAGGACAAAAGTGTCATTCCAAAAGAGCAGCAGTCTCTTCCATCACTTTCCATAGTAAACTGGGGTAATATTCAATCTGCTCCATGGTCTTATCTATTTTAATATTTTTCAAAAATTCCAGTGCATTCTTTTTCTTAACCTTGACATTTTCCAATATATTAACCTGTTCTACAACATCCTTACATTCATCAAGGAACCTCACACTGGTGAATGATGAGGCCAAGTATTTAAGAAGAACTTCTCCTACCTCATCTGACTCCAGGCATATTTTCTCTTTTATCCCTGACTCTTTTATTCTTTGCGGATTTCCTTAATCCTAGTCACCAAGGCCTTCTCATATCCTCTTCTAGCTCTTCTAAATTTGTTCTTAAGCTCCTTCCTGGCTACCTTGCTTCCTAAACATTAAATATATTTCTTTCTTGCTCTTGACTAAAAGGTCCATTATCTCTTGTCAACCATACCTACTTCATGCTACCACACGTGGGCATCCCTGAGAAATGGTGTGATTGGCTCTTACATATGGGGGAAGTTAATCATTTCAGGAGCCAACTCAGTTGATGGTCTTCTGTAGAAGATGCAAGAACAATACTCAAACTTTGCAATCCAATGCTTTTAGTGATAGATATATCATTCATGTTGAAAACTGGTCTAGGAAAAATTAGCATTTCAATTAGTCCTAATTGAACAATGAAATTAAAATCATATATAAAAGCTGATCAAGAATATTGATGTTTAAGCTGAGAGTTGTAAACATTCCCCTTCAGCTCTGACATAAAGTGGAACTAGAGCTTAACCAGGCACACTCTGATGGTTCACAGCTTGGCCAGGCTTGCAACATTAACCTGCTCTTGTGCACTTCCTTGAGGAATCCTGCAGAGCAGTCTGGGATGGTGACTTCTTGTGGTGATGTTTGGCAAAACAAGGGTAATATCGGATTCTCATATGAGCTCAGATCAGTAATCCATCAGGCCCTTGTAACTGAACAAGAAAAGAGCTCCATCTACAGAAAAGATACTAGCATGGAGAGAAGATCAGCTGACTGACAGGAGGGTGCCAGTGATTCGTGGTGCTTCTCAGAGCCAGTGTTGGGACCGCTTCTTGTATGTCAATGATTTGGGTGACATAACTGATGGCTTTGTGGCCAAGATTGTGGACGATACAAAGATAGGTGGAGGGGCAGGTAGTGTTGAGGAAACAGGGAGACTATAGAATGAGTGAGACCAATTCGGAGAATGGGCTAAAATGTGACAGCTGGAAATATAGTGTAGAGAAGTGTATGATCATGGACTTTGGTAGAAGGAATAAGGCAAATGCAATGATAGCATTCATTTTGAAAGGACTCGAATATAAAAGCAAGGCTGTAATGCTAAGGCTTTTTAAGGCATTGGCCAGATTGGATGACGATCTATGAGCAATTTTAGGCCCCTTATCTAAGAAAGGATGTGCTGGCATTGGAAAGGAGGAACATGAGAAAGATCTCAGGAATGAAAGGATTAATGTATGAGGAGCATTTGGTGGCTCTGAACCTGTACTCGGCGGAATTTAGAAGAATGGGGGTGAGGGGGGAATCTCATTAAAACCTATTAAGTACTGGAAGGCCTGGAGAGAGTAGATAGGGAGAGAGGATGTTTGCTTTCGTGGGGGAGTCTAGAACCAAAGGGCACAGCCTCAGAAAAGAAGGACATCCCTTTAGAGCAGAGCTGAGGAGGAATTTATTCAGCCAGAGGGCGGTAAACCTGTGGAATTCATTGCCTCACAAAGCTGTGGAGGCCAAGTCATTGGGTATATTTAAAGTGGAGGTTGATAGGTTCTTCATTAGTAAGGGCATCAAAGGTTATGGTGAGAAGGCAGGAGACTGGAGTTGAGTGGGAGAAAAGATCAGCTATGATTGAATGGCAGAGCAGACTCGATGGGCTGAATGGCCTAATTCTGCTCCTATGACTTATGGTTTTATGGAATCATCAAGAAGGGGGTTGGGGTCAAGTGTGAGAATATAATTCATCAGGTAATTTTTAACAGGTCAGTGGAGACAGAAAGCTTTGTATGATTCTCACGCTCACCGTGCCACCATCTAACAACAGGACTGAAAGAGTCACCGTAACAGTAGACATTAACACACAGTGGTAGACTATGAGGGATGGTGATTGCTGTGCTTCACCTTTTGATGTCTCTGCCAAGAAGAAGAATGCTTGGAGTGAAGTGAGCCCTTTCCTGCTACTGTTTTTTTAAAGTGTGCTGATGTCAAAGGGTGTTAATGTGTGTTGTCAACAGAGATTTCAACTTAACCAGTTGTGAGACCATTTTCTATCATGGATGATATGACTGAAAGAGATAACAGGCGTACATCTCCAGGATACTGACCGTCTGAGTGCACTGACAGCACATGAGGATGTGAGTATAAGCTTAGAGAAAGCACTGTGATCACTGTTCTGCTGAACACCAGGAACAGAGAGACTAAAGGCACTGAGACAAAATAGAATTTGGCAGGCCTTTACAGCGAGCATGAGAAATGAAAAGATGCGTTTTATGTTATCATTCATGATAACATTTCTTCTGCACTGCAGCTAGCAGCTGGAAATAATTCTGGTCACAGTCGCATATTTTGTCTACTAAAACATGCCTTACCATGATATTCCTATTGTATTCTCACTAAATCTTCAGTCCTCTGCTCATACTTTTATTCCTTAGATTCCTTTCTGCAGCTGCAGCCTTTAAGAAATTGCATTATCAATTTAGTTATGCAAAGAGAAGCATTCCACAAATCTCACTGGTTCTAGGAGGTGAAAACCATTCCAGTTTCTATCAAGTTACTTGCTGCAAAGTAAAATGCTGGAAAAGATTATTTCAAGACATTATTTCTTTACAGTAATCATTCACAAGTGCTTGATAAATCAGGATGGTATATAACTAACCTAGCAGGGAGATGGGAACCAGAATGATAGGGCAGTTGGTATACAAGTCAATGCAGTGTGTAATGAGATTCAGACAAATGTCAGGCAGATGAGAAGGAAAAACTGCAGTCAGTGGGATGAGGTGTAGGGTAACATGGGGGCAAAATCTAAAAGGGTGATGAATACAGAACTTAAGGTTTGATATTTGAATACACGCAGTATAAGGAATAAGGTAGATGATCTTGTTATGCAGTTTGATGTCGTGGGTATCACAGAGTCGTGGATGAAGGAAAATCATATTTGCAGGCTTAACGTCCAAGGATATGCATTGTATCGAAAGGACAGACAGGCAAGCAGAGGATGTGGGGTTGCTCTGTTGGTAAAAAAATGAAACCAAATCCTTAGAAAGAGGTGACATAGGATAAGAGGATGTAGGATCCTTCTGGGTACAGTTAAGAAGCTGCAAGTGTAAAAAGACCCTGATGGGAATTATTTACAGGCCTCCAAACAGTAACCAGGATGTGGGATATAAATTACAATGGGAGATAGAAAAAGCATGCAAAAGGGGCATGTTATGATAGTGATGGACGATTTTAACATACAGGTAGATTGGGAAAATCAGGCTGATGCTGGATCCCAAAAGAAGAAACTTGTAGAATGCCTATGAGATGGCTTTTTAGAGCAGCTTGTGGTTGAGCCCACTAGGGAGAGGCAATTCTGGATTGGGCATTGTGTAATGAACCAGATCTGATTAGGGAGCTTAAGGCAAAGGAACCCTTCGAAGACAGTGATCGTAATATGATAGAATTCACCCTGCAGTTTGAGAGGAGACGCTAAAATCAGATGTATCAATATTACAGCGGAGTAAGGAGAACTATGGAGACATGAGGGAGGAGCTGGCTAAAGGTGATTGGAAAGGGACAGTAGCAGGGATCACAGCAGAACAGCAATAGCTAGTTTCTGGGGGCAATTTGGAAGGTGTAGGATAGATACATCCCAAAGATGAAGAACTATTCTAAAGGGAGTATTTTGTAGCCATGGCTGACAAAGGAAGTGAAAGACAGCATAAAATGAAAAGATACAGCATATAATCAAGCAAAAATTAATGGGAATTTAGAGGATTAGAAAGCTTTTAAAAACAAACAGAAAGCAACTTAAAAACTCCATGAAGGCAAGCTAGCCAATAATATAAAAGAAGATAACAAAAGTTTTTCAGATTTATAAAAAGTAAAAGAGAGGCAAGAATTGATATTGGACCATTGGGAAATGATGCTGGGAGGTAGTAATGAGGACAAAGAAACTGCGAACAATCTTAATAAGTATTTTGCATTGGTCTTCACTGTGGAAGACACCAGCAATGTGCCAGGAGTTCAAGAGTGTCAGGGGAGGCAAAAGTGAGCGTAGTTGCCATTACTAAGGAGAAAGTACTTGGGAAGCTGAAGAGTCTGAAGGTAGGTAAGTCACCTGGACCACATGGACTACAGCCCAGGGTTCTGAAAGAGTTGGCTGAAGAGATTGTGGAGGTATTATTAATGATCGCTAGATTCTGGAATGGTTCCAGAGGACTGGAAAATTGCAAATGTCACTCCAGTCTTTAAGAAGGGAGGAAGGAAGAGAAAATTAAATTCTGGACTTTGGAAATTGGAATATAGTGTACGGAAGTATATGGTCATGCACTTTGGCAGAAAGAATAAAGACGTAGACTATTTTTTAAACAATGAGAAAATTCAAAAATTTGTGGTGCAAAGGGATTAGGGAGTCCTTGGGCAGGATTCTTGGAAGGTTAATTTTCAGGTTGAGTCATTGTTAAGGAAAGCAAATGCAACAATAACATTCATTTTGAAGGGACAAGAATACTAGAACAAGGATGTAATACTGAGAATTTATAAGGCATTGGACAGACCACCCTTGGAGTATTGTGAACAGTTCTGGGCCCCTTATATAAGAAAAAAATGTACTTGCATCGGAGAGGGTCCAGAGGAAGTTCGAGAGAATGATTCTGGAAATAAAAGGGTTAACATATGCAGAGCGTTTGATGGCTCTGGAATTGTACTCGCTGGAGTTTAGAAGAATGGGTGGGGGTGATTTCATTGAAACCTATCGAATATTGCAAGACCAAGATAGAGTGGATGTGGGGTGGATATTTCCAAAAATGGGTGAGTCTAGGACCAGGAAGCATAGTTTCAGAACAGAGGGATATCCTGTTTGAAAAGAGATAAGGAGGAATTTCTTTAGCCAGAGGGTAGTGAATCTGTGAAATTCATTTCCACAGACAGCTGCGGAGGCCAAGTTATTGAGTATATATAGAGCAGAGACTGATAGTTTCTTGATTAGTCAGGGCTTCAAAGTTTACGGGGAGAAGGTAGGAGAATGGGATTAAGAGGTGCCGATTCGATGGGCTGAATGGCCTAATTTGTTTCTATATCTTATGATCTTAACTAAGTATTGGATGTTTGCAATTATAACATTGGAAGAAATACAGTAAATACATGTTAAGAATATATTTTTACTACTTCTCCAGTGAACTTCCAAAGGTAGAATGAGTGAAGGTTTGTAAATGCTACTGGCCAGTTTCAACGACAAACACAGAAAATCTTCAGATGCTGCAAATCCAGACCTATGAAAGGGCCTCGGCCTGAAACATCGACTGTACTTTTTTTCATTGATGCTGTCTGGTCTGCTGAGTTCCTCCAGCATTTTGTGTGTGTGGCCAGTTTCAATGTCCGATTTTCCCTCAGTTTCCGGTAGAAGAAACCCGAAGGGCGTAATTTTTTTGGACTTAAACTGGTGATAATAAATTAGCAGCTGGATTTTATTTTCAATGTCTAAAATGGGCTACTGATTTATTTATGGGACAGTAATTTTGAAGCCTATATTCTTTGATTAATTAAAAATAAAATGATACATGTTTGTTAAATTTCAGTAACCTGTTAATTTAGCACAGTCAGGTGCATTTGGCATAACTGCTTTGAATAATTATTGGCCATCCTGCTCAAAATGCACTCAACTGGACAACACAAGAACAACAAGAATCAGGCAAGAGACTACTTCAGAGGGTTAAAAGTCAAGTCAAGTCAAGTCACTTTTTATTGTCATTTCGACCATAAGCTGCTGGTACAATACACAGTAAAAACGAAATAACGTTCCCCCAGGACCCTGGTGCTACATGAAACAACACAAAACTACACTAGACTATGTGAGACAGCACAAGGTTGCACTAGACTACGTAAAACAACATAAAAACTGCACTAGCCTACAGACCTGCACAGGACTACATAAAGTGCACAGAACAGTGCAGGGCAGTACAATAATTAATAAACAAGACAATAGGCACAGTAGAGGACAAATTACAATATAATAATAAATGATGTAGATGTCAACCTAGACTCTGAGTATTGAGGAGTCTGATGGCTTGGGGGAAGAAACCGTTGCACAGTCTGGTCGTGAGAGCCTGAATGCTTCGGTACCTTTTGCCAGATGGCAGGAGGGAAAAGAGTTTGTATGAGGGGTGCGTGGGGTCCTTCACAATACTGTTTGCTTTGCGGGTGTAGCGTGTGGTATAAATGTGTGTAATAGTGGGAAGAGAGACCCCAATGATCTTCTCAGCTGACCTCACTATCCACTGCAGGATCTTGCGATCCGAGATGGCACAATTCCCGAACCAGGCAGTGATGCAGCTGCTCAGGATGCTCTCGATACATCCTCTGTAGAATGTGGTGAGGATGGGGGGTGGGAGATGGACCTTTCTCAGCCTTCGCAGAAAGCAGAGAGGCTGCTGGGCTTTCTTGGCTATGGAGCTGGTGTTGAGGGACCAGGTGAGATTCTCCGCCAGGTGAACCCCAAGAAATTTGATGCTCTTAATGATCTCAACGAAGGAGGTGTCAATGTTCAGCGAAAAACGAAAAGCTTACAAAATGCTCTAGAATAATTTTGCCTTTGAGTGTTGTAAAATGAATGACACTAGATCAGCTGCTTGTTTCTTTCCTTTGAGTCTGTTATTAAGGATGTCCTCTCTATCAGCCAGAAATATCCTTTACATTTGCTCCTGCGCTATTCACAGTGACAATCTCATTGCCTCTGTTGTCATCCTTTTGTCATTTGCTGCATGTTAGCTCTAACTGGGAAGCTCTGGAAAGTTGGCCACTTTCCCTGGGCATTCCTCCAACAGTCACTGTGGGAGTTTTTGACTGATTTCTGGACATCAACACTTCCTGAAAAATTGGAATTTAGAAAATAAGTGCTGACTACTCTTACATAGAGTACCCTTGGATTCACCGTCCTCTTCAACTAACAGAGCAGAGCCTGTGTGGAAAATGCGACAAGACCTTTGGGAACCTACTTAACAAATCTTATGAACTCTAGTGGAGCTGGCTAGCCCCTCAATTACACAGGCATATTTATTGGAAAAAAATGAACTATCAAATTACAAAATGAAACATTATTGCCATTATTTGCTTACAGTCAACACTTCTCAGAAGGATCTAAAAACTGCATTAATAATGATTTACTGGAGTTATAAATAATGAAAAGCTATAAATAAACTTAAAGGTACTACTTAGGGTTACTTATCTTACTGAGCAAGAAAGAGGGTCTTTATGTATGCTCTTTCATCTAAAGGGCAAATTCCTTACTTTTATTTTGTGCTTGTCTTTGAGGTTTTCTCTTTCCGAAGTAGTCTTTACTGGATGAATTGTTTAAAAAACACAATCAAGTGGTAGCAATTCTCCAGTAGCAATTTGTGATGCACTCAATAACATCATGAAGAACAGACCATCAACTCAGCTGTGTGATTTGCAAAGAAGCATATGGTGTAGAAAGGTCAGGGAAAAATGCAAAGGTTTAAACAATACAAAAGAAAATTTTACATTGCACATTGATCAACCCAATTGAGAAAAGCACTTTCATCTGGAAACACAACTATATTCCTGATAAAAAACAAGATTTTCCTATAGATATCAATTGTATGTCACTGTTGCTATTGGTGATTTTTTAAAATAATTCAGATAAAATCTAACATTGATTTTCTGCTTTCTTCTCTTAACTCTTCCTATCTCAATTGCCATGTACAACATTTCTGATCAATAATAAATGCATAATAGAATTTGACCTTTAACAAAATAAAACATCACGAAAAATTGTTGATATGTAGGAATTTTGCTTGGAGAAGTAAATATATCTGTTGCTTTAGTCATTACCATGTTCAAAGTTCAAAGCTCAAAGTAAATTTATTATCAAAGTTCATATATGTCACCATTTACAACCCTGAGGTTCATTTTCTTGCAGGCAATTCATAGTAAATACAAAGAAACACAATAGGATCAATAAAAAATGCACACAACAAGACAGACAAGCAATCAATGTACAAAAGACAATAAACTGTGCAAATACAAAAAGAAAAAAAATAATAAAAATAAACAAATAAGCAATAAATATCAAGAACATGAAATGAAGAGTCCTTGAAAATGAATCCACAGGTTGTGGGAACAGTTCAGTGATGGGGAGAGGGATATTGAGTGAAGTTATCCCATCTAGTTTAAAAGCCTGAAGGTTGATGGGTAATAACTGTTCCTGAAGCTGGTATTGTGGGTCCTGAGGCTCCTGTACCTTCTTCCAGATGGCATCAGTGAGAAAAGAACATGTCTGGGGTGGTGGGCTCTTTGACGATGGATGCTGCTTTTATTATTATTAGTAGTAGTAGTAGTCATACTTTATTGATCCCAGGGGAAATTGGTTTTTGTTACAGTTGCATCATAAATAATAAATAGTAATAGAAGCATAAATAGTTAAATAGTAATATGTAAATTATGCCAGAAAATTATGAAATAAGTCCAGGACCAGCCTATTGGCTCAGGGTGTCTGACCCTCCAAGGGAGGAGTTGTAAAGTTTGACGGCCACAGGCAGGAATGACTTCCTATGACGCTCTGTGCTGTATCTCGGTGGAATGAGTCTCTGGCTGAATGTACTCCTGTGCTCACCCAGTACATTATGTAGTGGATGGGAGACATTGACCAAGATGGCATGCAACTTGGACAGCATCCTCTTTTCAGACACCACCGTGAGAGAGTCCAGTTCCATCCCCACAACATCACTGGCCTTACGAATGAGTTTGTTGATTCTGTTGGTGTCTGCTACCCTCAGCTTGCTGCCCCAGCACACAACAGCAAACATGATAGCACTGGCCACCACAGACTCGTAGAACATCCTCAGCACCGTCCAGCAGATGTTAAAGGACCTCAGTCTCCTCAGGAAATAGAGACGGCTCTGACCCTTCTTGTAGACAGCCTCAGTGTTCTTTGACCAGTCCAGTTTATTGTCAATTCATATCCCCAGGTAATTGTAATCCTCCACCATGTCCACACTGACCCCCTGGATGGAAACAGGGGTCACCAGTACCTTAGCTCTCCTCAGGTCTACCACCAGCTCCTTTGTCTTTTTCACATTAAGCTGCAGATAATTCTGCTCACACTATGTGACAAGGTTTCCTACCGTAGCCCTGTATACAGCCTCATCCCCCTTGCTGATGCATCCAACTATGGCAGAGTCATCCGAAAACTTCTGAAGATGACAAGACTCTGTGCAGTAGTTGAAGTCCAAGGTGTAAATGGTGAAGAGAAAGGGAGACAAGACAGTCCCCTGTGGAGCCCCAGTGCTGCTGATCACTCTGTCGGACACACAGTGTTGCAAGCACACGTACTGTAGTCTGCCAGTCAGGTAATCAAGAATCCATGACACCAGGGAAGCATCCACCTGCATTGCTGTCAGCTTCTCCCCCAGCAGAGCAGGGCAGATGGTGTTGAATGCACTGGAGAAGTCAAAAAACATGACCCTCACAGTGCTCGCTGGCTTGTCCAGGTGGGCGTAGACATGGTTCAGCAGGTAGATGATGGCATCCTCAACTCCTAGTCGGGGCTGGTAGGCGAACTGAAGGGGATCTAAGTGTGATGTGTTCAATGGTGGGGAGGGCTTTCCCTGTGATGTACTGGGCTGTATCCACTATTATTTGCAGTCTTTCTCATTCAGGAACATTGGTGTTTCCATACCAGGCAGTGAGGCAACCAGTCAGTATATGTAGTCAATAATCAGCTCCTTGGTTTTGCTGACATTGAGTGAAATGTTATTGCTGTGGCACCAATCAGCCAGATTTTCAATCTCCCCCCTATAAATGTTTGTCTTCTGAAAATGATAATGGAGTTCATGTGTTGTAATATGATTGATATCATCATGTAATATTTTAAAGTACATAAGAATATGTTTAACGAACTTACACAATGACAAACGACTTCCTTTATACAGCAGTTTTAATGTAATAATACATTTCAAGGGGATTAAGACCATTTGGCACCAAGCCATATAAGGAAATATTAAGGGAAAATAGGCTTTAAGAATAACTTTATAGAAGGAAAGGCAGGTAGGGAGATTAAAGGAGGGATTTGTTGTAATGAGAACACTGGGATTTTGCACTGGAATACAGCTGGACTGAGTGATTGGATGAAAATATGGAAAATAGGGCTCAATGTTGGGGAAGTGTGAAGTCGTGCTCTTCAGAATCATCAAAAGTCAGCTGTGTAAAGGGACTTGGGAGACCTAGTGGAGGATTTCCTACAGGTTAATTTGCAGGTCGATTTGAGAGTAGGGAAGGCAAATGCAATGTTAGCATTAATTTCAAGACTATAATACAAAAACAAGGATGTGATGCTGAGACTTTATAAGGCTTTGGTCAGACCACGCTTGGAGAATTGTGAGCAGTTTAAGCCTCTTATCCCAGAAAAGATGTGCTGATATTGGACAGCGTCCAGAGGCCGTTTATGAGAATGATCTTGGGAATGAAAAAGTTGGTACATGAAAAGTGTTTGATGGTTCTGGGCCTGTACTCTCTGGAGTTTAGAAGAATGAGGGGTGATCTCATTGGAACCTATAGAATAATGAAAGGCCTAGATAGACTGGATGTGGAGAGGATGTTTCCTATAGTAGGGGAGTCTAGGACCAGAAGTCATATCCTCAGGATAGCCATAGGATGGTGAATCCAGAGGCCAAGTCATTCAGTATATTTAAAATGGAGATTGATAGGCTCATATTAGTAGGGCATTACAGGTTAGAGGAACAAGGCAGGAAAATGGGATTGAGAAGGGTCAACCAAAGATTAATTGGGCCAAATGGCATAATTCTGCTTGTACTGTATGCCTTATGGTTTAAAAGGTGGATTGTTATCCATGTGAGACAGACCGATAATGAGTGAAGCTCAGAAGGGATCCATGTGCTCTAGTGCATGAATCTCACAAAGTTAGCAACCCAGGTGTCTGGAGTTTAAGGATAAGGATGTTCATTATCATATACAGGACACTTGTGAGGCCACATTTGCAATACTCTGCACAGTTTTGCTCCCAATAAAAAAAAGATAGATGAACACTGGAAGTAGCCAAAGAGGGGTCATCAGCCTAAATCCTGCATTTAAATGGTTGTCCTAGCAAGAGAGGCTAAAGAGTTTGGATCCTCAGAGTTTCAAAGAATAGGGGTGACTTTATTCAAACATATAAGATCCTAAGGGGACTTGGCAGGTAGATACTGAGATGTTTTCTGTAGTGGGAGAACAAGGGACATGACTTCAAACTAAGATGATCTTTTAGAAAAGATGTGCGTAATTTTTTTTCCTTTCAGAGGATAATGAATCTCTGAAATCTCTGGAATTCTCTGCCTCAAAGCAGAGATGACGGTAGATAAATACTTGATTGATTAACGAATTGAAGGTTATGGGGAATTAGCAGAGCAGAGGAGTTGGGGTCAGCAAGAATCAGCCATGATTATATTGAGTGGCAGAGCAGGCTTGAGGAATACGCTAGTATACTCTTGCCCCTATTTCATTTATTTCCTGTGAGTTCTAGAGTCCATGGCCACTGGAACCTGAAGCTCTCAGTAGCTGTTCAGGTGTGCTGAGTATAGCCGGGCTATATTACCATTTAGAATGGGATGCTCAACAAACCAAAAGTGAAGGAAGGCTGGAGGAGATTACAGAAATACAGTACGAGGTCATGAAGGGATTCAAAAGCAAGGATGGGAAATTCAAAAAAGTGTTGATTTCCCAAGATGACTGAAAATGCTCTACCATGAAAGCAAGTAAGAAAGATAATTTTGGCCAAGGAGTAGCACACTTTTTTTTTAACTAAAGGACCTCATTTAAAGGAAAGAAACAAATGTCTTATCTGATGTCAAATCTTATACCGTAAACCAAGTATAAACCTGCCATATCTATATTTTGCCATCACAATCCTAAATGGTCTAAATAAACTCAGCCCATGAAATGGCGGGGATAAAGGTTGATAACTATTTAACCATGAGGCAGATGCAATTACAGCAATTAAATGGGTTTGGACAGGTACATGGATAGGAATGAAACAGAGAGGTTTGGGCCAACCACAGTAAAATGGGATTAGTGTAGATAGGCGTTTTGGTCAGCATGGTCAAGTCGGGCTCTACGATACTGTGAGATGATAGCAGCTGCAGAGGGCCTTGGCTGACAGGTCTAATCTGACCAACTACGGAAGGATCAATGGATTCCTGAGTATAAAATTTATTAGTTTGGACTTTTGAAGTGAACAACAGAGGAAATAAAAATAGTTGAAAAATACGCTTATTCTAATTTATTGTGTCTTCATTTAGTTTCTCAAAGAGCATAGTTTAAACTTTTAGAATTTCAGTTTTGATTCTTTCAGTTCAATCAATGGTACATTGTCACTGTATTCAGAAGATAAGCTTAGACTATCCCAGAAGGAATTAGACCAAATTCCAAATAAAGCTGCTCTATCATTCCTTGATATTGGCCTTTATAGAATCACAGGGAGACTGCACATAGCAGGAAGTCATTCGGCCTATCAAGTCAATTCTAGTCCTATATAAGAGCAATCCAGCTAGTCCTGTTCCCTGCCAGCTAACCAAAGCCCTGCAATTTTTTTCCTTGTAAGTAGTTAAAATCTTCCTTTTGAACATTATATTTTTTTATCCCCATTGCTATTCCTAGCACTGCATTCCAAAGTCTGAATACACCCTGCATTAAAATAAAATCTTATACCCATATCAAGGAATGGTAGAAGAAACTACCTCTGACTTATGTCTCAAAGGATATCCAAAACATCTTCTGAACACAGTGAGCATATACTGCTAATTAAAATTGAAAGCCTTATGACTGAAACTAGTCTATGAAACTGTTCCCATGAGTGAAGTGATCAAGAACTTCGGGACAAAGAATGAAGATAATCAGCAGAAGAACCAAATGTACTGAGAATGCAGAATGTGAAAGAGGCTAAAATTGGAGAAGCACAGTGTTCTTGAAGAGTCATCGGGTCTCCAGGAGCTTTCATCATTGTTTAGCAGCAATGCCAGGGAGGAATTTTATACACATAAATGAGAATTTCAGCAGCCCACACAGGATGCACAATTGTTTATTTCCAGCATTCCTTGCAGTATTGATCCACTTGCAATAGAAAGGGAAAATTTTAAGGATCAGCTAAAAAGTTTGGGAAGAGGGCTTGCAGCTGATCCCTAAGCAACCAGAGGGAATACACCAAGGCTGCCCTTTTGTGGTGTCCCAATGGAGAGTTCAGCTTTCATAGGGGAAAGGCTTGACTGCAGCTTGTCCTCTGTACTACGGAGGATCACGGAGCTCGTTTGAACATCATAAATACCATCCAATCATTTATTCTTGTTGCCACTACCCATCTTGCTAATAAGAGCAGATGTACAATTAGAGCAGTCAAGCTTTCGTATATACAAGCACACATCAATTACATTTTATTAAATTTGGACTGTCCCAACTGTCAGGATTCCTTCGGCTTCAGATTTTCTCTAGTCAATCGGATAAAACTGAACTTTTGAAGGAGGACACTCTTGGCAAATTGAGCTTGATTTATAATGAACCTTTGTTATTTACTAATCAGCATACCTTTGTGCATGTTATGATATTAAAAAAATCATACCACCTTAATTTGACTTGAGAAGTACACTGAAAGCACAATCCTTTTCTACTGATCCTCACTTCTAGAAACTTAGCACCTGATTACATTGATCTTTCTTCAAGTTAGAGTAGAACAAGGTTGTAAAATTCCACTGTTCGGATAAAGAACATGGGCTTTGCTCTCTTGTTGCATGAACACCTCCTCAGCATGCAGACGTCTAACTACGCCCAGTAACAACCTACTGTCACATCCAACTCTCACATCAGCTCCAGTTGCTTTAATACAATTATGATACAAATACAAAATATAAACTTTGAGAGCAAACCGATATATTCTGGACAATCCTTCCGCTGTTTTCTGTAAATTTGTAATATACTTTACGAAATAGACTGTAGTTGCTTTACACAATTATAGTCTAAGCTGTTTCATTTGTGTGAAACCCAAAATGTTTGAAAAGAGTCAAACTTCACAAGCAATAAAAAAATTACAAAATATTCATTACCTAGAATCTGTTAATCCAACTTTCATCACCCGCACCAAGGAAGGACTAGGTATTTTATCCAGACATACGAGAACCTCAGAGTGCTTTCAAAAAAAGCAAAAGTAAAATACTTGCTGACACAAACTTCTCTAAGATTACATCCTCATCTCCAGTTTCTGGCCAAAGACTAAAACATTTGGTCGGATAAGCAATACTGTCCATTATAAATCATAAGCAACAAAAAGAAGCTCGTGATTTCAAAGTTGGATTTAATGTTTGTTCAAGTGCCATCCAGTGACAACGCAAACTTCATTGGCATACCTTTATTAAAGCAATTGAAATCTTTCTATCAGCTGCTTTGGATGCTTAATGTATGTATAACACTGGACTTAATAAAAAAAATCTCTTCAATATATCTATATATGCATTTAGAATACAGAGTTGTTGATGTTCAGTCTGTTTTATGTGTTATATTGCTCCAGAGTTGATAAAGTTAAAGGAAATAAATAGATTGTGATGGTCATTTTTTTTAAATGGTAGCTATCATTTCTCACCCAGGTGTGTTGAGTTTAGAAAAGGAATTTGCTGAAAATGTTATCCCTAACCTGTAGCTATACAAATTTTAGCACCTGAATGTTTTCCTGTGCATCTGACATCTAGTTTTTGATGACCTATGAGACTTAACTTAATTTTTTTGGATCCAATAATGTCAACTTGCTGTCTAAAGTCATCATTATTTAAAATGGCAAGGCCTACAATGCCATATACAACTTATGGTCTTTGTTGAGAAGCAGGAAGTGACTTACTCCCAATACTACTAAAATATAGTGCAGCTGCTAAAATATAGTTTATTTCTAAACCTAAATTCTACTTTATCAATATTCTATCAAAAATCATCACAAAATGCATGACTTCAAAACATGCAGCTTCTTTCCTTCCCATAATTTTTCAGTCCCACTTCATGGAAAAAATATTGAATCAATTGATCAATTAATAGATCAATAACTCTGTTTAGACATTCCACATTAAGAAGTACCTAATTGGCCGAGGCTAAATGCTTTTAAAAACATATCCTGAAAATCAATAATGCAGTAACTGCATTTTAAACTGAAGAATGCACACAGCCATCAGGAAGAAGATGGATTCCTATAATCTTTGAAAGGCATGAAGCAGTACAAACAAGAAAGGCCACACATTATGTCCTCTCATTTAAGGTTTTACTTTTTTGATGATCTTATATGTTATTAGGTAACTAAGTATCCTTAATTAAATGCTTAATTGAACAATTTAGTTCACTCAAATGCAATAGCGGTTAAAGTTGATCAATCCACATTTTCTCCTTTGTTACTTATATATTTCAACATGCAGAATGTTGTGTGTTTTCCAAAATTAAAACCATGCAACGTGAATTCCAAGAAGACAGGAATAATTAGCAACACACATCAAAGTTGCTGGTGAACACAGCGGGCCAGGCAGCATCTCTAGGAAGAGGCCCAGTCGACGTTTCGGGCCAAGACCCTTTGTCAGGGCTAACTGAAAGAAGCTTCTTTCAGTTAGTCCTGACAAAGGGTCTCGGCCCGAAACGTCCGACTGTACCTCTTCCTAGAGATGCTGATGGCCTGCTGTGTTCACCAGCAACTTTGATGTGTGTTGCTTAAATTTCCAGCATCTGCAGAATTCCTCATGTTTGAGGAATAGTTAGCCACTGATGGGCAGTTAAAATGCTCTAACATGTTTGTATTTTATTTTAAAACTAACAGGTGCAGTATATAAACAACTTTAAATGTTTTATTTGATGGGGTGTTGCCTCTGGGCTTCTCAAGAATTGGAAGGTGTGAGGAGAGCAGAACTAATCTCAGCGAACATTTGTGTCACGCAAACAAGAGGAATTCTGCAGATGCTGGAAATTCAAGCAACACACATCAAAGTTGCTGGTGAACGCAGCAGGCCAGGCAGCATCTCTAGGAAGAGGTACAGTCGACATTTCAGGCCGAGACCCTTCGTCAGTCCTGACGAAGGGTCTTGGCCTGAAACATCGACTGTACCTCTTCCTAGAGATGCTGCCTGAACATTCGTGTCAAGCAACTTTGCCCCAAATGCTTGTTGCTGTAGTGTTTCATCTCACCTTAATGAACTCTAAAAGCTTCTCAGTTCACCAGAATACCAAGTGTACCATTTTCAGCATCTTCTCCTGGTTAAATTCCTCAACACTGAGGCCTTAGTTCCATTTAGTCAAGCAACACACACAAAACGCTGGAGCAGCTCAGCAGGCCAGGCAGCGCCTATGGAAAAGAGCAAACGGTCAATGTCTTGGGCCGAGAACCTTCATCAGGACTGGAGAAGAAAAGATGAGGAGTCAGGATAAGAAGATGGGGGAGTGGAGTCAACCATCTTAGGCAGGTCATTTTATTTAATTGCCCAACACCAGATTACTGGAGGTGGCAAATGTAAACAAAAACTGCAGATGTTGTAGGTCTAAAATGAAAAAAACTAAAAATTCTGTAAATACTCAGCAAGATATGGTGCATCTGCGGAAAAAGAAACAGAGGTAACATTTTGGGCCAGAGTCCTTTAGGGTCAGAGCTGGGAAGATAAGAACAGAAGTTTGTGAATTACAAGGAGTGTGGGCAGGGACAAAATCTAGGTGATGATGAAGATTAGCCATAAACAAATTATGTGGCCAATACGTGAATGGGAGAAACTAGAGGGAAGATCATAGTCAAAAGAATGGAGGAGTTGCAGAATGCAGAGCAGGGAGACATGCCTGGAAATTCAGGCTGGGCAGGTCCATTATTAAGGATGAGGGTCTGGGGTACTTGGAAGCGCATGATAAATTAGGCTAAAGTCAGCATGGTTACCTTAAGGGGAAACCTTGCCTGACAAATCTGTTGGAATTCTTTGAGGGAGCAACAGGTAGGTCAGACAAAGGAAGATCAGTGGGTGTCGTTTAGAAGGTCTTTGACAAGGTTTCACACACAAGGTTGCTTAACAAGATAAGAGACCATGGCATTACAGGAAAGATACTAGTGTTGATAAGAGATTGGCTAATTAGTAGGAAGCAAAGAGCCAGAATAAAGGGGCAATTGTAAGTTGCTGAACGGTTGTTGTGAGGAGTGACCCCTGTTACTCAAGGTGATTTTGCGCTTGTCGAACTGAGATTATCTGTCACATTGCTTTGGTCACTTCCCCCAACACAGAATTGACTGCCTGTAACTTCTCCCCCTACTGGCCAATGAATCTCAGAGCCAAAGTCAGCTGTTCTCTCTCTGTTGGGTCCATTTTCGTGGCTGTCAAAACACTTGGATATGGCCCAAGAGTGGAGATAAAGACTCTAAAGTGGGTCAACAGTTCATTGACTTTAACAAGAACTTTTGTCAGAATTTGAAGGAAAATAAAACAATAAACGTCAGGCTAACAGTGACATTAACTAAAACTCTCAAACTGAAAATTAACACCAACACTGAAGCAATAACTAATAATAAATGAATACCGCTCCTTGTCAGTATCAATCAAAATGGTGGACTTCTTTCCCGGACTAGGATGAAGGTATACAGGGAGCACAACCATTGCTGTGTTTTTGGTCAAGTTTCAAGAAAACTAGATTGAAAAGAAGGGAGTTAAATATCACTATGATGGAACACTAATTAGCTGGAACATGAACACGAGCGTATTTGCTGAACCTATTGCACAGTCCGCCTGCGTGGACGTGTAGACCCTGCAACAGAGTCCATGGTTGAGACAATTAGACCCAGACTTCTGTGGACAGAATGTTTCAACTTTATATCATTGTGTTACCAAGAGTACTGCTCAGGTTGGCCTTATGATGAGTAGGCAAACGGTTGAATGAGATCTGGCAATGTATTTTCAAGCTACAGTTAACTAAAACGGACCAAGAGGGCTCCTTCTTGATGCACATTCCTGAGATTAATTTTCATTAATATGTGTCTCTGGTGATCTTTATGATGGTGACATGCTTAGTATTGGATGCCTGGAGTTATGATAAATCTAGATACAATATACAAACAATGACCACTTTATTCGGCACCTCCTATACCTAGTAAAGAGGTCACTACATGTATGTTCACGGTCTTCTGCTGCTGTAGCCCCCAGTTCAAGATTCGATGTTTTGTGTTCAGAGATGATCTTCTGCATAACACCGTTCTAATGCATGGTTATTGAGTTACTATCGCCTTCTCGTCAGCTTGAACCAGTCTGGCCATTCTACTCTGACCTGTTTCATTAACAAGGTGTTTCTGCCCATAGAACTGCCACTCACTGGATCTTTTTTTTTGTTTTTCATTCACTATTCTCTGTAAACTCTAGAGACTGCTGTGTTTGAAAATCCCAGGAGATCAGCAGTTTCTGAGATACTCAAACCACCTGTCTGGTACCAACAATCAAGGTCACTTAGATCATATTTCTTCCCTATTCTGACATTTGGTCCAAACAAACCCCTTGATCATGTCTGCATGCTTTTATTCATTGAGTTGCTGCCACGTGATTGGCTGATTAGATATTTGCATTAAGGAGTACGTGTACAGGTGTACCTAAAAATTTGAGTGTATATTGTATTGGGGATATCAATTGTACCTAAGGAAATATTACTGGAAATATAAAGATAGTATTCCAATAGTTATTGCCAAATTAAGCTAAGGCAGAATGAAGGAACCACTTATAGTTAAATTAAGATGACATAATATGATCAAAAAACAAAACTACTACTCTGCTTCATTGTAAAGTTATGAAATAACTGATGGATCTTCTAGATCATTCTATGTTACAAAATGTAGATGATTTTAATCGTTTCTTTTTTCAGACAAGCTGTTAGTACACATATGACTTAATGTCCTAAAGGCTTTAATGTTTTTCCTGAGTATTTACTAGCCTATATATAACACAGACATTATTTTATGGTCAGTAAAGCTAAGGTTTTATATTTAAATGTAACTGCAACTGTGTAGTGTTTTCTGGGGAAAGTATCAAACATTGAATTAGTGTGATCAAAAAGTTATTAATCATAGCAGAATTCAGATTCGAACAACATCACTAACCATGGTCATCTTTGATACTATCTTGATTCTGATAATCACTGTTTTAATATATGCTTTTTCATTTCACTTCACATTGCGCTGTTCTGTGCATTTTGGATTTCCCCGGTCACGGAAGGCTAGTATGTAGAATATTCTGTCAATGGCTTTATTAGAATAGTCAGTCCTGTGGGTCATACGCTGGTAGAGCTGTCAATAAAGTAATTCACAGAAAAAAAAACTGTGGTATTTTTCATACCGATATTCTCCTTTGTTGAAACTCTAACCTTTTAGTCCTAAGATCATACATGCAGTATGTTGAATAACTAAATAAAGAATTCAAATGTTTCTTCATGCCAAAGAAAATCACTTATCTTTAAAAAGGATTAAATCATATTGGTGTTGTGTGTTAATGAGGTAAAAATTTGGTTCAGATGCACGAGTAAATTTGAAAATAATTATTAACTCTGTAGGCTGGTTGCTAGTTTCACTGTACAAAATGGTTTTGTAAGAATTATGCAATTCTTTGTATTATAACATATAGTTTGTTCAGATGAGCTCCCAGTTACTGGCATCGAGACTTAAATTGGGTTCATTTTGGAATGTTCTAAAATTAGAATTGATTACAAGAAATAAAATCATATTTGATTGAAATTTAAGGAGTAGAGGTACTAGGACTTGATGTTGCAATCCCTATGGTAAGTCGGCACTCTCGATGTTGGCAGTGGGCTTGGAGTGGTGACAAGGAGGGAGGGTAGGTACATCATCAGGGTCATCAGGTGGGCACGCTCCTTCTTTGACGTTTCGTTGATAAGCCCACAACGTCTCCAGAGGGCTCAACGGTGCTACCTGGCATCCCAGATACACCCCCTTCAGTTCCATACCCTCCTGTCTTCATCTTGCAGCCCAGTTGTTGTCTTTCCTTTTAATCCAAATCCAATTGCTGCTTTCTTCTGCTGCATTTGACAAGGACTTGATTGCTTGTTGGAGGGAGTGACCCTTCACCTCCATCTTCTTCAATAGACTGGTCGAGATGTAGCAACGAATCCCCTGCATGCCACTTCTACAGGGAAAACCTTGGTCTTCCAGCCGTTCTGGGCAGCTTCAGTTGCCAGTTCAGAGTACTTGGTCTTTTTCCTCTCATAAGCTTCTTTGACACCATCTTCCCATGGTACTGTCAATTCCACAACATATGCCAGCTTGGATGTTGTGGACCACAGGACCATGTCTGGCCAGAGTGTTATAGCTGCAATGTCTGGGGGAAACACAAACTCTTTTTTACCAAGTCCACGTCCATTTTCCAATCCTGAGCAGCCTGCAGAATGCTTACATCTTTTGATGTTATATGGTGCTCTGGAGGTTGGCCTGCTGGCACAAGTCGTGTGATGTGGACATTTCCTGCCCATGTTTGTGGGAGAGCATTTGTGGTGATCCGCCTCTGTTCCAAGATTGATGCCAGCTGATGAGAACTCGGTTATGCCGCCAAGTGTACCGCCCCTGTGTGAGGCTCGTGGCGCATCCTGTTAAAATGTGCCTTAGTGATCCAGGTGCTTGACAAAGAAAGCAAGCAGGGTCTTCTCCCCACCACTGGTTCAGGTTCTGGGGTGTGGGTAAGATGTCATAAGTGGCTCTGATGACAAAACTTAGCCGAGATCCCTCCATCTCCCAGTTGTCACGCCAGCTGAGTTTCCTCTTTTCCAGGCTCTCCCAATTAGTCCATTGGCCCTGCTTGGCCTTTGACACGGCCCTGGCATGTCACTCTGCCTCCTCCTGTCTTCTCACCTCCTCCACCACGAGCCGTCTCTTCTGCACTGATGTTTCCTTGTGCCATTGAGGAGCCTTTGGGATGAGCCCCAGCCCGGCTCTCCCATGTTAGACCTGGCCAACCACATCCCTGAAGTGAAGAGCAGACTTAGCACTCTGAACAGTTTCAGATGGGGTCCACCTCCTCCCCGTTGCCACACGGGGGGCCGCTGTTCGAATAACAGTATCTTCAGGTTCAGTGAGGGTCATGACCAACCTTGCTTTGGTGCATCTTAATTCTTCCACAAGACTTGAAATTGGTAATTCCAATTTGCCGCTCCCGTACAGTCCAACAGGACTTAAGCATCACAGAAGTCAAAGCCACTGTTTTACATGTGTGCTGATCACTCTTTCAAACTTTTCCACCTTGCTGATGGGGATTTCATGCACTGTTAAAGGCCACATGAGTCTTGGGAGTATGCCAAACTGGAAGCACCACAGCTTGATTTTTCCTGGCAGCAAGATCTTGTTGATGCGAGCTATGTACATGATGGTATCCTGTTTTAGTTGTTTAAACTGTTCAGTGTCCTTGAGCTTAGCATCATACCATCAGCCCAAGCTCTTCACTGGCATTTCTGAAACAGTTGGGACAGGTGTTCCGTCAATATGAAATCTTTTATCTGTTACTTACCTTTGACAATGGAGATGCTTCTGCACTTGCTGGGCTTGATCTTCACCCTCACCCATGTGATGTTTTGATGAAGCTTTTCCAGAAGTCTCTTGGTGCAGGGGACAGTTCTCGTCAGTATCGTTATATCGTCCATATAGGCTCGTATCAGTGGTAACCGTTGACCAAACTGTAGCCCTTTTCCTCCCGCAACCCATTTTGAGGCTCTGATAATGAGCTCCATTGCCATAGTGAAGGCCAATGGGGAGATGGTGTACCCCGCCATGATGCCTACTTCCAGTGGTTGCCACGCTGTGGTGAAGTCCGATGTTGTAAGACAAACTTGCAGATCCTGGAAGTAGTGTTTTACCAGATTTGTTATTGTTGCAGGCACCTGAAAGAATTCAAAAGCAGTCCACAGTAGGGAATGAGGAACTGATCCACAGGCGTTGGCCAGGTTGAGGAACAAGACATGCAGATCCTTTCTTTCTTTCTTAGCCACCTGGATTTGATGCCATATGACGCTGGTATGTTCAAGGCATCCCGAGAAACCTGCCAGAATATCAATGAAATGGTTTTGTTTTAGATACTTTGTAAGTCTTTGCACCAACACGCTGAAAAAGATCTTGCCGTCTATGTTCGGAAGGTTTATTTGGTGAAATTGCTCGATGGTGGACGGATTCTTTTCTTTCGGGATCAGAACTCCCCTGTCTCCCTTCTCCAGGCTTTGGGGATAACTTGCTTTTCCCATGCAACCCTCATGTTTTTCCAAAGGAATCTCAGAACATCCAGGGTGTTCTTGTAGACACAATACGGAACACCGTTAGGGCCTGGCGCTGATGCCGATCTTACCTTCTTCCTGCCTCTTTCACCTCACCCAGCTTGGGAGGGCTGATGTTAAACAGACAAAATTGTTTTTGCTTTCCCAAAGAGGAAATGGATGTACTTCAGAAAATGCAAAGTAGAGCATCAGCAGAATTGTCCACATTTAACTACACTAACAAACCCTTATGTTCGCTTCTCCTCTCATGTGTTTATCTAATTTTACTTTAAATCATCCACTTTACTGATCCTAGTTGTTCTGAGTAGTTTAATTTTCTATTCCTTCTCTAAGTAAAACAAATATCGTCATGAATTCATGGATGAATTTATTAATAATTGACTCCAATTCTGGTGCTTCCTACATATCTAAACATGCTCTAAAATCTTTTCGATATCTATAAGGCCTCTATTAGGTCATATCTTGGTCTCCCTTTTCTAGAGAGAACTCCACCCCATCAAAACTTTCCTGATAAGTTTAAATTCCAAGTTATGGCTTTACTCCAGTAAATTTTTTTTTGCACTTAATCTATTTTTTCATATCCTTTATTATGTAACCGGTTGACCGTCGGATCTTATTCAGTGTCGTTAGAAGTGTACTTAGGCATCCATCCGAGTAGTGCTAGAATAGTTGTCTATGCCTTTAAGGGGAGACGGTGATGTCATTACGCACACGCGGGATAGTGGGGAGACCATTTTGTTTTCTGCTGAAGACGCTGGTGGGGCGTTGGAATTGAGTTCCTCCACGAGACTGGGCATGGTGAGAAAAGGTGAGCATTAATTGACGATATCCTTGTGAATTTGTTTATGCTTGTTGGTGAATTGAGAATATCGATAATTTGACATGTTTTACATGTGGATGCTTTAGATTTTCACGAGTAAAGGCATCGACGCTGGATCGCGTGGTTTATGCAAATTTCCTCACCATCCAAGTAGGTCAGTCTTCCTGTAATTTAACTACCAGGCAATACCTTGTAAAAGTTGTGCCAAAGTTTACCTTTTGTCTAATGATTGTGCATGTAACCGCGTAACGTGAATGTCTATCTCTGTTCCGAAGTTCAGCACGTGTGTACAGCTAAGATGAGATGTATTCGCTTACATTTTTCGCAGTTATGTATAAGATGCAGGATGGGTGGGATTCTAATGTTGTTTGTATTGTGTTCCTTCAGAATTGCCACTTCCGTATCAGTACCGTATTAGTTCTGGTAATTTTATACTGCATACACAATTCTGTCCATACACGAGGGTGTGGATCGAAAGTTAAACAGAGATTGTAACGGCAAGAACTGGTTGTAAATTCGTTCGTTTTGTTTTACGACCCTCTTCTGGCACTTAAACATCTAAAACAGATAAAGGAATTAAAACCCGAAAAAATATTTGTTGTCCTGAGTGTGTACTTTTCCCCAGCTACATTTACATTAGTTAACTGCCTCCTGCACTCCTTTTCAAACCAGGCGACTGACTGTTCAAAATCCAAACTGTTTTATTCCATAATCCAGTGGTATTGATGCATCTCAAGTATTTGATCCCCTTGAAGCCCTCGTTATGGTACATTAGATATGCCCATGGTTTTAGTGTATAGTTTATACTTTTCATTCCCAATCTCTCCAATATACTGCACTTCTGTGCCTTAGGTGGGGACCAGGCCAGTAAATCACTATGCACAATTGATCAAGCTGATGTAATTTTCATTCAGCCTTTAAAACAGTGCAATGCTTCATCTTTCTGTTAAAAGAAAAATGACCAGATTGAATCCTTAAAACCCAAGTGACATGAGATCTGTAAAATGCTCAGGAAGCATTTTCTTTTGAATGATCCCTGCTCATGATACATTGATAATTGTTAAAAGAATAACTACTGCAATGAAGTATATTGTTTTACTTTGCATTGTACTGTGAAATTTTATTTGCATTTTTGCTGGCACAAAGATAATGAGCTGAATGGCTCCTTTCCATGCCAGAGGTTTCTAAAATTCCACAACGATCATTTGTGTTCTGATGCCAGAAGGCAGGAAGTCTCAACTGATGGGAAATTAGGTAACCCACACAAAATGCTGGAGGAACTCAGCAGGTCATGCAGTATCTATGGAGAGGAATGAAGAGCCGATGATTTGGGCCGAGACCCTTCATCAGGACTGGAAAGGAAGGGAAAAGAAGTCGGATTTCCAGCATCTACAGAAGCTCCTATGTTTATGATGGACAACTAGGTTGTTGCTGGGTCCCAAAGTTCCCTGCAGGTCAGCAATGGTTTGCTAAAGTGTTTCAGTTGATGAATAGGGAAAGAGAGTAAAGCGGGACAGGAAAGGCACAGAACACCTTACCAAGACATTCTTGCTCTTTGAAGACCGAAGTATCAGAAAGGGGAAAAGACATCCTTAAAAATCTTGGCTGCCGGTGGCCCAAACTTTACTACTAAAGTGGTGGGTCCTAATTGCCAAACTCCCAACCACAGCCCTACAACTTTATATCAAACATTAACATTATATTGTCATGCAGTTGTTTTGAGTTTCCCATGAAATTAAGCCTGGAATTTAACATCATGTTTCCACCTAGATTGAATGCAATTACAATATATGGAAAAGCTATTTCATGTAATATTGAATGATCTGATGCTTTTGAAGTCTGTAAAAAAGTCTATATACTGTATACTTTAGAAAATGGGATTCAGGAACCATGCATATGATTATGAGTGAAACTGTGGAAGAATGTTGACCATAATGTCTTTTGTCACCAGCGTAATGTTGCTCATAAAAAGTCCTCCCACATATACCAAAGGTTTCTATCAAAATACAAGGCCAAAGCCCCCAAACTTCTTGTCAAAAATGTTGGAGCTTAAGATCTGATTTTGCCCTATGATTCAATGACTGAAGCTGAAATATAAAGGGATCTGATGTCCTTATATTCTTTCTTTTGCAATCCCTCAGGATCAGCGAGGCTAGCTTCTATTCTAGAAAAGGCTGAGGCGGCCAAAATGGGAACTGCAGACACATCCACGGATGCTGGTGAACGTTATATGTTTGAATTAAACCGGAACTAAAAAGATCTTAATTCAAGACAAGTATTTTATTATAATTTTCCTTATTATTTTAAAAATAGATTTTATTCCTAAACTATATATACAAGAATTACTAAACAGTAAAGGGCTTTTGTTTTGCTCGTAGCATTGGCAGGTCAATAGAGTACATGAGTGGTGTCATCAAGGTATCGCATTCTGTGCACTGATGATCAGTGGTCTCATTTATTCTTCTTGAATCATAGTCTTTAAAAGTTTGAGGGACTGGACAGACCTAAGCCTCTCAGCACCCAGAGGTGACAGGACCTAAGATTCAGTCCTTTCCCACAAAACTTTTGCATTGGCTGCAACAAGCCACCCAGCCTCCTCTCTATGGAGTCTGTCTATATTTATCACTGCCTCAGTAAAGCAGCCAGCATAATCAAAGACCTCACCCATTCCAGACATTCTCTCTTCTCCTTTCTTCCATCAGACAGAGGACACTAAAGCCTGAAGACACGTACCTTCAGGTTCAAGGGCAGTGTCCATCACACAATTGTAACACTATTAAATATTTCCCTAGTATGACAAGTTGGACTCTTGATCTCACAACCTATCTCATTAAGATTTTGCACCCTATTGTTTATCTGCACTGTGTTTCACTGTGTACGCTACACTTTATTCTGCATTGTATTGTTTCACATTGTTCTCCCTCAATGCACTGTGCAGTCATCTGATCTGTATGAACAGTATGCAAGACAAGTTTTTCACTGTATCGCGATACATGCGACAATAATAAACCATCTCTAATTCCAATAAAAGCTTCAGTGTATTCCTTGACATCTCTTATTACTGCAGCCTGGGATGTGCCAGATGACAGCATTCCTATAAGGACTTATTTTCTGATTCATGGACAAAAGCAGCTTAAGGGCGACTGTAAAAATGAAAGCTGTTGACATCATGGGGTCAACCTGGCTATTTCTTAAATGTCTCCTGCTGTTGAACTGATTTTCTGCAATCTTTGCAGATAGCAGTGTCTCTTTGATAACTACTTGTAAGCTGCATGTGAACAGGTTTTTTTTGAAGACTGATCCTCATTTGTATTAATGGTTGTTACCCACATGGTAGAATACTTGATCAGAATTGACATTAAATCCCTAATAGGGTATGGTAAGCATTGGCTGATGGATTGGTGGGTGGATAACTTGTGACATTATCCATTATTTCTGCTTTTTAACTAGGGCCTCAGGATTTTCATACCATCCTGAATATTTCTTCTCCATTTCAAGTGGTCATAGGCTAAAGGTTACCAGAGAATAGTAAAGTTCTTCAAGAAGGATTTGAGCACATTTTTGTAACCTTTACTTTGTCCAACTGCTCCTCCTTTGAGAGCTTGGAATAGAATGCCTGTCTCCGAAAAAACAGGAATTTCAGACAAAGCAGTGACTCACTTGCACTTCCTCCAATCCAGGGCACTGCATTCAGTGTTCACAACGTGGCCTCCTCTGCAATGGAGAATTCAAACACAGATGAGGTACCAGCTGGGACAATCCTGAGTTTCCTATTGTCTGCCGCTTTGATTCACCATACCACTCCTACTGTTAGAATCAGAATCAGGTTTATTATCACAGTCTTTTGATGTGAGATTTGTTACTTCTCGGCAGCAATGCAGTGTGAAGACATAAAATTACTATAAATTACAAAATAAGTAAATAATGTGAGAAAAGAATAATGAGGTAGTGTTCATGGATTCATAGGACCATTTGGAAATCTAGTCACAGAGGGGAAAACCTTCCTGAATCATTGAGTGTGGGTCTTCGGGTTCCCGCACCTCTTCCCTCATGATAGTAGTAAGAGGGCATGTTCCAGATGGTGAAGATCTTTAATGATGGATGCTTCCTTCTTGAGGCACTGCCTCTTGAAGATACCCTTAATGGTGGAGAGGGTTATGCCTTTGATAGAGATGGCTGAGTCTACAATCCTACTTGTGATCCTGCACATTGGAGTGCCTATACCAGCCTGTGATGCCACCAGTCAGAATGCTCTCTCTACAGAACATCTATAACAAGTCCTTGGTGAAATACCAAATCTCCTCAAGCTGCTAACCAAGTAGAGCTGTTGGCATACCGTCATCACGTATCAATCTGTTGAGCCCAGAATAGATCCACCAATATGTTGATACTAAGGAATTTAAAGCTCTTCACCACTGACCGCTCAATGAGGACAGTTGTGTGTTCTTCCAATTTCCCCTTCCTGAAGTCTATAATCCTACCTCATTCCTGTCTGCCTCTCATCACCACCTGTGATTCTGCCCAAAACAGTGGTGTGATCTGCGGATTTATAGATGGCTTTTGAGCTGTTCTTAGCCCCATAGTCATGAATATAGAGAGAGTAGAGCAGAGGGCTAGTCACTGTCTTTGAGGTGAATTTGTATTGGTTGTCAACGATGATGAGATGTTGCCACCAATCTGTACTGACTGTGGTCTTCCAGTGAGAAGTCAAGAATTCAGTTGCAAGAGGGAGGTATAGAATACCAAGTGACCTATTTTCTGCTGCAGAGATCAGTAAGGCCAATATAAGCCTGAGGAACAGCACCTCATTTATTTTCTACATAATGCAGCCTTCCATACTTAACTCTATCACTTAAGATAACCAATTTCTCTGTATCAATCATCCATTTGTGATTTTAGCTCAGTCTGCTTTCTGTATTCTCTCTTTTTTTCTTTATTTCTCTGAGAGTGGAGGATATAAGACCATAAGACATATGAGCAGAATTATGCCACTCGGCCCATCGAGTCTGCTTCCCTATTCTATCATTGCTTATTTATTACTTCTCTCCACCCCATTGTCCTGCCTTCTCCCCATAACCTTTGATGTCCTGACTAGCCAGAAACCTATCAACCTCCACTTTAAACATGCTCGATGACTTGGCCTCCACAGCTATCCAAGGGAATGAATTCCACAGAGTCTCCACCCTCTGGAGAACATCTTCCTCATTCCTGTTCCAAATAGACTTCCTTCTATTCTGAGGCTGTGTCCTGCGGTCCTAGACTAATTCTGTATAGGAAACTTCCTCTTCTCATCCACTCTGTCTAGACCTTTTAATATTTGATAGGGTACAAAGAGATCCTCCCCTCCCATTCTTGTATACTCCAGTAGGTACAGTCCCAGAGCCATCAAGCACTCCTTAGATGTTAATTCTTTCATTCTGAGAATCACTCTCATGAACCTCCTCTGGACATCTCCAATGCCAGCACAGCTTCCCTTAGCTAAGAGGCCCAAAACTGCTCACAATACCCCGTGCGGTCTGACCAATCCCTTACAAGCCTCAGCAACACATCCTTGCTGTTTTAGTCTAGTCCTCTTGAAATAAATGCTAACATTGTATTTGCCTTTCTTACCACCGACTCAACCTGCAGGTTAGCCTTTAGGGAATTCTGCACAAGGACTCCCAAGTCCCTCGGATTTTTTAAAATTTTCTCCCACTTTAGAAACCAGTTCATGCCTTTATTCCTTTTACCAAAGTGCATGAGCATACACTTCCCGACACTAAATTGCATTTACCACTTTGTTGCCCATTCTCCTAATTAGTCCAATACCTTCTGCAGACTCCTTGCTACCTCAACACTATCTGCTCCTCCAGCTATCTTTGTATCATCTGCAAACATGGTCTTAAAGCCATCAATTTCATCAACCAAATCATTGACACACAAGGTGAAAAGGAGCAGTCCCGATACCAACCCCTGTGAAGCACTACTAGTCATCAGCAACCAACCAGAATAGGCAAACACTTCCACTCTCACAGCCGCAGTCCAGGAACTTACAACGGACAGTCAGCTGTCAGCCAGTAGCGTGCTTGCAAACACAGTTCAGCAGCCTTTAGCCATGTCAGTCACGCTCCTAGTATCTCGCAGATCCGCCTTTTCTGCTGCCCCAACAACTTCGGCCTCTAATGCCCTGACTCCTGTGTCCGGACCAGAAGCAACCCCTGCGTCGGTAGCAGACCCAAGTGTTCCTCCACAGGGCAGATACTCTTATAATTCTGATGACAGCAGGAATTTCACAACCCAGTGTGAGTTGGCTTTCCAACCCCAGCCTGGTCAGTTTGGTGTTGATGTGCGTAAACTGACATACATGGTAAATCTCCTGGATGGACCTCTCACTCAGCCTGTTCAACGCCCTATGAGAACAAGGTTTCCCTGCAGTCCATTCATTCTGACATTTTATTCCCAAGATGAGGAGAGCTTGTGACCTTCCATTACAAGGTCAGGAGGCTGCCCACCGGCTCCTGAACATCCCAAGGATGAGGGACAGTGTGGGACTATGCAGTAAAATTTTGCACGCCTGTGATAGAGATGAAATGGAACAAGAGATTACTCATCATCGCCTTCCAGCGCAGACTGAATGCAGGGGTCCTGCACAAGATTGCTGTCAACCTGATTAATCGGGACATTCAAGTTGACAACCGGGCAACTGAGTGGTGCAGGGAAAGAATGTCTCGAGTTCCCCACTCTTTGGATCACCAACTATCATCACCCAATACTCAGTGCACCAAGAAGCCAATGCGAGTGGGGCACCCACGCCTATCTGAAGGGAGATGAGATTGGTGCAGGAGAACAAGTTCCTGCGTCTATTGTAGCGACCAAGGGCATTTCTGGGAATCATGTCCCAAATGTCCAGTAGAGGACGGGGGGGACTCTACCGGGTCAGTTCTCTGTAATCGGTTTCCCTTAATTTTGTGATGCTCCCACCTTCCTTGTTGCGTGAGTCTTAGACCCATGAACTTCAGACATTTATCGACTCCGGGGCAGCTGGGAACTTCACAGACATCTCTTTGGCTCAAAAATGAGGTGTTCTGACCCAGACAAAGAGAGGAAATATCGACATCAAGGCCCTGAATGGTCAACATCCGGGGACCAACAAGATCCATTTTTCCACCAAACCCCTCCAACTTGTGCTTGAAAGCAACCATAGGGAACAGCTCTGCTTTGATCTGCCACTGGTGCTTTGTCTCCCATGGATTGATTGACCCCTGAGACCACTCCAAGAGTGGGGCCATCATGCCTGTCTACCTGCCAGGGTCCAGCTCAAGCTCCTGTCCGCAAATCCCCGCCCGTGTCAACTACTAATGTGGACCTGTCTGGTATTCTGTCTGAATATGCTGATCTTCTCAGAGTCTTTAATAAAAAGAAGGCTACCTCCCTGCCTCCACACGAGCCATACAACTGTGTTATTGACCTCTTACCTGGTGCTAGTCCTCTGTGGGGCTAACTCTTTCCTGTCCCTCACCCTGCAACAGTGGCCGTGGACAAGTACATCAAGAAGGCATTGGCCACGGGGTTTATCGTCAACCTCACCAGCAGGGGCAGGCTTCTTTTTCTGTGAGAAAGAAGCATGGCAAGCTCTGTCCCTGCACTGATTACCGGCCGTGAAGCAATATCACTGTGAAGAACCACTACCCTCTTCCCTTGCTTGCATCTGCATTCAGACATCTACAGAGAGCAATCACAGTGCTTATAATCTTGTTTGTATCAGAGAAGGGGACAAGTGGAAGACAGCTTTCAACACTTTCACTTGCCACTATGAGTACCTCGTGACGCTCTTTGGTTTGGCCAACACCCCTGCTGTTTCCAGGCCTAGTCAACAACATGTTGAATCAGTTTGTTTTCCTGTATTTGGACAACATTCTGATCTATTCCCACTCTCACTATGAACACGTCCAGCATATCTGGTGGGTTCCCAGACATCTCTGTGAGAATAACCTTTACGCCAAGCCAAAGAAGTGTGAGTTCCATAAAGACCAGGTGTTGTTTTGGGGCTATATACTTACCCTTTCCTATGTTCAAATGGATCTGAGTAAAGTTCAGGCAGTCACGGAGTGGCCTACACCATCTACGGTCAAACAGAGGTGGCGCTCCAAGGGGTCTGTGAACTTTTATCGCCACCTCATCGGAAATTTCAGCTCTATCATGGCCCCCATAGATGTGCTCACCAAGAAAATGTCTACAGATTTCCACTGGACAAATGAAGCATTTTTGGAAGTAACGTGACGCTTCACCACTGCCCCAGTGCTACAATACCTAGATCTATCCCAGCCATTTATTTTCATTGTGAATGCATCAGATGTTGGCATTGGAGCTGTACTCAGCCAGCTTTCTTCTGCGTATAGCTGGCTACACCCCTGTGCCTTTCATTCCCATTTCTTGACTCCGGCTGAGAGTAACTACGATGTCAGGAACCGAGAACTTTTGGCTGTCAAGGAGGCCCTGGAGGAATGGTGACACTAGCTGGAAACGCAGAGCATCCCTTATTGGTTTGGACAGATCACAAGAACCTCTCCTCCATTCAGGATGCAAAGAAACTCAAATCCCGTCAAGCCCGTCGGGCTCTCTTCTTCACCAGGTTTGATTTCATCCTCACCTACTGTTCCGGCAGCAAGAATACCAAGGCCAACAATTTCTCCCAGCTGTACAACATGTCAGAAGATAACCCCAGTCCAGAGCCCATCCTTTCTCGCTCATACTTCGCTCCTCCGGAAACTTGGGGAATGTGTTGTGTGGCCAAGTGGTTAAGGCGTTGGTCTAGTGAGCTGAAGGTTGCTAGTTTGAGCCTCAGCTCAGGCAGCATGTTGTGTCCTTGAGCAAGGCACTTAACCACACATTGCTCTGCGACGACACCAGTGCCAAGCTTTATGGGTCCTAATGCCCTTTCCTTGGACAACATCGGTGGCGTGGAGAGGGGAGACTTGCAGCATGGGCAACTGCCAGTCTTCCATACAACCTTGCCCAGGCCTGTGTCCTGGAAAACCTTCCAAGGCGCAAATCCATGGTCTCACGAGACTAACGGATGCGTAGAACTTGGGGGATAGAAGTGGAAGTGAGGGCCACCCAACAGTTGAATCCAGCCCCAAGTGGGGGACCTCTCAAATGGGTGCTTCTCCCTGCTATGTTGCACTCCAACGAGTTGGAATGCAGTGACTCCTCCCATCTGGTTTGACATCCAGCAATTCAATGGACCCATGAGTTTATCAAAAGATGATTTTGGTGGCCAGCTATATCTCAGAATGTCCACGACTTCATCCCTACCTATTCCACTTGTGCTCAGAACAAATCATCATGCATCCTATAGGGCTGCTTTGTCCACTGCATTTGCCCCACCAGTCCTGGTCCCACCTCTCAGTGGATTTGATCACTGGGCTGCCCCCATCTAATGGAAACACTACCATTCTGGTCGTTGTGAATTGATTCGCTAAGGCTGCCTGCTTCAGTGCTCTTCCTAAGCTCCCATTGGCTCGTGAGACAGCCTCCCTCGTGGTTCAACACGTGTTCAGGCTGCACGGCTTCCCTCAGGACATAAAGTTCACACGTCAGATCAAGGACCAAAGTTCACATGCTGTTTCTGGAAAGCTTTTTGTACTCTTATTGGAGCCACGACCAGCCTCTCATCTAGTTTCCAGCCCAATCTAACAGCCGGACTGAGACAGTGAATCAGGAGTTGGAGACAACCCTGTGCTGCCTTGTCTCTTCCAGCCCCATCTCCTGGAGCTCCCAGTTGGTTTGGGTAGAAACAGCCCACAATAACCTCCACTGGCATGTACCCGTTTGAGTACCAGAAGGGATTCAAGTCACTGCTCTTCCATGACTAGGAGATTGATGTGTGAATTCCTGCTGCTGAACAGTTGCTCCAACACTACAACCACATGTGGAGACACGCTCTGCAGCACACTCAGAAACAACATGCCTGGCTGGCTGACTGGTTCCACCAACAGGTGAGGCCTCTTAAGCCAGGAGAGAAAGTCTGGCTGGCACCAAGGAATCTTCTTCTGAAAGTTGGGAGCCGCAAGTTGGCCCCACACTATGTGAGACCATTTGTAGTGGAAAGGGCTATTAACAGGGTCTTATATAGATTGCTCCTACCATCATCAAAGAAGATCCACCCAGTGTTCGAAGTTTCCCAGATCAAGCAGTTACTACCTCCCTCCTGCCTCCATTCACCCCACTTCCCCCCCTCCCCACTTGGTGGATGGTTCCCCGGTCTACACTGTGCTGCACCTCCTGGCGTTTCGCTGGGTGCGAGGCAAGGTCTAGTACCTCTGGAATGGGATGGGTATGGTCCCAAGGAACATTCTTGGATCCGGCTGATGATACCCTGGACAAATCTCTCATCCAGGACTTTTAGAGGGCACAGGTCTCTGGCGCCTTAGGAACTGCGCCTTGAGTCGGGGGGCTCTGTCACAACTACAGACTCTGTTACAGGGTCCATGTGCCCACACAGGCAGGCTGTGCAGCACGCTTGACAACCACGCTCCTGAATTTGCACGTTCCGGCTCATTAGTGTTCCATTGTGGTGGTATTTATCTCTCTTCTTTTCATTCTAGTCTTGTCGCGACTTGACCAAAAGCACAGCAACATTTGTGCTCCCTGTTTACTTTCATCTTAGTCCGGGGAGGAAGACTACCATTTCAACTGACACTATCAAAGAACAGTTTGCATTCAGTATTAGCTATTGCTTCCAACTGCAGTGATGGGGTTAACTTTCCACTTGAGAGTTTTTAGTTAACAGCCCTGTAGGCCTGGTGCTTATTGTTTTTTTTCCCCCCTTTAAATTCTGTAACTGTTCTCATTAAAGTCAGTGAACTGTTAACCTGCTTCAGTATCTCTTTCTCTGCACTTGGGCTATATCCAAATGTTTTGACACTAATAATTTCAACAAAGAAAGTGTTTCCTGCAGCCAATCTATGCCAAGAAGCCATTGACAACTAAATTCTGCCCCATCACATTTGCTAGATCATCAATACATAAGCCTAGCAATAACAGGTTGTGATTTCAGTGTGGAAGTATACTTAAGACATTTTTATGATATTGCTGTTTAAAGCAATCAATAGTTCTTTTATAGGGAATGGATCAGGGCCTAGGATAACAACTGCAAGAATTACGTACGATCACATGAAAATCTCCGTGAACATCACTATAGTAACTTTTCCCAGGTTTACAGAAACTAAGCTTTAAGTTGTCTTTGAAATGAATTGTAAGAATAAATCATATTCCTGAATTATTAAGAATAAATAGAGCGGGTGAAGAGATTGAGAAAAATATATTAAATCATCAATTTTAGAAAAAAAACTGCGCAGGTTGCTTGACGAAAACTGGGCAATAAAATAGCTATAAAACAAAATTATTGATTTTAAATATTTTAAATGGATTGAAAGAAAATGGAATTTCAGTGATCAAATCTAAAAGGAAGCACCAGGTTTGTCGACAGGAATGTATTGTAAGCAGACTTTAAATATACATGAGTCTAGCAGATCAATCAGTGCAGACTGGTCCATTTAAGTATGTTAGATAAGATGAAGTTCCATTTGAGAGCAAGCATGATAAAATATGGACTTGCTTCTTGTTCATTCCTCAGCTCCTGTCAATTACTTGCTTGACAGTGATGTGTGGTCACATTCATCTTGTGTATTTCCTGAGATCCAGAAAACCAAAGTTATAAAATAAGTTTAGACAAGGAGGATGATCTAATCACAACCATTCAAGTGCAAATATATATTCATTGCATACAAAATGTGAAGTCCAGTTCAAATACAACATTGCATTATAAAACACATACTTGTCTCAACCTAAATATTAATGTGTGTAGGTAAGATGTTAATGTTCTTCATCAAAATGATTGCAAGTAAAAAATAGCCTGGTGAATAAATAGCAAATACTTATGTGAAAACAGATTTAGGTGGAACTACAAAATATACAACACAGAATCATTAGCCTATTGACTCTAGTGAGAATTACCAGGCAAAGTTTCAGAGGGGCTACTGATTTTACACTGTATTGCTGTTTAAGACCAGTCGCCCCTCTCATATTTACTCTCATGCAAACTGCAGGGACAGGGACTTCTCATAATTGGAACTGATTCCTTTACAGCAAAATTGTCTTCTTAATGTAAATGAGATAATGTTGATGGACCCACAATATCTGTCAGCTCCTTTGCTGCTTTGCTCTATGCTTCCAGATACCTCCAAATTTAATGATGAGAGAAAACTACTGAGGAATAAACCACTCATCAACATTATAACTGAGTTTCCAATCATATTAACAGATAGTATGTTATTCCTACTGGAGTTAATTCATGGTGTGATCTTCCAAGAGTGCTGGAAGATCTCTAAAGGTCTCCTTCCTTTAATATACTTGCAGATGATGTACACATTTTCACTTTCCTGTTTCTAAATCAAAGTCTAAGCCCGTTGAAATTGCTCGGTCATTGGAAAACTTATAGATTATTTTGAAAGTCAAATATATTCCCTGGAAACTATTAGCTGGACTATTAATTTGTTTTGAATGTTGTTTCCAAGCTGCTCCATAGACTGCAGAAGATGCTTTTTCCTTCCCCTTTGTGCAGGTGATAATTAATATGGTCGATACACACCCAGTGGCCACTTTATTAGGTATATTTGTACACCTGCTCATTAACGTAAATATCTAATCAGCCAATCATGCAGCAGCAGCTCAGGGTATAAGAACACACAGACATGGTTAAGAGGTTCAGTTGTTCAGTCCAAACTTCAGAATGGGGAAGAAACATGATCAAAATTACTTTAACTGAGGAATGATTTTTGGTGCCAGATGGAGTGGTCTGAGTATTTCAGGAACTGCTAGTCTCCTGGAATTTTCATGAACAATAAAGTATAGGGTTTACAGAGAATGTTGCAAAAAATAAAAAAAATCTAATGAGCATCATTTTGAAGTGCAAAAGTGACTTATTAATGTGAGAGGTCAGAGGAGAATGGCCAGAATGGTTCAGGATGACAAGAAGGCAACAGTAACTCAAATAACCGTGCAGTACAACAGTGCTGTGTGAAGAGCATCTCTAAGCGAACAACATATCTTATCTTGCAGTAGACGGGCAACAGCAGCACAAGGCCTCCTTTACCTAATAAAGTGGCCACCGAGTGTAAAAATGCCTTTGAAAAAGTACTCAGCCCCACAACTACTTTCACATTTTACTGTCTCATTTTCTGAACTTAAAATATATTGAAGGAGGATTTTTGAGCTAATCTACAAAATATTGCTCATCATGTCAAATGAAAAGTAAAATTTCAAAACTTGTCAACAATGCCCTAAAAATTAAAAACCAAAATTGTGAGGCTGAGACAGTATTCATCCCTTTTGTAATTACTACGGTAACTGTCCTCAGGTGCAATATTACCCTACCAACTTACCCAATTTGCTGATGTAGAAAATTGGAGAATCACCTGAATAAAAACCCACTCTCTCTGTAAGATCCAACAGTACAGTAGACCAAACAAAAATGAAGATAAAAGTGCATTCAGGGTAAATCAGGGAAATGATAATAGAGAAAAACAAATCTAGGGAAGGATACAAGACCACCTCAAAGGCACTGAACATACCTCAAAGCTCAATGCAGTCTATCGTGAAAAAGTGGAAAAATATGAAACCACAGCCACAATGCCTAACTCAGGCCGCCCCTCTAAACTTAGTCACTGGGATGAAATGTCATTTGTAAGAGAGGCTACTGTAAAGGCAAAAACCACTCTGAGTGAACTGCAGAAACCAGTGACTGCAAGTAGAGGTGAGTTTCATGCCTTTACTATCTCTAAGGACTTGCAAAACAGGATACTTATGGAAGATTGGCAAGGAAGAAGCCCTGCTTTAAAAAAAAAGGCATACCCTTGCCCATAAAGACTTTGCAAAGCAACAATTAGAAGGTACTGTAAAGATCTGGAAGAAGGTCTTGTGGTCAGATGAGACTTAAGTGTTACTTCATGGCCTCAACACTAAGCAGTACGTGTGGCGTAAATCTAATACTGCACGATAGCCAGGTAACATCATCCCTACTGTAAAGTGTGGTGGACGTAGCTTCATGCTATGGGGATGTTTTTCAGCGGCAGGGATTGGAAATCTGGTCAGGATTAATGCTGCTATATACAGAGAGATCCTGGACAAAGAACTGCTGCTCTCTGCCAGAAAGCTTAAACTGGGGAGAAAGTTTGTTTTTCAGCAGAACTATGAACCAAAGAACACTGCCTGAGCACCAATGGAGTGGCTCAAATGAAGAAAATTGATGTCCTTGAGTGGCCCAGTCAGTGTCCTGACTTTAACCTGATCGAACATCACTGGCAAGACTGCTGTCCTCCGCTGTTCCCCAAATAACCTGGCACAGCTTAAGCAACCTTGCAAGGAGAGATGGGCAAATCTTGCTCCATCAGATAGTGCAAGCTAATAGAAACTTATCCAAAAAGACTGCTGGTTGTAGTATCTGAGGGAATTGGTCCAACTGAGCAAAGGGGGATGAGTACTTTTGAACTGCTGACGTTTCAATTTTTGAATTTTTAATTTTTCATGCTTTACAATTTTCTCTGTTTTTGGGCTCTACTATGAAAAAAGGAGTATGTGATTCACAAATAACAGTTCTCAGTTAAATTAATCAAAATCCCTGGTTGTGATTCTCATTTATGTGATTAAAGGGTTGGGGGACGAGAATTTTTGCAAGGCACTGTAGATCAGCGCCTTTCTCTTTATTGTGAAATGATCTGCATGGATGACATGCAAGCTAAAGATTTTCACTGTACTCGGAAGAAGATAGCGCCATCGAACAATGCTACCATGGGCAACATTCTCCAGATGGTCCAAGAAACTGTTTTTTTACACTTCTTTTGCAGCTTCTTTTTCTTTTAAATGTGGTTCTGGTACTGTTGGAGCCCGTGATCTACAGTTTAATGTGTTTTATTTTGGGTCGATTGAGCGATCTGGTGCTTTCCTGTCTCTGAGAAGGTTGCAGGAGGCAAACAGCCTCAAAGTCAAGAAGCTTAGAGACAGGGCACAAGCCCACGATTGACTCAATTTCTCCCCAATCTCACCAATTAAAGCATTGAGGAAGATTGAATATTGAGGCAAGTGCAGAAGGTGAGCGAGCGTTCAGCAGTGTCTACCAGTCTGTCACTCACTGCTGCAGGAGGGAAGCATCTGATTATGATGGTCTCTCTCTCCCTCTCTCTCACTACTCTCAAGGGAAGGTCCCAACATTTGAATGGTGGATTAGATAGATAGATAATTTATTGATCCCAGAGGAAATTACAGTGCCACAGTAGGTAATGCTATGGCACTGTAATTTCCTTTGGGATCAATAAAGTATCTATCTGTCAGTCTATCTAATCCTCCATTATGTGGCACATCACCAGCCTCTCTGGTTATGGGCTTGCACTTAAAAATTCAGTAACATCCAAGGCCAGAAGAACAGCTGACTTTGAATGCCATATGCACTTTTCTTCACACACTATGCCTTTGTAAAGGAGGCGAGTCTAAGTACAGGGCTTGTACCAGGAGGACACCGAAGAGAAGAGGCTCAACACCCAGGTGGAATCATTGGGTCAGGGTCTAATGAAAGTACCAGAAGACACACTTCAGAAAAATGTGACCTAATTTTCCTGAAAACACTACCAGTGCACAAGTGATGCAAAGAAACATGTCCTTTGGTCACAAACTCAATTCATGGCCAGAGTGAAGAAAGTCAACTTTAAATCATTATACATGAAACCCCTGATTTTAATGTTTAGAACTACTGAAAAAAATCAGTGCTGCACTTCCAAATTTCTGGATCATTACTGCTTAACTGAAACCTTTAAACTCCCATATTTGTCAAGCGTTAAATAAAATACAGAGGATTAAAAAATATGCTATCTTGTTCTTTCCCTTCATCCTTCCAGCCCGATAGTTCAGTGAATGTTTGCAGATCCGGGTGGAAACCCAAGAATTAATCCCCCAGAGTAAATGCCAGGGTATCTCAGTGAGGTCAGTCTCAGATGTGAGACTCAACATTGCAGATTCCAGCATCAGAATGTAGTCAGGAAATGGCTGAAAAATAAGTTCAGGACTCGTCTGTTCATCACTTACTGACACTTAAATTGAGAGATGCCAGCAATCTTATGTGGAACTGCCGGCACAACCTAACAATACTTAGGCTAATACCACAACCCAGTAAAAGTAAATTAATTTGAATAATTTAATAAAATACAATAATCTCCTTTATCAGAGCACTCACCAAAGAAATTAGGAGATGATAAGGAGGAGGGGAAGTTTCTTTGCCTCCATGATATCGCTTTTTCTGTGATTCATTCTCCTGGCCTGCTGCCACATCAGCTTCCCTGGGGCATAGCCACTGACCAAGAACACTGCCATCATTTGCCCTGCACCCCACCGCACAGATGCCCAAGAGGACCCTAGTCAGGGCCAGAGAGTGGGGGATTAGAAACATGGTGGATGGTGGATAGGAGACAGCCTGAGAGAAGGGAGGAGAGGTGTGCTGGGAGGGAACAAGGGACCCAAATGGTAAAATGGAGGGATGTAAGGGTTGAATGGAGTGTGCCTGAGGGAGGGAGGGCAGAGATTGGGGAACATTGAAAGAGAAAAGACTGAGTATGGGAAGGAGAAAAGTCACAATGAGCGGTGTTGAAGGAGTGATTAAGCGGCAATTGGCAAATGACATCAATGCTGGAGCCCCATACGTACATAAACTGTTGGAGGAACTCAGCAACTCAGGCAGGCTGCCCAGATGCTGGAGTCCATTGGGGTGTGTGTGTGTGTGTGTGTGTGTGTGTGTGTGTGTGTGAGAGAGAGAGAGAGAAGACAGGCACACATGGAAGTGTCCCAAGAATGTCCATGTGGCAGAGAAGAACGAAGGGCGATCTTATTGAAAAATCTTAAGATCCTAAAGGGAAATATTAGGTTCATCAGGAAATGGCAAGAAAATTCCATTTCATAGGAGAGCCATTATAACTGGGGAGCATGTGAATGTCTGCTTGTAAAAGGTAGTGAAATTCTGGTATTATTTACCCCACTGGGTTGTGGAGGCTAAGTCTTTGGAGGTATTTAAAAAGAAGGTAGGAGAATTGAGCACCCTGTGAAATAGGCACAGTAAAGGCATTGAGGCCTGGGGCAGAGCAACCATGATCGTATTGAATGGTAGAGCAGGATTTAGGGCCAGGGAGCCTGCTCTTGCTCCTATTTCCTGGTGTTGTTTTCTCAAAACTGTCCCTAGTTGCTTTGCCATTGGATTAAGACACTCCATCAATCCCATGTGCTAGCCAGTGGGCATGGCTATCCTGAAATAAAGGGAATCACAAATGGAGGTCAGGAGAGATATCATCATTCCAAAAGAGCTGTTGAGACATTGCGATTTTAGAGCTTTTTTGGATTAGATGCTGTGAATTAACTATTTATTGACTATATGATGGTCACATTCGGTCCACGTTTCTAAACCCACCACTTCTCATTTTCCAATGGCCATTCAGGATAGCTCAACTGTGGAAATAATTTCTAAAAATGAAAAGGAATTTTAGTTGGCACAGACGTTACTGTAAGTGATAGTGTACGGATCGACAAAAGGAGCATTGGCAGGAGTTCTGAAATTAAACCCAGATCACGTGAACACTGGTGACATAAAATGTGAGCCCAGCAGGAATCTGTCACTGTTGCGATAGGAATCATTTAGTACAGCATTTCAGAGCAGTAAGATGAATCAGCTGCAGAAAATAAGGGCAGAAAGTTTCCGAATGTAGGTCTAAACAGAATACTTCAAGTCAACGTGGTAGCGGTCAAAAGGTGTCCCAATGGAAGGAAATCAATTACAGGAGAAAAGGAGAGCATCTTGACCAGCATATATGTCTCTAATGACAGCAAAACAAAAATCAGCAAATTCAGCATTAAACATTTATAAACAGGGCACTGTTATGAACATTGACATGGGTGTGGATCATTCCATTGTAAGAACAATAAGTATGATGAGAATTTCAGAGAAGTGCCATTAACAAAAAGCAGTTTAAAGCTAACAACGTGTTCATGAGACCTCTGTGCTGTGAACTTACATCTATTAATGTTTCTGGACACATCTTCAGTGATGTTCCTGGAATCATCGAGTGTTTTGGATCTTTCAACATCATACAACCTCCTCCAGGTGACCCAGCCAGGGCTGATCAGACCCCAGCTTGTGTCCAGATGGCTAGCTACCTATGACTCCATGGCTCCCCTCTTTTGAGCCATAGTCATCTTGAGGCCCTCTCTGCCACATCGGTGGTACTGCGGATGGCTCTCCTCTTCCTCTCTCCCTCGATGTCCAAAATGCTGAAGGCTCTAACTAAAGAACGGACTACAAATCTCCTACAACCAACCTCCACTGGGAGACACCTCGCTCTCCATCCAGCCTGCTGACAGTTGCTGACCAGTCCTGCGTACTTGGAGAGCTTCCTTTCAAAGGCCTCTTCCAAGCGATCTTCCCATGGGACTGTCAGCTCCAGCAGCACCACTTGCTTAGTCGACTCAGACACTAGGACAATGTCTGGTCACAGGGTGGTGGCTGCGATATGGTTGGGGAACTTCAGCTGCCCTTCGAGGTCAACCAACAGCTGCCAGTCCCTTGCAGAGGTCAGAATGCCTGCAGATGTTCTTTTGGCAGGTTTTGGCTGCTCCCCAGCTCTGACAAAGGCAATGGTCTGCTTGGAGGGTCAGGACCGCTTTGCCCACTCAACTCCTGCGCTGACGGCTTCAGCGATGGTCTTCAGGACCTGATCATGCCTTCACCTGTACCGTCCCTCACCAAGTGCCCTTGCACAGCCACTGAGGATGTGCCCCAGGGTTCCTCGCTTGGAGCACAGTGGGCACGCAGATGACTCGGCCTTGCCCCGTGTGTGCAGGTTTGATGGGCTTGGAAGCACATCATACACCGCCTGGATAAGAAATTGGATGCGGTGTGGTTCAGTTTTCCAAAGATCAACCCAGGTCACTTTCCTCTCAACCGCATTCTCCCATCTTGTCCAAGCTCCCTGTTGCTTTATTCCCACCGCCTTGCAGGCTCTCGTCTCCTCCACTACTGCTCTCACCTCCTCCTGAACTAGACGACGCCTTTCCTTCCCTCTGGTGTCCATTTGGGGAGTTGGAAAGGATCCTAGCCCAGCTCGGCCTCGTATGACCACTCCCACCAGCCTCTTGTGACGCAGCCTTGCCTCTGCCTCCTGAACAGCTTCCTCTGCCCTCCACTTCCTGCCAGTACTTACTTGGATCCCTGCTCTAGCCAGCTTTGGATCACTTGAGTCCCTATACTGTAGCACTTCTCTGGCTCTTGTTACCTTGAATTCTTCCTTCAAGGATTTGAAGGGCAGTTGCAGTTTGTTGTGGTGTCCGTAGAGTGCGATGCTGCTCAGGCTCTTTGGCAGCCCCAGCCATCTCCTGAGGTGGTTGCTAACCCTCCTCTCTAAGGTTTCGACTGTCGAGATCGGAACTGCATAGACGAGGAGGGGCCACAGGATTCTGGGAAGAATGCCATGCTGATACACCCAGACTTTAAACTTCCCAGGCAGGCCAGGCTTGTCCACAGATTTCAGCCAGCCATCCAACTCGGTGCAGGTCACCTGAATGGATGTCGTGTCCCTTAAAGAGCTGTCAAAAACTTTGCCTAAGCTCTTGACTGCTTTTCTGTGATGGTTGGGATGGCTGTGCCTGCGATGCTGAACCGGAACTTGTTCTCCACCTTCCCTTTCCTCAGCACCATCGATCTTGATTTGGCAGGTTTGTAACGCATCCGGGCCCACTCCACCAGCTTTTCGAGCCCTTGCAGAATCCTCCGGCAGCCTGGGACTGATTCTGTGGTGACTGTGAGGTCATCCATGAATGCCCTGATAGGTGGTTGCCGTTGAGCGGAATTCATTCTGGGCCCTCTGCACTCTGGTTCAGCAGACTTAGTGAGCATGTTCATGGCTAGGGAGAACAGTGTCATTGAGATAGTGCACCCTGTAATGATGCCGATCTCCACCTTGTGCCAGGTTGATGTAATTGCTCCTGAAGAGACCCTCATCCTGAAGTTGCTGTAATAATCAGCGATAAGGTCTCTGATTCTGCTGGGGACGTGATATTTGGTCAGTGTGAGCTGCACCAGCTTGTGTGGAATGGAGCCATATGCATTTGCCAGGTCGAGCCACAACACTGACAGGTTGCCCTTGTTCTCTCTGGTCTCCCTGATGAGCTGTGTCACCACACCGATGTGCTCCAGACAGCCCGGCATCCCTGAGATGCCACCCTTCTGGACTGATGTATCAATATAGGTGTTCTTTGCTGGGTAGGTGCACAACCGGTTAGAAACTGCACTGAAGAAGATCTTCACCTCGACACACAGCAGGGAGATGATGCGGAACTGATCTAGCTGGGTGGCATCTTCCTCCTTCGGGATCCACACCCCTTTAGCCACTTTCCACTGTTCTGGGATTTTCCCCCTTCTCCAGAAGGTTCTCAGGATCTTCCACAGACGCAGCAGGAGTTTGGGGCAATTCTTGTACACTTTGTACGAGGTGTTGCTTGGTCCTGGAGCCGAGCTTGCCCTTGCTTTGTGGACGACCTCTCTGACTTCCTTTAGTTGCAGCTCTGACATGTTGAACTGCACATCCGGTTCAGGTGGGTCTATTAGGATGTCACACTCTCCCAACTCCTGCTCTCTTTCAGGATCATTGTATATCTTCTTCAGATGTTTGTCTATGTCTTCCTGCGAACAGGCCAGTTTCCCACTGCACTTCTCCCCCAGCAACTCCTTGGCGAACTTGAAAGGGTTGGCGATAAAGGAAGCACGTTTTCGGGCCCTTTCACAACGCCGCCTCCGATGCCACTCTGCCCGGCGGAGGACCCTGATCTTCTTTCATAGTATGCACATCAGCTGGGCCAAGCCCATGCGCTCCTCTTCTCCTGCCTCCTTGTATTGGGACTTCAGCGCTTTCATCTCCTGCCTGATGTTGTGGATCCTCAATGCTCTTTGGTTCTTCAAGTAAGGTGTTTTGGAGATTTCCTTCTCCTCTTCTCCGAACTGTTCAGCTGCGATACTGACAATAATTGTCATGGCTTGCAGCTTCCTATCAACCCCTCCCTTCGCTGTTGCCTCCAGAATTTGGTTAACATCTTCATCAAACTGCTTCCACGGTGAAGTCATGTTAGCTGCAGGCCACTTGATCCGCCTCCTGTTAGACTTCATGTTAGAGGGATTAGTTTGCAACACTTGGAGGTTCCGGGCACTACGGGGTGACTCCGGGCCTGGCCCCTCCTTCGTCTCACCAGGTTGGACACCTGTGCGTTGTGCTGCTCCTGCTCCCACCAAACATTTCATCCTCGCTTGGTGGATCTCAGGCCACAATCGTTCTTGCAGATTTTGCCACATGCACACTGCTTCCTCATCGTCGTTTGTCCATTGCCTGGGTCTGATGTCGTTGTGTCCATCCGACTGGGGTGCTCATCCTCCCCCCCTCTCGGGCACCTCGGGGGTCAAAAATGGTATATGTGGCCCAGAAATCCAGCACTGCATGAAAGAGCTGAAGTTGGATTAGAAACCTGTGCTGAATCAGCATCAAAAGCATAAACAGAATTAGGTTTATCGATAAAGGTCATGAAATGCGTTGCTTTGTAGCAACAGTCTCAGCACAAAAATTACTATAAAAATTACTATATGTTACATTTAAAAATAATTAAATAGTTCAAAAAAGGAATAGTGATGCAATCCTATTGTGTAGTGACTTCGGGATGATACCAGTTATAGATATTACTGTTGGGACAATGTATACCCTGTTTATGTTCCATAGTCTTTCAATTTCCTCTTTTAACAACGATTCATGGGGTGACATCTTCCAGATAGTCAATTGTCTCATTTTTTCTACACCTTCTACTTATTCTTTTTATCCGGACGAGTGGTTGAGTGGTCACTCTCTATGGAAGACCAATGTTCGAGTGGTCGCTTTCCGCGATGCTATGGGAAGATGTTACTGAAATTCTACATTTTATGTGATTATTGGTGTGGACTGTAGCTCATATTGGTCTGCTTCTGTTTTGTATTTTTTCTTTCTTGGTGCCAATTGGCATGTTGGGGGTTTGGGGATTTGGGGGTTTGATGTCCTTGAAGCCATTTTCCAGCTGGGTGATCTGTTAGCTTTTTGTGTGAGGGAAGGGTTGGGGATCAGGGGCCTGATGTTCTTGTTGGAGTTTCTCCATGTGGGAGATCTGTTAGTTTCTGTGTGCGAGAGAGGGAGTTGGGATTTGAGGTTTGCGAGTTTTTGTTTCTTTTTCTTTTTTGTGTGGGGGTGTTGATTCCCCCATCAGAAGGCCTCAAAACTCTCCATTCTTTCTAGGCTCCAGACTCAACCTGTTTCCTCCACCATCACTCTCTTCCATCTGGCGGAACTGGTCCTCACGCTCAATAATTTCTCCTTCGACTCCTCCCACTTCCTTTAGACAAAAGGTGTAGCCATGGGTACTTGCATGGGTCTCAGCTATGCCTGCTTTTTTATTGGCTTCCAGGTGAGGCAACACTTCTCCTATGAGTCTGTTGGGGTCATCTACTGTATCTGGTGCTCCCGGTGTGGCCTCCTGTATATTGGAGAGACCAATGTAGATTAGGAGACCGTTTTGCCAAGCACCTGCGCTCCATCTGTCAGAAAAAGCAGGATTTCCCAGTGGCCACCCATTTTAATTCTACTTCCCATTCCTATTCCGACATGCCAGTCCACAGCCTCCTTTACTGTCACGATGAAGCCACACTCAGGCTGGAGGAGCATTGTCTTATATTCTGTCTGGGTAGTCTCCAACCGGATGACGTGAACATGGATTTTGAACTTGCGGTAATGCCGCTCCCCCCTCCCCTTCACTATTCCCCATTCCCATTTCCCTCTCTCATTTTACTGCCCATCACCTCCCTCTAGTGCTCCTCCCCTTTCCCTTTCACCCAAGGCTTTCTGTCCTCTCCTATCAGATTCCCCCTTCTCCATCCCTTTATCTCTTTCACCAATCGACTTGTCAGCTGTCAACTTCACCCCTAGCCCTCTGTCGGTTTCAACTACCATCTACTATTGTATTTATTCCTCCCCTCCCCCTCCACCTTCTTACTCTGTCTTCTCATCTTTTTCTCCAGTCCTGAAGAAGTTTCTTGGCCCAAAATGTCAACTGTTTACTCTTTTCCATAGATGCTACCTGGCCTGCTGAGTTCCTTCCAGCGTTTTGCGTACATTGCTTGGATTTCCAGCGTCTGCAGATTTTCTCTTGTGAGCAAGTTGTTCTTGCTTATCTATCCTATATTATTATATATGGATAGTTATTATGGATTGTCCTATCTGTAATAACAGATTGGTAAAAAATATAATTTGTGGGACTCTGACTCTTAAACTGGAACAGGCTTGTATTTATAGTATGGTATGGTTTCTTTTATGAGTTTGTATTTTAAAGCAAGATTTTGGTGAATGATGTTTGCCACTTGTTAGTGCCTGTGTAAGTAATCAGATTGTGTTAAACTGCCACAGCATCCTGTAATATGATGGATTGTTTTTGGCTTTTCTTGTCATTTTCTGCATTGATTGTCTGGAATTTGTTGGCCTTTCATTATGTATTTTTGATCACTTGTGTGTTAACCACCTGGTCCTTTAATGCTGCAAGGAACCCTTCTGTTTCTGGGAAGAGGTTCCAACTCTGAGCCAGGCATTCAATACTTCTTTGTTGACATTGTTATTATTGTTATTATTTCTTTTTTCTTTCTTTTTGTATTTGCACAGTTTGTGTCTTTAGCATATTGGTTGAACACCCAAGTTGTTGGGGTCTTTCATTGTTTTACTTATGGTTATTGTATTCTGGATTTATTGAGTATCCTGCAAGAAAATTAAACTCAGAGTTGTGGATGGTGACATATATGTACTTCGATAATAAATTTACTTTGAACTTTGATCTTTGAACTTTGAAATCCAGTGGCAGGTGGGAAGAAACTGTTGCTAGTGCTGGGCAGGAGAATAATGTATCTGACCCAATGCAGTTTCGGGTATCTAACCAGAGCAGGAATGCTGGTCTGGTAGAGGGTGCTGACATTGACTTGCTTCTCATTCCAGTACATTTGAAGGATTTTGTGGAGACAATATTGGCAGTATTTTTGCTTTGTCATGGATTGCTTGCTGAAGTGGTCCAGGTCTTACAAGCACGCAGAAAGGCAGGGACCATGAGTACGTTGCCAGGTCTAATGTCATAAAGGCACAACCTATGCATACATATCAAATCAAATGCCAAATTATTGTAAAGAACATATGTTCTAAGAGCCTGGATTGAAAAAGAGCTAATGAAAATGGAACCGAACAGAGTTTCATTGAAAGTGCATGGGTAGTGCCATAGTTTTAGCAGCTATGGCATGTAAAGCCACTCACCTTTGTAGAGATTATAGACCTGCCCATATCTCAAGTTTGTGTGCCAAACTGATAAGTTAAGTAATTCTTACCAAATTAATTTTGTCTCATACCTAGACCCAACTTAGTTGGAAAATGAACATTAACACTACAGGACTTGATAAATCACACCCACAAGGTTTGTGCTCATACACCAAGTTACCAAATAGGTTTAAGTTATCATCAGAATATTCCAGGTAGATAGCATACTGTAGGGACTGCAGGATAGTTTATGCAGTAAGGATTTCATCCTAATTATAGTACTACTTAAGAGAAAGATTTATGGATACTTGAGGAAGTACCTAGGGAAAAAAACATTAAAAAATGTTCAGTTTTTAAAAAAGAGCAAAATGCCAATTTGTCGAAGAAAATGATTTGTCTAGGTCTGTAAATAGAGGAGAACAGTTGCAGGCAGTTAAAGTGATAACTGAGTCCCTCATGGAACCAAAATACCTGAGAATGTTTGGTCATTTCCTTCAGTTGTATCCAAAACTTCGTAGGTTTCTATCAGATCTTTGCAGAACGTTGCCTCTACTTCCTCAGCTAAGAAGGAAAGATGAAGCAGTTTAATACAGAAAGGATCAGCAAAAAGAGCATTGACTGTGCAAGAGAAACTTCAGTAGTGAATTCTTCTTGGCTCCTTGTGATCTTAATCATATGGTAAGGCTTCTAACCACAGAAATGGGTCAGGGATTAGCCATGTCATAAACCGAGACCATGAGAAACCTATAGTTTACACACCATCCACACTGACCAAAAGACAAAACAATTACATTAACATGTAGAAAGGTACCTTGGACTTTAAAAGTTTCACCTATTCCTGCAGGGGAAATCATTTGCACCTGCTACTGATCGCAAAATGTTGCTTGTTATCCTGAGACATCCATACGCCTCACAATGACAGAGGGACACCACCATATTGTCCTAACATCACTCTGGTATTTTCTACAGAACACGTGAACAATTGTTATGGTGGGTACTCTTTCAAGGCTACCTTATGAAAAAGTCACAACATAGAAGTTGAAATATACACTCTGCAGTAACGTGAAGGGGATTTTCCTGTGACCGCACCAATAATAATTAGAGAAATTCAAAAATAGTTCATTTTGAGATAAATGGATGAGCACACTAAGTGGATGGATCGATTCACATACAGCATAGTCCATTTAAAGGCGTGAAATCATTTCTTTGCAGCAGAATTATCTACTAACCAAGGCTGCACCATAAAGAGCACTGAAGAGTGATAACAAAGGATTGTAAAGAAGGATTATGGAAGACTGCCATGCAGAGAACTTGGCTATAGTGTCTATAAAAGCAACAGACACAGCGATTCTCTGATGGCACAGATAAAATAATGAAGGCATGAAATTTAATGTGTACTAGGCAGCTGTGTTCATGCTTTCCTAAGTGCCTGAGACCTGGACTACATCCTGCAGATGTCTCAAGGTAATGGAATTATACCAACAAAGCTATCTCTGTGAAGTCCTCAAAGATCACTGGGAGGATAAGCGAACCTTTAAATGTAGAGTTTTTAGATTTCCAAAAGGGATTTGATAAAGTAACACATATGAGAATAGTACATAAATTAGGGTTCAAGGAACTAGAGGAAGTGTGTTAGCATGGGCTAAAAACTGACTAACACCTATAAAGCAAAGAGTTGGAGTAGATGGTTCTTTTTCATACTGGGGGGATCTAACTCATGGAGTCGTGAAGGGATTGGTTCTTGACCCTCAATTGTTTAATAACCTGGAAGGGGATTAAAAGTATAAAGTTTTCAACTTACCAATAGTAAGAAAATAGGTGGAAGGGCAAGATGGAATGACTTTATAGTGATTCTGCAATGGGGATTAGAGGTGAGCAATTGGGCAAAAGCCTGCACATCTTATGTTGGGGAGGACATGCACTTTGGAAGAGATAGCAAAGGGCAGATTATTTTCTAAACGTGAGCAACTGCCAATGAGTGGAGATTAGAAAGATCTAGGTGTTCTATTCAATTTATCTCAAAAGCTTTGCAGGCAAGTACAGTGAGTAGTTAAGCCATGATAGCCTTTAGTGCAAAGAGTTGATGCTTAGGAATAGTGAGAGGTTTTGCTACAGTTGTATAGGGTCTTGGTGAGGTCAGGTCTTGAATGCTCTGTTCAGTTTTAGGCTCCTCATTTAAAAAGGGGCATGATCGCATTCGAGCCAGGAGATTCATCAGGCTAATTCTAAGGAGAGGAGCTGGCCTGTCAAGAGTCAAGACAGATGGGATTTGTACTGTACTCCTTGGAGCTTTGAAGCATGAGGAGTAACCTTATTCAAACATATACAATTCCAAGAGGACATGTCAGGGAAAATGCTGGGGTATTTTCACTGATGGGAGAGCCATGAACAAGGGCACATAGCTACAATAAATGAACGAATCATGAGGTGCTTAGAAATTTCTTATCTCAAAAGTTGTAATTTTCTGCAATTTTATGCACCCAAGGCTGGTGGAGACCAGATCATTAAATCCATTTACGTTAGGAGTGGACATCTGTATTCAATGTCGCAGGAAAGCAGCATCCATCATCAGGGGCTCCCAATACCCAGGGCATGCTTTCTTCTCACTGCTACCATCTGGAAGAAGTTACAGGAGCCTCAGGACTCAAATCACCAGGTTCAGGAACAGTTATTACCCCTCAACTATCAGGCTCTTGAACCAACTTCACTCAAATTCACTTGCCCTATAAATGAACTGTTCCCACAACCTATGGACTCACTTTGAAGGATTCTTCACCTCATGTTCTCAATGTTTATTATTTATGTATTATTATTATTATTATCATCATTTTTTCTTTCTTTCTTTTTGTACTTGCAGTTTGTTGTCTTTTACACACTGGTTATCTGCCCTGTTGGTATAGTCTTCCATTGATTCCATCCGGTTATTGGATTTATTGACTATTCTTGCAAGAAAATGAATCTCAGGATTATATATGGTGATAAATATGTACTTTGGCAATAAATTTACTTTGAACGAGAATGTATATTTGAAAGATTGAGTATTGGGGATTGAGGAGAATTGGTACTGCAGAGAAGTTGAGGCCAGCATTTCCCAGCTGAATGGGAGAGCAGACGTGAGGAGCCTGATTGCCTACTCCTGTTCCTAGATTCTTGTCTTTTTGTGCAACATTTCTTTCTTTAATATGACATGTTATTGTTGCTCAGTTGTTCAGTTGAGTCTGACCCTTCGTAACCTCATGGACCATGGGGTCCATAGGGTTTTCATGGCAAGATACAGAAGTAGATTGCCAGGCCTTTCTTCCGTGCAGATACTGCTGCTGCCCAGGTTGGGACCCGGCTGGGTTTGAACTCAGGACCATCTGCCTTAAGGTCCAGTGCTGATGCCACTACACCACCAGCCGGCCCTTAATATGACATAGAAGGGGGTTTTTCAAGGACTGCACAGTATTGTAGAGACGAGCACAATAGCTGGTCCAGCTGACTTATCTAGCTTCAGACCTTTCAGCTTCCCAGGAACCTTCTCTCTAGTTATGGTAACTTCACACAGTTCATGACCCCTCACACCTGGAACTTCCACTGCACTGCTAGTATCTTCCACAGTGAAGATTGATGCAAAATACTTATTCAGTTCATCTAACATTTTGTTGACCACCCCCCCCGTCATTTTCCAGCAGTCCAATGTCCACCCTTGCCTCTCTTTTACACTTAATAGATCTGAAGAAACTTCTGCTATCCGCTTTAAAATTATTGGCTAGCTTACTTTCATATTCCATCGTTACTTTCTTAATGACTGTTCTTGTTGCTTTCTTTTGGTTTTTAAAACCTTGCCAATCCTTTAAACTCCCACTAATTTTTGCTCTATTATATGCTTCTCTTTGGCTTTGGTTTCCCTTGTTAGTCAACGTTGTGTCATCCTGCCTTTAGAATACTTATTCCTCTTTGGGATGTATATATTCTGTGCCTTCCAAATTGCTTCCAGAAATTCCAGCCATTGCTGCTCTGCCATCATCCTTGCCAGTGTTCTTTTCCAGTCAATTCTGGCCAACTCCTCTCTCATGCCCCTGTAGTTCTCTTTACTCCACAGTAATGCTGATGTATCTATCAGTATGTACATGTAATAAATAAAGCTAGTTTTTATCTCTCTATCTTTATCAGGTCTATGCCAGCTCATGGTGCAATCTAATTCCCCAATCATTTTCCCTGTAAACTATTGTTTCTGTAGTCCACTCCAGTTCCTCAGATTCTATCACTCACTTGCACATAGGGAACCACTTAGAGTGGCTATTAATGTACTAACTTGCAATCGTTAGTACAAAGTGAAAGGAAACTGAGCACCCAGAGATAAACCATGCAATCACAGGGAGAACAAGCAAACTTCACATTAGACAGCATGGGAGGTCAGGATTGAACCCAGGCTGCTGGCACTATGAGATCTCAGTTCTGCCAGCTCCTCACTAAGTCACCCACTAATGCCCTAGCATCTTTGGTCCATTTGTGATTGAAGTGGAGAAGGACCATTTGGGATGTTATTGAGAACCTCGAGGCAATGTATCATGAGTACTCAGAAGCCGGTGCAAATGGCAGAGGGAACACAGCATCTCACAAACTATCCACCAGCCCGTCCTTTCAGCCTCCACTTTACTCAACTTTAGAAGTGGCTGAAGTTGCCACTTAGGACGGCTCAAGAAGCAAAAGGACTAGATAAGTGGATTTTGTTTTCACCCCAACAATTAAAAGCTGTTGGGTATGTTGTACACAGGTATCTCTTTTCTAGATATTCTCTCTGTGCCTCTCTACACAAGGACCATACTGTGTGGACAGTGCTGGGCTTATATGGTTGTCAGTAAATGTTGAATCCTCAATGTTTGAAATCTGATGCAATTCTTAACTGAGGATTGAGACTTGCTCAGACATCACTTAAAGGGTCTGATACCCGCTGGACCTCTATTGCAAAGTCCAAGGTTCTATCTATCCCTAGATTTGGTCTCCTTCTGCCCCCCATTCCTAATAATCACTTCCCCATTCCTGTTGATGTCCTCGTGTGCACTGGAGTTCTCCTGATCATACTCCTGTCCTCATCACCTCCTTAACTCTGACGACTCTTCGAATGACTTTAACCGTGCACTCAGCACCCGAAGTCACACATCAGCACTCCATTCATCCTTTCACCATTCCTTAACCATTTCACCATCCAAATCACCTCCAGTTGTATCTCACTATTCAATAATCTCATCAATACTCAATATCCCCTAATCATACATTAACACCCCATTCATTTTAGCAGCATTCCAGTCATCCCTTTAGAAAACTCTCAATCATTCCAGCAAAGTTCAGTCATGGTTCACCTTCCTGACCTCCATATCAATCCTTCTCCCAACCCCCCATAATGGTTCAACCCACTGATCTCCTTAAAAATCCTTCCACAAAAATGGTTCAGCATCTTGATCTGCTTTGCTAATCCCTTAGTAATGGCTCGACACCCTGAACCTCATCATCAACCCTCCATTAACAGCTTAGCACTCTAAACATCACTTCAGCAGCACCACAGCCCCACCCCAGCAAGCTCATTCATATCCTTACCAATCTGCTCCCCCTCATCTCCTCCACTTGTGTCCGGCCTTTATATAAAAAAAACACACCCCATTAAAACCGCACACCAGGAGCTGTCCAACAGGTAATTACCTTCTTTACAGCGGTGAGTAGTAATGAAGGAAGGCTGTTATCAGCAACTGCATATGCAGGGCCTCTTCAACTCACAACACACCTTCTACCCAATGCACGGTGGACTATTGAAGCCCTGGAACTGGCATCAAACCAGTCTGGGCTTTCCACCCAGCTTCTCTTCAGTACAAATTTTCACTTACTGACAAACCTCCCACACTTGCAACTTAAAAGCAAATAACAATAAAAATTATCTCATAATAATTAATATAAAGAATACTTTGATCATCCTATGCAGGAAACCATAATGCAATATTTGCATTTCTATCATTCAGGATGATCCATGGGTAACTGTCTGAAAGGAGTTGTAAAGGCCATATTGATGATTGAAAATATGAATTGCACTGGTTTTACAGTGAGGTATTATTTTTCACCGACACTCTGGCAATATAGATAAGAAAAGTTACTTAACCCAACAAAGCCCTATCAAGCCAAGAGAATTTGCATCATGACAAGAGGAAATCAATGTGATCATTAAACAATTATTGAGCACAAGGTGTTGGAGACGTGCAATTTGCTCATCTGAAAATTCCAGGAGCACACGTAGCATCTTACAAGGGCAACATCTCAGACGAGGGTAAGAATAGGAGCAATAACTCGTGTTGTTAAAGATTTTAAAGTGCAGCATTACCTTCACTAATGCAACCTTCAGTGATTCTCCCAAGGGAATTACAGTAATATACCAGCCAATCACAGAGTTCATATCAATCACACTATAATTTAATCTATCCCAGAAAGAGCATCAGAAATGAAATTCTATATGTGACTGAGCTAAATCTTCACAAACAATTATTAGCAGGCTTTTCTGGTGTTCTGTCGAATAATGCTAAAAACAAAAAAAGAAATACCACACAATATTTCTTCGAAGGGAACTGTTGCTTTCCCTTTCTTTGCAGAGATGTATGTACATTTCATACTTTAAAATACTTCCATATAATTAATAGGGAAACTAGGAAATTGAATTGAAACAATATCTATCAGCTCTTCTTTATCATCTCCAAGAAGAAACGTCTCAATTAGAAGCTCAAGGTTTCAGGAAATTTGGGAAATTTCAACCATCATTATACAAGCATTTGGAAAGACAAGAAACCATAGAACTTATGCTTATGTTTGGGAGTCAGTTATAATCAGATTGCACCAAACTAGAGCAGCACATGGATATATTCTGTTACAATTACGTTGTAACAATATTATTCACGTTAAACTTTATTGGTACATGGAGCAATCTGGTGTCTCTGAAAAGACAAGGCAAACAAAATATAGAAACAGTTTAATTGCTAAGACCAATAGAAACGCCTTATGTAAATTTTGTTTAAAGTCAATTTTTTTCTCTGATCAATATTACCAACCAAAATCTTGTGAGAAGGAAGACAAAGAGCATAAATGTAAAGGCTATCTATTGCCAAATTTTATTGTGCTTCTTTGTTCGTCAAGAAAATCTTATTTGCTTGTGACAGTATTTAATCGTGTCTGTCTGTCCCCAGTGGTGATAAACGATGAAGACAAGCAATAGATTTAACCGCACAGCCATCACAGTCATCGATGACTGGCAGAGACTACCCAGAGTCCTCTTGCTGTGCTGACAAATCTTATGTTCAGGTTGATTTCTAGAAAACTAGTAAACAGACATATTATTGCATAATCTGTTGATATGACAAATTTAAACATTGTTACTAAATTTTCATTGGACAATCTAACACAAAGAATTATTTGACTGCATTCACAGTAATGTAAAAAATAATCTCAATTGAGTTCTCAGCCCAGCCTATTATACGGCTGACGACAGAGTTAAAATGCTGATAATAACAGCCTGCATTTAAAAATCAACCGTTCTCTCCTCAAGAAGTAAAATCTGTCAGACCGCTAACCTTAGCAGTACAATAATTAGCTCTGTTTGTCTCTGACTGTCCTTGAATGCAAACTTGAGGAGCTGCAAGCACAGCTGTGTAAGGAACAAAGTAGAAGCAAAAATCAATATGGTGCAGCAGAAAATGTTTTTGTAGATCACTGCACAAACCTGACAAAACATCATCTCAAATTGGGAGACAGAGATTTAAGCTGCTGCCCAAATTCAAGGTGATAAAATGTACAACGAGCAGCATTTAGTTGTGCTGATGAGATGCCAGGGCTATTTCGTGCAGCTCTTTACTCGGTTCGCCTAGTGGAGGTGACGTGAGACATACATTATCTGACTAGGGCTGCAGTTGGGAAAGAGAAGTGACAGGCAGCGCTAATGAAAGGTCTGAAATGGAAGACAAAAGCATTGGTCTCCGCTGACTGCCTCCCTAATAACTGTTGCCTGCCACATTTACGCAAAATGGCAAAAAATAAATCAGCCTCCTATCTCAGTGCTTTGTTGCCTAGGCTTGCACGTCAAGTCTACCATGACAACGGATGAAAAAGAGTGCTGGAATTTAGATTTCACGAGTGCTTTTTTTGAGGGCTTTAAAAATAATTCTAATCGAATGTATTTGTTCTGTGCTGTGCATGTTGGATATGAAAACGAAGCCTTCACTAGAATACTAAATGTATTGTACACAACATAATGTTATAAATGTTGAAAAAAATTAATGAATTTTTGCAGTAAAAAAATTCAAAATAAAATTTTAAAAATAAACAGATTATTCTGATTTTATTATACAGTTTATACAATTCAATACGTGGTTGGTGTAGGAGGGAGGGCATAAGATTTTTGGATTATTGGACTCTCTTCCAGGGAAGGTGGGTCCTTTACAGAAGGGACAGCTTGCACCTGAACTGGAGGGGGACTAATATCCTAGTAGGAAGATTTGTTAACGCTGCACAGTGGGTTTAAGGTAGAGTTGCAGGGAGATGGGAGCCAGAGTGCCAGAACAGTTAGTAGTTGTGGAGGCAGATGTTGGGAAGACCTCAGACAACATTAGGAATCAAAAGGTTGAGCAGAGCGTGCCTGGTGTCCCTGAGCTGCATATAGTTCAATGCAAGAAGTATCGTAGGAAAGGCAGATAATAGTGCTGAAGGTGAGTTAGCTGGTTTACAAAAAGAGACAGTGTGTCCTGAGGATGGCTGTTGATAGGGCAAAATTGCAGTCAACAGGATGAGTCACAGCGAAAAAGACGGACAAAATCAAAAAGGGTGAATACCGGACTGGAGGTGCTGTACTTGAATGCATGTGGTATACGGAATAAGGTAGACAAACTTGCAGCACAGGTGCAAGTTGGCAGGTAACACGTTGTAGGTATTACTGCATCATGGCTGAAAGGAGATTATAACTGGGAGCTTAATGTCCCAGAATACACGTTGCTTCGAAAGGACAGGCAGGAAGGCTGAGGTGGCAGTGTTGCTCTGTTGTTAAAAATTGCAGTCTAATCAGTAGAAAGAGGTGACGTAGGGTTGGAAGGTGTTGAATCATTGTGGATAGAGCTAAGGAACTACAAGGGTAAAAGGTCCCTGATGGAAGTTGTATACAGATCCTGAAACAGTGATGAGGATGTGGTCTACAAATTACAACAGGAGTTAGAAAATGCATACCAAAAGGGCAATATTACAACAGTCAGGGGGGACTTAAACATGCAAGTAGATTGGGGAAATCAAACTGGTATTCAATATGCAGCTAAATTGGGAAAATCAGGTGCTGGATTCCAGGAGGGGGATTTTCTAGAGTGTTGACAAGATGGCTTTTTTAGAGCAGCTTGTAGTTGAGTTAACTAGGTGATCAGCTATTCTAGATTGAGTGTTGTGCAATGAAACAGAATTGATTGGAGAGCGTAAGGTAGGAGAACCCTTGGGGGCAAGTAATCATGATATGACTGAACTCACCCTAAAGCTTGAGAAGGAGGAGCTAAAGTCAGATGTATCAGTACGACAGTACGACAGCAAAGGGAATCACAAAGGCATGAGAGAGGTGTTGGGCAGAATTGATTGGAAAAGAACACTTGCAGGGATGATGGCAGAACAGTAATGGCTGGAATTTCTGGAAGCAATGCAGAAGGCACAGGATATATGCATCCCAAAGAGAAAGAAATATTCTAAAGAAAATATGACATAACCATGGCTAACAAGAGAAGACAAAGCCAACAAAAAAGCCAAAGAGAGGGCATATAATAAAGCAGAAATTAGTGGAACTTTAGAGGATTGGAAAGCTTTTAAAAACCAACAGAAGGCAACTAAAATCATTAAGAAGGTTAAAAAGGCATATGAAAGTAAACTAGCCAATAATATTAAAGAGGATACCAAAAGTTTCTGCATATACATAAAGTGTAAAAGAGAGGCAAGAGTGGATTTTGGACTGCTAGAAAACAATGCTGGAGAGTTAAAAATGGGGGACTACAAAATGGCAGATGAACTGAATGTATTTTGCATCAGTCTTCACTGTGGAAGACATGAGTAGTATAGTGGAAGTTCCAGGTGTCAGGGACCATGAAGTGTGTGAAGTTACCTTAACTAGAGAGAAGTTTATTGGGAAACTGAAAGGTCTGAAGGTAGAAAGGTCACCTGGACCAGATAATGAACGTAGTGACTGATGAGATCGTGGAGGCATTAGTAATGATCTTTCAAGAATCACTCGATTCTGGAAATGGTTCCGGAAGAACGGAAAATTGCAAATGTCACTCCACTCTTCAAGAATGGAGGGAGGTAGGAGAAAGGAAACTAAAGTCTAGTTAGTCTGACCTCATGGTTAGCAAGATATTGGAGTTGATTATTAAGGGTACATGGAAGCATATGATAAAAATAGGCCATAGTCAGCTTGGTTTCCTCAAGAGAAAATCTTGCCTGACAAAATTCGTGGAGTTTTTTGAAGAAATAACAAGCAGTATAGATAAAGAACAATCAGTTGATGTTGTGTAGTTAGATTTTCACAAGGCCTTTGGCAAGGTGCAACACGAGGTTGCTTAACAAGCTATGAGCCCATGGTGTTATTGTATAGGAAATATTCTAGCATGGATAAAGCAGTGCTGATTGGAAGGAGGCAAAGAGTGGAATAAAGGGAACCATTTCTGGTTGGCCGCCAATGACTAGTGATGTTCCACAGGGGTCTGATTCTTTTTACGTTATATGGCAATGATTTGGATGATGAAATGATGACTTTGTTGCAAAGTTTGCAGACGATATGAAGAAAGGTGAAAAGGCAGGTAGTTTTGAGGAGATAGGAGGCTACAGAAGGACTTAAGACAGATTAGGAGAATGGATAAAGAAATGGCAGATGGGATACAATGTCAGGAAGTGTATGGTCATGCACTTTGGTAGAACAAATGAAAGTGTTAACTATCTTCTAAATGTGGAAAAAAATACAAAAATCTGAGGTGCAAAGGAACTTGGGAGTCCTTGTACAGGATTCTCTAAAGGTTAATTTGCAGGTTGAGTCTGTAGCGAGCAAGACAAATGCAATATTAGCATTCATTTCAAGAGGACTAGAATATAAAAGCAAGGATGTAATGTTGAGAGTTTATAAAGCACTGGTGAGGCCACACTTGGAGTATTATGAGCAGGTATGGGCTCTTTACCTTAGAAAGGATGTGCTGAAATGTGCAGAGGGTTCAAAGGAGGTTCGCAAGAATGGTTCCAGGATTGAACGTCATCTGAAAAGTGTTTGATGGCTGTGGGCCTCTATTCACTAGAATTCAGAAGAATGAGGGGTGACCTCACTGAATGTATTGAACAGTGAAAGGCCTTGATAGAGTGGATGTGGAGAGGATGCTTCCTATGATGGGAGAGTCTAAGACCTGAGGACACAGCCTCAGAATAGAGGGGTATCCTTTTAGAACAGAGATGAGGAGGAATTTCTTTAGCCAGAGAGTAGTGAATCTATGGAATTTTTTGCCACAGGCAGCTATGGATACTGAGTCTTTATCTATATTTAAGGCAGAGGTTGATAGGTTCTTGATTGGTCAAGGTATGAAGGGATACAGGGAGAAGGTAGGAGATTGGGGCTGAGAGGAAAATTGGATCAGCCATGATGAAATGGCGGAGCAGACTCGATGGGCCAAATGGCCCACTTCTGCTCCTTTATCTTATATATTTATGGTCTTGTTTTAGTAGAACTCTTAGAATGTATTGGAAGCTAGGTTTTTAAATGGAGATTTATTTATTGGAGGAATTTGCTACTTATTATTTATCTGACTCTTCCATCTGAACCATTGTGAACTAGGGTGCACTGTACCCCATTCAGAGGCAACTACACAAACTCACAATGTCTACCCATGCTCTGCAGTCAACAAGATTGAAGACCTGACTGTTTGGGACCAAAATAAATCTTACTGCTAACCTTTTATTCAAAATTATTTGTCTCTGGATGAATTTTACTTGTGCCTAACCAGCAATCAATTGGAAGTAAATTGCTCATCAGTCATTGTGAATTTAGGTGACCTGAGCAAGAAACCGTCCAACACATTTTGTGAATGTGAAAGCAAGACAGTGCAGATGCTGGAACTCTGAAATTAAATCAGGAAACACTGGAAATACTCAGACATTATTTGTAAACAGAGGAAAAAATATCTCAGGTTAAATACCTTTCTTCAGAAATTTTTATTTTTGTTTTGTGTAAATTTGAACATTTCCATTCATCCATTTGTATGTCTATTTGCTTGAATTATCATGCCAAATGCTTCTCTATAAGGAATATTAAGATAGAAACACATGCAAAGAGGACATAGGTGATAAAGGGTTTGGTTCATATTTCAGATATGGTCAGTGAGAGGAATAGATTTCGTGATGATTATATAGATACAGAGATGGGACAAAAGGCACTGGTTACAACAGGGAAAAAATGCACTGAAGCAGATTAAATATCTGCAGGCAGTTTCATCATTTCAGCTTCTAAGCATGCATACTATGGACTGAATGCTTTTGACCCGGACTTACCTACTGAAGGTGCCAACCAGGGTCCGTGCAGGATCTACTGGCTAGAAGAATCCTGGACTACAGAGGTGTGGTGAAGTTTCCAAAGACACAGCATGAAACCCTGTTCCAGAAATCCCCCAAGATGGCTCGGACAGCCATCAAGGCCACACTCTCGTTTCACTGACTATATTATAATTTATTATCTTTCTGTCTCCCTGACTGCTCTCTAAAAACATTTGAAATTCTTATCACTGTCAAATATATTAAACTAAGCCAAAATAATTAAACAAAAGAAACTTACTTTGGTTTTATACTGATATCACCATGATCCCCATTGTAATCAATGTGGTTGCCAATCAATTGACGGTCCTGATCCAGTGTTACATCTAAGAAGTGATCCCCAACATAATGTTGAAGAATTGCAGCAAGCTGAACACCAGCTGCTGAAGTCCACATGGAATCCAATGGCAGAACAGATTCTGAATTCCAACTTTAACAAGACTTGCCTGGAAACCTTGGATTTACTTCCATTAAAATAGTTAAAGTCAATTACTCCATTCAGTACCAACAGCATGTAAAAAAATTCAAGCCCTTACTAAGCTTTTCACTCTATTAATGACCAATTCCATCATTATTCTGTATTGATTAAATTCCTGTCTCACTTTAGTTTCTGTGGTTCTTTTTCTAATTCAGTAGATATTGTTGTTGGCTTTGTTCAGTACCAATGTTCTTCTCTCTAGTTTCCTGTCCGAGGCTTTTTTGAGAGCTGAGCATGAAAGCTGGACAAAGAAATATTAGCTACTAAATGCTTAGCAAGTCCAGCATTCATGTACCATACCCATTTGTGTTTTAGTGCTGTCTAACTTTCATCAAGGTAACCAGGGATAGTTGTTTAAAATTAAAAGTTGTTAGTAATATGTGGAAAATGCAGCAATAAAAATAAAAACATGAAACACTAGAAAGTACTCAATAGGTCAGGTTACATCTGTAGAAAACAAACTAGAGTTAACGTTTCTGTAGACACCGGAAATCATGAACAACACACACAAAATGCTGGAGATACTCAGCAAGTCAGGCAGCATCTATGAAGAGGAATAAACAGTTGACTTTTCTTCAGTCCTGATGGAGAATTTTGGCCTGAAATGTTGGCTGTTTATTCCTGTCCTTAGATTCCGCCTGACTTTCAGAAAGTCGATGTTTTTGTTTCAGATTTCTAGAACCTTCGGTCTTTTCTTTATCTGTACAGTTTTCTTTCATGGTGTATTGGAGCATTTAGTTATCTAGGGTTTCCAGTTAGACACTGGAAAGACTGGCTATTTCAAATCCTTTTATCCTGACCCTTGAGTTTTGTCCATTTATGATGGAGCATTGGAAAACAATCAGTTCATTTCAGCAAGTAACGTAAGGGTGATGTCTTGAAAATGTGCTTGAGTGATTTATAGGTGTTAAAAGACCAAAAAATTTCATGGAAGAACATTTTTTAATAATAATTAAATTGTACTTGCAACAGCAAGCAGGAAGGGGAGGCTCTAAGAACATTTCTATCCTGAATAATGACAGCCCTCAGTGTGGGAGTGATAAAAATAAAGTTGAGACGTTCGCTACCAGATTTGCCAGAAGTTCTAGGTGGCTGATCCATCTCAGCTTCTTCCTAAGATTCTCAGCATCACAGAAGCCGGTATTCAGCTTCATTGATTCATTGCATATTATATCAAATAATGGCTGAGAATACCATGTACTGCAAATGTTAAAGAATCAGTCATCATCTCAGCAGCAGTGCTACACTCCAGAGCTAGTCACACCTCGAGCTGTAAAGTAGCAAGTAATATTTGTGTGATAAAAGTAGCAGGCAATAACCATCTCCAATAAAAGAGAGTCTTACATTTACTCTTGGCATTCAATGGCATTGGATTGCTTAGTCCTCAGCCACTAAATATAATAGGAATTCCCAATGCCCGGAACTGTACCAATGCTAAAAGAACCATGTGTGTAAGAGCAATGCAGAGGCTTGGTATTCTGTTATGAGAGTTCACCTCCAACATCCCAACATCTTTCCAATATCTACATGGTACAAGCAAAGAGAACTTGCATCGACAAGTGCTATTCCAATGCACAGCATACAAGCTTTATTAATAACATGTCAAACATCATAAGTATTTATTCTCTCCATGACTGGAAGACAATTGCTACACAGTATATCCTCTACAAAATGCACTGCAGTTACTCACTGAATAAGCTCTGACAGTACATCCTAGATCCAGAAACTCTCTTATTAAGATTTGGCAGAAGGGAACACAACTAATTACAGTATTCCTTTCCTGGTTGCATCTTAACTTGGAAATATATCACCGTTCCTTCATTATTGCTGGGTCTAGATCCTGCATCTCCCTCCTCCATGGTATTCTGGGAGTAACTTAACAATTCAATGGAAGAATATATCAAAGCCCAGAGTAATGGAAAGTTTGTTTGCCATGCTGGGAGAAGTCATCATGAAAGTGAGGAGTGAGATTACTGAAGGACAAGGACGGAAATTGCAAACAGTCCTGGGGGATCTGCCATCCAATGGAGGTCAACAAGGACGGTTGGTAATGGTGATGATGGATGGTACGAGATAAAGAGAGGGCAAGAATGTTATTGTTGAAATGAAGTTTGTGTATGCTGGTAGACGAGATTTCAGCTGGGTAACAACTGAAATAATAAAGCCTAGAGAAGGCAAGACATCTTTGAAGACTGTAGGAACAGGCAATTGAGGTGGGGACAGAACCAAATGTGTCAGAGAGGTGAACTGTCAATGTGATTAAGAATGTGCAATGCAAGAAATTTAGGGTCTAACATTGTCCTTGGTCCATGAACGAACTGTGCAAGCTCTCCACCACTTGCAAGTAGAGCCAGATCAGATTTTTCACAGCTTTAGCATCAACATGACACTGAGAAAGGCTTCTAACCCCGTATCTTCCGCATAAAAAAGATCCATTACATCTACATTTATAACATTACCTCATTCCACCCTAGTCACTAAAGTGCTTTCCTTGTTTATGAAACTTCCATATTCATTTATTCCAATCTTCTCTTCCCACCTTCCATAACTTTGAATAGCTAATTTTCTGGTACCTGCATTCTATCTCCATTAAGTCCCACACTTGCTAACTTTCAATGAGTCCCAGATGACTAACTGTTCATCTAAAGTTTATTTCCGCATTCAAATATAATCATAGCTAACACCTCTACTGCCATTACTACAACTTCTTCCAGCTTTACAAATCACCGCGTGTTCCTTCAACTCTGATTCTTGCGCACAAACTCCTCCATCCAGACAACAACAATTTGAAGCTTGCTTTCTAAATCTTTCTGTTTCTCCATCTCTCTTCTATGAGCAGTCTTCTTGAAATCTATCTCTTTGACTGAGTCTTTAATGATTCTTCTGAATGGGCTGGATCATGCTTGCCTGCATTCAGCCATTGTGTTTTTCCTACTGCCTCCCTTACTTTTCACAGCCTTGACGATTCACTCACGCTGGAAGTTAGCAGCCTTGAGGCAAGCAGTCCATGAGCTGTGACTGAGTCTCTTGTAGTCCCATGCTTAGACTGCCTTGTTCGCCTTTGAATATTTCCTTACATTTTTCCAATCAACAAAAGCATTTAAATAATATTAAATAAAACACATTTTAAAATTAAAAGCTAAAAGTAATACATATATTTTAAAATATCTTAATGAATTATTGATTAATAAAATAAAGAAAAATAAACAAACTATTTACCTCCACTTACCTTTTCAACAAAGGTCAGCATTCCCTTTAAGTAAAAGGGGATCACTGCTTACACCACCCATTTTGGTACAAAGCTGAGGAGCTGGGTGCATAATGTAATGTGCTTCTATAATATGCACATAAAGTTGACACTGTAGATGAACTATGACAATGGCAATTTGGAAGAAGAAAATATATCTGAATATACCTTTTCCAAGTGTAAAATTGAGATCTGACTAACTTTACTGAATCTCACTTGTTCTATGCTATCGATATGCCACATTCTTTAGCAGATAGAAGTTTGGCGGGTGGAGCTTACATGGCTGTTCTCTACAGCTTCCATTTCTAGGTTTTATTCTGGGCTTTAATTTTTAGATCTTACTCTAAAGTTAGACTGATTTACTATTGCATTTCTACAAAAAACTACTGTTTCATGGATTAATTTCCTCTTTTTCTTTTGATTACAAAGGCTATTACAGTCAGAAAGACAGGGTTTAGGGAATGCACGTTAAATTAATTGCCTGATGGTAAAACAACACAACATTATCCGTCTCGAAGAGTATACTATCAGTATTCAACTAGTTAATTTATATTTAAAAGGCAAGTTAATTATATGTAAAATCTATGTGAATAGATGCAGGACAAGTGAGACAGATTTTTTAAAAATCTTTTCTGTTGCTGCTATTAGGAAATAAAAGATCAGTATTACCATGGCAACTTGTTCAAGGGGTCACCTCTACACCTTTCATATAATTGCAAGCAATTTGATAAAAACAGCTTTATAGAATTCTGGGGTGCAACATGGAAGGGCCTCGACCACAAAGATGACTATTATTAAACACCATCTGTTGAATTGGAGACTGCAGCTGTTTTTGAGGGTGCTTGTAAGCTATGTGCGTATGCTCAGAATTTTAATGTTTGTTTACAACCGATGTGAAGCTTCAAAATGGTGTCCATGTGTCGTTAGGCAGCTCCAAAGCAAGTAAAATACAAGCACATTTTTCAATGCACACATGATTTGTGTGCAATTTGACCTCATGAGTTATTCTATGCTTCAGAAAGGGTGCAATTGGTATTTAAATCTGCAATAAATGTACTTGATCACTGTGGTTAGTTCTTTAATAATGGTTCTTATTGTCATCTCTGTGCAGGATGTGCTTGTTCAATAACTGCTAATTTCACAGCAGGCCGGATTCATTCTTCCCATCTCCTGGGTGGATAAAAGATCACTGCCAGCCAAGCCATCTCCTCACAGAAACATGAACTTTTACAAAGCTTTGCACTGTCAGAAAATACTTCCGATTTAAAACAAAACATTTTACTTAGCTTCTAACACCAGAGAAAGTGTTAATAAAAAAGCCTTCTGAATCTGCAGTCTTCATCATTTCACTTCTCATTCACGCGTGGTTGTTGTCCAGCAGCAAACAAATTAGTAAAGCAAAAAAATCTGCAGATGCCAAGAATTAGAAATAAAGATTGAAAATACAAAGGACACTCCAGAGTTCAAACAGCAACCGTGAACAGAGAAATGAATTAATGTTTCAAGTCAAAGTTGCTGGTGAACGCAGCAGGCCAGGCAGCATCTCTAGGAAGAGGTACAGTTGACGTTTCGGGTCGAGACCCTTCGTCAGGACTAACTGAAGAAAGAGCTAGTAAGAGATTTGAAAGTGGGAGGGGGACAGGGAGATCCAAAATGATAGGAGAAGACAGGAGGGGGAGGGATAGAGCCAAGAGCTGGACAGTTGATTGGCAAAAGGGATATGAGAGGATCATGGGACAGGAGGCCCAGGAAGAAGGAAAAGGGGGAGGGGGGGGGAAAACCCAGAGGATGGGCAAGGGGTATAGTCAGAGGGACAGAGTGAGAAAAAGGAGAGAGAGAGAGAAAGAATAAGCCCCACCTCCCCCTCATATCCCATCCGTTGTTTATTTATATACACACACTCTTTCTCTCTCTCTCTCCTTTTCCCCCTCCCACTTTCAAATCTCTTACTAGCTCTTCCTTCAGTTAGTCCTGACAACAGGTCTCAGCCTGAAACGTCGACTGTACCTTTTCCTAGAGATGCTGCCTGGCCTGCTGCGTTCACCAGCAACTTTGATGTGTATTGCTTGAATTTCCAGCATCTGCAGAATTCCTCGTGTTTATGTTTCAAGTCAATGGCCTTTCATCAGCAGTGGAAAAGTGATAGCACATGGTTGTTCTATGTTGCAAGCAGGGGGAGAAAGGAGAGAACAATGTGAGTGTTGGTGATAGAATGAAGAGCAAGGTGCTCCAGAAGAAACAGCTCTTGACCACATCTCTTCATTTGCCACACAGTTTTATCCTCGTCCCTCTCCTCCCAAACAGAGTAAGAATAGGATTCCTCTTGTTTTCACTTTTCTCCATCCCCTCACCCAGTCTTCATGTTCAATGGATCAGCCTCCATAATCTCCAGCACCTTCAAAATGATGCCACCACCGCAGTCATGTTCATTGGCCTCTTCTCCTTCCAATAATTCCCTCAGCAACTGGCTGACTGTCCCATCTCCACCAGCCACTGCCCTTCTCAACTATAGGACATACAAAACTTACCCTTTCACTTGTCCCTTTCACCATTCAGAAACACCAGAACAGGCTTTCTCAGTGACACGGCAAGTCACTTGCATTTCTTCCAGTTTAGTGTATTACATTCAGTGTTCAATGTGTGGTATTCTCTACATTGGAGGAACTAAACACAGTTTGGGTGCTGACTTTCCAGAACACTACATTCAGTCTGCAAGAATGACGTAGAACTTCAATTATCTGTCACTTTAATTCACCATCTTACTCCCACTCTAACCTCTCTACCTTTCATCTCCTGCACCATTCCAATAAAGCCAAACACAAGCTCATAGAGCAGCATCTCATCTTCAGTGCTCAATATTGAGTTCAACAATTTCAGATAAGCTGTTTTTTGGAGTCTGAACTCATCATTTTTGATGTAAGATATTAGCTCACAACACACACATAATGCTGGAGGAACTCAGCAAGTCAGACAGTATTTATGGACAAGAATGAACACTTGACATTTCAAGCCAAAACCATTCATCAGGACCATAACACTATAAGACATAGGAGCAGAATTCGGCCATTTAGCCCATTGAGTCTTCTCCACCATTCCATCATGGCTGATCCCAGAACCCACTCAACCCCGTACACCTGCCTTTTCGCCATATCCTTTGATGCCTTGACCGATCAGAAAACTATCCACTTCGGCCTTAAATATACACACAGACTTGACCTCCACTGCAGTCTGTGGCGGAACATTCCACAGATTCACTACTCTCTGGCTAAAAAAATTCCTCCTTACCTCAGTTCTAAAAGACCGCCATTTAATTTTGAGACTGCGCACTCTAGTTCTGAATACCCCCACCATAGGAAACATCCTATAAACATCCACCCTATCTAGGCCTTTCAACATTGGGTAGGTCTCAATGAGACCCCACCCCTGCATCCTTCTAAGTTCCAGTGAATACAGGCCTAAAGCTGCCAAATGCTCCTCATATGTCAACCCTTTCACTCCCAGAATCATCCTTGTGAACCTCCTCTGGACTGCCTCCCATGACAACACATCCTTTCTGAGATATGGGGCCCAGAACTGTGGACAATACTCCAAGTGCGGCCTAACTAGTGTCTTATAAAGCCTCAGTATTATCTCCTTGCTTTCATATTCTATTCCCCTTGAAATAAATGCCAACATTGCATTTGCCTTTGTTATCACAGATTCAACCTGTAAATGAACCTTCTAGGAGTCTTACATGAGGACTCCTAAGTTCCTCTGCACCTCTGATATTTGAATTCTCTCCCTATTTAGATAATAGTCTGCAGTATTGTTCCTTTTACCAAATGTATTGTCATACATTTCCCAGCACTGTATTCCATCTGCCACTTTTTTGCCAATTCTTCCAAATTGTCCAAGTCCTGCTGCAATCGCATTGCTTCCTCAGCACTACCTACCCCTCGACCTACCTTCGTATTATCTGCAAACTTTGTCACAAGGCCATCAATTCCATTATCTAAATCATTGACAAACAATGTGAAAAGTAGCGGTCCTAATACTGACCCCTGAGGAGAACCACTAGTCACCAGCAGCCAGCCAGAAAAGATCCCTTTATTACCACTCGCTGCCTCCTGCCTGTCAGCCATTCCTCTATCCATGCCAGAATCTCTCCTGTAATGCCACAGGATTTTATCTTCTTAAGCAGCCTCATGTGTGGCACCTTATCAAATCCCTTCTGAAAATCCAAGCAAGTGACATTCACTGGCTCTCCTATGTCCACTCTGCTTGTTACTTCCTCAAAGAACTCTAACAGATCTGTCAGGCAAGATTTCCCTTGACAGAAACTATGCTGACTTGGACTTATTTTATCATGAGTCTCCAAGTGCCCTGAAACTCTATCCTTAATAATAGACTCCCAACAGTTTCCTAACCACTGAAGTTGGTTAACTGGCCTATAATTTCCTTTCTTTTGCCTTCCTCCCTCCTTAAAAAGTGGAGTTACATTTGCAATCTTCCAGTCCTCCGGGATCATTCCAGAATCAAGTGATTCTTGAAAGATCATGACAAATGCATCTGTTATCTCTTCAGCAACCTCTCTCAAGACTCTGGAATGAAATCCATCTGGCTCATCCACCTTAAGACATTTGAGCTTGCCTAGCACTTTTTCCTTTGCAATAGCAATGGCACTTACTCCTGCTCCCTGACACTCATGGACCTCTGGCATACTGTTAGTGTCTTCCACAATGAAGCCTGATGCAAAATACCCATTAAGTTCATCTGCCATTTATTTTTCTCCCATTACTACCTCACCAGCACATTTCCCAGTGGTCCAATATCAAATTTCACCTCCGTTTTACTCTTTATATAACTAAAAAAAAAACTTTCAGCATCCTGCTTTATATTATTGGCTAGTTTGCCCTCATATTTCATCTTTTCCCTTCTTGTGGCTTTTTTAATTTCCTTGGATTTTAAAAGCTTCCCAATCATCCAACTTCCCATTCACATTTGCTACATTATATGCCCTTTCCTTGGCTTTTATTAAGTCCTTAACTTCCCTTGTCAGCCATGGTTGCCTACCCCTGCCATTTGAGAACTTCTTCTGTGGGACATATCTATCCTGTGACTTGTGAACTATTCCCAGAAACTTCAGCCATTTCCACTCTGCCATCATCCCTGCCAGTATCATCCTCCAATCCACCTAGACGAGCTCCTCTCTCATGCCTCTGTAATTCCCTTTATTCCATTGCGATACTGATACATGTGAGTTATGCTTCTCTCTCTCAAACTTCAGTATGAATTCAACCATATTATGATCACAGTCTCCTAAGGGTTCCTTTACATTAAGCTCCCTAATAAAGTCTGGGTTATTACACAACACCCAATCCAAGCTAGCCTTTCCCTGAGTAGGTGCAAGCGCAGGCTGCTCTAAAAAGCTATCTCATAGGCATTCAACAAGTTTCATGTCTTGCGATCCGACACCAACCTAATTTTCCTAATTCCCTTGCATATTGAAGTCCCCTATTACAATAGTGACATTGTCCTTATTATCTGCCCCTTTCTGCTCCCCTTGCAATCTTAACTCCACATCTTGGCTACTATTTGGAGGCCTATATATGATTCCCGTAACGGATTTTTTACCCTTGCAGTTTCTTAACTCCACCCACAAAAATTCAGCACTCTCTGACCCTATGTCACCTCTTTCTAAAGATGTAATTCCATCTCTTACCAACAGGGCCACACCACCGCCTATTCCTTCCTGCCTGTCCTTTTGATACAAAGTATGTCCTTTGATGTTAATCTCCCAACTATGGCCTTCTTTCAGCCAGGGCACAGTGATGCTCACAATGTCATTCTGACCAATCTCTAATTGTGCCACGATTCATCCACCTTATTCCAAATGCTTCAGTCCTGCATTCTTCACCCTTTTGAATTTTGCCTCTGTGGTACAATTTAACTCTTTGCTCTGTCTGCATTTGTACCCAATCAATAGCTTGTCCTTACTTACATTCATATTACATATTACATAATCTACTTGTAAACCTGCTGGCTCATCCTCAGCTCTATCACACTGGTTCCCAACCCCTGCCATATTTGTTTAAACCACTCCCAACAACTTTAACAAACCTGCCCGCAAGGAAATTGGTCCCCCTCGGATTCAAGGGCAACCCATCCCTTTTGTACACGGCCCACCTGCCCCAGAAGAGGGACCAATTATCCAGAAATCTGAATTCCTGCCACCTGATCTAATTCTTCAGCCGTGCATTTATCTGTCACCTCAATCCATTCCTATCCTCACTGTCATGTAGCACAGACAGCAATCCCGAGATTACTATCTTGAGGTCCTGTTTCTCAACTTCCTTCCTAATGCATTGTATTCTGTTTTTAGGGCCTCCTACCTATTTTTCTACCTATGTCATTGGTACCAACATGTACCACAACCTCTGGCTGCTCACGCTCCCTTTTCAGATATTGTGGACGCAACCAGAAACATTGCGGACTATTGCACCTGGGAGGCAAACTACCATCCATGTTTCTCTTGTGCGTCCACAGATCGCTTGTCTGTCTCCCTAACTATAGAGTTCCCTACTACTGCTGCCATCTCTTCAGTTCTGAACCCTTCTTATCAACAGGGCCAGACTCAGTGCCCGAAGCACGGCCATTGTGGCTTCCCCCAGGTAGGTTGGACTGGAAACGAAGGGGCAAAAGTCAGGGTGGCGGGGGGAGTGAAAGGAGTACAAATTGGCAGGTGAGACTAGGAGAGGGGGAAGGTGGGGGAAGGATGAGGTAAGAAGTTGGGCAGGGATAGATGGAGGAGGAAAGAGGCTAAAGACGAAGGCATCTAATAGAAGAGGAGAGTAGTCCATGGAAGAAAGAAAAGGAGGAGGGAAACACAGGAAGGTAGTTACAGGTGAGGAGCAGAGGAGAGAGGGTAACCAGAATGAAGGATGGATAAAGAGAGAAGGAGGGAAGGGGAGAAATTCCTGGAAGTTAGAGAAATCGATTTTCATGCCATACAGTTGGAGGCTACCCAGATTGAATAGGAGGTGTGGTTCCTCCAACCTAAATTCATCCTTATGATGTTGGTAGAAGAGGCAATGGACAGAAATGACAGAATAGAAATGGGAAGTCAAATGGAATGGGTAGCCACCAGAAGATCCTGCCTTTTGCGTCCGACAGAGAAAAGGAACTTCAATCTGCGGATCCCTGAACTGCATTATGTCTCACAGGAGGCCACACTGGGAGCTCTGGATACAATAAATGAGAGAGTAGGTGTAGCATTTGTCACGCTGCAGGCACAAGTGCCAGGAGAGAGATCATAAGTGGACAAGGGAGTCACATAGAGAGTAAACCCTGCAGAAAGCGGAGAGGGAGCAGAAGGGAAAGATGTGGTGAGTGGTGGGATCCCATTGACGATGCTGGGAATTATGGAGAATGATGTGCTGAATGCAGAAGCCCAGGGGGTGGTAGGCGAGGAGCAAGGGGAATCCTTGTTATGTTAGCAGGAGAATGGGGTGAGGGCAGATGTGCAGGAAATGGAGGAGATACAGGTGAGGGTAGCATCGATAGTGGTGGAAGGAAAACATCTCAGATGTTCTACAACAGAAAGCCTCATTTTAAGAACAGATACGGTGAAGAAGGAGGAATTGAGAGAAGGGGATAACAAGTGACACGGTGAGAAGAGATATTATCAGTAAGTGTGAGGGTCAGTAGGTTTGTAAAAGATGTAAGTGGATAACCTGTCTCCAGAGCCAGAGACAGAGAAATTGAGAAAGGGGATAGAAGTGTCAGAGATGGGCCAAGTAAACAGAGGGCAGCGTGGGAATTGTAGGGAAATTTTATCAATTCAGAATCTCATGATGGGTGCAGGAAGCAGCACCAATGTAATTGTCAATATAGTGGAGAAAAAGTCAGGAAGCATTACCAATGAAGGCTTGGAACATGGATTGCTCCACATAGCCAACGAAAAGGCAGGCTTAGCTCTGTATTTTTCTCCCTCCACATGTGCTACCTGATCTGCTGACTATTTCCAGATTCTTTTGAATCAAATTCCTAGCAACTCTGTTCCTCATCTCACCATTCCAACATTTTTCCCTGCTGATGGTTTTCTTCTTTTACTTCTCAAAAATTTCAGCTAAGGTTAATAAGAATTCATCTCCTTCTCTAAGATAACACCAGAGTGATTGTATCACTTACACAATCTTGGTCTCCGTCCTATTGACTACAGAGGTCAAAGACTACAGTGTGAAGCTTGACTCTTTGGAAGGTATGGTTTCAAGAAAAACATTTAATAAAACCTGGTTGTTCTGTGAGAAAGTAAGAACTATTGTTCTACGGACTAGTGTGAGTGCAAATTTCACTGTAGCTGAATCTTGTATGTTGTTTTACTGCTGCTATCACTTGGGGGATTTTTTACCCTGGAAGAAGATCCCCAGAAACAAAAGTTGCACTATAAAACAAAGAGATGAATTTTCACACCAACAAATTATTTGGAAATATGTACTAAATTGCTCTTACCCAGCTTAGACAAATCTTCAACAGCACTGCATTTTTCTTTTACTGTTGTGTCAATGAATTTCCGGCCATTTGTTTTTGATCCACAGATTTAAAATAATCATTATGCTTTGCCATTTTAACTTTGACTTTCATTTTGATTTCCTAATCATTAGAGAAATCCAATACATGTAGTTTCATCCCACATACATTCTGTAGATTATGAAGTACTCTTTAAAGATCATTTTCTTCTTGTGAGTTATCTCCTGCAAAGCTTGCATCAATGTCCTGTGTAGTCAGCACCAACAGTGGGCAGATATGCCGATGACAGCAAAATTGTTCCAGTGAAGAAGTGTGTCTAAAGATACAACAAGATACTGATCAATTGGAAAAGCGGGGAAAGGATAGCAGATGGAATTTAATTGAGACAAGTCTAAATGAATTAGGCCAGGACTTGCACAGTGTATGGCAGGGCTCCAGGGAACTTTTTTCAACAGAGATCTAAGCGTTCAAGTACATAGTTCCTTAAAAGTGGTAACAGGTAGACAAGGTGGTGAAGAAGGAGCATTGCATGCTTGCCTTTATCAGACATGGCATTGAATGCATGAGCTGGGATGTCATGTTACATTTGTACAAAACATTGGTTGGTCCACACTTGTGCAGCCCTGTTCACCATTCCAGAACTATGGAAGAATGTGATTAAGCTAGAGAGGATGCAGTAAAGATTCACAAGGATGATACCTGATCTGGAAGCCTTGGGTCATAAGGAGAGATTGGCTAGGTCGGGATTGTTTTTCCTGGAGCTTAGTTGGCTGAAGGATGAGCTTATAGGGATTTATAAAATCATGAGGGGCATAGATTGAGTGGACAGACACAACCTCTTCCCAGACGGGGGATTCTAAAGCTAGAAAGCATAAGATTAAGTTAAAGAGGACGGAATTAAAGGGGATCTGAGGGGCAAGTTTTTCGGAAAAATGGTGGTGGGTATATGTCCAGAAGAAATGGTGGAGGCAAATACAATTATAACATTTAAAAGATATTTGGACAGGTTCACAGACAAGAAAGGTTTAGATGGATGTGAGCCAAATGGGGCAAATGGTCAGAATGAACATGTTGGGATATATTCCATCCTGTATAATTCGATGAATCTCAATGAATCCAAGAATCTTTACCAATTCCTTATGTCCCTGCAAATAAATGCAATGGCATCAGCTGCAACCTTGCAAAATAGCTCATTCTCCTCCTATACTGTTCAATGCCTGGAAGTTATTTACCTGTTTTGGGTAATGAAATGGGGCAGAATTGGCTTCTGCTGAATTTCCACAAAAGTAGACTCCACAATTTCCTGATGCCAAATTAGCAACAATGATTTTCATCTCGCTGGTACTTTCAACATAACAAAACATCTCAAGGCATGTCACAGGCACATTATCAAGCAACATTTAATATTAACGTTAGAGAGTGCAGAGACCCAAGCAGGAGGGATATGGAGATACGGACTGCAGATGTTAGAATCAAAAGCAAAAATGAGCTGCTGGAGGAACTCAGTGGCAGGCAGTACATATGGAATGAAATGTACAGTCTACACTAAGGATTCACTTGGACTGAAAAAGCAGAGAGAGATCAGTGGTATAAAGATTTGAGGTGGAGGAGCAGGACAAGATCTAGCAAGCAGTAAGTGGATCCAGGTGGGGAGAGGTGATAGGCTGTTGGAATCAGGCAGGAGAGGAAAGACTAGAGATAATGACAGAGGCTGGGAGGTGACAGGGACAACAAGAGCTACACATTATGGAATCTGATCAGTCAGGAAGGTGAAGAGCGGAGCCAGATATAGGAGTGATGGCAGGCAGAGGGTATGTAGTTAATGTCAGATTTAGCTTTATTTGTTGAATATTAGGATAAAACAACTGTGACATACATACTTTGAGGCATGCCAGGATAGTTGGCCAAAGATTCTAGCTACATAATGAGACCATTAGGGAGCATAAGACACAAGCAGAGGGGATATGGAGATACAGTCTGCAGATGCTAGAATCGGCAACAAAGATGAGCTGCTGGAGGAGCTCAGAAGCACAAACAAGCTGCCGGAGAAACTACAGACATCAGAGACAAAGGTCTTCATTAACTGGATTTCAATTAAATCCTTTAGACTGATTGAAACTCCGGGCCACACAAACTGATGAGGTCAGCATAAGGGAGATCAAGTTATGACATAGTAGTGTGAACTGTATCAGATGACTGAAAACAACCATCAATGTAGAGAAATAAGAAATGGTCAGCCCACTTACCTGTACCATCATGTTCAATACTGTTAATAAAATATGAATATCTTCTGTCTCAAACTAATACATGGGACCTGGCCACAGATGTTGAGATCATGGACATATTTTGATAGTTGTCAATCACCTTTCATGGTTTGTCATAACATACAGAAAGTATAAACTTGATGTTCAGATACATTCTTCTATTTGATTTCTCCTGTGCATTTTCTTGCACTGAATGAAAGCCTGTTACATCCAACACTCCTTGATCTGAATGACTTTTCAACAAAAGCACATAGATTAGGACAAGTGACAAAAAGTTTGCTCAAGGAGTTGATTTTAAACAGCATCTAAAAAGAGGAAAAATGTAGTGAATTTGGAAAGACTTAGGATGGAAATTCCAGAGCTTAAGGTGAGACAACAGCTGAAATATCCATTCATGGCAGAGTAATTAAAATGAGTGACCCTGATGATAATAGTGTGAGATGTTAATAATCTCAAAGTTCAAATAGCCGCACTTGGTTCTCAAATGTAGAGGAGACCACATGTAAGATACTAAACTGAAAAAAAAAATCACCTGGAAAGCCTGCTTTACTTCCTGCATGTTGGGGAGGGAGAAGGTGAAAGCACAGGTTTTGCACTTTTCCCATAGTGGCATGAGAAAGTACCATAGGATGGGAAGTGGTTAGTTGGCAAGGACCAAAGAGTGATGATTTGAACTGATGAGAGGGGATTATGTATCTTGTGGTGGAATCTTTTGGGAGCCTGATGAAATTGCAAAGGATGTTCAGTTTTAGGCTGTTGAGGAGAAGATGTGTGAGAGCTGTGGTGCAAAAGATAGATGAGATATGGTCATGGTCTCTGCTCCACCATAGTGAAGGAGGAGAATTTCATATCATGGTAAACACCAGTGGTGCTACATCATTAGAGATCTGAGGAGATTTGGTATGTCACAAAAGTCACTAGAAAATTTCTACAGATAAACACTGGAGAGTATTCTGGCTGGTGGCATCACTGCCTGGTTTGGAGTCTTAAATGCACAGGATCATAAATGCTGCAGACGGCTGTAGACACAGCCAGCCCACAACCCTCCCTACCATCACGAGGCAGTGCCTCAAAAAGGTGGCATCCACCATTAATGGCCTTCGCTATCTGGGACATGCTTTCTTCTCATTCCTCATTGGGAATAGGTACAGGAGCCTGAAGACCCACCTTCAATGTCTTAGAAACGGCTTATTCCTCTCTGCCATCACATTTTTGAATGGTCTATGAACACAACTTTGTTATTTGCCACTACCTTGTTATTCCTCTTTTGCAATATATATTTATTAAAACGTAGAGAATTGTTCAAGATTCACGATTGTTTCGTGTCATTTCCAGTATACAAGTGTTAAGGAGAACAAAATATTTGTTACTTTGCAGCACACAAGCACACACAGAAAAACACAATAAGATGTGGCCCCTCCTATTCACGCTCAATGGTTATGTGATGTCATGTCATGTTTAAATTTAGAGAAGATTCGATGTTCAATCTCTGAATCTAGCCAAGACTTTCAAACATTGTAGGGACCTTTTTTGAATAATTTTCAAAACCTTTGATTTGCTGTTAAAGCACAGATGATGACTTATAATTTTTTTTCCTTTTTTTCTTTACTAATCAGCTTTGGTCTCGGTAGTGGGTTAGATTTTTTTATATAATAAAATTAATATATTTCAGTGTTACAAATTAATTAATCTGTATGAATCTAGGGTAAGGAGTCTTTATATGCGATTTAGTATAACGTATTGATATATATTTTTTCTTGTACTCTGTATTCTTATGTGTAAATTAATAATAAAAATATTGGAAAAGAAAAACACAGTAAGATAAAGAACACAATAATAAAAATCACAATAAATATAAATACATAAGGTAGCTTTATACAGTACATAGACAGATTGTATGTCTGTAAGTGAGGATAGACACAGGACTGACAGGAAATGATAAAGCAGTGGTGGGTCAATGGGTGGAGGTGTTGATCAATCTTACTGCTTGGGGAAAGTAACTATTTTTGAGTCTGGTGGTCCTGGCGTGGATATTATGTAGCCTCCTCCCTGATGGGAGTGGAACAAACTGTCCATGGGGAGGGTGACTGGGATTCTTCACGATGCCACTGGTCCTTTTCTGCCACCTTCCTGTATATATGCCCTTGATGGTGGGTAGGTTTGTGTTGGTGCTACGTTGGCAACTTTGACTACCCGTTGTTGAGACTTCCTGCCACTGCAGTGTAGTGTCTGTACCATGCAGTGATGCAGCATGTTAGGGTGCTCTCTACTGTGCACCTGTAGAATAACGTGAGTGTAGATGTGTATAGTCCAGATCTCTTCAGCCTCCTCAGAAAGTAAGAGTCATTGGTGAGCTTTCCTGATTCTGTAGAATGTGTCCTGGGACCATTAGAGATGGCGTGAGATGTGTACTCCCAGAAATTTGAAATTGCTTGCAGTTTCCACGGCTGTATTACTGATTTAAAGAGGTATGTTCTCCTGAAGTCCATAACTATCTCCTTTGTCTTGTTGACATTGAGGAAGAGGCTATTTGCCTGGCACCAGGCCTTGATCTCTTTCATCCCCTCTCTGTAGGCCATCTCATCAATGTTGATGGTGAGCCCCACCACTGTTGTGTCATTGGCAAACTTAACATATATAATATATCACATTGAGATTGATTCTTTCTATGCTATATGTCATTGATTTGGATGATGGAATTGATGGCTTAGTTGTAAAGTTTGCAGATATATGAAGATAGGTGGAGGGGCAGGTAGTTTGAGAAAGTAGAGCGGCTACAGAGGACTTAGCCAGGTTAGGAGAATGGGCAAAGAAATGGCAGATAGAATATAGTGTTGGGAAGTGTATGGTCATGCACTTTAGTAGAGAAATGAAAGGGTTGACCATTATCAAAATGGAGAGAAAATACAAAAAACAGAGGTGCAAAGGGACTTGAGAGTCCTTGTGCAGGTTTCCCTAAAGGTTAATTTGCAGGTTGAATCCGTGGTGAGGGTCTAGTTCTGGTCGCCTCACTACAGGAAGGATGTGGAAGCATTGGAAAGGGTACAGAGGAGATTTACCAGGATGCTGCCTGGTTTAGAGAGTATGCATTATGATCAGAGGTTAAGGGAGCTAGGGCTTTACTCTTTGGAGAGAAGGAGGATGAGAGGAGACATGATAGAGGTGTACAAGATAATAAGAGGAATAGATAGAGTGGATAGCCAGTGCCTCTTCCCCAGGGCACCACTGCTCAGTACAAGAGGACGTGGCTTTAAGGTAAGGGGTGGGAAGTTCAAGGGAGATATTAGAGGAAGGTTTTTACTCAGAGAGTGGCTGGTGAGTGGAATGCACTGCCTGAGTCAGTGATGGAGGCAGATATACTAGTGAAATTTAAGAGACTACTAGACAGGTATATGGAGGAATTTAAGGTGGGGGGTTATATGGGAGGCAGGGTTTAAGGGTCGGCACAACATTGTAGGCCGAAGGGCCTGTACTGTGCTGTATGTTCTATGTTCTATGATCTATAATTCATTATATTTCACACTGTAACACTACTGCAAAACAACAAATTTTACTACATACTGCATGTCAATGATAGTAAACCTGATTCAATGGCTGAAGAAGAAGGAAGACAGTTTAGAGGCAGCCGTGTCATCACTGGAGCAAATGTGATGGAGGCTGATGAACAGAAAGAATGGAATGGAATCCTTAGCTCAGACCATTTGTGGATTCATATTGATGTTGGTAACCAGTCTATCCTCAGAGATGGGCACAGAGGGATTCAGAAAAGGAAGTGAAGGGTGAATATACAATGAAATCCTTGAGTTCTGTATGAGGTCATTGACGTACCATAAAAAAACATTGAGAGAGAGGGACGACATATGACCAAAACAGGAACTGGTTCACATATCCAACAAAAAACTAGGCTTAGGTTGGATCTATGTGGGTACCAGTTTCACCTCCAGTATGGAGAAAATGAGTGGAGTCAAAGGAGGAATTGTGCAATTTGAGAACCAGTTCAGCCAGGCCAAGGGAGGTATCAATGGAGGGTAATTGATTCAGCCTATGTTCAAGGAAGAAATGCTTTGCAGTCATTGTGAAAAATTTTGAGATGATTAAGGTAGGTGATGGAGGTGATGGAATGTTCCAAAGTTAAACACAGGCAACAAAACAGAAAGGCTGAAAATATTAAATGCAAAAATACATTAAAGGTGTGCATGAAACCTAGAGGCTTGAGCCAGACTGATGATACTGTAATAATACATTGTCTTTTTTACAGTACATGTTCCGCTTAATGAAATCCTAGTTAAAAATCAAGTTACTGTTACCACCAGTTTCTTTGTGGACCTGAAGGGGATAACAATGACAAACTGCAAGTGAACTGAATTCTGGAGATCAAATTCAAGACCGATATTGTTATTCACACGTCATTCTTTTACTAAATAACTAAACAGATTAATATTGCTGAAGTTTTATTTCTTCGCTCTTCAGATTTAAATTTTAATGTGAGTTCACACAGAATGCCGGAAACCTTTAAGCTAGTTCAATTGAGAGCAGCTGTAATACCTTTTCCTTATGTGCCGTTTTAATAGCTCAGCTTGAGATCTGTCTCCAGAAGCCACCAGAGGCTGACCTGGGATTTAGCTCAGCTTCAAACCTCATTCTCTTCCCAGTTTCTCCTGTTGCTTCTGCCCTGTCAGCAATTTCTTTTTTTTGGAAAAGTGAAATAATGGACACACTAAGAGGCAATGACTCCCCACGAGGCAGCACCAGGGGTATAATATGAGTGCTGTCAAAGTGGTTTATACACTAGCTCAGACACCCAGCGAAACTGACTTCAGGCCCCTTATCCACATAAAAACAACTGCTATCTTCCCTTCCCCCTCCTTCCAGCCTTCCGTTTCTCATTCCAGGTTCCAGCATCTGCAGTCTGTCCTCCGTGCTGAGGATGTGAGAGGAGGTTTGCTATGGTTCACTTATCCTGCCAGTGGATTTGGAGGGCTTTACAGAGCCAGTGTTGCTGGCAGCTCTCCACTGCCTTGGGAATCCTGCAGCAGGTAGTCCAGGTGTGGGCAGCATTCAGCAGGGCAGGGCCGATGATCGATGGGGATGGGTCATGCCCAGTTACAGGTCCTGATCCGTCACACAGACACTATTCCTTTAGCTCAGGCTTTCCTGGGACATATCCAAAAGTAAATGTCAACAAGGCAGTGGGTCTGCAGCTACAGTATTAGGTGTAGCTGAGCTGCCTCTAGGGGGCGGTTAGAAATGACTGAAAATAGACCCAAGGTTAACAGAGAGCTGGTGAGTTGCAAGGTTCCCAAGTGGTGAAATGAGTGATACTGATATCGGACTGCATTCCCCCCAGACGGAACAATAAATGTTCTGTGTGTGGGGATAGGGGAGAGGGTGTTGCAGGCAGATGCTGGGTTGCACTACACTGGCGCTCCTCCTGGCCCCACAAAAATAATAGCAAATTCACCTTCGTCTAACCTCTTCTACATTGTCACTTTCTTAGTGAAGTGTAGACTTTCTGACTATATCAGACAAAGAGAAAACCGGGGGTCTACGGTCTGGATAGCATTTAAAATGCCCTATCCAAACATTAGAAGCAGGTAGGAATAGGTGTGGAAACTCAGCTGTGGGTCCTTTTCAGAATGGAAATTTTGAAAAAGGTGGTGCTGGAAATCTGAAATTCAAAAAAAAGAGGAACAGCTAGAAACATTCAATAAGTGAACCAACATTTCTGGAAAAAAAATATGTAATATTTCAGGTCAAAAACCCTTTGTCAGAACTGCACTAACAAAGTGTCTTGGACCTGAAATTTTAAATCTGCATTTTCCTTTCCACTGATGTAGACTTAATGTTCCCAGCATTTTTTTTTTCATGTTCTCATTAGAATGGTATCAGCTACATTATATTAGTTAACAAAACAGTAAAGCTCTCAAGCCAGGTTTGAGGCCAGAAATGACAAGGCTGAAAATGACCCCAGTAGCATGGTGCAAGATGCTAAGAGCATTAAAAATCAATAAGAGAAGAATCAGTTCACAATGCCTTTCTCTGCTGCACTCACCTCTCATATATCACAACAAATATGTTTTTTTTGCATGGAATGTTACAGATACCCAGCTCAGAACTTCAGTTAACACATGGTCAACCTGCATTGTGATTAATTCCATAGGGATTTTATCATGTTACACCCAGACTTTTGAAGTTTGCCTTCACACCTTGTAGAGTGCAGCATTTAATGTGCAGGTATTATCATCTTCCGGCAAACATTTTCTTTTAATGGTTTATAGAGATTAAATTGACTATTGTGAAATCTGTCCTCCTGCAAGCACTAAAATTTCAAATAGTCTTGTTTGTTTATGATGTGTAGCTGTGATTGCAGCAGCAAAAAGAGCTCCCTGGTTAAAATGCAAAGGGCAATCAAACCATCCCCTGTGTTGAGAGTGCCGGAAATTTTATTAACTTGGGGACTGGGCTTTTTAGTCCAGATTCACTCTGTGCAGTTATTAAAATTGCAAATAAATACTTGCATTCCATTATAGTTGTTAGACAGCTCAAATCAGCACTGATTGATAAAACCCCCAGCGTTGATAAGAACATTAGTATATACCAGACAGCTATAGTTAGAAGATCAATAAGCAGGCGATCGAACTTGGCTAAATGTACCCAGCCAATCTGCAGTTAAAGGTGATAATGCACAACTCCATTATTTTCTCAGTAATTAAAAGAGACAAAATGAAGGAGAAACTGCTAAATACACAAGTCAAACAACACTTGTGGAGAGACTAATAGTTGAAGCTTCAGTTTCTGTCCCTTCATTGGAACTAGGATAAGTTAAAAGTGAATAGGGTTTTTGAGATACAGGGAAAGCCTATTGGGTTTCGAAGAATAACCGGGAAGTGCGTTAGAGCAAAGAGTAATGATAGCATGACAGAAGTGGCAATGGTAAAAGTATTGGAGTTGGAGGAGGAGAAGATGGCGGCCACTCTGGTGATGAATATCAGTTATCTGTCAAGTAGGGTGCCATGCACAATCCTGATTTGATGGAGATGTGAGACTGCGGAGGAACATCTGGTGAAACTTCTGAAATGCCTGTTTCGCTGCTGCTACCATGTGATCCTGAATCTCGGGAGGGGAAGGCCCCAAGTCCTCGGCTTTGCTTGTTGTTCAGCGGCCGGGGCGGGGTCAAAGCGCTCGGCAGAGATGGTGCTCGGTGCTCGGTGTCGGAGGGCTGGTCGGAGGCTCGAAGTTTTCAGACGGACTCAAGAGTCGGCTGTGGTCAGGTGCTTCCAGGGTGCTGCATCAGCAAGTTTGCGGTGCTGGAGGTTCATGGCAGAGAGAGTTTCTCCCTTCTACCGTCTGCGTGAGATGAGGGGACTATTGGGACTTTGAGACTTTTTTTTACCGTGCCCATGGTCTGCTCTTTATCAAATTACGGTATTTCTTTGTACTGTTGTAACTATGTGTTATAATTATGTGGTTTTTGTTAGTTTTAGTCTTGGTCTGTCCTGTGTTTCTGTGATATCATACTGGAGGAACATTGTATCATTCCTTAATGCATGCATTTCTAAATGACAATAAACGAGGACTGAGTGTCCTCATAATCTAATCTAAAAAAATTAATGAACAATAAGATGTAGATCTGAAGGAAGTAAATAGATGATATGAAATAAAATCAGAGATTATCAGAAGAGAAGCGAGTAAAGACAGTGAATGCTAAAAAGTGGAATCGGAGTTTGGAACTTCAAATTTATTAAGACTTTTTAGATAAACTACAAATTCAGCCGTCAGTTTGGCATAATCTGAAATGTTCACTCTGTTCCACTTTACTTCCTTGTTGACTGACACACTGAAGATTCCTTACAGTTTCTGGAAGCAGAATTAGTACACAAAGAAATGGATATACAAATAGCTGTAGGAATAGTGTGACATTAATCAAGACTTTTAAATCTCATACAAGTTCCCATAATTCCTGCTGCTGTCTGGACCGAGCTTGTGTGTTCACCCTGTGACTGCATGGGTTTCCTCTGGGTGCTCCACTTCCCCTCTGCATTCCAAAGACATATGGGTTAGAGATAAATAGATCACAGAAGGGCCAGGTTCTGTGCTGTATCTCTAAAAAAAAATGAAGGTGCACTCCCTGAAAGGTAAGGGATTTCTGACCTGGGTTCAGGACAACTATATGCAGACTATTTATTGACTACAGCACTGCTTTCAATGTTATAATTTCAAGTAAACTTATTTCCAAACTCTTAGAGCTACACACATCAAAGTTGCTGGTGAACGCAGCATGCCAAGCAGCATCTCTAGGAAGAGGTACAGTCGACGTTTCGGGCCGAGACCCTTTGTCAGGAGTCCTGACAAAGGGTCTCGGACCGTAACGTGGACTGTACCTCTTCCTAGAGATGCTGCCTGGCCTGCTGCGTTCACCAGCAACTTTGATGTGTGTAGCTTGAATTTCCAGCATCTGCAGAATTCCTCGTGTTTGTATTTCTAAACTCTTAGACTTGGGCTGAATGCCTCCCTTTGTAACTGGATCCTTGACGTCCCAACTAATAGACTGCAATTGCTAAGGATAGGCAGCAATACCTCTGCCATGATTGATCTCAACACTGGTGCTCCAAAAAGCTGCGTCCTCTACAACCTATGCATTCATTACTGTGTGGCCAAATTCTGCTCTAATTCCATCGACAAGTTTGAAGATGATACCAGCATAGTGGGCTGTATCTCAAAGAATGATGGGTCTGAGTACAGGAAGGAGTTAGTGAGACTAATGGCATGATGTCATGACAACACTCTTTCCGTCAATGTCAACAAAACAAAAGTGCTGATTATTGACTTCATAAGCAGGGGCACTGCATATGCTCCTGTGTACTTCATCAATGTTAAAATTGAGAGGATTGAGAGCATCAGGTTGCTAGGAATGAACATCAACTGTTATGTCCTTCTTGATATTGTTTGTTATTTTATTTCTAATTACTAGACTTCTCTGCTTACTTGTAAGTTCACAGCTGTTGTTGATTACTCACTGTCACGTTGTTACGCAATTAGCTTTTGTCATCAGGTCGGCCATTTTATACTGTTTGTACATTTCATTTAGTCCCTAATAGTCAGAAGCACTTTTGTTCAAAGTTGAAGGGACTTCAATCACTATTTGAATCTCCCTTTCGTGAGAACGCCAAGAAGTACTGTCCTTTTACATCAGCTCCTTGCGTACTGTAATGCACTGGTGAATAATAAAGCAACCTTCAAACTACAACTACACAGGAATGAAGTTTACCTAGCTGCCTAGCTTAAGAAAATGGGGAACTGCTTGAATGAAGGCTGAATAGTAAAAAGGCACTCTCAGTGATGATTCCACCAGAGATGGATAAGATATTGATCCTGCAGGCTCCCGCATGACATAAAGTCGGCAAAGGGGAAGAGAGGCCTTGAAAACCAGGTCAGTGTGTTTATTATGTTCATCTAGATTAATGAGATAGTGTAGCAGATCAGCAGCAAGCATGGCAGCGCTGGAGGCCATTGCAATGGCCAAAGCCCCGCTAGCCAGGCGTCATTTGTGGAAAGAGAGATTGCTGTTACAGTGAGACAGGTTGGATTAAGTGTAGAAAAAATCCACCTGGATGCCACATTAGAGGCACTGTAGCATGAGAAAGAGGCAGAGGCAGCTTTAGCCGAGGCCAAAGTCTTTGAGGTGGGCATGGAGCACGTAGCTGACGATGATGATGTTAGATCAAACTCACCAGACTGCCTACACTTATACTCATCCACCAGCAGACACTGAAGACTTAGGCCAGCCAATCAAGACTGAAAAGGGGGGCTCCTCTTCCTCAGGATAGCACCCTACAACTCAACACCTTCTGCCAAAATGGGACAGAACAGACACAACCTCCCTCACATGCACATATTTACACCAACCAGGCAAGTATTTCAAACTACGCAATGACTGGCCACTCACTCACCCACCGATATGAAGGAGATACGCAGCCGTGTAGTAATAGACTCCCAAGGTTTCTACGGACCATGGCAAATCACAGGTGGGACACTGCTCAGCCTTCTGGTAGGGGTCACCACACCACCAATGAACCCCAACATATTTATGATGTGTCATATCCAGCGAGATTCCTATCCTGTCTTGACCTGCTGATGGCTGGACTCACCAAATTTAATAACAAGCCAGAAAATTACTGGGCTTGGAAGTCCACGTACTCCAATGCCACTGAAAACCTCAACCTGACACCTAGTGAAGAACTCGACCTGCAGGTGAAGTGGCTTGGACCCGAGCATGTAAGAAGATTAAGGTTAGTTCACATCAAACACCCCAGTGCTGCTGTCACTTTAGTCTGGCAAAGACTGGAAGGGTGTTAAGGATCCATGGAGACAATGGAGATTGCTCTCTTCAATAAACTCGAGTCCTTCCCCAAGATTTCTAGCAGGGAACCCCAACATTTGCAAGAGCTAGGAGACCAGCATTTGGAGTTGGAGGCAGCCAAAGCCGAAGACTACTTACATGGCCTGTCTTACCTCCACACTGCATGAGGAATTAGTCATCATTTGAAGAAAATCCCCTTTAGCCCACGGGGAAAATGGATATCAGAGGGAACTAGATACAAACTGGAAAATGGAGTCAGCTTCCCACCCTTCTCCTTCTTTTCTAGTTTCATCCTGGATGAAGCCAAAATGAGGAACAACCCCAGCTTTATCCTGACCACCTCTAGCTCAGCACCACTAAAATCAGAGAAACCTGTTAGGGGTCCTGTACTGGCGCACAAAACTGAGGTGGACAACGCTGTCCAAAAGGATGATTCTAAAGCTTCAGAAGATCCTAACAAACGGTGCCCTCTGCATTGGAAACCACATCCTCTCCGGAAGTGTAGAGGCTTCAGGGAGAAAGCTCTAGAGGAGCAAAGGGTAAAGAGCACTCCATATGTTTCAGCTGCTGTTCTTCAACCAGCCACCAGGCCAGGGACTGTAATGCTGTCATCCAGCACTCTGAATGTGGCAGCAACAAACACATTGCAGCTCTTCATATTGGCCCACATCCCTGGTCTGTGGAGAACAACACAAGTACCTCCTTACGGCATGGTTGTCATCTCTTCCTGTACTGAGATCTGTGGGGAAAACTCCACCAATAAGTTACGTTCAAGGATCTGACTCGTCATGTTTACCCAGAAGGCTAGCGTGCAAAGAGGATGAGGATGTATGTCGTCTTGGATGATCAGAGCAACAAGCCTCTAGCTACATCATCTTTTTTCAGCATCTACGCAACCAATGGCACCTCATTTATACACTTAAGACATGTGCAGGTGTGTTCTAGATGGCTGGGGGAAGAACAAGAGGCTTTGTTGTCAGATCTGTTGATGAAAAGACTCATTTAGCTCTCCCCACACTCACTGAGTGTGACAAACTTCCGGACAACAGGAAGGAAATCCCCACACTAGAAGCCACGACTCACCATCCTCACCTCAAGTCCCCAGCCATCAAGATGCTGTCACTCGACCCAACCACTGATAACCTGCTCCTGCTAGGAAGAGACATCATACAGGTACACAAGGTACTCGGGCAATGTGATGGGCCTGCAAATGCTCCCTTTGTGCAGAAGTTAACATGCGAGTGGGTCATAGTAGGAGACATCTGCCTAGGAAGTGCACACAAACCCTCACCTGTGAACATCTTCAAAACTAGTATTCTAGAAAATACGCATCCCAGTCTCAGGACTCCATGCACATCAAGGAGAACTTTGGCCAGTCCTGCCAGCCTCCCGACTCTCCCACCTTGACCTTGAAACTCAGTAAGCATGGGTGAATCTGTCTTTGTCCATTAAAAGAATGACTACAAACCAGCTCCTTCAATAGATGATCTTACTTTCCTGAGGGTGATGGATAATGAGTTCCATCAAGACAGCTCAAACAGCTCGGTGGCACCGCTGCCCTTCCGTAGCCCTAAGCAACGTCTTCCAAATATCCATGAGCAAGGAAACAGCTGCTTTCCTTCACTTACACACACGCACAAGAAACATCCTGACATTACTTAGGAAGAAAACAAATATAAATGGAAAAATAGACAGTCAGAAAGTGATTGAAGTGTGACCTCTGGTTACAAATCTGCAAAAACAAAGACAATATTTTTCAGTTTATACAGAATTTAAATTTGTTTTGGATTTTCTGTTGTATATTTGATACGCTCTAACTGGTTTATTTTGAAGTTTGGCTAGTGATCCATCTTGAACGACAGTAGAGTAGAGCTACTAGGACTTGATGTTGCAATCCCTATGGTAAGTCGGCACTCTCGATGTTGGCAGTGGGTTTGGAGTGGTGACAAGGAGGGAGGGCAGATACGTCATCGGGGTCATCAGGTGGGCACCCTCCTTCTTTGACGTTTCGTTGATAAGCCCACAACGTCTCCAGAGGGCTCAACGGTGCTACCTGGCATCCCAGATACACCCCTCTGTTCCATACCCTCCTGTCTTCAACTTGCAGCCCAGTTGTTGCCTTTCCTTTTAATCCAAATCCAATTGCTGCTTTCTTCTGCTGCATTTGACAAGGACTTGATTGCTTGTTGGAGGGAGTGGCCCCTCACCCCCATCTTCTTCAATAGACTGGTCGTAGATGTAGCAACGAATCCCCTGCATGCCACTTCTACAGGGAAAATCTTGGTCTTCCAGCCATTCTGGGCAGCTTCAGTTGCTAGTTCAGAGTACTTGGTCTTTTTCCTCTCATAAGCTTCTTCGACACCATCTTCCCATGGTACTGTCAATTCCACAACATATGCCAGCTTGGATGTTGTGGACCACAGGACCATGTCTGGCCGGAGTGTTGTAGCCGCAATGTCTGGGGGAAACACATGCCTTTTTTCCAAGTCCACATCTATTTTCCAATCTTGAGCAACCTGCAGAATGCTTACATCTTTTGATGTTATATGGTGCTCTGGAGGTTGGCCTGCTGGTACAAATCGTGTGATGTGGACATTTTCTGCCGATGTTTGTGGGAGAGCAATTTTGGTGATTCGTCTCTGTTCCAAGATTGATGCCATCTGTCTGAGATCTTGGTTATGCCGCCAAGTGTACCTCCCCGGGTGAGGCTCGTGGAGCATCCTGTTAAAATGTGCCTTAGTGATCCAGGTGCTTGACAAAGAGAGCAAGCGGGGTCTTCTCCCCACCACTGGTGCAGGTTCTGGGATGTGGGTAGGAGGTCATAAGTGGTTCTGATGACAAAACTTAGCTGAGATCCCTCCATCTCCCAGATGTCACGCCAGCTGAGTTTCCTCTTTTCCAGGCTCTCCCAATTAGTCCATTGGCCCTGCTTGGCCATTGAGACAGCCCTGGCATTTCGCTCTGCCTCCTCCTGTCTTCTCAATTCCTCCACCACGAGCCGTCTCTTCTGCACTGATGTTTCCTTGTGCCATTGAGGAGCCTTTGGGACGAGCCCAAGCCCAGCTCTCCCATGTTGGACCTGGCCAACCACATCCCTGAAGCGAAGAGCAGACTTAGCACTCTGAACAGCTTCAGATGGGGTCCACCTCCTCCCCGTTGCCACACGGGGGGGGCCGCTGTTCGAATAACGGTATCTTCAGGTTCATTGAGGGTCATGACCAACCTTGTTTTGGTGCATTTGAATTCTTCTACAAGACTTGCAATTGGTAATTCCAATTTGCCGTTCCCGTACAGTCCAACAGGGCGTAAGCATCACAGAAGTCCAAGCCACTGTTTTACACGTGTGCTGATCACTCTTTCAAACTTTTCCACCTTGCTGATGGGGATTTCATACACTGTTAAAGGCCACATGAGTCTTGGGAGTATGCCAAACTGGAAGCACCACAGCTTGAGTTTTCCTGGCAACCAGGTCTTGTTGATGCGAGCTATGTACATGATGGTATCCTTTTTGAGTTGTTTAAACTGCTCGGTGTCCTTGAGCTTAGCATCATACCATCGACCCAAGCTCTTCACTGGCATTTCTGAAACAGTTGGGACAGGTGTTCCGTCAATATGAAATCTTTTATCTGTTACTTACCTTTGACAATGGAGATGCTTCTGCACTTGCTGGGCTTGATCTTCATCCTCACCCATGTGATGTTTTGATGAAGCTTTTCCAGAAGTCTCTTGGTGCAGGGGACAGTTCTCGTCAGTATCGTTATATCATCCATATAGGCTCGTATCAGTGGTACCCGTTGACTAAACTGTAGCCCTTTTCCTCCCGCAACCCATTTTGAGGCTCTGATAATGAGCTCCATTGCCATAGTGAAGGCCAATGGGGAGATGGTGCACCCCGCCATGATGCCTACTTCCAGCGGTTGCCACGCTGTGGTGAAGTCTGATTTTGTAAGACAAACTTGCAGATCCTGGAAGTAGTGTTTTACCAGATTTGTTGTTGTGGCAGGCACCTGAAAGAATTCAAAAGCAGTCCACAGTAGGGAGTGAGGAACTGATCCATAGGCATTGGCCAGGTCGAGGAACAAGACATGCAGATCCTTTCTTTCTTTCTTAGCCATCTGGATTTGATGTCATATGACCCTGGTATGTTCAAGGCATCCCATGAAGCCTGCCAGAATATCAATGAAATGGTTTTGTTTCAGATACTTAGTAAGTCTTTGCACCAACACACTGAAAAAGATCTTGCCTTCTATGTTCAGAAGGTTTATTTGGCGAAACTGCTCGATGGCGGATGAATTCTTTTCTTTTGGGATCAGAACTCCCCCCCAGCCCCGCTCTTCTCTGGGGATAACTTGCTTTTCCCACACAACACTCACGTTTTTCCAAAGGAATTTCAGAACATCTGGGGCATTCTTGTAGACACAATACAACACTGTTAGGGCCTGGCACTGATGCTGATCTTGTCTTCTTCACTGCTTCTTTCACCTTGCTCAGCTTGGGAAGGCTGATGTTAAATTGATGTTGTGGGGGTGAGATTGATGGGATGTCAGCTGGGACAAGTATCGGTTCATCTTTTAGCTCATCAGTGTGGATGATTCTGAGATGTCTTTCAACCTCCTCTTTTGATACTTTCAAGTATCCGCTTTTCTCTTTTGTGAAAATGCCTTTCACATATTTAAAGGGATCCTTGTAGAAGTCTGTTCTTGCTTTTTCCCTCTTTTTGCGTCGTTTCCTTAAATTCTCTGCTCTGTGCAGTTTCAAGAGCCTCTGTTTTAGGTCCTCTTGAAGGAGGTTGATGCCCTCCCTTTCTTCTGCTGTTGCTTTTTTCCACAACTTCCTCAAGCCTCTTCTTTCTTTAACAAGTCGTTGGATTTCCTGGAGACGACGGGATTTGGGGGCGGGGGGGAGGCTTATCTTTCCTGCTGACATGTTCCTTCACTCCAAATTTCTCCCTTCCGTAGCTGTAGATCAGGACACCCATCCTCTCCAACTTCTTTTCTGCTGATCCCTTGATGCCACTTAAGATCAGGCTCACATCTGCATTGATGGTTTCCCACTCCTTGCAGTTAGACTTTGGCCATTTCACCAAAGGCTTATGTCCTTGCATGTTCTCCACTTTATGATGTGCCTGGCTGTGTCTTGGACTGCTGCTTATGCCTGAAACTTCTTCAACATCCCTTAGGGTGCTGATACTCTGCAGACTGTGGGTTTCTTTCTGCCGCTGAGTTTCATCCGACTGATTTGACCTTCCTCTTAACAGAATCTGGTCAATGCGGAGCCCTGGGTTGGAGATTTTCAAGCATTTCTTCCGTCCTTGATGAATTTTTAGACCATGAGTGATGTTACTTTAGTCTAGCCACACCTACAGGTCTGAAGAACATGTCCAGCTGCTGGTTTCTCAAGAGTATTTTCACTTTCTTGATACATTGCTGTGTCCATGCCAAGATTCCTTACCGAGAGGTCAGTCAGGGAGCCTTCTTACACCCCTGCTCTCGCAGACTCTGGGGGTATACTTCTTTTTAAACTTTCCGTAGCCAAGTGAGGGTGGCTCTTGTGCCCTGACAAGGTGACAGAGACTGCAGTTATGTGCAGCTAGCCCATACAGCCCCGTTGGGGTCTATTTCCTCCTGTCAGCTGTCTCTCCAGCTGTCACACAGTCTTTCCCTTGTTGTCAGCTGCACTTTCACAGCAGTCACTGGTTTTCTCCCAGAAGGTCAGCAGAATTTTACTCCTGTATTTCATATCCATTTGATGGTTTTATTATTCTTTAGTGTTTGACTATGTTATTCAATTGATGAGGAGCATTGACTATACTATGTTCAATGTTTTTTTTGTAAAAGCTACAAATTCATTTTGTGGCATCTTTTATGAATACCAGTCGGGGAGTGGTTATGTCCCTCCCGATATGGCTTGTTATTTTAGTTCTGATTACTAGATCTCAGTGCCTACTTGTAAGTTCACAGCTGCTGTTGATTACTTATTATCGTGTTGTTAAGCAATTAGCTTTCGTCATCAGGTCAGCTATTTTATATCATTTGTACATTTCATTTAGTTGCTAGTAGTCAGAAGCACTTTGTGAGAAGTTGAAGGAATTTCAGTTATTATTTGAATCTACCTTTCGTGAGAACGCTGAGTATTACTGCCCTTTTACATCAGCTCCTTGTGTACTGTAACGCATTGGTGAACGATAAAACCACCTTCAAACCGTAACCATCTATCTGCCTCGTTTAAGAAAATGAGGAAGTGCTTGAGCAAGGGCAGAACATCAACAATATTCTGTCCTGGCCCAACCATATTGATGCCGTGGATAAGAAAGCTCACCTACACCTCTAATTCCTCAAGGAAATGAATTTTGGCATGTCCCTTTTGGCCATCACCAGTTTTTACCAATGCACCATAGAATGCATCTGTTCCAGAAGCATCATGGCTTGTATTTCAACTGCCCTCCCCGTGACTGCAAGAAACTGCACAGAGTTGTGGATGGAGCTCAGCCCATCACAAAATCCAGCCTCCCCTCCATAGACTCTGTCAACACCTTGCTGCCCCGCTGAAGCAGCTATCATAATCAAAGACCCAACTATCCCAGATATTATCTGTTCTTTCCACTTTCTATTAGGTTGAAGGCACAAAATACAGGAAGATTGTTCCTGTAAACTCTAAAGACAGCTTCTGCCCCATTGTTATAAGTCTACTGTATGGACCTCTTGTCAGATAAGATGGACACTTGACCTCACAATCTATCTCGTTATGATCTCAAGCATGAGGAAATCTGCAGATGCTGGAAATTCAAGCAACACACACAAAAATTGCTGATGAATGCAGCAGGCCAGGCAGCATCTCTCGGAAGAGGTACAGTCATGTTTTGGGCGGGACCCTTCGTCAGGACTAACTGAAAGAAGAGATAGCAAGAGATTTGAAAGTAGGGGGGGAGGGGGAGATCTGAAATGATAGGGGAAGATGAGGTGTGGGGGGGATGGAGCTAAGAGCTGGAAAGTTGATTGGCAAAAGGGATACAAGGCTGGAGAAGGGAGACCTTGCAGCTTATTGTCTACCTGCAGGTCATTTCCTCTGTAATTATAACACTCTAGTTTGCACCCTGTTTACCTTGTATTGTCTCAATACACTGCTGTAATGAATTGATCTGCTTGAACAGTATGCAAGACAAGCTTTTCACTTTATCTTGGTACATGTGACAATAATAAACCAATTTGCCAATTTACTAATAAGTAGACTAACAGATGGTCAGTGGGAGGCATTCAATAGCAAGTGTAATTCCTAGAATTTGGGTTATTGCTGATGTCAAATAATACTTGCCATAATAATCTAATAATCTTTCTGCAAGAACTTCTTAAACATTTCAAGTGCTAAATAATGACTGAAGAATTAATATGTGATTAAGATGTCGTAAACTATCATTCAAAAATCTAATCCCGTTATACTCTGAAATATTCTTGTGAAGCAATCACAAAATACAACGCATCAACTTTAGTCTTTAAGGCCAGATAGCTTGTCAACTACCAGTTATGGCTTAGCAGGAAATTTAAAGTCACTTGCAACCAATAAACAATAAGGTATCTAGAGCATATTACTGTAGGACAGATTCTGAAGTCGGTTAAGTTCTTACCTGTTCAAGTGATTTCTTGTAACTGGGAGTGGGGATAATAAGGCTGTAAACCACACAGCCATCGGTGGTGCCTTGAATAACCAACAGCAACTTTGGGAATTTTGCATTAAATTGCACAAATGCAGAAATTGTGAGGCCAGTTTCACGGTTACTGTTAATGCAGACTGACTGTGATTCTGTCATTACTACAAAAATTAGCACAATGCAATTCGGAAAGGACTCACACCACAAGGGGGCAACTGCATTCATTTACTTAACAGGGAAAGATTTCAACAGCTGAGCTACCACTCGTCAAAAGCAAAAGTCTTGGATGATGAAAGGGATTAATGACTGTATTAAACTATAAATAGGCAAACAAAAAGCCAAAAAACTAGTACAACTATATAAACCGGAAAAATACTTAAAAGCTCAGAAGATAAAAGAGATCATTATAACAAGGATGTAAAGGAGTATGAAAACAAAGTTACCTTGGATACTAAATTCAACAGAAAAATCACAATGACATCAGATAAAATTGATGATCAAAGAAAATTGTGGCCTCGTGCAGAATGACAATCCTGAACTTTACAACAGAGGAAGATTTTTAGAATGCTGAAAATTCAAGAAAACCAATACAGGTTTAGGAGGATAAGAACATACCAAAGTTAATTTAACCAAAATAAAGGAACAGGGGTAAAACAGGATGCTGGAAATACCCAGCAGGTCATGCCATTTCTGTGGAAGATAAACAGAGTTAAATCTTCAGCTCAGGCACCTTTTATTTTACTGTTGATTTCAAATATCTGAAATTTTCTGCTGATTTTAATTAATAGGAACAGGAGTCAAACTATGAAGCTCTCAAGACTAGAGAACTCCAACCTTGAGGCTTCTATGGCCACCCCATTCCTATTTTCATGCACTATTTGATCAGATTTTACAAAACATAGGTGTCAAATGCCAATAATCTTCATGAATATGGATGGTGCAAAAAGTTGGGCATTCATTTTTGCCCTGGGAGGTCGAGGGAAAGCTTGTTGCATGGTGACCCAATAATTGCTCAGACGACGAGCCCATCACTGCAAAATCCTGACATGTTCCAGTCTCGAGATAATGATTGCTGCTGAAAGGTGTTTATGCTCTTTTTGGTGCACCTATAGTGCATCATTCCAGAGCGCATGAAATAAATTTGGGGAGAGAGAGAGATCCAGAGATTAGAAGAGTGATCAGTGTCTGGGATGGAGGGATTAGAGGTCATACCAGGGTTGGAGGGAGAGGTGGCAAGGGACTGATTGGTACTGGGAGTGATCAGAGGTGACCAGAGGACTGGGGAAAGCTGAGAGCCTGTACAGTGGAGGGAGTGGCAGGAGATGTGAGGATTTAGATTATCAAGTGAAGTATCCTACCTGAGATAGGTTTCCAGTGCTGAATTGCATCTTGCTTTAAATCGGGGTATAGCTGCTCCTTCAAAGCATGGTGGCTCCAGAAGGGCTTTCATCTTAAAGGAACACCTCACAGCGAAGGACGTCAGTCAGCAAATGGTCACAATCATGTTTGCCTCTGTAAATAATCAAGTTTCATTTGCATGGTCCTGAAAAGGTGTGTTTTGTGACTGGATGCTTGGGTTGTTGTACTTGGAAGAGGGATTCAAATCTGGTCCAAGATAATGAAAGCAGCTTCTCATAGGCAAGAGCTCCCAACAGAAATTCACTGGGAAATCACAATAAATAATTGGCAGTGTTGACATTTAAATAGTGATGTTACATTTCCTGCTCAGAAATCCAAAAGAGTGGTAAGGAACCTACATTATTATCCATCTCACCAAGGCACTGCAGATTCTTGGCCCATTTCCCTTTATTGTAATGATTTGTTGATCATCATAATAACCGTGTTGAACGTTGATCTGGATGATTTATTATGATTGTGCCAATGTCAAACTGTTAAACTGAAAACATAAATCTGCCAAAACACCTCCTCTTTGACTGTGCTGCCTCCTTTTTTTCCTGCCCCTCTAACCTTGGCAAAGATTATTGTTGGATTGAGATTTATTTTACGGTTTAAACTGTCCTATCTTACATTGCTTTTGACAAACCTTTTATTCCTCTGCGAACCTTTAAATTTGGCATATGCTATGCCTCGCTCCTATCAGAAATGTTTTCCTCAGAGACACATGGATCTGCAGCTGGAATTGTGAATAATTGCAAATGAGCCGTGATGGGAGTATTGTGGTTCCAGTAACTTCTTGTAACAGTGAAAACCCATTTAGATTGGACTCACATCTTGAAATGAAAATTAGGCCCTGTATACAGTCAGTCACAGATCCTTGCCAATTTTGCAGTACTCCTGAGGCTTTTATTCTACAGAGGAATGTGCAGAAGAGACAGCACATTTTGAAAGGCAGCGTGAAGATAAACTGACATCCATAAAAGCATGTTTATAGAACACTGAATTATATTTTTTCTGTGGAGCAAATATGTTCAGTTTCTTTTGCAGAGTGGTTCTTTTGTACCAGTTTCTGTAAGGACACTGAAAATAAAGATTTTGTGGAGCATTCACAAATTTCTCGTCTTCAGTTGGGCATTCTGCCTGAAATTTTTCCTATGTATCATTTGCATTTTCATGAAAGAAACTTACTTTTGAATAAATTAATTGGTCTTTTATGCTGTTAAAAAATCTGCCATGCTTGATTGTGCCTGCCTTCTGAAGGGATGCAAGATGTAGTTAAACTCCACTATCTTATGGTTAGTAAGGAGATCAAAAATTTGAATCAATATGACTTTCCTTCAGTCAGGAGAAAATTGTAGCAAAGAAACTAGAAGAATCTAGAATTATAACAAGTATAAGCTGCTAAACTTCTTTGACAACCACAAAGACATGGTTTAAAACACGAAGCAAGGGTTATTCCATGTATGATTTGTCGGGATTGAAGAGAATTCAGATATTTTTCTGAGATATCTACTGGTTTCTCAGACATTGACTATTGAAAGTTGGTCTGGATAATTTGTTATAATTGCACTAATATCAGTCTGTTAAACATAAATCTGCCAAAAGCATTCTCTTTGAGAACTGTTACTAAATGCACATAAAGGTGATGTCAATTGCCCTAAGTATGTCTTTTTGACAATATAAGGTAACCTGATTTTATTTTTCAGAAAGCAATATTAAAATCTTAAGGAATCCAATTTGCTCAGTGAATACAAACCAAAGCAATGAACAACCTGCAGAGGGAACTCAATGCTTCAAGTAGCATCTGTGAACAGAAAGGAACATTTGATATTACAGGTGAAACCTGCATCTGTCCTAACCCAGAGTTTTGACTTGAAATCACCGTAATTTCTCCCCCAACCACAGATGCTGTTCGACCCATCGAGTTCCTCTGGCTGATTGCTTGTGGCTCTGCATTCTCCTGTGGCTTCATAACACAGACCCAACGGTGGGTCTACCTACTCTTAAATAGGGTTCAGCTTGTTACCATACATTTGGCATAGCGACTGCCATTGTAATGCCCAATTCAAGTATTCCCTGTCTCTAATTTATTTACCATTTGCTTCATAATGACAGCCAGATGTTCTTCTGTTCACACTACAAAGGAGACTCATGGAGCATCACAGCATTTTCTTGGATGTATAATCCAAAGTTGTTGTGGGGGGGTTGTTGGTGGTGAAAATTATTGAACTCTGATGGTAATGAGTTGGCCACCTATTCTGTATTCTGGGGGAGGACATTAAATAACCATCTATTTACTGGAGAATCTAAAATAAGCATGTAATACTGATTATTATTAAGTCTGTATCTACAATAGAAAAAAAAGTAAAAGAGTCCGAAGCGGCTTCAAAGCTTCAAAAAGAATTGGATTTAGCAACTCGACATTATTTCACCATTCCCATCCTGTAGCATGCACCAGAACAATGAGAGGTCATGGATTTTATGGCAACTGAATACAACATTTGCTGCAATCTGGCAATGTCCCAGCGGACTCAGATCAGGGAGCTGGTATCATGTGAAGTCTATTTGAAAAAGATCTCAAGGGAAATGAATTGCCATTCAGCCACCTTCATCCAAGTAATTCAAATTATATGGTTACTCAAGGGTATAACAGTCAGATTTAAAAACAGGCAAGTGCCCTTCAGCTAGAAACCCAAGTAAACATGAATTAAAATAATCCTGCTTGGAGAATTTTTTTTATTTTATTTTAGCAATACAGTGCAGAGTAGGCCCTTTTGGCCCATCAAGCCAGGCTGCCCCACCAAGCCCCAACAACCCCGATTAACCCTAACCTAATCAGGAGAAAATTTACAATGAGCCAGTACATCCTTGGACTGTGAGAGGAAGTCTGAACACCCAGGGAATACCCATGGAATACTCACGGGAAGACCTATGGAATACCCATGGAATACCCACAGGAACACCCATGGAATACCCACGGAATACCCACGGGAACACCCAGGGAATACCCACGGGAACACCCAGGGAACACCCACAGAATACCCACAGGAACACCCAGGGAATACCCACGGGAACACCCACGGGAATTCCCACGGGAACACCCAAGGGAAGACCCAGGGAACACCCAGGGAATACCCACGGGAACACCCAGGGGAACACCCAGGGAATACCCATAGGAACACCCAGGGAATACCCACGGGAACACCCACAGGAATTCCCACGGGAACACCCAAGGGAACACCCAGGGAATACCCACGGGAACACCCAAGGGAACACCCAGGGAACACCCAGGGAATACCCACGGGAACACCCAGGGGAACACCCAGGGAATACCTACGGAATACTCAAGGGAACACCCAGGGAATGCCCATGGAATACCCACCCATCTTACCAGAACACCCAGGGAATACCCACAGGAACACCCACGGGGCCACCCAGGGAATACCCACACATTTTACCAGAACACCCAGGGAATACCCACGCATTTTACAGGGAGAAAATACACAAATTTGTTGCAGGTTACAGATTACAGATTCATTACAGGTTACAGATTGTTCCCTGGACACCCAGGGAATACCCACGCATTTCAAGGGAAGAAAGTCCAGAGATTCGTTACAGGTTACAAGTTACAGATTCATTACAGGTTACAGATTGTTCCCTGAACACCAAGGGAATACCCACACATTTTACGGGAAGAAAGTACAGAGATTCATTATAGATCTTACCGGAATTGAACTTCAAACTCCAACAATCCAAGCTATAATTACATCGCACTAACTGCTACACTACCATGGCTCCCAATCTGTGCCAATTTACAATGGCGTAGTTTGTCATGACTTTCCTGCACACATCTTATGCACAGTGCATTTTAGAAACACCGGTTATGATGGTTTTTCCATTAATCCTTGTCAAATTCAAATAATTTGAGTCATATGCCCGATTGAAACTGACCTACATCTCTTAAAGTGGAAATAATCATAGAAACCGACTATTGCTGGGAGCATAGAAACAGTGGCAGTACAGAGAAAGGAGCAGAAATCCTGTCTCATAAACCCATGTAGACCTATGGAAGACCATGTCAACGTAGACCTACGTAGACCTATTTGGACCTATGGAAAGAGATGGACACCTGTAGGGAAGTGTTACAGGAAGATCCCCAAAACAGTAATAAAGCATGAGAGGAGCGTGTGGTCAGAGGGAAACATCCAGATTGAAACCTTGGGATTGTCTTGCCAGTGCCCCAAAGGTTTAATCACCGCCCTAATTATAGCCAGCTCTATGTCATCCCGTACTTGGTGAAACAGCTGGTGACAATGCCACATTACTTCAAGGCAGTGGATGAGCATGGTCAGGGAAACCCCACCTCTGCTAACCGAGCTTACTGTGCTCTCATGCACACTGTGACTACTGACGCTGGAGTCCGCTCTTGCCAGGAGCTTTGAGGACACGACTACGCCAGTTGTCTGTTCACCGGCAGGGGGAAGTGGGGGTGTCAATGGCTCCCTTGAGTACAATCTCAAACAAAGGGTTGTAAACTCAGCTAGATCCTTGGTGGACACTAGCCTCCCCACCATCGTGTACACCTTCAAAAGGCAATGCATTAAAAAGTTGGCATTCATCATTAAGGAATCCCACCATCCAGGACATGCTCTGTTCTCAATACTACCATCAGGAAGGAGGTTCAGGAAACTGAAGGCACACACACAACACTTTATAAACAGCTTCTTTCCCTCTGCCGTCAGATCTCTGAATGGTCCATGGACCCATGAACCCATGAACACTACCTCATTATCTTGCCCTCTTTTTGCCCTAGGTATTTATTTTTTTGTATCTCTCATTGTAACTTATAGGGTTTTTATGTATTGCACTGTACTGCTGTCACAAAATAACAAACTTCATAACATCATGGCATACGCAAGTGACAATAAACCTGATTCTGAAATGTGCTATCTTTTCTCAGGGTGGCTCAACTTCTGCTTCCACCATTTCCACTGCAACCAAACCCTTGCTTTTACTCATCAGCTGGCATGTCCACACTGGCTGAGGTACTGATCCCAGGTGAATCCGGCCCATCTTGGCCTCACAGACATCCTCCATGGCATTTTGGAAGCTCTTCTCCAAGGCAGCAGTCATCCTTCATTTGCCAGCAGTCTTTGTCAGTTAGGGTTGCTTCTGGTCTTGAAAGTATAGAGACTATTTGACATTTGACTTGGTTTTTGTTTTTTGTATTTATGCATTAGGGAGATTACTATTTATCACCCTGATCCAGTACATAACATCTAACTGCACATTTCTTCAAGGAATGAAAAGAGCTCTGCTTCTCATTCCCAATAAAGCTGCAGGAAATTGATGGTCCTTTTAAACAGGAGAAACCCTTGCTGTTAAAACTTGTTTTCTTTTGTGTGTTTCCAATTGAGCATAAAATTTTCCACAGAGGAGCCAGAAACTGGGGGATACATATGCTTTTATGCTGTTCAAGTGAACTCTACCACAGGCAAATATTGCACATGGAAATGGGTAACTGAAGGACAATGAATTCAATGAAGTCTTGATTTTGTTTCACAATTGATTTGACACAAGAAATCAATAGCATAAAGTTAAAAAAAAACGTGGCATGGGATTGAATTTCTAGGTAGGTGATCTTTTGAAGCATAGTAACTTTTGGAGGATTTTAGAGGTGCTTTAGCTTCCCTCATTCAAGAATAAAAATGTTTTCCATTCATACTGATTGTCAGCATCGCTTTAATCAAACTAAATTTGACACCAAGTCACATTAAGGCAGATGATCAAAGTATGCCATTGAGTAAAACACCGGACTTAGATTGTGAATATGAAGTTTTACTTTTCCTGTTATAAAGTTTTAAAGTACAAACGTGCAAACCATTTTTATTCACAGGATCTAGACAGAGAGCTCATAAATTCACTCTACTTTGCTGCTTTAACCATCAATGAACCATCTCTCTGAGCCACATTGAAACCAGATACACAATGATAAGCTGAAGTTCATTTCCACATAGAGGCACTTAAGTGGCTCAGTAATGTGGTTCATTGATGGTTAAAACAGCAAAGAAGAATGAATTTGTGAGGTATCTGTTAGATCCTGTGATTAGAAAGGATTTTTACATTAAACTTTGTAACAGAAAAAATAAAATTTCATATTCACAATTTAAGTCTGGTCTTTAATAGCAACTGTGTCCATCTGCTCTAATATGGCTTGATGTCAAATTTTTCTTGATTAAAGTATGTCACCAATCAATATGAATTGGAAACATTCATTCTTGAATGAAGGAAGCTAAAACATCTTGAAAATCCTGCAGAATGATAAACCAATAGGAATTCACAAGGCAAAATATGAACCGCCCTATTTTCCAAAATAGTCGTTCAAAAGGCTTAGAGAAGCCAGATCATAAGTGATGTGATATGATGAAAAAGCGATGTGAGTCATCAACTACTGTGATAAAATGTCTTTTTCAACTAACTCACTGTTAGTTCGTACCCAGTCTCACAGGTCCCAGAGAGTATTTGACTTTAACTCAATATTATGAAGAATGTGATTGTTTATTTAAGAAGAGTAGGGAGGATAAGCCAGGTAACTATATGCCGGTGAGTCATGCATCAGTGGAAGGGGTTTTATTTAAGAAAATCCTCATGGATAAGATTTGTGTGCATTTAGAAAGTCAAGGGCTGATCAGAGATAAACAATAATCTTGCCTCACTAATTTTATTGTCCTTTTTGAGGAGGTAACTAAGAAGATTGATGAAGGCAGGGTAGTCGACATTGTCTATATGTCTTCAGTAATACATTTGACAAAGCCCCACAAATTAGGCATTTCAGAAGGTTAAGGCGGATGGTTTGGCAGATAGCACTGATGAAAAGGTATGTTTCTGATTGGAAGATTATGGCCAATGTGGTCATCCAGGACAGAGAGTATAAGAGTTGGAATGTTCTGTTCCAACCTTACAAAGGTAAAAGTGATCAGTGCTCATCGGCAGCAAGATCAGCATAGACATGATGAGCCAACGACCCCTTTTGTGTGCTGTGAAACTCTGTGACTCTCTCCATTATGGAAAATGATTGTCACAGCAAAGCCTTTGGAACTTAATCAGAAGAGACAATGGTTAATTAACAATTGCTTAGTGTTCTGATAAAAGATTTTAAGAGTAATGGTCATTAGTTTGAAAATTTAAAAATATCCTTTATGAAGACAAAGATTACAATACAGAAACATGGGAGCAAGTTCTGTGAATAGAAGTTTATCCTGTTAGAAATCTGCTTTTGGACAGTTAAACAAATATGCGATGTGGATGAATCATTTCCTTTCTCGGAAGCAGTGAAGAGATCAACTCCTCACAAAGAGTTGACTCGGTGCTCCAGATGAAGATGACAAAAAAGCTTTCCTTCAGTCCTAAAATTTGGATTATGTCAACCCCCCAGCTGATAAATATGATGCTGCTGATGTCTTTGAATAAGAATGTGTCATGAATGAATTCAGTACAATAGCAATGAGTACTAAGCAGAGAGTAAAACGGGCAAATGAAGAAATAGCACCTGCTCTGTATTAATGCCCAACGTGTCTTTCCACTCCTGGGGCTTTCATTAGTAAATGAAACTGCTCACCTCTTAAATTAGATACAGCAGCACAAGTTAATGTCATGCCTGACCACAACTTCAAGAGGTTACAGATTACATCTAAATTAAGATAATAATTGTATCGATCTACAGGGGCAGACGCAAAATAAAATGTGATTTGATGCGATGCACTCCATGTGCAAGGACAATAAATACAGGTTAAATCAATAAATCACCAAATCACGAAGTCAAAGCTATCAAGGCAATTTTAAATTGGAGAATGTAGAAGAATTTTTTTGTTGCGGGATTGTTCAATATTTTCTAGTGTCAAGCACATACAAAATTCATAAGTGTGAGGTTCTCTTTTCTTGGGCACTCTTCCATTAGAGAGCATTAATATTATTAGGACTTCAAGGAACCTAAACTGCTTTGAAAACATAACATTCTTAAATGTATTTCCAGTCAATTTGGATACAAATATGCATAAAATATAACATATAGAATACATGTTACATCTTATGTATGTTTGCATTGAAATTGAGAGGAATTTTTTTTTCTCTTTCCTTAGAAGTTCAATCTATTCTGTGCAAAGAATGAGCTGTTGGATGAAGTTCATGAGTCAGGTAACATCTGAGGAGGGAAAATGAAAAGTTTGTGTTTCAGATTGAGACCCTTCATCGGGACTAAAAGAGGAGAAAGGAGTCAGCCAGAACAAAGGGGTGAGGGGAGGGGAGGAGCAAGGGCTGAGAAGTGACAGTAACATCCAGATGAGGAGGGGTTGATTAGCAGATGGAGTCAGGTAGGGGAGATGGTGTTTCCCTTTGTTTGTTATGAGCGTCCGAGCTCAGTTAGTGCTGGACCACCATCAGTAGCTGGAAATCTCTCAGTGTGGGGTATGTCAGTTTGAGTAAGTGAGGAGTCCTCTGCTTCCAGCAACTGCTCATCTACTTTGAAATAGTAAGCATGCTCACTGGCTTTATGTTCCTTCTTCACTTCACTTTCTAGCAACAAGTAATATAACTAAACTCTGACTTCACCAAATAGTTACATTCTGTGCAGTAATAACGCAGCAGTTATCTGCCTTGAAGTTATACGTAATGTATTTCTGTATTTTAAAAAAATACAACTTTTGTATCAGTTTCAGTAATGCCATCTTCTACAGCTGGGTGATAAGGAGCCGAGCCACCCTTTTCTAACTGCATTCCTTCTGAGGAGTTCAGTAAGTGCAGCAGTAGGGAAACTGTATCCATTGCCCATCAGAAAACCACAAGTAGTCAAGGTTAATCTCAACTTTGAGATGCAGAATTATCTATAAGACCTGGTCCCATCCAATTAAAATGTACACATACTCTGATCACAATGATTTCCCTGTTAATAAACCAGCAAAATCCACATATATCGGGGGTTCCCAATCTTTTTTTTTTGCCATGGACCAATACCATTCAGCAGGCAGTCCGTGGGGACCCCTGACATACATCCGTGATCCTGGTTTTTTACTTGGGATGAGTTGAAAGGATTGCAATTCACCTCAGGCAGGTTCTTACAATGCTCATTGCAAAACTATTAATTCTTCATTGTGTCCTCCAATTATTTCTCTGCTTCAGGTCAACAGATAAAACTCAGTCAAATTGCTTCACTCTAGATATATTGCTGTTGCTTCAGATTAACTCCTCCTTTTCGGAAGTGCAACAACTCCGGATGACCAAAGAGTCAAATAATTCTGGGTGCCTAGCTTAAAACCTCTTCTGTAATACAGTACATTATCCTCAGACTGTTGTTTCCCTTCATGCTGAGGATGTTCTTACATCTCAAGAAGGTTGGGACACTTTATCATGGTACTGGATTTTGAGTTCTTGTGCTCTCTGTGCATTCCAGTAAAGACACGATCTCACCCAGTATTGCAGTTTCACATAGAGTTGACACCGCATTTTTTTCAAACTGAGACACTGCTGAATTGCCTTGGAAATGCCCTTCCATGTGCCAGTTTCAAATTCAGTTACCTTCTAATCAATTCAATTGTTTTATTATAATATTCATTTATTCCAATGGGATAATTTGTTTGCAGCACAGAAAGAACTGGTTCAGTCCCACCAGAAAACACAATATTGGCTTCCCATAGCCTCTTCCGTTCTTCCTTGATTTTCTCTTGGACTGTGAGGTAGAGGTCATACTTTGAAGGGATGAAGGGCAGCATTTTCTTTCAGAAAATGGTTTCCTCCTGCCTTTAATTCACCCTGCTCCCCAAAATCTCGCCTCATCTAAAAGCCAGCCTGTCCTATCAAATTTGATCTTTGAAGAATGAGATTCACCTCACTTCTACTGTAGCTCAATCTAACTACATATACTTAGCAAAATGGAGACTAAAGCTGGTGGATAAAAGTCTGTATTTGTCATGAGAAGCAGGCATTGGTTTGAAGGCACCCTTAGTATTATTTCCCCAAACTCAAAGTACATTGAGAATTTTTATATGCTTAAAAATCAAAATATCTGCGAGTGACTCAGTACAATTACAATAGCTACAATGACATTGTTTAATTTAATATTTTGAATCAGACAAATGGTTGCATTAAATTAGCTATTTACAATGGAAGCACACTGTAATTGACAAAACACCTCTGAATGTTCAGATACCTTTGCGGGGACAAAGTAATTCACATTGATGGTCTAAATGCTTCTTAGAGCAGAAAATTCAGAACTACAAAATGTATGCTGTGAGCAACACACACCAGACTGCTGAAAGGCCTGGTCCCGAAACATCAACTGCACTCTTCCATAGGTGCTGCATGACCTGCTGAGTTCCTCCAGCATTTTGTGTGTGTTGCTTGGATCTCCAGCATCTGCAGGTTTTCTCTTGTTTGTGATGTATGCTGTGAGATCTAAATTGCTGAGTACACAGGCTTCCCAGTTATTGATGGAACAAAGATGCCTCGGACCATATTTCAATGTACTACAGACGCAGTGAGTTTAGTCTGGAACCTTCCTTGGTCTCTATTGCAATGATACAAAATAAATGACTTAAAGATGCCTAACGTAAGCCAATTAACATGGCCCATTGCCCAAGGATTTTCAGCAAGTGGAATCTGGTAGCACTTTTAGATGAGAACAAAATAACTATCTCCCCCCTTTGGTAATGTTATCTACGGTCAAAGAGTATTCCAATGTTTCTGCAAGTTCAACCCTTGATTGAAATTTTGAAAAGAATCAGAAATACCAGCTGGGAATTCTTGACTTCGCTACACCATGACACAGCTGATACGAGCACACAACAAAACTAAATCAATGAATTTCTACTGGGTCTCCAGAAACCAAAGTACTCAACATATCCAGAGAATGAATCTCAAAATTTCATGAAGGAGAAACAATTCCTGCTTCTAAAGAGTTTCCCCTTGGTTCTCATTTCTTCTCATCATCAAATATAATAATGACATATTTGATTAATCGAACATTTATTAAAAAAACAGCGCTCATAAGTGAACATTTAAAACATGTGTCCTTGTGCATAAGAAGCCATTTTATTTGATACCTTTCTTTAAATTTTCTGTTGAGCATTGTGGGCATTCTATGTTGACATCAGATTGGGTGGTGACACCGGTGGACTGCCCCAGCACATCTTCACATACTTTGGTTGTTAACACAAACGCCACATTTCCCTGTATGTTTTGATGTACACATGAGAAATAAACCTGAATCCTGAATCTTGATCACAAACAAGAGACAATCTGCAGATGATGGAAATCCGAGCAACACTGACACGACAACTGTCTATTCTTCTCCATAGATGCTGTCTGGCCTGCTGAGTTGCTCCAGCATTTTGTGTGTGTTTTCTGGATCTAGTATTCCACTAGAGGGCACTGATAACAATAGAATCACCACACCAGGTTCCCCAGATGGATCTGAAAGTGCATTGAGAACTCGAGATTGTCACAAATTCAAACATGTAAATGGACAATTATAGCATGTAACAGGACTTGGTTCTCACTCAGATGACGGCCACAGAGAAGTGAAGATAGTGTAAGCAATTCTGACTAGTTTTTCTCTCACTCTCTCCGTGACCATCAACATTCCTTCTGTTTCTTCTACAAGCTAATAATGATGGTAGAAAGAGCCACCGAGATGTTTTCTTCCCATCCATTGCTTCTCAAATCCTCATATGTAAGCTGGCACCAGGGCCTGCAACAAGCAGTAATGGTCCTCAGTCCTCTCAATCCAAACAGTGGGATGTGTAGAAATTTTCTTCCCTTCCTTGTGGTCCTCACTTACATCGCTTAATCGAATTCCGTCCCTTTGAGGTATTTTTCCTGTTATGACTGCCCAAACCTTTTTCTCCCATCCTGAATGGCAAATGCTCTGCATAGCTATTGGGACTTTGCTGCCTCCCTTCACCTCAGCCATCACAAACATAGTCATGTAGAATATCTCTGACCCCTAAATTAGTCTCAGAGAACATGTTCCTAAAGTGATAGAAGCATGAACTAGATAGACATAGCCTTTGCGAACGCATTCACGTCATTGGTAAGAGATACAAAGTTGTAGTCAGTGGTTGGTATTTTTGACAGAGGTTTTTTAAAGTGTTGGAGGATATATCTAGGTTGCTTAAACAGTTTATGAATATCAACCAGCCCAAGAAAGGAATTTGTATCATTATCACACAGGCAAGGATGGGAGTGTGTATGGAGAACATGAGCTGGATGGAGAAGATGAGTTCACAAAGAACCCATGAGGAAATGCACGAAAAACCATAAACAAGTGTGGTCTCTGACAGGAAGGAAGTTTAGGGGTATGGAAATTCCCTAAAGCTGCCAAACACTCCTCATATGTTAACCCTTTCATTCCCAGAATTATCCTCGTGAACATCCTCTGGACTCTCTCCAATGACAACACATCCCTTCTGGGATATGGGGCCCAAAACTGTTGACGATACTCCAAGTGCAGCCTGACTATTGTGATAGCCTTCCATCCAGTAGGCGCTACATGAGCCTTCGTAACCGCACCAGCAGGCACAGGAAGAGCTTCTTTCCTGAAGCTGTGACGCTGCTGAACCTCTCATCACAGTGCTAAGCAGTATTGCATCCGTATTGTACTGTCTCAGTACTTTTATATTTGTGTGCTGTAGCACTTTCTTTATTTGCAGTTATTTTGTAAATAACACTATTCCTTGCATTTCTGGTCAGATGCTAAATGCATTTCATTGGCTTTGTATCTGTACTCGGCACAATGACAATAAAGTTGAATCTAATCTAATAAAGGCTCAGCATTATCTCCTTGTTTTTTATATTTTATTCACCTTGAAATGAACGTCAACTTCACAGAGAAGTTCAGCACGAAAACAGGCCCCTTGGCCCATCTAGTCCATGCTGAATCATTTAAGCTGCCTACACCCATCGACCTCCACCGGAACCATAACTCTCCATGCCCCATACTACTTGGTCTGTGAATAGGTGCAAGGAAGAAGGTTAAGTATTTCAATTAATGATGGTAACATTAATGACCAAAGCATTCCTAGGAATCCCTTTTTTTTCGTTAATGGAAATAGGAATGCAGAAGGCAGGGATATTAGATAGTGATAATGTTTTCTCCCTTTTTTGTGAGAAAAAGAAAGGAAGTAAAGAAGAAAAAGAAATTAATAGACAGATAAAGCAGATGCCCTGATGATCCCAAGACACTCCATGTAAGTTAATAGCCAGTAAGGGACATTTGAAATGTTTACTCTAATCTGAGGAATTTGTGAAATATTGCTCTACATTACCTGTAATAAACATTTTCATCATCTGCCCTCGCCCTCTGCACTGGGCATAATATTGGTTGATTGCCTTCTACTTCAGACTATGCAAAAGCGATTTAAGATCCTGGATAGATCTGTTTCTGAGGCCCCAGAATGGGACGTTTCATATAAAACATTAAAACTGCATTATAACATGGAAACGTTTGGCATCCTTGACTAGTCGTTTCCAGGTCTGGGCCCAAAAAGAATTAAGGAAGCCCTTTAAATCATAGCTCTCGACTTTAAGAGCTGTAATGGCATGCTATTTCCTGGCTTGCCACTGAAAGCAAGATTCCACTATCATCCAATCAGTGCCGGGAATTAACAATGTATAATTCATGAGGTTAACCTTGTTTCAGCACCAGCAATGAAAATCTTACTGCTATGTGTCTGTAGGTCTCTGTCTCTCTGTGTTACTACCTTGAACCGCGTCCTTCTTCTAAGATGTAAAAGTAGAACTAACAGTCACTATGGGAACCAGGATTATTGCTGCATGCGCCAATATATGGCAGGTTCAGTGTTCTTCCCATCAGAATCCCAATGTAAATTCATGGATTGTTTAGTGATCCCAGCAACATCCAGGATCAATGCTATGTGGCATCATTTCTTTAATGGTTGAGTCCATAAGCAGAACAATCTATAGAACTCATCTGGAAACCAGAATAAGGAAATCCAAAAATAACATTTTGCTAATGCCAAATTCTGGGATTAAAAGACAGAGGTAGCAGGTCAGATAAAGCAAGGCAGTGCCACCAGATTCGGATATGGCCCAAGTGCGGGGTGAGAGACACCGAAGCAGGTTGATAGCTCACAGACTTTAATGTGAACAGTGTTAAGGGAAAAGAAAACAATAAACGCGAGGCCAAACAGGGTCGTTGGTGAACCACAAGTCCCACGCACAAGTAATGGATGGGATGGAAAATTGGCCCTGGTGTTTAAAACACACCAGAAAAGTTAGACCAAATTATTTTCATGTGCTTAAGTTATGTATGTTCCTTGAGTAGATACTGTATATTATTTAATAAAAAATCTGTAAATAGTTAAACATACTTTATTTTCATTTATCTAGTTTAATTACTTTATAATACATGGGCTTACCCGTTATAGTTACTTCTCTTGTATTTATAAATTTTGTACTTCTTTTTTCAAAACTAAACTTTATAATTGAACAGTGCTCAGTCTGTCCACATTATGGCCTGAGGTTTTTCCTGACATATTTTTCCCTCCTGTTCTGGCTTGCTTTCCTCAGTGACAACATTTACCACTTGTTGATTATTTTGTTTTTCAATGTTTCTCTTCAGCAGATGTATTTCCTTCCCAAGGTCCAGAAAATTCATCCTCAAATGGGCTCTCTTTCAGGACAGGAAGAAGCTTTTTTGACCAGGTGGATGAGAGAGAACTAATTGGTTATGTTGACTCGTTGAGAGACATTGGTATCCTACAATAAGTCTTTTGCAATCCCCCCCCCCCCCAGTTTTCTCAGCTTCCTCATTTTAATTTTTAAATTATTTGTGGATATTTTTTAGCTCTGTTTTTATTTAATGGATAGGTTTGTGTTTACCCAGCTTTCTCCATCAATTAATGAGGAAATTGCAGATGGTCTCATTGAAAGAAAAGGTCTCACATGATTATGTACAAGGTTTTACATGACATCACTGTGTCATAGCTAATGCTTACAAATCAGAATGAATAGCATTATATAAATAAGTAAGGGAATGGTGACTTTGTTATTTGACAGTAATTATATTTGCTGTGCTTTTCTCACAATAACTGGTCCAGCACTGCTTCAATTCATCAGATCCCTTGGAATTGTCCAAAACTGCCTAGATGCCATTCCAGTCAACCACATACTATTTCTGAATGGAATTAACATTAATAATGTTTCTCACCATCTCCACGTCAGCTTGGCTAAACAGAGGAGCAATTTTAGTCATAGACTAAGACAACTGTCCTTACCTCCACTATATGCGGCCATTAGGCTCTATAATGAGTCAACCTGTAGCTGGGGAAGTGATGAACCCCCCCCCATTAGACTATTTGAGGTAACTTATTTTTTATTCTTTCTTACTCCTCTTCTAATATTTGTATATCTGTGCACTTGTAATGCTACTGTGACACTGTAATTTCCTTTGGGATCAATAAAGTATCTATCTATCTAATGTGATTCATAGAATCACAGAATTGGACAGACAGAGATCTGTCCCTTATACCCTCTTCCTTCATGGCAATCTCATGCCCATCTATCACATTCCCATTTGTCCACATTCGACCTTTGTTCCACCCCACCCCCAATGCCTTTCCTATCAAAGTACTTGGGCTTGGGACAAGAACTCCAATGACTCTGAGCCTTTTATGAGGCAGAAAAATAAATCAGATAAAATCTTGCAACTTAAATAGAAAGCAAGTAAGTAAGTTCAGCTGGAAGTGCTCAAAACTTCAATCTATGGAAAATTGCTAATCCTCAATGAACCACGGGCAAATGAATGTTTTCATTGCCACAGAGGCAATAGTAAGGAATATCAGGACTTTCTTTTTTAACTTGCGAAAATGAAAGATAGATAGCTCTAATGGAGAAAATACCTTAACTTATTTAGTTATTTCAGAATAAAACTTTATAATATTGTTGTTGTGAAATTGCTAGTTCTTGGTGGTGGCGAACAATCTAGTTGCTTTGAGAAAGATGGCTGTGAGGTAGAGCTTGAGAAAGAGGAAGTTCAGCCAGATTTGTCCTTGATACCTCCAGGGACTTTTGGCCTGATAAACACATGTGCTCCCAGTCCAACTGTAAAATAGGCAGAATGGGCTAATATCTTTTTCACTGTTGATAATTAATGCTTTAATATCGGTGTGCATTAATTGTCTGTAAGCAAATAAATAATGGCTCAAAATCACCAGCTGCTGGTGTCACTCTCCGAAACTGTTGCTGGCCTCAGAATTACTTTGCTCATGTGCCCTTTCATATAATATCAGCACTTTTCTATCACAATTTACATAACCTCAAGGGACCTCAAAAGCTATCACTCTTCCCTCTTTCTTGTTGGAGAAGATGGAACACAAAAGAGGAAGGAAATCATATCCACATGTACCATGCCTCCTGGACACATCATAACATCTGCAACAGAGACTTTGAGTTAAGTTCTTCGAGATACCAGCACCTAATGAAAACGTGTTTAATAGTGACGTCACAGATCGTCACCCTGCTGGCTGTAACATATCATCTGAGAAGCTACCCTGATCAAATTTTCATTAATATGTTGAATTCATTTAGGTTTCTATTAGTAGGATATCTCTTTTCTTTCCTTAACTAATTAAGTAATCTGGACTAGTTTAGTAATATTTATGCCTTTTATAAGCTTTCAATAAAGAAACTAAACTTGCAACGGGTTTTGGCAAAAGTTAAATACTTCTAGGTTGGTGGTGAATGTGGGTAGCTCAGGTTGAGGTGTTTGATGTCACAGTGTTCACCGAGCTTGGCAATTAGCTTGCAGACATTTTGTCAACAGTTTAAGTGACATCCTCAGTGCGTATCCTCAACTGCGCACTGAGAATACCACCTTGACTGGTAATAAAGTGTCTGCAAGCTAATTTGTAAGCTCGGCAAACACTGTAACATTCCTGAACCAAAATCAAACCAGCATTCAAAGCGGTAACCCTTTCCCTCTCTTCATCAGTCAACCGTGTGGCAGCAAATCAATGCGGACATGGTCAAGGGGTTCAGTTGTTGTTCAGACCGAACATCAGAATGGGGAAAGAAATGTAACCTAAGTGACTTTGACCATCAAATGATTGATAGTGCCAGACAGGATAGACTGAATATCTCTGATACTGCTGATCTCTTGGGATGTTCGCGCACAACAGTCTCTTGAGTTTATAGAAAATGGTGAGAGAAACAAAACTATCCAGTGAGCAGTAGTTCTCTAGGTGAAAATGCCTTGTTAATGAGAGAGGTCAGAGAAGAGTGGTTCAAGCTGACAGGAAGGCAACAGTAACTCAAATACCATGGGTTACAACAGTGGCATGCAGCAGAGCATCTCTGAACACACAAAGTGTTGAACCTTGAAGCGGAAGGGCTACAGCAGCAGAAAGCCATGAATGTACACTCAGTGGCCAGTTTATTAGGTACCTTCTGTACCTCATAAAGTGGCCACTGAGTGTAAATCACATCCCTGTCCCCACTACCGAAAAGGAATAGTGTCAATTTGTTTTGATACCATTACCTTTAAATTGACTTAATTTGTCTTCAGTTGTGTGGCTGACAGAAAAATAAAACAGATTGGATCTAATTTCTCTGTAATTATATTAACTTTAAATATTAACATCAAGAGTGTAAATTCCAGCATTAACAATGCTCCTTCATTATTCAGCTTTGTAGCCCGTATCTGTTTTCTTATCTTATTGCTGTAATGACGAGTGCTGTGATTACATTTTCACCTGAACCATACACTTCCACAAGTTTTATCTTTTATGATTGCCTCTGCATGGTTAATTGACAGTCTTAAAGACCCATCCATAAAACATTTCCTATTCTGTTACCTAAGAAATGTTATTAATAAAAGTGTTTCATTATGTTGCACCTTCTACCAAATGTCATAACTTATACCTGCCTATATTTAATTCCACCTGCTTTCACATCTGCCCATTGATGTAAACCTTTGTAACTAGTATGATTATCAGGAGAAAAAAAAATCTTCAAAACAGAAACTTTTCATCGCAAGAATACACAGAGCTTGAGGGTAAACAGAAATAATACCAGAACCATAGTCACTGAGACTCATGTCGAAGAAAAAAAGTAACAGAAGTAAGTCCGCATGAACAACAGTGTTCAAACAAATGCAGTCCAGAACTGAAAATGCAGATGTTCTGCTCTCAGAAGCAAGGCAATTTTGGCAAAAGCAGCATTATTTCAAACCTCAATGAAGACCAAAACAGCTCATTTATTAAGGGCATTTTAATTGCTGCTTAACACATTAAGAACCAAGGATCGTAGGCAAAATATTCAGTTTCATGGAAATGACCTTTCTGCATTTTCATGTGGACAGTTTTATGTTCTGTTTGGATTAAAATGCACTGAAGCATCAAGTTTCAGAAAATCATAACATAATTAAAGTGCCTAATTATATAGAATGGCATTGGATAATCCATGGAACACAAAATTCATTATATATTATACTATAAACAACATCATTTCAGTTTGCCAGACTTCTTTGTTGTTTCAGCCGCATAGGCTTATTCTGATATTCACCTACCTCTGAACAGCCAGAAAGAGAGATGACTCTGCATCCTCCAGCTAACCATTTTTACTCTATGGAATGCAGCAAATGACATAACTCACTCTCAATCAAAATTACCACTCCAATTGAAATGCTTTTCTGTGTTAAGCATTTGCACAAAAATATCACTGAGTACAGTATACCCTTAATCCCTGTGTCAAATACTCTCTAAATATAATGTTACACCATGGACATTATTATCAGTATGCTTTCATATAATTGTCAGAAATTCCTCTTTCCTAGTGAAATACTTATATTTGTGTTTTCTTTCCATTAGTTCTCTAAATCTTTTGCACTGTTTCAGAGTTAGAGAAACTTTTGTAGGTAAAAGGTTTTATATTTGGTATTTCTCACTGTAATGAAAATACAGTGGATTCCAGCTAATTGGGATAAATTGCAATTTGGCCCAATCAAGCAGCTGCCCCAATTAGATTATAGCTGAAGTTTCAGGGAAATAGTTAAAAGGGTATAAAAAAAGACAAACTGAGTAACAGATTACATATTTAAATGAAATACTGAAGAAATTAGTACTATAAAACAGTATATTAGTTCCTAATAGTTATTCACGGAGGAACAAAATCAGTGCAGATACATTTTGCAGATAATGGACTGCCTTCATACAAAGCTATTGACAATTGCATCCTCCAAATCCTCATTTTCATTGTAACATTCCAGATGAGTATTGATACCTTCAAATTCTTTGTAGTTCCTAACTTGTTGAAGTAGTGAAATCATTTCATTTTCACTCCCAGCTGTTTCTGGTATCTCCAAGCCTGAATGCATGAAACTGAAGTCAGTAAACCAGTTGGAAATGTCTTACTGCTTATTTGTCACCAACTATCAGTGACAAAAATCACTACTTTTCAAACACACACACACACACACACAACCTAAACTATTTAAACACTGTTTGTTCTAAGCACAGCGTAGCAGCTAACAGCTGCTCAAGTGTGCGTGACTCATGCTAGTTAGAACCTTTTTGCAACGGCTTAGGTGGCAGAGTGTCCCAAATAAGCAAAGTAAATCCCAACAATGCTGTCGACTAGATTTTGTTCTCTAAGTAAGCGACTGTCCCAATTAACCGATGGCTCAATTAACTCCATTATAAAATTTGTTCCCTGTTCTTTTCTGATTCAGCAGCAAAACAAAGGAGACACTGTGCACATATTTAAGGTGAAAAAAATTACTTTATTAGATTAATATAAAGACTAAATACAGCAAGAAAGAAAAATGATTATTGAAGTAATAAAAGAGAAAAATAAGCCAAGCTCTAAGCCATGCTACACAATGTACCAAAGGTGTCAGACAACTCTTTCAGTCTCTCCATGTCCTTGTGTCTATCTCCAGCTTACCACTAGTCACAACTCAGCCTAAGAGAAGATTCCCGTTTGCACAAAGAAATTCCTCCTTTTAATTCCCTTCAGGACCCTTTACCTTTCTAGACAAACATGTTTTCTCCGTTACCTATTCTCAAGCCTGTCGACTCATCCTCACACTAAGTGTTGTATACTGGTTCCCTTGTACATTCTGAAAATATTCCCACATTTCAGACTAACACCATTTTGTTTTGCGAACCTCTATTTTGTGTTACGCATTTTAGCATATACCAAGAAAGGATCAAATTTAACTATTTCCTTGCAATCCCTTTTAGAAATTTAATTCATATTTAAGATAGCTAGTTCAATATTCTAATTTAATGTCTCCACTTAACATGTCATAAATTAATACTCAAACTAAAAGTAAAATCTAAAATATTACCAACACCCTAAGTGAGGCAAGCGTGAGGTGTTTCATTAGTGCTGATGGAGGGTCTCAGCCTGAAGTATCGAATGTTCATTCCTCTCCATAGACGCTGGCTGACTTGGCTGAGCTCCTCCAGCATTTTGTGTGTGTTGCTCAAGAAACTTCAGCATTAGGTTCAGTTGCTTCAGTCTAGTGGTAAACAGCTGTACATATAATTTGCTCATGTCTTTTGGCTATAGGATTTTGCATAAGGTTGCCAGGAAGACAGAACAACCAGGACTCAAGAACATTGTAAGTGTTCTTTCCAAATATTTGCATCTGAAATCTTAATTGAAAACATCAATTCTTTGAAACAAATTAGTTTCATGACATTATAGGAAGTGTGTGCTTCCAAGAAGATGCCAAAAGGAAACTGAATGATTCCAAGTAGTAGGGGTCTAGGCAATAATAAAAGGAATTTTTAATTAAAATAGCTCAATTTATATTGGCTAAAGAAATAGAGTTATGCACCAAAGCGAAAGTGAATCCATTGGTACTGGTTGGGTGGAGAGGCAATAGATTATGGGGTAAAAGGTAATAAATGGCACTTTGGTTGCCTGGATCAGGAAACTGAGGCTCAGTGAAGTTTATATCACAAGCCTCAGTTCACGTGACAAGAAATTCACTACTTTGACAAGGCCTCATTTTGGCTGCCACCCCAGTGAGCATTGCTAATGTAGAATACTGCAAAGTCTGGTTCTCTGGTTCATTGGCAAGACCAACAGTGGGGGAGGTGCTTTGCCTCAGTTGCGGCGAGCACTAGGCCCTTGTCCTGGCGCTGCCTGTTGCAGTCGCACAGGGGAGGAGATGCCAGGGCATGTGTGGGTGTGCTGGAGTAAGTACTGTGTTGGAGGCTGGCCCCCTCCTGTTGGTGCTGCCCTCTGGTGTTCGCTCAGTGGAAGAACAGGATAATTTACCATTAATCTACAGTCATGCCACTCAGAGACTTGGGCTATATTATTTTTTGTGACTGTATGTTCTTCTGCAATCGTAACCACATGTGTGTTTTGTGCGACAGTATGCTGTGTGCTGCTGATAATGCGTTTTGTACCTTGGCTCTGGAGGAATTCCGTTTCATTTGACTATATTCGAGTATGGTTGAGTGATAACTAAACTTGAACCTGAGCTTTCAGATGGGAGGATCTTTAATGACGGACGCCATTTTCTTGAGGCATCGCCTTTTGAAGGTGTCGTTGATGGTGGGAAGGATTGTGACTGTGATGGAGCTGGCTGATTCTGCAACCCTCTACAAGCTCTTCAGATCCTGTACGGTGGAGCTTTCATACCAGGCATTAAGGTGACAAGTCAGAATGTTCTCTACTGTACATCTGTAGAAATTAACTGCTTTGATGACAAACCAAATTTCCTCAAACTTATAACTAACTATAGCCATTGGTGTGTCTTCTTCGTGATTACCTCAATGTACTAAGCCCAGGATAAATCCACTGAGATGTCGATGCCCAAGAATTTGAAGTTGCTTTCCCTTTCCACTGCTGACCCAATAACACAACTAATACTTGTGTATTAATATCACATAATGTAATTTCAGGGACAGAAAATATAAGCTTATAAATTACTCTCAGAGAGGCTATCATGCACAGCAAGTTTCCTTTCTGCTATTTTAACAGAACTTTTAGAGAATATAAACTTCTTAATATATCTATTAAATTAGCAGAAAAAAATTTTGATGTGTGTTAACTATTTATTCTTGACAATAAGTTTTATCCTTTTAGGTGATGAAGAAGATAATGCAACAACCAGCAAGGGAAATAATTCAAATAGTAACTTCTGAAAGAAGAGAAATGTTACTGCTTAATTGTACTGTATTCAGATACTCATGTCAGAGATCAACGCAATACCACTGTTACAAAGCTAAGATACATACCAAATCCTTAATTGCCTAATGTACAGGTTTTTGCACTGCAGTCAAGCCCTGGACATCAGAATATTTGGAGGAGATCCTAGTACTGCTAATATGCGCTGAATCAATAATCAGATAAAGGAATGTGCACTCTCACCTGACTTAACAGTTACACCTGAAAAAATAACATTTCCCTTGTAAGATATTGAGGAAAGGACATTTCGAAAACCTGATCTTAGAAAGAGCCTTCAGCGTTCATGGTACCCAGAGCTATTCTTACAGAAATCTCAGACAGGAGGAGAAAGTGAGACAAAAATCAATCAGCCTTGAAGTGTGCAGAATGAAGAGAAAGGAATGGCATCAATGTATGCAACGTGCACAGGAAATCTGCTCTTTTGTGTTAGGAAAGACAAAGCCATAAGGAAAGGTAATGTTAAAAAGTGTAAGGATGACAAACTTTTAAATCACAACAGTTAACATTCACAGATGTAAGCATTTTAAATTGTTTCCCTGCTTTTTAAAAAAAAAATGATTCAATTTCTCTACAGAAGGCTCTTTTATTGCCAGGATATCATTAAAAGGCAGTCTGGTTTTTTGAAGGCTATAATAGCCTTTATGGCATTCCCACAATGGTAATGACTAAGGATTTACAGGCACTGCTTTTACTTGGAACTGGCCTAAGGGGAATGATTTGGAAAATGATACAGTGTTGTCAGGTTTAGGGAAGAGTTACTAACATTGAACAGAGATCTGGTGACTTAAGGTACTGCAGAAAGGTGTACACCTCAAATTCCGAACTCCTTTGATGATCAATCGTAACAAATGAAGAATTGTATTGATATAGTAATTTGAAATGAAAACCAAAAGTATTCCTACTGTCACTGGAACCTTGGAAATTTCTGCATGCAGGGCGGACATTTTGAAAGTATTTACAAACAACATTGACCAGTATTCTTCTCAGCAACATACACACAGACTATGATTTCCAGTATTCTTCTCATATGGATGCCTTTAAAACAATAATTATAAGCAAGCAAATTAATTTCCTGTACTATTGTCTTTGTAATCGCAATGGATTCTCTATAACTGTTTCATGTAATTATTCTGTCTTCTTTTGAAATTCATCCCAATGGTCCAGAAAAGAATAACCCTTAAGCTACAGTGTGATAAAAGAGATGCTAAATTTTGGATAAAAACAGTTGGTGTACACATTTTCTTGGACTCGGAGCTAGTGATTAATAAAATGCATTAAGGCAATGCTCAGAGTTTTCAGATTTAGGAATGCAATCCTCGAGCCATCACTAATCTTCTTTCCCCATTACTGCAAAACACTCAGTGCTGCTACTCTTCTATCCACTAGAAATATAGATACTGCTGGGGGAAGAAATCTTGATTAATTGAATGCAGTATAATGGTCTATCATCCCAATAACTTACATCAGCTTTGTTGAGCTTCTCTGTATAGATTATCGCATCTTACTGTAAATAAACTTCACCAAAGAAAAATGAAAAAGTCGAAGTACTATTTAGAACCCTCTCCTCGCTGTATTATTTATGTGCATGAAATAATAAGCTTCTGTGGTCCCAAATTTGGACTGCATTTTACAACAATCAATTACAGTTTTTGCCAATAGTCTGGTACTTGTAGTGACATAATAAACCAGTTAGCTGACTTGTATTGCAAGTTACTTAAAATAAAAAAGTTCAATCTTTCACCTTTTTCTCTCTTCACTATCCAAAAGAAAACTACTTACAGTTTTAGAAGAAAACTTTAAAAATCGTTAACATTGACAAATTTCTCTCTGACATAGAGAAAGTCCTCCCAGCCCATCAGAACAATCCCGTTCCTCTGTCAGTTATACAAGAGGCTGAGGTGCTGGAGTCGGAAGAAGTAAACAATCTGCTGAAGGAACTCGGTGAATCAAGCCGCATCTGTGAGGGGAAAGGAATTGTCGACAGTTTGGGTCCACCGATCCTGATGCAGGGTTTCAACACGATCACTTTCCTCCAGCAGATTGTTCGTTGTTCCTTTCCTCCACTTGTTTCCCAGTAACCCGTTCTCTCTACTTGTCCACCAACTCCTACCACCCCTTTACACTGCAGGTAATTGGCATCAGCCAACCAACTTAACAGCGAAGCTTTGGAAATTAGAATACCTGGGAGGGGGGACCAAATAGTTACTGTAGAATCTAAACAGTCTACACAGATGGCATCTGAGATCAAGTACGAACTCAGGTTGCTGGAGTTACAAAGCCGCTTGCTGTGCTACCATGCCACCCTAAATGAATAAAAGTATGTTTATCCCATGGGAAAGGGGAGGTTTTTGAGGTTCTAAAGGTGACTGTCTTACAGCTGATAAGCCTTAGATATTTTCCATTGTAACAATCACAGCAATGTTGAAACCTAGGTTAACGTATGCTTCTCAAGATCATTAAGAACATTAAAGCCTATTGGAGAGTATATTCAAGGACAGAAATCATTTCTATAAACAGAAATGTTCACATCACGAATTAAAAGGGTGCCATTGGAAACAAATAGAGAATAATGGGATTACAGAAACGAGTCAGCACCTGCAGGAAAAGTTGAGCTAATGCTTGAGGTGTGACCCTTCGACAATATCATCTTTATGATCAGAAGACATATGAACTTAAAATGATAGTTAAATAAACACTGTGAATAAGGTCTCGGCCTGAAACGCCAACTACTTTTTTCCATAGATGCTGCCTGGCCTGCTGAGTTCCTCCAGCATTTTGTGTGTGGTACCATGAATAAAAGGATAATTTATTTTAAAAGAATGGACAGCAATATTGAAATTTACTTTAGAGGTGGTAAGTGATCTCACTTTCCATCTCACTTTCCTCCTGGGAACCTACCATCACAGAAGCCGATCTTCAGCCAGTTAAGTTTATTTCATGAGTAATAAAAAAAAACAGTTCAGAACACTGGGCATGGAAACAGCTACGTGTACAGACACTTGAGGAAATGTGGTCCAGAACTACCAGTGTCTCTAGCCAAGCTGAAATGGTGCAATTACAACACTGGTATCTACCCGAAGATGAAATATTATCTAGGTACATCCTGTCGACAAATAGAACCATTCCAGTCCAACTAACAGCCACCCAAACATTCTATTGACAGTCACCAGCAAAGTGAAGGAAGATGTTGTCAACAGTACACTTGAAGAATTTATTCTCAGGTAAAATACACTTGCAAAAGAGGGAGACCAGGTGGACTTCTGTAAGACTGGTGGAGGAGGTTGTTCTAAGGGGAGAAGTTCAGCACCTATACACTCTAAAGAGCGAGGGATGATATTGAAGTACATGAAATTCCTACAGATCTTGACAAGGCAGATGCAAGGACAATGTTCCCCTTGGCTGCAGCTTCTAGAATCTTGGGTTACAGAGTGAAAAAAAAACAGGTCAGCTATTCAAAATGGAGATCAGCAGAAATATCTTTATACAGAGGCAGAAGGTGCTGAATCATTGAAATTCTTTACCTTACAGATATCTGAGGATTCCGCTGGTGAGTATACTTAAGATGGAGATATAGAGACTTCTGGATATTAAAGAAATCAATGGATAAAGGGTTAGAGCAGGAATGTGCTGCTGAAGAAAAAGATCAGCTGTGATCTTATTGAAAGGTGAAGCAGATGCAAGAGGGCTAACTTGCCTCGTCCTGTATCCATTTCTTATATTCCAGTTATTCAGTAGCCTGTTCACTCATATATGATTTGGGTCTTGTCAGGACCATTCGGATCCAGTCTTCGTCATGTCTAATGCAAACATGGACCGAAGAGCTGAATGCTCCAATGCTGAGGAAAAAGTGAGTATATTTAATCACATTGACTTCAGCAGCCTTGATAAAGCTGCAGTCAACTTGTGTTTGAAATACACCAATTGTTGGAATCAGGATGGTAGTCGTGGTTGTTGGATGTCAAACACCTTGAGGGTCCTAGGGTCAACCATCTTGCAGTGTTTCCTCAATGACCTTCCTGCCGTCATGTCAGATCTAAGAATATTTATTGATGACTGCACAGTGTTCAGATCCATTTGCAACTCTTCACAAACGAAGCAGAGCATGCCTACATGAAGCAAAACATATTCAGCATTCAGGGATGGGTGACATGTGGCAAGTAAAATGTTAGAAGCACCAGGCTATGGCCATGTCCAACCTGAGAGATTTCGCTCACCAGCCCATGATATTCAACGGCATTACAGGCATCAACTTCCCCGCTATCAACATATTGGTGGGATTTCCATTGACTTGAATATCTACAGATAAAAGAGCAAATCAAGGTCTTTGTATTTACCAGAATCGGCAGATCTGGGTACTTCGAGCTTTTCCAACATCTCAGGTCAGGGGAAGTGAGGATCATAATAGAGTATTCCCCACTTACTGGATGTTTACAGTTGTAGCAACATTCAAGAAATCTGATACCATCTACATGTAGAGGTTGTATTGAGAGCATCTTGAGCAGCTGCATCACTGTCTGGTTTGGAAATTGCACCATCTCGGATCACAAGACCCTGCGGCGGATAGTGAGGTCAGCTGAGAAGATCATCAGGGTCTCTCTTCCCGCCATTACAGACATTTACACCACACGCTGCATCCGTAAAGCAAACAGCATTGTGAAGGACCCCACGCACCCCTCATACAAAGTCTTCTTCCTCCTGCCATCTGGAAAAAGGCACCGAAGCATTCGGGCTGTCATGACCAGACTACGTAACAGTTTCTTCCCCCAATCCATCAGACTCCTCAATACCCAGAGCCTGGACTGACACCAACCTACTGCCCTCTACTGTCTTGTTTATTATTTATTACTATTTATAGTAGTGCCTGCACTGTTTTGTGCACTTTATGCAGTCCTGGGTAGGTCTGTAGTCTAGTGTAGTTTTTGTGTTATTTCTTACGTCATTCAGTGTAGATTTTGTATTGTTTCATGTAGCACCATGGTCCTGGAAAACATTGACTCATTTTTACTATGTTCTGTACCAGCAGTTATAGTTGAAATGACAATAAAATGACGACTTGACTTGACTTGATCAAAGGGACCTACTTGATTAACACCTCATCAACAACCCTGAACATTCGTTCTCTCCACCACCATCTCACTGTGGTTGCAATGTGTACTGCATGAACATACTAATTAAGAGCCAGAGTAGACCACTCAGCCACTGGAGCCTGCTCCACTACTTAAACTCCTTACTGACAATAATGCCTCACTACAGCCTCACGATAACAAGCAATATTTTTCTACTTAACAAATCAATAGTTTACAGCAGCCTATCAATAAGGAGAGTGAGTCTATTAGGATATTATAAAATGAAAAGCAATGTGCAAATAGCCAGTCCATACTGTGAAAGAATTGTGGTTGTTGTGTGGTAGTGCCTTGTGGCTGTACTGTATTAAAGACAGTTTAAGAAACTGTTTCTTAAAAAATTAAAATGGTCAATGTCTGTTGAATAATTAAAATGAGTGCTGAGTGAACCTGACTGGGAGCCAAAAGAAGTCTGAAGAACACAAACGGTTCTTCGCAGTTGTGCAATTCTCCCGACAATTATCCTGTGATATACTTGGTGATCTGTAACAACAGCACCTCCTACTGCCCACAGTGAGACATAACACCGGTGCTGGGGCTCTAACTCCGAACGCTGATTAAAGTTGAGTACACTTCCTTGGTTCCTGAGACCAGTACGGATTCCGGACATTTTTTCCCTAAGTTTCGAATTACTGACAGTACTTAAGAACCTGCTACTCACAATTTCTTTGTTGTTCCCTGCCCATTGTGAAAATTTTCACATCTTTTTTTCGTCTTGACAGTTATTACCCTCAACCATCAGGCTCTTGAACCAGGTGGGATAACTTCACTCGCCACACCACTGAACTGTTATAACAACCTGTGGATTCACTTTCAAGGAATCGTCACCTCATGTTCTCCATATTTATTGCTTATTTATTTATTATTACTATTTTCTTTCTGTATTTGCACATTTTATTGTCTTTTGCACACTGGTTGTTTGTCTGTTGGGTGTGGTCTTTCATTGATTCTATCGTGTCTGTTGTATTGACCGTGAACGTCCTCAAGAAAATTAATTTCAGGGCTGTATATGGTGACATAAATGCACTTTGATAATACATTTACTTTGAACACTGATTGATCAAAAACTGGAAAACAATTTTCCACGTTATTACTAAGGTGATGGTGTTCTCAATATTGACACATGCCTAACACAAATCCTGGCTATACCTGCTGCTACAGTTGTACTCTTGTCTGCTGATTGACAGTAACTGTTTTAAACCACCTTAGACCTTATAAAGTGCTATTTATTTGAAAAATCAGAAGTACTGCATATAAATGGTATATTTATCCATCTCTATGAAATTTCTACTACTATAATCTTCGCACTTTGTTAAAGGTGATAAATATAAAACAGTTTCAGACAAAATGAAATATCTGCTGATTAAATGAACATCTCATTTAGCGTTGAAACACAATTTCGCTGTTGTCTCACAGAAAGCTGGGGCAATTTCATGAAAGTGTGGATTTCAGTGAGAGGGCTAGGAATGATTGAGAGGGTAGGGATGAGGTGGAGGCAGGGATCAGAGGAAGAAATTGTAGGGAGGGGGATTCACAGGAAGAGATCCGGGATAAAATGGAGGGAGTTACAATGGAGGGAGAGATTGTTGAGAAGAAATCTCAAGAAGTAGAGAAGAGGTGGATAGTTTTTTTGGTGATGGAGAGCTCAGTGTGCAAGATTCACAAAGGGAACAATAGAGTAAGCTTAAAAATAGTTGCATGAAGGGTTAATATTGTTGAGTGAGATTTCATGGGACAACAACACAAGTAGAGAGAGATCACTGTGAGGCAGAAACAGCTGGAAAGGAGAGAGTGGGGTGGAGATTTGCTTCAATGGCTGGGGAATGCTGAGTGTTGGAAAGGAAAAGTTATCTTTTACGTTCTTACTATAAAATAAAACATTTAACCTCGAATCTGAATTTTAGGTTCTCATATGAGGCTATTTTCCTGATACAAATGGATCAGTCTGTAGACATCCAGGTCGGAGAGGTGATGAAGTAGACTTCTAACGGGGAGAAATTAAGATAGCCAAAGCAGCTTTGTTGTCAGGCTAATTTATGATTTTCTTTGTCCTTCTTCTGCACCTTGAATTAGAGAAATTGTGACAGTACATATTTACCATTATGGCCTTAAGATCTTTCGTAGGATGACTGGACAGAGTTATTCATCGCTCTTCATGAGGAGAAAACATTGACTTTTAATTAATGTCCATAGCAGTATTTGATGTCAAATCATTATGCCCTGTACAGTGACCAGTGCTCAGGAATCAGCAATGGTGAAGGAAACACTGGATGATTCTTGGCATGCAAAGTATTTCAACTGTCTCCTCCATGTAGGTGAGATAGTTCCAGCCTGGCTTTCTACCTTGGTATATGGTGATTCATGACTGCTTATGGCTGTCAATATAAAATGTAAGGATGGAGTCAGTGCAGGATGCACAGGCCACTCCACCATTAAGGACAACTTCAAAAGACGGCGCCTCAGGAAGGCAGTGTCCAGCATTAAGGACTCCCATCACCCAGGACGTGCTGTCTTATTACTACCATCAGAAAGGAGGTACAGGAGCCAGTGGTTTAAGAACAGCTCCTTCCCCTTTGTCATCAGATTTCTGAATGGCTCATGAATACTACCTTGACATTCTAAGCAACCAATTTCATGACTTGCTGATTGGAAAACTGGAATGAGACGAGATGTTTGAAAGGCTGAAAAATATGGGAAGGAAATGAATAAAACAAATATATAAGTTAGAAAAGTTTGTGTGGCACATTTCACTGATGTTCTTTTTCAAGTTTCATTCCTACTATAAACATGTGGTTGAAATCAGTTATTTATCTGCTTGATACTTATTAGTAAATTACACTATGACACTAACAAATAAATTTGCCTAACAGTTTAAAACTTTGTTTTCACAAAAACGGAGGAAAATACCCATGAAGACACAAAACAATTTCAACTGTTAATTAAGTCAATAGAGGCACTACTCTCTGCATTGACCTGGATATTCACAAAAGGCTTAACTAGACAGGGCTAAATCAGAATAGCCAAGGACACAGTAAAGGGAGAGAAAAGAATGTTCAATTAAGTTGCTTTTATCTTAATGCAAAAGAATTAACAGGCAAAGCAGATGAAAACAGAGCGTGGATTTGTTCTAGGGATTGAGAAGAAACACCTCTTTGAGAAGGGCACCACTGCCAGCGTTATATTCCAGAATATAGATTCCACAGGCATGACAGAGGTACAGGTAACCAGGAGGGGTGATACCTTTTTGATAAGGGAGTATGTAACAGAACTGCTTAATGTCAACAGTCTTGTAGGATTGTGCAGAGCGCCAAAGTGGATAGAACTTAGGAACAAGCAAGGGAATGGCACTTTAGTGAAATCATAGTAGTCAGTGAGAACTTGAGGAGCGGGTGTATTTAGAGCAATTGCTAATAATTATAAGTATACCAGTGTTGCATTAGTGGAACTTTTAACTACTCCAGTATTGACTGGGCCATACAGAGTATTAAAGACCTGGAGAGGATGGAATTTGTGAAGTGAGGTTTCTTGAGTTAGTATACACAGGAACCTACAAAGGAGGGTGCAATATTGAACCCGTCCTTGGGGAACAAGGCAGGGTAGGGAACTGAGGTGGCAGTCAGGGCACAATATAACTCTAGCAAGTATAATTCTATTAGTTTTAAGAGAGTGGAGGAAAGGGATAGAACAGGTGCACATGTTAGGGTCCTAAATTGGAGCAGGATTAATATTAATTTTTGAGGGATTTAGGCAGAATCTAGCAGAAGTAGATTGGGAGAGACGTAGGTCACCTTAGAGATCAGCAGGACTGTCCATGTCTTGAGCCATTGGCGATGTATGGCACTTTTAATAAACATTTCTCATCAGTGAGAAGAAAATCACAGTTGCTCAAGAGTTAAAGGAAACATGTGGAGATGCTTTGGAGAACATTCATATTATTTTCAGACTTTCAGCTTATTAAAGTGGATAATCCCCAAGGCCTGACTGAGTATATCCTCAGACTTTGTGAGAGGCTAGAGCACAAGTTGCCAAGGCACTTTCAGAGATACTTACTGGTGAAGTTGCTGAAGAATGAAAGGTGTCTAATATTATTCCATTGTCAAAGAAGGATAGCAAAGACAAGACAGGGAACCACAAGCTGGTCAGCCTGGGAAAATTACTGGAAGGAATTCTGAGGGACAGGATCTACCAGCATTTTTTTTTAGATTATGAGAACACTCAGTCCTCTTTTATTGTCATTTAGAAAGGCATACATGCATTAAGAAATGATACAATGTTTCTCTGGAGTGATATCACAGAAAACAGGACAAACCAAAGACTAACACTGACAGAACCACATAATTATAACATATAGTTACAGCAGTGCAAAACAATACCATAATTTGATGAAGAACAAACCATGGGCACAGTAAAAAAATTCTCAAAGTCCCCGAGTCGATCGACTCCCGAGTCCCCAATAGCAGGCGGCAAAAGGGAGAAACTCCCTGCCATAAACCTCCAGGCACTGTCAAATTGCCGATGCCTTGGAAGCAACCGACCACAGTCAACACTGAGTCTGTCCATCCGATAACGTCGAGCCTCCGACCAGCCCCTCCGATACAGCATCCCGAGCACCATCCTCTGCCGAGTGCCTTCGACCTAGCCTCGGCCACTGAAACAAGCAAAGCCGAGGATTCAGGGCCTTCTGCTCCGGAGATTCCAGTTACCACACAGTAGCAGGACAGCGAAGCGGGCTTTCAGAAGTTTTCCAGATGTTCCTCCGTACTCTCACGCCCGTCTCCATCAAATCAGAATTGTGCACGATCCCCTTCTTGACAGATTACAGATATTTGGGTAGACAAATAAGAAGGATACAACATGGTTTGGTGCATGGAAACTTGTATCTGATGAATCCTTTAGAGTTCTTTGAAGGGGTAATGAAAAGGGTATAGAAGGATAGAGCAGTGGATGTTGTGGAATTGAACTTTAACAAGGCCTTCAACAAGGTTCCTCATGGCTGGCTGGTCTGGAAGGTTAGCTCCCATGGAATTCGGGGAGAGCTAGTAATGTGGATTCAAAACAGAGGGCTCGGAGGATGGAACCAGAAGGCGATGGTTGAAGGTTATTTCCTGGAATGGAGACTGGTGATTACTGGTGTGCCACTGGGGTCAAGGTTGAGACCCTTGTTATTTATTACTTACATCAATGTGAATACTCAAAGCCAGATCAAGTTTACAGATGGCACGAAATCAGGTGCTGTTGATAGTGAAGAGGTTTATCATAGATTACAGGAGGATCTTGTTCAGTTTGGGAAGTAGGCCAAAGAATGGCGAAGAGATTTCTATACGAAAACCATGAGGCGAAGCATTTTGGAAAGTCAGGCCAGAGTTGGACTTTTACTATGAGTGCAATGGAAAAGAGGGACCTAGGAGTACAGTATAAGTACATAGCTCATTGAAAGTAACATCACAGGCAGACAGAGTAGTGAGCAGAGTTTTAAATACGTTAGCCTTTTTCAGGCAGGGCTTTGAGTATAGGAGTTGGGACATTATGTGGCATTTATGCAAATCATTAGCAAGGCCACGTTTGGAGTAATGTGTACAGGTTTGTTCACATTGATATAGGAACAATGTGGTTAAATAGGAGAAAATGCAGAAATGATTTACGAGGATATTACCAAGTCTAGAGAGCCTGAGTTATAGGGAAATGTTGGCTAGGCTGGGTCTTTATTCCTTGAAATGTAGGAGGATGGGGGGCAATCTTATAGAAGTGTTAAAATTTATGAGAGGCGGATGGTAACAGTCTTTCCCAGTATAGGGGAGACTGGGTAGCATACACTCAGTGGACACTTCATTATTTACCTCCTGTACCACATAAAGTGGCCACCGAGGGTATGTTCATGGTCTACTGCTGCTGTAAACCATCCTCTTCAAAGTTCGACACGTTGTGCATTCAGAGATGTTCTGCACATCACTGTTGTAATGCGTGGTTATTTGAGTTACTACTAGCTTGAACCATTCTTCTCTGACCTCTCCCATTAACAAGAGATTTTTGCCCTCGGGACTGCCACTCACTACAAGTTTTTTCTTTTGATTCGTGCACCATTCTCTGTAAACTCTGGAGACTGTCGTGTGTGAAAATCGCAGGAGATCAGCAGTTTCTGAGATACCCAAGTCACCCCATCTGGCACCAAAAATCATTCCACGGTCAACATCACTTAGATCACAGCTGTTCAACTTTCTGGGATTATGTCTGAACAGCAACTGAATCTCCTGCTGCATTGAGTTGTTTCACATGATTGGCTGATTAGATATTTGCATTAACGAGCAGTTTTACCTAATAAAGTGGCTACTGAGTGTAGATTTAGGGTGAGAGGGGAAAGATTTAAAAGGGACAACTTTTCATGCAGTGTGTGGTAGATGTGTGCAATGATCTGCCAGGAGAAGTGGTTGAGGCAGGTAGAGTAGATTCAATTAGGAAATTAGCCAGAAAAAGTGGCTCACCTGAGGACTGGGAGAAATTCAGAGTTCAGCAGAGGAGGACAAAGGGCTTAATTAGGAAGGGGGAAAAAGATTATGAGAGAAAACTGACTGTAAAAGCTTTTATAGATATGTGAAAAGAAAAAGATTGGTTAAGACAAGTGTAGGTCCCCTACAGACAGAAACATGTGAATTGATTATGGGGAGCAAGGACATGGCAGACCAGTTGAATAATTACTTTGGTTCTGTCTTCACTAAGGAGGACATAAATAATCTTCTGGAAATAGTAGGGGACAGAGGGTCCAGTGAGATGGAGGAACTGAGGGAAATACATGTTAGTAGGAAAGTGGTGTTAGGTAAATTGAAGGGATTAAAGGTGGATAAATCCCCAGGGCCAGATGCTCTGCATCCCAGAATGCTTAAGGAAGTAGCCCAAGAAATAGTGGATGCATTAGTGATAATTTTTCAAAACTCTTTAGATTCTGGACTAGTTCCTGAGGATTGGAGGATGGCTAATGTAACCCCACCTTTTAAAAAGGGAGGGAGAGAGAAACCAGGGAATTATAGACCGGTTAGCCTAACATCGGTGGTGGGGAAACTGCTAGAGTCAGTTATCAAAGATGTGATAACAGCACATTTGGAAAGCGGTGAAGTCATCGGACAAAGTCAGCATGGATTTGTCTGACGAATTTCATAGAATTTTTTGAGGATGTAACTAGTAGAGTGGATGGGGAGAACCAGTGGATGTGGTATATTTGAATTTTCAAAAGGCTTTTGACAAGGTCCCACACAGGAGATTAATGTTGTGACGAGAATACACATAGATTAAGATGTTAGCTGGCCTGGGCTGGCACCAGTGGGATCAAAAGTTGGTCTGCCAGCTGTCTTCAGGAGAAAGAGAGATAAGGAAAACAATGGAGCGGCATTTGGAGATGTTAATGAAGGGACGGGAGAGAGTAACGGATGGAGAGCTGTCAAGGTCGGCACCCCCTTTGAACCCTGAACTGTTTGAAGTGATGGACAGGCGATACCCCAGCAGGGGGATAAAAAGGGACAGGTTCACTAAGGCAAGACACACACGACACCCCGAGGTAACGAGACCCTGGAAGCGGTGCGTGTCCCACAAGCCGGAGGGAAGTTTTTGGACGGCTGGTCGCGGGATCAAGCCATAGACGCTCAGGGTGGAAAGGCACGATTGGCGGGAACCTGGTGTGTGTCCACCCTTGCCTGGGTGCCAAGTTCACCGCAGAGAAACGATCGTATCGGGAAACGGAGGAGTCACGGTCGGTGACCTCAGATGACATCACAAAGGACTTGCCCAAAAGCTGACTGCGAAGGTCTGCGTGGAAGCCGTTTTGAATATTCATTCATTTTGCTCTCTGTCTCCTTCCCCCCACTGTCCATCGCCACGGCAGCGATTACTGCGAACTGAACTGAACTAAATTGAACTGAACTTTGCGTCACTTTGAAACTGGTCATTTAGCCCAGGCAACGATGGAGCTTGATTGATCCTGTTATCTTAATTCTGTGTACATGTATGTTTATCATTGCTGAACTGTTGCATTCATTATCCTTTTGATTAGAGTACTGTGTTGCTTGTTTCTTTAATAAAACTTTCTTAGTTCTAGTAATCCAGACTCCAAGTGATCCATTTCTGCTGGTTTGGCAACCCAGTTACGGGGTACGTAACAGTGTGCAAACTTAAAGCACATGATATTGCGGGTAAGGTATTGATGTGGATAGAAAATTGGTTGGCAGACAGGAAGCAAAGAGTGGGAATAAATGGGACCTTTTCAGAATGGCAGGCAGTGACTAGTGGGTTACCGCAAGGCTCAGTGCTGGGACCCCAGTTGTTTACAATATATATTAATGACTTGGATGAGGGGATTAAATGCAGCATCTCCAAGTTTGCGGATGACACGAAGCTGGGCGGCAGTGTTAGCTGTGAGGAGGATGCTAAGAGGATGCAGGGTGACTTGGATAGGTTAGGTGAGTGGGCAAATTCATGGCAGATGCAATTTAATGTGGATAAGTGTGAAGTTATCCACTTTGGTGGCAAAAACAGGGAAACAGATTATTATCTGAATGGTGGCCGATTAGGAAAAGGGGAGGTGCAACGAAACCCGGGTGTCATTATACACCAGTCATTGAAAGTGGGCATGCAGGTACAGCAGGCGGTGAAAAAGGCGAATGGTATGCTGGCATTTATAGCAAGAGGATTCGAGTACAGGAGCAGGGAGGTACTACTGCAGTTGTACAAGGCCTCAGTGAGACCACACCTGGAGTATTGTGTGCAGTTTTGGTCCCCTAATCTGAGGAAAGGCATCCTTGCCATAGAAGGAGTACAAAGCAGGTTCACCAGATTGATTCCTGGGATGGTAGGACTTTCATATGATGAAAGACTGGATGAACTAGGCTTATACTCGTTGGAATTTAGAAGATTGAGGGGGGATCTGATTGAAACGTATAAAATCCTAAAGGGATTGGACAGGTTAGATGCAGGAAGATTGTTCCTGATGTTGGGGAAGTCCAGAATGAGGGGTCACAGTTTGAGGATAAAGGGGAAGCCTTTTAGGACCGAGATGAGGGAAAACTTCTTCACACAGAGAGTGGTGAATCTGTGGAATTCTCTGCCACAGGAAACAGTTGAGGCCAGCTCATTGGCTATATTTAAGAGGGAGTTAGATATAGCCCTTGTGGCTAAAGAGATCAGGGGGTCTGGAGGGAAGGCTGGTGCAGGGTTCTGAGTTGGATGATCAGCCATGATCATACTGAATGGCGGTGCAGGCTCAAAGGGCCGAATGGCCTACTCCTGCACCTATTTTCTATGTTTCTATGAAGCACAAGGAAGCCTGGAGGAATTTGAGGCTGGTTGGGTGGACAATGCAGTCAGCATGGACTTTTTGGGTCAATGGGCCTGTATCTATGTTGTGTTTCTCTATGACACTGTCAGGGCCAAAGTAGATTCCTTTGAATACCGCTTTGCTGAACATCTACGCTCTGTCCGCCAGAGAAAGCAGGATCTCCCAGTGGCCACACATTTTAATTCCACATCCCATTCCCATTCTGACATGTCTATCCACGGCCTCCTCTACTGTAAAGATGAAGCCACACTCAGGTTGGAGGAACAACACCTTATATTCCATCTGGGTAGCCTCCAACCTGATGGCATGAACATCGACTTCTCTAACTTCCGCTAGGCCCCACCTCCCCCTCGTACCCCATCTGTTACTTATTTTTATGCACACATTCTTTCTCTCACTCTCCTTTTTCTCCCTCTGTCCCTCTGAATATACCTCTTGCCCATCCTCTGGGTACCCCCCCCCCGTCTTTCTTCCCGGTCCTCCTGTCCCATGATCCTCTCGTATCCTCTTTCCCTTTTGCCAATCACCTGTCCAGCTCTTGGCTCCATCCCTCCCCCTCCTGTCTTCTCCTATCATTTTGGATCTCCCCCTCCCCCTCCAACTTTCAAATCCCTTACTCACTCTTCCTTCAGTTAGTCCTGACGAAGGGTCTCGGCCTGAAACGTCGACTGCACCTCCTCCTACAGATGCTGCCTGGCCTGCTGCGTTCACCAGCAACTTTGATGTGTGTTGCTTGAATTTCCAGCATCTGCAGAATTCCTGTTGTTTCCTTTGAATGTGTAGCTTATTTGGATTCACTTATGATTTGGCTAAGATATGGGAGTAAAGTAAAGTGAACAAATAGGATTTAAAAAAAACTAAAACTGAAATTTAAGCCAACAAAAGAATTGTTGTTAACCCATATCTCTGAGGTAAATGCTAAGTAGTTAAATGGCCAGTTATTTTGGATAAAGTTCCGCCAACATCCTATGGGGTAGGAATCAGTTCTCATGGTTTCTACTTTTATGCACATTCAACAAGCACAGAAAGGACAAAGACCTTGAAGTCAATGGAAGTCTGGAAATTAGCCAGTCCTAAAGAGGGACCAAATATTTTCCAGGTGGCCAGGATAACAATTTAAACCAGGTATTTGTCTAATAAGGGGCCCCAATGTCTGTTTACAGAAATATACAAGAAATTTTGCATTTATTTTGGTCAGGCTTTTGGGATATAGATATATCTGGGCAAGTGGATGAATCATGAAAAGAAATATACTTATTTTCAATATACCTCGATGCATCTGGGGTACTTTGTCATGCTCTACAGTGCTTCTGCTGGTGTGAAAAAGGCATGCAACTCCTGAGTATTTTGATGAGAGCCAGATAACAAATTATTGGAATCACGGGGAAAGGAAGTGCTCTGAATGTCCATATTGTGCCTGTAGATCAGTCTATGCAATTTCACCCCAATGACTTGTGATGGTTTAAATGACGAATAGGCTTCTGCTGTTGTTATTCGAATAGTGAGTGATTTGACAAGGTACGTAGGCAGGAGAGGGAAGGATACAATAAAGAATTAGACAGCTAGGCTTCCAAATTAAAAATAAAACTGCAGTTAGCTTTTGGTTGTAAATTGTGAGTCAAGCATAAGGAAAATATCAAAAGAAGCTTTGTTGATCAACCGGATAGTTGATATATCAAAGAGTAAGGTAATTCCAACCGTACACATTATAAATGGGGAGTAAATACAATCCAGGTGCAATTTTATTAAATTTTTTCACCAAGTATTCATATTTGGGGGATTCCTTAATCATTAATCTTAGCAATGGCACAATAGAAGGAAACTAAGGCAGACTTGATCAAAGGAATTCTCTTCTCTCCAGCCCTCCACAGACAAGTTCACCTTCTAATCCACATGACAAATGTCAGGTTGATTTTTTACTTCTGCATGTGTTCAAGACATCCCATCCATTGTGTAACTTTACTCGCAATGTACTGTGCAGAAGAGATGGCCAGAGACACAGCAGAAGATTCAGAGTAAGTTGTGCGCCTGGATGGCCAGAGAGGGCTGAGGGTGAGGAGTGGGCCCACCGGAGTGCCTCAGAACGCACAGCCTCCGGCATGTCGAAGCGGTTCTCAGTTGTGTCGGCAGAGCTGTAGAACCTGGCAAATCTGGTTCTCAAGATTGCAGATGATCAGGGCGAGGATCTACGAGGATGGAACGATGAGCTGAGGGTTGATCTCGAATTCAGTTGGGTCAGACCATCGTCATAGGGCATCCGCCTTAGTGTTGTTTGAGCTGGGTCGGTACGAGAAGGTGAAGTTGAATTGCTCAAAGAAGAGGGCCCAGCAAGCCTGGTATGGGTTGAGTTGGTGGATCTGTTGAATAAGTGTGAGTTTCTGGTGGTCAGTCCAGATCAGGAATGGCTTAATGTTTCCCATCTCCATTCCTCCAAAGCCCATTTAATGGTGAGATGCTCCCTGTCTCCGACTCTGTAATGGCACTGTATAGAGTTAAACTTCACGGGAAGGCGGCACAGGGGTGTATATTCTCATCCAGTTCTCACGGGGAGAAGATGACCCTGGTATCCATGTTCACCTCTACCACAAAATGTCTAGAAGGGTTCATATGGCAGAGAATGGGAGCAGTGAAGTGACTCTTGAGCTCCTCCCAAGCTTTCTCCGGGGTAGCAGACCAGGTTGTTGAGAGAGGTGAGATGAGCAGTGGTTTGGCTGTAGTTCCTGGTGAAACAGCAGTAGAAGTTGAAGAATCCCAAGAAGCGCTTGTTTGAGGGAGTGTGTTCGGAGCCATTCAATGATGGCACATACTCTCTCTGGGTCTATTGCTATGCCTTGTGGTGAAAAGGTGCAACCAGGAAGGAAATAACTGGGGTGTGGATCTGGCATTTCTCTAGTTTGCAGTACAGCTAGTTTTTGAGGAGATGCTGAAGGACCAAACAGACGTGACAGATGTGGTCTTGGGGGTCCTTTGAGAAGATGATGATGCCGTTGAGGTAGGCGAACACATACCTGTGTAGCATGTCTCTGAGGACCTTGTTGATAAAGGTTTGGAAAATGGCTGTACTGTTGGAAATTCCAAAAGGCATCATCAAATATTCATAGTGATCAGTGGGTTTTATGAAAGCTGTCTTTCTCTCATTGCCCTGGTGGATATGGATCAGATTATACATCCTCCATAGATCCAGTTGAGTGAAGATCTGAGCCCTGTGGAGTGTTATAAATACACAATCATCAAGGCGGGGGGATAATAGTTCTTAATAGGGATTTTGTTGAGTCCACAATGTAGGGATGGAGACCCCCATCTTTCTAGAATCAAGCACCAGCTGGGACTGGGGTGGTTGAATGAAGCCCTACAGTAGCACTTTGGTGATGTAGTCATTCATGCCTTGGATCTCAGGAGGAGAGAGGGACAACAGGCTTCCTCGGGGAGGAGTGATGCCTGGGAGAAGGTCGATTGCACATCATGTGGTCTGTGAGGCAACAGTGTGCTGGCTTCCCTCTTAATAAAGGTATTGGCAAGGTCATGGCATTCCTGAGGGGGTTTAATGAGTTTAGGGTTTCCTCCATCTCCATGGAATTACGAGGTAAAATGAACTGTGTTTGTAGGCAGCTGGGTCCCCAACTCAGCAGTGAACCGGATGACTAGATGAAATGAGGGTCATAAGTGGAGACCCAGGGGTAACCCAAAATAAGAGGAGTGTTGGGTGAGTCAATCAGGAGGAATTTAATGGACTTGCAGTGATCTTCAATGTTGATGTGCATTGGTCCTGTGCATCTCCAACCACCCCAGAGCCCAAGGGACATCGGTCAGGGGCTGTGATGCAGAAGGGCTGAGAGACAGGCTTGCTAAGGAGTTCAAGCCGCACACCACTAGGTCCAGTTCAGAACGCTGCCAGCTGCACTGGAATCCATCAGAGCCATTGGGCTGTGGCGGAGGACAGAGAGAGTGAGTCGGGCTATGGTGCTGGATCGAGGGATCTGTAGGTGCTTACCATATACAAGGCCCATCGTGTCTTCCTGGCAGTGCCATCTTCCTGGACACAGTGGGCATTTGATGCATGGATGATCGGCGCCTCTGCAGTAAGCACACAAGTTGTTTCTCCACCGATGCTCATGCTCTTGGGGGGTGGTGGCAGATTAAGGGAGCTCTCCCTGATTGCAGGAATTCTGCAGGCATTGATGATAAGGGTCCTGTAGCCTGAAATGGTTAAGGGAACAGAACTGGGGTTCTGGCTGATGATCTGGAGGGTTGGTCCATAAGACGCTCGTCAATTCGGAGGACCAGAGCGATGGGCTTTCGAGGTCAGTGGGCATCTCCTGGATAGACAGTTCATCTTTCAGGCACTCCAAGAGGTTATGGCAATGGGCCAGCATTACTTCCGCGTTCCAGCTACATTCTGCCACGTGGGTCCTGAATTCCAAGGTCCAATACAGCACTGAGCATAAGCCTTGACGCAGGTGAAGTATCCAATGAGCTGCCCCCATTCCATTCCCAGATGATTGAAAACCCAGTGCATCTCAGTGATGAACTCCTCATATTTTTAATACAAATGGTGGTTTTATTGTCCCGGTTAGCAGAGGCCCAGAGTAGAGCTCACCCAGTCAAGAGGGAGATGAGACAAGTAATCTTGACCTGGTCTGTAGAATACAGAGATGGCTGGAGCTTGATGTGTAAGATGTGCTGGGGCAGGCAGTTGTGGCATCGGGCTGGGGATCTGTTGAAGCGTTCAGGTACCGGAATCTGGGGCTCAAGGAGGAGTGTGAGTGTCGCAGGGTTGCTGTATCGAGATGGAGAGTGGAGGAGAGCAGTGAGCAGATGGTCATTGGTTTCCTGCTGCTTCTGGATCATGCTCTTCTGTCGACAGATGACTTCCTTTTGGCGAGCAGACGCTGCTGGGTCAATCGAAGGTTCACCCGTCCCGTCAGGATGTGTAGAGGGGGTTTGAACCAAAAGCAGAGCAGCAGAGACATCTTAGTGATGAGCATAAGTTTAATAACCAACTGCAAAATAACAAGCCACAAGGGGTCACAAAACAAGAGAGAACAGGTACTAAACTCACAAGCAATGAGATAACTAAATGTGAAGTGCAATGGGTTGGGGCTGGCTGGTTCAATGGGTGAGCAAGGACTGTGAATGAGGGCTGGGTTTAAATAGGCTGCAGGTGATGTTGGAAATGAGTAGAAGGTGACTTCTGTTAGCTGGTAGGAGACTGGGAGGTGCCTAGCTGTGCATACCTGACAATGCCTAGGTACCCACCCAACAGCAACCTCACCTGGTCACTCCTTACTGATGTGGTGTTCAAGGAAGAGCATGTATACTTTCTAAGGCATCAGAGAAGATTTGGTTTGTCCATGAGAATTCCCACACCACCCAATTACACTAAATTAACCTACTAACCAAAATAGCTTTGGAATGTGGGAGGAAACTGGAGCATTTGGAGGAAACCTATGCAGTCATGGGGAGAACATACAAACTCCGTACAGCCAGCAGTGGGAATTGAACCCCTATCGCTGAACCAGTCACCTCTTCCACATTCCCCTTCCGGTTGTGCTGCCACACTATTGGCCTTTTAACTTTAATTCTCTTTGTTATTCTGTTATGTCACTTCAGCATTTTCTTTTGCTCTGCTATCTTTGCTCCATTCAGTTCTGTTGTTTTGTACCTGTCACTCTACTTTAGTTTTCAGTTCACTTTCTCAATGTATACTATGCTCTTTGTGAGCTTTGTGTGAGCAGGGAATCTAATTGCACTCTGCTCTATATGACAACAAAATAATCTGAATCTGAATTTCCTCAACATCTCACTGAGTCTGTTCTCTAGTTGATATTTATCTAGCTTTTCCTTAAAAGCATTGACAATTTTCATTCTAACCACTCTCTGGATTACCTTCTCTGAATCCCTTATATTTTTCTTTTATTAAGTTATCCTACCTTTTGAATTCTGGTACCCTTCTCCTGCAAAAGCCCTTTAAACTATTTCATATTCTTTAAAGCATTAAATCATCCTTCAGATTTTCTGCTTTCTAGAGTAAATGACCTCAGCATATTGAAGATTTACATGAGGGCATAAACTTCCATTACCAGTATTATTCCAATAAATCTTGTATCTTTTCCACTATCTTTATATTCTTTTCATAATATAGAGACCAAAATTGTTTTCAATAATCAATTGTGATTTAAGCATGGTACAGCAAACATTTGACATGATTCTTCTGTTTCATATTACTTCTCTTTAAAAGAAAAATTCTGCTGATTTACGACCTTCTAAATTATTTTTCAACTCTGATTGATCTATTCAACTTTTAGTTTCATGAGATTCAACATTTAGGTTTATGAGAATGATCCCAGAAATGACAGAGTTAATTTTTGAGGAATGTTTAATTGCTCTGGGCCTCTACTCGCTGGAGTTTAGTAGAATGAGGAGGAAACCTCATTGAAACATATTGAATACTGAAATGCTGAGATACAGTGAAAAATGGAGAGGATGTTTCCTATAGTGGGGGAGTCTAACACCAGAGGGCACAGCCTCAGAATAAAAGAACATCCTTTAGAATAGAAGTGAAGAGGAATTTCTTCAGCCAGATAATGGTGAATATGTGGAATTCATTGCCACAGGCTGTTGTGTATTTAATATTTCAGTAACATTTGAGTAATTTTGTAAATATATTACTTGATTGAGCATTCTTCTTTGTTTAAATAATTCATCATGGGTTATATGTACGTGAATGGCACATGTCATCACACTACCACGTCATACATGCGGATCTTGCTAGAAGTAAAAATAAGAATGTATGTAAGTTATTCTCAGTTCTGTGTTCTTATTTCAATTAAATTTATGATTTGGAGTTACAAAACATAACAGTGGTAATGAGGAAGTTTTAAATACCTGTTGAAGCACAGCAAGGCGTTTGAATTTTTTAAAAAAGCACAGTGAGACATTTGAGTTTTGTAAAAAGCACAGCGAGACATTAGAGTTTAAATAAAAACAGTGCAGCACATGTCTCTGCGGAAGAGGAAGAGAGAAAATAAGCAGAAAATAGAAAAATTCACGGGTTCATAAACAGTGAATTATTACCAGGTGATAATAATCATAAATAAATTTTAAAAAGCAGAAATTGCAGAAAGATGGATGTGTTCATTTGCACCAACAGATAACTGGTTCATGTATACTGAGAAAATTGAACAGTATTTTAAAGTAAATGAAACAGTATTTTAAAGTGATGGGCTTAATGATGCACTGAGAGATAGCTTAGTATATGGAATCTTACAAGAAAACATTCAAAGATAGTTCCTAACTGAAGCCCAACATACATTTAAAAGAGCAGTTTAATTAGCTATATCAATGGATGTTGCTTGGAGTCAGCGAATGGCAGTGTATGTCAGTGAGCTACTTCCATTAGAACACAAGAAAATAAGACAGGCATCAGCCATTCAGCCCCTCTAACTTTTCTGAGCATTCAATATCGTCATGGCTGATCTGCCCTAGGCCTTATCCCCTCTTCTGTTCTATCTCCCCAATCTTTAAAAATGTATCTCCTGTTCATTAAGTGTACCCTGTGGTCTAGTCTCCTCAACCACTGGAGTAAAAAAATCCCAAATATTCACCTCCATCTGCCAGAATTTCTTATGCACCTCTGCTTTGAATGAGCAAACCCTAATTTCGTAACTGTATTTCCATATCTGATATTCTCCCATCTCAATACCTATGCTCAGGATCTAAATAAAAGTGTCACTAACATTACCCATCATTCCTCTAAACTCTCTTATATAATTTGGATCTACTTTCTTTAACTACTTGTGATAGGACAATCCTAAGAATTAGTCCAAATAATCTTCCTCAAACTAGTTCCAGTGCCAGCATACTTTCTCTTAAATCAAGGGAGCAAACCTGTGCACACTGGTCCTGTACATGTGTAGATAGCCAATGCCATCTGCAGGTTTCCAATGTAGAGCCATGCTAATGAAAGCTACTTCTGCTTTAATTAATGGTTTCTGCAGATGGAATGGAGCTTGGTATTGAAAATGTAAAAAAACAGAATGTTCAGGGGGATCTGAGAATCTTGAAATTTAACATGCAGGAACAGCAACCAGTTAGAATGTAAAATGCTTGAAGATTTAAGTACAAGAACAAAAAGTGTGTATTTAATATTTCAGTAACAAAATGTTTCTTGAAATGCGTTTACTGTGGTAGTGTAGTGGGTAGTGCTTGTCGTTCTCACATTCAGCCTCCACTGCTGGCTAGCTATCTAGCAAAAAGGAGAGCTGAATGTGTAAGTCTCTCCCTGCCAGCACATAGCCTGTCCAACAGCAAGCCTCATGTAGTGCCACCTAGCTGGTGACACATGGAAACTGAACTACTTCGATGCAGGCTGAACTACAGAGGCCAGGGAGGAGGTATGGCCCCAGCACACATAGCAAGCAGGCCCACCGGTGTGTGGACATGCCCTGGTGCTTAATAACCCCACTGCCTTGTGGGAAACCTCAGGAGAGATGAAGGTTATGGGAGTAAACCAAGACAGCAAATCCGGAGTGGAGCCCCTTAGGCAGCTGGACTTCATTGAACATCCTTCCGGCAGCTCCTGCAGCCATGTTGGTGCCAAACATATTGATTCATAAGCTTTCCTTTGGACTACACTGGTGAGGCTGAGAGGGGGATCTTGACAACTGAGCATCTCAGAATCTCCATACCTTCCTCCCAGGCTTGTGAAGATGATCATCATCACCCATTGACCGTCAAGACAGATGGATGTCAACTACAACAATATTTGAGTAATACTGTAAGTAAATTGTTTGATTAAGCATTCTTTGTTCATTTAAATAATTCATTATGGGTTAAATGTGAATGGCATACATCACCATGCTACCACAAGATAATGCGCACCTCTCTAAATTACAAAAGAAACTAAAACATGTTCTCCTGGGCTCCCGTCTTTTTATTTCAATTAGTTTTATGTTTTTGAGTTACAAAGCCTAACAAAGACATTTCATTGCAACCATGTGGTGCCCTGGTAAGACTCCACGTGGAATATTGTGTTACCCTAAGAATATACTTGGGATAAAGAAGTGTAATAACAATTTAACAGATTGCTCAAGAAGAACAGGGTGAGCTGCCTCAATAACTAACACGCAGTAGCACTCATAGTTACTGTAATGAAATGCTTTGAAAGGTTGGTCACGGCTAGAATTAACTCTTGCCTGAGCGAGTTCCTGGACCCGCTGAAATTTGCCTACCCCCACAACAAGTCAACAGTGGACAAAAACTCACTGGCTCTCCACTGGGCTTTGGACAACAGTAATGCATACTGTTTATTGATTACAGCTTGGCTTTTAATACCATCAACCTCTCAGTACTAATCAACAAGCTTCAAAACCTGCGCCCCTGTGTAACTCCCTCTCCAATAGTATTCCTGATTTCCTTATCAGAAGACCACAGTAGGTACAGATTAGTGATAAAATTTCCTCCTTGCTGACAATCAACACAGGCACACTTCAAGGAATTGTGCTTAGCCGGCTGCTCTATTCTCTCCACACGCATGACTGAGTAGCTAGGCGCAGTTTGAATCTCTACAAATTCACAGATGACCACGAGGAGGAGTACAGAAGTGAAATAGGCTAGTCGAGTGGCATCACAACAACAACCTTGCTCTCCAAAGGACTGTGAACTTCAGGCAGGGGAAGTCAGGAGAACACAGGTTAATCCTCCGTTGAGGGGTCAACAGAGGAAAGAATGAGGCAGTTTCAAGTTCCTGGGTGTCAACATCTCGAAAGATCTATCTTGGGTCCACCATACTGATGCAATCATAAAGAAGGCACACCAGTGGCTATACTTCATTGGGAACTTGAGAAGATTTTGTAAGTCAACAAAGACTCTAGCAAATTTCTGCAGATCTACCATGGAGAGCATTCTTACCGGTTGCATCATTGTCTGGTAAGGAGGCACCTGTCACGAAACATCATATTTCACAATTAATGTCAGGAACAATAAACCTGACTCTGATTCTGAATCTGATTTCACAATTGGGCGAATTGTCCTACGAGGAGAGATTAAGCAAATTAGGCTCTTACTCTACAGAGGTTAGAAGAATGAGAGACAATCTCATTAAACTTACAATATTCCTCAGCTGCTTTACAAGGCAGATGCAGGGATAATATTTCCCCAGCTAGACTGTCCCGAACAGGTTCAAAATAAGGAGCTGACAACTTGGGAGTATGTACGAAGTATTTTATTTTAACCAGAATGTACTAAGTCTTTAGAATTCTCTACCCGGAGGAGTTGTAGAGGCTCAGTGGCTGTGTAAATTCAGAACAGTGATCGATTAAGAGATTAATTAGTAGATGAGGACAGAAAGTGGACTCTAAGGTAAAAATCTGCTATGAGGGGGTGAGAGGGTGCCACAGTTATGACTGCTGCCTCACGGCTCTACAGAATCTGCTTGATCATGATCAAAATCTGTCCAGAGATTGCACTTTTAAATCCACTAGCTCAGTGTCTCTCTACTGACTTAGTTCATGTCACAATATTTGGGAGCTTGTCTGGGATGCGTTTGGCCAGCGATCACAGCAGTCAAAGTGGGTGAGTATTTTTTTTAAAGATTAGTACTCACACTTAGATCTGTTTGGTTCAGTGATCACAAGATCGTGAAGTATCATGAACACGGCGGAGAGCTGAACTAGTAGATATTAAGCTAATATGATGTGTACGCATGCATGTGTGTTTATGTAAGAGAGTAGACACTTTGTGTTAATTTGGCAAAATGGGACCACAGTTGCAAAGGGTGATTACTAACTGTTTGAGATGCCATTAGGGTGCATATATGCTCGTTTGGGGAAGCAGTATTTTAGCAGACGCATTCTTGAGTATGTTTGAGCATTTTAAGAATAAGTCTGTAACCTTGGTGTAAAGGGATATAACAGGCATTACAAGTTCAGACGCACATAAGTGGCAAATTGCAGAGTAAGTACCCTGTGGTTTTAAGTATGTACTGTTTAATTTTTATCAGTCATTTATATTTTGTGCAGTGTGGGAATTAGTGTGGAGATATTTGAGGGAGATGTTATACCCAGGTAAATCTGTCAGGATGGCACCGAATGAGATCAAGTAATGTCAGGTCGAGACCCCTGATAACCCGAGTCAGCCCGTGACTTTGATTACAACCATCCAGAAGCCCTTCACCCCAGGGGAGAAGCAGAGCATTTTGTCAGAGCTGCAAGTTGCCTGCGGGTATGCAGAATTCTGGCACAAGCTGGAGGAAATTACTGAAATTCACCAAATGCACCCTAAAGATATACATGTGTTGGTAAAAACGAAGTGCTTGAGAAATATGTGGGACAGTGTGGCAGAGTAGGGGGGTGCAGGATGGTATGTGGCAACTACCAGCAATGCCAGCAGTGAAGAGAGATATTGCTTCTTGACTGGGAAGTGAGACAGCGACCGGGCATGGTGAGAGTAAATGGGGAACGATAATGTCAGAGGTTCAGAGAGATGATGAGCCTGCCATGGATTATGCAGAAGGTAAATATCAAGTGTATGAGGAGTATTCAGGGTGGGATAATCTAAAGAGGGATGACCCAGTTTTCCTGAAAATGCTGAAGGAAGGCCTGAGCTTTGGAACTAGATGGGAGAATAGTTTAGCTCATGGTGGAGTGGCGGAGCAGACTCAATGGACCGAATGGCCTACTTCTGCTCCTTTGTCGTGTGATCTTGTGAGCTCAGCCCACCAGGAAGTTTTAGATTTGGAGTTAGCAGTGGGATCAACCTACTCCAGGACAGTATCATGGGCTGGTGAGATGGCCCAGAGGAGGGGGAAGTGGCTGTACTGAACATACTGTAGCTGTTGTGACATCACAGAGAACTTGCTTTGTGTGCCAGCAGCTGAGGCACATAGCAAGGAACTGCTGGAATAGGCGTGGGAGGGTAAAATGGATGATTTGTTACAGCTGTGGCTTCTTGGGCCGTGGTTAGAGGCAGTGTCCTGAAAGGAGAGCAAAGTGTGAGAATCACTCACCAAACCAGGCAGGATCCATAACAGCGCCTTTCCTTTCTGATTTGACCACTGACCAGATTGTACAGCTGGTGAGGTCAGACTGATGGCGTTCTCTTTTGCCATTGGTGGTCATCCACGGATGTACACAGGAGGTTTATTAGGAGGCCAGCAATGCAATATGTCAGTGGACAAGAGGTCATCAGTAGTGATAACTGATCTACCTTTGCCCATGACTGGAGAGGCAATTTACGTTACCAGTACAGGAGGTGAAACAATGAGGATGGAGAGGAGTCAGCGGCAAGTACTTGAGATTGAGGGAGTGCAGCTTCCTGTAGGTTTCTGGGTGAGCCCAAACAATGAAGGTACTATCCTGGGGATAGACACACTGAGTAAGGCAGGTGGTATCATAGACTCAGGAAAAGGAGAAATAACATGGACAAGACAGGGGCAGTGAACATATGTGACCCACAAAGCAGCTAACATGGCCCACAGAGAGACAGCAGCCCCAAGCAGGGAGGGGAGACAGGGTGATCGATGTGTTTGAATCATGTCAGGAGGTCCCAAGGGGAGGGCTGAGCGCAGTCAGGAGCTGTCAGAAGTGGTGCAGTGGCCTGAGGAGGGAACAGTGATTAAATTGAAGGCTGACCAGAAAGGGGATAATAAGGAGCCGAAAGGGAACAAGTGGGCAGACATCAGTGTGAACAGGGCAACAGGAGAGCAAGAAGCAACAGAAATTACAAGTGTACAGGAAGAAACTACAACTGCCAATTTAGGAAGATTACATAGAGACATGAAGGACCCCTGTAACCAAGGTAACACATTGAGGGATTGAGCAAAGTAGCAGCAACGTAATGCGGATCAGAGAGAGCCAGAGGGAGAGAGGATAGTTCCTCCACGGGTGACCAGGTCATGGTAAGGGGTAAGGGAGCTGCTTGAAAGGACAGGTTTCACTCCCAGGTGGATAGAACCACAGGTGGTTCTCCAGACAAATAACACCTGCATTGGGATACAGACCCGGCGAGGCAGCCAGTGGAAACACTGGACTCAGGTTAAACCGTGTGACCCACCTCCTTGTCGCCCCCACAGACTGAGCGGGAGATCAAGTGCACCCAGCAGGGAACTCAGGTGAAGAACACCAGCCGGCTGCGTGAGACTTTACCACACCCGATGGAGGCAGACAGACAGCAAACACAAAGGGAGAGGACACCGAGAGACTGTGACAGCAAGCCGTCAATAGCATGTTAATGTGTAACGGTAGCGGTACTCTGTCATGAAGGATGGTTGCTGAAGGTAGATGATTAATTTTATTACTCAGAATAAGAAAAATATTTGGGGAAAATAGATGGGAAGGGATCCAAGTTAAAGCAGAGACATCAGGTTCAACAACTTCGATGGTGTGGCAGACCAGGAAAGAAAAGACAGTCACCCCACCCGGAACGGAGAGTGAATACAAATGAGCTGGGCACTCTCAGCGGTTGGGCCAGTGATTGACTGGACAGTCTGGAAGGGGATGCCACAGGAGTGTGGGCCTTGCTGTCATTCAAATAGAGACCATAGAGACCACCCCAAGCCCTCCTGTACATCGATAAGAGGGCCTGTGTGCTGGTACATTTACCTTGCTGGTGCCCATGACCAGAGAGTAACTACTGACAGCCACTGAAGGGTTTTAACTATCAGAAAATGAAGGGGTGAAGATAAAGAATGTGATTAAACTGCAATCAGCCACCAGGGAAGGAATACGAATGACAAAGCTGCATTTAAAAACTGTTGGTTAATTTCCTGGAACAATCTCTACTTAAGAGTCTTGTAGAGAGCCACTATGGATGATAGAGTAGATGTAGGTGCACATAGGGATATGCCAGGTAATTGGGGAAAAGGTTCTGAAGTACAGGGCAATTTTGCTGCCTATTTGATTAGATCCTCCTTAAAGTTTGACCTTTCCCGGGAACAAACTTATTTTTGTCTAGGAAGGGCAACAGGAGGGACTGTTAGGGTGTATAGCAAAAACTAATTTCACCAGCAATCAATTTTCAGACCTGAACATGGATTGTAGATTGAATTTAAAATGCAGCCCTGAACAATGGAGCTGTGGGCTACAGTTGATTGCAAACCAGACAATGCTGATTAACATTCATTTGGGTGTCTGGAGTGTGGGTGCAAAGGAGGAGGTGTTTGCAAACTGTATGTAATTCAAAGGAAGCATTGTAATTACATTGTAACTTTAGAATTGTCCTGCTGTTACCTTTGATATTTAACATATAAAATGTCACGTAATATTGGGTCAAGGAAGCCTCTTCTTCCAAGAGTGTCATAATATGATGCCTGTTACTCGTTTTTGCTGAATAAAACACTTTTAATATCCACCATCTTTTTTTCCAGTCCACATGAAGTATCTCAGCCCAAAACATCGACTTTTATGCTACCTGACCTGCTGAGTTCCTCCAGCATTTTGTGTGTGTTGCTGGGATTTCCGGCATCTGCAGGTTTTCTCCTGTTTATATCCCACTAGCTTCAATGTCTCCCCGGTGACTATGTTCACGTTGCAACAGAGCGAGTGCAAAAATTCGACTCTAATGTAAAAATGAAAGGGGTGATGGGGAGGTGGAACAGTTAAGACTGCTGCGTCACAGCTCCACAGAACCTGACTTGATCTTGATCAAGCTCTGTGTGGAGTTTGTTTGTTTTGTAATGTGTGTGTTTCCTATGCTGCTGCTAAGTTAACAAATTTCATGTCACGTGCCGGTGATGGTAAACCTGATTCTGGTTCTGATTCTATGGATGCTCCACTTGCCTCCCACATCTCAATGCTCGGCTGCTAGGTTAGCTGGCTCTCTAAATTACCCTGGTATAACTAAGCAGCGAAAGATTCAAAGAGGAGTTGATGCTGGACAGAATAAGTAGCAGGAACACAAAGAAGGAAGGATATGAATGGAACTGGTCGGCTGGGGGCCAGAATGAACACAGTGGACTGGATGGCTTTCATCTGCATTAAAAACTTCAGATCTTATTGAATGCTGGAGAAGGAATAAGGGGATGAATTTCTCATCTGCGTTTGGCAAAGAATAACGCACAGAAATAAAATACAAAAGCAGTGAATTATCAGAAACAGAATCAGAAATGGGTTTAATATCATTGACATATATCATGAAACTTGTTGTTTTGCAGCAGCAGTAGTGCAATACATTAAAAAATGTAAATTAATAAATGTAATATAAATTATATTTAATATAGTATAATTTATAAATCAATTATATAATAAATATATACATAAAATTAAGTTAGATAATTAGTGCAAGAAGAGAGTAAAATAGAAAATGGTGTTCATGGGCTAGTTCATTGTCCATTCAGAAGTCTGATAGCAGAGAGGAAAAAGCTGTTCCCCTCTGTGTGTGTCTTCACAATCCTTTACCTCCTCTCGATTTCAAAACAAGAAGAGAGCTCGCCCTGAAGACATTTGTATCACTGCAGATATTCTAAAGCAACTTGAACTGAGATTCAATTCTTAACTGGTTATATATAGGGTGGGAAATGAAATCTGCTAAATGACTTTGGTCACTAAGCGCCCAAGGCTGGCCAAGCTAAAGCAGTAGCAGTCCGTGCTGTAAATACTCCACAGGCTGGGCCTCAGCCATGGGAGGAGAACCAGAGTCAACATTCCACGTCAGAGACATTTTGTCAACTCCTCTGAATTACAGATAGGAGAAAATTTGTCAGGCTTTGGACTGAAGATATGATTCCCTTCATTAGCAACTATCCGATGGAAATACTCAGAGGAGCAGAATCCCAACCTTCAAGCATGTTCATATCAATGTAAGTGATAAATAAAAGGCCAGCACCGGTAAATGATATTTAAGATTCTCAGTGCTCTAGGATTGTTTCTGAGCAATCTTTTAAGTGCAGAATATCTCCTTGTTAAGGAAAATACAATGGTGTAGATACAATATACCCAGGTGGTTGAAAACTGGCCTTATTGTTCAATCTGTACATCAGTAGAGACAGCCAGCTCTGATTACCTTTCAATCATGGACTTCAATATCTATTCCTTTCTCTGTGGTAATAGGATACAAATCAATACCAAAGTTCAGAGTTCATTTTATTATCAAAGTATGTATACTTTATACAGCCTTGGAATTCATCTTCTTGCAGGCAACCACAAAATAAAGAAACACAATACAATACCTTTAAAAAACTCACACAACAAAGGCTGTCAACCAGCCAATGTGTGAAAAAAGAACAAAACATGCAAACAATAAAAAGGTAAACCACAGAGTCCCTGAAATTGAGTCCACAGCCACAGAGCTAGTTCAGCGCCATGACGACTGCTGATGGTTGCAGGCTACAGACACAGAGCCGGTTCAAAGCTAAAGCGCTTTAATCAAAAACACAGGAAACATGAACTGCAGAGACTACAACTGCAGAGCCCATTCAGCGCTGAGGCAAATGAAGCCCGTCCAGGAGCCTGGTGTGGTTACTGGGCAGCAACATGCCTGAACCTGGTGATGTGTGACCCAATTCTCCTACACCTCCCGCCCAGCGATAGTAATGAGAAGAGGGGACGACCGGTCAAACAAAGGCAGACGGTGTGGATTAAGGATCTGACAATGGGTTCATGTTCTACCATCTGGCACGACGCAGCATACACCCCCAACGATGGCTGCCCCAGCTGTACCTGCAATCTAGATAGTCTAGTTCAGTGGTCTCCAATCTCCAGGCCGCGGACCAGAGGCTGGGGACCACTGGTCTAGTTCACCGAATCACCCAGGAGATTGTTTAGTTAGCTCAAAAGTACACCCATAAAAGGGAAATTACAGGCTGCAGTGTTCACGGTTCAGAAGAAATATATCTAGAAGATGAAGAGTATCAAGTAGTTCTGTAAGCTGAATGTAGCATATTGCTACTGGTCACTGGTGCCATCTTGCGAAGGATGGCAAACCAACAAAAAGAAAACATTTTAATTCCTTGGATGAATACAGCCATACTGTTTTCCTCCCACCTTTAGATTCGAGACCTCCAAGAGGACCACAAATTTATCGTAGGGTCTGGAGGCTTGTGTGCCTCAATGACCCAGAGTGCTATGGTGGCTAGAGTGAGGGCTTTGTGCTTTGGCGCTTGGTAGGGTCATCCATGCCAAATAGGTCAAAGGGTAGAAGCCACTAAGAGTGGCTCCTAAGAGTCTGGAGGTTCAGATCAGGGCTAACAACCCTGACTGGTAAAACAGAGTTGTTATGGAAACAGCAATGAAGAATCCTTCTACACTTGAGTACGATGGCACTCCTGAGTCTCCAGCAGGGACTTGCAGGGCTGACAGTAGTGAAGACCGAGAGGGATTGACTGACCTGATGAAGGAAGCCCTGAACACCGCCAGAGATGGAGAATCTTCATTGCTGCCCTAAGTACCAGCAGCGAAACAGGCAGTAAGTTAGATTAGAGTGTAAAGTTGTTATTTTTCTTGTAGTCTAACTGTTTCTATACTTGCTTTTATTTTTATATATCACCTACAGTATATGTGTGTAATTGTGGTATACTTTTCAGTAAACTTTCAGTAATTATATTGTAGTGGATTATGTATTTTTTATAAGTTTCTTTACAGTCAGCGTCACATCATTGAACTTGACTATTTTATAGATTGCTTCTCATCAATAGAATGTTCTTCATCTGTTCAGCTTGTATAAAATGACCACGACTTATTTGTTATTTGTTCTTGGCTTTGTCTTTGTTCTTTGTTTGTTCCTTGTTCATATAACATCTGATAAAACAGTGGTAATTACCAAGTTTTATGCCTCTGACTTCTGAGGAACATCTGGATCATAACATCTCCAGATCAAACAACAGCAAAAAATTGAGCTACCAAAGGACTCCATTTCCTTTGGTTAACCTTGTGGGCTGAGGCACAGATCTGGAGTGTGTGTGTGTGTGTATAGCATAGTTCTGCTCAGCATCAACCTCCTAAGTAGATTAGGAGATCCAATTCATGAAGTTTCAATAAATTTCAATCTCTTTTATCTTTCTTCATTCTCTCTACCAAAGTATGCCACCTCATACTTGTCTGTAGTTGATTTCTACCATGTGTTCACTGATTATCCCTGTCTATGTCATTTGCAACCTTTTTCATTGTCGGCTGTGCTTCCGAGTTTCGGGCCACCTGTGGGTTTTGAAACACTCTCGGCACCTACAAGTCCAAGTAATTCACATCCATCAAGAAACTCAACCCTTCCTGAAGGGAAAAGTAGGCAACACCACTGCACTGATACCCCTCTGTGAAAAATCCTTTCCCACTCTCGTTTTACATACAGTGCTACACATTTTATCATTGGTTTCAATTTTCCAAGCAAGATTAGAAAGTACATTTTATGAAATGCCATTCAAGCTTCCGTTTAAGCAACATCAACTGCAGTGCCCCGATTTTCACTTAACTTCACTTGGCAAATACAGGGATCAAGGACCCTCTCCAGTCCCTTACAACTCAATACTTTTGCCTCTCTCCTAATGCTGGTGCAGAGTATTTCACAATGGTTTATAGTAACATCCTATTTATTGTGGCTGTGACTGATACCAGCATGGACTACATTCAGCACAGTTTCGACCACTAGAGTCATATATTGCAAGGGCCTGACACTCTAGCACCCTTCAATATGCAAGAGGCACATTTGTCCCAGTTCATAATTAACCATGTGTTGCATTTGCGTGGGATTTCCTCTGTGCAATTGATTGACTGTTGAAGCTAATGATGCACAGAACATCCTGAAACAAAGCAGTCAATTACCAATCAATTAGCTAACGATAAAGGGATCCACTCTGCAACCAGGGTTTCAGAGCATGGGGTCAGCAGTGTGAATCCTATAAGTTAATGTTCAGATTTTCTCTTTGAAGGATATTCAATAATCAAATCTACTGATATACAATGATAGGCATAATTCGTCTAGAAAATCCTGCATTATAACTAATGGAACTGCCCATATTTACTTTTTTTCCACATGACAACAAAAGGAGTCCATTTGGCATCAGTATATTCTTATCAATGGCATTCCCTAAAAAACGGCCATAACCACCAAGTTTTATGCCTCATTCTTGAGATCTGAAGAACGTCTAGATCGCAATATGTCCCAGATACAACAATAATTTTTCTCAAATGCTCTGCTCTGATTCTCCAAACACAATTGTACTGTGGATAATTTCCATCCAAAAGTCTACACCGCTCCTCTCTTAACTCTACCATTATCACGCCTGTAGCATTTGCATCCTAAATTGTCCATCCTGCTCTTCCCCCAGCCATGCTCTGTTATGGCTGTAACATCTCAATCCTCAAAGCCAATCCGTGCTCTGATTTTATCTATCTGTAACCCTGTTAAACATTGAGCATTGAGATTTCTCTACCCTTACTGTATCCTATGTTATCCTGATTTGACTTGCTCTCAATGGCTACTGCTTTATTCCACAATTTAATCCTGTTCAGTCCCATCCTTCAAATCTAGTTTAAACCCTCTGTGTAGCATGATAAATGCTTTACTCACACAAAAGGTCCATTTCTGTCTTTTAGCTCTGTGAAAAACTTTGTATTAGAAACTCCACAAATTACCACTGAATAACCAATGTATTCCTGCCTTAACATGTTTCTAGCCTGTGATCAGACTGAAGTCAAAGCCAGTCACAGTCCCTAAAGAGAACAAACAGGCTGGGCCGTTTTCAACCTTTCCAACATTCACTGTTTCTGTTTCAGATTATCTGGATTTACAATTTCTTTTATATTCTAGAATGTGTGTTAATTTTTTATATTAAACCAGAGGACGTAGATGGCGCTGCCAAGGCAAGCTTTGATTGTCCACCCATAAATGGCCCCTTAACGAGCTGCCCAGCCTACTTTAGAAGTCAGTCAACAATCAACCACATTACAGTTGCAAATAGACAAAAGAATAAAGGCCATTTGTGAATCAGGTGAACTTTTACGGCAATCTAGAACGTGTCATTATTTAGACTAACATTTTATTCTAGGCCTATTTAATTACTAAAATTTAGATTCCCCTGTTGCCATTGTGGGATTGGAATACAAATCTTTGCATCAGCAATCCAGACCACTGTATGTCTAGCCTGGTAACTTATTCATGTCACATTCGGTATTATAGTGCAGAAGGACTTGCAGATTGGCTTAACATTGCTTTCTCTACTGCACACAATATATAAATACTTTTTTTAAAACATCAAAACATCAGAAACTATTATATTTGATCTAACATCTGCTCTGGGAAAGGGCAGGTTGGTACTCTTTCTTAATACAGAGTAAACAGGAGGACTACAATGAGATCTGTGCTGGTTTAGTAAATTTTGCACTGGCATTAAGAAGCAATGTGAATTAAAAGCATTACCCCATGATGTTACTTTCTCTTTGCTTAATACTCATAGGGTCCAAACTACATTTCTCAGAAATAAACTTTAGGAAGTACTTTAGGAAAGCAATAAACTAAATGGAAAGAGTATCCAGCTTCCTGTGCTTTGGAGCAGAGGTCAGTTCGGATGTCTTCCTCTCTGATGTTTCAACTAAAGCATATGAAATAGTGGGGTTGGCTTGAGGATCCTGGTGGCCTCCTTCTGCTCTTCTCAAATACTCTAATGCATAATCACAAGCAATTTTCTTCACTGGCCTTAGACCTGGCAGTGTGTTAAATACTTAGCACCCTCTAGAGCAGAGGTTCCCAATCTTTCCTATGCCATGAACCCCTACCATTAACCAAGGGGTCCGTGGACCCCAGATTAGGAATTCCTGCTCCAGCGTCTAGAGGGTGGTGCAACTGTGGAACAAGAAGACAACAAATGTGGGAGGTAACACACACAAAAAATGCTGGTGGAATGCAGCAGGCCAGGCAGCATCTATAGGAAGAGGTACAGTCAACGTTTCGGGCTGAGACCCTTCGTCAGGACTAACTGAAAGAAGAGATAGTCAGAGATTTGAGAGCGGGGGGGAGATCCGAGATGATAGGAGAAGACAGGAGCGGAGGGGTGGATCTAAGAGCTGAAAAGTTGATTAGCAAAAGGGATACCAGATTGGAGAAGGGAGAAGATCATGGGATGGGAAGCCTGGGGAGAGAGAGAAGGGTGGAGGGGAGCTCGGAGCGTGGAGAGCAGGCAAGGAGTTATAGTGAGAGGGACAGAGGGAGAAAAAAGAGAGAGGGGAAAAAAAGGAGGAAAAATATATATTAAATAAATAAATAAGGGATGGGTGCGAAGGGGGGAGGGGCATTAACAGAAGTTAGAGGTCAATATTCATGCTATCGGGTTGGAGGCTACCCAGACGGAATATAAGGTGCTGTTCCCCCAACCTGAGTGTGGCTTCATCTTGACAGTAGAGGAGGCCATGGATAGACATATCAGAATGGGAATGAGACATGGAATTAAAATGTATGGCCACTGGGAGATCCTGCTTTCTCTGGCTGACAGAGTGTAGGTGTTCAGTGAAATGGTCTCCCAGTCTGCGTTGGGTCTCGCCAATATATAGAAGGCTGCACCGGGAGTACCGGACGCAGTATATCACCCCAGCCAACTCACAGGTGAAGTGTCGCCTCACCTGGAAGGACTGCTGGGGCCCTGAATGGTGGTGAGGGAGGAAGTGTAAGGGCATGTGTAGCACTTGTTCCGCTTACAAGGCTAAGTGCCGGGAGGGCGATCGGTGGGAAGGGATGCGGGGGACGATTGGACAAGGGAGTTGCGTAGAGAGCGATCCCTGTGGAAAGCAGAAAGGGGGGAGGGAAAGATGTGCTTGGTGGTGGGATCCTGTTGGAGGTGGCGGAAGATACGGAGAATTATATGTTGTTTTCAGAAAAGTTTGGATAGGTACATACATGGATAGGAGGGGTTTGGGGGGATATGATATGGCCGCAGGTAGGTGGGAGCAGGCAGAAGATTGGGTCAGCATGGACTAGATAGGCTAAAGGGCCTTTTCTATTCTATAGTACTCTATAACTCTAAAGAAGGCTCAAGCAGCTTTATCTTCTGTCGAATCCAGCCAGCTAATTGTTCACCTGCAATGTGAGGCAATATATCTAAGCTTGAATGCATCCAAGGGTTTAAACTTCTCCGCTCGCTCAGAAGAATAATTTTGTGTTCAGAAGGCCTACCATAAGGAAACACTTTTGTCCTTTTGTCTTAAAAAGCCGATTCATTACTTTGACAAGTACTTCCCTTATCTTGAAGAAGTAAACTGAGATTAAATAGCCATTTAATACTCATCTACTTACTAAGTGCATTCTGGGTCAATCTTTTTCCCCATCATCTCGTTTTAGCTTCTGAAAAATAAAAATAAAGATAAAAAATATCAATGCTAGGAACACAATAGTTAAGGCAGAATCAGTGAAGAAAGGAACAGTTTATGTGTCAGGCAGATAACCATTCATCACAATATTTCCAGAATCTCTGGTTTTATTTCAGGTTTCTAACATTTATAGATTTTGTTTTTTCATTTTCTGATTTCAAATTAGCACTTACAATGGATAGGGAGGTGCAAGACAGCCATCAAACATAAAACTGCCAAAAGAGGAAAAGTGTTATGTCCAGAATTTTGAAAAATATGAATTTTGACATAGTGACACTTCAACTGAATTTATTAATTCTGATTTGTTAAAAAAATGACTGACAGATCAAGAATGAAAAACCAACCCTAACTTACATCCGATTCTTGTCACAGACCTTTGCTTTCACTGGCGGTCTGACAGCAAAATTCATTTAGAGTAGAATGATCACTATCTAGCATGACTACTGTTGCCATGGCACCTTAGGGACTTTTAACATAATTGGAGCAGTTCCGAAAACTTGAAGTTGCTGTGTGAAATTTTGGTGGTTTCAACAATCTACTCTCTGGATTAGGAAATGGAAAATGTGGAGTTCATGAGATAAATCTGCAACTCTGCCGACTCTCTGATAGCAGTTCATTTAACTTGTACCTTTTTACTTCTGGCTATGATTCCAATAGCAAATCCTGTTAACCATTGTGGTGAAATTCAGTATTGTTAGAAAATACACAAAGACGGTGAAAGAAATAAAAACTTAGCATGGTAACAATGCAGTAATATATATAAAAAAAACAGATGGTGCTGGAAATACAGGTCAGACTGCATCTGTAGGACGAAAAACAGAGTTTACATTTCAGATTGAAGACTTTTTATCAGAACCGAGAAGGAGAGGGAGAAAAAATTACTAAGCAGTGTAGAGGCTGGGAGAGAGAAGGTGTCCCTGCAGGGTAAAACCATGATCACCGTGCGATAGGCCGTAAGCAAGATTACCTGGTCAATAAGTGAATAGGAGCAGCCAGAGAGTGAGAATATGGATGAAAGAATGTAAAAGTTGCAAAATGCCGAGCAGGTGGACACGCCAGGCAAGCCAGGTTGGCCGTGTCTTCCACTTCTGGAGAAACAGAGAGCAAACAAGCTGAGCCAGGTGGACACAGATAAAGGCAGAGAAATCAATTTACCTTCAGTTGTAGAATTCAATATTGAGCCCAGGAGGCTGCAACATCTGTAGGTGCTGTTTCTCAAGCTTATATTCAGCCTAATTGTAACAGAGCAGGAGAGGGAGTTGGATGGTGAATTAAAGTGACAGGTAGCTGGGAGCTCAGGATCAGCCCCGCAGAGTGAACACAGACACTCTGCTAACCAATCTACATTTGTATTCTCTAGTACGTGGGAGACCACAGCGTGAATACCTGATATTGCACAGCAGACTGGAAGAAGTGAAGGGGATCACTGATTCACCTGGAAAAACTGGGTCTGTGGATAGTGGGAAGGGAAAATGGTGGTGGCAAGGGCTACTGGTAATCCCCAGAAATCTCTAGGACAGCCCTGACTCTGTGAAGTCAATAGTCTTTTGGGGTGGGGGAGAAGCAAATATTTTACCAGGAGTAAAGCAGAGGTCCTTTCATTCAAAAAGATTAAGAGCCACTGATATAGAGTAACAGTAATATTAGAAAATGTCTGTGCATCATGGTGATTATCAGCTGCTGCTGAAATTATACATTTCCATCTGAAAATTAACTGTGGAAGGAAACAATTATTCTTGAAAAATCATTATTAAAACATTTCCCTTTGCTGCTGTTAGATTTAAATTACATAAAGCAAATTATTACTATGTAATTCAACCGCTGATTGCTTTTAGAGAAGTCATTTGCTTTACTGAGATTAAAATCAGCATGCAGATTCTTTTTTTCTTTGGATTGAAATCTGTGCATCTCTTTCATGGGTCTTGACTCCAAATGGGAGGTTGATTGTAATCATTTCTAGTATCAGAATTAAAGGGATGAAGAGAATGGGCAGATCAAACTACAAGTAGTATGCTTGTTGGAACGTGCTTTCTTTTCTCAATATCACACGTGCAGTTGCTCGAAAGATGGGCACAGAGAACTGGCAGCCGTAATTTCACAAACGAGAACATCTGTGGATGCTGGAAATTCGACCAACACAGTCCTGGTGTGTTACCATGATTTCACCATCTGGATTCATGCACAAAGACCTTTGGAAATGTTAATGCTGGAGTAGAACCATTCACCAATCTTTCGATCTTTCATCTCCAACTGTCGCCGAGACATCAACTGTCTCACTTTCACCACTCCTCTCTCCTGCTCCAACCTCACTCCCTCTAAACACACTGCCCTCCACTCTCTCTGCACTAATCCCAACCTCACCATCAAACCTGCAGACAAAGATGATGTCGTAGTAGTCTGGCGTACGGACCTCTATCTCACTGAGGCCAAACGGCAGCTCTCTGACACCTCCTCTTACTTACCCCTGGAACAGGACCCCACCAAAAAACATCAAACCATTCTCTCCTGTACCATCACCGCCCTTATCAACTCTGGAGACCTTCCATCCTCAGCCTCTAAACTCATAATTCCCACACCCCGTACCGCTCGGTTTTACCTCCTCCCCAAGATCCACAAGCCTGACTGCCCCAGTAGACCCATAGTTTCTGCCTGCTCCTGTCCCACCGAACATGTATCTGCCTACCTGGACTCCATTTTGTCACCCATAGTTCAGTCCCTCCCCACCTACATCCGGGATATATCCCATGCCCTCCACCTCTTCAATAACTTCCAGTTCCCTGGTCCCAACTGCTACATTTTTACTATGGATGTCCAATCCTTATACACCTCCATTCCCCATCAAGAAGGCCTCAAAGCCCTCCACTACTTCCTGGATAATAGACCTCACCAGTTCCCCACCACCACTACCCTCCTCCGGTTGGCAGAACTGGTACTCACACTTAATAACTTCCCTTTTGGCTCTTCCCACTTTCTTCAGACCAAGGGTGTAGCTATGGGAACTCGCATGGGCCCCAGCTATGCCTGCCTCTTCGTTGGTTATGTGGAACAGTCTGTGCTCCAAATCTATTCTGGTAGCGCTCCCCAACTTTTCCTTTGGTACATTGACGACTACATTGGTGCTGCTTCCTGCACCCATGCTGAGCTCGTCAATTTCATCGACTTTACTTCAAACTTCCACCCAGCCCTCAAATTCACTTGGTCTATCTCGGACACTTCTCTCCCCTTTCTCGATCTCTCAGTCTCCATCTCTGGAGACAGACTGTCCACTGACATCTTCTACAAGCCCACTGACTCTCATAACTACCTCGACTATACCTCTTCCCACCCTGCCACATGCAAAAATGCCATTCCCTATTCCCAGTTCCTCTGTCTCCACCGCATCTGCTCCCAGGATGAGGCTTTCCATTCCAGGACATCGCAAATGTCCTCTTTCTTTAAGGATCGTGGGTTCCCTTCTACTGTCATCAATGATGCCCTCATCAGCATCTCCTCCATTTCCCACACTTCGGCCCTCACCCCATCCTCCCGCCACCACAACAGGGTCAGAGTTCCCCTTGTCCTCACCTACCAACCCCCACCAGCCTCCGGATCCAGCACATTATCCTCCGCAGCTTCCGCCACCTTCAACAGGACCCCACCACTAAGCACATCTTTCCCTCATCACCCCTCTCCGCTTTCTGCAGGGATTGGTCCCGCCACGACTCCCTGATCCACATGTCCCTCCCCATGGATCTCCCACCTGGCACTTATCCCTGTAAGCGTAAGTGCTACACCTGTCCCTACACCTCCTCTCTTGCCACCATTCAGGGCCCCAAACAGTCCTTCCAGGTGAGGCAACACTTCACTTGTGAGTCTGTTGGGGTCATCTATTCCTCCTCTACATCGGTGAAACCCGACGCAGATTGGGGACCGCTTCATCGAGCACCTCCACTCCGTCTGTCACAACAGACAGGATCTCCCAGTTGCCAGCCACTTCAACTCTGCTTCCCACTCCCATTCAGATATGTCCATACATGGCCTCTTCTACTGCCACGATGAGGCTAAACTCAGGTTGGAGGAGCGACACCTTATATACCGTCTAGATAGTCTCCAGCCCCTTGGTATGAACATAGAATTCTCCAACTTCCAGTAATTCTCTCCCCCTCCCTTCCCCATTGCTATTTCACTCTGCCCCCCTCCCCCAGCTGCCTATCACCTCCCTCATAGTTCCGCCTCCTTCTACTACCCATTGTGTTTTCCCCTATTCCTTCTTCACCTTTCCTGCCTATCACCTCCCTGCCTCCCCTCCCTCACCCCTTTATCTTTCCCCTTACTGGTTTTTCACCTGGCACCTACCAGCCTTCTCCTTCCCACCCTCCCCCCACCTTCTTTATAGGGCCTCTGCACCTTCCCTCTACAGTCCTGACGAAGGGTTCCGGCCCGAAACGTTGACTGATCGTTTCCATGGATGCTGCCCGACCTGCTGAGTTCCTCCAGTGTGTTGTGAGTGTTGCTTTGACCCCAGCATCTGCGGAGTATTTTGTGTTCACCAATCCTTCAGCATGCTGATGAACCCTGAACTTTTTCCATCCAGAGCAACACACACAAAATGCGAGGAACTCAGCAGGTCAGACAGCATCTATGGAAAGGGATAAAGAGTCAATGTTTCTGACAGAGACCCTTATCCAAAGACCTTTGTATGATAATGGTCAAATCATTGAAACAGAATATTTCCTTGAGAGGGCAATTTTAATTGCCTGACACAACAGGAAGAAGGAATCATTTCCATATGATTAACAGCAAGTAAACATGACTGAGATAATGACAGACCAAACAAAGAGCGGTGGTTCTGATTGAATTGTCGCAGGTGCAATGTTTACATAATAAAAAAGTGACTGTTCAGGGCAACATTTAGCAAATTGCAAGAAAACATCTAGAGTTAAAGACAGCAGAACATTATATGATGAGTGAACAGCGTATCAAACAGAATAGCAGACTAGTATTTGTATACTATTAGAATTATAGTAAACTATTACAGGAGCATTCTGAAACTTGACCAAACCCAGATTTACACAGACAGGTTCAAATCCAGTTGATATTATCTCTAAAGGACCTGAGGAAGATCACCTCACAGATGAGAATCGGATTTATTATCACCTACATGGAGTGAAATTTGTTGTTTTTGACAGCAGTACCATACAAAGACATAAAATCTAGTTCAAAAAAAAGGAATAACAAGGTAGTGTTCATTGGTTCATGGACCATTCAGAAATCTGATGGCAGAGGGGAAGAAGCTGTTCTTAAATCACTGAGGATGGGCCTTCAGGCTTCTGTACCTCCCCCCTGATGGTATTAATGAGAAGAGAGACTGTCCTGAATGGTGAGGGTCCTTAATGATGCAGGCTGTCTCCTGGGAAACCAAATCTTGAAGGTATCCTCAATGATGGAGGAAGTTGTTCCTGTGATGGAGCTGGTTGAGTCCTCCAGCTTCTTGCGATCCTTTGTGTTGGAAGTTCCGTACTGGGCTATGATGCAGCCAGCCAGAATGCTCTCCACCGTGTATCAGTAAAAATTTGCTCAACTTCAAGTTCAATTTCCATTCAACCAGATGCGTGAATACAGCCAAACAAGACAGTGTTCCTCTGAGGCCAAGGTGCAAAACACAATGCCACAGGCCCACAGTGAAACATACAGTGAATTCACCTTGAATTCTGAGCAGGAGAAACTAAAGTCAGATGTATCAGTATTACAGTGGAGTAAAGGGAATTACAGAGGCATGAGACAAGACTACTGCTACTGCTACGTCAACTCAGGCCTATGGGGCCGACGTCGGGCAGGATGACGGACTCTCCACTTCTCCCTCTCCCTCATCAGTGTGTTCAGTTCATCTACATTAGCCGCGCCACTGTCTTCTAGGAGTGTGTTGACCATAGTCTTGGGAGGGCACCCAGGGTTCATCCTCCCGTGCTTGGGCTCCCATGTGATGACTAGGCTGGCAGGTAGCTCGGGGTGGCATAGACAGTGCCCCGCTAGTTGCAGTCTTCTCGCCTCGATGTTAGTGGTGAGCATCGGTAGGTTGTTATAGAGCTCGACATTCGTCATGTGCTGTTGCCAACTCATGTCAAGAGCCATCCGGAGCATTCGTGTATAGCAACCATCTAGAGACTTTCACATCGTCTTGGTGAGTGTCCACGTCTCACATCCGTACGTGAGAATGGACTCTAAGACTGATATGAAAATCCTCTTTTTAAGCCCTCTGATCAGGTTCGACTTCCAGATTTTCTTCAAGTCATTCATAGCCCTCCACGCCAGCACCTTCCGTATCTTTATGTCCTTCTCCAAACTCACCATTCTTGACCCGAGGTACTTATAGTCAAAGACTTTCTTAATGGTATCATTCTTTACGGTCTTGAGAGTACCTTCGTCGCAGTTAAATGCCATGTACTCTGTCTTTTTAGCGTTTAGGTGAAGTCCAACTTTATTGCGTTCTATTTCCACTTTTGTCAGTAGCTGCTGTGCTTCCTCCATCTGGTCAGAGAGCAGGACTGTGTCATCTGCAAAATTGAGATCTGTGAGCGTAACTGGTCTGACCCTTTTGGTTCGCCCTGGTTTTATGGTAAAACCAAGCTTGTCATGATCTTTGGTAGCTTGTCGCAGAGCGTAATCAAGGACAGTTATAAAGATGTAGGGTGCCAGAGTGTCTCCTTGCAGCACACCAGCTCGGAGCTCGAACACTGCTGTTTCTCCATCTGGCGATACAACTTTTGCCATGGTTTTGGTATAGCTGGACTCTATTGCTCTCAGTAGATGGTCTGGCACTCTGTAAGCTTTCAGGATCTTCAGCATTTTACTTCGGTGAATGGAGTCAAAAGCTTTGCGAAAATCGATGTAAGTAAGCACAACTGGTAGGTTGTTCTTCTTGACTTCCTCGATGATCCTATGGAGAGCAAGTATTTGCATTACTGTTGTGTGCTTCTGCCGAAAACCATTCTGATTGAATCTTAACTTAGGGTTAATGGCGATGCGAATCCTGTTCAAGAACATCTGATTGAATAGCTTTGCTAAAATGCAGGTCAAGCTGATACCACAGTAGTTATCTGAGGTAGATACAATTGATTGGAAAAGAACACTGGCAGGGATGATGGCAGAGCAGTAATGGCTGGAATTTCTGGAAGCAATCTGGAAGGCACAGGATATATACATCCCAAAGAGGAAGAAGTATTTTAAAGACAAGATGTCACAACTGTGGCTAACAAGAGAAGTCAAAAGCCAAGGTCAAGAGCAAAAATGAGTGGGAAGTTAGAGGATTGGGAAGCTTTCAAATACCAACAAAAGGCAACTAAAGAGTCATTAAGAAGGTAAAGATGGAATACAAAAGTAAGCTAGACAATAATATTAAAGAAGATATAGAAGTTTCTGCAGATACATAAAGTGTAAAAGAGAAGTGAGAGTGGATATCAGACTGCTGGAAAACGATGCTGGAGAGGTAGTACTGATGGACAAGGAAATGGCGGATGAATTGAATAAGTATTTTGCATCAGTCTTCACTGTGGAAGACACTAGCAGTACGGTGGAAGTTCCAGGTGTCAGAGGTCATAAAGTGTGTGAAGTTACCATTTCTAGAGAGAAAGTTCTTGGGAAATTGAAAAGTCTGAAGGTAGATAAGTCACCTGGACAGGATGGTGTACACCCCAGGGTTCTGAAAGAGGTGGATGAAGAGATTGTGGAGGCATTAGGAATGATCTTTCAAGAATCTCTAGGTTCTGGAATGGTTACAGAAGACTGGAATATTGCAACTGTCAGTCCACTCTTCAAAAAGGGAGAGAGGTAGAAGAAAGGAAGTTATAGGTCAATTAGTCTGACCTCACTGGTTGGGAAGATGTTGGAGTCACTTGTTAAGGATGTGGTTTCAGCGTGTTTGAGGCACATGATAAAATAGGATATAGTCAGCATGGTTTCCTCAAGGGCAAGCCTTGCCTGACAAATCTGTGGGAATTCTTTGAAGAAATACCAAGCAGGGTAGACCAAAGAGAATTGGTTGATGTTGTGTATTAGGATTTTCAGAAGCCCTTTGACAAGGTGCCACAAATGAGGCTGATTAACAAGCTATGAGCCCACTGTACTTCAGGAAACATTCTAGCAGGGATAAAATAGTAGCTGATTGCCAGGAGGCAAAGAGGGGGAATAAAAGAGCCCTTTCCTGCTTGGCTGCCAGTGACTAGTGGTGTTCCACAGGGGTCTGTGTCGGGACTGATTCCTTTTAAATTATATGTTAATGATTTGGATGATAGAACTGATGTTTTTTTTTTGCAAGGTTTGCAGATAATATGAAGATAGGTGGAGGGGCAGATAGTTTTGGGAAAGTAGAGAGGCTACAGAAAGACCTAGACAAATTGGGAGAATGGGTAAAAAGGTGGCAGTTGGAATACAGTGTTGGGCCATGCACTTTGGCAGCAGAAATGAAAGGATAGACTATTTTCTAAATGGAGAGAAAATACAAAAAAAAACTGAGGTGCAAAGGGAGTTGCAAGTGCTTGTGCAGGATTCCCTAAAGGTTAATTTGCAGGTTGAGTCTGTAGTGAATGCAATGTCAGCATTCATTTCAAGAGGACTACAACATAAAAGCAAAGATGTAATGTTTAAATTTTATAAAGCACTGGTAAGGCCCCACTTGGAGCATTGTGAGCAGTTTTGTGCCCATTGTCTTAGAAAGGATGTGCTGAAACTGGAAAGTATTCAAAGGAAGTCCACAGAAATTATTCCTGGATATAACAGCTTGTCATATGAAGAGCATTTGATGGCTCTGGGCCTGTGTTCACTGGAATTCAAAAGAATGAGGGATGATTTCATTAAAACCTATTGATTGCTGAAAGGCCTTGACAGAGTAGATGTGGAGAGGATGTTTCCTATGGTGGGACAGTCTAAGACCAAAGGAGACAGCCTCAGATTAGAAGGGCGTCCCTTTAGAATGGAGGTGAGGAGGTATTTCTTTAGCTAGAGAGTGGTGAATCTCTGGAATTTGTTGCCACAGGCAGCTGTAGAGGCAAGTCTGTATGTATATACAAATTGATAGATTCTTGACTGGTCAGGAATGAAGGGATAGGGGAGATGGCAGGTGTCTGGGGCTGAGAGGAGAAATAGATCAGCCATGATGAAATGGCAGAGCAGACTCGATGGGCCAAATGGCCTAATTCTGCTCCTTTGTCTTATGATCTTATTGTCACAGTTAGTGGTCGCTCAGGTCATAGGTCGCCAGTCAAGAGTGAGACGACAAAGGCAACCTTGGCTCTTTCTGTAAGAAACATAGATGGCTGGAGCTCAAAGTATAAGATGCACTGGGACAGAAAGTTGTGGAATGGGGTTGAGGATAAATTGAAGCATTCAGGCACCGGAACCCAGGGCTCCAAGGGAGGAGGTTGACTGGTGTGGGGTTGCTGTATCAAGAGAGAGAGTTGGTCGAGAGATGGGTAATGGTTTCCTGCTGCTTCTGACTTGTGTGCTCATGTCAATGGGCAACTATCTTCAGGCAAGCAAACTCTGCTGAGTCAATCATTGAGTTCGTCCATCTTGTCAGGAATTGTAGATGAAGATTTACTCAAAAGCAGAGCAGCAGGGATGACTTAGCAGTAAAAGATTGTTTACTAATTAACTGACAAATAACAAGCCAAGAGTGGCCACAAAACAAGGAGAACAATACGAAGCATGATCGTCAACAAGGTAACTGAAAGTTGGGAGTGACTGGCTGAGGCAGGCTGGTTTGATGAGTGAACAAGGATCGTGGATGAGAACTGGGTTTAAATAGGCTGCAGGTGATGAGTTGGAAATGAGGTCCTGTTAGCTGGGTGGTGAGTGGAAGGTGTCTGCCTGACTCTGAGTGCACAGTGAATGGAATTGCAGATGTAGTTGCCAACCCAACTGTGTTTCCGGCATCATACGTTGTCTGTTTAGAGTCCATGTTTGTTTGTACTTCATTGGCAGAGTTTCAGGCAACTTAGTAAAAGTGAGGATTTAGATCAGTACAGGAAGGCACTCAAGTGTGATCCCACACTGAGGAGGTTGTTGCAAGTAGTTGGAAGAAATAAAGAAAGGTATGTTAGAGTGAGCCTTCACTTCGTGTATGCAGTAGTCAGGTTAAGGCTCACTCTAAGATGCAAGATTCTTAGCTAAGGAACTACTAAGATTTGCAGAATCAGATCAGGACAGATAATGCAGGTAAATTCATGGCTGTGAAGGGCAAATGACATACAAATCATATTCTCAGCCTCCATTGGACTTGCAAACAATATGACCAGAATACAGAAATATAGAATCTGGAAAGAATTGGATGAGCAAAGGAAGAAGTGGAATTAAGTTTTGTTATCCATGTTGATTTATTGATGAATATTAGTATCTCCCACATATAGGAGGCACAGCTTTGTGGTTAATGACACAGAGACCTATAAGAGCACGAGTGCATTGTTAATACCTGTTCCAAGTCAAAGACAGAAAGAGGAAGTAACTCAGAATGATTTATGAGAGTACGTAAATGACACTGGATTTCAAGTTGCAGAAAACATCAAAGCATTAGAATGAATCTGGAGCCACACAGGAATGGAAGATAACAAGAAATAATGTGTGGATTGGAATACCTGTACATTGAAATGCTGTACGTTAAGGAAAAAGCCAACCCAAAAGTGTAGCCTGCATTGCCACCTAAAATGCAAACATGGCTTCACATCAATCAAAGTAACTTGTACAAATCCCAGAGTAAGCAAAGGAACTGTGATGAGTGTTGTAGAGTGGAACACGAATGATGGTAATGTGCTGATGGCAATACAGCTGCAACATGCAAGCAAGACGAAACAGAAATAGCGGGTACTCATAGAAAAGGAGGGAGCCCAAGGGTGCTAGCTTAGAGGACTGAAATACACTTTGAGGAGTCCAGATCCCTCGTGTACAAATATACATTTTGCAAATATTATTCCTTTCTTCTGCTTAAAGTTTTATAAGCAGGAAAATTGGGACTGGATATGACCAAAGAAATGGTTCTGTAACTCTTTAAGAAATTTATGTGGATATGAGAAGTACTTAACATTTCAGCCATCTTTTCTTTATTATTGAATGTAATGAATGCTAAAATTTTATCTCACACTTAGAAAAAATTAAACTTTGCTGTGTTTGAAGTTATTTACAGAGTTCAACAGCAAAGAAAGCCAGTATAATGTTTTACATTTCTGCTTTAATCATCTTTTATTTCCTTTTCCTTTTATTTTAATGCTCATGTTTGTATTTTTATCTGAACAATTGGAAGAAGCGGAGACCTGAATTCCACAATGGTCTGGCTATTGTTGTGCGCTATGTAATCATTTTAATTCTGGGTACTACTTTCCCACAGAATAAAAATTGGCAATTTTGGAATGGTATTTTGGGAATGGGACTGACAAAATTTTGGGATAATTTGTGTTCCTTAACATGAATGGATCTTTACCCAAAATGTGCTCATGCTTTTTGTAGTTCTAGCTGATTATCTGGATCTTGTAAAACTTGTGAGAACTTCAAAAGGCCACTCAAAGGAAAGATAAAATATTAGTGGATCAACGATTTTTTAAAAATCCATTCTGTTTTGGTTTTAACTGTTCGCATATTCACTCTGTTGAAAGATGTGAATTATGTATGAAATTAAAGGAAATTCAATTGTTTTATTTTAACGAAAGGCGTCTTTTTTGTAGCATTTAAATACTTGTGACTGATCTGCGAATGGCTGAACCAAAACTAAAATATTCCTTGTTTTGATTAAGTTGTAACTATCAATTACTTCTGTGTCATAGAATGAATATTAAAACTAATTGTTCTTTATAGTACCAATTGAAACACTTACTAAAACAAAATCTAACTTGGCTACTGAGTTTTCATTAAATAAGAGTAACCAACATTATACATTACTCTGTGTGTAAAGTAAAATCTTTCCCGTATGGAAATAATGATATGTACAACTATTCTATCAGCATTTTGTATTGAGCCTGCTCATGTAGTATTGATAAGATACAGAATCCTAAAGCTCTTATACTCAGAACAAGAAAATAGTATTGATGTATCCGATTGACATTCCTCTTAGAACAAGGAAAGCTATGTTACCGAGTTGGCTCTGATATTGATGTGCTTGAGCTAGAGGTCAGGTTGAAATACAGATGACATCTTGCTGTAACTCACATGCATTGTGGGAATTAAAACAAAAGCAAAGTGAAGTGGAAAGGCTCACAAATCATCAGCTTTGTCTCACAGTGGCAGCAATTACAGAACTGAGTAATTACAACTGCAGTAAATCCTGGTGTTTACCGTATGAATTGCATGCAGTCCTGTGCTCACTATGATTTGCTAGCCCCAACTAGTGGAGAGGGAAATGCCAGTTAGAGGAAGTAATTAAGGTTGATGCCTGAAGTCTTTGTTCAGCAAGAAAAGGAGTAGATCTGAAAGCAAATGATTCCCTCAGAAGTCAGGATATGTCATTTAGGGGAAGAGACATACAACCAAACCGAAGTACATATTTAACGTAAAATAAATCAACATTAAAGGAGTCAGGTACTGTAAAGGTAGTTCTATGTTATCACAAAAGTTTTATAAAGCTTTTTCCAACATGCTGTGCTTTACAAATAGCCTTTAAAATTGGCTGTGACCTGAAAGAAATGCTGGAGGAACAATCCATTCAGAGCTACAGATGGACCATATACAGATCCTTCCCAGCTTATATGCGCCCAACATGTGTGCAGCCTGAATGTAGAACGAGTGTTTGGGAGGCTGTTGAGATGTATTTGCTGGTTGCTAAGGGGCTGCATGTATCTCCTGCTGCCTGGGAACTCAGTTCACAGCTGCGTTTCTGACTTGTAAACTGTTGGGGTTACAAATAGTTCAGAGGAATGGAACTCTGCTGTAAATTGGGGACAAGCTGTGTTGATTTGTGCTTGTTGAAAATTTAACTGTTGGTTTTCTTCTCTAAACCCCTATGGTTCATCTGTTTACCTAAAAGACATCTGCTGAGAAGTAATAACCTGGGTTCCACCTTATTGATTCACCCCTGAAAAACTTTTGAAATTGTAATGCTAAAATGTAATGCTAGAATGAATCTTGTTGATGAACCCAAAACTCACCCCATCCACAGATGTTTGTGATGTTAAGCAAGATGATGTTTCCTTGAAAAGGAACAGAGTAATTCATAGAAACAGGACTGAGAAGAGATCATTTATAGACCTTCAGCAAACAGACAAGATTAAGATAAAATGGTCAAATCAATAAGAAAGGTGATTTACTCCAATTAAGTTGTTACAGATACAACTTCTATATAACACTAGGAGAGTTCAGGGCAAACTTTAGCGACTTATTGGGAATTGATCCCTTGTACCCATGGGTACCGATTCCTCTAAGTAATTGTTTGAAGCTGTGCTATTCAAAACATTTAGAGTTTAAATGAATTGTATATGTGAGCAATGTTTAAAGTTAAAAGAGAACAGTTTGTTAAAGGAAATAGTGGACTACTATACTTACAATGGTTAAACTGTTAAAGTAATATTTGGCTGTAATGCATTGTTAGCCTTGCAAAGAGTTGCTGCTGTGGTTCCGGTTATAGTCATAGAGAACAGCCTTTCAGCCCAATCTATTCTTCTGGCTAGTCCCATCGACCTGCATCTGGACCGTAGCACTCTGTATCCCTCCCATCCATGTACTTATCTGAACTTCAAGTTCAAGTTTACTGTCGCCTGACTGTACATATATAACCAAATGAAACAACGTTCCTCCGGACCACAGTGCACCCACAAAACATATAACACACACAGCGCACTTCTCTTAAAAGCTGAGTTCAGAAATTATAGCTCCAGAAGCTGGAAAGGATTAGTTGCTGCAAAACTTCAGGCCAGAGAAAGCTACTTTAGTAATTGTTCATGACTTCATGCTGCCTGAAAACAGGAATCATTAACACACTTCAAGAGCTTGGCTTGGATGTTAACAGAACATATAAGGCAAGAGTGTGAAACACTGTATTCTTTCGTAGCTTGAATTATGAGATGTATCTAAATGTATCCTGTACATTATCCAGGCCATTTGATTGTGCAGATAAGAAATAAATCTGTAAATGTTCAAAAGCAGAATACAAAATGCTTAAAATAAAATCAAATTGAAAAGAGTGTAGCAATGACCCCACCTGCATGGTGATGTCAGGTGTATCACAAGTCTCCATTCTTGGCTAACTTCTTTCATTTTTCTGCATATTGTGAATGGAGAGGGAACTTTTCACATCCAACAAAATCTATTTCTACCAATCCTCCTCTATCTCAAACACCAGAAATTTATCAAACCACGAGGGAAAATTCTCCCCCGTGTGAATCTGATCTCTTCTAATCCAGTTGATCAGGCCAAGTCTTTGATTTTCAAACCCAGTTGTCCTAGTTCAATGAAGAGCCAAAACTACTTTTCATAATTCGTTTCCTTTACACCACTGCCAAACTGCTTGCTGCTAGATTCATCTTGAATTCAGTCTCATTGACTAGTTTAGAGATTATATTTCATCTACTCAAACTGATTTCTTTGATCTGTAAAAAAATGTTTTGGAACTGCACTGCAGCAACTAAGAGGAGACAGACAGAATTATTGTTTCAGATCAATGACCTATTTTTTAGCATCTTTAGTAATTTCATTTGTTTTACATAAAAATGCAAATGGCACTCTTGCCCCTGAAGGTATGTTCTAGGGTTCCACTCTCACCCAATTCCACCCCTTACCCCCGACCCCTTGCCTCCCAAATCCATGGCTGCACCAACTGTACTGATAATCTGACAAAGCCATTTCCTGGGGAGAAGAAAAATGAAAAGCTGTGAAAATGATATTCCAGTAGATATGACTAACATAAGTTTGCAAAGATTAAAAAACATTTTGCTAAAGCTTTTTGGCACACTATTATGTGTGGTATTAACATAATATTTTTCTAACACTACTGCTTCTCAAACTTATGAATTTAGTGAGAATACATTTAAATGATATTATACCCTTGAGTTGTTTATGTGTATTAAAACAGCACATTTGGGTCACAGATACAATTAGACTGCACAGCTGACATTCAATTTAGTTCATCCATTTCAGGAAACACGCTTGGATGAAACTTTGAATCTTTTTTCTGAACACAAACAAAATCAAAGGACAATCAATCTATCCTCAGTCCAGACAACCCCACCAATGTAAATTGGCCTACCTATTTCATTTCAGTTGCTAATGGTCCCTGCTTCTTCAGTTTGTGACAACTGCACTGTTGATTGAACTGAGATGAACGAAGTGATTGATCACACAAACAACAGGAATTCTGCAGATGCTGGAAATTCAAGCAACACACATAAAAGTTGCTGGTGAACGCAGCAGGCCAGGCAGCGTCTCTAGGAAGAGGTGCAGTCGACATTTCAGGCCGAGACCCTTCATCAGGACTGGCCAGGCAGCATCTCTAGGAAGAGGTGCAGTCGACGTTTCAGGCCGAGACCCTTCGTCAGGAAGGGTCTCGGCCTGAAACATCGACTGCACCTCTTCCTAGAGATGCTTCCTGGCCTGCTGCGTTCACCAGCAACTTTTATGTGTGTTGCTTGAAGTGCTTGATCAGTCTGTTTCCAGATCTCCAACAGTACTTGAAGCTGTACATATTGTGACAAAATCTGTTCTTTATATAGAATATCTCTTGTGTTTCTGAGCTAGAATTTTAAGATTGTTGAAATTTTGATTTTAAGGGCAAATTTTAAGATTGTTGAAATTTTGATTTTAAGGGCAAATTGGCCAAATGCACAGTGGTGGAATTTATTCTGGTCTTCTAATGAAACTTCATTATTTTAGCAATGAAAATTTAAATATTAGAAATATTTAAGTTTGTTCAAGATCTACGAAATACTTGGAAGGGAAATAAACTGCACAACTTTTCACCTTTGTTATGATAATTGCTAATAATAGATTCTATTCAATTGTTTATAGGAAACAATTTAGAATAAGCAAATTTCAGTCTACAATTAAAAGTTCAAAGTAAATTTATTACCAATGTACATATATTTCACCACATACAACTCCAAGGTTCACTTTCTTATGGGCATTCAACCAGTGTGCAGAAGACAACATTGTGCAAATACAAAAAGTGAGAAATAATAATAATTAATAAACAATATTTATCAAGATCATGAGATGAAGAGTCCTTGAAAGTGAATCCATAGTTCGTGGTAATATTTCAGTGATGGGACAAGTGAAGCTGAATGAAGATATCCCCACTGCTTCAAGATCCTGATGGTTGAGGGGTAATAATTGTTCCTGAACCTGGTGGTGTGTGTCCTGAGGCTCCTGTACCTTCTTTCTGATGACATCAATGAGAAGAGAGCATGGCCTGGTTGGTGGAGGTTCCCAATGATGGAAGCTGCTTTCCTGCAACAGTGTTCCATGTAGATGTGCTCACTGGTGGGGAAGACTTTACCCATGATGGTCTTGGCTGTATCCACTATTTCTGTAGGCCGTTCCACTCAAATGCATTAGGTAGTTCCATACCAGGCCATGATGCAACTAGTCAATATGCTCTCTCCCGCACATCTATAGAAATCTATCAAAATTTTAGATGACATGTTGAATCTTCACAAACTTCAAAGAAAGCAGAAGTGTTGCAGTGCTTTTTTCATAATGACACTTACATGGTGGACCTAGGACTAGTCCTCTGAAATGATCATGGAGGAATTTAAAGTTGCTGACCCTCTCCACCTCTCATTCCCTGATGAGGACGGGATCATGGACCTCTGGCTTCCTTCTCGTGAAGCTGATAATCAACCCCTCGATCTTGCTGACACTGAGCGAGAGGTTGTTGCTGTGGCACCACTCAGCCAGATTGTCAATCTCCCTCCTATATGCTGATTCGTCACCACCTTTGATTCTGCCAATGATAGTGGTGCCATCAGCAAACTTAAATATGGCATTGGTGCTGTGCTTACCCTCACAATCATAGGTATAAAGCAAGCAGAGCAGAGGGATAAGGACACAGCCTTATGATGCACATGTGCTGATGGAGTTTGTGCAGGAGCTATTGTTGCCAATCTAAACTGACTGGGATCTGTAAGTGAGGAAATTGAGGATCCAGTTGCACAGGAGGTATTGAGGCTTAGAGCTTGAAGCTTATCGATTAGTTTTGAGGGTATTCATCTTCCCTGTCCAGATGTTCCAGGGTTGAGTGAAGAGCCAATGAAATTGCATCTGTTTCAACCTGTTGTGACAGTAGGCAAATTGGAGTGGATCCAAATGGCTTCTCAGGCAGGAGTTGATATGTTTCATCACCAACCTCACAAATTACCACATTACAGTGGATGTAAGTGTTACTGGACAAGTCATTAAGGCAAGCTACCATGTTCTTCTTAGGCACCGGTATAATTAAAATCTGCTTGAAGCAGATGGGTACATCAGATTGCCACATCAGATTGCCAAGTGAGAGGTTAAAGATATTGGAGAACACTCCAGCCAGTTGATCAATAAGTGAATTATACTATAACACAAAACTGCAAAGTGGCCAGAAAAATGTTTGAATTTTGTGAATGCACAATCTAACATATAAAGTCAAGGAGACTGATTAAACAATTAAGACAATGGAAGTTGTCACTCTTGGGGATTGGGAGGGGGCTTAAGAGGACCTTCAAAATGTAATATTAGGAATCAATAACTGTACATCAAAGTACTTTCCTGGAATATAAAATATGATACTGATAATACTGTAACAAGATCAATGTATTTGTTACAGTCTAACAAAAATTGAAGCATAGTGGAAAACTAGTTTAGAGGACAACACGTTTTTATACATTATTAACAATAGGAACCTCAAGAATGAAAAGTGCGGCTGAAAAATCCAAATACCCTGAGAGCAATTATATCTGGTATGTAAGACATTCACTTGCTTTCCCTTCATTCTCCACACCATATTTTCAGACCTTTGGAATTACGTATGAAGCTTGGACTACCAAATTAGTGCTGATACATTTAAAGTACGCAAGTCAATAAAATCTATACAGAAATAATGAACTGCATTAGAAAAGAAATACTGTATATTGAAATGCCCCCATTGGCTCTGCTACGTCCTCAGGGAACGGTTGACTTGCACAAATGGTCACAAGTCATACAAAATACATGCCCCCCACACTGGATGCAGTAACATGATGCATATTGAAATGAATCTCAGACATTAAAATGCTTTCTCATGACAAATGATACATTCTCTTATCCTCCAATAGCGACAATCTTCTGAGAAATTTATCTTTTCTAATTCTCCATCCGAGTTTGCCAAAATATGCATAAATATGAACTAAGTATTAAAGCCATTGAAATATTTACAATAAAACATATATACATTTTATGATATTTAAATTAGTCAAACTCTAATGGATACTATATAATGATGGTAACTACATACTGTAACAGTAACATTCTCTGAATGTAATTCATGAATATACCTTGATACTTAAATAGAACATTAAACAAGTTACGTCCATTGTCCATTTAATTTTTTTTTCTTTAAATTATGTCATATTTTATGCTTTCAAATAAATCCACCCCATAGAATGTATTGGAGGTACCAATTTTGCTGTGATTTGTAAAACAGCAACTTTGATCATTAATAATTTAATTCATCCCATCATATCTCGCTACCTTTTGAATATTGCAGCATTTTAAATCTTTCATGGTATTTGTTGGGAATGCATCTATTTGGCAAGATAATGTATTCACACATTTTAAAGGATAAGCAATAGAAGTCAAATTCCTTCAGTAAGTTGCTAAATGCAGTTTATCAGATAAAGATCACCATGGTTTATAATTGTGAAATTAAGAATGACATATACAGTCATGTTTGCTGAGATTAACGAGGTGACTGGACAGTATTACATACACGCGTTATGTTATGTTATAATAGACAGCATATGCATAAACTGAATGATATTGCATAAATACAATGATCCTGTTCACTATTAGTGCACAACAGTATTAATAAGGATGCAGCAGAAATTCTGACTATTCACTTGGTTGGTCATTCCAATTACGTTTCATTGAATTTCCACATAACAGCACAGTCCATCAGAATTAGTATTCACTTCACTAATATTGAGTTCAATTTCCAGTGTTCAACTTTTACATATGTACATAAAAATATCCCATGACACGATTCTGAAAAGCGAGGGAGCTCTTCCAGAACTTAGCTAGTATTTGTCCCTTGAATTCCCACAGGACAGAAGAACCAGAATGTCCCACAGGACAGAAGAACCAGAATTTCCAATCAAAATAACAATGAAGATAAAGGTGCTTGCAATTATTAGTAACCAAATCTTGGACAAGGAATCACTGGAGGATTCAAATGCTACAGTCCTTTGATACTGACTACATCAGTTTACTGTATGATTATCACTGAAATATGGCTTATATAATTTTCTTTTAATTAAGTATCTTTAATTGATGACCCAAAGTTTGGGGGTGTTGTGGATAGTGTGGAGGGCTGTCAGAGGTTACAATGGGACATTGATAGGATGCAAATCTGGGCTGAGAAGTGGCAGATGAAGTTCAACCCAGATAAGTGTAAAGTGGTTCATTTTGGTAAGTCAAATATGATGGCAGAATATAGTATTAATGGTAAAACTCTCAGCAGTGTGGAGGATCAGAGGGATCTTGGGATCCGAGGCCATAGGACGCTCAAAGCAGCTGTGCAGCTTGACTCTGTGGTTAAGAAGGCATACGGTGTATTGGCCTCCTTCAATTGAATTTAGGAGCTGAGAGGTAATGTTGCAGCTATATAGGACCCTGGTCAGACCCCACTTGGGGTACTGTGCTCAGTTCTGGTCACTTAACTACAGGAAGGATGTGGAAACCATAGAAAGGGTGCAGAGGAGATTTACAAGGATGTTGCCTGGATTGGGGAGCATGCCTTATGAAAACAGGTTGAGTGAACTCGGCCTTTTCTCCTTGGAGCGATGGAGGATGAGAGGTGACCTGATAAAGATGTATAAAATGATGAGAGGCATTGATCGTGTGGATAGTCAGAGGCTTTTTCCCAGGGCTGAAATGGATGCCACAAGAGAGCACAAGTTTAAGATGCTTGGGAGTAGGTACAGAGGAGATATCAGGGGTAAGTTTTTTATGCAGAGAGTGGTGAGTGCACGGAATGGGCTGCCAGCAACGGTGGTGGAGGCGGATACGATAGGGTCTTTTAAGAGACTTTTGGATAGTTACATGGAGCTTAGAAAAATAGAGGGCTATGGGTAAGCCCAGTAATTTCTGAGGTAGGTACGTGTTCAGCACAACTTTGTGGGCCGAAGGGCCTGTATTATGCTGTAGGTTTTCTATCTTTCTATGTAAGTATCTAAATAAAGACTATGCTGCAAAGATGGGATATATGTTTCAAACTCATCAGAGTCAGATTTAGTTCATGACAGCAGATGTATCATTATAAAGGGCTGGATTTTCCACATAGCAGCAAACTAACTAAGCTGAAGCCCACCAAACCACTCTTATCTGGAGTGGACTTTCAAGCATAAACTTCCTCAAGACTTTCGACTGGCCCCAGGGGCCCAGCATGGAATAGACAAGTCCCACACCCCTCTCAATCGCCAGTTAGGTCATGCCCCTAGGTTTACTGATTAGAAAGAGTTTGATTGCTTGCAAACGCTTTCTTCAATTTTTTTCTGGAGGGGGATGTGGCCACTGCTGGCATGGCCAATACTTATAGCCAATTCCTAGATGTCTTAGGAAGGTAGTAGTGAACCAGCTTCATCAGCTCCTGCAATCCTTTAGGGAAACATACTCCGAAAGTGCTGTTACACAAGGAGTTGCAAGATGTAGGACAAGTAGTGTAATCAGGACACTGTGCAATTTGGAGAGGCAACCTCTAAGTGGGAGTTATGGCATTCACAAACTATAGTCATAAAATACTTTAATCCTCCTTAAAGGTAAATGTGCTTAAATTGACAGTGTTTTTAAAGATGCAAATATGGAAGACATTTACCCTTCATCCTAGCACCCAGTTGCAGTCTCCGTTGAGATTGTGGCTCAATCCTAGTTTTTTTAAATTCATGGGGATGGTTTTTGGGACAGAGATGGGAGTTAAGGATCAGATTAGAGCTTAGTCAGGGATGTTGGGGAGCTAGAGGTGAAGTTAGGGGTTAGGGACAGGGATGTGGAGGAATTAGAGGTCAGGCCACTGCTCTGTGCTCCAAGTCTAGCAAGGTGGATGGGTGATGAAGGACATCCATAGATGTTGGAGTAACCCAGGTTGGTGGGTGCCGGGATTGAACGCCTGTGCAAGCAGGAAGCATGAGGAAATGCAAGGGCCGGGCCGCTGGTGATCCTGGAGTTTGGGGTCCTGTCACCAGCTAGTCCAGGGTCAATACTGAAGATCGAAGCCCAAAAGGTTGATTGGAAGTCTGGAAGTCAAAGCCTAATGGCCCAAGACTGGATTCTGGAGGGCTGTATTGAAGTTGGAAGACTGCCCATGTGTGTGGGTGGGAGGGAGGAAAGGGGCTTGTTTTTGCTGTTGTTTTGTTGCTTCTTGCAATCTGCTTTGCTGTGCTCTGTGTTGTTCTGCTGAATGTTGTGGGTATGCTATATTGTGCCAGAATGTGCGCTGACGTGTGCTACCCTCACGTGTTTTGGTTGTTAACGTAAATGTCTCATTTCACTGTATGTTTCCACATGCACGTGATAAGCAAATCTGAATCTAAAACCCTCAATGGCATTCTTCTCCTTTCAAATGAATAGACTTGCCACTTTGTGTTAGGCCCAACCTGGTGCAGGAACAGTAGGAAGAATTTCTAATGCTACAGCTAAGAAACAACCGATGACCCAAAGTACAGGAGTTGTTAATTTCAGCCTTTGATGGCAGATTCTTGTGGAAAGCACAGCAGAAGATATGGCCATTGATGTGATTACATAGTCTTTGTTGCTGGATACCCGTAGTCCTCAGCATTACTTTATTCAGTGGTAGAGCCTTGTGCTATTGGTTTACAATTGTTTTGAAGATTTTGGAATCTAAATTCAAAACAATAAAAAATGGGGACAATCTGAAACACCCATTGTGGTTTATGGAACCATGTACAGTATATATTTCTTAAAACTGAATATGTATGTTTCAAACATACTTTATTCTTTTCCAAATACACGGGGACACGTTAAAATTATAAAAGGTGCCATGAAAGTAGCATTGTGAAATTATAATAGAGATAACTATTGTCAGACATTGCTGACACTTGACTAGCCTGTGCACAAAAATCCAAAACCATTTACAGAAATTTTACACAAATAGATTTTGACCCTCTGAAGTGTGGACCCATCTCAAAGCACTTAGGAGTTTACATGTGCAGATATGCAGCTACAGATTAGGAACCCTAAATCTGCACTGGAATGTAACCATTGTTGTACGTAGAACATAGCACAGTACAGGTTTCTTAAATATCCCTTTTGTATCAGCCTCTACCACCACTTCTGGCAGTGCATCCCAGGAACTTGCCACTTTCTATGTACCTCTGACCACTTTCTCCCATCTCACCTTAAAAGGATGCCCTCTGGTGTTGCCCATTGCCACTCTGGGGCAAGTCCACTCTATCTGTGCACCTCATAATCTCATCTCTATCAAGTTGCGTTTCACCCTCCATTATTCCACAGAGAAAAGCCATAGCTTGCTCGACCTTTCCTCAAAAGATATATTCTCTAATCCAGGCAGCATCCTGGTAAGTGTCTTCTGCACCCTCTTTAAAACTTCCACATCCTTCTTGTAATGAAGTGACCAGAAATGAACACAATATTCCAAGTGTGGTCTAAAAGAGTTTTAAAGAGCTGCAACATTACCTCACAGTTCATGCACTCAATGCCTCAATTAATGAAAGCCAGCACACCACCTGATGAACAACCTTCAGATGCTCCCTGTTATCCATTGTATGTAGCTCCAAGCATATTCTCACTTTTATAAATTAACTGTTGTAAATATTTCAAGTCATCACTAAAAGTCACAATAACATTATAATTGCTTCATTTTTATATATACTTATTGTAATTTAGTTTCTATTATGTATTGCAAAGTACTGCTGCTGCAAAACAACAAATTTCATGACATATGCCAGTGATATTAAACCTGATTCTGATCTGCACACTACACTACAGATTTTATTGTATGCCTTATTGTTGACACCAATAATTTATCCAAGGACCTGAGTTTCTTCAAACTCAAAAAATATATGCTTTATGAACAAGCTTTTGATTCTAGCTATTAGGTTTAAAAAGTTCACTTTGTAGTCATGCGCTTCAATTCAATCATGCAGCTAATGAGCTACCAGTATAGGAAACCAATTGCATGGTTAGGTGCAATGGCCAGTGCCTGAGGTCATTGCCCTGCACTGTAGTATGCAGCAGGCTCCCTGCTGATGATAGTGTATATTCAAATGTTGTCATTTGTGCACAGAGAGGAAAATGTACCAACATGCACATGCACTACACAATACAAAACTTTTAATTCATAGTCTGAAAATCAAAATTACATTGTTCCATTATCAATGAGAAGCCACTTACCATGGACTGTACATAGAGGCTACACATCAACATTGTGGATAATAAAGGTTATGTACTACTTAAATACAATAAAAGCCAGCTATTAATTTTTATATGATTTCAGAGCAAAGTGCAACATTTTTTCAAGTTAGATACAGTTCAATTTGATGTAACAGTAACAGTATTATTTAAATATTTGAACCTTGTAGCTGAAGCAGCATACTTTATTTCAAGCAATCCTGGAATCATGTCTGATACAACGATTTAAAAAAAGAGAGAAATAAATACATACATACATCATAGGAAGATGCAGCAGACAACCTATAACCAACTTCTCCACAACATTTTCAAATTTTTACTGGTACATATCTTAAAAACAATTTGTGCATACAGACAAACACAATGAAGGGAAGCAAATAAAATTGTGTTCAAAACCAGTGGGAACAATAATTTAGCCATGCAGCTGCTTTTTCCGGAAGTAAAAGCAGCAGAGCAGCATCTCCTGACTTACGGTATATAAATGCACCTGAAGTCAATGTTAAATAACACACAGTCCAATTTTCCAATGCTATCAGCAGTATATTTATTTTTTAACTTAGCCAATATGACTGAGTAGCTATCTCTTACTCAAGGCAGATATTTTAACCCTGATTTGTTTTCTTTGATTGACTATAAGATATTTTTTCAGCTTCTTTGGTGATTTATAACTTAAAGAAAGCTGTCTCTCTTTGGGATGTCAGAATCGGAATGTTGCTCCTCCTGTGTACTTGTGTCGAAGTACTGTGGGTCAAAGTCTGCTGTCTCGTTCAGATCAATGTCCTGCTCGTCACTGCTCTCAGCACTGTAATCAACCTCTTCAAGGCAACGTGGTTCATCCTCCTCAAGGACTTGTGTAGTAGGACTGGATGGGGGGATAAAAAAAAAACGTTTAGCGCACAAATCAAAAACTGTGTCTGAAACCATCAACCTCCAATAAAATGCATTTGCAGGATTTGGTTACTTGTGGTCTGTGCTAAAGCATAAAAATGATTTTTTTATGATAAGAAAATTCAGGTCACCAACTTCAACTAACACAACAGATGATGTCATTTCATATCAACACTGAATAAATTTGACTTGCACCATAAAAAGCCAAAGAGACAACTTCAACAACAGCCTGAATATTCTTGCCTCTTTTTACTGCAAAGGTACCGTTTAATCAAGAAGAACTGGCTGAACAAAAGCACTCAGAAATGTTCCATAATAATCAATATTTTATCATTTGATTGGCACAGAAAACATTCTACTTGGTCTCTAAGGTTCCAATGTATCAATGAACCAAAGAATTCTATTTCAGTGATAAATTATAATGCAACAATTAACACAGACTGTTCTGGATTTGTCAAAAGATACTTCACAAAAATAAACAGAGACACTTTTTGATAAACAGAAAGTTGAAACCAATGCTTCTGATGATATAATCCTGCTAAAAGAGAACAGTGTAGCCACCCAGAAAGCAGGGCATTGTATAATGATCCAAAATAGTGACTTCAATCTTTTTAAAAGCAGAAACTCAAGCCTTAGTCATAGAATGTGACTTGCAGAACAATAAAACAAAACTAACTTCACTCCCCAAAGAGTAAAACAGCACACGTGAGGACAGTACATAATTTAGATCTTCTTTTTGAAGAAAATCATCAATATTTGCACTGCATTTCATAAGCATTTAAAAAGGGAATTGTACTGTAGCTATCCCTGCAGACATGAAGAACCATGTGATAGGCTGAATGACCCACCTGTGTGTGGGCTTCAGGGTCAGAATTACAAAGTGCTTTCTTTGTAATTCCACTTATGGGCTGAGCCCAGGACAGGTAATCCCGAGAAATTTAAAGTTGCTGACCCTCTCCACTTCTGATCCTCCAATGAGGACTGACTCATGGACCTAGGACAGGTTCTCCGAAATAATAGCACTGAGGAATTTAAATTTGCTAACCCTCTCCATCCCCGATCATCCGATGAGGACTGGCTTATGGACCTCTTGATTTCCTCCTCCTGAGGTCAACAATCAGCTCTTTGGTCTTGCTGACTTTGAGTAAGAGGTTGTTGTTATAACACCACTCAGCCAGATTTTCCATCTCCCTCCTATATGCTGACTCATTATCACCTTTGAGTCGGCCTAAGAGAGGGGTGTCATCGGTAAATTTGAAGATGGCATTGGAGCTGTGCTTAGCCACACAGTCATAAGTGTAAAGCGAGTAGAGCACACAGTCTTGTGGTGCAGCTGTGCTGACGGAGCTGCTGTTGCTAATCCAAACTGACTGGGGTCTACAGGTGAGGTAATTGAGGATCCAAATGCACAAGGAGGTATTGAGACCAAGGTCTAGTTTTGAGGTGAACATACGAGCTAGCTGTTTGCAGATAATACACTAGGCCATCTAGATCTGTTTGCTTCTCAGAGCTCTACGGTTTCTCACCATTTAGATAATATACGGGCCAACCTTCACTAAATCGGCACCATTGGGACCTGAGGAGTTCTGGATTAGTGAAAATGCTGAATTACAGAAGGATCACATTAAGCATAATCAGTGCTGGATTATCGAAGGAACCGGATTACAGGTAGTCGGATTAGTGAAGGTCGACCTATACTTTGTTTTTCATCTAATGAGAGCATTTTTTCCATTTTCCTACATTATTTCCTATTTTCCATCCCCTTATCCTAACTACTTGGATAACTTGGAATTTCTTTATCTTCTCTTTATAATTTACTTTCCCACCCACCTTTGCACTATCAGTAAATTTAGCACATACCTTAGTACCTTTATCCAAGTCATTGATATAAATTGTTAAATGATTAAAGCGCAACATTCATCACCGCAGCAAACCACACATTACAGCTTGCTGACCCAAAAACGGCTCAATTATGCCTACTGTCCATTTCTGATTAGTCAGCAAGGATTCAATTTATTCTATCACAAACAGCAGAAAGTCTACAGAGGCTGGAAATCCAAAGGAGAAAACACAAAACGCTGGAGGAACTCAGCAGGTTAGGCAGTATCTATGGAAAAGAGTAAACAATCGATGTTTTATGTTGAGACCTTTCTGAGAAGGAAGGGCGAAGATGCTAGAATAAAAAGGTGGGGGGGGGCAGGAAAGAGGTTAGTTGGAAGGTGATAGGTTAAGCCAGGGTGGGAAAGCTCAAGGATTGGAGAAGAAAGAATCTGATAGGAGAGAAGAGTACACCATAGGAGAAAGGAAAGGAGGAGGGGACCCAGGGGAAGCAATAGGCAGGTGAGAGGAAGTAAAAGGTCAGAGTGTGTTCTAACTTGTTACTTATTGTAAGTAACATATTCTCTACACCATAGCTCTTATTTTCTGCAAAAATCTTTGATGTACTCTTCATTAAATTCCTTCTGGAAATTTAATGCTTCTGGAAAGTAAAGCTTAGTACAATCACCAGTTCCCCAGGACTCCAGACTCCAGCTGGGGCTGCGGGTTTATGAGCAGAGCACATAAAATGTTGAGTTGTTGTCATGTGACCCCTGCATTGGGGAAGAGTTGTCAAGCTATCCCTTGCAACACAACCAACATCAATAAACTTCCTTTCACACAGAGCTTTAGGAGGGAGGCATCTAACACTGCAGGAGAGATGCAAAGCTTTTGATACTTCAGAATGCAGGTCAAATCTTGAATATTTGGTTTGTATCTACGGCTGTGGGAAAACAACACTTTGGTTATATAAATATAGATTACTACCACAAGTTATACATATTCAACCTTTTAATGAAATAGCCTAATTAACTAAAGTTAAGGCATTGATTAGTTTTCCATACAGTTCCATGGAGTCAGATATGTGCGGCACCAAATTGAACCCTAGGATTCGCCAAGTTCACGCTAAGCTTTTTGCCCATCTGCCACCACTTACATTCTGTACGGTCAAGCATGTACAAGTGAAATTTTGCTTAAAATTACTTCTGATTTTTTCATCCTTTATTAGGCAGGGTGACGCTCTGCACATCTATAAACTTCCACACCCAATCTTGGCAGTAACATTAAGAATATTCATAACAAAGATGACAGCATCAAATGTTGGCTCTCAATATCTCATACTAACAAAAGTCAATTTTCTTTTATGTGTCTCCAAGACACTAAGGTAATGCAGAAACATGTAATGGCTCAGAGGCATTCTAATTGGTCCTTCTAGCAAAGTGGTAAAACACTTCTGAAGGACCTAAACTGATTATCAGCCATTAGTGAAAATGCAGAGGTTTGAGAAACAAGATTCCTGTTAAGACACCCTGAGCTACTTGGGACAGAAGCAAAAAAAAAACACCGGTTTCACTGGTCCCTCCTGGGAACTGCTAAAGATATTGGTTGGCTGCACTAAGTGCTTTTTAATTTTTCATTAGGCAAGTATAGTGGTTCAAAATTCAGCCTAAGTTGGCATTAGGGTCTACAACTTCTCAGTTTTACATTGTAATCAAATGAAACAAGATTCACATTAATTTTTGAAAGCAGATCACATGCCAAGCAGAGCAATTTTATTTTTAAACATAATTAGACAGACCTGCTTCAATTTCTATTTATTTATTTTATTTCCTACATCCAAGGGAGTAAAAATCTTTATGTTGCATCTCCATGGCAACGTACAAGCAATATAGTGGAAGGATATTGCCCAAACACTAAAATTGTATACACAATCAGATCAATGTACAGTAAAGGTATAAAGCTCTCTTTGAATAACATCTTTTTATATTTTTTTTGTTTTACCTGTTAATTGTGAAAAGTTATGAAATATTATTTCAGGTTGGCTACACAGAAGTGGTTGAAGTCCTGAACTTTGACCTCTCTACAGGAGCACAGGTGCAAGGCCTTGTCTGATAAGTGCATAATGTTGGAGTCAGATTTCAGCGCAATTGAATGTAGATTCAAGATTAATGAAAAAACTGCACTAAGAATTTAGCAGATGAAACTGATGAGGTGTGAACAGTCTGTCAAGAAAAGGCTTCCTGCAGTGATTGTAATCTTTCTAGACTCACCAGCTCTTCCAATTTTATGAAGGAACTTAAATGTAATTTAAATATATTGACTACAGATTTTAACTCAATAATATTTAACAATATGCAGGAAAATATACTCATACAAAACATCAATTTTTTTTGTCTTTAACAACCTTTGCATAAAAATATTTGAAGACGTAGATTTATTTTTCCTCTTCAGCAAGGCACAACTTAAATAACAACCCTGTTACATTTCTTTTTCAGAGCTACATAAAATCTTCATTTGGACACAAAACTATCACTTTTACTCAAAATAAGTTAGATTATCAAAACGTTTCTTACTGCATATACACTTTAAAAACCTACCTCAAATTTAAAGGAATACTAGAGTAAATATACAGATGAAACTAAATAAATATGCAATATAGCAAACAAATTATTTACAAAAACTTTATATTTGTATCCAAACTAGTTTGATTGCATCTTGCTCAACAGCATTACTGCCAAGAATCTGACTGACTGTTTTTTAAATCTGCAGCGTTCAACAGACATCTCCATTAAGAAACCTAACAAAAGAACAAGGAGGAAACTGACACCCTTGACATGAGCAATGTTCTACTTATCAGTCAGCAGGAGAAACTATAATATGATCTAGACCAAAAAAAATTATAAATTTTCTCTCAAACTCACATCAAATAAAATCAGCTAGGGGAGAAATAGGAAAGTGCAGTCATTAATTCTGGCATATTTCCAGAATAAAGTAGGCTGCCTTTCAGACAAGTCTGCAAGTACATGCATTAAAATACTAATTGGTAGTTTAATAGAGAAATCAAGATTCTAAACAGGAAACTAAGGCTGAAAATGTTTCTTAATTGTTTTTCAACAGGGACAAGATTTTTTTAGATTAAAATTATAACTAGGGCATAGATATAATTTTCTTGAAGTATGTTTTACACAGCAAAGGTTGACATATAAAAAATCTTGAACATTTGACATTTTACATGAAACATGAACCATATTATCCAGTGTGGTTTCTGAAAACTGTTATGTGATGCATTTGTTGTAAAAGATCAATTGTTGCTTTAAAGCTGTTTGTTACGGCTTTAAGCACTCTCAAGTACTCTTCCTCAGATGCTGCAGAAATCAATATATCCTCTTGATTACAGACACAATGAATAATGTACCTAACATTTTAGGACCAATATTACACTGTATAATCATTTCACGTATGCAGACAAGTGAAGCATTGGTTTGCATTGTCAACATTCAGCTGGGCATACACATAGAACAAACTATTGCTGCTAAAAAGAGAAACTTTGTCCCACCCATCTCTGCATCTAGATCCTGGAATTAGACAGAGAGTACTCTTCATCATCCTACATTCTGCTCAGAGTGGCCTCAGAGTCATCACAGGGATGGAACGGCTTGTTAGACTTTGGAATGACAATTATTGGCAACATGTCACCTTGTTCTCACCAACGTGCCATGGTTTTCCAACTTCTTGAGCTCCTATTCTATTTTAGTCTTGAAAGTTTTGGCAGTGATATATCTGTGCAATTTATTTGTTTCATATCTTGTCATAAAAACAGGTACTATGCCCTTCTGCACAGGTTTACATATTGAAAAAGAACCATATTGAAAAGAACACTCCCAGTTCCTAAAATGTGTGGTACTGTGACTATATTGCTAGATCCAGTTGAATTTAAAGAGTCTTCAGCCAACCTCTGTCCAGTATCATTAATCAACGAGTGTAGTTTGCAATGATCATTTGCAAGTTGGTTTCCTGATCCCTATGAAGAAGAGTGCACATCAACTGCCTTGCTGTCTTTAGCACTTCATCTCAAATAGGCCAATCAGATGAAATTTAATCCTGACAAGTGCAAGCTGGTGCATTTTAGTAAGTAAAAACTAGGGAGTGTTGATGAACAGACAAATGTACTGATCCAACTTCATTGTTACCCGGAAGTGGCAACACAGGTTCATAGCAGTGAAGAAGGCATATAGGCACGCTTTCCATCATAGGTCAAACCACTGAATATAGGATTTGGGACATTATGTTGCAATAGAGAACACTGGTTAGACAGTATTGTGTTATGTACTGTTCAGACCATCATGTTACAAGTACGATATGATCGTGCTGAAGAGATGTTCCCTGGATTTGCAGGGAGAGACTAGATTGAGATTTGATCAAATTAGATCAATTTGATTTCTCTTTGGTATACCTAAAATGTGTAATGAAACGGAAGCTTGTAAGACAAAATCGTATTAGTTTGGAATGTGGGGATGTTTCGACTAGTCTACAGCCATGTTTTGAGAACTTAGTGTGAATAGCAGTCTACAGTCTTGAGAGCAGAGAATGGTGAAAAACAGGCTTGTCTAAGGAAGTATTAGAGTTAAGTGTTTTGATGGATATAAAAGGGGTGAATTTCTTCACGCAAATGGGATTCTTCTCTGAGACTCAGTTGCAACTAATGCTAAGAGCTGGGAATTGAGACAAGGACATCAAGAGGGAGAGAGACACTGGAAAAACTGCTGAACACTTGCAGTTCCCTCTGACAGTATATTGCGTGGCGTGGCTTAGGACTGGTTGATAAGTATTTAATATTTTATTAACCATTTGTTTTCCTTCTGTATTTTATTTTTTATACTGTATAACTCTAACAAAGCAATTTATTATAACCTTTAACGTATGTACAGTGCCTTCTTTGCTTAGTTGCTGAATTAGTAAAGAACAAGGAATTAATTTTAAACTATTTTTGTTACAGCTGCACTTATTTTTCCTGGAACAAAGGATAATGTAGAATAACCTGATAGAAACAAATATGATTATGGGAAGTAATGGGCAGGGTAGATAGTCAAAACTTTTCCCCCAGTAGGCTAATCAAAAACAAGAGGTTTAAAGAGAGAGAACGGAGATTTAAATGGAACTTGTATGGAAAGAAGGCAGTGGTTGATATCTGGAACTTGCTGCTAGAGGTGGTGGTGGAGGAATCAGGTACAATTATAATATTTAAGAGGTATTTAGACATACATTTAAATAGGAAAGATAAGAGGTTATGATCCTACTGCAGCCAAGTAATGCTAGTGTAGATGGATAAAAAATTGGGATAGACATAGTACACCAAAAGTAGTTTTTCTTCATTGTAGGACTTCGTGCACGTGTCTCACTCCGTAAGTGAGCACCTGCAGTCCATAATTACTTCCAGAATTTGGCCTTTTACTCTGAGGTGGCTTTTGTTTTTGCAATCTATTTAAGTCCTTTTGTCATTCAGTCCAGTGTTGCGCAGAGGACATTCTGCCCAGAGACAAGTCAATCCCTCTCACTGCACACTCCTGGAACATATCAAAATTACTTTGCTGTGCCAAGTTCTTCAACTAAACAAAATTATCCAAAATTGCTCTTCCAGAGTTTTGCCTGTGGTGGTAGATTTATAGCTTTCAAATGTTTCTGAGACTGCTGGGTTAATGGTGATGATGATTTTGTTGAATGTGACATTGACTGTCCTGTGAGCTATCGATAAATTAACTAGCATTATATACATATCTCAGTATTTTTTTTGTACTAAAGTAGTCTTCCACTTGCAAAAGATTTCTACGTGTTCATTATTGTTTCTTTCCATTACTTCCATAAGATGATTAGCATGAAATAACACTCACTCATTCCAGCTACAGCTATCTGCTATTTTCTTGTCTTAGCAACTTAATCTTCAGATATATCAATTCTGAGTCGAGTCTGTCATTTTGTCCAAAGCTCTACTTCCACCCCTGATCTTGCACTCAGTTAATTCTAGGTCTGTCATTGGGAGTTTTCTCACTTTGACTGCAATCCTCCCAATTTCACACAGGCTCGCTTGCTGCTGTGTGAGCCTTTGCAGAATGAAATTTACATCATCAGCATAGTACCTAGTTCTGTTTCAGTGTAAGGTGTTATCCATCAAGGCTTAAGAGCTCCCACAAACGTGACTGCTCATTATAATGGCTTCACAAGATTAAGCAGAAAGTTGCGCAAAAAAGTGTTGGAACCCAGAGAACAGTCAATCATTGAATACTCTATTTAAAGATGTAACAACCTAACAGCAACCATGAACCTCTAACAATTGTGGCTACAAATATTAAAATAACTTTATACATAACACTAATTAATGCCTTGAAATATTGCTGAGATATTGCCTTTTGACATTACAATACTGTGAGAATATGACTGCATTTGCAAGAAATACTTCTCAAAAGTTGTTAGCTAGTTTTGGCAAAGCAATTGGCAATATGGTTTAGAAATTCTGCACTACATAAGAACACCTGCCAAAATGGACAACATAATTATTGTGTTTCATGATGTGCCAAGATTTGTATTGGAACTCTGTTTATTTTCTGATCCTTGGGGTTCTTCTGGGAGTCAAGAATCGCGAGCAGTTTTAACTCTTAATGACTGTCAATTTTAAAATACAAACAAACATACAAATACCAAGCAAACTAAATAAAGATCTGAGAAATGAAGCAGAGGTGAATGAAAAGCTAAGATGGCGAAAATAAAAGATGGCACCTCTGAAAAATCCATCACCTCTACAACTGAGATGAGAGAAATTCCTTAGATAAACTAAACCAATCAATGGTTACACAATTACATCATGTGGATAATATGCCAAATCTTAGCCAATGAAAAATGAGGAAGGTGATTAACCATTCGTTTAACTGTTATACTGCGTTCTGCCAGTAAATGGGGATGAGCCACCACATACTGTGAAAAACACATGAGTTTGTTAAAAAGTGTGGGCACGTGGCCAAGTGTTTAAGGCACTCGACTAGAGATCTGAAGGTTGTGAGTTCGAGCCACAGCCGAGGCGGCGTGTTGTGTCCTTGAGGAAGGCAGTTAATCACACAGTGTTCTGTGGCGACACTGGTGCCAAGCTGTCTGGGTCCTAATGCCCTTCCCTTGGACAACATCGGTGTCATAGAGAGGGGAGACTTGCAGCGTGGGCAACTGCTGGTCTTCCATACAAGCTTGCCCAGGCCTGCGCCCTGGAGAGTGAAGATTTTCCAGGCGCAGATCCATGGTCTCACAAGACTAACGGATGCCTTTATTATTTATTGTTAAAAAGTAAAAATGATTAAAATACAACTTTGGTCTTACATTAATTCATTGTATAAACAGTGGTTTCCAACATTTGGTTGACTCAGGGCAATGAAGCCAACTCTACAATGTTCTGCAATGTCAATCTGAATAACAACTGGAAGTAATTGAGTGGCTTGAGGTCACCTGTTGTAAAGAAAGGCGCAATGCTTCTCCAACACTGTATAATGAGGTGTCAAAGGTAGAGACCTGGGGAGATGATTATTGCACTGCCTACAAAATACTGTAAGTGGCCTCTTGCCTGCCAAAAGCTCAGAAATTTGCTCCATCACTGCATCTCAGTTGGAAACATTTTTGTCTTCTGTTACAGAGTTTCCAACAAGGACAACTTCAAGATTTGCTTCTATTAACAGCATTTTAGATATTCTTTCTTCTGAAGGACACTGCTTTACAGTCTGTGAAGCAGTTTATTTCTTACTCAATTATCTGAGTGACATACAATGGCTGACATCACTATTGAATAGGCACATCATGCCAATGGTTCCAGTCATACATTAAACCAAGCACTAAAACTAGGGAAAGATTGAATTTCTACAGCCTGTTTTAATTAGGTAGCATAATTGAAATGCTTTAGGAATCAAATTTCATTCTTGAAGTGGAATGATTGCATCTTAACTTAACTACAGCACACTGAAACAACATTTAAACATCATTAAGACTTCTGAAGGAGAAGAACCTTTACACAATCAAGCTTGCTATATAATGGAAAATTATGTTTAGTGCTCTTGAAGGCATGTATGTACTTAATATGTTTTAAGAAAATTCATCTATGAGCAAGGAAGCTAATATTTATCTTAATGTACATGTGGAAATTATGAATATTTGTCGTAAATGTTTTATTCATGTTTTTTCCTCAAACTTAAAGTAATTGACCTTTATTAAAATCATTTAAGAATTTATTCATATTATTTAACAATTACACTTCCATTTAAACTAGGTATAATGAGAGGAAATCTGCTCTTAAGTAGAGATGCGCAGAATTAAATGTTTGCGTGATAGCTCAAAACAACTCAAGCAGTTTCAGCAATCGTAAGTAGAACTGGTATAAATTGGAATGCTGCCTTGCCGTTGACCATTTTATGATACAGCCCAGGACCAATTTCATCCTGTAATTGCACTTCACACACTCGTGCAAGGACCTCCAAGTACAGCTAGAGGAGGAAAAGAAGTGGGAGATGCTAGATCCTACATCATTTAAATTATTTTAGAATAAATTGTGTTCTTTAATAATTGTATAATTCAATTTTCTTGCATTCCTTTATACTCTGTGGTTAAGTGAGTCTTCACATTTAATTCAATATTAAAATGCTTTCCAAAATACATAAAATTTCCAATGAGTGCACCAGATGTTTTATCTGCACCAGGTGCATTGAGATGCAGCTACTGAGAGACTGTGTTGGGGATCTGGAGCTGCGGCTTGATGACCTACTGCTTATTAGGGAAAGTGAGCAGGAGATAGATAGGAGCTACAGGGAGTTAGTCACCCCGAGACTGCAGGAGTTAGATAAGTGGGTGACTATCAGGGAAGGGATGGGAAGAGCTCAGATAGTAGAGAGCACCCATGTGGCCCTCCCCCTCAGTAATCATTATCTCGTTTTGGATGCTGTTAAGTGGGGGGGGGGGGGGTGACCTGACAGAGGATGACCACGGCAATCGGGTCTCTGGCATTGAGCCTGATTCCATGGTGCAGAAGGGAGAGAAGATGATGAAGAATGCGTTAGTCATAGGGGATTCCATAGTGAGAGGAACAGACAGGAGGTTCTGTCAGCCTGACAGAGATACCCGCATGGTGTGTTGCTTCCCAAGTGCCAGGGTATGGGATATCTCGGATCGGGTGCAGGATATTCTGAAGGGAGAGTGTGAACAGCCAGAAGTCATGGTACACTTTGGTACCAATGACATAGATAGAAAAAGGGAGGAAGTCCTGAAGAGAGAGTTCAGGGAGTTGGGTAGGAAGCTGAAAAGCAGGACCTCCAGGTCCCAGTAATCTTGGGATTGCTGCCTGTGCCACGTGCTAAAGAGTGTAAGAATAGCATGATCAGGCATATTAATGTGCGGCTGAGAGACTGGTGTAGGGGACAGGGCTTTGGGTTCCTGGATCATTGGGGCATCTTCTGGGGGAGGTATGACCTGTACAAAAAGGACTGGTTACACCTGAACTCAAAGGGGTCCAATACCCTAGCAGGCAGATTTAATAGAGCTGTTAAGGAGGGTTTAAACTAATTTGGCAGGGGGATGGGAACCGGAATGATAGGGCTGAGGAAGGGAAAACAGAAATAAGTCAAAGATAGCATGCAACAGAGATGATAGAAAGGACAGGCAAGAGATGAGGCATAATCACAGCCAGTGGGATGAGTTACAGGGCAAAAGAGGCGTAATGCAGTTAAAACAGAAAGCAACGAATACTGGACTGAAATTGTTGTATTTGAATGCACGCAGCATAAGAAATAAAACAGACAATCTTGAAATTCAGCTACAGTTTGCCAAGTATGACATTGTGGCCATCTCTGAATTTGGTTAAAGGATGGCTGCCATTGAGAGTTGAACGTCCAAGGACATACAGTGTAGCGGAGAGATAGGTTAAGTAGGTAGAGAGGGTGGTGTGGCCCTGTGTATAAGAAATAATATGAAATCATTAGAAAAGAATGACATAGGACCAGAAGGTGTAGAGTCTCTATAGATTGAGTTCAGAAATGTCAAGGGTAAAAGGATCCTAATGGCAGCTGTATATGGGCCTGTAAACAGCAGCCGGGATGTAGATTACAAATTACAGCAGGAGATAGAAAAGGCGTGTCAGAAGGGCAATGTCATGGTAATCGTTGGGGATCTTAACATGAAAGTGAATTGGGAAAACCAGGCCAGTACTGGACCTCAAGAGAGAGAATTTGTAGAATGTCTGAGGGATGGCTTTTTAGAACAGCTTGTTGTTGAGCCTACTAGGGATCAGCTGTGCTGGATTGGGTGTTATGCAATGATCCAGAGGTGATAAGAGAGCTTAAGGTTGAGGAACCCTTAGGGAACAGTGATCACAATATGATTGAGTTCACTTTGAAATTTGAGAAGGAGAAACTAAATTCTAATGTGTTGGCATTTCAGTGGAATAAAGGAAATTACAATGGCATGAGAGGGCAATTGGCCAAGGTTGACTGGAAAGGGACACTAGCGGGAAGGACAGCAGAGAAGCAATGACTGGAGTTTCTGCAAAAAATGAGGGAAGTGCAAGACAGATATATTCCAAATAAGAAATTTTTAAATGGAGAAGGTCACTACCGAGGCTGACAAGTGAAGTCAAAGCCAAAGTAAAAGCAAAAGAGAGGGCATACAAGGAAGCTAAAGCTAGTGGGAAGATAGAGGATAGGGAAGCTTTTAAAAACTTGCAGAAGGAAACGACGGTCATTAGGAAGGAAAAGATGAATTGTGAAAGGAAGCAGGTGACTAATATCAAAGAAGATACTAAAAGCTTTTTTTAAGTATATAAAGGGTAAAACAGAGTTGAGGGTAGATATAGGACCAATAGAAAATGACACTGGAGATATTGTAATGAGAATCGCAGAGATGGCAGAGAAACTGAATGTGTATTTTGCACCAGTCTTCACAGTGGAAGACATCTTCAGTATACTGGACATTCAAGAGTGTCAGGGAAGTGAAGTATATGCAGTGAAAATTACAACTGAGAAGGTGCTCGGGAAGCTTAATGGTCTGAAGGTAGATAAATCTCCTGGACCTGATGGAATACACCCTCCGGTTCTGAAAGAAGTAGCTAGAGAGACTGCGGAGGCATTAACAATGATCTTTCAAAAATCGATAAGATTCTGGCGTTGTACCGGATGACTGGAAAATTGCAAATGTTACTCTGCTATTTAAGAATGGTGGGAGGCAGCAGAAAGGAAACTATAGACCTGTCAGCCTGACATCAGTGGTTGGGAAGTTGTTGGAATCGATTGTTACAGATGAGATTACAGATACCTGGAGGCCATGACAAGATAGGCCAAAGCCAGCATGGTTTCCTGAAAGGAAAATCCTGCCTGACAAACCTACTGCAATTTTTTGAGGAAATTACAAGCAGGGTAGACAAAGGAGATACAGCGGATGTAGTGTACCTAGATTTTCAGAAGGTCTTTGACAAGGTGCCGCACATGAGGCTGTTTAGCAAGATAAGAGCCCCTGGATTTACAGGGAAGTTACTAGCATGGGTGGAGCATTGGCTGGTCGGCAGAAAACAGAGAGTGGGAATAAAAGGATCCTATTCTTGCTGGCTGCCAGTTACCAGTTGAGTTCCACAATTCAACGTATGTCAATGAATTGGACTATGGGATTAATGGATTTGTGGCTAAATTTGCCGATAATACAAAGATAGGTGGAGGAGCGGGTAGTGTGGAGGAAACAGAGAGCCTGCAGAGAGACTTAGATAGTTTAGGGGAATGGGCAAAGAAGTGGCAAATGAAATACAATGTTGGAAACTGTACGGTCATGCACTTTGGTGGAAGAAATAAACAGGCAGGCTATTATTTAGATGGGGAGAGAATTCAAAATGAAGAGATCCAAAAGGACTTGGGAGTTCTTGTGCAGGATACCCTAAAGGTTAACCTCCAGGTTAAGTCAGTGGTGAAGAAGGCAAATGCAATGTTGGCATTCATTTCTAGAGGTATAGGATATAAGAGCAGGGATGTGATGTTGAGGCTCTATGAGGCACTCGTGAGACCACACTTGGAGTATTGTGTGCAGTTTTGGGATGCTTATTTTAGAAAGGTTATACTGACATTGGAGAGGGTTCAGAGGAGATTCATGAGAATGATTCCAGGAATGAAAGGGTTACCATATCAGGAATGTCTGGCAGCTCTTGGACTGTATTCCCTGGAGTTCAGGAGAATGAGGGGAGATCTCATAGAAACATTCCAAATGTTAAAAGGCCTGAACAGACAGATTAGATATGGCAAAGTTATTTCCCATGGTAGGGGAGTCTAGGACAAGAGGGCACGACTTCAGAATTGAAGGACGTCCATTTAGAACAAAGATGCGGAGAAATTACTTTAGTCAGAGGGTGGTAAATCTGTGGAGTTTGTTGCCACGAGTGGCTGTGGAGGCCAAATCATTGGGTGCACTTAAGGCAGAGATAGATAGGTTCTTGATTAGCCAGGGCATCAAAGGGTATGCGGAGAAGGCAGAGGAGTGGGGATGACTGGAAGAACTGGACCAGCCCATGATGGAATGGCAGAGCAGACTCGATGGGCTGAATGGTCCACTTCTGCTCCTGTATCTTATGGTCTCATATATCAAATGCTTCAATGGTAGTTAACTAACTAGCGATGGGGCATTTTGGCACACTCCATCATTTGAATTGTTGAAACTACTTCAGAAGTAATAATATTGAATCAATAATCTGTCCCAATGGTTGGGTTACTGAATGCAAAGGTCAGTAGTTTGGCAAGGATGCCTACAGTTTCAATACCTGACCTGCGGGAGCTTGGCAATCTCCTAACCATCTCTATGTGTGCAGCACAGGTAGCTGTGGTAGAAGAGAGAAAAAAAATGGTCAGGCAATACACACAAAATGCTGGAGGAACTCACCAGGCCAGGCGGCATCTATGGAAAAGAGTACAGTCAATGTTTTGGGTCAAGACTCTTTAGGGTTCCTTTTTCTGATTGGATATTGAATAATACTGAAAGGAAAACTTTGCCTGAACTCACAGCTCATGGTTGTTGTGTAGGCCTCAGATAATAAACTTTAATGTTCTGTGTTTTCTCTTTGATCTTTTGATAGTCCACTGCTCTTTTAGACAATGATATGTCTCCATTTAAATACCGTTTAAATAGACACAAACATTTGAAAATTAATTCATAGAATTTCAATTCCTAAAAATTAAAAACATTTTGATAAAACACATACAGAAACACTGACATTTACCTCTTTACTCAAGGCCAAGAACCCATTCAAGTGAATGTGTTTGCCCTGCTGCTATAAAGCTGAGGGACTAGAGATGAAGGTCACTTTGGTCCCTCAGTCCACAGCTATATATACTGCTGGATTCTCAGAGTTGCAGGTCAGATACTCAGCTTGTTCCCAGTTTCAGAGATTCTTAAATCAGAGATGTGCTGATTCAGGAGGAAAACAATGTTGAAGATTTTAGACCTGGTAGAGGAGATCTGAACTATGGTTATCCTTTCAGGATAGAAAGCTGATCCCCTCCATGATTGGATAATGTGCTGGCACTCATTACCTTCACTCACACACAAGGAATCCGCACTTTTGTTTTTTTTAACTGAAAAGGATTTTTTTTAATATAGATTAGAAAGGATGGTGTAGTTAATTACAAAAGATGCTCAGCAGAACTGGAGAGGAGTGAGATATAAATGCGACAGGAAAGACGGATGCATTGACAGAGAAAAATGATCACATTTCTTTGACCCTTCTCTCACTCTCCTCCTCTTGCTCTCCCCCCTCCCCCATATGGAGGGACTAATCCACAGTTCACAGCTTCTCAGTGCAAGTTCTACTCCAAGGTCATTTTCTAGGGGTGATTTGCTGATTTTGGGAAGGCATGTTATACGGTATTGCATTGCATTTTGGTAATGCCAGTTTTCCCTTAAACTTTGAAGAATCTGCGAGCTGTTGGGAAAAATATTACTTTAGCCTATATAGTGATGGGCTTCAGGATCTATAATGTCACTATTCTTGGAGCTCCAGGCAGATGTTTTTTCATGTAGATGTTCAACACAAAATGCAATGTGGGAGGGTCATAACTATATCTAAGCAAGAGTGAGACGGATGTTTGGAAAAACATTTTAGCAACAACAAAACAGTGTACACCAAAGGCATCTCTGGCCGGGACAAATTTAAAGGGAAAGGGTTCAATACAGTTGAGGCACTACCAAGGGAAAAGGGAAGGATTATTACAATTGATTAAGGTAGAAGAGTAGACTTTGGTTCATTGGCCAGGCACAACATTCTCAAGAATGTAACCAGGCAACAATGACATTAGACTGTTTATCCTTTGAAAAGTTATGGGAACTACTGACACATCGTTGAGAGGAAAATTGCGCCATAGAAGCAATAGCAGTATTTCCTGTTTTTTTTTCTTCTAGTCCTTTGAAGCAGACTACTATTTCAACAAATACAGTATAAAGTGGCACAAAATACAAGCTGCAACCACACCAATGTATATTGGCATTTTCTATGGGATCACTGAAAGATTTTGTTGGTTACTCTTAGATCAGCAGGTAAATGAACAAATATGTAAATACTCTGGGTTTTGAAACGTAAGATCTGCAAACATATTCCTAAATACCTAATGCAACACACTATTATAAAAGCAACTGTAGAAAATAAAATAGTCATCTAGAACAGGGGTCCCCAACCTTTTTTGCACTGCGGACCGGGGTTTCATATTGACAATATTCTTGCGGACCGGCCGACCAGGGGCAGGGGGTGGGGTAGGGTTGCCAACAGACAACAGTAGCAGTCAAAGACGTTATGTTTACCCAGAGAAAGACTACAATGACCATGAAGCCTTTGCGGGCACTAGTGCGCATGTGTGACTTGCGCCGGTTAATTTTCTACAAATCGTTTTTGGCGATTCTATTCGGGGAGGGAGGGGGGTGTTAACCACGACCGGAATATAGGTGAGAAGTGACTAATACACTCAATTTCGTTTCTAGAAGGGTTTATCTAACGAATTTAATATTAAACACACAGCGCATATTTTCCTCGCATGAATATAGCAATAAGTCAATTATCAGGGTAGGACAGGTGAGCTTGAAGTAAGTGTTGAAAGAACTTCCAATAGAAGTGGCAGAAGCAGGTTCGATATTATCACTTAAAGTTAAATTGGATGGGTATATGGACAGGAAAGGAATGGAGGGTTATGGGCTGAGTGCAGGTCGTTGGGACGAGGTGAGAGTAGCGTTCAGCACGGACTAGAAGGAGATAGATGGCCTGTTTCCGTGCTGTAATTGTTACATGGTTATATAAGTCAATAGCATCATAACATTTTAGGTAACGTTTGGATATTAAACACACAGCGCATATTTTCACCGTATGAACATATAAAATCATTGCAACACACCAATATCGCTGAATCAGTGGGAGCCCTGGGCTTGTTTTCCTGCAACAAGACGGTCCTATCGAGGGGTGATGGGAGACAGCGATACTCGAATGTGGTTCCCTATGTCCAGTCTATTCCACAATTTAGTTTTTGTTACATTCATTGCAGAGATATGTTGGAAATGGAAGCAACGTTTTCGGTGCTTTCGTGGCTATCTCAGGATATTGAGCCTTGACTTTGATCCAGAATGCTGGCAGAGATGTTATGTCAAACATACTTTTCAGCCCGCCGTCATTTGCAAGCTCGAGGAGTTGATCTCCTTCCCGCGCTGACATGGACGACACATGCGTAATGGCTCAACAGTGGGCGTGACAGGGAATGAAGAAAGGTGCAGCTGACTCATATCGCCAAATCACATCGTTTCCTCGCGGCCTGGTAGCGCATGCTCTGCGGCCCTGTACCAGTCCGCGGCCCGGTGGTTGGGGACCGCTGATCTAGAATACTGCATATGCCTTATTTGGGATAGCAATAGCTGACACTAAATGGACAGGCATTTTCTTTGTGGAAATTTGATTATATTTTTGGACCAAACTATTAAGTATAAAAGGATGAAAGTCAGTTGATGTTCAGAAAGCAGCACTGACTATTGCCTACTGACATCCACAGACAATGGGTGGTCAACAACCAAAGTGTGGCTGTGATAAAAATTACACACTGATATCTCACAACTTTTTCAAAGGAACATCTTTGCAGCATTAAATAGAGATTTTGGTCACGCTGTTAACATATAGTTCCTTCAATATTATTAACAACTGGAGTACAGGCTGTAGTTGACAACATCCCCAGTGTACTTCCCCTAATTGAACATTACTTGAAAAAGTTTTGCTGGAGAAATAACTATACAGAATCAGAAATTAATATTTGTCCCATGTCTGAAACATGCATTACAATACTGGCTTCTTAAATTCATTCCAAAGTTAGGATATGCTGTCTGATAGATATCCCAAGACTCGAGAAGTGAATTGCATTAAGCCGCCGATGAGGAACCTTTCAATGAGTTAACAGATTAACGAATTTCAAATAAAAGGATAACATTAACCATAAATGATTAATCAAAGAAAAACAAACACTATCTCAAAATCCTGAAACTGGAGGTACTGGTGATGCTCCTGATCTACCCAGTTACTCCAACAATTACCCCAGACTTCCCTATTGCCCTATTTCTTTCCGCTCCATCTACCCATCACCCACACACTCCACTCACTCTTCTGAACTGCCCAGCCCACCTCCCTTACTTGGTTCTATGCTCCTCCTTCCTTTCCTATCATCTGCAACCCTTTGTTGTCCCTACATATCACCTCTCAGCCTCTGTTGCCATTTCCACTCCTCCCTGCTCCGTCTGCCTAATATCCTTCCTCACCTGGATCTACCCATTGCTTACCTGCTCTTGGCCCAGCCTTTCTCCTCAGCACTTTATACTGGTTATCTCCCCTCTATATTTCAGTCCAGATGAAGGATCTTGACCCAAAATATCAAATGTCCATGTCCTTCCACAAATGCTGCCTGGCCCATTGAGATCTTCTACCTTTTTGTTTCTACAAAACTAAACTGCCTTTCAGAAGCTGACTACCATCAACCAGGACTTGTATCCAATACTTACATACTCTACTGAACTCTTACACACTTCGCAAGGGTGCAAATCTCATTCCCAGCCACCACTGGAAGAATGATTATACTTGAGTAGGTATGAAATAGATCTGCAACATGCTGTCAGGACTGGCTCACTTTAACTTTGAGATGTGTTCCTCTGGACAAGAAAGAGAACATGAGATTTATTAAAGATGTAGAAAATTAAGGAGGGTCTGAAAAATGTAAGAAGCAAAAGGACATATTTAACTTAGCAGATCAGCAAAATGCAATTAGGCAAGTTGGCTCTTCTACTGTCACAATAAAAACATAATATGACAAATAACCTATTCGTGTGCTGATGGCTTGAATGATTCAAATCTCAATGCCTTCAAATACTGCCAGCTAATTAACCTTGACAGCAACATCACCCAAAGATGCTGCAAGAAACAACTCCTTCTTTGCACTCTGTCCAGCCCCCTCATAATTTTATGCATCACGATAAAATCTTTCCTCAACTGCTTCCACTTTACATAAATTCTGCTGCATCAGTCTTTTCCCATAATTAAACTTTTGCTTTCTTATCAACTTCTGTATAAATCTCCTTTGAACTACCATACCGCTCATATTATGTGGTGACTGAGACTGCATTACCCTAGCTGTGACCCGCAATTTTCACATGCCTTCTCAGCTCATACATATATTCAAAGCTTTAGTAGAAAATATAATAGAAATTGTAACAGAATCACAGAAAAATCAGGACACAGGAAGCAGCAATTAATCGACCTCCTAACCCTAACAAACTTTCCAGTTCTTGATCCACAGCTCTCGAGGTCATAGCTCTTTAACTGTACTGAGCACTTCTGTCTCTACCAAATTTTTTATCAATGAGTTCCAGACCCCTGCAGCTCTCTGGGTGAATCAGTTCATGCTTTGGTCAGAAAAGCATCTTGTGTCTTATGTATTGACTTGCACTGTCTTCTTCAGGGATAGTTGGAATTATTAGTTCTATTTTGTTTCTGTATATTACTCAGTATCCTATCAACGATCAGGCAAGATCATGTGCAATTCAGCCAACTTCTCCTGTTTGCCACTCATGCTATTTCAACTTTGAGTAACCTGTTGGTCCATCTGAACTCCAGGCTCACCACTGCAGCCATCCTTTGGAGTGAAATAATTCAGAACGTGGTCTGGACGTGGGTCCCGAGGCCCTGCTGCACTCCCCAGATTGCCTAAGTAGCCTTTTAGCAGCTCTTTGATTACATTAAAAAAATAGCTGAAATAGCATTAAATCTTACTTATAAGAAACTAAAATTTTAAAATAAATGTACTTAAAACATTAAACAGTAAGAAATTGAGAGTTTAGATTTAATCAAATAAAATCTAGTCCACTTCTTTACTGAACAGCTGCTGTGTTCAGGGCAGTGACACATTAACATCAGTGCATATCTGGCCAACAGTTCTGATGACTTCCTTTTGAATCAAGGTTGACAACCTCAGCACGTTCTTCATTCAGCTCAATGCCAAATCTACAATGGAGTCAGAAGTCAGAGACACTAGAACTGGCATAGAAGATGCATTCAAACTGAATTGCAGTCTGGCAGTTAGCAGTCAATATGTAATCTCCCAACATGTATTCCCCCAACATGTATTCCCTTGCCTAGACTCACCTACACAGACACCAAGTCATAGTCCATCTACCATTTTTTTCCTCTTTTACCTAAGAGCTCCATGCATTTCAGATCCAAGATCAACACTCTAAAATACAAACCCCATTTCCAGAAAAGTTGGGATATTTTCCAAAATGCAATAAAAACAAAAATCTGTGATATGTTAATTCACGTGAACCTTTATTTAACTGACAAAAGTACAAAGAAAATATTTTCAATAGTTTTACTGACCAACTTAATTGCATTTTGTAAACATACACAAATTTAGAATTTGATGGCTGCAACACACTCAACAAAAGTTGGGACAGAGGCATGTTTACCATTGTGTTACATCATCTTTCCTTTTAATAACACTTTTTAATCGTTTTGGAACTGAGGATACTAATTGTAGTAGATTTGCAATTGGAAATTTTGTCCATTCTTGCTTGATATAAGACTTCAGCTGCTCAACAGTCCGTGGTCTCCGTTGTCTGATTCTCCTCTTCATGATGTGCCATTCATTTTCAGAGTCAATGGTACTTTCACATACATGCAACTCACCCATGCTGTGGGCACTGATGCACCCCCATACCATCACAGATGTTGGCTTTTGCACCTTTCGCTGATAACAATCTGGATGGTCGTTTTCATCTTTGGCACGGAGAACTCGACACCCATTTTTTTCCGAAAACTAGCTGAAATGTGGACTCATCTGTCCACAGCACACGGTTCCACAGTCTTTCAGTCCATCTGAGATGAGCTCGGGCCCAGAGAACTCACCGGCGTTTCTGCATAGAGTTAATGTATGGCTTCCTCCTTGCGTAATACAGTTTCAAGTTGCATTTCTGGATGCAGCGACGGACTGTGTTGAGTGACAACGGTTTTCCGAAGTACTCCCGAGGCCAGGTGGCTATAATTGTCACAGTAGCATGACGGTTTCTTAGGCAGTGCCGCCTGAGGGCTTGAAGATCACGTGCATTCAACAGTGGTTTCCGACCTTGCCCTTTACGCACTGAGATGTCCCTGAATTCTCTGAATCTTTTCACAATATTATGTACTGTAGATGTTGAAAGACCTAAATTCTTTGCAATCTTGCATTGAGAAATGTTCCTTTTAAACTAACAATTCTCTCACGAATTTTGGCACAAAGGGGTGAGCCACGACCCATCCTTGCTTGCAAAGACTGAGCCTTTGATGGACGCTACTTTTATACCCAGTCATGATACCTCACCCGCTATCAATTAGCCTGCTTAATGTGGAGTCTTCCAAACCAGTGTTACTTGAATATTCTGTGCACTTTTCAATCTTATTTTAACTCTGTCCCAACTTTTGTTGAGTGTGTTGCAGCCACCAAATTCTAAATTTGTGTATATTTACAAAATACAATTAAGTTGGTCAGTAAAACTATTGAAAATCTTTTCTTTGTACTTTTGTCAGTTAAATAAAGGTTCACGTGAATTAACATATCACAGATTTTTGTTTTTATTGCATTTTGGAAAATATCCCAACTTTTCTGGAAATGGGGTTTGTAGTTTCAAGCAGGCTAACGATGGTAAACTACCTGAAGAACATCTAAGATAGCAACTTTATGTTTAAATACTAAATAGCTGATTATTGCTTTTTCTAATCACATGATATTATAATACAAAATATCTTCAGAAATGTTATAACAAGAGCTTCCCATCACATAGAAGAAACATTTTCAAAGGCCAATATTCATGCTAGCCATCTCCAAAAGATGCAAGAGTTTGCATCTGCGGCTGGTCTAAAGTAACATCAGCTAGGGGCTTGAAGATACATAAGGGTAGGATGATGTGCTTGAAGGAGACAAGACTGGGACCGTGCATCGACCAGTATTTCTTGAGGGAAAGGACGAGTAAGTCAAATGAAGTTCCGCGGCAGGATGGAACCCAAAGTCCGCAGAGCATCAGTAACCCAGGCGCCATCTCAGAAGAGTACATCAACACTACAGACCACTGCTCACAGGAAAGACAAGGCCAGCCAGCAGAAAGTAAGCTGCAGGTGAAGAAGCCATGTGTGAAGTGACGGAAACCCTGGAACAAGAAAGAGCTGGCAACAGTCAATGAGGATCTATGCAGACTCCTCAGCAGTCTAAAGGGCACAGTTGAGAAGAGAATTGAGAGGATGGGCGACCTCATACACAACTGTGGAGCAGAAATATTTAGAGTGGGAGAAATAATTAAGACAAAGCTGCCAGCACAGCCCAAATCAAGAAGACAAAAGGAGATAGAGGGCCTCATTAAAGAGAGGCATCAACTGAGGAAACAACGGAGAAAATCAACCATGGAGGAAAGAGAAGGAATCAACATCCTGCAGGCAAAACTAAAGGCACAACTGTCGACTCTAAGGAGCGCGAAAAAATCTCAGGCTTGGAAGAAAGAAGAACACACTCAGATATGATTCTATAAGGACCCCTAAAAGTTCGTGAAAAGTATTTTCACCAAGTCGATGAATGGAACTCCTAAGACGTCAGAGGAAGAGTTGGAAGATCGTCTGAAGTTGACATAGTCAGACAGCTGGAGAGCTGAACACATCTTCAGATATGCCACCCATCCACCCTCCACATCAGCAGTTTGACATCTGTCCCCCCAGATGTAGTGAGATAATAAAAATAGTAAAGCAGACAAGGGCTGCTTCAGCACCAGGGCCAAATGGACTTCCATACAAACTCTACAAAAATGCACCAAAAGTCCTGAACCTCCTATGGAAAGAGAGGAAGGTGGTCCAGAAGAATAAACTTATTCCTAGAGAATGGTGGCGGCAGGAGGAATTTTAGTTCCTAAAGAAAAAGATTCCTCAGAAATTGGACAGTTTTGACAAATACATCCTTTAAATTTTGAAGGGAAAATATTTTTCAGTATCAAAGCACAAAGGTTGTCTACTTAACCTGGAGAAAAACAACTTCATCGACACTCACGTGCAGAACGCAAGGACGCTGGGTTTCTCTGGCTGCTTGGAAGACACACGTATAATTTGGCATCAAATACAAACTGCTAAAAGGGCAAGAAGAGCCCTCCATGTCTTGTTCTTGGCCCTAGCCAATGCCTTTGGGTCAGTCTCACATAACCTCCTATGGTCTTCATTTGAATTCTTCTGTGCACCAGGATGTCTTACAACCCTGGTCAAAGCCTACTTTCGAGATCTGCTGTTCTCATTAATAACTGTAGAGTGCAACACAGCCTGGTAGTCTGTGGAGGTAGGCATAATGGCAGGTTGCACCATCTCTCCACTGGCCTTTACCATGACAATGGAAGTAATCATTAGAGCTTCTAAGTGGGTAGTAGGAGGAAAGCGACTGAAGTCAGGACTATACCTACCACTAATCTGGGTATTTATGAATGATTTAACCATCCTGACAACTACCATTCCATGTATCAAATGTTTGCTTGAGAAGCTCCATTCAAACATCAAATGGGCCCGAATGACGATTAAAACAAGGCAGTCTAGGAGCATTTCTATAGTCAAGGGAAGGCTGGTCGACTATAAATTCCACGTGGATGGAAAAGTAATTACTACTGTGTCAGAAATGCCAGTTGAAAGCTTGGGACGTTGGTACGATGTAAACCTCAGTGACACAAATTAAGTGAAACTGGTTTGAGAGAAGAAATCAGCAAAGGGCTTAAAGCCTTCGATATGAACTTGCTGCCAAAAAACCTCAAGCTCTGGTGCCTTCAGTTTGGATTGCCCCCTCGGGTGTTGTGGCCACTGACTGTGTATGAAGTCCCCATCACTCATGTTGAAAAGCTGGAGAGGACAGTTAGTTCCTTCATTAAGAAGTGGATGTGCCTACCAAGATGGCTAAATAACATCAACACGTATGGAAAAGGAGCTTTGGAGCTGCCTGTCACGGGGCTGACTGAAGAGTTCAAGTATGCCAAGGTGAGGCTTGATATGACTTCCTTGGAATCTCATGAAAGCATTGTCCATTATATTGCACCCAGGACCTTAAAAGGGAGAAAGTGGTGTCTAGCAGAGTCAGTAAACCAGACAAAAGCAGCACTCAGGTTTGCAGACATGGTGGGCCAGGTGCATTCTGGAAGAAGGGGTCTTGGCTCAACACAAAAGCAAGTGCGAGCTACGGTGGTGGAGGAAGTACAGGGACAGGAGGAGCAGATGAGGTATGCAAGAACAGTGTCTCAGGCAAAACAGGGACAGTGGGCAAGGTGGGAAAACATTGAGAAAAGACAATTCAGCTGGAAGGACTTAAGGGAAAAGGAAGGAAGAAAGATTAGCTTCCTTATAAGAGATGTTTATGATGTCCTCCCAACTGCCAAAAATCTGAACCAGTGGTTCAGTCAAGACCCAGCTTGTCCACTCTTTGGAAGAACAGCAAGCCTCAAGCACATCCTCTCATCTGGCAAAGAAAGCCTCACTCAAGGAAGATACACATCGAGGCACAACCAGATTCTCAGATGTTTGTCATCCAATGTGGAAAAGCAAAGGCTGAATAACAACCCTAAGCCCCATATGACTGGAAGAACCACCATCCCCTTTGTCCGGCAAGGACAGATAGTGCCACCCTCAGTGATACGGTTGGTGTCAGGAATATTGGAGCCTGCTCCTGACTGGAACATGGCTGTCGACCTTGGTAAAATGCTAATATTTACCCTGGTGAAAGCCACTACTACCCTCAGACCAGACTAGGTCTTGTGCTCCAGCAGCCTGAAGGCTGCAGTAATCTCAGAGCTGGAAAGATGCAGTCTGTGAGGCGCACAAGTGGAAACACGTAAGATACGTTGAGCTGGCAACAGATGCTAAGCAGCGTGGCTGGAAGGTGCAGATTCTTCCAGTAGAGGTTGGCTGCAGAGGAGTTGTGGCTACTTCCATGCTCAGATTGTTGAAGGGATTGGGAGTCGGAAGCCAGGGTTATAAAAGACCCCTCAGAGGTAGCCAAGCGAAGCAGCCACTGGTCATGGATGAAGAGGAGTGATGGCAGCTGGGCCCTAAAATGACCCATGGACGGCCAGATGTGAAGGGGGGTGCACCTGGGACGCTGGGTCACACTGTTGAGCCCTCGGGAGTTGTAGTGGGTTAAACTGAAACATCTAACAAGGGGGGTGCCCACCTGATGAGCCCTGCGAAGCATCTGCCACCTACCAAGCCCCACCTCAAGATTTCTATGCTATGACCTGAGTTAGAACCTGCTTATCAAAGGGATTGAAACACCTAGTCCTGTGAGCTCCAACAAAATATACATGCCAACATCAATACTCTAAAATAGTATCAAGCATCCTAATGATGGTATACTACCTGAAGAACATCCAAGATAGCAACTTCATGTTTACATATTAAACAGCTGAATATTGCTTTTTCTAGTCAGATTATATTATAACACAAAATATTTTCAGAAAGGTTATAACAAGAGCTTCTCATCATATTGAAGAAACATTTTCAAACGCCAATATTCATGCTAGCCAGCTCCAAAAGATACAAGGATTTCCAGTGGAATTATTATTTGCACAAGTTCGCTTATGATCTCAATGGCAAATACAAACAGAAAATAATCAAATATCTACCACATGAAAGATATGAATAGTCCAATCCATATCTTATACCACTCCACTGGTCCATACAAAGGATACTGTAAAGTAAGACTGTCATACTTTTTAAAAACAAGAAAACTGATCCTAATTGCTATTTAAATGTCAATTTATTAATTTTTTCTATGTAAGAAAGTTGTATATTAATGTTACATTCTAGCATGATTAGAGGTAGGGCATCACAAAATAGATGTTTAGACAATATAAAAGCACACACGTTATGAAAAATCTTACTTTATTGGTTAGCATTCTTTCCTCAACCAAAACCTACAACTTAATTTTTCATTCATCCTGTAAAATTATGTACCATTTCAACACAAACTATAGACTTTCAAAAAGAAACTCACAAGTTTGAGGGCATGAAAGGCAGTTTAATTCAAAATAATTTCTTTTATGGACATCATAGTATTAAACATTCTGTCAATACATACACGACGGACATCTTCTAGAATGGGTGCAGTATTATATGAAACTAGCAGCTGTCCGATGATTGGGTTTAGTAATCCTATTTGACAGTTTATCACAGAAAATGGGAAATTATTCACTTAGATTAGGTAATCATGCAGCAGAGACAATTTGTTGATGGCCATAGCTGTTATTCAGGAAAGCAGGAAGACCTCCTTGTAGACACTCCATAAGTGATCTGAGGGAAAAGGGTTCTTTCCAGAACAGAAGGGAATTGGTCATAGATCTGTTGTAAGTTTTAAAAATTTTAGAGATTGGAGAACACCAGTTAACAAACATGGCATTTAACAAATTACAAAGAAATATAGATTTGAAATTCTATTTTTATACAAAAACTTATGGTGTACTTCACCTTCCTAAGTTACTAGAATTTATTTTTGTTGACAAATAAAATAATTATGTAACCCAGGTAAATTAAACCTAAAGATGTAATGTTAGAAAGCTCCACCTGCAGAGGGATGAAAATGAGGTTTTCCGATTAAGGAAAAAAAAAGAGAATTTGAAAAAAAAATGCTATGCGAGAATGAGGCGTGGCTGTCGCAGGCGTGGACAAGGAAAGAAATGCAGCAACAATTAGAAGCTGAAGGCATGAACTATTAAGAGTGGAATTAGTAGTGAGTATCTTACCCTACTAACTTGAAAACCTCAAGGTGAAACCCCTGGAGGAGAGACAATAATGATAAAAGATTTATTGAAGCAATGGCTATAACACAGCAGCTATAACAAGACAATATCAGCGGAGACGAGTGTCCAAGATCCCTACTGTGTAGTCAGGAATTAATTCTGTAAAATCATACCAAGTGATTTGGTCAAGTTTTTTGTACAAGTTTGTGAGTTGACTTACCGTGGATGATAAAGTATTTCATTCCAATGAATCAAGAAAGAAGATGGCGAGCTACCCAAGATTCAATGAATCAGAACAGGAAAAAAATGTGTATTGACGCAGAGGATTTAATACGGTTGGATGTACAAGTTTATTTTCATTTGAAGAATCTGAATTTGATTTTCTGCAAGAACTGATTATTTTTGCAAAGACATTGATAAGCTACTGAATGAGATTTACTTTGTTTAAAAGTTGTGATCTTGAAGAATTGTCGTGAAGGAAGTTAAACTGTGTATATACAATTTTTGCATTTGAATTTAAACTTGTAGATGTACTGCCTGGAACTGAAACTGAAGTTAACTATAATACTTGAGAATAGGAATTATATTTGCTTTTCTAACTAACTAGGGATAAGTATGAAGGAAAGTGTAGTCCATAAACTTTTAAATAAGGAATGACACTAGTTCTAATTAGTTAGAGAAATTAGAGTAATAAAGGAACCTCACTGATTCTAATTAAAAAGGAATTTGTTTTGGTTTGCTAAGGTTTGGAACTTAAAAAGAATGTTGGAATTTTTAATTGTTCTTGCTCATGTAAATATTTTGTACATATTGTTTTTCTTATAAACAAAACTTATTTCCAGAAGTGTGTGGTTTCTAATCACTGCCTCCTTCAGATAACTAGAATCTTCTGATGGCCTACTAGCACCTAGTCACACACAAGACCAGTGCTACACTGGTGTTAAACTTACTCTAAATTTTATGTTGGCATGCTACATATCAAAACACAACATCTAGAAGTTAATAACTAATTCCAAAGCTATTGCCATTGATATTCTCCTTAATTGATTTCTCTGATCAATACTATATTAAAGCACTAATTGACATTTGTTTAAAGAAGATATTTTGTTACCATTTAGCATGATGAAACACTGTCAAGGTCAATAAATATTGATTATATTGTTTTCAAATAGCTGAATTGCAAATGATCACTTTATCAGTTCGGCTAAATGGCGTTTGACCACTGCTCCACAATCTAGATGATGAAAGCCCCTTAGTGCTGTATCAGTGTCAATCTCTAGTCAGTTTAATTGATGATCAATTAAAATTATTCTGTCATCTACTTTACACTGATCTACTACGAGACCGATCTCAACCAAAGAATTTGCACAACAAAGAGGTAATACATTTTAGAATCAAATCAAAATGGAGATTCAAACTTTGCATTCTAGATTAGATGTGCTACTTTCTGTACAAGTTTTTCCCATTGTTTTGTGATGTTTTTACTTTATCTGGTCAGTGAGAATTTGCAAGATTTAAAGATGTGCTCAAAGACTCCTTTAATAAAATGCAACATCCTAATAGACTCCTGGGAATAAATGGCTCCTAACCAATTGAAAAGGGAAGGTGCAGTTGGGTGGTTCTATGAATCTCAAGTGCATACATCAGGAGCACCCTCTAGCCTTGCATATGTGCTGAAAGGAAAGGACCACTTTACAGATTATCACTGTTGCCTCCTGCCCCACCTTTACAAGGTTCTGTGGTTCCCATAATGGTGTCATTAGTCACCTTAGAACACACAAAACAGAATGGAAAGCAAGTATTCTCAATCCCAAAGAACTGCTTAAGAAGATCTAGTTACTAAAATTAATTCCTACACGTTAAAAATAAAACAAGATTTAAAACATAGATAGCTGTAAGCTTATACACTACAGAGAAGGCAAATGTATAGTTATGAAAAGATCTTGCACAGTGTGCTTTTTTCTTACTAAACTATAGCGTAGTCAGCAATTAAGTAGGACTTGACCTCCTGTTTTCTTTTTTCGTCTCCTTTGAGTTCCACACAGTATGAGCTTAAAAAACTTTTAAGCTCACAGTGTGTGGAATACAAAGGAGATACTAAAAATGCACAACATTACACAGCAATAGTTTGCTACTTAAGTTAAAACATAATGAAGTGATTATATAAGGGGTGTGGCTGAAAGATCAGTTGATGCAGATGTAGGGGAAATTGCTAACAAGGTTACTGTATGTCATAATTTAAAACTGAGAAGCAGCTGCCCTTCATTTACTTACGGAAGTACTGATAGAGTTCTTTTCCTCCAAGTTTTATTCAAGATGCTAAGCCAAGTTTACGAACAATAATCTTCAAAATCCAAAATCCCAGATGTAAAATTTATAAGCAAAAATATCACTGGGAATATGTTTACTTATATGATCTGTGCTTTCTTGATTTGGTTATGTTTCTATGGCAACATCAATATTAAAAAAATTTGGATAGACATACAAAATAAAATATTGGAAATGGCTGGTACATTGACTGGGAGGAGACAATTTAATATGATACATTATAAAATCTTTGCTTGACCAATGAGCTTACTTTCATGGTCCCTTACTCTCCCCTCCTTCTCTCCTCAGACCTGAAGCTTAAGTACAGAAACAGATATTGTGACATTGTTCATCTTGCTGTCAAATTCAGAGTTACCAAAGTGAAGCTTCTCGTGATGCTGTTTTATATTCTGCAGATTAAATTATTTGTATCTGTGAATTCATCTTCAAAAAAATTTAAACCATCTAAAGTTATGAAGTATTTTCTATTTTATAGGCTGAATATGTAAAATGATATGAAAATCTTCAAGTTATGTTACACCCATACTACTTATTTTACTGTGACATATGGTTGATTAAATGGTACTAAAATTTTACAAGAGAAGTGCCAATATTTTTAACAGTTAAATGTGTTGTATTATATTTAATTCCCTACCCACAGCTGTTTGTATTTAGAAAAAGAATAATACATCTTTTTTCACTTTATGTGAATCACTGCTGCAAACAGGTATACAAAAATTAAGCTTCCATTTCAGGAATGCAAACCTACAGATCAACACTATTTCCATCATGAAGTCACCAAGGGAAGTGGGAAAAAAGTTGAATGGAGAGAAAAACCATTTGCTTGCTAAACATTCAGCTACACAAGAACTTCCTGAAAAGAATGCCAGTAACTATTCAGTATTTCATTCATCATCAAGAGCAGTGATAGTGAAATCAGTATGAGGGAAGAGAATCAAAATATACAATTGAGAATTGAAGCAATAGCTTCAAAAGAACTGGAAACAGCTGTATAATTTTGTAATTTGTAGTCAATCACTGACACGCTATGGAATCTCCAACATCTGTCCTGAATAGGCTAATACAGTCTTGCAAATTGGTTAATGAAAACCCATCAAACCCTAATCTGTTTTGAATTATGCACATCACTGCCAATAGAGTTCAAAAGTTATTTAGAGATTTGGCAGCATTTCTTCAAAAAAGTTTAGTTTTACAAATTTCTTCTCTTTCTTTTGCTAAATCTTTGTAGGAGCCTCCTATAGGAATTTATGCTCATTGTCAAACAACAATAGCCTCATGGATTTGTTTATGGAAAACAAAACTGTAATTCTAATGATTGTTTCACAGCAAGTATTCATTTTCTCATTCTAAACAGGAAATAATTTACCCTTGTGCCTGGCTTTTTATTATCATTGTGTTCCACCATCTTCACATTTTTGCTGCTCTGAAAGCAAGTTTGAGTGTTCTAACTAAAACTTTAACAGATTTGCTTTGAATACTGAATTATAATTGCTTCTTAAGAAACTTGTGATTACGTGAAAGGGAATAATTGAAAGCAAGGAGCAAATGTGTCATAAAAGAAAAATCAGGGCATTTCAATAGTTTATATGGTGGTCACTAACTGCAATATAACACTTAACTGTAATGAATAGAATTTTATGTGGATTTGGGATTTCTGACATGCGAGATTACGGGTGAAGCCTGGTGGTTTGCTATTTAAGAATTGCACAGAATTTCATAGTACTTTCTTCCAAATTATCTGATCGTAGCCTTCTTTTAAATGTCTACTGCTTTATTCACCAAACAACTTATTCCTATACTGAGTCCTGAAGAAGGATCTCGGCCTGAAATGTCAACTATTTATTTATTAATTTCCATAAATGTTGCCTGATCTGCTGAGTTCCTCCAGCATTTTGTGTGTGTTGCTTTGGATTTCTAACATCTGCAGACATTTTCATGCTTACTCCTATACATCTTACTTTCTCATTCCCACTAGATGCCTATTGAGCTTTCCAACATACTCAGTGATCCGGAATATCTTTCCAACACATAATAAATTCAAGTTGCTGCTTTTAAATAGAATGCATGATAGATCTCCTTTTCCCACACACATTGTGCATAATTCAAGGAAGAACTCCAGTATCTTTTAATTCTCCCAGCTAAAGTTTGGCATAAATATGGCCTGATCTACAATGGGAATATAGACAAAGAGAACATATATTCTTGCTCCCATATCCCTACAGCAGGACAGGTATCTGCCAGAGACCTTTTCCCATCTGGTAAGCAGCATTCTGTCTTGTTGAGTACCTGCATTTAAGTCAGTGGACTTTATTTTATGGACATAAGTTCCCACCCACATTTTCCTTGACTGAATGCAGAAGGTTCACCTTACTGGCCTTTCTTGCAAAGTTACTTAATTATTTACTTAGAGATACAGTGCAGAACAGATCCTTCCAGCCCAATGAACCGTGTCATCTACAACCCACCCACATCTAATCCTAGCTTAATGAAAGGATCATTTACAATGACCAATTAACCTATTAACCAGTACGTCTTTGGACTGTGGGGGGCAACTGGAGCACCCAGAGGAAACTCGCATAGCCAGGAAGAAAAAGGTACAAACTCTTTACAGACAGTAAACTGCAATACCCTGAGCTGTAATAACGTCGGGCTAACCGCTACGCTATTGCGGCACCTCCAAGAGTGATCATGTTCATAAATGATAAAAACAATAACATTAAAAGCCTGTTAAGAGCTCATGGTTTTCAAGGAGGCCAGTTCTTTCTGAACATTTCACACTCACAGAGTGATGCTGCCCTGCTTAATTAGCAATGTCAGCATGGTCTTGCAATATACACTGCAAATTCTGTGCAGAAATGTTTGACTATGAATCCAAGTCCCAAACTTGTTGGCATTTACAAGTGTGCTTGTCAGCAGTTCAAAGCAGAACAACATGCTTTTAGCAGAAATATCAGGCCAACATTCCTTTTATGAAGTTCAATTTCAACAAAACAACGACTTGTATAGCTCTTGCAGAAATTTCTTTTGGGCTCATTATCAAACATTTTTCCTAGTGGTCTGGTAAATAAATTCTATATTCCTGAGAGAATGATTTCTTGTGGCTTCAAGTGTCATTAGGGTTTGTGCACTCTGTGTGTGCTGTATTAGTTTCAGTCAAACAGCTTTTTTGTTCCATTCCCTCCCCCATTTGTTTTCCATTTGGCATACCTTCTGAAAAGTATGATTAAATGAAACACAGAATAAATTGCTCTTAAAAATTTGAGCTGGCATTTCATTACATTTATGCCCTCTGCAAATGTCAATTCTGAGAATGTCACCATTTATTTTGTGCAAATTGTTGGAAATGAAGGGTAGGAACCAATCCATAGGTCTAATCAATATAGAGTGCAGAAGCACACATGCACAACTGTCAGCAGAAGAATGCCTGATCCTAGTCTTCCCATTAGAAGTACAGTGTGACTAGAAGCCACTTACTATGGAACATTAGTTGGAGCGTGTTCTGTAGTATTCCAGCAGGCATCTCAGGAGTAAAGGTTTATTGATCGACTTCACTCCCACTGAATACAACAAAACAGGATGAATTCTCTCTTCGCTGATTTTGCTGCGACTCAAATGACAGCCATGCTCCAGTTCCTACACTACACCAGTAATGCACAGGAACAGCATCCACTGAAGGATGAGAGAACACTTATTTCTTCTTATCAAGTGAGATTGGCTGAAGGTGCGAGAGTGGGAAAAGAAAATGTATGGATAGACAGATAATATATAATTACCAGAACTGAAATGATTACAGTTTCAAATTCTGATACTCTGAAAGCCTCAACTTTCTTTGTTTTGTGCCTCTCGTACAGAAACGTGCTAATCAAACCTATGCTATCAAATCTCTATTTACACCAATAACAATTTGCCTGACTTGGTCCATTAGCTACTATGCCCTGGCAATTCAAGTGTTTCTTGAATTTCCTCTTAAATATTGTGTGAAGAGTTGATTTCACCACCCAATCAGGAAACGTGTTTGACTATCAGTTCTTCCTCAGCCTCCTGAGTTATAGGAAGAGGTTGAGCAGACTAGGACTTCATTGCTGTGCTGTAGAAGATTGAGGAGTGATCTTACAGAACTGTATATAATCATGAGAGACTTAGATAGTGTGAATGCACATAGTCTTCTTTCCAGACAAAGGGAGCTAAAAATAACAGAGCACAAGTTTAAGGTGAGAGGTTAAAGATTTAAAAGAGACCTCGGGGGCAACTCCTTCACACAGAAGGTGATGCACATATGGAATAAACTGCCAGAAAAGAGTGGTTGAGGCAGGTACAATATAAACATTCAAAAGGCTTTTGGATAAGTACATAAACAGGAGGGGTTAGAGGGTAATGTGATTGGTATCCACCATGGTCAGAATAATGAGATGGGCCAAAGGGCCTTTTTCCATGCTGTATTATTCTACGACTCCTCTAAAATGACTCCAGGTTAACTCATAAGTCTAAAACTCCATCTTAAGAAGGACATTAGGAGAGTCAGAAGGAGCCATGAGAAGGCCTAAGTGGGCAGGATTAAGGAAAACCCCAAGGCATTCTACAAGTATGTGAAGAGCAAGAGGATAAGACGTAGAGAATAGGACCAATCAAGTGTGGCAATGCAAAAGTGTGTATGGAACCAGAGGAGATAGCAGAGGTACTGAATGAATACTTTACCTCAGTATTTACTATGGAAAAGGATCTTGCTGACGACAGTGATGACTTGCAGCAGACTGAAAAGCTTGAGCATGTAGATTTTAAGAAAGAGGATGTGCTGGAGCTTTTGGAAAGCATCAAGTTGGATAAATCGCCGAGACCGGATGAGATGTACCCTAGGCTACTGTGGGAGGTGAGGGATGAGGTTGCTGAGCCTCTAGCAATGATGTTTGCATCATCAGTGGGGATGGGAGAGGTTCCGGAGGATTGGAGGGTTGCGGATGTTGTTCCTTTATTCAAGAAAGGGAGTAGAGATAGTCCAGGAAATTATAGACCAGTGTGTCTTACTTCAGTGGTTGGTAAGCTGATGGAGAAGATCCTGACAGGCAGGATTTATGAAGATTAGGAGAGGTATAATATGATTAGGAATAGTCAGCATGGCTTTGTCAAGGGCAGGTCATGCCTTATGAGCCTGATTGAATTTTTTGAGGATGTGACTAAACACAGTGATGAAGGAAGAGCAGTAGATGTAGTGTATATGGATTTCAGCAAGGCATTTGATAAGGTACCCCATGCAAGGCTTATTGAGAAAGTAAGGAGGCAGGGGATCCAAGGGGACATTGCTTTGTGGATCCAGAACTGGTTTGCCCACAGAAGCCAAGGAGTGGTTGTAGACAGGTCATATTCTGCATGGAGGTCGGTGACCAGTGGTGTGCCTCAGGGATCTGTTCTGGGACCCTTACTCTTTATGATTTTTATAAATGACCTGGATGAGGAAGTGGAGGGATGGGTTAGTAAATTTGCTGATGACACAAAGGTTGGGGGTGTTGTGGACAATGTGGAGGGTTGTCAGAGGTTATAGCGGGACATTGATAGGATGTAAAACTGGGCTGAGAAGTAGCAGATGGAGTTCAACCCAGATAAGTGTGAAGTGGTTCATTTTAGTAGGTCAAATATGATGGCAGAATATAGTATTAATGGTAAGACTCTCGGCAGTGTGGAGGATCAGAGGGATCTTGGGGTCCGAGTAAATAGGACGCTCAAAGCAGCTGCACAGGTTGACTCTGTGGTTAAGAAGGCATATGGTGTATTGGCCTTCATCAATCATGGGATTGAGTTTAGGAGCCATATGTTGCAGCTATATAGGACCCTGGTCAGACCCCACTTGCAGTACTGTGCTTAGTTCTGTTCACCTCACTACAGGAAGGATGTGGAAACTGTAGAAAGGGTGCAGAGGAGATTTACAAGGATGTTGCCTGGATTGGGGAGCATGCCTTATGAAAGCAGGTTGAGTGAACTCGGCCTTTTTCGACAGAGAATGAGAGGTGACCTGACAGAGGTGCATAAGATGATGACAGGCATTGATCGGGTCCACAGTCAGAAACTTTTGCCCAGGGCTGAAATGGTTGCCACAAGAGGACACAGATTTAAGGTGCTGGGGAGTAGGTACAGAGGAGATGTCAAGGGTAAGTTTTTTATGCAGAGAGTGGTGAGTGCGTGGAGTGGGCTGCCGGCAACGGTGGTGGAGGCGGATACGATAAGGTCTTTTAAGGAACTTTTGGATAGGTACATGGAGCTTAGAAAAATAGAGAGCTATGGGTAAGCCTAGTAATTTCTAAGGTAGGGACATGTTTGGCACAACTTTGTGGGCCGGAAGGCCTGTACTGTGCTGTAGGTTTTCTATGTTTCTATGCTTCTAGCCAACATCTTAGTGAACCTTTGCAACAACACAATAATGTCCTTCTTATAGCGTGGTGACTAGAATTTCACACAGTACTCCAGCAGTGGACTAATCAATGTTTCATAAAACTGCCCAATAACATCCCTCCCCTTGTGTCCTATGTTCCATCTAATGAAGGCAAGCATCTCATACACCTTTTCACCATCTTATCAAATTGTCACTCTCAGGGATCCTTGTACACCAAGGTCCCTCTGTTCCACTATACTCTCTAGGTCCCTACCATTCATTCTCCATGTCCTGCCCTTATTAATCCTCCCAGTGTGTATTACCCTGACACTTAGAAGGACTAAGTTCCAATTTTACCAACTGATCTGTAACCCAGCACCATTTCCTCACTGTTAAAAACACTAGCAATCTTTGTGCCATTTGCAAGCGTACTAATCATACTCCAACAATCATATCCAGATTGTTAATGTATGTATACGCTATACATTACTTACAGAGCAAGGGTCTCAGCAACAATGCCTGTGGGTACATCACTGGTCACAAACTTCCAATCACAAAAACAACCCCAATCTTCACCCTGTGTGCCTGCCTGGCCCTGTGTTCCTCCAGCATTTTGTGTGTGTTGCTTGCATCCTAGCACCCGCAGATTTTCTCTTGTTTGTGATTGTCTTGCTATCACCAAGCCAGTTTTGGATCCTATGGCTCCAACTTATTGGATCAGCCTTCCACATGGGACCTTATCAAAAACCTAGCTGACCTCCAGGTGGTCTACTACAACAGCCCTTATCAATAGATTTTTTTTTACCTCTTCAGAAATTCAATCAAATTGGTCAGAAAGGGTCTCACCATAACAAACGTCTACGTTCTGTCCGCCAGAGAATGCAGGATCTCCCAGTGGCCACACATTTTAATTCCACGTCCCATTCCCATTCTGATATGTCTATCCACGGCCTCCTCTACTGTAAAGATGAAGCCACACTCAGGTTGGAGGAACAACACCTTATATTCCGTCTGGGTAGCCTCCAACCTGATGGCATGAACATTGACTTCTCTAACTTCTGTTAATGCCCCACCTCCCCCTCGTACCCCATCCGTTATTTATTTATATACACACATTCTTTTTCTCCCTCTGTCCCTGTCACTATACCCCTTGCCCATCCTCTGGGCTTCCCCCCTCCCCCTTTTCTTTCTCCCTAGGCCTCCTGTCCCATGATCCTCTCATATCCCTTTTGCCAATCAACTGTCCAGCTCTTGGCTCCATCCCTCCCCCTCCTGTCTTCTCCTATCATTTTGGGTCTCCCCCTCCGCCCCCCCACTTTCAAATCTCTTACTAGCTCTTCTTTCAGTTAGCCCTGATGAAGGGTCTTGGCCCAAAACGTCAACTGTACCTCTTCCTAGAGATGCTGCCTGGCCTGCTGCATTCACCAGCAACTTTTACATGTGTTGCTTGAAATTCCAGTATCTGCAGATTTCCTCGTGTTAATGTGATGTTTAAATAACCACTGCCTTTTCAAATGCAAATTAAGTATGTCTCTCGGGGCCTTTCCCCAATAACTTCCCTATCATGGCTTTCAGACTGATTGGCCAGTAATAACCAGCCTATCCCTCTGGCCCTTCTTAAATATAGCCATCACTTTAGTTATTCTCTAATCATTTGGCATCACTTGTTGGCAGTGAAAATTAAAAATCTGTTGTATTCCAGAACAGTCTGGGATACATAGACTCATGCCCTGGGAATTATCCACCAATAAGACTGAAGATACCCAATATCTTCCTCTTTTTTAATGCTACCCAGTTCTAAAATTTTCCAGCTACAATGTCCTCCTTCTTCATCAATATAGAGAAGTAATCATTTATGACCTCACCGACTGTTATTTCCTTTGGCTCCAAATGCAGCTGTGAGTTTTTGTCCTTGGTTGTGCTTTTGCCCTTAAAATATTTTAAAAAATGCTTCAGAATTTTTCTTAAAATTGTTGCATCATGATAGCTCACGTCCCTTTGACCTCCTGTTCCCTTTTTTTTAAACACCCTGTACATTTTCCATACTTCCAAGGATCACCCCTGCTTTCAATTCTCGAGAGTGATTACATACTCGTATTTTTTTTCATCATCCAGCCCTCATTATTCCTTGAAGATCAGGGTTCCATGCGTTTTTCTCATTTCCTTTCACTCTTATGGGAACACATTAGCACTGAAATCTCACTATGAATTTCTCATTTTAATGTTTTGCACTTGTTGGCTGTTAATCTACCTGCAAGTAGCTGCCCCAACTCTACTGTTCCCTGGTCCTATATTATGATTGAAAAAGAAGAATGGCCTTCACTCAGTTCAGGACCAGGTTATCCTAAATCCATTCTATAACTACCTTGAAATTTACAGGGTTATGGTCACCAATTCAGAACTGCTCTCCTACCAAAATTCTAACCACTTGTCCAGCTAACATTTCCTAAAATTAGGTTCAATATCACCCCTTCACTCATTGGACAATCTACGTATCATCTCAAACAGCTCTCCTGGACACATTTAAAGGATAGTCAGAGGCTTTTTCCCAGAGCTGAAATGGCTAGCATGAGAGGGCACAGTTTTAAGGTGTTTGGAAGTAAGTACAGAGGACATGTCAGGGGTAAGTTTTTTACGTAGAGAGTGGTGGGTGCGTGGAATGGGCTGTTGGCGACGGTGGTGGAGGTGGATATGATAGGGTCTTTTAAGAGACTCCTGGACAGGTACATGGAGCTCAGAAAAATAGAGGGCTATGGGTAACCCTAGGTAATTTCTAAGGTAGGGACGTGTTCGGCACAGCTTTGTGGGCCGAAAGGTCTGTATTGTGCTGTAGGTTTTCCGTGTTTCTATATTTCTAATACCAGATCCTCTGGATTTTCACACTAAAATGTGAATGTTATCAGGACTGACGAAGGGTCTCGGCCCAAAATGTCGACTGTACCTCTTCGTAAAGATGCTGCCTGGCCTGCTGCGTTCACCAGCATTTTTATGTGTTACATAATCCTCAAATTGACTGCTCAGAAACATTATTAAAAGATCATTCAAAAATATTTTTTTCCATTGTCACTAAAGTAAAAATTGTCTCACATCTTCTTCTCCAGGCAATGGCTGGGATCAAGATAATACAGTGAGACAAACTCACTGAACCTCCAAATAAAAGAGAACTACAAAAGTATGAATGATGTTTTTATAGAGGACCATAGTAAAAGTCCAAAAGTTGATTAGATATTCGGCTTTGTATTGTAAAGCCCAGGGAGAGGTTTCGCTGCAAATGTAATGGTTTCTCTGTAGCAGCAATGTTTGGGTTATGACTGGAGATAACGGGGACTTTGGAATGTATACAGTCCAATGAAAGGAGTGGTTTTTCTTTCTTGTGTGCCCGAGAGCAAGGTATTCGTGGTCTTTTGCTTGGCAGAAGATGGAGAGAGAAGGTGCCAGAATGGAGAGGTCATAGACTGTAGGGCGGATTGGATGCGGAATGGGGCCAGGAGTCAACGCCACCCAGGGAAAATCAAAGGAGAACAAACGGCCGGGAAAATTGTGAGCTCCAACGTGAGCATTAGACTGTTTCATTAAAATGGGCCCCTTTCTTTTTGTTTTCTTCACTAACCCACTAGTCAAATTAAGAATGATAAAGCTAAATCGTTTAATCCACACAAACAAAAGATTTAACACCACAGATTACACACGTTTGGCGGAGCCAGAGACGGTCTTCCATAGACTAATGCTGCTGGCCGAACCTGAGGATTACAGTATTAGTTTTAACAGACAAATTAAAAATAGCCAATTACAACAAAATGGGATGAGAAAATGTATACCTTTAATATTAAGCTTGAAGACTTACACTTTTATTTTACACTTTCTACATTGAAATTTACACTATGAGTAGCAATCCTCGATATAGATTACTTGACATACAATGGCATGCAAAAGTTTGGGCACCCCGATCAAAATTTCTGTTACTGTGAATAGCTCTGCGAGTAAAAGATGAACTGATTTCCAAAAGGCATAAAGTTAAAGATGACACATTTCTTTCATATTTTAAGCAAGAAAACTTTTTTATTTCCATCTTTTTCAGTTTCAAAATAACAAAAAAAGAAAAGGGCCCGAAGCAAAAGTTTGGGCACCCTGCATGGTTAGTACTTAGTAACACCCCCTTTGGCAAATATCACAGCTTGTAAACGCTTTCTGTAGCCAGCTAAGAGTCTTTCAGTTCTTGCTTTGTGGATTTTCGTCCATTTTTCCTTGCAAAAGGCTTCTAGTTCTGTGAGATTCTTGGGCCATCTTGCATGCACTGCTCTTTTGAGGTCTATCCACAGATTCTCGATGATGTTTGGGTCAGGGGACTGTGAGGGCCATGGCAAAACCTTCAGCTTGTGCCTCTTGAGGTAGTCCATTGTGGATTTTGAGGTGTGTTTAGGTTCATTACCCTGTTGTAGAAGCCATCCTCTTTTCATCCTCGGCTTTTTTTTACAGATGGTGTGATGTTTGCTTGCAGAATTTGCTGGTATTTAATTGAATTCATTCTTCCCTCTACCAGTAAATGTTCCCCATGCCACTGGCTGCAACACAAGCCCAAAGCATGATTGATCCACCCCCGTGCTTAACAGTCGGAGAGGTGTTCTTTTCATGAAATTCTGCACCCTTTTTTTCTCCAAACATACCTTTGCTCATTGTGGCAAAAAAGTTCTATTCAAAAGGTTCAAAGGAACATCTAAACAAGCCTGATGCATTTTGGAAACAAGTCCAAAATGCATCAGGATGAAGTTAAAATAGAACTTTTTGTTAAAGATAAAACGGCAGCTCAGTCTTCTCAGACCAATAACTTGATATCATGTACTACTTAGATTTGCAATTACAACACTGTAATTTGAACTTTGTACAGGACATAGCCCTTGTATCCATACAGCTGGATTCTAGCATGAACAGCATTTCCAAGAAAAGTAGAACTTTGTTTTCATTTATACTTTATTTTGTTTTAATGCTTAGGAAAGAACTGAGGTTATCTGGCAAGAAAAGATTGGCAGTACCATTCTTAGATATAATCTCAAATAATAGATGAAGCATTTATGTAAACACGAGGAAATCTGCAGATGCTGGAATTTCAAGCAACACACATAAAAATTGCTGGTGAATGCAGCAGGCCAGGCAGCATCTATAGAAAGAGGTACAGTCGACGTTTCACGGCGGGACCCTTCATCAGGACTAACTGCAAGAAGAGATAGTGAAAGAAGAGATACTATCTCTTCTTTCAGTTAGTCCTGACGAAGGGTCTCAGCCCAAAACGTCGACTGTAGATGCTATAGATGCTGCCTGGCCTGCTGCGTTCACCAGCAATTTTTATGTGTGAATGCATTTATGTGCCTGGTATACGACTTCACATTAGCACTGGGGGAAGGTAAAAAGGGTTAACAGATAATAACACTCTAGCATCAGGTAGAAGTACTATTCAACTGAAGAATCTGGCATCTTTAACCCAAGCCAGATTCAATAATTGAAGAAAAGCACTTCATAATTTCTATTGGATATTTTCCTTCAATAAAGTAATTAGCACAAAGGTGATATGTTCAATATTCCCCCAGCTATTGGGAAGGAAGCATTCACAAAAATAAAAAACAATTATAATCCTGATACAGAGACTACATAGAAGTTTATTTTAACATTTGTCACTATACCAGATACAAATAATATCTCATGGAAGTTTTTAGGGTAATGATTTAGTTTTGTTTTCTGCCCATCTAGTCATGAAGCTTGGAGTTATTTCACTGAATATTGCCAAACAACTTGGGCAGATGCTTTAGACTAAATGTTTCAAAGTGGATGCTTACAAAACGAATCCAGTTTAATTTATCATTCCGCAGTCCACTACCAACCATACCTGGTCACATTGCATCTAGTATCAATCAAATCATTTTCCACATCCAGGAGGCTAGGCCGCAGCCGATATTCCACTGATGTCATCTTTTTCAGGCGCAGTAGACTAATGCAGAATTTAGCTCCCATCTCTTCTAGCTGTCTTGTCCCTATCTGTTGGCCCTTTAGAGAAGATGAGATAAAGAACATGTGTTACAAGACATACTGCTGCTGGTGAAATGCTCATAACTTTTCATTTATATTTTTTCATACATCTTCGATTTGGTTTGTTCTGGTATGTATTAGAATTAATGAGCAAAATGATTCTAGTGATTTTAGAGTGTGAATGCTCCGAGTATTTTAATGGTACATTGTGCTTCTTACGTACTGCATATTGTCAACATTCATCTTCTCCTGACATGGTCCAGAAGCAATTAGCATGGAAGAACAGAACCCCCAGATGTTGAGCGCAGGTTCTGAGTACGCTCATGGGGTTAATTAGGAAAAAGTGGATAACAAAAAAAAATAATCAGGGAAAGGAATAAACTACAGATGATGGGAAGTCAAAAGAGAAACAGGTCAAAAACATTAATCTGTGAAGTTAAGATTTCATGTTGATGTCCTTTAATCAGACAAAGGCAAATTAGAACACAAACATTTTACATTACAGAGCAGTGATCCAAAAATCGCAGTATTCACGACACATGGAATAAATGTGACAAAATCGATATTGTGATTATTTACTTCTATGGTAACTTGGTTTTGGAAAACAAGGATAAACCCAGTAAAACTTCTGTCTTGCCATATTACTATTCTGACAATGGGCATATTAACCAGAGCAAACTCTAATTCTATCTTGAGAAAAGCTTGCAGTCAGGAAACACCTACAGCCAAAATACCTTGGTGTCAGGGAACAGGCAGAATTGAAGGATTGGAAGCGCATAACATTTGATGCCAATTGTGCTTTAATTCAAAAATAAAAACTGAAAACTCTGTAGACAGTTAGAGGATGGGCAGCATCTGTGAAAGGAGAAACAGTTAATGTTTCAGGTCTAAAACCTTTGTCTGGTCCACAGATGCTGCCTGATCCACTGAGTACTTTGCACTATTTTCTGCTTTCATTTCAGATTTCCAGCATCTTTGATTTTCGTTACTGCTTTTATTCAGGCTGGTGGTATATGGGGGAGGTCATACGGATTTGTTCTCTGCGGTGGCATGAGCGTTAGAGAGTCAGGTGAATGGGTTCAGCTATCACAGACAGGACTTGTCAGATTACATAGGATACAGAACAGGAGGCAGCACAGTGCTCACTGACTAAAAGAGTAACTACATTTTTCAACAAATCATATTCTGATGAAAAATACATTGCTTATAATAGCAAATTGATCTCTGAGGTAGAAGACAGACAAAAGAAAAATCTAGATGTTACAGCCCTCAAACACTCATTTGCATTCAGATTAAATTGTTGTGGTCTCTTAAATCCAACCCTTCATTATCTGCTGACTTGCATTCAACTTCATCTATATTGCGTAGAAACCCAGCACACTATTCTATTCTATGCTTATCGAATCTCTAGTTATGCACAAGGTGCTATTTCTCCCAATGTGTTAGGGTCCAAAGAGCTGCCCATTGCTCAGCCCTATATTCTTCTTTATCAGACAGTCTGAGCACTTCTACAGCTTCAAAAATGTCCATCCATTGCTCGAACCCTTTTTGTACAACCAGATTCAACTATTGCAATGCTCTCTGCCTAACCTCCTACCATTCACCTTCCACACACTGGACCTCATCAAAAGTTCTCATTTTCCCAAACAATATCCATATCTTAGCTGATCTATATTAGCAGGAGATATGAAACCACTCAAATTGTAATTAAATGCCTCTGACATTGAACACCTTGTTACATTCAATCGTAACTTCTGTAGAATTGTTCCTCCATCACTGACAGTTGTGTCATCAGATAGCTGTCCCCAGCACTTGAATGGCCTCCCTATACTTTTCTGCCATTCTCTCTCCTTCTACTCCATTGAGATCCTACCTAAAATCTACCCCTTTGTAAATAGTCATTTCTATTTACAAAGCTTTGTCTCAGTAAGATTTGTGGTCTGATTATGACATTATGAAGCAGACATGTAACATCTTTTCATAAACTAACTGCTCAGATTGATAGTCATCTAACACATTTTATTCAGTAGGAAGCAATTTCAAATTCTCAATGATCAAATTCAGACTCATAAATTACTTGAAGGTGACTGGCTGCTTATTTAAAATACAGTTTCATTATATGGCAGTTGCCGATACCCTCCTCTCAATTGTCTTGGGTGTGATAGATAAATCCAATGATAATAAGAACAAAGATTAGGGGTTCCGCAGCAGATGGCCAGAAGCTCGAGTCATCATACAAGATTCAAAGATAGTATTAGTTTGTATTAATGATGGCATGAATATGTGCCTCAAACTCAGTTGAGGTTAAACATAACTCTATGGTTACATACACTGTGGAGACAAAGTAAAATGCAGAAGATGAAGCTAACAGGACTCCATATAAAGTGTTGTGACCAGAAATGTTAACTGTCCAATTCCCTCCACAGATGCTGCCTGACCCCACTGAATTCTTCCTGAAACTTGTTTGTCTTACACACAAACTGCTTTAGTTTCAGACATAAGGCAGACATTGGGATGGAATTTGTGGTTTGACAACATTCTGTGACTGCATTCCTTCTGTGACAAATAGCTGAACATAAATATCTAGTCCAAATCTATGGAGGCAAATTTCCTCATGGCAATGGTTTTTTAGAAAATACAGAACTCAGCATATCATAAACACGAGATTCTGTGGATGCTGGAAATCTTGAGTAACACACACAAGATCTAGTAACTCAGGCAGCATCAATGGAGGGCAATAAACAGTCAATGTTTCGGGCCCAGGCCCTTCTCAGGACTGGAAAGGAAGGGGCCAGAAGCCAGAATAGGTAGGGGGAAAGAGTACAAACTGGCAGGTGATAGGTGACAACAGGTGAGAGAGAAGGTGGGAGATGGTAAGTTAAGGAGGTAAAGAGCTGAAGGAGGAGGAATCTGACAGGAGAGGAGAGTAGACCGTGGAAAAAAGGGAGGACAGGCTGTCACCAGGCTTTCAGTCCTTGGCATTGGACTTGCAGACATTGATCCCCGATTACCCCAGGATTTCCCGATAGCAATAATTTGGCCTTGGGCCTTGGCCCCAAGACTTTGACCTCAACTTCCTGACTCACATAGACCTCCAACCCAGATAATCGCACATCAGGGGATCACCGGTCCTTGGAAGCAAAGTTGATGAAATTGATGAGATCATTATGGGTGCAGGAAGCAAACCAATGCAGTTGTCAATATAGCGTAGGAAAGAGTTTAGGGTGCATTACGAGTGTAGGTTTGAAACATGGACTGCTGTATGTAGCCAACAAAAAGGTAGGCATATCTGGGGCCCCTGTGGGTGCCCATGGCCACACCGAGCTTAGAGAAACTGGGAGGGGCCAAAAGACAAATTGTTGAGGGTGAGAACCAGTTCTACCAGGCAGAGGAGGGTGGTTAAGGAGGGAAATCGTTTAGGTCTGTCCAGAAAGAAGAGAAAACTTTAAGGTCTTCATTAAGGGTGGTAGTAGTGTATAGGGACTGGACGTCTGTTGGGAAAATGAGGCATTCCAGGGAACTTAAAGTGATTGAGTTTAAGTGTCACGGATGTAAGTACAAAGGGACTGAACCAAGGGGGACAAAATGGAGTTGAGGAATGCAGGCATGAGTTCAATTGGGCAATGGCAGCCAGAATCATTGAGCCTATCAGGATAGTCAGGCTTGTAGATCTTGAGTAGGAGGTAGAAACAAGCAGTGCAGGGTACAGCATTGCTCGTTCCAGCATATGTATTGTTTATACAATTTGTTTGCATAAATCTCTGTATATGTTACATACATACCATAGATAGGCGTGTGGTTGGCTTTGCAACACAATATGAGGGGTGATTGATAAGTGTGTGGCCTAAGACAGAAGGAGTCAATTTTAGAAAACCGAGCACATGTATTTTTCAACATAGTCCCCTCCTACATGTACACACTTAGTCCAGCGGTCGTGGAGCATACGGATCCCTTCTTTGTAGAAGTCAGTGTCTTGGGCCTCCAGAAAGTGGTCCACAGCAGGGGTGATTGATAGGTTCGTGGTCTAAGGTAGAAGGAAATGAGTTATACAGCTCTCGTTGCATGCACGTGCAGGTCAACTCTTTGAGTGATCATGCAGACAGTTTGAAGTTAATAACTCATCTCCTTCTACCTTAGGCCACAAACTTATCAATCACCCCTGCTGTGGACCACTTTCTGGAGGCCCAAGACACCGACTTCTACAAAGAAGGGATCTGTATGCTCCACGACCACTGGACTAAGTGTGTAAATGTAGGAGGGGACTATGTTAAAAAATAAAGGTGCTAGGTTTTCGAAAATTGACTCCTTCTACCTTAGCCCACGAACTTATCAATCACCCCCATTTCTAAATTCCCTAATTTATTTTGTAGCGGCATTATTACAATCGTTTATTCCAATCTCTGGAACTTCTGACCATTTATAAAAGTATCTGTATCAATTCCACAATGTTATTAGATGAATGCATAAAAATGATTTTCGAACTGTAATCTCATTTGTGTGTTCCAATGATAGATGCTTTTTCACTTAAAATGTGCATGTGAGCCCTTCAATAAGATTACTGTCCTTAGCAACTCCAAAGTAGCTACTCTCATGTTTCATGAATAGAGGCTGGTTTCTTTGAATGACTATCCATCGAGGACCTTTTTTTCCCCAAAGGGCACTGTTTCAAAAATAACCAACCCCTTTTTAATCACAGAGGCAATGTCTATTTTCTGTTAATTTCATTCTATTTTATTATTTTATCTTTCTTCTTCAGAGTAATATTGCAAGTAGAAAAATAAATTTAACATACTTAAAAAAAGAAGCTCATGACCTAATTTCTTACAAAGTGCTTAAAATACTAATCTTATCAGTTTGGACCATTCAATACAGATTGAATTCATAAGAGACAATATGCAATTTGGAATAGTTTGAAGTTAAAATACGGATGATGCAAAATATAGTTAGGACCAAGCTTGCAAGTACACAAAAGCAATTTAAAGCAGCAGTATTTGTACTTGGAAGCAGACCAAAATATACACAGTGGCTACTTTATTAGGTACATGAATGGAATCGGTGTGGTCTCCTACTGTGGTAACCCATCCACTGCAAGATTCAATGTGTTGCATGTACAGAGATGTCCCTCTGCACATCACTGTTGTAACACGTGATTACTTGAGCTGCTGTTGCCTTCTTGTCAGCTTGAACCAATCTGACCATTTTCCTCTGACCTCTCTGAATAACAAGACATTTTCCTTCATAGAACTGCTGCTCACTGGATGTTTCTTGCATCATTCTCTGCAAACTCTAGAGACTGTTGTGCGTGAAAATCTCAGGAGATCAGCAGTTTCTGAGATACTCAAACCACCCCGTCTGGCACCAATAATCATTCCACAATCATATTCACTTAGATCGCATTTCTTCCCCATTTTGATGTTTGGTCTCAAGAACAACTGAACCTCGTAACCATGTCTGCATGCTTTTTGCATTGAGTTGTTACAACAATTGGCTGCTTAGATATTTGTATTAACGGTAGTGTAGTGGTTAGCATGAGACTATTGCAGCTCAGGGCATCAGAGTTCGGAGTTCAATTCTGGCCCCGTCTGTAAGGAGTTTGCATCTCCTCCTCATGAATACGTGGGTTTCCTCGAACATCCCAAAGACGTACCAGTTAGTAGGTTAATTGGTCATTGTGATTAGGCTCAGGTTAAATACGAGGGCTGCTGGGCAGTGTGGCTTGTTGGGTTGGAAGGGCCTGTTCTATATTGTATCCCTAAATAAAATTAAAATTAAAATTAATGTGCAGGTATACAGTTGTACCTAATAACGTGGCCATTGAGTATATATTGGTCATTCGATCTTATTCTAAGAAGATCATAGTGAGCTTTGTTTGTGATCTTTAATATTAATTTTTGAAACAATTAGGTTGCTAGGCCGCTTCAGAGAACAGTTCAGTGAAGAGTCACATCTAAGCCCGTCCAAGAAAGGAAAACAAATATAACGTTAGTAGAGCTGCTATATTGCTACCCTCGCCCGGTTTCACCTATCACCTACTACCTTGTATTTCTTCCTCCCCTCCCCCCACCTTCTTACACTGACTTCTCATCTCTTTTTCTCCAGTCCTGATGAAGGGTCTTGGTCCGAAACGTCGACTGTTTACTCTTTTCCATAGATGCTGCCGGGCCTGCTGAGTTCCTCCAACATTTTGTGTATGTTGTTTGAATTTCCAGCATCTGCAGATTTTCTCCTGTTTGATAGTGCTACCAACAGCTTGAAACCTACACTCAATATTTTAGGGATAGCTCCTTCCTCTCTGCCATGAACACTACCTCATTATTCCTCTCTCAGACTATTTCTAATGTAACTTGGTATTTCTTTATTCCTACATTGTACTGGTCCACAAAGTAACAAATTTCACGACTATATCAGTGACAATAAATCTGATTTTGATTGAGATGCTCAAGTTGTCGGTTCAGCCTGCACTCAATGAAAAAACATTGGTTGACGTGTTTCTCAAAGAACAATGGTAAACGCAGTGGAGGTCACTGTTATCAAGGAGTAAAATCAGTGAACAAGCTCCAGAATGTGATCATGTACATGTTGACCATGGATTTCAGAAAACAGGACTTTGAATTGCTCTGCTCCATTGCCATGCCAGTAAGTCAGCAAAGAACTTAAAAATCACAAATAGAAAGGCTTGATTTATCATTACATGTAATAACAGGTACTCTCCAAACAGGAAGGGAAAAGCTATGACTTCTTCATTCAAATTTATATCAGTTCAGTTCGAGTTTAATTATCATTCAACCAAGCAGGAATACAGTCACACGAAACAGTGTTTAAAATATGGATTTGATAAATATGCTAAGTATAAATAACCAAGCAAAATCCCTAAAATCAAAATGTCATTACAGTTAAAAATGAAAGAATTAAAATACCCTTAATGTAATTTAAACCTAATGCTACTCACTCATTCTTTACTTAATGTTCTGTATACAATTTGGCATTGAATTCAACACCCTGACTCTTCCTAATTGGGTGGTGGGGGTAAGCGGGGGAAGAGGGAGGAACTAAATCTTGATAAAGTGTCTTCAAGCTGACTGGCTGTTTATACTGACATCTTTAGAGAGCTGGCTTGGAGGTGCTATTTCCCTTGAGATCTTTAATAGATTGTAAACCACAACAAGAAGTCCACAGAAAGGCTATGAGCAAATGCAAATATGATGAACGAATATTACTGTTAGTTTGATGTGGACTGCAAAACATCTGCAGATATTCCATTACAGATAGAAATGCAATTTAATAACTTATGCTGCTATTAACATTATGGGTTATCAGATATTGCAAAAGCTTTTCTGAGGCACAATTAAGTGAATATCTTTCTCAACAAAGCTGGACCAGTAACCTACACCTGCCCAGGTGAACAATTAATCATAATTACTGGCTTTTTAGGAACAATGAAGCTTTGTCACTGAAGCAGGTTTCTATTTCAAAATAAACAAGCAGTATATCTGGACAGCAGCTCTGCAGCATTTCGGTTATTCTATTCCATTACTTCACTATGTATAGAATGGGCAGTTAGTTCGTATCAAAGCCTTTAAAGATTCTGAAGATTGACTTACATCTTGGATTACTTTATCTTAAAGGCAAGAAATAAAAAGTATTAAATCTAGCTCCCTCTGTCTTTGGATATTTTAGGTACTACCTAAGCATCAGGTAGCAAGTATTTTATTACTTATTAATTGATTACCTTGAACAAAATGGATTGACAACACATTGTCTTTCTACTGAACTAAAAGAACTTAAGTATGTGGGCTACTGATACTGAACTCTGTTTCAAAGAAGCTTGTCAAGTGAAACTAAAATGGAGATAAACATTCAAGCAATCAGAAGAATGGAAGCTATAGACAATTTACAAAAATCAGATCACATAGGGGATGGAGTTAGTTACTTGCTTCAAATGGCTGCCAACAGATACCATCAAGGTATAAAATAATCAGAAAAATCAGCTGACACATTATAATTAAACATATTTTCTTTAATTATTTTGAACTAAGCTGATTTCCTCATTCAAAAAAGTGTTACGAATGAGAAAAGAGAAAGAAATAAAGTTAAAGAATACAAAGATGAACTCTTTTGCTAAACACGCTGATTAATGTTTTTTTCTGAGAAAAAGATAGACAGCGGATTTCAGCAAATTAGACCATTGGTTAATCGGGGCAGCCACTTATTTGGCGGCTCTTAAAGAACAAGAAGTAATGGAGAAAACAGCGGGATTCCCTTTGTTTATTTGAAATACTATGCCACTTAAATGAGACAGGACTCTGTTGCCGAACAGTCTCTAAATAACACCAGTCAAGTGCTCTTGTGTGCCCATTAGTCACTACACTGTGCTTATGGCAAACAGTTTTTAGATAGCATCAGTTGCATGTTTTGTGTTCAAAAAGCAATGATATTTGTCACTGCTAGTTAGCAAAAAAATAAGCAGAATGACAATTTAGAACTGTTTTGCTTACTGTACTTCCAAGCATTCAAGCTTGGAGATGCCAGAAACAGCTGGGAGTGAAAATGAAATGATTTCACCACTTCAGCAAGTTAAGCACTATGAAGTATTTGAAAGTATTGACAATCACCTTGAATATTACAATGAAAATGAAGATCTGGAGGACGCAATCAGCGAAAGCATTGTACAAAATCAATCGATGATCTGCACTAGGTGTCTATGCTGACTTTGTTCATTTACAGTCAACCAAAAGGACAAGGTAGTGTACACAGGATGAACTCCTCTGTCAATAACTACTAAGGACTAATACAGTACTGTAGTAGTATCGGTTGTTCTAACTTGTTCAGTACAACATTTAAATATATAACTTGTTACTCAGTTACCATTTAACTATTGTCTATTTTATACCTTCGCCTAACTGGGGCAACAACTTAACTGGGCCAAAATATACTGGTTCCAATGTGTTTCAATTAACTGGAATCCACTGTATATTGTATATTAAGTTACAAGCTACAGTAAGATCAAAATCAGCATAACACTTGGAAACATTTAGTAAAATAGTGTAAAATACATTTTTTCAGCGCAGGTGTTGAAGTAAGTTCTATAGTTAAAAGGAAGATCATCTATCTTTTTTAAACAATGACCTGAAACATTAACTCTGTTTCCCTTTTTATGAACCTGTCTGACCCATGTTGTTTTTCCCTGGAGTTTTCTCTTTTGAGTTTTGAATACAGGCAGTTTTGGTGTCAGACTTACGTTTTTCTTCTATTCTGGCTGTTCCTTGGCACCTTTTCACGGCAATACTAGAAGTTGCTCTGGGTAACATGTCATTTCCTTTATATCTTGTTTGATATGAACATATTTCAGGAATATTTAAAGAGAAGTAAATTACTATTAAGTACTATGAATCCCCCAATCAATTACTGAAAATCATTTCTAAATGGGGGAGGATGGAGTTGAATATAGTTTAAAAAAATGTAAAGTTCTAATCATACTTCCATGTAATGGGATGTTTCTTTTGACTCATGGCATTAAAAAAGATTAAAGATCCTGGGAGCCACTCTGAAGTTTACTGCTTAAAGAGCAATGAACTGAACTGGATCCCACAGAGTTACGAGCTTGAAAAAGAAACAGATTCTACAATTTAGAGACTGGGCAGCAAAATTAAAAATCATGCAATTTATTTATAATATTTTTGAATGAAATTTAAAGTTCTCTTTTACCTTGTACTTTCCCTGATCACAGCCACAGTATGTGCTTTCCATTGTATAGCTCCTCGTTACACCAACTTCACGCCACACAACGACCCGTGCAGTGGATTCCTTGGACTTTTCCACCACAAAACTACAGCTGCTCATGCAGAAGGCTGGTGCAATTTGGTTCAATACTTTTGGCAGAGTCTAAGTAGTCAGATGGCAAGAAAATAAAATTAGCTTCATGGAACAGAAGTTTCTAAATACAAATGATATTTTACCTTAGAACACTAAAGATAAATTTTGAATGTTCTGCCAGTTGTGGCACAGGAAAAGAAACTGGAGGCACATGATAAAATAGGTCATAGTCAGCATGGTTTCCTCAATGGAAAACCTTGCCTGACAAATCTGTTGGAATTCTTTGAAGAAATAACAAGCAGGATAGAAAAAGGAGAATCAGTTGATGTTATGTACTTGTATTTTCAGAAGGCCTTTGACAAGGTACCACACATGAGACCGCTTAACAAGGTAAGAGCCCATGGCATTACAGGAAAGATACTCGCATGGATAAAGTAGTAGCTGATTGGCAGGAGGCGAAGAAAGGGAGCCTTTCCTGGTTGGCTGCCGGTGACTAGTGGTATTCCACAGGGGTCTTTGTTGAGACCGCTGCTTTTTACATTAAACGTCAATGACTTGGATGATGGAATTGATGGCTTTGTTGCAAAGTTTGTAGATGATACGAAGATAGGTGGAGGGGCAAGTAGTATTAAGGAAGTAAGGAGTCTACAGAAGGTCTTAAAACAGATTAGGAGAATGGACAAAGAAATGGTGGATGGAATACTGTGTCAGGAAGTATATGGTCATGCACTTTGGTAGAATCAGAATCAGAATCAGGTTTATTATCTCCAGCATGTGACGTGAAATTTGTTAACTTAGCAGCAGCAGTTCAATGCAATACACAATCTAGTAGAGAGAGAGAAAATAAAATAAAACAATAATAAATAAACAAGTAAATCAATTAGGTATATTGAATAGATTATTAAAAAATGTGCAAAAACAGAAATACTGTATATTGAAAAAAGTGAGGTAGTGTCCAAAGCTTCAAAGTCCATTTAGGAATCAGATGGCAGAGGGGAAGAAGCTGTTCCTGAATCGCTAAGTGTGTGCCTTCAGGCTTCTGTATCTCCTACCTGATGGTAACAGTGAGAAAAGGGCATGCCCTGGGTGCTGCAGGTCTTTAATAATGGATGCTGCCTTTCCGAGACTCCGCTCCCTAAAGATGTCAGCGAAGAGGACGTGTAATAAATGAAAGAATAGACTGTTTTCAAAACGGAGAGAAAACTCAAAAACCTGAGGTGCAAGGGGACTTGGGAGTCCTTGTGCAGGATTCCCTAAAGGTTAATTTGCAGGTTGTGTCTGTGGTAAAGAAGATAAATGTGATGTTAGCATTCATTTCAAGAGGATAAAAATATAAAAGCAAGGATGTAATTTTGAGGCTTTATAAAGCACTGGCGCAGCCTCGCTTGGAGCATTGTGAGCAGTTTTTGGCCCCTTATCTAAGAAAGAATGCGCTAACATTGAAAAGAATTCAAAGGAGGTTTTCACAAAAATAATTCCAGGATTGAACAGCTTGTCAATGAAGAGCGTTTGATGGCTCTGGGCCTGTATTCACGAGGATTCAGAAGAATGAGGAGTAACCTAATTGATACCTATTGAATGATGAAAGCCCTCGATAGAGTGGATGCAGAGAGGCTGTTTCCTATGGTGGGAGAGTCTAGGACCAGAGGGCACAGCATCAGAACAGAGGGGCGTCCTTTTAGAACAGATATGAGGAGAAATTTCTTTAGCCAGGGAGAGGTGAATCTATGGAATTCATTGCCACAGTCTATTTAGTATATTTAGTGCAGAGGTTGATAGATTCTTGACTGGTCAGAGCATGAAGGGATACGGGAAGAAGGCACGAGATTGGAGCTGAGAGGGAAAACGCATCAACCGTGATAAAATGGCAGAGCAGACTTGATGAGCTAAATGGCCTAAATCTCCTACATTTTATGGTCTTGTGGTCTAAAATCAGATATCAGCAATAGTAACAGTAACAATTATGTTAAAAAGTTCTTTCAGAACATATATGGGCATCCTTATCTGATCTTGCCTAAGAATCCAGACCTATTAATATGATTCATTCTTAAATGCCCACTGAAATAGTCAGGGGAAATTTAGAATGAGAAATACTGTAAATACTAGCTTAGTCGGCGATACTGAAATCATTTAAATGAAAGACTGCAAATATTTTCTTAAAAGGCTTCATTTTAAAGAGGGCAGTATTTAGGGAACAAACCTCAGAATGTGCAGTTTATCAATGATCCATAGTAAAATCGTTAAATTCAGCATGAGCAGAAAGCTCAAGGTATTATGAGTATTCAGATGCCAACGTTGGGCAGAAAACACAAAGTTAATGGGTGAATAGGACACAACATAAAGATAAAATACAAGAGCAGAATTTTAGGTGACTTGGCTTTTATCTAAAATGGGTGGCTGAAGGAAGATCAGTCAGGAGTGCAGTTAGAAAGTCATAATAAAGTTATGCTTCAAGATTCCAGTAAGAAATGACTAAGGTACAAACAACGTTAAAGAGGGTTATTAATAAAAGATCTTTAAGGTAGTTCTGAACGTTTTTTCTGCCCTGAAAACTATTGAGAACTGAATACTGGGTAAGTGCATGTGAATTACAAAACATAATAACATGAGAAAGTAACAATAATCAGAAAATAAAATAAAGTAAGATTGCAACATTAAAGTCAAATATTACAAAAACAAGCTATTCTTGTTTTACAAATTGCTATACAATTTCAATCTTAGCTACTGAACTGCTAATAACGAAAATAATTACTTGTCTTGAAAATTTCATATGTAATATTGAAGTTGGACACATAGCACATGCAGTACACACCCTATAGCCAAGGTCTTCCTGTAGGTCACAAGAGGAAGCACTAATGTCAGTCTGCCACACTGTCTCCTTTATGCTGCAGCCATACATGAAGACATTTTTCTTCCGAGAGTGGCCATGATAGTCACAAAAAACCTGTTGAAACAATGGACAAAATAACTGTTATTAATTTCCAATTTCAAAGTTCAAAGTAAATTTATAACTAAACTACTTGTATGTCACCATATACAACTCAGAGATTTATTTGTTTCTGGGCATACTCAATAAATCTATAGAATAAAAACCATAACAGAATCAATGAAAGACCGCATCAATTTGGGTGTCCAATCAGTGTGTAAAAGACACAAACTGTGCAAATACAAACAGAAAAAAAAATAAATAAATGAGCAATAAATATTGAGAACTTGAGGTAAAGGGTCCTTGGAAATAAGGCCAAAGGCTGTGGGAACATTTAAGTTGAGTGAAGTTAACCCCTTTGGTTCAAGAGCCTGATGGTTGAGGGGTAATTACTGTTCCTGAACCTGGTGGTGAGAGTCCTGAGAATGCTGTACCACCTTCCTGATGCCAGCAGCAAGAAGAGAGCATGTCCTGGATGGTGGGGATCCCCGATGATTGGTGCTGCTTTCCTGTGACAGCATTTCATGTAGATCTACTCAGTGGTGGGGAGGGCTTTACCCCTGATGGACTGGGCCATATCCACTACTTTTTGTCAAGTTTTCCATTCAAGGGCATTGGTATTTGCATACCAGGATGTGATGCAGCCAGTCAATATACTCTCCACCACACATTGATAGAAGTTTGTCAATTTTCCTTCATTACATTCAAATGCAGCACCTGTTCGCATGATAAACTATGCCACAGTTTTTATGTCAATGCTTCCTTCCATAGAAATACCTATGCTTACGATGGAAAAGACTAAGGTAAACATTTACACCATCATTACATAATTAAACCACTGAGTGGCTGCCAGCTAACTTGTTAACAGTTTTTCTCAAGTTCGGATGCCAACTTGATTCTTCCAGAAGCCATGTTGCCTGGAATTTGTTTCATTTTGTTGCAGTTCACATTGTTTGCTTTAGCTTCTTAATTGATTATTTGTCAGCTTTGATCTCCAAACTCTCAGTCAAAACAAAGGTAGCCACATACAATGCTTGTGTCACCAGCACACTGCTGTACAGCAGTGAGACTTGGACAACGTACACTAAACAGGAGAAAAGGCAAAGCACCTTCCATTTAAGGTGCCTTCATCACATTTTGAGCATCTTCTGGATAGACAGAGTAGCCAAGTAGAGGTTCTCTCCCTTGCCGGTCTCCCTGCTCAGGCATTGTAGGCAGCTCTAGCTGGGCCATGTCTGCCACATGTAAATTGGCCGCATCCCAAAATACATCCTCAACAGTGAGCAAGCTGACTGCACCAGGTAGAGAATCACTCTGAAATAACACCTGAAGTCAGGTGAGGAAAAAGTGCTCCCTCAATACAAGAAACATCCTTTCCATGTCCACTCAATCTAGGCCTTTCATTATTCATTAGATTTCAATAAGATCTCCCCTCATTCTTCTAAACTCTAGCAAGTACAAGCTCAGAGTCATCAAATGCTCCTCATAAGTTACCCATTGCATTTCCAAAATCATTTTCATGAACCTCCTATGGACACTCTCCAATGTCAGCACATCTTTTCTTAGATAAGGGACCCAAAACTGCTCACGATACTCCAAAATTTATTATCAGAGTGCATACATGTCACCACATGTAACCCTCAGATTCTTTTTTGATTGATTGGAAGTTGACTGGAAGTATCCCCTTCCAGTCAACTTTGACCAGCTCCTCTCTCATGCCTCTGTAATTTCCTTTACTTCATTGTAATACTGATACAGCTGACTTTACCTTCTCCCTCTCACAGTGGAGGGTGAATTCTATCGTATTATGATCACTGTATCCTATGATATCTTTTACCTTGATCTTCCTAATCAAAGATGGCTCATTACACATCACCCAGTCCAGAATTGCCTTTGCCCTAGTGGGCTGGCTAAAAAGCCATCTTGTAGGCACTCTAAAAATTCTCTCTTGGGATCCAGCACTAACCTGATTTTCTCAACCTACCTGCATATTGAAATTCCCCATGAATATTGTAACACTGCTCTTTTCACACGCCCTTTCTATCTCCCGTTGTAGTCTGTATCCCACATCCTGGCTACTGTTTGGAGACCCGTAAATAACTCCCATCAAGGTCTTTTTACCGTTGCAGTTTTTTAATTCTTACCACAAGGATTCTACATCTTCCGATCCTATGTCACCTCTTCCTAAAGATTAGATTTCATTTTTTGCCAACAGGGCAACCCATCCCCTCTGCCTACCTGCCTATTCTTTGGATACAACGTGTATCCTTGGATGCTAAGATCACAACAATGATCCCCTTTCAGGCACAACCCAGTGATGCCCACAGCGTCACATCTGCCAATCTCTAATTGTGCTAAAAGATCATCTACCTTACTCCGTCGACTGTGTGCATTCACATATAACACCTACGGTCCTGTATTCATCACCTTTTTCATTTTTGCCCCCATGTTATACTTCAACTCATCCCACTGACTGCAATTTTGCCCCATCATCTCCCTGTCCTTCCCCAGTCTCACTAAACACTGCATCTATTTATATACCAATTGCCCTATTCTCCAGTTCCCAACAATTTAACTGTTGCAAAAAGAAACCAGCACTTTTACCCCTTTCATTCACAAAAAAATACAAATGTACAAACATTTTGGAACAAATCTGAAACATTTAAGGAAAAGTGAGGGGGAAAAAAACTGGCAGCAGTCTTCAAAATATACCAAAGGAAAGTAAGTATTTTCATTGTCCAAATAATTAAATGAGGGCTCTGGTTAGTTAGAATTTAGACTTTACGGCCTTCAAACATTTCAATACAAAAAAAAGCTGACCTGGCCTATGATCTGGCAATTAATTTTAAGAACAACTACAATTAGGAATAGATAGTGCAATGCAAAGATTATATGTATTTCATCTCAGTCACAAAAAGGGAAGATACCCATGTTAGACTGTTGTTCATTAACTACACCTTCACCTTTAATACTATCATTCCAAGAAAATTCATCACCAAACTCCAAGATCTGGAAGAGAACACTTCCTTTTGCAACCGGTTCCCTGGCTTCCTGACCAACAGACTGCAATCTATAAGGATAGTCAGCAACACCAACACCACGATCATTCTGAACGCTAATACTCCACAAGGTTGCGTCATCAGCACCCTACTCTACTCCCTGTACACTTATAACTGTATGGCCAGGTTTCGCTCTAGTGCTATCTACCAGTTTGCAGATGATACCACCAGAGTGGGCCATATCTCAAATAACGATAAGTCAGAGTACAGGAAGGAGATAGAGACTTTAGAGTCACGGTGTCATGTCAACAACCTTTCCCTCAATGTCTGCAAAATAAACAGCTGGTCATTGACTTCAAGAAAGTGGGTAGTGCACATGCTCCTGTCTTCACCAAGCGCTGAAGTTGAGTGGAATGACAGTTTAAAGATCCTAGGAGTGAACATTACCAGTAGACTGTCCAGTTCCAACTACATTGATGACATGGCCAACAAAGCTCACCAATGCCTCTACTTCCTCAGGAGCCTAGAGAAATTACACAAGTCCCTGTTGACACTTGGTAATTCTTACCGATGCATCCTCTCGGGACGCATCACGGCTTGGTATGACAACTGCTCAGCCCATAACTGCAAGAAACCGCAGAGATTACTTGATTTAGACATTGTGTACCTAAATGTATCATCTCATCTTCAGATGCTTGGCAGTGGTGTAGTATCATCACTGGCAGATGGGTGTCATTGCAGCATAACAAGTTTATAAAAGGTATTGTTCTGATAAATGCAGATCTAAGAATCTATGATGTAAATATAAAATGAAAGAACAAATGACACTGAAATACAGATACCATTGAGTTGATGTGAATATATACAGATCCAAATGAATATAATGCTCCTGTAAACTGATTAGCTATAATTTAATTGCAGTATTTTAACTACATTTATAAATTAGACATGTTATGGAACTTCCGCCTGCTGCCTAATGGAGTTACACACAATTTCTGTGGCTGCGTTTAATTCTTCCTTTTCCCCAGTTTAAACTCTGAATTATTAACTTGTATTTGTCGGATCTTAGAGGGGAATAGTTGTTATTATGTCACAATCTTTAAGAAGTGGAAAGCAGCTTTCTGAATCCAGCAACGGAAAGGGAAAAACTTTGAAAGAAAAATCAGAAGATATGCCTGTTTGGGCTGAGTGTTTAGAACATGCATTGATGGCTCTCGATGAGAAAATAGATAACAACATTTCTGAGATGAAGTCGTTTCGACAGAGTTTTCATTTCATAGAGGAAAGTATTATTTCCTTAAAATTCTGAACTTAAAAGAGTCGAAGCGTCAGATAGCGGATATTTCAGCCCGCTTGGAACAGTCTCAACGCAAGATTATCAATCTGGAAGCAAGATCTCATTGGAATAACATTCGAATTGTTGGACTGAAGGAAGGATCTGAGAGTGGGGATTTATTGGACTATTTTGCTAATTTGTTTCAATCCCTGCTTCCGCATATTTTACCTCAGCCTCCCGATATTGAAAGAGCACATAGAATTTTCACTTTGAAATCTCAAGATCCGAATAAGCCAAGGTCAGTTTTGGTCAGCTTTCTTCGTTTCAAAGTTAAAGACCAAATCATAAAATATGCAAGGAAACAGAGTTTTTAAATTCAAGGGTTCCGAGATTCGTTTTTATGAAGATTATCCACGGGAAGTCATGGAACAGTGGTTCAAATTCGTTCCAGCTATGAAGATAGCCCATGATAAGGGATTATTCCCATCACTTCGCTATCCAGCCCGATTAAAATTATTTCCTAAAGATTCGACTCCACGTGTTTTTCTAGATCCCAAAGCAGCATTGGACTATGTTAATTCTATTTTGGAGGTGGCCGAGGTTTGAATGGCATTAGGTCTGCTGAATAATTTTCTGAAAGAAAAAAAGCTTTGAAGATTTCTGGTATGTTGAAGATGTCCTTTGATATATATATAGCGAGGAGTGCTTAGTTAATAGATAAATAATTAGTCTCAGCTTTTCTTCTAAAAAGTTTTTTTTTATTGGGCAGTAAGTCAAAGGGATAATGGCACTGATTTTTTTTCATTAGAGATTACATAGACATTTTTCGCTTTGTTTAATTTTATTGTCTTAATTTTTGAGATTGTTTTTGCATTCCCCAGTTTATTTTTAATGATTAGGCATAAACATCTTTGTTTTTCCTCTGCAGGGCTTTCTTATTCTAGGGCCGTGTGTGTTCTTTTTGTAAAGGGGGGGGTGGAATTAAGGAAAACTTTTAAAATCACTATTATAAATTGGGCAGCTCGCGGAGTTCTGTTTCTTTTTTCCTCTTTTATGGGGACACATTCCGGCGTTTTCTTTGCCGGATTTCTGGCTTTTGGGATGGGGGAAGGATTGGGGTTAGTTTTGAACTATAGGTTTCATTGTAGGATTAATTTTAGTTTTCTTATATCATATTTTTTCCCATTATGGAGTTCCGGAGCATGTGTGTTTTCTATATGGTTATACTTATCATCGCCATTTTTGATTAGCCCGTGTTGGTATGCGTATATTTGTGTGTTAAAAAAAAAATTCATGGTAGTTAAACAGATAAACGTTATTAGTTGGAACGTACGTGGATGGAATCATCCTATTAAGCGAAAGGAGACTTTTTAAATTATTAATCAATTCCAACCCAATATAATTTTCGCTCAAGAAACGCATATCAGAACGGGCGATCAAAATAGATTTTTTAAAATGTCGAAGGGCCTTCAACATCATGCCACTTGTCAAAATAAAACAAAGGGAGTATCTGTTTTTATTAAATCTAACATTTTATTTATCCAAGAAGACATTGTGTCAGATACTAATGGTAGATTTTTAATTGTGAAAGGAACAATTTGTAATAGAAAAATTGTCCTGGTTGATCGATATGGACCTAATGTAGATAATCCTTTTTTTTTAAAAAACGTATTTGGTTTATTGCCAGATTTAAATAAATATGTTGTTAATGGGTGGTGATTTTAACTGTTGTTTAAATTGTGATTTGACAGAGACAGATGTGAGAGTACGGAGGAACATCTGGAGAAACTTCTGAAATGCCCGCTTCGCTGCCACTGCTACTGTGTGGTAACTGGAATCTCCGGAGCAGAAGGTCCCGAATCCTCAGTTTTGCTTGTTTCAGCAGCCGGAGCAAGGTCGAAGGCGCTCGGCAGAGGATGGTGCTCGGGAGGCTGTATCGGAGGGGCTGGTCAGAGGCTTGAAGTTTTCGGATGGACCGACTCAGTGTCGGCTGCTTCCAATGCATCAGCAGTTGTCAGTGCCTGGAGGTATACCGCAGGCAGTTTCTCCCTTTTGCTGCCTGCTATTGGGGACTCGGGAGTCAATCGGGACTTGAGATTTTTTTTTACCGTGCCCATGGTTTGTTCTTTATCAAATTATAGTATTGCTTTGCACTGCTGTAACTATATGTTATAATTATGTGGTTCTGTCAGTGTTAGTCTTTGGTTGTCCTGTTTTTCTGTGATATCACTCTGGAGAAACATTGTATCATTTCTTAATGCATGTATGCATTTCTAAATGACAATAAAAGAGGACTGAGTGTTCTCATAATCTAATCTAACCTAATCCTTTGATTGACAAGAGCTCAACCAATCAGCGGCTTCCGAGTTGTTCAGCATCACTTATTAACTTTTTTAATCAATTATGGTTTGGTCGAAATTCGGAGATATCTACAAATGTACATCCTAATGACAGAGATTATTCTTTTTATTCACATGTTCATAAAAAAATTCAAGAATCGATTTTTTATAGCTGATTTTTGATTTTTGTCCAAAGTCCAGAAATGTGAATATGACGCTATCGTTGTTTTGGATCATGCGCCTTTAAGCTTAGCTTTTGAATTGAATGATGTCGGTATTGCAAACTCGCCTTGGCGTCTTCCAGAAAATTTATTACAAAGTTCGGACTTTGTCAAATTTATTGAGACTCAGATAAAATATTTTTTTCTTTTTAACAATACGGGAGATGTGTCAAAATTGATTTTATGGGATACATTTAAAGCATATTTGCGAGGTCAGATAATCTATTTAGCTAAGCTTAAGAAACAGACAAAAATAGAGTTAGATAAGATTTCAAAACAAATTAAAGACTTGGATAATATTTATGCAATCTCTCCTAATATTGTTTTATTTAAACAAAGGATTGAACTTCAATCACAATATAATTTACTATTAACTTATCCTATTTGAAGAAATTTGCTTAAATTGAAAAGTCAATTTTATGTGATTAGAGATAAAAATAATAAGCTATTAGCATCCCAATTAAAAGCAGCTAGAGCTAAAAGACAAATTTTAAAAATTCGTAAGGGAGACGGTAGTTTAGCTTGTAATTAGGAAGACATTAATAAAATTTTTCAAGACTTTTACATTGAACTTTATAAATCTGTTTCCAGCTGATCCTTCTAAAATCTTTTTACAAAAGATTGATTTTCCTAGAATTTCTGTTGAAGATCAACAAACTCTTGATACTCCTGTTACTGAAAAAGAAATTCAGAAAGCTATTTTTTCAATGCAGTCTGGTAAAGCTCCTGGATTGGATGGTTCTTCTGTAGGATTTTATAAAAAATTTGAAAAATTGCTTTCTCCATATATGTTGGAAACACTTAAAGATTCTTTTTTGACAGGAGAGTTACCTTCCACATTTTATGAAGCTTCTATTTCTTTAATTCTTAAGAAAGATAAAGACCCTACTGACTGCGCTTCATATAGAACTATTTCATTATTAAATGTGGATGTTAAAATTCTTTCAAGAATAATGGCTAATTGACTGGAGAATATTCTAGCTAACATTATCTCTCAGGACCAAACAGGTTTTGTAAAGGGCCGTTATTCCTTCTCTAATACTCGGAGACTGTTAAGTGTTATATACTCATCCTTTTCTAAGACTCCCCAATGTGTTGTTTCTCTTGATGCTGAATAGGCATTCGATAGAGTTGAATGGAAATATTTATTTAACATTTTAGAGAAATTCAACTTTGGTACTAATTTTAATAAGTGGATTAGAATGATATATAAAAGCCCTATTGCTACTGTTATTACTAATAATTGCAGATCTCCTTTTTCTGAACTCTTGCGGGGTACGAGACAAGGATGTCCGTTAAGTCCCCTGTTATTTAATTTGTGTTGGAACCCTTGGCCATTGCACTTTGTGAAGCTAAAGACATCCATGGAATTTTCATAAATGGGACTGTTCATAAAATCTCCCTTTATGCTGATGATCTCTTAGTTTATGTTTCCAATCCTGAAGAATTCATTCCTAGTTTATTGAAATTATTAAATGAATTTGGAAAGTTTTCGGGATATAAACTAAACCTTTATAAAAGTGAATTATTTCCCCTAAATGATTCTGCTTCTATGTATGATGACATTCCTTTCAGAGTTATGGACTCTTTTAAATATTTAGGTATTATCATCACTAAAAATCACAGACACCTTTACAGAGCTGATTTGCTCCCCTTAGTGGATTTTATGAAGCAATTACTTTGTAGATGGAATCCACTTACACTTTCATTAGCTGGCCGAATTCATGAAGTTAAAATGATACTTTTACCAAAGTTTTTATATGTATTTCAAAATATTCCCTTTTTTTTAAACTAAGAAGTCTTTTGATCAGGTTGATTCTATTATCTCATCTTTTGTTTGGAATAATAAAAGACCAAGAATTGAAAAATATCATTTACAAAAATTTTAAAAGGATGGAGGTCTTGCTCTGCCTAATTTAAGAATGCAGTATTGGGCTGTTAATATACGTTATATGTGTTCTTGGTTATATTAGGCTGATAAAAATGAACGACCACCTTGGGCTGATTTGGAATTGAAAGCTGTGAAACAATTTTACTTAACCTTGTTATTAGGAGCTTCTTTACCTGTACAACTGGCCCAATTTTCTAATCTAAATTTATATCCTATGATTAAGCAGTCATTACGAATTTAGTACTAATTTCATAATTTTTTAAATCTCAAAAAATTTATCCTTCTTAGTTTAATTTATTGAAATTATTTATTTAAACCTTCATTAAGTGATCCTACCTTTTTTCTTTGGAGGAATAAAGGAGTCTATTCTTTCATGGATCTATTCCAAGAAGGCCGATTGATGTCTTTCGAGAAATTAGTAACTAAATACTCTCTCTCATACTCACATTTCTTGCAATATCTTCAGGTCAGACATTTCTTACAAGAATATTTAAGTCACTTTCCAAATATACAGGATTCTGACCTGTTAGACATTATTTTAAAAATTAATCCTTTAGTGAAAGGTTTTATTGAGAAAGTTTATAATTTACTGTTACAACAGTACAATTACCCTTCACTTAAGATTAAGCAAAATTGGGAAAGAGAGCTTAACATGACCTTGATAACAGAGGATTGGTTGCGAATTCTGAAGTTGGTTAACTCTTCTTCGATTTGTGCTAGTCACTATTTAATTCAATTTAAAATTGTACATCGTTACTATTTGACAAAGGAGAGACTGTCTAAAATGTTTTCTAATGTTGATTTGTTTTGTTGATCTTCAATAATAATTAATAAAAAAGATTTTAAAATGAAATAAATTAGACATGTTATGAAAAATTCAATTTGATTTGTTTAAAACAGAGGTATTTATTGTGGCAAGAAACCACAGATCACATTTAACAATAGTTCTGAAAGTTCCACTTAATAGTATTAAGAAAAATTATGGATTACACCTGAGCTGTTACAGCATGAAAAACATGACAGAGAAAGGCACCTCAAGATTGTATTTTCTGATAAATTATTTTAAATGGCTACGGGAAAAGAAAGAATCCCCTATATTAAAACATTTGATTGATCTATGGAATAAGATAAACATTGATGATGAAATAAAGAAATCTTTATTAGCAAGGAGAGTAGATATTATTATTCCATGTAACTAAGTTCGAAAACTCAATAAAAAAATTATATTAAAAAAGAAAAAAAAATAGAAGTTTAATGCCTGAAACAAATGCTCCATTTAGAACTCCTCATGGTGATCTATGAATTGAACACAAATACATGCAATATACAGCATAAATGGAGCTTTCTGACTTTGTATCCAAATTTAAAAGTAGAAGATGTGTGCTTAAATGGCACTGCAACTTAAGTTATTTTGCCTACCAATTGGACTTTTTGCTTGATGTGTATGGAATTTGAAATAAAGCAATCCAGTATGGTTTCCAGCTCCTTTACTACATACCAGAGGGGTACGTTGTATACTGGCCAGGTACTGCAGTAAGCCCTTGGTATGGTAAATTGTTGGATGAAGTTCAGGATGAGGGTTTGACCACTGACGGTTGAGATCTTCTCCACTTAATGAGCAACGATGGCTACAAAACAAAATTTAGAAGCGTGAAAATATTTCTTAGTAACTGTACCTTCTTAGGTTTAGCATTCATCGCTTCACCTCTCATCACCATTAAGTATTTTACAAGATGCTAATATAAAGGCTAAAACATCAGAATCAATCCCAACTATAATCAAATGTTAGCATAATTTTAAAAATAAATTTTTTACTATCTTAATCTGGTGATTTTGTCTATAGTTAATGTAAATGCACGTTTTCCTTGAAATACTTGAGTGCATATCTTCTGAAACAAAACTTTGTTGAATCCATCTGGTTTCTCAATTGTCATACTTGGAGACGTGTTATTGTTTTGGGGCATTTTTTCCTGTACTCAGCTTCCAGATAAACTCATGAATCTCATAGAAACAAAGATTAAAGCTCTCAAAAATGGGTACTAAAAAGCTGGAGGAAGTGTTTTATACTGCGCTCATCCTATAGCCTGTGCTGGTAAATGTCTATAAAGTACACAAATATTCAAATTCATTTTAGGTGCCTCTAGCTTGGTCCTAGCACAGAATGGATAGCAGTTTGAAAAATTCTATTGCCTGACTCGAAAGTGACCAGAAAGTGTCATGAAAGCAAGTTACAATGCAGGCAAGATCACATTAACATTTCCATTCAACTAAATTTAAATACAGAGATTCTAGGCATCTATAAGAAGACACCAGTTTGTTAAGAGCTTAATTTTTGTTAATATTTGTACAATGTATCATTGATTCCTTGTGTAAAAAGGAGAAAACTATGACTGTGCTTATAAGTGTTTTGGGTTGATGTAGGTAGTCCCTGATGAAGTATTTATTTACTTACAGAGACAGCACAGTAACAGGTCCTGATGGCCCAAGGAGCCCACACCACCCAATTACACTCATGTGACCAATTAACCTACTAACCCCTACGTTTTTGGAACGTCGGAGGAAACCAGAGCACCCAGAGGAAACCCGAGTGGTCACAGGGAGAATGTACAAAATCCTTACAGACAGTGGTGTTATTTGAACTCGGTTCACTGGTACCATAAAGCACTATGCTAACCACTTTGCTACCATGCCACTCTTAATAAAATTGTCCAGCTTAATTAAAATGTTTTGAAAATTTTCACTTAAAACCAAGGAGTAACAGAAACAAAGGATGAAGTAGGCTTTAAAAAGCTCTGTGCTGGCTTAAGCCTAGCCCTAAGAAGACCTTGACCCCATCCCTGAACATTACTGCTGCACTCGCAAGCTGAGCACCCGATCCAAGAATTCCATAAAATCATTTTAACAGCTCTTATAGATAATGAAAACTTATTAACAACTTGGGTTTTGATCCAGCTGCCACGTTTTCTTTGATTACAAAATTAAATTAATATAATAAAAAAAAACACCAGTACAATCCATTGGAACAGTGTCTGGCCCTGTTAAAACTATGCAAATTCTTCCCTGGTCAGTTAAACCACAAAACATAACTCATACAGAAGAAGCACAAGGCAATGATTGTCCAGTTTAAGAAAATATTCCACCAATAGGGGACCTCGTAGCTACTTGTTAAATAAAACCCCTCAACAATCTAAATAATTTCAGTTATATTGAAATATATAGTTCTCTAACAAAAGACAGTGAATCTCCATAATTCTTCAGAGACTTAAGAGATATCTAAAGAGGATGTAGATAATTTTTTTCAAAGTTTGCAGAGTTGCAGCTTTTTGGATCTCTAATAGACGTGGAGATGAACCTTGGGGCAAATCAGCTATGATCATGTTGAAAGGTGGCCTACACCTGCTCCAGTTTTCCAGTGTGAATTATTGTGCAGACAACTCTACCCTCAATCCATCTGCTGATGAAACACAGTTTTCCACATATTGTTATCTCTAGAAGATAATCTTCGAAAACAGAACACTCATTTCCTTTACAAACTTGGTTTAAAACCCTCCTGCCCAAATCTCATTTATTCAACACATTTCGGGAAACAGTACCGCAGCATTAAAGCCAGGACTAACAGGCTCCGGAGACAGCTTCTTCCACCAGGCCATCAGACTGATTAATTCACACTGATACAATTGTATTTCTATGTTATATTGACTGTCCTGTTGTACATACTATTTATTATAAATTACTATAAATCGCACATTTAGACAGAGACGTAACATAAAGATTTTTATTCCTCATATATATGAAGGGTGTAAGTAATGAAGTCAATTGAAATTCAATTCAATTTGGCTCTCCGGCTTTCAATAAGTTCTGATGAAGCAATGCATAGATTTTAAAACTCTCATTCTTTCTATTAAATCCAAGTTCTCAAACTTCTCTAGCCCTACAACCCATTGAGAAATGACAGTCCTTTTATGCTTTAAATCATTATGCCATATCTCCTGGTGCAAAAACTTGGGCTGTTTTGCAAGTTTAAAAGTGCAATATAAATGCACAGTAATGCTGTTGGTATTAGTATCCAGGGTACCCAAACTCCAAAAGGCAAATTAACACATATCTGTAAACTGCTTATACAATGTGATTCGATATCGGTAACCCATTTCCTAGGTCAAACAGAAGTTCTTAATAGTTCTTAATATTAACAGTATACTTAATATCTTTCTTCCCAATATTTATCCTAACTGATGGATTTACATTTTGCTTTTGGATATGTATTTAAGAACTGTCTTTTGTGGTTTAAATTTTCTCAGCAATATAACATTTAGTACTTACCTTAGTCTCCCAATTCACTTTTGGTATAAAAGTCCCCTTATACCATCTCTCTGCTTTCTTATTGCAGGAGTATAATTCTTAAGAGGCTTGATAGAGTAGATGGAAAGCTGAAGTTACTCCTGGCTGGGAGACTTAAAACCAGGGTCACTGTCTCAAGATAAAGGATCAGCCACTCTGAGGACTAGTGAATCTTTGGAAATCATATTTAGGAGAGTTGTAGAGTCTCAGCCCATGAATATATTAAAGGCAATGATTTTCAGATATAAAGAATCAAGGGAAAACAGAAAAGAAGCACTGAATTCTTTTAGTCATGATGTTATTTAATTCCAGAACAGAACGAGGAGCGGAATATTCTTCTTCTGTTTCTATTTCTTATGATTTATTTTAGAAATCTGGGTTGCAGGCTATAAAATCTAGAAAAATAAAGAAAAACAAAAATAAAGAAACAGAAAATGGTGGAAATATTCAGCAGGTGGGGATGCATCTGTGGTAAGAAAAACAGAGCTAAATTTAATCTCGACGATCATTGTCAGAAAACATGCAGATGTGATGTGTCAGCTCTGTTTTGCTTCCCAAAGATGCAGCCTGACCTATTATTTCCACCCGTTCCTGGTTTCGTCTTTTCCTCTCCATCATTGTCTACACAACACGTGTGCGTATTTTTACAATTTCAAAGAAGTAGATTGGAAGGAGGGATAGGTGCTCAGAGGAAAGATGTGACAGAGAAGTACTAACAGAATTTGTTTTTTAAATTATAAAAATGAAGCACATATTAGGTATATATTTCAGTAGTGATTAACCTCCACTTAATCATCAAACAGCAATATTATTCTCAACTTAAAATGTAGAAAATGATCATCTCACCTTCCATTAATGACTCCATCTGGGTTCAGCATTGGGACTATTTTAAAAATATACGAGTCCCGCAAGCTTTGAGCGGTCAAATTATTGGACATTAAATATTCCAAAGTTCCTTTCATTACCCAGCTGGAGTTACTTTCCCCAGGATGAACACGAGATGTTAAGAAAATGTAAGGTCGATTTCCTGCAAGAAATATTTATACATTATATTTTTAAAACACTGCCTTACTTACCTATGATTATTTAGTATATTTAATGATAGAAAAACAAGGATGTTCCAAAATGTTTCAGTGTCCCAAAGCAGCCTTGATGGACGATCATTTCAGGAAAATTGTGTAAGTGCCCAGAAAACATGAAATAATATGGCAATATGATTCATAATGAAAAATCTGAAAATACAGTATGCTTTAACTTTATAAAACTACAAGAGGAGTCACAGTACACATTTCTCTAGAGGTCTTGTCTGTTCGAGTACTTGACATTAAAACAAGGTGACCTTGTGGCCATTTGATGTCGTAGCAAATCAGATACACTGATAGTTCTCCCATTGTCAGGGATCATTCATTAACCGACGTAAGTGTAATATCATTTAATTCTCATGCTACTGTAGATATAATCACATTCTGCAGAGATTTTCTATTTAATCCCTTTGTACATTTGATAAAATGGTTGATAGTATAAGTAACTAGACAAAAACTTGCACTGAGGTTTTTTTTAAATTCTTTCTTTTCATGTAAACCTTTACACATACAAATAGGGGAAAAGTGGCTACACTAATTTATAAGTACTGTAATGTCTTGGTTAAGATTTCTACTGCTATGCTGTAAGGTATTTCATTTTAGTAGTTTTCTGTAAAAGCAGCGTGTCCTGCTAGTAAAATATTTTGGTTTCAGCTAAAGGGGGCATGTTGTTCAACTTAGGAATGTTGTGTCAGCCAATCAGGATGATGGGATTGGGAGAAGGTTCTGGAGAGAGCTGATGGAGAGAGATTTGTGGCAGACAGTGGTGGAGTTCTTGGTCTTGGCAGGAGATGTGGCAAAGAGAAGATCAGACGAAGCGCTCATGGGATTCGATCGGATGGGAAGACACGATTACAAGGAGTGCTTTGCGAGACGAAGGAGTCCAAAGTAGGAAGCTCAACCAGTGATTGGAGATGGCAATTCAGTGCTGTAAGTAATGGTTGTACCTAGCTTTTGGAAGAGATAAGCTCCAACGGTCATGTGCACATTTAGACTGGTCTAATTGTAATGGGCCCTTTATTTTTTCCCTTTCTTTTCGTTCTCTTAATAACTGTTTGATAAAGTTGAAATTCGTGATTATACTTTCTTTATAATCTTATACTGGTGTTTGATTTGCCATTTCCTGGCAACTGGTAATTCAGTATGGGCAGTACTTACACAGCATTAGCTCAAATCGAGGTTCCGGTAACCAGAACATTCATGTTTGGTTGAACCCCAAATCATACCAACCTGAGACACATATTGTTATAAAGGTGGCTTTCTCGCCCCTGAATCACGTGGCTGTTGGCAGAGTTAGCATCAAGCCAAGTTTGCATGAGCTCGGTGAGAGGGTTTCAGTACATTGTCTGTCAACTAATACTGACAGTTTTGTAAAAGAAGAATTGAACTGAACTGAATTGACGACTTTATTTCTTACATCCTTCACATACATGAGGAGTAAAAATCTTTTATGTTTCGTCTCCATCTAAATGTGCAATGTGCAATCAATAGTAATTTATAAAAAATAGAAGTGAATGTAATATAGAGTACACTCAAATCAGTGCGAGTTCATCAATCTGATGGCCTGGTGGAAGAAGCTGTCCCGGAGCCTGTTGGTCCTGGCTTTTATGCTGCAGTACCGTTTCCCGGATGGCACCAGCTGGAATTGATTGTGTTTGGGGTGACTCGGGTCCCCACTGATCCTACGGGCCCATTTTACACACCAGTCCTTGTAAATGTCCTGGATCATGGGAAGTTCACAATTACAGATGTGCTGGGCTGTTCGCACCACTCTCTGCAGAGCCCTGCGATTAAGGGAGGTACAGTTCCCATACCAGCCAGTCAGGATGCTCTCAATTGTGCCCCTATAGAAATTTCTTAGGATCTGGGGACCCATACCAAACTTCCTCAACCACCTGAGGTGAAAGAGGTGCTGTTGTGCCTTATTCACCACACAGCTGGTGTGTACAGACCATGTGAGGTCCTCGGTGACGTGGATGCCAAGGAATGTGAAGCTGTTTACCCTCTCAATCCCAGATCCATTAATGTCAATAGGGGTTAGCCTGTCTCCATTCCTCCTGTAATCCACAACCAGCTTCTTTGTTTTTGCGACATTGAGGGAGAAGTTGTTTTCTTGACACCACTGTGTCACAGAGATGACTTCTTCCCTGTAGGCCACCTCGTTATTGTTTGAGATAAGGCCAATCAATGTAGTCTCATCGGCAAATTTAATTAGCAGATTGGAGCTGTGGGTGGCGACACAGTCATGGGTATACAGGGAGTAAAGGAGGGGACTCAGTATGCAGCCCTGAGGGGCTCCTGTATTAAGAGTCAGAGGGTTGGAGGTGAGGGAGCCCACTCTTACAACCTGCTGGCGATCTGACAGGAAGTCCAGGATCTAGCTGCACAAGGCAGGGTCAAGGCCGAGGTCTCTGAACTTCTTGCCAAGCCTGAATGGAACTTTGGTGTTGAATGCTGAACTGTAGTCCAAGAACAGCATTCTCACATAAGCATCCTTCTTCTCCAGAGTCTTTTTTTGAAGCAGGAGGGCACTCTACACTGGGAGAGGGAGAGATTAAAAATGTTAGTAAACACACCTGACAGTTGTGCCGTGCACATCCTGAGTACTCGCCCTGGGATGCCGTCCGGTCCCACAGCCTTGTGACTGTCCACTTGTTGGAAACATCTACGTACCTCAGCCTCAGAGATGACCAGGTTGCAGGTTGTAGCGGTGGCTTTCCTCAGAGGCTCAGAGTTAATAACATCGAACTGAGCGTAAAAGCGATTGAGCTCATCTGGGCAAGAGGCTGCGATGTTGGCGGCAACACAATGTTTGGCTTTGCTGTCGGCAATGGTATGCAGCCCTCGCCACAGGTCATGTGTGCTATTCGTTGTGAATCTTGACTCAATCTTGTCCCTGTATTGTTGTTTCGCAGCCTTGATAGCTTTGCACAGATCATAGTTGCTTTTCTTGAGCTCCAGTTGATCGCCAGCTATGTAAGCTCGATGTCGCGCTGTAAGTGCTGCTTGCACAGAACTATTGATCCAGGGTTTCTGGTTCGGATGACCCACCAACTTCTGAGGGACAACATCGTTGATGCACTTCCGGATGAAGCACGTGACTCCATCTGCAAACTTGGAGACATCCTCATCATGGAAGACATTCCAGTCGACATCATCAAAGCAGTCCTGCAGCATGGAGGCCGAGTCAACTGGTACTTGAGTGAGGTATCAAAGTCAATTGGTACTTGAGTGAGGTACCATACTTCCGGTAAGATGGCAGCACATATACATACTGTAGCCTCTCAGAAGCCAACCAAAGGTGCTTTTTTTTATTTGTTAAGTGTGTTTTTATACACAGTAAGACTATTCTTGACTTCAATAACTACATGTACAGCAGGTCCACCACATCAGTGAGCTGCTCATTGTTCAGAATAGCCAGCAGGTTGTTCAGAGAAGGCAAGTCGGGCCATTGGGCCAAGGGATTTGAATTGGGCCTTCGGGCTGAGGCATTCAAGTCGGGCCGTCAGGCCACAGGTGGAGCCGGACTAGGTTTGGGAGAGCTGACCTGGGTGTAGACCATGCTGCTGCCTGCTACCTGGAGGTTGGTGCCTTCGAGCTGGCCCAAAGGCGGCGTGTAGTAAATGGTCAGTTGGGGGTGGCTCTCTTGTTGGTGCTGCCCTCCAGTGTTGGATCAGTGGAATTACAGGCTGGACTGATAGGAATCATCAATTTGCTCAGGGTCTTGGACTAAAAATGTGTTTCCTCATGTGACCATTTTCTCCCCCTTTCTCGACATTTTGAATGAGCTTGTATGTTTTTGCAGCTTGGTCCCAGAGGAATGGTCTCATGTATGGTTTTGTATGTTTCTTCTTTTATGTTACTGCTAAGGCTAATAAAAATGGCTTCATTGTTATGTTAACTGCTGAGAAAGTGCTTCTCTTTAGCAGCTTGTTTGGGTTATGATTACTGATAAAGAGAATTGTATTCATTTGCTAACCAATTGGGATAGATGTTATTCTTTCTTGTGTGTATGTAAGCTATTGTTTTCTCGGGCTTTGGGGCAGAAGACATGACAGGGAGAGAGAGAGAGGAGACGCGATGCTGTAAGCTGGGTGACGGAACAGACCCCGAGAGGGAGTCCGAGGCCCAGGGTTTTCGGGAGGAGAAATGAAGAGGAAGGACGTGCTGAACGCACTCTGGTCGACCACCGTGGTTGGTCCCAGGCAGCGAGCCGAGGGGATCGAATGGTGGAAAGAAGACTCCGTTAATTGAGCTCCAACGGTTGTGCACGAAGTGGTTGAACTCTGATAAGTTTGGCACCTTTTACTTTCCCTTTTATATTGTATCTCTATTAATTACATAGTTCCAGTAAGATTTATAAAGCGTAATCATTTAATCGCCTATGGTGTACTGTCTGTTAATTGGTGGGGCAGGGTACATCACACAGCATCTACACAAACTTGACTACCTAGTTTGGCAGGGGCGAAGGCTGCTCCCTCTAGACGAAAGCAAGTACAGCGAGCCTGAGGCTTAACCAGGGGCTACAGTTTAAATGACAATTAAACTTGATTTGATTTGAGTGTCTGTGGAATGACACTCCTTAGCGGTGAATTTATCTTCCTTTACATTGACAAAAGATAGAACAAGATTGTGACTAAGATCAAATTCAAAATGCATTTACAGCAAAAGTGAATAAACTGTAATGGTGAACTTGAGATTATATTTACAAATTACTTACTGAACTGGTACAGGTTCTCCCAGGACTTCGACTCTGGCATGGATGTAATGGTCAGTACAGGGCAAGGATTACCTCCCAAAGTTTCACATATTGAATCCCAGCGAAAATAAATTTGCTGAGGGTCATGTAGTGTCTCCAGTTTTTGAATATGCATCTTTGTTAGAAAAGAAAGAAAATTCTTACGATCATTTTATTCTTTTACCTTATGTTTCTATTCCGAATTTTCAATCCTTACTGCTGACCTTGTACTCATCAGGACGGATTGCATATAGACGGGAGGAATACGGGTTTATCATTTTACAAAATGAAAACCCCAAACAGGTTTCAGAAGGGAAAATGTGTACAATAAAATTCATGACTTTAATATAAATCACAATTTAATATATTATCAAATTACCTAAGCTCAACACTAAAATGTCAAACCCAGGCATTATGCATGCTTTGTAGAGTTCTGAAAAAAGTAACTTTCTGAAACAAAATTCTGAGTGACCATGCCAGACAGTGGCTATGAAGTCTTTCTCCTCGCGGAGGAGTCCAGAGCGATAGGATAATGAGTCAAGAGGGAACTCTTCCCAAAGAGGATTGCGAATCTTTGAAATTTTCTGCACCAAGCAGCAAATGACAATTTTTTTTAAGATATGGAAGACCAAGACTGAGAAAAGAATTATGGGGAAATAAGAAAGTGGAGTGGAGGGCCAAAGTTTAGTCCAATTATGATCTTATTGAATATCATGACAGACTTGAGGGTCTGGAAGGCTGTTCCTGATTCTTATGTTTGTTACAAAAGAATCTAAGTCACAGGTTTTGGACATTTTAATTGATCTTAGACAATAAACAAGTTTATTTCATAACATCAATGTAAGATAATATGCTTAATGTAGCGTATATGGATTTCAGCAAGGCATTTGATAAGGTACCCCATGCAAGGCTTATTGAGAAAGTAAGGAGGCAGGGGATCCAAGGGGACATTGCTTTGTGGATCCAGAACTGGTTTGCCCACAGAAGCCAAAGAGTGGTTGTAGATGGGTCATATTCTGCATGGAGGTCGGTGACCAGTGGTATGCCTCAGGGATCTGTTCTGGGACCCTTACTCTTCATGATTTTTATAAATGACCTGGATGAGGAAGTGGAGGGATGGGTCACTAGGTTTGCTGATGACACAAAGGTTGGGGGAGTTGTGGATAGTGTAGAGGGCTGTCAGAGGTTACAGCAGGACACCGTCAGGATGCAAAACTGGACTAAGAAGTGGCAGATGGGGTTCAACCCAGATAAGTGTGAAGTGGTTCATTTTGGTAGGTCAAATATGATGGCAGAATATAGTATTAATGGTAAGACTCTTGGGACTGTGGAGGATCAGATGGATCTCGGGGTCCAAATCCATAGGATGCTCAAAGCAGCCACGCAGGTTGACTCTGTGGTTAAGAAGGCATACGGTGTATTGGCCTTCATGAATTGTGGAATTGAATTTAGGAGCTGAGAGGTAATGTTGCAGCTATATAGGACCCTGGTCAGAGCCCACTTGGAGTACTGTGCTCGGGTCTGGTTGCCTCACTACAGGAAGGATATGGAAAGCATAGAAAGCGTGCAGAAGAGATTTACAAGGATGTTGCCTGAATTAGGGAGCATGCCTTATGAAAGCAGGTTGAGTGAACTCGGCCTTTTCTCCTTGGAGTGACGGAGGATGAGAGGTGACCTGATAGAGGAGTATAAGATGATGAGAGGCATTGATCGTGTAGATAGTCAGAGGGTTTTTCCCAGGGCTGAAATGGCTGCCACAGGATGGTACAGGTTTAAGGTGCTGGGGAGTAGGTACAGAGGAGATGTCAGGGGTAAGTTTTTTTACGCAGAGTGGTGAGTGCGTAGAATGGTGGAGGCGGATCCGATAGGATCTTTTAAGAGACTTTTGGATAGGTACATGGAGCTTTGAAAAATAGAGGGCTATTACCCTAGTAATTTCTAAGGTAGGGACATGTTTGGCACAACTTTGTGGGCCGAAGGACCTGTATTGTGCTGTAGGTTTTCTATGTTTCTGCTTTCAGTATCTGCAAGAAAAACTAAACAGACTTTCAACATGAAGCTAAGACTTCTTATAGGACTTAAAAATTGTATTTAGATTTTGAAGGCAGCAATGTACAACCACCACACACTACATAACATGCAGGTAACAGCTGCAATACCTACTTTACAAATAAAAATTGCAGTTCAACATTTTATGCACGTTACCTGCAAAGTAGAGTATGTATATGGATAGTGATAAGCAAAGTAGCACACATCATCCTTATGAGTAAAAGTCATTGTAAATGTCAGTGTGTAATATGATTTTCCTTTCTGACCACCTGCTGCAATTGAGCTTCTGGAGAAATGATTCCTACAAAGGAAAGGAATAACTATGTTAAGATATTTCACAATTTGCACTTTTCAGCGCATTGATTGCAGCTAGATAGCTAGATCATTGATTAATTTTTAGTTGGACAACAATTCATTATTTACCATGTTTGGTTCCATTGGAACAGATTGGATAATCAATTCACTCATACCAGGTTGAAATCTAATTTTCAGAAAGATATTTCAATTTCCTGATTAACATCTTGTACTAAATAAATTACTTGCTCCTTTTTATTAAAACATATTTGCCTCTGCCTTGCAAAACTTTAGAAAAGTTATCTTTTTCTGTTGGATTTTCTTAAGAATAATTTTCTGTTTAGCTTATAAACTGGCTGGGGAACGTAAAAATAAGGAAACATGGCAACTTATTGGTGTTTTGTCTTTAAAGTAAAACTGGAAAAAACACTTCACACCAGTGATTAGTGAATAAATCGCTGCCAATGGAAGCAGGAAGTCAGGGTAGGAGCAAAAATCAGTGCATTTTAAAGGGCTGGCATCTTCTGATGTGTTGGGGTAATGATCTTTTTTTTCCCAGTATTAATTCATTTATGGTTTCTACTTCTACCACTCTTTCAAGCAGAGAGTTCCAGAGCCCCTGCCCCTTTACTGATTTAGAGCAGCTTTACTGATTCTTCCTAATACCCAAAAATTCCCTGTTCTGACAACACCCTTATATATATTCTTCACAGTATCTGAGAAGCTGGGAACTACAAAGTGGAATAATGTAAACACTCATTTGACAAATTCAGATTGTTCCCAAGTAAATGAAAGGATGACAACTTGTGATAGCCTTGCGATGTCCCAAAGCATCAAGTATTTTGTGAGTTTAAATCACTAACAATCATGAAAGTGTTACAGCCAATTTGCCCACAAGATGATCAATAAATTGAAATGTGGTAACAGCCAGACAATTAGCTAACTGAAGCTCTAGGAACCTTCCTCTCCTTCAGAACCCATAGAACCTTTTATGTTCACCATGATGGTAAAAGAAATTTTAGTTTAATAACTCATCTAAAGAAGCATTGGTATTCCAGCCTATATATTTGTGTTGAATTTATTGGAAAATGGAGAATGTATTTATCATTGGAGGAATTGACATGTAGCCAGGGGGTAAATATGATTAAAATAAATCCTGGTAAACACGAAATATGCAGCATTTTGTTATAGATAATGTATACACTCGTGCACTAGAAAGGCTGGTTGATAATTACATTTTCTTTAATCATTACCAGTGCCACGTATGTTAACAATATACCAGCAAAATAGAAACCATGGAATCCAAACAAAAGCTAATTGTGCTAAATTGAGCAGTTCAAACCACAAGCAATTTATAATAAATTAGATACTTTGCTTCAGATAAAATTTGTGGTCAGTTGGAAAATGCTGTGCCCAAGGTTTTTTTGGGGCTATAAACCTCCTCTAATGTATTGTTGTGAACAGAAGAATAAAGTTCTGTTGATAATGTTGTGCAGCTCCCATGCCAATTATATATGCCATCCTATTCTGAAGGTCTGGCTGTTGGACTTTTACTATCTCAAAGGTGAATACAATTCAACTCATGTACTCACCCACCAGCGCCTTTACTTCCTGAGAAAACTAAAGAAATTTGGCCCGTCCCCTAAAGCCCCCACTAATTTTTATAGATGCACCGTAGAAAGTATTCTTCTAGGGTGCATCACAACCTGGTATGGAAGTTGTCCTGTCCAGGACCGAAAGAAGCTGCAGAAGATCGTGAACATGGCGCAGCACATCACACAAACCAATCCTCCATCCGTGGACTCACTTTACACCGCACGCTGTCGGAGCAGTGCTGCCAGGATAATCAAGGACACGACCCACCCAGCCAACACACTTTTCATCCCTCTTCCCTCCAGGAGAAGGTTCAGGAGCTTGAGGACTCGTACGACCAGATTTGGGAACAGCTTCCTTCCAGCTGTGATAAGACTGCTGAACGGATCCTGACCCAGATTTGGGCCGTACTCTCCAAATATCCGGACCTGCCTCTCGGTTTTTTTGCACTACCTTACTTCCCATTTTTCTATTATCTATTTATGATTTATAATTTAATTTTTTAATATTTACTCATTATAACTATTTTAATATTTAATACTTGTAATCTAGGGAGTGTGAAGCACAGAATCAAATATTGCTGATTGTACGTTCTAGTACCAATTGTTTGGCGACAATAAAGTATAAAGTACTGAGAAAGACAGAAGAGCAATCTTAATACTTGTAACACCAATTTACTATTTTCAGGAGTATGATTCCACAGTTAAAACTAATTTGACTGTGGTCTGCAGAAGTTGTTAATGGAGAAAATAGATATTATTAAAAAGATAATTGTGCTGTTAAGTATTAGCCTTAAATTGAGTTGAAGAGAAAATCTGAGGATTAGGTGAACAAATGAAACACTGTATCTTTAATCAAAGATACTTTGAAATAACAAGGGGAGTGAATCCTTTCTTATTAAAGATTAAAGGTCCCAAGTGTTAAAACCATTTCTAAAAGCACAGATATTGCCTGATCCGCTAAGAGTTCCTCATGTGCTTCTTATCATTTTTTAATCCTCCTCAATTATTGAACGTGAAAAGACTCTAATGCAAGTATATCCTCTTAAGAAAAGTGGATAATGTTTACATCAGTCAATTATTGCCAACAATGATTAATCTAAACAAAATAGCTAAGCCTGTATATGCTTGTGGATCTTAAATCATTGGAACTGGAAGTTTAGTGACTCGTATTCTGCTAAAAAAAAACAGCAATTTTACTATGAACTGTAATAAGGGCAATGGAGTCATAAGAGAGACCACAGATGCTGGAAGTCTGGAGTGACACAAGAAATGCTGGAGGAATTCAGTAGATTAGGAAGCAAATATGGAGGGAAATGGACAGTTGACATTTTGGGTTGAGACCTTTCATCAGGACTGGAAGGAAAGAGGTAAGATAGCCAGTATGAAAGGTGGGAGAAAGGTGAATCCAGATGACCAGAATGATAAGCAGATGTGGGAGGGAATGATGTAAAAAGCTGGGAGATGATAAGTGGAAGTGACAAAGTGACAAAAGCCTGAAGAAGATGGAACCTGATAGGAGAGGGTAGTGACCACAGAATAAGCAGAAGGAGGTGAGGAGGGGAACCAGAGGGTGGAATCTGAGTGAGATGGCTAGATCAAGAGGATGGGGAAGGGGAAAGTGGTGATGGGATCACTGGGATAAAGGAAAGGAAGAAGCTCACAGAGTGTCGTGGAATTTAGAGAAATTGATGTTCATGCCATCAGATTGCAGACTATCAAGGAGGAAAGTGAGGTTCTGTTCCTCTTATCGGTGTCTACCCTCAACTTGGTATTAGATGCGGCCGTGGACAGACATGTTGGTGTGGGAATGGGAAGTGGAATTAAAATTGCTGGCCACTGACAGAGCCTGGCTATTATAGTAGACAAGCAAAGGTGCTTGATGAAACAATCTCTCAATCTGTATCTGGTCTCACTGATATAAAGGAAGCCACACTAGGAACACCAGATGCAATAAATTATACCAAGGGACTGACGTAAAGATTACCGCACTTGGAAGAAGTGTTTAGGGCCCTGAATGGTGGTGAGGGAGGTGTAGGGGCAGGTGTAACATTTAGCATGGTTGCAGGGATCAGTGCTTTGAGGGGAATTGGCAGGGTAGGTCAAACAAATAAGAAAGTCATGGAGAGAGTGATCCCTATGGAAAATGGATAGGGGATGGAAGAGAGTGGGAACTTATGCCGAGTGGTGGAATCCCATTGGGGACAGTGGAACTAGTAAAGAATGAGATGCTGGATGTGAAGGCTTATAGGTTGGTAGGTGAGGATGAGGGAATCTCAATCCATGCTATGTCCGGTGAGGGCAGTATGGGGTGGTGAGGACAGAAGAGCAGGAAATAAATGTGATGCAGGCTGACTGATAGCAGTGGGGGGGGGGGGGTCCCGTTTTCTGCAAAAAGAGGAAATCTGAAATATCCTGGAGTGGACAGCCTCATCACAAGAATAGATGCAACAGAAATGTCAGAACAGACAGTAGGAAAATGTATTCTTGCAAACACAATGGACTCTTAAGATTAAGTAAACAATTTTATAATCAGAATTGCAATCAAGTTAAATATCACTGACATATGTTATGAAATTTATTGTTTTGTGGCAGCAGTTCACTGCAATACATAAAAAACTATAAATTACCATGTAACACAGTAAAAAATATTAAATAACTAGTGCAAAAAGGAAGCAAAAAAATACTGAGGTAGTGGTCATGATTTTGTTGTCCTTTCACAAATCTGATGGTGGGGAGGAAGAAGCTGCTCCTGAAACGTTCAGCGTGTGTCTTCAGGCTCCTGTACCTCCTCCTTGATAGTAGCAATGTGGACGGAATTAAGATGGCGCCAAGTGGCTGCCTCTTTAAGCTATCTGCGGAAACAGCTTAAATTCCTCTCTTTAAGCAACACACATAAAAAGGGTCTCAGCCTGAAACGTCAACTGTACCTCCTCCTAGAGATGCTGCCTGGCCTGCTGCGTTCACCAGCAATTTTTACGTGTGTTGCTTGAAATTCCAGCATCTGCAGATTTCCTCGTGTTTGCGTTCCTCTCTTTAATGTGGTTGGGGTTCTATTGCGGTCCTGATCTGCAACACCACTCAAACTGCATTTATTTTAACAGCAGTTGAGTTCCTACTCCTGGAGCTCACTGGCCAGCCGTTTTCGGACATTCTCCGGGCGGGGCGTGGATAATACCACCCCCAGGGTGCAACCCCGTGGACGACTGATTCCAGGCTAATGTTGCTGACTGAAGTGTCACAGGAGAAGACACATCAGGATTTTGCTACAGCAGATATGTGGACGGAGATTTCTGTTGTCAAGCGATTGCATTCTCTCTTTCTCTCGATGGTGGGGAGAGTTTACTGCCGATTCTTGAGTCAGAGAATCTCGGAATAACAAGTGACGCAGCAGATTGTAGCAGCATAACAGTGACTGTACTTCTACCCTTTTGCTGCGAAATGGGTGACAACTCTGTCCTTTGTTAGTGAGACAGAGTGAGTGAGCGTGAGTGAGAGAGAGAGCGAGAGCGAACGAGAGAAAGAGGGAGAGAACAAGAACACGTGCCAGCCAGCGACATATCGAACTATCGGGTAAACAACAGTTTTTGTTGACTGCAGATCATGCTCCTTCTTTTGGTGCTTTGCCATTGCTTGATGGGTGGTGGGCACTGATGATTTTTTGTTGAAATGAATGGGGGGAGGGGGAGGTTAATGTGTTCATGCTTGATGCTGCTTGTGTGAGGGAGAGGGGAGAGGGAACTTTGGAGAAATACTTTTCTGTCATTCATTCTTTTGGGCTTCTTCTGTTTTTCATGGATGTCTGCCTAAGTATTTCAGGTTGTATACTGTATACATTCTCTGATAATAAACAGAACCATTTCAAATGAGAAGGGGAATGCCCTGGGTGATGGGGGTCCTTAATGATGGATGTCACCATTTTGAGGCATCGCCTTTTGAAGATTTCCTCAATGGTAGAGAGGCTTGTGCCCATGATAGAGCTGACAGAGTTTATAACCTTCTACTGCTTTTTCCAATCCTGTGCAGTGGCCTCTCCATACCAGACAGCAATGCAACCAATTAGAATGCTCTCCATTTCTGAGAATCTTTGGTGACATTCCTCAAATTCCTCATGAAGTATAGCTGCTGTGGTGCCTTGTTTGCAATTGCTTCATGTGGGCACAGGAACATCTGCCTTTTTATCACTTGTGAGATCGCTCTGCATGGAGACAGGAGACTGCCTTTTTATTGCTGGTGAGATCACTCTGCTACGAAGAGGGAGAATGTTGGCCAGATTTTCTGCGTTTTTGATATGGACTTGGACTGTCAACTTTTTTTCAGTCTCACGGTTTTTTTGTATTCTGTGTTTTTCACCCGATTTTTCTCTTTTTTTGTGTGTGGGGGAGAGGGATTTGGAGGGTTGATGTGCCTGTTAGGTTTTAGTTCTTTTTTTTGTGCGGTGAGGAGGGATTTTGGGGTTCATGCCTTTCGTGCTACCTTTCTTTTCTTTCTTGGTTTCGTGGCTATCGGGAGAAGAAGAATTTCAGAGTTGTATACTTTGATAATAAATGAACCTTGGAATTAAATTAATTGTAAGCTCCAGGTAACACAGAAAATGCCACAAAATATAGCTTAATACACACCTACACACGGTAAACAGCTTAACTTCTGTCCTTAATGTGAACCAACTATCTACAAATTTTGTCAGTGAACCCTTAATTAGATTCTAACAGGGTTTTTCAGCTAACTCCTGCTTTTCTTTTTCTAATTAAATTAAATGCAAGATATATTATCCCTAAGAACCCGAAGGCTAGAAGGGAAGAATCCTCATCTTATCTGAAATCCTGAAGCTTCAGAAAGCTGAGATGAACCAAAAATGAAAATATTGTCAAGTTTTTGGAATATTAATCAGTGTGGCAGTGATTGTAAAATAGAGCCATGACCTTCACCAAGAGAGTGAACTGCAGATAAAATAATTATTTCTTCCTTGCAAAGAAGGCAAAATTAAACTAAATAAACTAAAAATCTATAATTTCATGGTTAAGAAAGGAACAAATTTCAGTGAGATAGTCAGCAGTAAACTGAAAAAGGAAAATAAAATTATGCAATGAAATATAGTCCTGTATATATACAGAAGAACACACACACACTCTTACTTGTAGTAACAGATGTCTGTTCCAGTTCGAACCCACTGTGGTCTTCCAAGCATGGCTTCTTGGACTGAATACATTAGGGGATGCATACCTTTCAAAAGAAAATGTGATTTCAGTGTACTTATGGATAGAAGTATAAATACCATTGCTCCTCAGTGCACTTCATAAATTAAACAATGTGAGATTTTCCTGTACTTTCTATTCTGTTGATTTTATCACGACAAAAGACTAAACCACAAAGAGAGAAATTTCTGATGGTGTTCAGAGCAGCTTGTGAACAGTATGTTTTTGGTCCGTCAAGAAAGAAGTTGGATCTGGTTCTGCGGAATGAAAGGGCCAATTGAAGCAAGTGTCGGTGGGAAAATAGTTAGGGAACATAGTCTCATAAGATTTAGATAGAAATAGAAATAGGTAAGAGGAATCTAAAGTTGAACTGCAATGAAAAATGTGGCTAGCTAGCATCATGTGCAACCATGGATTGGCATGTAAAATAGAACAGATGATCTACGAAAGATTGCTTCAAGTACAGAGTAAATTATATTCCCAGAACGATAGAAGGTGTAGGAAATAACATTAGAACTCACTGGATGGCAAAGAGGTAAAATAAGGAATGGGTAATACTGAAATACACTTTTCAAATAAAAAACTCATATGAAACCAACAGAATGGCCCAGAAGCAAGTAGAAAAGAAACAGGAAGGCAGTTAGCACACATTGGAATCAATTACGTTGCACAGGTATGTATTAACAAGTAGATAGTAGAAAGAGAGATAGGGTCAGAGGATGGTTGATAAACCTACAAGTCCTCCCCAGCTTATGTAAACCTGACTAATATGTACCACTCATACATATAAACAACTGGCAGGATGGAATAGCCAACTGCTGCAAGGCAATAGCAATCTTCTACCATGTGGAAACTTGACTCGTGATCCAATTATTGATTTGTGAACTGTCCAGATAACACACAGTTCACAGAAACAGAACCCTACCATAACATGGAGGGGGCCTGTATTGAGCAATTTTTAAATCACTTTTCACTGAGGAACTTAATGTTGTAAAGATCTCATAAGAAATGGAGACAGTTGAGATAACAGACAGGACATGCTAAGAGGAACATACTAGATAGGTAGCCAATACTTAATGACACTTACAATGGATGGAGTACATCCATGGCTGCTGAAGGAAACAGAAAATTGTAGACAGGCCTGTCATTATTTTCATTGTTCCCTACATACATAGAAGTGACAACCACCAGCAAACATGACACCCTTGACTAGTGTGTAACTATCGTCTGATCAGTATAACTTAATAGTGGGCAAGATCTTAGAAACATCAATCAGGGAAAAAGTGGAAATATTGAGCAAATAAAAGAGAGCCCACACAGATTTGTAAAATACAAATTGTGTTTAACTGTCCTCCTGCGGGTTTTTGATGTGATAACTGAGAAGGCTGAATAGCTGGTCAGCAAAATTGAAGACCAGGGATAAAGGTATCAATGACAGCATGGATAATGAATTGGCTTAAGAGCAGAAGGCAGAGTTGTAAACAAACTTCTGGAGGGGCTGGCAGTAAAATCAGTTTTTTAATGCTTATTAATAAGTTGAACATGGATTGTGCAGGGTAAAATTTCCAAACTTGAGATATAGATTGACAGAAAGTACTGGCAAGCAAGCAGCAGATGAAAGTTAATAGCGACAAGTATGAAGTGATGCAGCTCAGCAGAAAGGTCAAGAGTTAATAAAGTATAAATGATGCAGTTCTGAATGGTGTGAAGGTACACGGTGAGCTGGATATGTGTATCCTTTTTGAAAGTAGCAGTATACATTGAAAGCACAGTTTGTAAAAATGCAGAAAAAGCATAAAAGCAGGAAGGTTACGTTGAGCCTTTATGAAACATAGTCATAGACTAATACAGCACTAAAACAGCCCTTCATCACGACTAGTCCATGCTAACCACTGCATCGTCCCTTATAGTCCCAGAACCACCCCCCCCCCAAGCTCCTTCCCTCCATGTATTTATCCAATTAACTCTTAAATGTTGTAATTGTACCCACCACAATCACTATTGCTGGCAGCTCATTCTCGCTACTCACTACCCTTTGAGTAAAGAAGTTATCACTCAGGTCTTTTTTAAATCTTGTCCCTCTTGTATCTGTGCATTCTAGTTCAAGACTCCCCAACATTGGGGTGAAGACTATGACCTTCCACCTCATCCATACCCCTCATGATTTTATAAATTTCCTTAAGGTCAGCCCTCATTTTCCAAGCAATGAAGTCCCAGCATGGTCAACCTTTCCCTAAAACTCAGACCCTCTAGTCCAGTTAGCTTTCTCACAAATCTCTTCTGCACCCTCTCCAACTTGAAGTGTCTTTCCTGTAAATAGACTGTACACAGGTAGCAGGTATTTGTAGTAAGCACAAGGTGGACATAGCAGATATTTGTAGTAAGCACAAGGTGGAGATAGCAGGTATTTGTAGTAAGCACAAGGTGGAGATAGCAGATATTTGTAGTAAGCACAAGGTGGAGATAGCAGGTATTTGTAGTAAGCACAAGGTGGAGATAGCAGATATTTGTAGTAAGCACAAGGTGGAGATAGCAGATATTTGTAGTAAGCACAAGGTGGAGATAGCAGGTAATTGTAGTAAGCACAAGGTGGAGATAGCAGATATTTGTAGTAAGCACAAGGTGGAGATAGCAGGTAATTGTAGTAAGCACAAGGTGGAGATGGCAGATATTTGTAGTAAGCACAAGGTGAAGATAGCAGATATTTGTAGTAAGCACAAGGTGGAGATAGCAGGTATTTGTAGTAAGCACAAGGTGGAGATAGCAGATATTTGTAGTAAGCACAAGGTGGAGATAGCAGGTATTTGTAGTAAGCACAAGGTGGAGATAGCAGGTATTTGTAGTAAGCACAAGGTGGAGATAGCAGATATTTGTAGTAAGCACAAGGTGGAGATAGCAGATATTTGTAGTAAGCACAAGGTGGAGATAGCAGGTATTTGTAGTAAGCACAAGGTGGACATAGCAGATATTTGTAATGAGCACAAGGTGGAGATAGCAGATATTTGTAGTAAGCACAAGGTGGAGATAGCAGGTATTTGTAGTAAGCACAAGGTGGAGATAGCAGATATTTGTAGTGAGCACAAGGTGGAGATAGCAGATATTTGTAGTAAGCACAAGGTGGAGATAGCAGATATTTGTAGTAAGCACAAGGTGGAGATAGCAGGTATTTGTAGTAGGCACAAGGTGGAGATAGCAGGTATTTGTAGTAAGCACAAGGTGGACATAACAGATATTTGTAGTAAGCATGAAGGTGGAGATAGCAGATATTTGTAGTAAGCACAAGGTTGTGATTGTCAGAGATTTTAATTTCCCACACATAGACTGGAAAACCCATTCTGTAAAAGGGCTGGATGGTCTGGAGTTTGTAAACTGTGTGCAAGATAGCTCTTTGCAGCAATACATAGTGGTACCAACTAGAGAAGGGGCAGTGTTGGTTCTGTGAGGGAATGAGATAGGTCAGGTGACAGAGGTATGTGTTGGGGAGCACTTCGGGTCCAGTGAACACAATGCCATTAGTTTCAATATAACTATGGAGAAGGATAGGACTGGAACCAGGGTTGAGAGTTTTGATTGGAGAAAGGCTAACTTTGAGGAGATGCAACAGGATTTAGAATGAGTGGATTAGGACAATTTGTTCTACGGGAAGGATGTAATAGAGAAATGGAGGTCACTTAAAGGTGAAATTTTGAGGGTACAGAATCTTTCTGTTCCTGTTAGATTGGAAGGAAAGGTTAAGTCTGAGAGAGCCATGGCTTTCAAGGGATATTGGAAACTTGGTTTGAAAAAAGAGAGAGATCTACAATAAATACAGGCAGCTTGAAGTAAATGGGGTGCTCGGGGAATATAAAAAGAATCTTAAGAAAGAAATTAGAAAAGCTAAAAGAAGATATGAGGTTGCTTTGGCAAGTAAGGTGAAAATAAATCCAAAGGGTTTCTACAGTTATATTAATAGCAAAAGGATAGTGGGGGATAAAATTGGTCCCTTAGGGAATCAGAGTGGACGGCTATGTGCGCAGCCAAAGAAGATCGGGGAGATTTTGAATAATTTCTTTTCTTCGGTATTCACTAAGCAGAAAGATATTGAATTGTGTAAGGTAAAGGAAACAAGTAGGGTAGTTATGGAAACTATGATGATTAAAGAAGAGGAAGTATTGGCACTTTTAAGGAATATAAAAGTGGATAAGTTTCCGGGTCCTGACAGGATATTCCCTAGGACCTTGAGGGAAGTTAGTGTGGAAATAGCAGGGACTCTGACAGAAATATTTCAAATGTCATTAGAAACGGGGATGGTGCCGGAGGATTGGCATATTGCTCATGTTGTTCCATTGTTTAAAAAGGGTTCTAAGAGTAAACCTAGCAAATATCGGCCTGTGAGTTTGACGTCAGTGGTAGGTAAATTGATGGAAAGTATTCTTAGAGATGGTATATATAATTATCTAGAAAGACAGGGTCTGATTAGGAACAGTCAACATGGATTCGTGTGTGGAAAGTCATGTTTGACAAATCTTATTGAATTTTTTGAAGAGGTTACTAGGAAAGTTGACGAGGGTAAAGTGGTGGATGTTGTCTATATGGACTTCAGTAAGGCATTTGACAAGGTTCTACACGGAAGGTTAGTTAGGAAGGTTCAATCGTTAGGTATTAATATTGAAGTAGTAAAATGGATTCAGCAGTGGCTGGATGGGAGACGCCAGAGAGTAGTGGTGGATAACTGTTTGTCAGATTGGAGGCCGGTGACTAGTGTTGTGCCTCAGGGATCTGTAACTGGGTCCAGTGTTGTTTGTCATATATATTAATGATCTGGATGAAGGGGTGGTAAATTGGATGAATAAGTATGCAGATGATACTAAGATAGGTGGAGTTGTGGATAATGAAATAGGTTTTCAAAGCTTGCAGAGATTTAGACCAGTTAGAAGAGTGGGCTGAAAGATGGCAGATGGAGTTTAATACTGATAAATGTGAGGTGCTACATTTTGGTAGGACTAATCAAAATAGGACATACATGGTAAATGGTAGGGCATTGAAGAATGCAGTAGAACAGAGGGATCTAGGAATAATGGTGCATAGTTCCCTGAAGGCGGAATCTCATGTGGATAGGGTGGTAAAAAAAGTTTTTGGTATGCTGGCCTTTATAAATCAGAGCATTGTATAGGAATTGGGATGTAATGTTGAAATTGTACAAGGCATTGGTAAGGCCAAATTTGGAGTATTGTGTACAGTTCTGGTCACCGAATTATAGGAAAGATGTCAACAAAATTGAGAGTACAGAGAAGATTTACTAGAATGTTATCTGGGTTTCATCTCCTAAGTTACAGAGAAAGGATGAACAAGTTGGGTCTCTATTTTTTGAAGCGTAGAAGGTTGAGGGGGGACTTGCTAGAGGTATTTAAAATTATGAGGGGCATAAATAGAGTTGACGTGGATAGGCTTTTTCCATTGAGAGTGGGGGAGATTCAAACAAGAGGACATGAGTTGAGAATTAGAGAACAAAAGTTTAGGGGTAACATGAGGGAGAACTTTACTCAGAGAGTGGTAGCTGTGTGGAACGAGCTTCCAGCAGAAGTGGTTGAGGCAGGTTTGATGTTGACATTTAAAGTTAAATTGGATAACTATATGGACAGGAAAGGAATGGAGGCTTATGGGTTGAGTGCAGGTCGGTGGGACTAGGTGAGAGTAAGAGATCGGCACAGACTAGAAGGGCTGAGATGGCCTGTTTCTGTGCTGTAATTGTTATATGGTTATACAGAACTCCGTGCAATCTCACCAACAACTTGCATAATTGCACAAAACATTTCTATTCCTAAACTCAGTGTTCTGACTGATGAAGGCCAGCATGTTAAATTCCTTCTTCACCATCCTACCTACTGTGTAGCCTCTTTCAGTGAACTGTGCACTTGTACTCCCAGTCTTGCTGTTCCACCAACACTCCTGGCCATTCACTCTATAAGTTCTCTCCTGTTTTGACTGTCAGAAAATGCATCATCTCACAGTTATCTAAGTTATAAGTCCATTTGCCATTCCTCAGTCCATCTTCCCAACTGATCAAGGTCTCTTTGCAATTCATTGTAATCTGCTTCACCATTGACAAGGCCTCCTAATTTAGTATCACACTGGACAACAAATTTTTTCAAGAGTGTTGCTTCCTCAGAATTTTTTTTGTTTATGATAGACTGCTTGAAGATGAACACAAATATAATTTCAGACTACTTGTATCATGTAGGAATTTGGAGAAACAACAAATTAACTTTTATTGAATATAATCTGTTTAATTGCATAATGGTGTTGATGCTTTGCAATAGTTCAAATGAGTTAAACATATTTTGTTAATGATTTTTATTTGTACTCAGTGTCTGAGGCTTCTCGCTTAAGTGTCCAACAATAATTCGCCAGCATTGATGGATTCCAGTTGCCCTGGTATCTTTTCTCCATGACCGCAATGTCCTGGTGAAACCTTTCACCATGCTCGTCACTAACAGCACCAAGACTTGCAGGGAAGAAGTCTAAATGGGAATGCAGAAAATGAATCTTTAGTGACATGTTGCATTTCATGGTTTTATATGATTGAAGCATACTTTCAACCAGCTGCATGTAGTTTGGTGCTCTGTAGATGCCGAGAAAATTTTCAACAACTTCCTTGAATGCCTTCCATGTGATTTTCTCCGGTCCCACTAGAAATTCTTCAAATTGCCTGCCATTGATGACCTGTTTGACGTGTGGACCAACAAAAATGTTTTCCTTAATCTTGGCATCAGTTATTCTGGGAAGCATCTGTCTCAAATATCAAAATCCTTCATAGAAATTTCTGTGCCTGGAGATAGCAAATTCCACCCTTACAGTCCTGAACCCAATAATTATTACTAAAATCTGTCCTGCCATGCAGCAGCTGGGCCAACTAAGCACGCCCAAGCATGCCTGGACAAGATAGGAAACTTTCCAGCTTACATTGTAGGCAACATGTTAATTGACTTGAATTATGAATTGAAATAATAAACATAATTTTATTTTAAAAATGGTGCATGAGAGGGAAATTTCATGGTGATTTTCATGATCAGTAACCCAAAATTCATAAGATGCAACTAAAGATATTCAGGAAGCAAAATCATTGTTGTCCAGTGTCATCAGCAAATGTGCTAATTATGTCATGTACATAACAAAGGTTTCATCGCTGACCTTTTCTTCCTATCATTGAGCTAATTCTAATTCACCTTGCTATCTTCCCCTGAATCCCATGCAACCAAACCTTCCAGATCAGTCTGTAGGCAATCTGTGCCTTAGTTTTTTTGTCGTACCTGTTCAGGTATATGCATTGAAACAGATGCAATTTAAACCAGTGGTTCTATCTGCCCTTTCATTATAAACCGATTATCATGATTGCTAGGCTTACATGCTTAGGCTGTTGCACAAACCCTTATATTCTCACTGAGTTCCCTATCTCATCCCACCCCCCTGCCAATCTTACTTAAACCCTTCCTCATGGAAAAAGTAAATCTCCTTGCTCAGATATTGATCCTAATGCTGCTCTTGTACAGGTTGTCTCTACTGCAAAAGAAATCCCAATGATACAAGAGCCTGAATACCTGCCTCCTGCACCAGCTCTTCAGCCACACATTCATTCAGCCTACTGTTGTATTCTGGACCCACTAGCATGTGGCACCAAGACTAATCCAGAGATTACTACTCTCGAGGTCCTACAATCTATGCATCTAGAGTAGTGCACCCAATACTAGTTACCACACTTGAGAAAACACCTGACGAGTGGTTACAAGAATAATTTCAGGTAAAGGGCTCAGCTGGGGAATATGGGCTGCTCTCCTTGGAGTAAAGGCTAACAGAAATTTTGATAAAGATGTACAAGATCAAGAAAGGTTTAGATAAGCCAATGAACAGAATTGCAAGGAGGATGGATCAACGACCAGGGCACAGATTTTAATGATGGAAAAAAGATGCAGGACTAGATAGAAGAGCAGAAAATGGAGGAAGAACCTTTTTTGCTGCATACAGAGAGTGATTATAATCTGGAATTCTATGTTTTTATGTTAACTTGTAGCCTAATGTTGCATGCAAAATAAAGATGACCTACACTACCTCTTAAACGCACTGCTAAATGTAGGTTAGAGAGATCTCGATTAAATACTTTGAGAATGTGTGTGTGGTACAAGTGTGAGTTAGTAAATGGGGCTGCTGGCAGTATATTATAGTTTATGCCCTGTAAACCTATTTCAATAAAAATGATGTATTAAAAACCTCAAGGCAGTTATGATAAACATGAGATTCTGCTGATGTTGGATATCTTGATCAGGTTTTGAAACTGATAATGATATCCATGTCTGAAAACAGTGGGATTTTCTAGATTTCGATACCTGACAAATTTATTTTGCTGAGGATGTAAGTGGATGGAGACCCACACATTGGAGAGCCATGGCAAAATATTTATTCTCCTATTTAACAGCCATTTGAAAATCCTCAAAAAAGAGATATTAACTGATTTTGTTCTGACACAAGCTGGGCCAAATCAACAACTTCCAAGGTATAAATGCAAGAGATTCTGCAGTTGTTGGAAATCCAGAGTAACACATACAAAATGATGGAAGAACTCAGCAGGTCAGGCAGCACCTATGGAAAGGAATAAACAGTTGATGTTTTGGGCCAAAACCCTTCACCATGACTGGATAGGAAAGGGAAGAAGCCAGTAAAAGGTGGGGGAAGAAGTACAAGCTGGAAGGTGACAGGCTAAACCAGGTTCGGGGGTGGAGGTGGCAGGTGGAATGGGGGAAGAGGGATGGTAAGAAGCTGGGAGGTGATAGGTGGAAAAAGTAAAAGGCTAAAAAGAAGGAATCTGTTAGGAGAGGAGAAAGGGAAGGAAGAGAGTCAACAGTGGGAGGTGAAAGGCAGGTGAGGAGAAGAAAAGAGGCGAGAGGGAAGCCAGAGTGGGGAATGGAAAAAAGGGGAGGGGGAGGGGGAAAATTTACCAGACGTTAAAGAAATCAATGTTTATGCCATCAGGTTTAAGGCTACGCAAACGGAATATGGGCTGTTGATCCTTCAGCCTGAGAGTGGCCTTATCGTGGCAGTAGAGGAGGCTATGGACCAACATGTTGGAATGGGAATGGGGATTAGAATTCAAATGGTTGGCCATGGGAAATCCTGTATGTTGCGGATGGAGTGAAGGTGCTCGACAAGTCGGGTCTCATTGATGTAGAGGAGACTGCATTGGGAGCACCGGCAAACTTGCAGGCGAAGTGTTACTTCATCTGGAAGGACAGTTGGGGGCTCTGAATGGAGAGGAAGGAGGAAATGAATGGGCAGGTGTAGCATTTACCCCACTCACAGGGATAAGTGCCAGGAGGGAGATTAATGGGGAGAGACGAATGGACAGGAAGGAGCGATACCAGGGAAAGTCGCGAGATGGGGGGTGGTAAACATGTGTTTGGTGCAAGGTCCCACTGAAGATGGCAGGAATTGTGGAGAATGATGTGCTGGATGCTGAGGCTCGTGGAGTGGTAATTAAGGACTGGAGAAACTCTATCCCTGTTGACGAGGCAGGGAGATGATACTTCCAAGGTTATTTAAGAAACAAAATCATTAAAGCAGAAATCCTATCTATATATTAAATTAAATTGCTAAATACCCTTACATGATAATTGGCAACAATATCTGTACAAAGACAAAATAAAAGGTTTAGTTGGGATTTAGCAACTAGAATTATTTGAATCAGGTCATCTTTGAGTACTGACAAAGATATTCTAAGATCTCATACAAACTTAATATCACTGATGATTGTGACGAGTACAAATTTCAGATTGTATATTCTATACATCCGCTGATATTTAAATGAACCTTTGAAACTTTGAAATAGCTGCCGAGGAATATTTAATTGCAGTTCAGTTCAATGTCATAAGAAAAATGAATGTGCTTAAAATACGAACTGGAAAACCCAATCCAAAATACAAGAAAGTCATTGCAGTGATTAAGAGATTGATTATTATCTTTCACCATGTGGGGGTAAAATAAAATTGTGTCATAATTTAGATTAGATTCAACTTTATTGTCATTATGCCGAGTACAGGTACAAAGCCAATGAAATGCAGTTAGCATCTAACCAGAAATGCAAAGAATAGTGTTATTTACAAAATAACTGCACATAATTAGTAAGTGCTACAGCATACAAATATAAAGGTATTGAGACAGTACAACATGGGTGCAATACTGCTTAGCGCTATGATGTGAGGTTCAGCAGGGTCACAGTCTCAGGGAAGAAGCTCTTCCTGTGCCTGCTGGTGCGGGAGTGGAGGCTCCTGTAGCGCCTACCGGATGGGAAGAGAGTAAGAAGTCCATGGTTAGGGTGAGGTGCATCCTTGATAATGCTTTTCGCCCTGCCCAGGCAGCGTTTATGGTAGATGTTCTCAACGTTGGGCAATTGGGTGCCGATAATCCGCTGGGCAGTTTTCACCACACGCTGGAGTGCTTTGCGGTTCGATACAGGACAATTGCCATACCACACTGAGATGCAGTTGGTGGGTATGCTCTCAATGGTACGGCGGTAAAAGTCCGTCAGTATCCTGGGACAGAGGTGAGCTTTCTTGATGCTCCGCAGGAAATAAAGGTGCTGTTGAGCCTTTTTGATCAGGATGGAGGAGTTCAGGACCAGGTGAGATCCTCAGAAATGTGGACACCAAGGAATTTGAAGCTTGATACACACTCCACTACGGCTCCGTTGATATAGATGGGGATGTGAGTGTGGCTCCTAGCATGCCTGAAATCCACAATGATCTCCTTGGTCTTCTGGGTGTTAAAGGCCAGGTTGTTGTCGGTACACCACGTGGCCAGGTGCTGGACCTCATCCCTGTAGGGCGTCTCGTCAACCCCTCTGATCAGGCCAACCACCATGGTGTGATCTGCGAACTTGGTTATGGAGTTAGAACCATGTACAGGAACACATGTCAAGGGTGAAAAGGGAGTACAGAAGAGGGCTCAGCACTCTGAATCTCCTATCTAAACAATGACTGAATGCTTTAAAAAAGGATGTTTTTCAATTTTGTCGGGTCTGCATTTTGACCAAAAAGAAAATTAAATGCTTATAAAATAGTTAGCTACCAATAATTTAAAAATGTAATATCTTACCATAGTTGAATTGACTATTAGACTTTTCACAGTTGATAATATTGAATCGGTAAGGAATAGCATTCCGCATTCCACTCACTTCAAAATAAAACCATTGGTGATGATGATTGCTGTTTATATCAGAATTAAGGATCAGATCATATTCAAACCTAGAAACAGACAAAGGCAATTGAATAAATTTCCCTTGCAAGCTTCAGACAAAAGAAAGACATCAAGGGAAAGAAACCTCCAATAGTGTGAAATGAGCTCACAGTTTCTCAATCTCAGCTCCCCTTTATACAGTAACACAAGAAAGTCTGCAGATGCTGGAAATCCAAAGCAACACACACAAAATGCAGAAGGACTTTACATTGTCATATTATGCTTCCAATTCTTAGATTAATTAGAAAATTTACTTCAAAGTATATTTTATTGAAAAGCATTTTCAAATATCCTATGCCATGAATCTCAACTATGGTATAATGTAGGCCTCTCCTTATACTGTACCTACTCAGGACTGAATTATTTGATTCAAGAAGGAGCTCCAGTGAGTACGATGCCAACCGCTAGTCATGAAAGTGGATGGAGGATGAATTGCAAACATAAATAAAAGAATTAGGGTTATAAGTGGAGAAAATGGCATGACAGTGCTACTGGTGGAGGGGGATTCAAAGATCTTAGAGCTTGGAAGAAAAGATGCCTAGATTCATTGAAGGGGAAACCTTCAGTAGGTTTCTAGCTAAGGCACATGCAGTAATTTCAAAGGAGTAGCATATTAATTCTGAATGCTATCTTACTCAAATAATATTGTTTGTCCCACCAATGGAGAATCAATGCTGCAGGTAGATTAAAAAAAGTTCACACTGTAGCAATTGAACTTGAGAAGGGAGATGGGGTAAAATGAAGTACCATTGACTGTAGATTTTAAAAGGAAGATATTGTTCTATTGCCTCTCACTCATCACCACAAATATTCTGTTTAGTTGTTAACCTTGCTCATTCTAAATACCTCAGCTTTAGTATTTTGTTCATGTTGAGTGTATGTAGTGCAAGCGATCAAAACAATCATTGTTATCTTGCAGAGAAGCTGGCCATAAAGGAACAGCAGGATTAGTTTTACGATCAGAATAAACAAACAAAGATTTACTTTAATTGAAGAAAGATATAAAAAAGTAGAAGATTAGTTTGATTAATCCCCTCTTAAATGATGAAGTGACAACTCACATGGAGTATATCCAAATGGGGAAGAAAATAAGGCAGGATATTAGTATACAGTGTGATATACAACTTTTGACAAATTTCCACATAAAGTTATCAAATAAACTTCAGGATTGTGAATTTCAGACAATGTCATGTAAAGGGAAAAGCAATAGCTTTTGCCAACTAAGTTAATCACAGCATTTTACATAGAGCTTTTAAGTTAACTTTAAAAAAAAACAAGTTCAGCAATTCATTGCTGGCATCATAAATGAAGACCTCTGCTCAAATTGTGGTGTTGCCAATTTCATTGCAATATTTGAAGTAGTTTTGGTGTGGACAGTAAAGGAAATAGAGGAAAGGATGTTAGAAGGGCAGCCATTAATCACAAACTATAAGATATCTGAGAGCAAATGCCATCTCCAGACTCTGTTTTGCATATCTCTAAAAGAGAACAAGAGAAATTGGATTAAAAAGTAAATAATTCAAGATTTAGAAATATTCTAGATATTTCAAATGACTGAATTTGTTTCTGCCTGCTCCCAAAACAAAATCATCAATCTTACTTTCTAATTTGAACTGCTTTTCGAAGATTTCCAGACTCGAATTGTGAATTGAACCTCAGAGTTTCTCCATCTTCGGGTATAGGATAGCTAAGGGAAAAAAGGACAATACTTAAATACAATACATCTACAGGAATGGATTCTCAATATTCCTGGATTTCAGCGCTTTAAAAGGGATAGAGAGGGGGGAAAAGGGGGAGGGAGGGGTGGCATTACTGATCAGGGATACTATTACAGCTACAGAAAAGGTGGGTATTGTAGCGGGATCCTCTTTTGAGTCAGTATGGGTGGAAGTCAGGAACAGGAAGGGAGCAATTACTCTATTGGGAGTATTCTATAGTGCCCCTGGTAGCAACAGAGATACCGAGGAGCAGATTGGGAGGGAGATTTTGGAAAGGTGCAAAAATTACAGGGTTGTTATCATGGGTGACTTAAACTTAGCGAATATTGATTGGCACCTGATTAGTTCCAAGGGTTTAGATGGGGCAGAGTTTGTTAAGTGTGGCCAGGACGGATTCCTGTCACAGTATGTTGACAGGTCGACGAGGGAGACTGTCATACTAGATCTAGTATTAGGTAACGAACTGGGTCAGGGCACAGATCTCTCAGTGGGTGAGCATCTGGGGGACAGTGACCACCGCTCCCTGGCCTTTAGCATTATCACGCAAAAGGATAAAATCAGAGAGTTAGGAAAATTTTTAATTGGGAAAGGGCAAATTATGAGGCTATAAGGCTAGAACCTGCGGGTGTGAATTGGGATGATGTTTTTGAAGGGAAATGTACTATGGACATGTGGTCCATGTTTAAGGATCTCTTGCAGGATGTTAGGGATAAATTTGTCCCGGTGAGGAAGATAAAGAATGGTAGGGTGAAGGAACCATGGGTGACAAGTGAGGTGGAAAATCTAGTCAGGAGGAAGAAGGCAGCATACATGAGGTTTAGGAAGCAAAGATCAGATGGGTCTATTGAGGAATATAGGGTAGCAAGAAAGGAGCTTAAGAAGGGGCTGAGAAGAGCAAGAAGGGGGCATGAGAAGGCCTTGGCGAGTAGGGTAAAGGAAAACCCCAAGGCATTCTTCAATTATGTGAAGAAAAAAAGGATGACAGGAGTGAAGGTAGGACCGATTAGAGATAAAGGTGGGAAGATGTGCCTGGAGGCTGTGGAAGTGAGCGAGGTCCTCAATGAATACTTCTCTTCAGTACTCACCAATGAGAGGCAATTTGATGACAGTGAGGACAATATGAGTGAGGTTGATGTTCTGGAGCATGTTGATATTAAGGGAGAGGAGGTGTTGGAGTTGTTAAAATACATTAGGATGGATAAGTCCCCGGGGCCTGACGGAATAGTCCCCAGGCTGCTCCACGAGGTGAGGGAAGAGATTGCTGAGCCTCTGGCTAGGATCTTTATGTCCTCGTTGTCCACGGGAATGGTACTGGAGGATTGGAGGGAGGTGAATATTATCTCCTTGTTCAAAAAAGGTATTAGGGATAGTCTGGGTAATTATAGACCAGTGAGCCTTACGTCTGTGGTGGGAAAGCTGTTGGAAAAGATTCTTAGAGATAGCATCTATGGGCATTTAGGGAATCATGGTCTGATCAGGGACAGTCAGCATGGCTTTGTGAAGGGCAGATCATGTCTAACAAGCCTGATAGAGTTCTTTGAGGAGGTAACCAGGCATTTAGATGAGGATAGTGCAGTGGATGTGATCTACATGGATTTTAGTAAGGCATTTGAAAAGGTTCCACACGGTAGGCTTATTCAGAAAGTCAGAAGGCATGGGATTCAGGGAAGTTTGGCCAGGTGCATTCAGAATTGGCTTGTCTGCAGAAGGCAGAGAGTTGTGCTGGAGGGAGTACATTCCGAGTGGAGGGTTGTGACTAGTGGTGTCCCACAAGGATCGGTTCTGGGACCTCTACTTTTAGTGATTTTTATTAACGACCTGGATGTGGGGGTAGAAGGGTGGGTTGGAAAGTTTGCAGACGACACAAAGGTTGGTGGTGTTGTGGATAGCATAGAGGATTGTCGAAGATTGCAGAGAGACATGGACAGGATGCAGAAGTGGGCTGAGAAGTGGCAGGTGGAGTTCAACCTGGAGAAGTGTGAGGTGGTACACTTTGGAAGGACAAACTCCAAGGCAGAGTACAAAGTAAATGGCAGGATACTTGGTAGTGTGGAGGAGCAGAGGGATCTGGGGGTACATGTCCACAGATCCCTGAAAGTTGCCTCACAGGTAGATAGGGTAGTTAAGAAAGCTTATGGGGTGTTAGCTTTCATAAGTCGAGGGATAGAGTTTAAGAGTCGCGATGTAATGATGCAGCTCTATAAAACGCTGGTTCAGCCACACTTGGGGTACTGTGTCCAGTTCTGGTCGCCTCACTATAGGAAGGATGTGGAAGCATTGGAAAGGGTACAGAGGAGATTTACCAGGATGCTGCCTGGTTTAGAGAGTATGCATTATGATCAGAGATTAAGGGAGCTAGGGCTTTACTCTTTGGAGAGAAGGAGGATGAGAGGAGACATGATAGAGGTGTACAAGATATTAAGAGGAATAGGTAGAGTGGACAGCCAGCGCCTCTTCCCCAGGGCACCACTGCTCAACACAAGAGGACATGGTTTTAAAGTAAAAGGTGGGAAGTTCAAGGGGGATATTAGAGGAAGGTTTTTCACTCAGAGAGTGGTTGGTGTGTGGAATGCACTGCCTGAGTCAGTGGTGGAGGCAGATACACTAGTGAAATTTGAGAGACTATTAGACAGGTATATGGTGGAACTTAAGGTGGGGGGTTATATGGGAGGCAGGGCTTGAAGGTCGGCACAACATTGTGGGCCAAAGGGCCTGTACTGTGCTGTACTATTCTATGTACTTAGTAACATCATTAGTGAGCATTAAACTACATAGTTGAAAACTGACCACCTTTATTGAACTCACCTTAGAAAATCAAGATCATACACAGTTTTGTCAATTACATCATTTGCATGAATTAGTCTCTCAATATCCTGGAATATTTTTGTTCTGTAGAAAAATAATAGTTATATGCAGTTTTTTCATTTATTTGTTAACAGTTTCTTTGTCAAGAGTATTGTTTTAACTGCAGTTTAAAATAAAGGGAATTAGAAAAAGTAAACTATTGAAACAACATCAAGAATTTTCAAAAGCATCCCATGGATCTAAGTCATTTATTTAGTTTGAAGTTTAAATAACTAGGACACTTCTTTTAATAAATACAAATAACTAAAGCAGTTCATAACAATTAATAAAAAGTTAATGAATTACAATTCATCTTTTAAGAATGTTGTCTGAATAACAATTTTCTTTGTTTAAATCTTGGCATTCACCTTATGATTAACAGACTTGAGAATTAAACTAGAGCTGAAGATTACTGATATCCATATCTTATCTTTAAGAAGAAAGATTTATACTCATAATTCTGTGCATGACCAATAATATTATTCTAATATATGTATATTTTGCATTCCTGAGAGCTATAAATTGTAGTATGCTCTATTTTATTATTTATAGAAGAACTTGTGTGCATTACATCATACGAAGTCTTTAAAGATGAGACAACTTCAATCTCAAAATTTTTCTATTCTTCCATTTTAATGCTAAAATACAGGACAGTTAACTTCTCCAAAAATCCAGCTAGTGATCATTTTAAATGTAACCATACTTTCCTTTCAGTCTCCCCCTCTTTTTAGAGCATACTGACATATGAATCCATATTTTACATTGAGATTGCCTGATTTATCATTGCTCTTAGTCTGGCAGTGCCTTTTTCTTTCAATGAGGTTTCTCAATACAATGCTTTGAGATAGCAATCACTGGCATGCTCACCTTTGTACACCGTAGGGTCTTTCTATGAGAGGTTCCTTGAATGGAGGTGGAATATGGCCAAAATAATCAGGATAAGCCACTTCACCATATTCGGGAACAGATTTAGTCTTTTTAACAATTTCAATATAAAGATCAGGGTCATGAAGTGGTTGCAAGACCCCTGGCTCCGGTAACTCTGAAAATCCTGGTTCTTCAGAACTTAAAGAGGAGTCATCCTCGGCATCAGTGTCAAAGCCAGAACAGCACAATTGACCTAGCTGGGTACCAACCTGTTGCCAAGATGGAGGCTGACCAAATGATGAAACAAATAAAGACTTTCCACACCCTGAGATCTGCTGACAGGTTTTGCTGCAAGTTTCTCCCAGGGTCAAAAATCTGGGTTTGTTCTCAACTCCACTCTCACACCCAGGTTTGCAACATTTAACATCTTCAGAAGCATTATTACAGTGCAGTGACATACTATTGAAACCTTTTGTAATCTCACGGTTTAGGCATTCTGCAGGTGGATGCCCATTTTGTTTAGAATACTGACAGTTGACATTATTTTTGCTATTCTCTGTACTGTGCTGATCCATGTGTGTTACAGGTTTATGGTCCTGTCCAGCTCCTTGATATACTTTAGGTAGAAAGTGCTGGTTTTGTTTAATATCATTTTCTTTAACACTTGCCCTAATTGTATTACTATTTGATGATGGCTCCTCGGCTGTGGGCACAATAATGGGTCCTGTCCGCTTAACATCAATTGTTGATGGATTGGTGTTGCTTTGTTCAGCAAAATTATATGCCTAAAACAAAAAATAAATAAAAATTAATATTCATTCAACTGAATTGGAGAATTGTTTCCATACAAAATTTGTAGACCATAAAGCTGGGCAAACTAAGGTAAGTCATGACTGAACATGTCTTTATTTAAATCTATTTTTAATTATATGGATATCCCACAAGTTAACAGTAATGCCAACTTTTCTTTCATCTATCTGAAACACTGGTGAGGTAAACTAAAATATTTGGTTTAATGGAAAACAAGAATGTGGATTTATCCAGTCTCTATAAAATCCCTTGAACATCCCAGGTTGCTTTGCATCCAATAAACTGCTTTTTAAGATCTATTTTTATATTGCAGCCTATTCCAAAAACTGATCTGTAACACAAGGTTCTAGAAGGAGCAAATGAAAAAATAACCAGTTTCTGATAAATCCCGTGTTACAGCTGCTCATATTATAGAAATTTGCCCGTACAGGATCACAAATCACTACACAAAACTTTGAATAAAATTCACTCTCATTGAAAGTGTTAAAGAAATTAAATAAATCAACTCAAAGTTTCTTTTTGGCCTGCTTTCATGATACACCCATAGATGAAGTGGCTTTGGAGAGCAGAAACTCACTGTACGATCCGTTTTCTAGGAAAGCAAACTCTCACCCCCATTACATGGGGAATCACTCTAAAAATAAAAATGGTTAAAGCTGCATTGGTAGCCAGAGTTTGAGGTACATTTTTTGTTCTTCTTCAAATAATGTCAAAAGAAATTCACACAGCAGACAGGGCTATAATTTGATTTCTTAGTACTAAAGGCCTTTAGTATAGGGAAAGCTGTATTATCTGGATGTAGTATTACTACACAGAACTGTCTGTCCAGCAATTTCCCATGACATGACTGCACAAGTATCAAGAAATGAGAGTTTTCTTATTTGTGAATTCACAAGGGCAAATTTCCATTACCTGAACTGCTGTATTCAGATACAGGGTTACCTGTAAACTGTTTGACACTGAACAACTTCTCCACTTCTATCCTCAAATAAAAGCTGTTTCTGCAGTAACCTACATATGCTTGACTCATTCAATCATATATAGAGAAACCTTTGTTCCTCTTTCATCTGTTTTCTACTAAATTGATAAGAGCATTTGTACTACATTCTACTTTTGCCCTAATTCATAAAATTTCATCTATTTTTGCTCCCAGTTTCCATCTTTACCCCATCTTCATGGTCTATCACTGAGATGAGCTCTTTTTTTACCTTGACTACACTAAGCGAAAAATCAGCAGCAACACACATTTCAGCTGGCTGAGCACAGCATGAGGGAAGTGTTTAAGGAATTTCACCTACTTTTGGCTCAATAACCACTTGATTGTTTAATGTTGAGGTCCACAGAAAATAACTTGCTAATTCAATAGGTTTCAATAGGTGCATTTTATGTCAGAGAAATGTATACAATATACATCCTGAACTTTATTTCTTTGCAATTCTTAATTTATTACTGCTTTATCATCCAGTGAAAACAATTCTTAGTTCTTACCATGGATTTACTTGGCAACCACTACAAAGAATGCTGGACAATAATGGGTCACTAAGCATCAGCCTATGTGAACTAACCAGATGTTAGAGGTAATCAAGCAGAATTGGGAGTAATAATGGATCAATCAGAATGTTTGGAGTTCTCTCTCAAGGACTTTAGCTCATTATATTTACTATTATTTGGAAAAAATAATAGAAACACCAGTAGATTAAAAAGGAAACCATTGCTCATATATTCTGTTATTTATTAATCTATAATTATTTTTGGAAATTACTTCATCCTTTCAAATTTTGTTTGACCCTACACAGTAGTATGCAAGAAGCAGAAAAGAGAGAACAACAATCAAAATAACAAGCATATAAAAAAACTCCCCCTGGAAGCTAATCATAGGTGTTAGTAAAGCCAAACATTAAACTTTACATCAACAAACACTACATCAAAACAAGACGAGAAGAATACCATGCAGAACTCTGAACCTATTCACATTACATCACTTAGCCCACACAATTCTGGGCCAAACACGATCAACATAATTTTAAAATAGAAGTCATACTTACTTTTACTCATTAACTAATGATATGGCTCGTTACCTTAGTTTTTGCATTTCAATTCAAGTACCCAAGTGTGGACCAAAGCTCCAAAAACACCTGGAACAAGTGGTCCTGAAGGCAGCCACCCAGATCATCCCGTAACACAGTATTGATTAAATGGTACTTGAAATCACTATTGACACAGAAGATAAATATAGATGCTGGAAATCCAGAGAAACTCAAACAAAATGCCGATGGAACTCAGCAGGTCAGACAGCACTTATGGAGAGAAATAAACAATCAATGTTCAGGCTGAGACCCTTCATCAGGGCTCACTAATAACAACTCATTTCATCACACATAATGGGTGAACTTTGGGATGGAGCTGTTTTGCTTTCAATAGACCGGACACTGGTGCAACTTCACACATTGCTACATAGATTCCAGTATGATAATTCATTGAAACTATTCAGCTAGGAATCCAACTCGATTGGGAGCACAGAATGTCATCACTGGAGCTAGGATTTCATGGGGCCATGATCTAATCTGTGTCCACATATTTGTAGGTAGCTGGTATCAGCTAGCCAGCTGACGTGGTTAAATCTATTTTTATTCTGTTGCAGCATTTATAATGGTGGTTCTAACCCATTACCTCATGGAACTTGATATAAGTCTGTCATTTTCACTAAATGCTGCAGGTCAGATATGGCACCAAGTCTTAAGATTTCCTTTGGGTTAATATCAAGCAAGGAGCAAGCTGCAGAAACAAGCAGCACAAATATAAAGTAACTTTCACGTAATCTAAACCTTGTGCTCATGTCCTCAGTTCCTGAAATGTGTGTCACGTACATCTGACCGAAAATATCAAGCTGCTAAAGTTTACTAAGGACACTGAGAAGATCTGCTCAGACGACAACTGTTTTCAGTAATTTCTGATAGTTTTACCTTCAGCTCCCAACACCAGGAGTTAACATCAAGGAAAATGCATCCTCAAGGTAGTGTCATTCTGATCATTTTCATCTCTTTGCCACATCATTCAATGTAGAATGTAATGCGTTGCAGCTTTACTGAATAGGTGCAGGTGTCGCTGGCTGCTCTAATGGAAAACAAAGACTAACACCTGCATTGCTGCCTAGTTCTGAAATGTTTAACAGAGAAGTGCCCAAAGCAGAAAGGGTTGTTTTTACCTGAAAGTCTTCTGTGAGCTCTGGGAAAAACTGCTTGTATATTTCCAATTCTTCTATTGGCCGCCCTAAATCTTGCACTGGCTTTAACTTGCTAAGGTCAGTTTCAATATCATCATTCTGGGTAAAAAGTGTAAAGAACATGATTTATTTCTTATATTAATAGAGCTCCAAATATTTCTGCAGTCAAACAATGCTAATTTTTTTATACCTAACTTAAATACTTTTGCACCTTGTATTCATCCTGTTTAACTACTGTTTCTGGAAATATTTATCAAAATGATTGTTTTTTTTCCCCATATATTCTAAGTCATTAAGTAATAAGTTTTATAAGCAATGCTTAAAGAACGTGATTAGAATCATCCACCAAAATTTAAAATCTCCAAGGAATGTTACTGAAGAATTCAATTTAGAAATTCCATCAAATTATCTTCGAGTGTTATCTTGCATTGAAAATAAGCTGCTTCCTTTGAAATAAAGACAGTGACAAAAGTAGAAATTCTGAAAGCTATAGATTATACTTTAGCAAAGCAATTCACCAGATGGTTTGAAATACAAAAAAAACTAATTTCATTACAGGTTATACCACGAGAAATGTTAAAGGATATGAATATAATAAGTATTGTAAAATATTCACATTTGTCAGAAGAGATGCATTCAGAACTAGATTTCTGTAAAAAAAACGTCTCCTTTCACTACCTTCTGCCATTGCAGCAAAAGCTGACAGTGACATGGGCTTTTCCGACACGAGTACAAGTTAACAACAAATATATGTTCTTGTAATATTAAAAACAGATAACTCTCTCTACTATAAATCAAGGAAAAAAGTTAAATGGATGAAAAATTGAAGAACTTATGAACTAGCATCCCTACAAAGTATCTTGTCAATATAAAACATTGTTCTGTGAGGTCTAGGTAACATTTTCCATGTTTGCTTAGCACAACCTCTGAACTGAGAAATACAAATGTATATAGACACATCACAAACATCTCAAAAGATTATTTTGAGAAATACTATGATGTTTCTACATTAATCCCATGCATATGTACAAACCATTAATTTCAATAAAATGGTAAAAAAACAATTTAAAATTTGAGCTGCTCCCTTCCTGATTGTAAGAATCCTTTTGATGTATGATTTTACATTCCAAATATTTCCCTCTTTAATTTATTTAATTCATTATCGCCACACAACTGTAACAAAAATTTTATTTTAGCATCAGTCTTTCGAATTAGTTCATCTTATAAAACGTTGCTCCAGTACCTTCTGGTTTTCATTTTCTTCTTCTTCAGTTTCATTGTCTATTTCCACTTCAGTTTCATCAGTATCATCACTTTCATCTACAACATCATCAACTAAAATAGAAGAATTTTTTAAAATGCATATACTTTCAAATACATTTCCTGTTACTTTTATTTTAGGGCTGAAGAAATGTGTTACAAATAGTCAAAACCTACCTTCAGGAGCTAAATTATAGATCTGTGCAACAGGACCGCTTATTGGAATTACTGGCAACTGGAATTGGTAAACACTTTTAATAGTTGGAATGGGAAGACGATTTTTAGGGAAACATTTTCTCATAATGAGGCTAGAGATATTGACCAGAGGGTCTAGGGTTCTCACTGAAAGACAATCCTGAAAAACAAAATAACACATCAGTCAACTCTCTCTTTAAATGTATTATAATCCCAGAGTGCGGTTACTGATTCATAAAACAAAACACTAACACATTTGTTTCGTGTGACTTTTAAATGCATTAGTAATAAAAATGCTAACCTTCAATAGGAAACATTTAAATTATAAATTGCTTTACTTTTCGAAAGTTCATACAGTAAGCCGACATGTAACATTGGAAAGTAATACTTAAGTGTTACTACAGAAAAAAAATCATGAATCACAATAAACCGTCCTTGTCAATACCTTACTCTCCATTGACCTGCAATCTCTTTAACCTATGTAAAATAGATCCCTCACCTTTCATGCACAGACTTACAAGGTACTAATTCAGAAAATGAGGTTGTAGGAATTTGCCAAGTTGCCAGCATGAAACCAGGGTCCAGAGAGAATTAAGCTCAGCACCCCTTTATTAAAACTGAATAAAACATAAAACATTTTATTGAAATGCCACCTCTAGTTGAAAAGCCTGTTAACCTTCACTGATTGGGGACATTATTTATGAACATTAAGAACATTATTTATGTAAGGTCTCCACCATCCAAGAAATCATGAGGTGGCACAGTAGCATAGTGGTTAGCACATTACAGGTGCTCCAGATTCTTTTCCCAACGCTCCCTGTTTGCACGTTCTCCCCGTGACCTGGTGGCTTTTCTCTGGTTGCTCCTCCCACAAAGACATACCGTTTGGTAGGTTAATTGGTCACTGGAACTTGTCCCATGATTAGGCCAACATTAAATTGGTGGGCTGCTGTGTGGCATGGCTTGAAAGGCTAGAAGGGCCTATTCCACACTGTATCCCAATAAATAAATATGCAGATTTGAGACATTGTGATTTGCTCTTTGACCATCCTTCATATTCAAAGATGATTGTTTCAAGGAAATGCTTTATTTAATTGACAGGTTACTTTTGTTTTTATCTTCCAATCTATGCCCTTTCTATACTAATGTGCCCAAGCAATTTCCATGGTAGTCAATATCCTCCCTTCAATTTCCAAACCCAGGGTCTTCTATGATTTAGAAGATGCTTTTTTGTAATCTAAATATATGTACAGTCAATATAAATTGCAAGGAAAAAGTGTCTCAATATCCTGAATCTTCTCGTATACCTTATATCTGCTCACTGCTTTCTGTTCTACATCCACCTGGGTATCTATTCTATTATTTATCTCCCTTCAATTGCATGCATTCCTTACGGAGTACATTATCAAAGGCTTTTTGCCATCTTCGAAAATTTGCATGTGCTGCATTACACAGAAAATAAGCAGGTCAGGCAGCATCTATGGAAATGAATAAACAATTGATGGTTCGAGCCGAGAACCTTCTCCGACTCAAAACATTGACTGCTAACTTATTTCCATAGATGCTGTCTGACTTGTTGAGTTCCTCCAGCATTTTGTGTGTGTTGGTTTGGATTTCCAGCATCTGCAGAATTTCTTGTGTTTAATTTACTGCATTATCCTGAATGCTCTGTTACTTTTCTTAAAAATTAATGAGTTTGGTTGAGCATGACCTCATATCAATTTTGGTTATTCATTATTCATTTTTTCTAAGTTTCCAAATCACTGCTTTTTTTCTTTTTGTAGGGATTTTTGTTCTAGAACTAATATTAGACTCATATTAGGTCATTGGCCATCTTCTTGGAGCACCAGCACAATGTTAGGCATGCAATGCATACAGGTCTAATTTTTTCTTTCTTTCCAAAATTACATGGAAGATTGCTTTAAAACCTATATGCATTAGAAGAGTGCTAGAAAGTTTGTCACAGATTACTTACTGATGGGTTCTTTAGTCATTGAAGAGTTCATTATGGGAGCACATAAAAGATTTTATGTTCACCATTTGTTTAACAAGTTTAAAATTTCTAGACATATTTGATATATGTTTATTACTATATATTAAGATCATAAAGTATGAGCAGAATTAGGCTATTTGGCCCATCTAGTCTGCTCTGCCGTTCCATCATGGCTGAATTATTATCACCTCAACCCCATTCTCCTGCCTTCTCCCCATAACCTTTGATGCCCTTACTATCAATCTCTGCTTTAAATATACCCAATGACAAAGCCTGCACAGCCATCTGCGGCAATGAATTCCATAGATTCACAACCTTCTGGCTAAATTCCTCATCTCTTTTCTGAAGGGATATCCTTCTATTCCAATGCTTTGCCCTCTGGTCCTAGACTCACCCACAATAGGAAACATCCTCTCCACGTCCATTCTATCTAGGTCTTTCAATATTCAACATGTTTCAACGAGATACCTCCTCATTCTTCTAAATTCCAGCAAGTACTGGCCCACAGCCATCAAATGTTCCTCATATGTTAACCCTTTCATTCATGGGATCATTCTCCTAAACCTCCTCTGGTGTCTCTCGAATGCCAGTACATCCTTACTTAGATAAGTAGTCCAAAACTGCTCACAGTACTTTAAGTACAGTCTGACCCTCTCTGTAAAAAAGTTAACCTCCAAATACCTATTAAATCTTGCTCACCTTACCTTAAACCTATGCACTTTAGCTTTTATTTCCCCAACTCTGCGAAAAGGACCAAGTGCATTCATCCTATTAAACCTCTCACTATGGTTTACAACTCTTGTAGATCCACTCCTCAGCCCCCTATGCTCCAAGATAAAAAAGTCCTACCTTGTCCCACCAATCCCTATAACTCAGTCTCAAGTCCTGGCAACATTCTTGTAGATCCTTTCTGCACATTAATTTTAATAAAACATCTTTCTATAGTCAGGTGATCAAAACTGAACACAATTATTCAAGACCAGCCTCACCAACGTCTTGTACTATCACAACATAGCATTCCAATTTCTATATTCATTGCCCTGACTGATGAAGGCCAGTGTGCCAAAACCCTTCTTTACCACCCCAGAACCCTGTCAAAGTCCAAACTTAATCTGACTTTCCAAGATACACTCAACACTGCACATATCTGAATTAAATTCCATTTGTCACTCCTTGGCCCACTTATCCAACTGATTAAGATCCTATTGTAGTTCTTGATAATATTCTTCACTGTCTGCAATATCATCAGCATATTTACTAATGATAATAGTTATAAGGGGCTTAGCACTGAGCCAGGTAGGCACACCACTAGCCATGGGCATCCAGTCTAAGAAGCAACCTTACTCCATTACACCAAGCCAAATGTGTATCATTTAACCACCTGTCCTTGGATTCCATGCAATCTCATCTTCCAGAGCAGCCTATCATGTGGAACCTTATCAAAAGGCCTTACTAAAGTCTATATAGACTATACCGACCACCCTACCCTCATTGATCTTCTTCAAATAAATTCATAATACACAATCTTCCACACACAAAGCCACACTGAATACCCCAGTCATCCTGTCTTTCCATAAAGATGTATATTTCATCCTTCAGAGTGCTCTCCAGTAATTTACCTACATTGATGTGAGGCTTACTGGTCCATGGTTCTTTGCAGCTCTTCTTAAATAAAGGCACAAAATTCACTGCCTTCCAGATACATCCGTGACTAATGATAATACAAGTATCTCAGCCAGGGTTCTTGCAATTTCATCCCTAACCTCCAGCAGTGTTCTTGGATATAACTGGTAAAGCCCTGGATATGTGTGTACTTCATATATTTTAAGATGTCAGCATTTCCTCTCTGTACTATAAACTATCCTTAAAACACCATTAACTTTCCCAAGTTTTAATGTGTTCAGGTCTTTCTTCTCTGTAAGAAAGGAGGAGAAATATTCATTGAACACCTTGCCCATTTCTTGCAGCTCCACACATGGATGTCCACATTGGCTTCTCAGGGGCCCTTTTCTCTCTGTAGTGACTCATTTCCCCAGATGAGCTCAATACCTTTTATGCATGCCTTGACATTCTATGACATAACACACAAACCCACATATTTCCAGTTGACCTTGTAATTTCAGTCTCTAAGGCCGATGCTCAGGCATCCTTCAAGAGGATAAACCCACAAAAGGCGTCTGGTCCAGACAGCATATCTGATTGAGTGCTATAGATCTGTGCAAACCAGTTGGCTGAGTACTTACAGACGTGCATAATTTCTCACTCCTGCAGTCTAATGTTCCCATCTGCTTCAAAAAGACATCTGAAGTACTAGTGCCCAAGGAAAGTGTGGTGATGTTCCTCAATAACCATTGTCCAGTAGTGTTAATATCAATCACAACAGAATGCTTCAGAGTTTTGTTATAGCGTGAATCATGATGGCAACCATAGGTCGTACCTGGATTTCTTGTAGGGTTCTGGATCTCAAATGTCTGGTCTTAAATTCCACAGGTCTAGCCCTCAGCAGACTGTGAATCTCCTGGTTCATCCAAGGCTTCTGGTTTGGGACAACCTGGTATGCTCTCAAAGGCACACACTCATCCATGCAGCTATTGATGAAGCTGCTGATGGCCATGACATATTCATTCAGATTCGAAGATGAGTTCTTGAAGATGGTCCAGTCCACCAATTCAAAGCAGTCTTGCAAGCACTCCTCTGTCTCCCTTGACCGTGCCTTTACTGTCCTCAGCACAAACCCCAGTCTCCACCTGTATGCGTGGAGCAGAAGCACAGCTGGGTGATCAGACCTGCCAAAGTGTGGGCATGGGATGGCACGGTAAGAGTCCTCAGTGGTGGTGTAACAGCAACCAAGTGCATTGGCTCCTCTGGTCAAAGTTCCTTTGATGATCCGGAAGCATCAGAGTGCACTGTCTTGTGACTGTTGATCACAGTGCTTAGCTCCTCCTATGACAACTTGGCATTTTCCAGGGGTGAAACGTACACTGTTATCAGTACCACGGTGGATATTTCCTCAGCACATAGAATGGATGACACTTGACCACCAGATGTTCCAAGGCAAGGGAGCGGGACTGAGATAGAAATGCCACATCTGTGTGGCTCTATGCATTAATCATGAAGGAACCACTAGTGCCTCTGCCTTTACCTGATACTACCGTCAAGTCCAGGTGGTGCGTGGTGAAAGCAGTCCTGTGTCCGGAGTTCAAATTCAGATTCATTTATTTATCACATGTACATTGAAAGATATAATGAAATGTGCCATTTGCATTAATAACCAAGACAACCCAAGGGTGTGCTTGGGGCAGCCCACAGGTGTCACCACACATTCTACAGCCAACACAGGATGCCTACAATGCTCGGCAGAACAACATAGAACACCACAAGCAACAAAACAACAAGAGAATGACCCCATTTTCCTTCCACCCACTCACTGACACATCCACTCACATACATAGATTGTCCTTTAACCCAGAACAGGGCTCCAAGCCTCCAGTTTCCAGTGGTCTTACAGACAACTGGTCTCTGACTTTGCCAGTTTACTCTCAGACTCATAGTTCTAGGGCTTCCACTTGCGGACTTCCGATCAAACTTACGTCATGTCCCCCTATTGGCCCTAGTTCAGAGGTGTCAGGGAAGCAACATAAAAGCAAGTCCACCCTTAGTGTGGTGTGTTGTTTGTGCTGGGGAAAGGACAAGGCAGACAAAGGCCGTCCTTCTTGCAGTATATTTACATTATTGGCAGACACATCATTTTAGTCCATGAGTTAGTATTATTTTTGTTGTAAAGTCGAGACAAGTTTGTCCTTGTGGGTTGGGTGTTACCTGCATGCGCACTGTGCACCCATGTGCGATTCTAGTTCTAGCCAATGACAGGACCCCAAACTCCAGGCCTTAATCTCTGGACTCAACAACTCACATACTAGGGGGTCATCAGCCCTCATGCCTCCTGTTCGCAGGACATCCAATCCCAGGACCCACCAACCTGGTGGGCCAACAGACTTCGAACTCACTGGTGCTCATCCACAATGCTTGCTAGACTGAAATCCGTGGACGTCTTTTGTCACACATCCTCATCAATAGCCTTTGACAACGGAGCAGAGGCCTAGGCTCCGGATGTCCTTCGTCAAATGTCCATATCGCTGGGTTTTGAGCGCAGAAGAAAGGTCTAGAATCCAGAGATCCTTTGTCACCTGTGGATGTCATTGGCCATGATGTCCCTTTGATCTTGCTATGAGGTCTTCATTTTTATTTTCCTGAGACAGATGGTAGGGAGGGGAAATTTTAGGACCGTGTTTCAGTTTTACCTGGAGCCTCTCCTGGCAGCCACGTTTCCTGACACAATGGAGAGGATCCCTGAGCTTCCAGCTACTGCCCTCACTCCTGGGTAGTTTACAATACCGGAATCTGTCAGGCCTGAAAATTGCTAGTTCTTTTACATGACTTGAAACAATGTTACTTACTGCTGTCCCCGTGACTACAGAGTTCAGCTGTAGCAGTTGTAAATGGAAGCACCGATAACTCCCTTGACAGCTGCACACAAATTTGCCACTCTTCAGCACCATTTAATAGACCTTACAGGTGCACCACAAGACTGTGTGCTCAGCCCCCTTTGCAGTCTCTGTACACTTCATAAATAACCATAGCAGCAACGTCATATGTAACTTTGCTGACCAACGGCGGTGATGAGTCAGAGTACGGGAACGAGGTAAATGGTGCCACAACAGCCTTTCACTCATTGTCAGTAAAACTAAAGATTTCAAAAAAAGGGAGGGAGAAGATGCACCAGTCTACATTGTGGGTTACCAGTGGTGGAGAATCAGCAGTTTTAAATTAAAACATCAAATGACCTGTTCTGGGCCCAGAACATTGATGTAATCACAAATAAGGCATGCTAGAGCCTTTACATCTGTAGAAGTTTGTTACTCTCAGAAAGTACTGCTGAAAGTATTCTGACTGACTCTATCATGGTCCGGCATGGCAATTTGTATGTGCAGGAATATAACAAACTGCAGAGAATAGTGGAATCTGCCCAACATGTCATATGCCAAGCCTTATCCTCCATCATTAGTACCTACATGTTCTAACAGTGTTCTTTCTCATAAAAATTTGTTTAAAATTTGTTATATTAATTATGTTATATGGAGCAGTGTCTCAGAAAGGCAGCGTCCATTATTAAGGACACCCATCACCCAGGACATGCTCCTTTCTTATTGTTACCATCAGGAAGGAGGTACAGAACCCCGAAGGCACACACTCAGTGATTCAGGAACAGCTTCTTCACCACTGCCATCCAATTCCTAAATGGACATTGAACCCATAAACACTACCTCACTTTTTAACATATTATTTCAGTTTTTGCACTATTTTTAATCTATTCAATATACATATACTGTAATTGATTGATTTATTTATTTCTTCTTTATTATGTATTGCATTGTACTGCTGGGGCTGCTAAGTCATCAAATTTCACGCCACATACCAGTGATAATAAACCCGACTCTGATTCTGGTTTATGTTTTCCTTGTGAATGCTGCTTATAAGATGTCATGCCTAAAATGCGTCCTCAGATCCGAACCCCGGGGCAGCCCAGGGTTGGCTCAAAACCTCACTTATCAGTTCATCATATTAGCAGACACAGAGCACAGCAGCCGGGGAAGGCTTCATAGCACCATCACTGAGAACGAGCAAAATCAGCTCTCGTCCCGACCAACACCGTCTTTTCAGTCTATGTGGGCCACATTTAAATTGACCCAACGATGGGACAGGGAAAGGCTCCAGCACCCTGGAGGGAGGAGTGAAGATCACAGAGTATAAGCAAAATCGGCTCTTGCCTCCGACCTGGACCAGTGTTTAAACTGTCTAAACAGCACATTGTACCTAGCACTTGGACCCAGACACCCAGGCCATGTGCCTGTGATGCTGTTGCAAGTTTTTCATTGCATACATGTACTTGTGTGCAATACAATAAACCCAACTTTGATATACTTAAAAACTCTTCGGATTCTCCCTAATCTTCTCTGCCGAAGCTATCTCTTGCTCTCTTTATATCCTCCTGATTTCCTTCTTGAATATACTTATATTATACATGGATACATTAGATTAAAACATGCAGGTATTAAATTAAGCAAAGTAAAATTGACTGAAAAATTAATAATTCTTTCATTTACTGGTTCAAAATATTTTATATGGGACTTTTAAATATTAACTTTAAATAGCTGGTGATTGCAATGACAACCATTTAAAATGCAACATAGATTCTTATATTCAAAGACTTATCAAATGAGATGCTATCTACTTTTCAACACAGCACTCTAAGGTTTCCTCACACAATTGTGCATTAGCTCATCATCCATCAAGGTACTTACCTGAGACAAATTATATAAGATTTTTATCCCTTCTGCATCTACAAAAGCTTTCCTTCCCAATTTAATACTTGTCACATTTTTGATGCAGGTTAAAATTCCCTTACGAATCAGCATATGCCGATGTCTTGTGTCATGCCTATGCCAGTCGATATATATTGTAAGAAGAACAGGAAGGTACCCTCTCTCCACTGATCTCCTGGCATTGGTTTCTACAATAATAAAAACATATATTTACAAAACCTTACCTGCAAGTAAGGAAATGCATGAATGCTGTTTCTTAACTATGTGTACTGATTTGTTGTGATTATACAAAGAGCAGAAAAGAGTACAGAAACCACCTTCTTAAAAAAATTTCGTAACCTTAATTGGAGAGATTTCTCATATTTGGATATTGGGATAGATGAGGTTAAAATGATTTTTAAAATATATCCTGCAGAAAACTACACAGTATTTCTCTAAAGGTGCCCTTTTAAGGTTTACTATTACAAAATCTAACACATGAATCAGTTTTGATTTATATGGCTTCATAATGTTGTCAACTTAAATTCTATAGCAGTTTTGTGCAGCTACACGTGGCTTGTTTACATGGCAACTGCAAAAGTTCCAAACTATTTCATCATCGTGTTATTACCTGCAACATCTGAAGCTGGTCGATTGCTTATAATTAACAGATGTTTTAGAACAAGAATTTGCATATTTAGCCAGCTATAAGAAAATGAAAAAAACTTGATAAAGAGCCATTACTTCATCCCAATATCAAGCCTTAAAGCACTAAATTATCCATGAATACAACTGAAATCAAAGATTTCACTTTAAAGAAAATATTCCACCATAACCTGACCTCCATTAGCAGAATTTTGATGTTGCCTAGGAATGAAACAAATCAAAATTCTGCCAGATGCACAATAATTATGAAAGTGGTTGGGATGGGTCAGTCGGGTCATGCAAGTGTTGAAGCCACAATTTGAAGTACATCAGGTGGAATCAGATCAGATGTAGTTACTACTTAACAGCTTCGAGCAAAAGTCAAAACTGACAGGATCTGGCTTGTTTAGGAGTGTAACTGCAAAGGTGAGAAACAACAGTACCTTAGGTCAATGTTTAAAACGGAGTTTTAGCACTGTAGAATTATGTGCTTGAGATGAAAAGGACAATAAGAGAAATTGTACAATCACACTGTAATCAAAGAAAACACCTATTTTTAACAATTAAATTACATAAACATCTAAAACACTTACTCGATTTTAACAATGCTGCCAGTGTGTCTAATGCGACCCTGTGGAAATAACAGAGTTGATAAGATGTAATCATTAACAAATTGCTGCAAGAATTAAAGAAAAAATCCCTTTAAAATCTTCCATTTATGCTGCTAATGAGGAAACAGATACAATGAATTAAAAATATACATTTGTTATTTTACAATAAACTCAAAACCTGCTTCTGTTGTTGAATGAAGCTGACAATGTAGTCTATTTGATGTATAAAGAGCTAAAAATTTGCATGTTGAATTGAATTGATTTAACTTTATTTCTTACATCCTTCACATACATGAGGAGTAAAATCTCTTATGATAGGTCTCCCTCTAAATGTGCCACGTGCCATCATAGTAATTTATAATAAATAGAACAGTCAATGTCATGTAGAGTACACTTAAGTCAGCGTAAGTTCATCAGTCTGCGGGCCCGGTGGAAGACGCTGTCCCTGAGTCTGTTGGTCCTGGCTTTTATGCTGCAGTACCATTTCCCAGATGGTAGCAGCTGGAATAGACTGTGGTTGGGATGATTTGGGTCCCCAATGATTCTACGGTCCCTTTTTACACACCTGTCTTTGTAAATGTCCTGAATCATGGGAAGTTTACAACTACAGATACGCTGGGCTGTCCGCATCACTCTCTGCAGAGTCCTGCAATTAAGGGAGGTACAGTTCCCATACCAGGCAGTGATGCAGCCAATCAGGATGCTCTCAATTGTGCCCCGGTAGAAAGTTCTTAGGATTTGGGGGCCCATATCAAACTTCCTCAACCCACCATCTGAGGTGAAAGGGGCGCAGTTGTGCCTTTTTCACCACACAACTGGTGTGTACAGACCATGTGAGATCCTCGGTGATGTGGATGCCGAGGAACTTGAAACTGTTTACCCTCTCAACCGCAGATCCATTGATGTCAATAGAGGTTAGCCCATCTCCGTTCCTCCTGTAATCCACAACCAGCTCCTTTGTTTTTGTGACATTGAGGGAGAGGTTGTTCACTTGACACCACTGTGTCAGTAAGATGATTTCTTCCCTGTAGGCCAGCTCGTTATTGTTAGAGATAAGGCCAATCAATGTAGTGTCGTCAGCAAATTTAATTAGGAGATTGGAGCTGTGGGTGGCGACAGAGTCATGGGTATACAGAGAGTAAAGAAGGGGACTTAGTACACAGCACTGAGGGGCTCCTGTATTGAGAGTCAGAGGGTTGGAAGTAAGGGAGCCCACTCTTGCTTGATGCAATCTGTTTAAATAAACTGGAAATTTTATTTGCAGACCTTGCTCAATCAAATCTTGTACATTAACCACTTTTGCATGCAACACACACACAAAATGAGACCCTTTGGCAAGTCTCGGCCCGAAATGTCGACTGTACTCTTTTCCATAGATGCTGCCTGTCCTGCTGAGTTCCTCCAGCATACTGTGTGTGTTGCTTGAATACATAAAATGCTGGAGAAAACCAGCAGGCCAAGCAGCATCTATGGAAAAGAGTAAACAGTCAACGTTTCGGGCTGAGACCCTTCATCTCACCCTGAAATGTTTATTCTTTCCATAGATGCTGCCTGGCCTGCTGAGTTTCTCCAGCATTTTGTGTGTGTTGCTTGGATTTCCAGCATCTGTAAATTTTCTCTTGTTTGTGATTGGATAACTACATTTTCACATTGGCATTAAAATTGGAAAGTTACTAAATTATCTTATAATGAATAGACTAACTTACAATATCAAGCCGATAACAAAATGGACAGAAACCATTTGGTACAATATCTGAAAAGTTTGCAGCTTCAATCCTGTGGTTTATTTACCACAGTTGGTGCTCCTGATTTGGCCTTCTCTGCATAGGTGAGACGAGACAGACTGGGTAAGCACCTTAGCTCCCTCAGCAAACGTCTCCCAGTGGCTAGCCAGTTCAATTCCACTTCCCATTCCCACGTCGACACATCTGCCCACAGCATCTTCCACTTCAGGTCGAGGAATCTCATTCTGTGTGGGCAGTCTCCAATCTTGTGGCATGAACATCAAATTCTCAGACTTCTGATAGCTGCTCCCCCTTTGTTCCTTTTACCTTCTTTTCTTTACTATCTCATTTTGACCCCCACCATCCTATCTCTTTCTCTTCTCTCACCTTTTCCATCTGTCCATCATTGAGTCTCCTCTCATTGGTGTCCTTCCCCACCCTCCACCCTTAGTTCATGCTCCACCTTCCTCTCCTAACATTCCATCACATTCAGCCCTTTGTCATTTACACCTGTTACTTCATAGCTTCTATTATTTTCACTCTCCTGACTCCTCATCTAACTATTGCCTCCCTCGTCTGGATCCACTTATTACATGTCAGCTCTTGTGCCGCCCCTTCCTTCTACCATATTATACTGGCCATCTCTCCCCTCTCTTTTAGTCCAGATGAAGGGTCACAACTTGAAACATCGATTATCCACTTCCCCCAATGGATGCTTCTTGACCTCCTGGATTCCTCCAGCACTCATGTGTGTTGCTTTGTATTACAGATAATGCTCCCTCTGTCAAGTAGATATGAAGCTCTCTTTTAACCACCAAATTAATTGAAGCTATAGTCCTGGTATTAAAGAAAATTGTGATTCCTGTGCTAATTAAAAGGTCTTAAGGAATTAAACAACACAAAAGTAACTTGGAAAACGGGTATTAACAAAGTGTTGCATAAGAACATGCAGAAAATAAACATTCAATTTCATTTAATAATTGAAAAAAAGATGCTGAAGTGAACATCATAGTAAAAAATGCACTTAATTTCATAGCTTACGCTGATTGTAATGTTTTACTTGGGAAGCAAGTAAGAAGTGGATTCTGACAAATAAATTTTAACCAAAAGTTCAACTGTTGATTTAGAAAAGCGGTGGTAAAAACCTGAGGCTAGTTTAGGAAAACAATGTGAAAACAACATGTTCTGAACTTCCACTGACTTATTTACACATCTCTGAACATGAAACTGGACATCAATCAGCACATAAGGGCAATGTTTCAGAAAATAAATTTGGAAAAAAAACTTTGGATTCAACAATTATCCTTGATAATAGTGAAAAACTGTAGCTTCATGTAGTTTTATTTAGCTGAAATGGATTTATCATAAAAATGTATTTTTAATGGCAATCTCTACTCCAAAACAAGGGAAAACTCATTTATAAATTACTATAATGGCCATAAAATATTGAACTATTCCATTTAGGAGTTATGATTGTGTATACTAGTCAATTTCTTAGATTAAGAACAGAATCATTTAAAACATTTCTTTTATAATGTTGGGGGGGAGGGGGGAAGGGAGAGAATTCCATGATGAAAATAAATTCACTAAACAAGTTGACAATAAAAGGTTCATACCTATATAAGAGAAAAATAACTAGTCACTTGTAATAGAAAATGGAAATAAAAATAAGTCCAGGAAAAATGCTTGGCACATTTAAGGTTAATTGTACAACTATGTATATCAAAGCTTGTCCCATAAATTTCAAAATGCCACTCAGATACAAATTGTTTGTCATACACTAATGCTTCGATGGTTATTGTGCTGTAGCTAAAACTACACTAATAGCCTAAAACAAAAAATGCTTACTCAGAATATACGTGTCTTAGCAAAATGTCATTTGTTGGCTTTTGCTAATTTCTTCTTGAACTTTCATACAGCCAATATAGCAAAGATACTCCAGAGCAAAGGAGGGGAAACTTGGTGAAAGAACTACCCAGTACTTTGTTGCCCCAGTGTTTCACCCACATTAATCTCCACATACTTCATCCGAATCTACGCATTGACATCTTTCTTCACTTTCCACCTGACAATTCCAATATTCTTCAACTAGGCCACTCAGATCCTAAATAACCAAAAGTTCAGACCAAATACATTCACCCAAATGTTCTGTATTCATTAATCTGCAATCAACTCCCCTGCCAGGGAACTCATGGTTAAAATTCACATACCTGTTTTCAATTCAAAATACAGGCTGCGCACCATACCACTCCATCCAAACAATACAATCTTTGTAACTTCTTCCAGCCATAAAATATTCTGAGTAACCTGCACATCTTCAATTCGGTCTTTTTAATCTTACCAGATCTTAAAATCAATCCACCATTTGCAGGTCCAAAGCTCTGGGCTTACCTCCTGAAATCCAGTGTGGAAACAGTATTGTCTTATAAGCATAACTGTGTCACTAACAATTTTACGCATTTATATTGATTGCATTGAGCACTTCATTACTGGCCTGTTCTGCCTAAACCTCTCTATTTGCATCTCCTTCTTTAAGATATTTTACAATTGTAAATATTCTACCTAAATCATGTTTCTAATGCGGACACTAAAGGTGTGGAAGTTGATGTGGAAGTAAGCCTGAAACTTTGTTATAGTCAGAATCTTGGGTGAAAGTAAAAGTAAATGCAGTATAAAACGGCTATGGTAATTCCTGGATTTCTCCCAGTCAGAGCAAGGATAAGCTTTCTTTTATCCTCATCATCCAATTCAACAGATTCAACAAGTCTCCACATTCAACAGATCAACACCTCTGTACTTCTGACACCTTCAATAGGATTCCACGACAAGATACATCTTCCCCTTTCCTAACTTTTTCAGCATTCGAAAGAGAACATTTCTGATTCATTCTTCCCTCTGCACCAATCAGTGCCTTTCTCACAGTTCTTTACCATGCTGCTGCAAGAGGTGCATGCCAGCCCTTTCTCACCTTCCATTTCTATCCATCCAAGTCCAAGTCGTATGTGAAGCAGTGCAACACTTGTATTTCTTCCAAATTTGTGTTTTACTTTTGGCATTCTCCTCAACATTTGGGAAACCAAACACGGAATGGATGACTGTTTTGTGAAAACACCTCTGCCTAGTCAAGGGTAATTCCCAAGCTTCCAGCCATCTATCACTTGAATTATTCTTCCCATTTCTACTTTGATTTCTCTGTTTCAATCAACCCCAGTGCAAGTTCAAGCAATAACAATTCATCTTCCATCTCAAGACTCATCCTGAATTCAATGATCAACCATTCCCATTGTGCCAGAGCTGACCATTTGTGAGGTAAGCTGCAATATTATCCGCTTTTCCCTTGCCACAGATACACATAATTGCTGAGTATTTCCAGTAGTCGCTATTGGTTTAGTTTTCCAGCAACCACTGTGCTTTGTATCTCATGGTTCCAGCATGTTTTTTTTTTCCTCTTTGTCTTTGTTGCCCTTACTCATCTTCCTCTGTTTACACTCCTCCAGACAGATCAGCCATGATTAATGTCTGTTAGCCAGTAATCAGCTGATACAGCCCAGATGGCACAAAAAAATCCAGCTCTGCAACTCCATAAATTAATAAATCAATCTCTGACCCTATCACTTAAATGGTTTATCAGGTTTCTACTTCATCAAAAATGCAGCCCCACCATGGAGGTGTTAACATTAGGTAAAATTAAGAGCCCACTGAACATTGCAGGTGACTAGTCAACACTGCAGCAAATGAGGCCATGAGTAATAAACGTCTGATGTTCAACAGATTGGCAAAACAAATCACCTTTAATTCGGAGGTCACACGCAACCATTGCCAGAATAACATGAGATTACATACGATATTCAGCTGTTACAATTCACATAATTTTGAATATTCATCGAAAATATTACAAAACAATGTGTTTCAAATCAGAGTCGAATATCTAACCTGCCAATTTATAAGTCAAGTCAAAATAAAATTTTTTATAAGAGTACATGCATATGTGTCACCACATACAATCCTGGGATCCTTTTCCTGCGGGCATACTTAGCAAACCTATAGAACAGCAATTGTAAGCAGGGTCTATGGATAACAAACTGTGCAAATACAAGTATAAATAAATAGCAATAAATTATGAGTATTAAATAACAAGATAAGAGAGTCCTTAAATGAGCGTAGTTATACCCTTTTGTCCAAGAGCCTGATGGTTAGGGGGATAGTAACAGTTCTTGAACCTGGTGGTGCGAGTCCTGAGGCACTTGTATCTTCCATTTGAGGGCAGCAGAGAGAAAAGAACATGGCCTGGGTGGTGAGGATCTTTGATAATGGATGCTGCTTTCCTACAGCAATGTTTCATACAGACATACTCAAGGGTTGGGAGGGTTTTATCTGTGATGTACTGGGCTGAATCCTCTATCTTTTGTAGGATTTTCTGCTCAAATACATTGGTGTTCTCGTATCAAGCCATAACGCAGCCAGCCAACACACTTTCCCCCACACACCTATAGAAGTTTGCCAAGGTTTTTGATGATATGCCAAATCTCCGCAGACTCCTGAGGAAGTGGAGGTGCTGTCATGCTTCCTTCACAATTATATTTATATGATGGATCCAGGACAGGTCTTCTGAGATAGTGATACCAGGAAATTTAAAGGTACTGACCCTTTCCAACTCTGATCCTCAAGGACCAAGGACCTCTGGTTAACCTCCCCTGAAGTTTACTATCAGTTCCTTGGTCTTACTGACATTGAGTGAGAAGTTGTAATCATACCACTCAGCCAAATTTTCAATCTCCCTCCTGTATGTTGATTCATCATCACCTTTGATACAACCCACAACAGTGGTGTCATCAGCAAACTTGTATATGGTGTCGGAGCTGCACTTAGCCTCACAATCATGGGTCTAAAGTTAATAGAGCAGGGGGCTAAGTACACAACCCTGTGCTGATGGAGATTGTGGAGGAGATTTTTTTTTGCTAATTCAGACTTACTGGGGTCTACAAGTGAGGAAATCCAGGATCCAATTGCACATGGGGTTATTAAGGCCCAGGTCCTGGAGTTCACCGATTAGTTTTGAAAGAATGATGGTGTTAAATGCTGAGCAGTAATCGATAAAAAGCATCCTGATATGTGCATCTTTACTGTCCAGATGTTCCAGGGTTATGTGAAAAGCCAACGAGGTAGTATCTGCTGTATATATAAATAAAAAGCTCTTGCAAAATAAATAAATGCTGGTACTTTCATAAAATTAATGTGCACTTCTTCATACTTATTTGAAATATTTTGATATAATCTATCTCCTTCCGTCACATGCAGAAATCTGGAACAGTACTTTGAAGTTCCAACTACACAGTTGATGATTACTTGGATAGAAGACTTTCTGCAATTACAGACAAAATTCTGAATATAAATCTCTGCTTCAGTTTAGGAAGACTAAAATTTTAAAAATACAGTACTGTGCAAAAGTCTTAGGCACGTGTAAAAAAATTCTGTAAAGCAAAGATGCTTTCAAAAACAATGAAATGATAATTTTCTAAACATTAAAAAATTTACTATAAAGAGCAGTAAACAGTAAAAAACTGTATCAAATCAACATTTGGTGTGACGATCCTTTGCCTTTAAGACAGCATCAATTCTCTTAGGTACACTGTCATGCAGTTTTATAAGAAAGTCGGCTGGTAGGCTGCTCCAAACATCTTGGAGAGCTTACCACAGCTCTTCTGCAGACCTTGGCTGTCTTGCTTGCTTCTGTCTCTCCAGGTAATCCCAGACAGCCTCAATGATGTTGAGATCAGGGCACAAGGGAGCCCATACCATCTGTTGCTGAAGATAGTTCTTTATGACCTTGGCCGTATGTTTGGGGTCATTGCCCTGCCGCAGAATGGAGTTGGAATTGATCAGGCGCCTTCGTGATGGTATTGCATGAGGATGAGAATCAGCTTGTACTTCCCAGAATTCAGGATTCCATTGATGTGACTAGATTAACAACTCCATTTGCTGAAATGCAGCCCCAAACCTGTAAAGAACCTCCCCTGTGCTTCACTGTTGGCTACAGGCACTCATCCTTGTAGTGATCTCCAGCGCTTCTACAAACTGCCTTCTGCTTGAGCCTAAAATTTTAAAATTTGACTCGTCAGTCCAGAGTACTTGCTGCCACTGTTCAGCACCCCATTCCTTGAGCTTTCGTGCCTAGGTGACACTGTTGGTTTTATTTCCACTTCAGAGAGATTTTTTTTGGTAGCAACTCTTCCATGAAAACCATTTCTGACAAGACTTCTCCGGACTGTACAGGGGTGTACTTGAGTTCCAGTGGTTTCCGCCAGTTCAGAGCTGATAACAGTGCTGGACCTCTTCCGATTTAGAAGGGATGTCAGCTTGATGTATCTTGTTTGCTGCACACAGTTTCCGTGGCCATCCACTCGATTTCTGGTCCTCAACCTTGTCCGTTTCTTTGTGGTTCTTCAGAAGAGCTTGGACAGCACATCTTGAAACTCCTATCTGCCGCAAAATTTCTGCTTGGAAGAGACCTTGCTGATGCAGGATAACCACCTTGTGTCTTGTTGCTATGCTCACATGTGCCATGATGTAAGGTTTGATGATTTGAAGGTTAAGGTGTCACATCTGCCACAGTCTCACCTTTTAGTTTGGTTGTCCTTCTTTCAGTTTTTATTCCTTCTACACCCAGTGCTGTTTCAGTTAACCAGTTTAGTTCATTCAACTCAATATGTTCATGTTTGTTATCTTTGTTTAATCATGCACTGGGCTATATACCTACAAAGTAATCAAGCTTCTTTAACGAATTTCAAAAAAATTTCTGTAACATTTAATATTTTGGAAAATTAATATTTGGAAAACCAAAATTTGCTCATTTCCATTGACACGCAGATGCAGAAGACAAAATATAAACATCTAAAACAAAATTTATATTAAAAATCCAGAATGTCTTAGACTTTTGCAATAATCTGCATTATTAACTCATTCAATCATCCTAGTTACATCACCCAACTTTCTGCATCTGTCAAAGACAAATTTAACCCATGTAACATATTCTTTTGAGGTTGTTCTACAATTATTTGCTGATGTACAATGCTCATAAGTAAATGCAGAACTTAGATATTGTCACAATGTATTTCTGCATGCTGGAGCACAATTTCCAACCTTGGTTCTCCAGCCCTAGAGACTAGGCTATCATCCAATTAACCTTTAATATTGTTTTACACATATGCACACCAACATTTAATCATCTCTAATGTGAAATCCAAACCCTCCTGCTAATGCACAGTATATAGTTCCATGAATTTTTGAAAACACTATGATTCATCTTAAGTTCTGAAATCAAAAATTGGTACTCATACAATAGGTCTCAGGTGATCTACATGGAAGCTTGAAATGACTTTCAAAACCTATCACAAGGAATATAAATGCTGCAAAACAGTGCAGCACTTCAAAAGTTATTTCTAATTTCAGTGCACTTATGCATAAATTTTACTTACATTTTCAATGTACTTATGCCTTAACTATACATTATTTATAAGTACCTACTTTACAAGGCTTGTGTTCTTCTTACAGAAAGGACCAATAATCTTGAACATAAGTTCCACAACACCATTTTTGCCCAAGAAAACAGCGTTGACAGCTAAAAACACAAGTGGTAAAATGAAATGTACAAAATCATACACTGGTTACAAGACTTAAGCAAATTCCAGAAATATTTCAAAAGCAAGCATAACAAGGCATACAGTATATTTTGAATGGTGATTTTGGAACAAATTAGATTTTCCTTAATCTACTTTTCAAATAGTTTACATTGAAGGTAGGTGAGCTTACATTAATGTTTCTACCTGAGTCAATTCCAAACATAAATCAAAAGGAAAAATATTCTAATAGCCCCCCCCTCCAAAAAATGCAGCTATTTTCAAAATTAAGTTATTAATGTACAAACGTAATTGCCTTAATATTATTTTACTTAATGTGTATTTATCATTTTTAATAGTTAAAAGTTAGTTAATATCTGGATGAAAACTTGCACACATGAATGTTACCAAAGTCAGTCCAAGAACCCTTCAGTGAAATGAATTCGACAAGTGCCACACTCAATACTTACCATTATTAGAATACACTCGCAACAGATGCAAACAAGGTAAAATTAGCTTGAAGTTCTGCAGGTTTTGTTTCACTAAATTCAAGGTAATGCCCAAGGCTCCATTAATCCTGGCTTTGACTCCAAACTTTTTGTCTAGTAAAGAAAATTTTAAAAAATGATGTAATGTGAACTTCAGTGCATTCAGCTGAGATTTTTCCAGATCTTTTCAACAGATTTCTGACTGACTTTTCACTACTTTCTAATGCACTTGTCATTCAAATGTATTAAAATATATTTAAGAATAATTTCAAATTAACATTCAAAGTCAAAGTATGATGTTGTTCATTTTAATTCTCATGTATGCAGGTAATGCCCTCCCCACCACTGAGACATCTTCATGAAATGCCGTTGCAGGAAAGCAGCATCTAATATCAGGGACCCCCACAACCCAGGACATGCTCTCTTCGTGCTGTTGCCATCAGGAAGTAGGTACAGGAGCCTCAGGACTCATGCCACGAGGTTCGGGCACAGTTATTACCCCTAAGTCATCAGGCTCTTGAACCAAAGGGGATAACTTCACTCAACTTCATTTGCGCCATCTATGAAAAGTTCCCACAACCTATTGGCTCACTTTCAAGGTCTCTTCATCTCATGTTCTCAACATTTATTGGTTATTTATTTATTATTATTATTCTTTCTTTCTTTCTTTTTGTCTTTGCACGGTTTGTTGTCTTTTGCACACTGGTTGAGTATCCAAGTTGGTGCTGTTTGTAATGATTAATTATTTTATGGTATTATTGAGTATGCCCACAAGACAACGAATCTCAGGGTTGTACTTCATTTTCTGTGACCACCTCCAAGTTGCTTTTACTGGACACACAAAACATACATTCTTTTTAGTACCACAATAGGGTATAAAGTTAATGGAAAAAAATAAGGTACATCTCAATGTTTTTATTCCTAATATTATGTTTCTTTTCATGTTTTGTAGTGCAAATAATCCTTTTTCTCCTCAGTCATACTTCAAAGAGATTGATTTATCCTGCTGTCAGCCAAATGCCACTAAAATTATAAATGTATTTATATTTAAAGGTGCTATATATAAAAATACTATAACACTGCTGTCAATAAAGTGTGTGCATGAAACTGTAGAATAATAAAATTCAAAATGGCTGAGCAACATCTTTAGAAGGAAGTCTACCATCCTTATCTGGTCTGGAATAATGCAACTTCAGCTTATCATAAGATTCCATTCCAGATATTTTAGCACAAAAATACTGCAGTTCTACTACAGTGCAGAATTTGAGAGAGCTGCACTCTCAGGAGTGCTGTTATTCAGATGGGGTATTACAATTAGGCCATTTTCTCTCTCTGATGGTTAAACAGATTAAGAAACTGAAAATCTAATCGCCTATTTAAGAAAGGAGGAAGATAAAACAAGAAGTGACAGTTCAGTGAAGCTGGCATTTGACATTAGGGAAATGCTGAATTCCATTGTTAAGGAAGATTTGAGATTATATTCAGCAGGCGGATTTAAAAAAACTTCAGTAGGTGAGGATATCTGTAATTCCAGGATGCCCTTGATATAGTGCCACACAAAAGGTTACCACAGAAAGTAAAAGTTCATTGTATTCAAAGAAATAATCTAGCATGGAGAAAGGATTGGCTGAGAAAAGAATCAGGTTGGCAAATGGACTGCCAGAGAAATTAGTGCTGAAGCCTTAACGATTTGCAAACTACACCAATGGCTGAATAAAGGTACTGAAAAGTGCAATATCATTTACATGATACAAAGGAAAGTGGAAAAGCAAGTTGAGAGAACAATCCAAAGAGTCTTGAAGAGGATACAGAAAAATTAGTTACGTTAAGTGAATGGAGGATAAGAATAGCAATTGGAATATAATTTTGGAAAACGTGAAATTATTCACCTTGGAAGAAAGCAGAATATTGTTTAATTGGAAAGATACGAAAGAATTCTACTACAGAGGGAGAGTTAACAATCAAGAAGGCAAATGGAGTACAAAGGGGTTTGAATACAGAATTCTTTATCTGATGCTGGTGACTCTGTTCCTTGTGTACTGTGCACAGCTAGAGAGAGTTATCAGGTTGATCCCTCGGATAATAATTGGTTGAGCAAGTTGGCTCAACACTTGAATTGGGTGGTGAACGTACAGAAAGCTGTGAGGGAACTTGGTAAGTAGGAAAGGACCATGTCCCTTTCATGAGTGATCGAAAAATTGCTTGCATACTTTCATACTGAAGGATCACACATTAAGGGCTGACGTGAGGAAAAATTTCTCTTAGGGTTGTGAATTTTTGGAATTTTAAATAGTTAGATTTCACCATTTATTTTATTCCAGTCTTAGTTAGATTAACATTTTTGCAAAAAACAACAGGTGCTGGAAATATAACAAGAATAAACTGGAACAATCAGGTTAGACAGCACCTGTAGAAAGAGGAACACTGTTAATGTTTCAGGTCCAAGACTTTTGTCAGATCTTCTGTTATTATCAAAGTTGACAATCCTGAAGAACTGCCACCAAAGTAACTGATCCTAATGAGTGGTGGGAGGATCAAGGCCTATTCCTGCTCCCAGCACTTTTGTTTTTGTGTGTTTCAAAAGCAAATTGTTAGCAGCAATAAAAACAGTTTCATTTTGGACAATATCTGATGAAAGCCAGCTGCATTTTAACATTTAATAATCATTTTACAGGGCATATACAGTACTGTGCAAAAGTCTTAGGTACATATAAATAGCTACAGTGCAGAAGACTTTTGCACAATACCATAGTAACTTTACATATTGCACTGTACTGCTGCTGTAAAAACAAAAACAAATCTCATGACATAGGTGAGTAATGATAAACCTGATTCTAATATGGGTCTTTATTGTGGACTGAGTGTGGGAAGGGAGCAGAGAGAGGGGAATCATGGTTGGGAAAAGGGGAAGGGAGGGGGGAGAGTGTGGGAAGCACCAGAGAGTGTAATGATCTATTAACCAATTATTTGGAATCAAGTGACCTTGTTTGGTGTCTCAGGGCAGCCTTTATCTGCACCCATGCTACTCCACACCACTGGCGCTCCTGCCCCACAACCCTCCTGTGGTGCTCTACCCTTGCCATTCCGAACATCCTTTGCTCCCACCAGATTTACAAACTCGCTCTCCACTCCATGTTGACAATACCGTACTGTGCTAATAACTTCGGCACTGTGGCTATATATATGTGCCTAATGCTTTTGCACAGGACTGTAGTAGTATAGGGAAATAGTTGCCTATTTAAACCCCTAATTGAATTTGTATGGTCACTTTAGCTTCCAGCACATTTTGATAACGCTTAAAAGGGGAAAATCAGTCTGATGCTTTTTTGACAATCACAGGTGTACGTGTAACTTTATTACGTGGACAAGAATGACAACAAGCAATTTTATGTAGAGTACACACCAAGCTGGGTTGTAGCAAGGATGTAACATCATATGGGCTTTTCCTGCCTAATGTATTTGTTTTTCAATAAGAATTCATTTTTCTGCAGGATTGTTCCATATTTAGCAGTCAATTTGCAAGCATATGATAACGGAATATAGGATCATCGCATCTAAGTCTACACTGCCCACATTTAAAGTTCATGAACATACATGACAATACTGACTGATGTTTCCTCACAAACAAGGACACTAAGGCCAAGTGTAAATCATTAGATCAAGCCTTGGGCAGTACTTTATTTCCTGCGGAGCATCAAGAAAGCTCACCTCTGTCCCAGGATACTGACGGACTTTTACCATTGTACCATTGAGAGCATACTCACCAACTGCATCTCAGTGTGGTATGGCAATTGTCCCGTATCGGATCACAAAGCACTTCAGTATGTGGTGAAAACTGCCCAGCAGATTATTGGCACCCAATTGCCCACCATTGAGAACATCTACCATAAAAGCTGCCTGGGCAGGGCGAAAAGCATTATCAAGGATGCATCTCACCCTAACCATGGACTTTTTATTCTTCTCCCATCCGGTAGGTGCTACAGGAGCCTCCACTCCCACACCAGCAGGCACAGGAAGAGCTTCTTCTCTAAGGCTGTGACCCTGCTGAACCTCACATTCAAGCATTAATCAGCATTGCACCAATATTGTACTGTCTCAGTACTTTTATATTTGTGCGCTGTAGCACTTTTTAGTCGCAGTTATTTTGTAAATAACACTATTCTTTGCATTTCTGGTTAGATGCTAACTGCATTTCATTGGCTTTGTATCTGTACTCGGCACAATGACAATAAAGTTGAATCTAATCTAATCTAATCTAATTTATCTATGTGCCACAACTATTAGGCATTTTAACCAGCCATTAATATCATAATTTAATTAAGATAAACTATTTGCTAATTTCCCTTAATCTTGAAAGAGTTGACATTTGCATGCCTGTGGTTTATCATATTGATTTTCGGAGAAAAGTCCTCCCACTGACACCATGTGTAAAAAATAACCATAAACAAGTCAAACGTACATTAAGATGCAGAATCACCATTATCCAAAATTGCAAAATCAATGTTCCATTTTGTATGACGAATGTATTTCACTAAAATATTAATCAGCACAAAAGATGTGCTGACCTCAATAATGTATTATTTATAGATTCATGCTCCTTTGCAAATTCTTTGGATGGCATGCTTGAATTGTAAAAGAAACCTTCAAACAAAATTTCACGAGTTCTATAAAACAGGCAATAAACTTAGATTTAAACATCTTTGTGTATAAAAGCCATTTATTGCACATAAAGAGAAAATAAAGCATCTTATTAAAGAAAAGGTTACATGGAAAATATGTTTGATTGAATAACCCATGAGACAACATGACAAAAATCAGCTAAATAGTTGGACTAAATGAGTACAGATTTGCTCATTATATAGCTCTATTTATAAACAAATCATGCCCTGATCTAAAACTAAAATACAGTATTTTGTCTGCCATATACTGAAGAATATACTAGGCTAATTAAATACTTTACAAGTACATTATGAGTTTAGATTACTTTATACCAACAGAAATTAATTTTGGCATCTTGTCATTTAGTAAATCTTCCAAAATACAGTTGTCATGTTATCAATGAGAATTAGAATGGAAGGGTGTCTGAGATCATCATAGTGGAGTAATATATTAAAAAAATGGAACAATTTATCCATAATCCAGAGAAATAACATGGAAATTCAAAATGGAATTTGTAATCTTTTGTTTGGATCCATTTATGTTATCACACTATCACCCAATCCTTTATCTAAAACACAATGGAGAAAGGGATTACAATTTTTTTTAAACTTTAAAATTAAATATCAATGAACTTCATTGACAGAACTTTCACACAGTACTTAAAGGAAACCTTTAATAACCTATTCAATCATATGATGAAAATTCTTGATCTAATTTCTGTATGTCTTCAAATAAATCAACGTGACAATACCGTGTGGAAAACGAATGAGCTTGTATGGTGCAAAAACATAGAACGCAGATAAAAGACAAGGATTAAAAGTGCAGAGCTTGGTAAGTGGAGCTGGGGAGTAGGGATGCATGGGAGATGCTGGGGGAATTATTGTATTAGAAGAGGTCTAAAATTTGGGAATATTGTGGCCTGGTGGGGGTGGGGTGGGGGTTAATCATAAATATTAAGGAATAAACAGCTAAATCGGAGTGGTGGACATGGTATATGCCAGGATACAGTCAATCAAGGTTTGAAGTTAATTGCCAGAAGATGGAAGATGCAAAGCTTAGAAAAGACAGAATTAATAACAGATACTGTTTCTACATCCAATCTGCTGAAGCAGAAGAAAAGTTGAAAATGATGTAGTCAGACTCCGGAGAAAAAGAGCTCAACTCCAAGAGTAAATGACACCAAGATGGAAAAGAGTCTCAGACATGAATGCTGTTAGTGACAAAGACACAGAATACAGCAACAGCTTTCTTCTGATAGTCATTAGAAGCTGTAGCTCATTGTTTTTCTGACAGAGAAAACAAGCACCAATGTAAAACAGCCATTATCATTCGTGACTGACTTGCTTTTACCAATATTGTGAGAGATCCAGACCTAAGTGGAAAGAGAGTTTATGCTAGAGATGGGCACAGATCTTAAGGCAGCGTGATTAATAAATTGAAATTTTTTTAAGACCACGGGTCTTTTTACAAGAGGCTAGTTCCTTTAACATAGGGATTAATTTACAACTTCAATTAGCAAGAGAAGATGAATGGGCAGCAGTACAGATAATATGACTAGGGGAGCAAGAAGAAAACTTCAGGCTAGTGACACAGAAACCAACAAACTCCTGATATTTGGCGGAGAGGGCAGCGAAATATGGATAATGGGAAAATGTGTAGATCACAATAAAATAGCCAAGTTATCTTTGTCCCTTAAAATGAGCCAAAATCCTCAACAATTTTAAAAGAGGTTTAATTGCATACACAAAATGGATGTGATTCATGGCCAAGCCATTTGAGTAGCAAAAGTTTAATCTGCACTTTGACCACAGGGTCAAAGACAGAAGCCATAAAAAATAACCAAGATTTTCTAGGGACAAAAAGCATCAGAAATGGAAGTTAGTGAGTGACTGGGTAAATCAGTGCCTGCAGGTGGTTTTATTTTCAACCTCAGTAATGTCTTCAATGTGGCACTTAGCCAATAAAGAGATTTTTTTTACACTTAATATAAAACAGGACAAATTTCAAATGGACCACAGTAAAAGGTGTTTAAAAACCCACAAAAATAATCAGCATGATTTTAGTATGTACTATTTTTGTTTGAAAATAAAACACATTTTCCCCAGATCAAACTGTAGACCAAAGAGTAACATCACTTATCAAAACTGAACGAGCAGATTCAGTTACATTTTTTATCTACCTGTAATGTTAGTTTTCTACGAAAATTTGGAGGTCTTGATGGATTTGAAAGGTTGAGTGATTTGCAATGTACCAAGTCTGACATGGTTACATAATGCAAAATGAAATAAACAATATGCATACACAGGCAGACTTCCATGACAGTACACACTAAATTAAATGTTTTTACTAATACATCATAAAACATAGAGTTCATTCTGTGCTGCGCAGGGAAAAGCATACTGGCTCTAGATAATTTCAACATATTTCTTTATTAAACATGATATGTGATGTATGTTAGAGATTACAGATACAGCGCCTATAAAAAGTATTCCCCCCCCCCACCCCCCGGAAGTTTTGATGTTTTATTGTTTTACAACGTTGAATCATAGTGGATTTAATTTGGCTTTTTGACACTGATCAACAGAAAAAGTCTCTTTTCAGTCAAAGTGAAAACAGAACAGAACAAAGTGATGTAAGTGAATTACAAATATAAAACACAAAATAATTGATTGCATAAGAATTCACCCCCTTCAAGTCAGGATTTAATCGATGCCCCTTTAGTCTGTGTGGATAGTCCTCTATCAGCTTTGCACATCTGGATACTGCAATTTTTCCCCATTCTTCTTTACGAAAATGCTCAAGCTCTGTCAGATTACAGGAGATCACGAGTGAACAGCACAGCCCCAAATCCTCAATTAGATTGAGGTCTGGACTCTGATCTGGCTACTCCAAGACATTAACTTTGTTGTTTCTAAGCCATTCCTGTGCAGCTTTGCTTTATGCTTGGAATCACTGTCTTGCTGTAAAACAAATCTTCTCTCAAGTCACAGTTCTCTTGCAGACTGCATCAGGTTTTCCTCCAGGACTTCCCTGTATTTTGCTGCATTCATTTTACCCTCTACCTTCACAAGCCTTCCAGGGCCTGCTGCAGTAAAGCATCCCCACAGCATGATGCGACCACCACCATGCTTCATGGCAGGGATGGTGTGCTTTTGATGGTGTGTGGTGTTTGGCTTCCGCCAAACATAGCATTTAGTCTAATGGCCAAAAAGCTCAATTTTGGTTTGATCAGACCATAGAACCTTCTTTCAGTGGACTTCAGAGTCTCCCACACGCCTTCTGGCAAACTCTTGTCAAGATTTATTGCAAGTTTTTTTTCAAACAGTGGTTTTCTCTTTGCCACTCTTCCATAAAGCTGTGACTGGTGAAGTACATGGGCTGTTAAAGGCATCTCCCATATATGTGTGTGCTTTAATTTAATATACATGTAGTTGTACACAAATGAGCACGAAACTGAATGTCAGTGAATATCACGAACGGCACGGATAGTTATGGGACGAAACAGTGCGAGTTAAAAAGCACAGAGAAAGCCGAAGGATGCGCGAGTAACAGTGAAAGACACACTGAATTTAAAGTGAAAATAATGTGGTGACGGCTTCAGTCAGGAAAATTGATGAATTTGATAGTGCAAAATGAAGGCCAGGAGTTGTCTATCGAGAGGGCTGAACTATATTGTAACACGAACAACGTGGAGGAGCAAAAGAAAGTCCCTACACCTCTTAGCTTAATGGGTGCAAGGACATACAATCTCTTACACAACTTAGTAACCTCCGAAAAGCCAGCAAGCAAGACATTCAATGAAATTGTTACAATTTTACAAAATCACTTGAGTCCTAAACTTGCTGATAATAGCTAAGAGATTTAGATTTTGCAAAAGGAACCAGTCAAAAGATAAAAGACTTTCTGAATACATTGCAGAACTACGCAAACTTTCTGAGTACTGTGACTTTAGAAATGGACTTTCTGAAGCATTAAGGGACAGGTTTGCATGTGGAATGCATAGTCAAAGCACTCAAAACAGGCTACTGTCCAAAAGAGACCTAACCTTAGAACGGGCATTGACCATTGCAATATCGTTAGAGACTGTAGCAAAGGATGCAACAGAACTACAGGAAAGGAAGTTAGAATGTGAAATACACAAGATGTCCCTGAATGGTGCAAAAAGCCAAAAATGTTATCGATGCAGCAAATCCTTCCATGATGCAAATGTCCGTTTGTGCAAAGAAAAAGTCTGCAGAAAGTATCACAGTCAAGGTCACATGGAAAGAATGTACAAGACAGACAAAAAGCACAACCTAGTGAAAAGTCTCAAACACAAAACTAAGTAAAAGCATAAGGTTATTGAATGTAATGCAGAATCAGACCACATGGAGTCTGACAAAGGTGAACAGTCATAACCAGAACTGCATAGAATTACCGAAGCAGATCGCAATATAATATGGATCACAATAGATGGGTCTGGTGTAAAGACTTTAAATGGAGCTGCATACAGGGTCAGCTTTGCCTATAATTCCAGAGGCTGATTACAACACACTGTTTTCTAAGATACCATTAGAGAAGACCTCGGTGATGCTGAAGACCTACACAGGTGAAAAATTGTCTTCCAAAGGTAAACTGAAGGTGAATGTGATGTGTGGAAGACAAACACAGCATTTAGAACTTTACGTATTGGAAAGCGGAGAGCCAGCACTTTCTGGATGTGAATGGTTCAGAAAAATCCAACTGGATTGGCACTCAATCAGTATGGCATCAACAGGCAACTACAGCCCAAATGGTAGCACTCAACAGAGGCTGTCACAGCTTGTTTAATGCTAATCAGAAGGCGTTTGAGAGGGAAACAGATAAACAGATCGAAGACTTGGCCAAAAGCTGATTGGGATGCCAAGAAGATCAACATGCACCCCCACAGGCAGCGTTACACCTGTGGGATTGGCTGTTTTCACCATGGGAAAGAGTACATATTGACTCTGTTGGGTCATTCATGGACTCCATGTTCCTGATTGCTATGGATGCTCATTCAAAGTGGTTGGAGGTAATACTAATGAAGTCAACCACCTCAGCAAAGACTGTTTCCACTCTGAGGACAATCTTCATCAGAAAAGGCTAACCAAAACAAATTACAAGTGACAATGGGCCACAGTACATGTCAGAAGAATTCTGACTGTTCATGAAGAAAAATGGCATAAGACATTTCAAGTCAGCTCCTCACCACCCAGCAACCAATTGGTTGGCTGAAAGGTTTATCCAAACATTCAAAAAGTCCATTAAAGCAATGGACAAGAAGGACGTTTCTCTACAGCACAACGTGGACAACTTCTTTTTTTGTGTATCGGAACTCTGTTCATGTGACAACAAATCAAACACCTGCAATGCTGTTAACAAACAGGAATCTGAGATCACACATAGACCTCCTGAAACCAGATCTATGGAGGGAAGTGCAGAATAAACAGTTCAGCCAGTTGCCAAGTGAAGTAGCAAGGAGCTTCGAGATTGGACAGGAAGTCCTAGCATGTGTTTACCAAGAAGGCAAGTGGACACCTGGTAGGATAGCTACAAGAACTGGACCGCTGATGCACACAGTAGATGTTGGAGATCAGGCATAGAGACGTCTGTGAACCAGATACTAGATACTCAACCCAAACACACACTGAGTCGACTGCATCCAACAGGACAGACTCATTACAGTCACCTGACTTACCTCTCAGTGATTGTGACACTGACAGCAATGTGACACCAGAAACTGAGAACGTTGTCTTAGACAAGACACCTACCAAACCTGACGTCACTCCACAGGTGCAGAGGCGTAACAAGAATGCTATTGTTGATAAAGGCACCTGCCAAACCTGATGCCACTCCACAGATGCAGAGGCGCTACACTGGATCTTTAAAACTGTGAAGTTAGTTATGTTCTGTTATTGTGAAGGCATGCTTATTTGGTATATGGGTTTATGAAAGGGAAATGGAATGCTTTGTACATATACAGTTTTATGTTGCATTAATCTAAAGGGGGGGAGTGTAATGTATGGGTCTATTTTTTTGAGAGCAATGACACCCCCCACCACCTCAGCACTACATATTGATTTGTTCTCTGCCCATGCACTATTGTCTATGCATGTGCATTGCTCTCTCTCTCTCGCTGCAATGTGAATACACCCATTGAAGCCATTTCCCGTGTGCCTGCTTTTATGTAATATACACGTAGTTGTGCACAGACACAACAAAAACTTCCAAGGGGGGTTTAAATACTTTTTATAGGCACCATATAATGCACTGTGTGTTAAATGGAACCTGAACATGATTCATAACTACATAATACTTGAAGTGAAATGAACTTTCAAATAATTTAATGTGACTGACTCTTGATATCAGCATAGTCCCAAAAATACATGAGATTCCTGACTAAACCATGTTTTACCAACTGCGTATCAGCCTGGCACCATGGGAGTTTTAAAGTGACTAGATCAGTCCCACTTCAGGATTGGAAGACATGAACTTACCTTAAAACTCTGCATTGTTAAAAATACCATAGAATACAGCATGGAAACAGGCCCTTCAGCTCAACTCATCCATTTTGGCAATGATGCATATCTAAGCTAATCCCATTTATCTACATTTGGCCCATATCCCTCTAAACCTTTCCTATCCATGTACCTTCCCAAAGGGCAATAACATCTCCTCGGGCTGCTCATTCCATATATACACCCCCCATTGTGTGGAAACTGTTGTCCCTCAGCTGCCCTATAAATCTTTGCCCTCTCACCTTAAACCTATGGCTACTTGTTCGAGTCTCCCATAGGCCCACTTACCTTTACCTGTTCTGTTGCAATACCAGATGAGCTCAAATACTTTTAGTCTCACAATCATCAAGATTTTTTACATGAGATTTTGCTGTGTCAGAAGTCACTGCCCCCCTTGACAACATAACAATAGTGAACACATCAAAACAATTAACTAGCAATGCAGCACTTCGGAAAACTTGAAAACATAATGCCATTGTGGAATACTTCTTTTATTACTTCTACAGTTACGTGCAGACTGTTTGAGTAGATTCCTTTCCCTTGGAGTCTTTACAGATTTGGCTGGATTTCATTTACAATGTTGCAGCTTGAATGCATTTCCTAAGCTAAAATCAGCAAGCAAAATAGGTAATTTATTCAGTTCACTTTTGTGGCATATCATATGATTTTAATTGTGAACCCTGTGTTACCACTACAGAATCACCATTGTGCAGAGGATCCAAAGGTAAATACTAATTTTGGTACCACCGTAATCACTGTGAGATCTGTAGTACCACTGTAATCACTGTGAATAGTTAGGTTAGTTCCACAACTGAAAGGCATTCTGTTTTACTAGTTTACCAGTGTCTGGTGCTCTACAGGCTTTACCGAAGGCCAAGGAGCTAGTTAATTATCCAGATGTATACTGCAACGAACATAGCGCTTCTTAAAAGATCACAATCAATACTTTATAAAGGAAACACTGTGTCAAAAATGTACTTCCTTTGAGCAACTGATCTTCAAGTTTGGTTCAATGATTAAAAAAACAAACCTTTTGGTCCAATCTTTGCCAGAATAGAATGTAGCTGTATCATAATCTCTTCATTTGGTGGAAAATCCTTACTGGCACTGAACAGCAATTGAAGCAGAATCTGACTCCCTCCTTTGGAGACCAAAATGCTGCACCTGCGCCCTCCACCTGGAAAATACACATTACTTTTACAGAGTAATTCATCTATATGGGGCATGTTGCAAATAGACCTCGATGTATGTTTTATTTTATGAATCGCATGAATCTAATTTTCTGGATGTTGGCCTAGATTTCATTACACAATTATTTTTACACAAAGATATTTGTTTCTATCAATAACATTAAAAATTAGAACAAACATAAAACACCATCATGATATTCAAAACAAGAGTCTTGGTTGCCTGTTGTCAATGTTCTTCTCCAGAATTAACAACACCTGTACAAATTTTTTTCCAAGATTCTATCTCACATTAGGAGTGGCCCACCACTTCTTACACGAACAGAGACCTAACCAGATCCTCTCCACCAATGCAGTCACTTACCTGGTTGAATTTGACCACATGTTGAATAACAATTCCTCCTAGTCACTCTTCACAGATCAAAGATGTATCTACAGGCATTCACGTGGACTCAAGCTACGTTGGTTTTTGTTTTAAAAGGTCCAATGCTCCCAACTCTTTTTATGGTACACCAACAACAGCATTGGTACTACTTCCTCCAATTCAAAGGTTCAAGCGTTAATTTTATTGGCAAAACATGAATGTACAATATAACTCTGAAATTCATCTTCTCCAGATAGCCATGAAGTACATAAAAACCACGGGAGTCGTTGAAGATGTCAACACCCCCCCCCACATGATAAAGAAAAAGAAACAAAACTCGCAAACCCAAACCCTCCCTCGCTCAAAAAACAGATCACCCACCCAGAAGTTGGCAGCCCACACCTCACACTGCCTCCCTCACAAAAAAGAGCAGCACCAACATCACCAAACCCCCAACCCCCTCTCCTACATAAAAAAAACAACAGATCACCCATACCAAAAAACCAACAAGAAAATCAGACCCCAAATCTCCACCCATTCCCTCACACAAAAACCAACACATTGCCCACCCGGAACCCCAACTCGCCATTTGGCAGCAAGAAAGGAAACACAGAAAACTAAAGGAGAGCAATATAAACTACAGTCCAATAATCACATAGATCTCTCAATTTCAAAAACATCCTCCCGCCAGAACTGAAGAGAGCAGCCACTCGAACTCAGTCCTTCCACGAAGAGTTGACCACTGCACCGTCAACCTGCAGGCATCTGACTCCCGCGCCACCAACCTGTAGAGAGCGACCGCTGAACTCCTCTGCATTCACATTCATGCTTCAATCTTCCTTGGTGCTTCAAAATGGAGTCAATCATGGTGCCGCATCCTGTCTTTGATCTTCTGCACGAGACAGCTCTTGCTCATGGTCCTCTTCGAGGACAGCAGAGTGCCAGATCACTCAATTAACTCCGAACTGCACTTCATAGACTCCAGTAGTCTCCGAAACACAAGAAAGCAGAAGGCTTAGAAAAAGTGAAGTAATTTAAGAGATTTGCAATCTGGAAGATGACGCCCGAGGAATCGTTGTCCACTGGCGCCCTAGGTCTTGTATGGAACTCAAAAATTTCATCACTTGTTTTTAATTTCCACCCTGCTCTTGCCTTAACATTGTCCATCTCCAACTCTTCCCTTCCTTTACTGGTTCTCTCCATCTCTACCTCAGGTGATGGGCCAGACAAAAGTCCAAAGATTCCCTTCAGTTGGAGGTACCAAAGAGTTTTCTATCCCTCCATAATTCCATTTGAATTCCCAATCAAACAAATGGTCTATGGAGGTTCATTGAAATGCCAAACATGAAATTTTTCACTTTTCACTTGGCCTTCCACCACTACTCCACTTTTTTGTTAAAGTGCTGATATGGATATCAAACACTGTTGGAGTGCTGATATTGCATGGATCAGACTAGAGAGATAATCGGTGTAGCTTTGCTTTTGTGTGTTATCTTACTGACACTTAAAGCAATGGCATTACACAATCATTAAGATACTTAATCTAATAAGAGATGTATTTTTCTTAATTTTTACGTTATTCTCTAAACACCAAGTTCTCACTGAGCAAGCAACACCTTTCTGCTCTTGAATGGAAAAAACAAGCAATATTGTCAACTGATAGTTTTAGATCTCTTAAAACGCTAGTGCAGCCAATCTAATACCAAAAACCTTTTAAGAAATTACTTTGAAGTTGCATGTTCTCCTTGTTCAGGTCCTCTGGCTTCCTCCCACATCTCAAGGACATGCTGTTTAATTTGCCACTGTGAATTGCCCGTGGTGTAGGTGGTGCCACAAGCATCAGAGGGATTGATGGGGATGAGAAAAAGAATAGCTTACAGAGAAATACACAAGAGAATGAGATTGATGAGAATACTCAAGAAGCTAACAGAGTCAATGCAGTTCTCCTACATCATAAGAAAAAGCAATTTTTACATCCATCAAACAGAAAAGAAATAAAAATCACTTTTTTCACTTCAGTACATTGACATTACTGTATAAACATAGATTGATGTGGGATTAGCTGAAATTTAAAAAAAATAATTAGAATGATTGACGAAGGAAAGCTAGCAATTCTGCAATGAAGAGAACTGTTTTAGGTAAGTTTTTCTTTATTGCGTCCCCCATATAGAAATACAAAGGAAGTGAGAAAAATTATTTATCCGAATACAGCTTTGATATCCTACATCTGTATATGCATGTAAACCTATTTATCATAATTCAGAGTACATTACAGGAATTCTGCTCACTTTGACTTGATCCCAGAACAATACATTATATTTCCTTCCTGATGTTGTGTTTTTTTTAACTACTTGTTCATTCAAATTTCAAGCCAGAAAAACATGATTTAATTTAAGAAGGTTTGGGGAGTCAAACCATTAACATTGGGAAATTGGTAGGATAAACAGATTTTTAAAAACTTGCAAATATTCATATACACACAAGTATCATATATCACCATATCCAAGTATGGGGTAATGCAATTTGGGAAGTCAAATTCTGGAAGAACATGTACAGTAAATGGAAAATAGCATTGAGAACTTCGGGTGCAATTCCATAGCTCCATGAATGTAGAGGTAGAAATGCATAGAATAACTATGTAATTTGAGAAGATTACTTTCATAAGCCAAGATATTGTATATAAGAGTTAGAACATCATCTTGCAGCTGTATAAAATCTTCAATAAAAGAGGCTTAGACAGTGAGGAAGATTTTCAGAGCCTGCAGAGGGACTTGGACCATCTGGAAAAATGGGTGGAAAAATGGCAGATGGAGTTTAATACAGACAAGTGTGAGGTATTGCATGTTGGAAGGACAAATCAAGGTAGAACATACAGGGTAATGGTAAGGCACTGAGGAGTGCAGTGGAACAGAGGGATCTGGGAATACAGATACAAAATTCCCTAAAAGTGGCGTCACAGGTAGATAGGGTTGTAAAGAGAGCTTTATTTGGCCTTTATTAATCAAAGTATTGAGTATAAGAGCTGGAATGTTATGATGAGGTTGTATAAGGCATTGGTGAGGCCAAATCTGGAGTATTGTATTCAGTTTTGGTCACCAAGTTACAGGAAGGATATAAATAAGGTTGAAAGAGTGCAGAGAAGGTTTACAAGGATGTTGCCGGGACTTGAGAAACTCAGTTACAGAGAAAGGTTGAATAGGTTAGGACTTTATTCCCTGGAGCGTAGAAGAATGAGGGGAGATTTGATAGAGCTATATAAAATTATGATGGGTATAGATAGAGTGAATGCAAACAGGCTTTTTCCACTGAGGCAAGGGGAGAAAAAAACCAGAGGACATGGGTTAAGAGTGAGGGGGAAAAGTTTAAAGGGAACATTAGGGGGGGCTTCTTCACACAGAGAGTGGTGGGAGTATGGAATGCGCTGCCAGACGAGGTGGTAAATGCAGGTTCTTTTTTAACATTTAAGAATAAATTGGACAGATACATGGATGGGAGGTGTATGGAAGGATATGGTCCGTGTGCAGGTCAGTGGGACTAGGCAGAAAATGGTTCAGCACAGCCAAGAAGGGCCAAAAGGCCTGTTTCTGTGCTGTAGTTTCTATGGTTCTATTACACACAATTCTGGTTGCCACTCTAGAGCAGGGATCCCCAACCTTTTTTGCACCGCGGACCGGTTTAATATTGACAATATTCCTGAGGACCGGCTGACCAGGGGGGTGGGGGAGGGGTGTTCAAGTAGAGTTAAACTCACCTCAACATGTCTTTTACAGTTAGGGTTGCCAACTTTCTCACTCCAAAATAAGGGACAAAAGTAGCAGTCAAATCCCAGGAAACTTTACCCCAGAAAGACTACCATGACCATGAAGCCTTGCACGGGCACCGACGTGCGAATGTGATGTGCGCATGCGCATACCTGCCGATTTTTTTTCTCCACAAGTCGGTTTTGCCTTCACCTTCCTGACTATACTGTACATACATTATTTCTGCTTTATATAGGCTGTGTATTTATCATATCATTCCTGCTTTTACTATATGTTAGTGTCATTTTTGGTTTTATGTGTTATTTGGTATGATTTGATAAGTTATTTTTTGGGTCTGGGAACGCTCAAAAATTTTTTCCATATAAATTAATTGTAATTGCTTCTTCACTTAATGCCATTTCGGCACGGAAGGTTTCATAGGAACGCTCTACCTTAGCGGGGGAAATACAGGACAAGGGCGGTCCTGTATGGGACAAACCAGTTTAGCCCAATATACGGGATGTCCCGGCAAATACGGGTCAGTTGGCAACTCTATGTTCAAGTTCAACAGTGCGTAACAGGGAATGAGGAAAGGTGCAGCTGACTCATATCGTTTCCTCACGGCCCAGTAGCACATGCTTTACGGCCCGGTGGTTGGGGACCGCTGCTCTGGAGGAAGGATGTGGTAGCAACAGAGAAAATGCAGAAGAGATTCATCAGGCTGTTATCTGGAATGGAGGGTGGTAGTAATAAGGAGAAACTACATAGAAACACAGAAAACCTACAGCGAAATACAGGTCCTTTGGCCCACAATGCTGTGCCGAATACTAAGGTGACCCATAGCCCTCTATCTTTCTAAACACCATGTACCTATCCAGGAGTCTCTTAAAAAACCCTATCCTATCTGTCTCCACGACCGTTGCCGGCAGCCCATTCCATGCACTCTGCATAAAAAACTTACCCCTGACATCTCTTCTGTACCTACATCCAAGCACCTTAAAACTGTGCCCTCTTGTGCTAGCCATTTCAGCCCTGGGAAAAAGCCTCTGACTATCCACACGATCAATGCCTCTCATCATCTTATACACCTCTATCAGGTCACCTCTCATCCTCCATTTACTCAACCTATTCTCATAAGGAATGGTCCCCAATCCAGGCAATATCCATGTAAGTCTCCTCTGCACCCTTTCTATAGTTTCCATATTCTTCCTGTAGTGAGGTGACCAGAACTGAGCACAGTACTCCGAGTGGGGCATGACCAGGGTCTTAAGTAGCTGTAACATTACTTCTCGGCTCTTAAACTCAATCCTACAGTTAATGAAAGCCAATGCAGTGTATGCCTTCTTAGCCACAAAATCAACCTGCGCTGCAGCTTTGAGTGTCCTATGGACTTGGTCCCTCTGATCCTCCACACTGCCAAGAGTCTTGCCATTAATACTATATTCTGCCATCATATTTGGCCTACCAAAATGAACTACCTCACACTTATCTGGGTTGAACTCCATCTGCCACTTTTCAGCCCAGTTTTGCAACCTATCAATGTCCCGTTGTAACCTCTGACACTCTTCACACTATCCGCAACACCCCCAACCTTTGTGTCATCAGCAAATTTACTAACCCATCCCTCCACTTTCTCATCCAGGTCATTTATAAAAATCACGAAGAGAAGGAGTCTCAGAACAGATCCCTGTGGCACACCACTGGTCACCAACCCCCATGCAGAATGTGACCTGTCTACAACCACTCTTTGCCTTCTGTGAGCAAGTCAATATTGGAACCACAAGGCAAGGTTTTCTTGGATCCCATGCCTACTTTCTTTCTCAATAAGCCTTGCATGGGGTACCTTGTCAAATGCCTTGCTGAAATCCATATACACGACATCTACTGCTCTACCTTCATTAACATGTCTAGTCACATCCTCAAAAAATTAAACCACCTGCCTTTGACAAAGCCATGCTGCCTATTCTTAATCATGTTATGCCTCTCCAAATGTTTATAATTCCTGCCTCTGAGGATCTTTTCCATCAACTTATCAACCACTGAAGTAAGACTCACTGGTCTATAATTTCCTGGGCTATCTCTACTCCCTTTCTTGAATAAGGGAACAACATCCCCGCAACCCTCCAATCCTCCGGAAGCTCTCCCGTCCCCACTGATGATGCAAAGATCATTGCCAGAGGCTCAGCAATCTCCTCCCTCGCCTCCCACAGTAGTCTGGGGTATATCTCATCTGCTCCCAGTGACTTATCCAACTTGATGCTTTCCAAAGACTCCAGCACATACAATTTCTTAATGTCTACATGCTCAAGATTTTCAGTCCGCTGTAAGTCATCTTTACAATCACCAAGATCCTTTTCCATAGTCAATACTGAAGCAAAGTATTCATTAAGTATCTCTGCTATCTCCTCTGGTCCCATACACACTTTTCCACTGTCACACTTGATTGGTCCTATTTTCTCACGTTTATCCTCTTGCTCTTCACGAACTTGTAGAATGTCTTGGGGTTTTCCTTAATCCTGCTCGCCAAGGTCTTCTCATGGCCCCTTCTAACTCTCCTAATTTCATTCTTAAACTTCTTCTTGCTAGCCTTATAGTCTTCTAGATCTCTATCATTACCTAGTTTTTCAAACCTTTCATAAGCTTTTTTTTCTTCTTCACTAGATTTTCAACAGCCTTTGTGTACCACGGTTCCTGTACCCTGCCATCCTTTCCTTGTCTCATTGGAACGTACCTATGCAGAACGCCACGCAAATATCCCCTGAACATTTGCCACATTTCTGCTGTACATTTCCCTGAGAACATCTGTTCCCAATTTATGCTTCCAAGTTCTTGCCTAATAGCTTCATATTTCCCCTTACTCCAATTAAATACTTTCCAAACTTGTCTGTTCCTATCCTTCTCCAATGCTATGGTAAAGGAGATAGAATTGTGATCACCATCTCCAAAATGCTCTCCCACTGAGAGACCTGACACCTAACCAGGTTAATTTCCCAATGCCAGATCAAGTACGGCCTCTCCTCTTGTTGGCTTATCTACGTACTGTCAGGAGTCTTTCCTGAACACACCTAACAAACTCCACCCCATCTAAACCCCTTGCTCTAGGGAGATGCCAATCAATATTTAGGAAATTAAAATCTCCCACCACGCCAACCCTGTTATTACTACACCTTTCCAGAATCTGTATCCCTATCTGCTCCTCTATGTCCCTGTTATTATTGGGTGGTCTATAAGAAACACCCAGTAGAGTTATTGACCCTTTCCTGTTTCTAACTTCCACCCACAGAGACTCAGTAGACAATCCCTCCGCGATTTCCACTTTTTCTGCAGCCGTGACACTATCTCTGATCAGAAGTGCCATGCCCCCACCTCTTTTGCCTCCCTCCCTGTCCTTTCTGAAACCTTGATAGCCTGGCACTCAAAGTAATCATTCCTGCCCCTGAGCCATCCAGGTTTCTTTAATGGCCACAATATTATAGCTCTAAGTAATGATCCACGCTCTAAGCTCATTTGCTTCAGTATAGGCTAGGTTTACTCTCATTGGAACATAGCAGGCTGAGTGATGACCTTACGGATTTTCTTAATATTATAAGGAGCATAGATAGGATAGAAGGCTGAAGTCCTTTCCCCAGTGTAGTAAAGTTGAAAATTACAGATCATAGGTGTAGGGTTATTACGGGAAGAATTTTAAAGAATATCCAAGAAAGTTTTCTGACACAGAATGACCAATAACTGGAATGGAGGTGGTAGAGACTGATACTCTTAAAACAAATAAAAGGCATTTGTACAGGTGCTTGAAAAGGAACATTTGGATATGAGTCTAAAATAGGCCAATGAGATTAGCCCAGATAAGCATCATTGTTTGTATGGACAACGCAACCTGTTTCTGTGCTTTATGATTGAGTGATTCTACAAAAATCTGAAAATATAATTGTTCTGTAATTTTAATTCCATTGTTTAAGCTACCCTTTCCCAATTAGGTTTAGTTTCTCGTGCAAGTTCCTCCTGAAAGAATACCCAAGGTAGGTCTAGAGTTTATTTCAGAATCAGCAGTGACCTTGTGCATCCTCAACAATTAAAACTGGTGAAAAAGGATCAAGTGTTTTCCTGGCATATATGGTGAATAAACTATTCTCAGGCTTCCAGCCAGACAGAGATATCGATTTTAACTAATGTTTCAATGACAAACTCTGCCATCTTCATCATGGATTATGTCTACTCTGGTTATTTTTTTTAAATAAGCCATAAGATATAGCAGCAGAAGTAGGCTATTCGGCCCATTAAGCCTGCTCCGCCATTCAGTCATGGGCTGATCCAGTTCTTCCAGTCTTCCCCATTCACCTGCCTCTCCCCATACCCTTTGATGCCCTGGCTAATCAAGAACCTATCAATCTCTGCCTTAAATGCACCCAATAACTTGGCCTCCACAGTCGCCTGTGGCAACAAATTTCACTAATTTACCACCCTCTGACTAAAGTAATTTCTCTGCATCTCTGTCCTAAGTGGATGTCCTTCAATCCTGAAGTTGTGCCCTCTCGTCCTAGACTCCCCTACCATGGGAAATAACTTTGCCATATCTAATCTGTTCAGGCCTTTTATCATTCGGAATGTTTCTATGAGATCCCCCTCATTCCCCTGAACTCCAGAGAATACAGCCCAAGAGCTGCCTGACGTTCCTCATACGGTAACCCTTTCATTCCTGAAATCATTCTCGTGAATTTTCTCTGAACCTTCTCCAATGTTGGTATATCCTTTCTAAAATAAGGAGCTCAAAACTGCACACAATACTCCAAGTGTGGACTCACCGGTGCCTTACAGAGCCTCAACATCACATCCCTGCTCTTATATTCTATACCTCTTGAATTGAATGCCAACATTGCATTCACCTTCTTCAACACCAACACAACCTGAAGGTTAGTCTTTAGGGTATCCTGCACAATGACTCCCAAGTCCTTTTGCATCTCTGCATTTTGAATTCTCTCACCATCTAAATAATAGTCTGCCTGTTTACTGCTTCCACCAAAGTGCATGATCATACACTTTCCAACATTGCACTTCATTTGCCACTTCTTTGCCCATTCCCCTAAACTATTTAAGTCTCGCTGCAGGCTCCCTGTTTCCTCAACATTACCTGCTCCTCCACCTACCTTTGTATCATCGGCAAATTTAGCCACAAATTCATTAATCCCATAGTCCAAATCATTGACATACATTGTAAAAAGCAGCGGTCCCAACACTGACCACTATGGAACTCCACTGTTAACCGGCAGCCAGCCAGAATAGGATCCCTTTATTCCCACTCTCTGTTTTTTGCCCATCAGCCAATGCTCCACCGATGCTAGTAACTTCCCTGTTATACATATATACACACACACACATATATATATATATTCAGGATCCAGTATATATTCAGTAATACCATCTTACAAACCTGTAAAGAAGCTCAAATTACAGCTTATGTGGGTCAAAGATGACCTGGGACTCAGGACAGCTGGCTTTTACAGGATTCGCTGTGAATGCGGAGCAGGGTATATAGGACGAACAGGGCACAATATAGAAACCTGTATTTAGGAGCACAGGAGAGGTATCCGTTTGGGTTACTTGGAGAAATCGGTGGTAGCAAAACATTGCATTCACAATGGCCATTGACTTCGATGGCACAAAATTACTGTCCCACATCAATGGGTTTTCGGACCACCTGGTGAAGGAAGCTATTGAAATAAAACTAGAGGAAAAGAATTTTAACAAAGATGAAGGTCTCGCTCCAAGTAAGAACTGGAATTCGATTGTAAACAAAGTGGGGCAGCAGAACCTAAATTGGATGAGGACTAACCAATCAGGAGGGATGGATGATGGGGACTATTTATATCACAAGACTCGAAATAAAATCCAGACCAGCAGGAACTTGCGAGGAAAACTAAACCCAATTTCTAAACAGTTATTGGGAGAGGAATAAAAATGACAAAAAAATACATATTTTCAGACTTTCACAGAATCATTCATCATATAGCACAGAAACAGGTTGCATTGTCCATACAAACAGTGATGCTTATCTGTCCAAATCCCATTGGCCCATGTTAGACTCATTTATACGTTAATTAAAATTGATGTTTACAATTCAAAGCTCTTCATCAATATTTTTCAGTTGAAGATAAAAGTATCTTCCAATAAGTTATTTTAATGTTTTTTTCTTTCACTGAGAAAATTATTCACTTCAGTGTAAATTTGTAAACAGTAGATTAAGGATCTTCTTTTCAGATGATGAATTTACTGTTTTTAAACACTAGGTGGCACTAGGAGTTTATAGAATGCTTCAGAATTTTTGATATTTCAAAAATGTCTTTAGGTGGAAAAGGAAGAAAATAATCCAAACTCTGTTGTTAGTTTATTTGGAATATACTGTTTATTTATTATTGTTCCTAAAGAGTTCATACTGGTTTAGGTTCAGGAACAGTTATTACCCCTCAACCATCAGGCTCCTGAACCAGTGGAATAACTTCATTCAACATCACTTGCCCCATCACTGAACTGTTCCCACAACCTATGGATTCATTTTCAAGGACTCTTCATCTCATATGTATTGCTTATTTATTTATTTTCAACATCTCTCACCCCATTACCTCTTCCCACCCTATTACTTGTAAAAACCCCATCCCCTTCTCTCAATTCCTCTGTCTCTGCCGCATCCGCTCTCAGAATAAGGTTTTTCATTCCAGAATGAAGGAAATGTCCTCCTTTTTCAAAGAAAGGGGCTTCCCTTCCTCCACCATCAACACTGCCCTCAACCACATCTTTTCCATTTCACCTACATCTGCTCTTAACCCCATCCTCACGCCATCCTACCAGGGATAGTCACCTATCACCCCACCAGCTCAGCATCCAGCACATAATTCTCCGGATTCCACCACCAAGCACATCTTTCCCTCCCCCCCTCATCCCACTTTCTGCTTTCCTACGCGACTCACTTGTCCATTTGTCCCTCCCCACTGATCTTCCAACTGGCACTTACCCTTGCAAGCGGAACAACCACTACACCTGCCCCTACACCTCCTCCCTCACTACCATTCAGGGCCCCAAAAAGTCCTTCCCGGTGAGGTGACACTTCACCTGTTGGTCTGTTGGGGTCATATACTGTGTTCGGTGCTCCCGGTGTGGCCTTCTGTATATCGGTGAGACCCGACATACAAACAATGTAGATTGGGAGACAAATTTCACCAAGCACCTACACTCTGTCTATCAGAAGAAATGGGATTTCCCAGTGGCCACCCATCTTAATTACACTTCCCATTCCGATATGTCAATCCATTGCCTCCTCTACTGTTGCGATGAGGCCACACTCAGGTTGGAGGAACACCACCTTATATTCCATCTGAGTAGCTTCCAACCTGACGGCATGAACATTGATTTCTCAAACTTCCAGAAATGGCCCACATGCCCTTCACCATTCCTCATACTCTTTTCCCTCTCTCACCTCATCTCCTTGCCTGCCCATCGCCTCCCTCTGGTGCTCCTCTCCCCTTTTCTTTCTTCCATTGCCTTCTGTCCTCTCCTATCAGAATCCCCCTTCTCCAGCCCAGTACCTATTTCACCAATCAACTTCCCAGCTCTTTACTTCATTCCTCCCCCTCCCAGTTTCACATGTTACCTTGTGTTTCTCTCTCCATTCCCCTACCTTTTAAATCAAGTCATTTTTTTACCTCCAGTCTTGCCGAAGGGTCTCGGCCCAAAACGTCAACTGTACTTTCTTTCCATAGATGCTGCCTGGCTTGCTGAGCTCCTCCAGCATTTTGTGTGTGACAATAGACCCACCCCTGCTCTCCATGTATAACAGAGTTGCTGTGCTAGCCTGAAACAGCTAGTCATGCTTCAATAATTTGGTCTGACATTTTCAGCTATTTTACATATTATTTAAATAGACTGTAATGAATGTAAATAGACAATAAAGAATGTAAATGATGCACAATTTTTAAAAACTTTCAATTACCAGTTTATGAACCTATAAAATTTAAGATACACCATATGAATATTCATATATTGATCACGTGTGTAAAGACAGTACCTTTTATTTTTAATCGATCAAACAAAAATGCAATTAGCCACATTGGAGTTACCATAAGGTTAATAACTAGAGTTTAGAACATCTTAAGTAACTAACACATTAAATGCTTTCCTGATATTCACCACTACCAGCATGAGGAAGTAATACAGTCTATATGGCTACAACCTATAATGCTGTGTATCTGGAATCATTGTAAAGTAACATTTTACTGAACAAGTTCCCTTTCTCAAACACTTTTAACATCCAGGTAAAAATGGTATCATATAAGGACAACTTAAATTCAAAAACAAAAAATATGTTCTTGTATACACTCACCCACTGAAACCAATTCATTAAGTATGTTGAGAATATTCAATGTAATTTGCAGGTCACGAGTGTTCTGAAAAACAAATTTAAGTTTTCTTCACCATCAGTCAAAAGCATCCAACTGTGTAACAGCAGTCTCTTTTTTTTAAAAGAATTCTTAAGTATGCTGTAAAAGACCAGTCAAGACATAATTGTATTTAACTCTAATAGTTCCATGGGAGAACACTATTTTGTAGAAAACAGTGGAGTTAAGATTTTTTAATAAATTATTTCATGGAGAATTGTATACAATAAATGTCCCAAGGTTCCTCATTATTCAATGGATTGGGACACTAATCCCCAAAAGAAGATAATAGATATTGAAATCCCTGGTCCAGGAAGTAAGTTTAACAAAGCAATATGAAGACAGGGTTAAAATAATGACACAGAGGGATTAAGAAATTTCCGTGCTGACGGGTAGGGCTCAGGGCTTCGCTGGCACAGTCAGTGTAAGCCATTGTAGGGACTGTCTCGATCCTGTACTCTTTCTCATCCTCTCCTGTTAGATGCATTTGAAGTTGCTGTCTCCCTTTCATATACTTGACTGCACAGTTCTCTCCAGTCATTAATCCTTCAAGATTGTAATATAATGTTCCTTCATCTAAGACATTCCAGATTTAAGATTATTGTATTATTATTATATTGAAAGGAAAACAATGCATAGTTACAGAGCAAAGTCTCAATCAGAATTTGAATACATGTTTTTTGTTGACAGGTTGACAATAAAGGAGATCTTGCTTGGTCCAGCATTTAATGAGATAGTAAACAGATATCCTGTTTTATCAGTCCAAACGTTTTAGACCGAAATTGCCACTGGAATCAAGGTTTAATTCAAAATATTCAGAAGTATTTTACTTTAGAAGGGACAGGAAAAAAAACAGAAACAGGGGTGGTAGGGGCAATGTTGACAGTAAAAGCAGTAGTGAGGAATGATTTTGGCTTAGTGAAAGGAATTAGAATCAATTTAACAGAGACAAGAACTGACAAGATTATTAAAAACACTGCTCATGACAACTTATAGGCAATCTTACCACATCAAGAAAAAGGTTATGCAGCAAAGGTAATACAATTAATTGTAAATCTTTAGAGCAACTGGCCCAATCAATCTGAAAAAGCCTGAAGGATGATTTCATAGAATGATTGAGACAGCTTCCTAAAGCGATATGTCACTGAACACTCCATTTTAAACTTAGTCTTGAGTAATGAATGAGGAGGATTAATATGATATCAGATACCAAGGATCTTCAAGGATAAGATGAAACATGACAGAATCCAATATCGAGTGGCACAATTTAAAACCAAAAATTGTCCAAAATGGGTGTATAAAGCTTAAGTATATTGAGAAATTAGTTTAAAAAATCTGCAAAAAAATAAGAATAAGGAACATTTAATATTTTTCAAGTAACAGACATCACATTGAGAATAAAGATTCAACAAAAAAAGTCTACCCATGGCTGATAGAGAATAAAATGTTCGATTGAGGAACTAATTATCAGGCAAATAAGGCCAAGTTTGTTAAAATAGTACTCTTGTATTTTCAAAAGATGTGAAAAATATTGATATTAAACAGGGCTGTCAAGATTCAGGTAAAATATAATGGGTTGAAAATTGATTAAAAGACGGGAAACAGAGAAATTAATATATAGACCTTTTACATGTTGGAAGCTTTTATTAGTGGGGTTTCAGAAAGATCAATATACATGGAAAAGTGTGGTGTGGTGTACTGATAATTGCTGACAATACAAAACAATATGGGAAGGTGAGTTACAGGAATCAATCAGCTTCAAAGAGATGTATACAGGATACACAAATGACACAAATATGCAACATGGCATAGACTCATACAGCATGGAAAAGGGCCCTTTGGCCTAATGGCTGATGTTGGCCAAGATTCCCATCAAAACCAGTCCCATTTGTGCAAGTTGAGTCTATATCCCTCTCAGCCTTTGCTATCCATGTACTTGTCCAAGTTCCTTTTAAATGTTGCTATTGTACCTACCTCAGCCTCTTCCATGCACTGACCACCCTCTGGGTGAAAAACTTGCCTTTCAGTTCCTGTAATCTCCCCCCTTCTCACCCTAAACCTACTCACTCTTCTTCTTTATTCCTCAACCCTGCCAAACAAGACTGCATTCATTGCCTGCATCTATGCTTCCCATGATTTTATACACCTCCATAGGATCATTCTACCCTCTCCTACTCTCCAATGAAGAAAGTCCAACTTGTTCAACCTTTCTATAACTTGAGTTATCTTTAGTTGAAGGACTCTATTCACTCTTTAGGTGCTCCTTTTTCTTTAACATACTTACAGAATTGCTTTGGATCCTCCTTAATATTCACATTCAAGGTTATCTTATGGCCCCTTTCTGCCCTTCTGATTTCCTTCTTGAATATACTTCTGCATCTCTTGTACTCCTCCAGGGATTCACTTCATTGCAGCTGCCTGTATCTGATCCATGTCTCCTTCTTTTCCCTGACCAAAGGTTTAATATCTTTTGTCCTTGGTTCCCTGCTCCTGCCAGCCTCGTCATTAATTCTAGCAGAAACATGAAGATCCTGAACTCTTGATATCTCACTTTTAAAAGCCTCCCACTTGCAATATGTCCATTTGCTTTCAAACAACCTACTCCAATAAACTTTTGCAAGCTCCTGTCCGATATCAACAAAACTTTCCTTATCCTAATTTAGAAGTTTAACTTGTGGACCAGATGTCCCTCTCCATAACAAAATTAAAACTAATAGAACTATGGTCTCTGTTCCCAAAGTGTTCCCTACTGACATCTCAGTCACTTGTTCTGCCCTATTTCCCAAGATCAGGTCAAGCTTTGTCCACTCATTTGAAGGGTCTTTGATAGATTGCTAGAGGATAATCCTCAGGCAAAATGTAAGAAGTTAAGTTTGGTAGAAGAAAATAAAAGTTATTTTTAAATCATGAGAAATGGTTGATTGAGAGATTAGGATGTGGTGCTGTGCAGACAGTTAAAGTATAGGTACAGATTAAATACTACAAGGGCATTGGAGTACAAAGGATAAGACTAGTATGTGGGGGGGGGGTTGGGCAAGAGTACATATAGTGTGTGCATTTATTGCCTCTGTATCTAACGAAGAATAGAAGATACCTTGGAGTGGTGCATTGTAAAGTTACTAGATTTAATCTTGGGTTGGACTAGCCTACATTTTCTGCAATTTAGAAGAATGGTAGGTGACTTCATTGAGCCGTAGGAGTTTAAATAAACTGATAGAATAATTGCTGAAATAAAGACAAACTCAGGACAACATAAGGAGAACTTTACACATACTAGAACAGGTTATTAAGAACGGGACAGAGACAACGGTAGTGGGATCAGACGCTGAGAAAGCTTTTGATTCAGTTAGTTGGGTATTCCTATACAGAGTGTTAGGAAGATTCAGCTTTCAAGAAAAGTTTACTAAGGTAATCCAGACTTTATATGACAGTCCTACAGCTCAAATTAAGATAAATGGGGACCTCTCTGACTCTTTTATTTTAGAGAGAGGAACTAGACAGGGATGCCCAATTTCTCCTCTCCATTTTGCACTATACATTGAACCTCTTGCCCAACTAATAAGACAGAGCATAATTGTAAAAGGTATCAAGGTGGCAGGGATTGAACAGAAGGTGGCACTATACGCAGATGACGTTTTCATCTATTTGAGTGAACCAGAAAAATCATTAATAGGATTTTTTATACTGTTGGATGAGTTCAGGAAAATATCAGGTTATAAAATTAATGTAAAGAAAATGCAAGTTTTGTCCTTAAATTATACAGCATCCAAAAAACTGCAGGATACGTATGATCATAAATGGGAAGTTAAATCATTAAAATATTTAGAAATAACCCTGCCAAAAGATCTTTCAACATTGTCACAGGTAAATTATGGGCCATTAATTTCAGAGATAAAAGCAGATATACATAGGTGGAATCTTATCCCCTTTTTAAGTTTAAATTCAAGGATAAATACCATAAAAATGAATATTCTCCCTCGGTTGCTTTACCTTTTCCAGACTTCACCTGTGGAGGTGGATGATAATCAATTTAGGGAATGGGATAACTGGATTTCCCACGTTATCTGGCAAGGAAAGAAACCTAGAATCCGATTTAACACCTTACAGTTAGGAAAGGAAGGAGGAGGTATGGCACTTCCTTGTTTGAGAAATTATTTTGCTTCACAGATAACCCCTCCGTTATATTGGTGCAATAGGGAATATAAGTCTAGATGGAAGGAAATAGAATTTGGATTGATTGACAGTTTTCCTCTACAGGCCTCAATAGCAGGCAGAGGATTGATGGCCCAATCGGAAAAGATTAAAAACAGCTGGATAAATCTCACATTAAAAGTATGGCAGAAGGAGGCTAATTCATGTGGAATCAATAACATGTTAAAACTTTTCAGATGGTGTGCTTATGATAACGAATTTCTTCCCAGCAGAGGAGATAAAAGATTTGAACTGTGGATAAAGAAAGGTCTTACAACCTACCTCTCATTCACATGTAAAAGTGTATTACAAAGTTTTCAATCCCTGCAGGACAAACATGGCCTAGAACACAATGACTTTTTTAGGTACTTTCGAGTACGACATCATGTTAACCAGAATTGTAGATATACAGAATTATCAACAGTAGAATTAGAACTTTTCAAGATTCTGAATTCGGCTTACAGTTCAATACCAAGTAAATCAATTTCTCGATTATATAATGCCCTCTCTCATACCAAAAATGAAAACGCATTGTATGTTAAAGAGAAGTGGGAGAAGGAAGCAAGGTTGGTACTTTCAGAGGAGGCTTGGGGGAAAATATGCAGCTTCCAGTGGTCTTTGACTAACTCTTTGATTTGGAGAGAATATTGTTGGAAAAATATTATAAGATACTTCAAGACCCCATACCAAGAAAAATATAAAGACACAAACGTGGCGTGTTGGAGAAGGTGTGGCTCCAAGGAGGCAAATCATTTCCATATTTTTTGGGATTCCCCTAAATTAAGTTTATATTGGGAAGGTATTCACACAACATTGGTTAAGGTATTTAAGACTCAGATACCTCTGAACTTTGAGACTCTCTGCTTGGGGCATGTATTGTTTTTGGAACAGAAGAAAGATATAAAGCTGCTGCAGGCCCTTTTAGCAGCAGGTAAGAAGTCAATCACCAGAAAGTGGTTAAATCCAACATCACCTACATTAGAAGATTGGCATGAAATCATTTTGGAAATATTTAAAATGGGAAAGATGACTTACCCTCTGAGAATTCAAAAGGAAAAATTTTATCAAACTTGGAATAAATGGATTGAATTTATAATCCCAAAGTGAGCAGACTTTAGATGACTCTCCAAATGGTTTATACGGTGTCTCACCAACATAGTAATAGTGTTAACGTAAGCACCCTTGGCTCGAATGTTTACTGTTTTTTTTTTGGAAAATGTGGAATTAACACAAGTAAAGAAAAGATCTGGGGAAATTTTGGATCAGAAAGAAATGGACCAGAAGAGATACATGGAAATTACTATTCAACCACTATTATTAATATTTTGATAACAACTATTATCATTATTTAGTTTAATAGAGTGGAATTACAATTGCACATAAACATCTATTTGAGTGCCTAATTATTTTCTATATTATCTCAATGTGCACTTGTGATGTACAAATTAATATAGATTTACTCACATAAAAAAATGGAAAAGGTTATATATGTAAAAAAAAGTTTGTGTATTACTTGTGAATACCTTATCCAAATAAAAATAAAATTTAAAAAAAGAATAATTACTGAAATACGGTTTTACCCAGCTAGAGAGCATAGAATTTGGTATCGGCTATTTCAATAGAGGGATGTGAACACCTGTTTCTGATTTTTACATTTGTCTGTGTAGGGAGCAGAAAAAGAAATTTTGATAGTGTGACATAAACAACTCTTCCAATAGAATCTAAAGTGTACTAATTATTAACCAAAGTAGTTGACGGAATAATAAAGGTTATCTGTACCTCAAGTGCTGATAATATAATTTCCATTCCAGTTGAACCTTTGCCCATTATATCTTTCTTTGTTCTTTCTGCAAATTCAAATCAATCATGAAATATTTTAAAAACTCATAACATAGCTGTAACAGGAAGTGTATTTTTGCTTACAAGCTGTGATAAGAAAACAATCATTTGTGTATTTACTTGGAAATTAGTTTTTCCATTAAATACAACCGTACATGAATTATTTAATGTAATATTATACTGCAACTAATAATTTAGATTAATAAAATCCTATATATTAACAAAATTTTAAAAACTAGAAATCAAATACAATCCCAAAAGTACTGACTGTTGTCCTATATAAAGGAAATAAGAATTTTGACATTCCATTTTTTTGTTTGACCTTGGATGAGAATTTAATTAGAATTCTTTGGAAAAGAGAAACCATAATTTGAATTCCTTACCTTTGAGCAAAGATTAGAACATGCATAACCTATAATAAAGATAGCTGCAGAACACAACCTGAACAGAACAAATCTTGTAGAATACGAAAGTAATTCTTACAAAATATTACAATTGGCAATCAAAATACTATGGTCTTGAATACACTATTAACAATAACAGTGGGGGGGATCAGAATTCACTGTTAAGAAATAAATGGATAGCAACTTACAGTGATTGCAAATGTGTACAAAATCTGAAGCCTGCTGTCCAGTTTTATTTTTATTTAGGAATACTGCACAGTAGCAGGCCCTTCTGCACAACGAACCTATGCTGCCCGATTACACCGGGGTGACCAAATAACCTAATGTGTGTGTCTTTGGAATGAGAGAAGAAACTGCAACACCCGGAGGAAATCCATGTGATCCCAGGGAGAATGTACAAACTCCTTACAAACGGTGGTGGAATTGAAACTGGCTCACTAGCACTGTAATAACACTGTGCTAAAAGCTACACTACCATGCTGCCCTAATTTGATCCGTGACAGCTTTTTCTTGTCAACAAATTTGACAAGTTCAACTTCAAGTTCAACTTCAGTTATCATACAAATATACATGAATATAGCCAAATGAAACAGCATTCTTCAGGGGCCAAGGTGCAAAACACATTACCAACAGCACACTGCACATAGTACGTAGCATAAATAGCATATATGATAATGATTTCAGAAAAAAAAACATACAGTCCCAAAGAAAAAAGGTAACATAGCCGAAGTCCGAGTGGCAGGATTGTAGGTTGATGGTATGTTGTCCTGGTCCATCTTGTTCTTCCTCCTAGAGAACACTGGAGGGCAGTAATGAGCAATCGCCAAGTTGGTGGGGGGTTTACTGCACCGAACGAACACCAGACAGCATCACCAACAGGAGGGATCAGCCGCCAACCCAGTACAGATTCTAGCGCATCCACAGAGGTCCCTGCTCTCTCCCACACCACCCCTGGGTGACTGCAACACAGTAGTGTAATGGCTGGCACAATGCTTTTCAATACTAATGGCCCTGGTTCAATTCCCAACACTGGCTGTAAGGGGCTTGCACGTTCTCCTTGTGACCACGTGTGCTTCCTCCAGCTGCTCCAGTTTCCTCCCACAGTCAAAAAGGTACCGGTTGGTAAGCCAATTGATTATTGTAAACTGGCCCCTGATTAGGCTAAGGTTAAATTGGGAGTTACTGGGTGGTGTGGCTTGAAGGGCCAGAATTCAGGCAACAATGCAACAACAGGACACAATAAGTCCAGGCCAATCACTATTGAGCAACTCGCTAATGGATAGTCTTGCAGTACTTGATGTTCTTGGTACCCAGCAGTGACTTGCACTCACATGTAAGAACACATGAAAAACATGTAAAAACAAACAAATACATCTTTGATTGGACCTGGAGTGGCTGCTGAGTCCAAAGGCACCACCACCTTACCAGAAAACAAGTATCAGTTTGCAACAGTTATCTGTGGGACACCCAGCAGGTATATATAAAAACCTGTTAAGATCTATTTCTTTGAGTTCAGCAGAATTTTTGGCAATGTGGTATTCCTTAATTATTCCCACGCAACATCTCCAAGAAAGAAAAGTGTGGAGTGTCATTGCTTTAAATGGGTATAAGACAAAACTAATTTGAACATGTCATTTAGCCGTTGCGCTGATCAGATCATGGCTGCTGAATGACCCATCTGCAAATCCTGGGCTTCACAACTCAATAATCTTGATTAACTAGAAATTCATCTAAATTTTAGTATGCTTCAATAATCATTAATCTGTAATTTTATGATGGTTTGGCTAAATTTTGAAAAACGTTTTTCATTCTTTCCCTTAAGTTTTGTTGAAAAATAAATGGAAGTCAAGAAATTTTACCATTCTCCCCACCTAAGTATGTTGATATTTCATTTTTTATTTAGAGATATAACATGGTAACAAACCCTTCCAGCCCAATAACACCCATGTAACCAATTAACCTACAAACCCATATGTCTTTGAAATGTGGGAGGGAATCAGATCATGGGGAGTCATGGGGAGAATGTACAAACTGGCTTTGTAATAGCGTTATGCTAACCACTTAACTACTGTGTCACTCTAATTACAGATGGCTCTAATATTTTCAGTTGCTTCAAAGTATTCTTGTTCGAGTGTTAAGGTTAGGGAACTAGGGATGAGACCACAATCTAAGTAAATGATATGCAGCATCAAACATTAAAAGGCCTGCTGCTGTGGATTAGAGTATGCATATTTATTAAACTGATGCATTGATTATGTACGTCACACCTGTTGAGACTGCATATTTGTACGTCAACATTAGTGTTGCAATGAATATAGGAACAAAGGGCACAATAACTTTTTGGTGGACACCAAGTCTTTCCAGTTGACATTTTTAACGAAAACATTAAAAGCATTTGCTATATTCCATTAGAATCACACCAGGGGGAGTAAAAGATTCAAGATTGCGGGGGGGTGGAGGGTTAAGGGGGGGAGGGTAGACAGTAGTATTTCATGTAATCAAGTTTGAAAACTCAATAAAAATTATATAAAAAAGATTGGTGGAGGGGCAGGTAGTGTTGAGGAAACAGGATGCAGAAGACTGAGACAGATGAAGAAAATGGGGAAAAAAGTGGCAAATGAAATACAATGTTGGAAATTGCATGGTCATGCTCTTTGGTAGTAGAAATAAATGTGCGGACTATTTCTAAACAGGGAGAAAATCCAAAAATCTGAAAAGCAAAGGGATTTGGGATTCCTTGAGCAGAACACCCTGAAGGTTAACTTGCAGGTTGAGTCGGTGGTGAGGAAGGCAAATGCAATGTTAGCATTCAGTTCAAGGTGTAGTTAAGACAGAGATTGATAGGTTCTTGACATGGCATCAAACATTACAGGAAGGAGGCCAGGAAATAGGGTTGAGGAGGAGATGAAAAGGATCAGCCACGATTGAATGGCGGAGCAGACTCGATGGGCCAAATGGCATAATTCTACTCCCATGTCTTATGGTCATATGATTTGCTGAGCTTTTTTTTTAGTTGCTTGTGTTTAATTTTACATTCCCAGCATCTGCAGGTTCGGCATTTGGATTAATGCATGATTATAAAATGGTCAAATATCCTAAACTCCTGCACAAACAAAACCAAATTCCTTGTCATACAACAAAGGTCTTCTTACTACCCGACTTCTTTCAAAGCCCACATGATTTATTTGGTGCTTTACCTCAAGTTATTTAACTTCAATGTAAAACCAACAGGTGAACAAAGTGTTACTGCCAAAATAAATTTGTAATCATAAAAAAAAGATTGCAAAGAGTTCGATGTGGTTAAATCTAACAAGATTGTGCATGAAGATTTTCAATAGAAATACAGTACATCATTGTAAACTTGGTCCAACATTTCAGGTATAGTAAAAACTCTGCTTTCTGGTGTTTCATTGTTTGACTCCATTTTAGAGGGAGGGACTGAGGTGATAAAGGGACAGTCCCAAAGGAGTGACTAGACTGACACCGACATATTTGACATCACAGCAGCATCATAATTGCACTAACATTGGGTTAACTGGTATATTTGATCAACCTGTCAAGCTCAACACCAGATAAGCTTTAATAGTTTACTGAATACTTCTCTACTCTCTATACTTATGACTGTGGCTGGGCACAGCTCAAATACGATATAGAGGATTTGCCACTAAGGCTTCTTCCGACTGAGAGAAATGACACTGGCCAGAAAACGCATATCTCCTAGAGGTATGGAGGTTAACACGCGGGCACTCTGGTACGCTGGAATCCCAGAAGACATCTGTCTTTCAAATGTCTGCCCTCTTACAAATAAAATAGATGAGAATGCTACTCATCAGGACTAACAAGGATTATATCTGTATTTCTGCCCTTTGTTTTGTTGAAATGTGGCTTAACTCGGACATAGCAGACAACTTTGTTCAAATGCCTATACCAGCTACGTAGAGCAGATCGTAATAGTGCACATCATGGGGTGGTGGCTTGTGCAGGTTTATAAATAACGGACGGTGTAGGGACGTGTCAGTCATTCTTTCTTTTTCCCTGCTGACTTAGAGGTTCTTTTCAGTCACTGCAAACCATTCTGAATTTCACTCTGTTATCCTAGTTGGTATTTACATTCCCCCTCAGGCGAATGCTCAATCTGCACAACTGTTGGCTGGTAACATCTATGATCTGGAAAATAAATTTCCCAATACCGTCATTTTCATTGTGGGGGATTTTAACTATTGTAACATGAAATTATGACCCCCCTCCCATATCCCACCAGATGAATCGCTGCCCCACACGTGAAGACAGAACTTTGGAAGACTTCTATACCAACATTAAAGGGGCACTGTGCCATTTCCCCCCAAGCACCTCTTGGCAAGCCTGACCATGTCATGATCGTGCTTGTTCCCAGCAAGAATAAAAACTGGAACAGTCTAAACCAAACAGGATCATCAGATGGCAATGAACTCCTGAGGCCGTTGCACGGCTGAGAGACTGCTCAGGATCCATGGATTCGAAGGCCATGGAATGCTGGCGTTGTCACAAAGATGAGTGTACTGACACAATCCTTCTGTGATGATGTGAATCTTCCTAAAAATATCATTGTGAGGTATAACAATGATAAGCCATGGTTCACCAAGGAGTTGGGGACTTTCAAATCTGAAAAGGGTCATGCCTACAGGTCTGAAAACGGAGAGGGATATAGCTCTGCAAAATGGTATAAAGAATAGGCTAGAGAAAGACTTCAACAACGATAGCCAGACAAATATGGCATTCCTCGCAAAGTCTTACCGAACTCAAATAGAAGTGCTCCCAAGTCTCCTACTCCCTTACCTTGGCCAATCAGCTCAATGCATTTTATTGCTGGTTTGATAAGGACAATCAACATCTATCTCTTCTCACAGCCGATCCTCACATGCTGATGGCTCACAAGCACACCAATGCCACCATCCTCCCTTCATCCCAGCTTTATTTGTCTTCTTCAGCCCCCACTCCCCTCTTGCTCCCTCCCTCCATCCCACCCTAAACTTTCGGTGAAGCAAGAAGACATTTGCAAACTATTCTGGAAAAAGAGAACATTAGGAAAGCTGCAGGCCTTGATGGTGTCTCACCTGGTACTCTAAGGCACTGTACAAATCAGCTAACACCTGAGATATTTAACAACTCCCTACAATTGGGCAGGGTTCTGGACTGCTATAAAGCTGCTTCAATTGTTCCAGTTCCCAAGAAACACAAGATTACTGGACTTAATGTCATAGACGAGTCACTTTGAGTTCAGTAGTTATGAAAACCTTTGAACACCTGATGTTGGCCTTTTTTAGCTCCATTACTGATCCCCTTCTTGTCCCGATACAGTTTGCTTATAGAGCAAATCAACTGAGGATGCAGTTAACTTGTGCCTTCATTATGTTCTTTAACATTTTGACTCCCCCAAAACCTATGTGATGATCTTGTTTGTGGGTTTTAATTCCACCTTCAACACTATTGTTTGGGAGTTTCTCCACAGCAAGCTAACCCAGTTGGCTGTATTCTATAGTACCTGTCAGTGCTTTACTAACTTCCAGACAGGAAGGAAGGCCGGGCTCCTACTTATCCGATCCAATGTCTATAAGTACAGGCTCTCCCCAGGGATGTAGTCTTTCACCCCAATTCTCACTTTATATAAATGACTGTACTTCCACAGACAAATCCACTAAAATCCTAAAGTTTGCGGATGACACGACTGTAGTTGGTCTCATCCCTAATAATGATGTGACCTACCATCAAAAAGAGGGAAACAGCCTCGCAGCATGGTGTGCGCTTAATTACTTGGAGCTTAATGGTGTCAAGCCAGTGGAAATGAGGATTCAATTCCACCAACCTGACTCCCCTTGGAAATTAATGGTCAGGCTGTATATGTGGTTGACTCATTCAAGTTCCTGGAGACCACCATTACCAATACATTAAAGTGAACCATTACCAATACATTAAAGTGAGACAAGCACATTATGCTCCTCACTAGGAAAGCACAACAGAGGCTGGTCTTCCTACGTCACCTTAGGAAACTTAACATCTCAGGGCGTACCCTGATGAATTTTCACTCAGCTACCATTGAGAGTGTTGTGACCACTGTATCAACGTTTGGTTTCCCACTGCTTCATCCCTCTCCAAGTCTACGTTGCAGCGAGTGGTCCACACTGCGGAGAAGATCATTGGCTGTCAGCTACCAATAATAAAAGAGCAAAGAAAAGAGCTGAAAAAATTACTACTGACTCCATCCACTCTAGCAGTCAGCAATTCACCAAATTGCCATCAGGGAGATGCTACAGGTCCATCACCACCAGGACTACATGTCATCTCTGAAGCTCCTTTCCTGTAGCTATCCAGCTCCTCAACAGAACTTATGCAGATGGAATACCCCAACTGTCCCTGCCCAACATCTGTTAAATGGTCTTTCCTGCTCTCCTTGTTCTGTTGACAATTATTGAATCTGTTCATATGTTCACATTTATTTAAGTTTGATTATTGACATTTGCGCATGTGACTGTTCTGTTAATTGTTGATTCCTCATGGCCGTTTGCGCTATTGTCTTGTAAACTGTTGGTTGCTATTGTGTTGTCTGTTATGGCATTATCCCAAGTTTTACTCTTGGCACTGAATCACAATTAATTCTGGTATGTTTCACGTACTGGCAATAAAGTGATTCTGATTCTGATCATAATGTGCTATGTTTAAAAAGAACACTCCCCGGTTTATTCTATCTAAATATTCTATACTTTAGAACAACTATTAAATCTTGCCTGAACATCTGCTAGATGGAAAATTCCTAGCCTCTCAATGATTCTAATGGTGTGTTTCTACACACACTATGTAACAACCTACAAAGACATGAACAACTGATATCAATTTGGCAAATTTTATCACTCTCACCTTGAGCAGAAAATGCTACACAGTGCTGCTCTGAAAAATATGGTACTGACACTGTTTGGTACCATATTTGATAAAAACTTTCTAATAGTTCCAATGGATTTGGCACATATAATGCAATTAGTGAAAAAAAGGTTCTCCTGCTGCCTTACCTAACATTTCAAATCCTAGCACTAAAGATACTTTAATTAGTTTATTTGCAATTAATAAGGCATTCGTCCATGCAGATTGCCAACATAATGGAAATGTACTTTACAACTATCATATATGAATCTGTTTGAGGAAGTTTGGGAGTATGAAAGATGCTGCATAGCTGTATTCAGGTAATAAATACTTTTACCATTGCTTTTTGTGGACATTTCATTTCAAATTTCCAAGCTGCACAATTTTATATATTTTAAAGAATGAAATATTAGTTATCAAACCTTCACAACTAAATACAAGATCCCACCTTAAAAAAGAGTCAAGAATGCAACATGAAGAGAAAGGTAACGGTGAAAGGAAGACTAGGTCCCACAACATACTGTGTTATAGTGTGGAGAAAGAGAGAAAGACCAAAATTGTTGGTATGTCTCTTTTCATCAACCTAAAGAAACAAATCACAAAACATTAAAGTTGAAATGTGAAGAATAAGAAATATACAAGGGGTTGTCTATATTAATTACAGGTGTTCAAGATAAAATTATTTAGGTGATTCCAGCATACAAATAGTATCTTTTAGCTAACATAGACAGTCCTGTAAAGAATTAAAGTGATATAGTCAGGTGGGTGGAACAGATATACGTGGATGGGGAAATCTCATGCTGAGAAATGGCAGGGCATCAAAAACTAGAAGGCACATAATGAGAATCCTTGGCAGAAATAGCAAAGCTTTAGTACAGTGAATGATTAGGTTTTGGAATGCACTGCCAAGTGATAGTAGTGAGAGCAAATTCAATTGCAGCATTCAAAAGGAAGCTGATTAAATATCGAAGAGGAAAGAATTTGCAGTGCTAAGGGGAGAGGGATTAACTTATGTACAGCCAGTACAGGCTCGATGTTTTATTCTGCACTGTAAACATAGCAATTTTGAAAGAGCCAATATGCTCATGGCTACATTTACTCCTAAACTCAACATTCCCTTTAGAATGTCCTGTAAGATCACCACTGTAAGGTGTAGGGTTAGCACCTTTGGAAATAAAGACACAATAAACTGCAAACACTCAGCACGTCAGACAATACATGTGGAAAGAGAATTAACAGAATGACCAATTTAAATGGGGTCTGAGAATGCAGCTGCCAGGAGAAGTCTAAGCAAAGTGCAGGAAGCAACATTCTTCTTTAACCACTGCGACGAAAAACCAAGTTATCAGAATTGATGCTAATGAGAGAGAGATTAGTGAGACAATGGAGAAACATTCAAAATGCTAATAAGAGAGAAGAGAGAGATTAACGAGAAAGAAACACATTTCAGAATATTGACAGACCGGTTGCTTTGAACCTGAACTGCTTGAAGTTTGATGGACAGGTGATACCTCAGCAGTGGGATAAAAAGAACAGGTTCGCTAAGGCACGACACACACCACGAGATCAGGAGATAACGAGACCCTGGAAGAGCAGTGTGCCCCCACAAGTTGGTAGGAGTTGGAGGTCTGATTCGAGGGAACCGACCATAGACTGACAGGGTGAAAAGGGACGATCGGCGGGAACCTGGTGAGTGTGTCCGCCCTTGCCTGGGTGCCGGGTTCACCGCGGAAGAACGGTCGTATCCGGAACAGAGGGGTCAGAGTCGGTGACCACAGAAGACATAAAAGACAGAGTCGAAACCACCTGTGAACATCAAAGGTCTGCTGAATCAAATTTGCATTCTCTCTCTCTCTCCAACAGCACAACAGTGATTACTGCGAACTGTACTAAGCTGAACTGAACTCTGCGTCAATTGAGACTAATCATTTTACCCCTAGACTGCGGTAGAGCTTGGTTGATTCTTATTACCCTAGTTCTGTGTACATGTGTGTTTTATCATTGCTATCCTGTTGCATTTATATCTGCACGATTAGAGTACTGCGTTACTTATTTCTTTAATAAAACTTTATTAGCTTCCAGTAATCCAGACTCCAATTAGTGGTCCATTTCTGCTGGTTTGGCAACCCAGTTATGGGGTATGTAACACCACACAAAAGCCCGTAATTCCATCAACTACAGAGAACTATGAAGGATCCTTCTCAAACTTGGCTACCCACAAATACCTATCATCACTCTGCTCTGGAATGACATGCAAGCCACAATCCGTACCAATGGATTCATCAAATATCCAAATCCAGTTCAGCTTAGGGTCCAAGGCTATGTGAACACAACATCTTCCTCACTGAAATGCCTTACCAAATCTGCTGAATTTACAGCAGAAATTATTCAAACCTCATTACCTCTACTCCAAAACTAAGATCTCATCTACTTCAGACACCAAAGTACAAATATGTACTGTATTTGCACACTTAGAAAGCAAATCCTAAACCATCCTTGACTTCTTTGCTGAAGTGTTAAGAAGATAAGCCTGCTATTAAACGCCCATAAGAACATGGTCCTACTGCAAAACCCATCTCTACTGATCAAGAATCCTGATGTAACCTTGGTGAAAGTGGGTTTTTGCCATATGTCAGGAGCCAACCAGATTGGAGCAGATATAACTGTTGAATTATACCAGTGCTAATGTGCCAATACAGTTACCACTGCCTGGAGAAAAGAACATTTGAAGACCAATGTATCCAACTGACATCAAGCTCATGTCCTACAGTCAGCAGTGCCCCCACCCTCCTGTATTAGAGGCACTGTAAACTTCAGGCAATCATATTAGAGCACTTGAGAAGTACCATTAATGTTGCATCTACAAGATCCTCCAAAATCAGCAATAGAACCAATGTCCTCTCCCAACAATCATCAACACCACTGAGGTGCTGATCGCACTGTCAACTGGCTTGACACCTTACTCTTGGAGTTCGGCATAAATATCCAGAAGGACATGGAAAATGATTCAAGGTCATCCTTCTTGAAAATTGTAACAGCTTTGCTGATCCATGGAAATCCCTGGTCCAAGACTGCTCAAACTGGAAAAGTACTGAATACTTTGCATCCATATGCTCTCTTCAGAGATGCTCAAACACAAACAATGCACACAAGTTTCAACACCTAAAGTACCTGTAGCAAAGCCCATTGATCCCAACAAGAACTTAACTAATTCAGTGTGCTAGGAATGTAGCTATCTGCACCAGGAGAAATTTAGGGCATCAAATGAACAGGGTTCAACAGAGTCATTTTTTTAATGGAACATATAAGATTAAGTGTCAAGTGTTAATTTAATTTTAATTCTTATGAATAAAATTGGCATTGGAAAGGTGCATGTGATATTGATTTTTCAGTTATAAGAAGAATATAAGTCAGCAGTGACCTCTAAGTAATTTAATGAAGCTAGGTTATAAAATAACCACTCGGGACCAAGCAAGATTTTTGCAATGTCACAAGTGGCTGAAAAATTATTAGCTGGAACTGTAAAAAAAAATCTAAGTTACTGGACAAATACTGAAATAAGACTTAATAGTTGAACTGCTTTTGACGTAAGAGGATGAAACACATTAAGTTTCAATGCTGTTTAAAGATATAGCACCAGACAATTTATTCTAGAACTTGAACCTGTAGGAAGTGCTATTAATTCCTCTTCTACTCTAAGGAAGTATTAACCCTGAAAGGAATTTATATACTTGTGCTTAAGCTCTTTCCCAATGCAATGTGCAGTTTGGCACCATTTGTAAAGAAACCATGACATTCAGCGACAGAAATGTCACAATGCTGTACCTTGCGTATATGTGTTGCAAATAAACGCCAATAGTTTTGTAAAATAAAAAGGAGCAGCTGATCAGAACAAAACAATATACAAACTAGGAACAGGAGTAGGCCATTCAGCAGCTCAACCTTGCTCTGCTGTTTAATAAGAGCATAGCTGATTTATTTGTAACTTCAACTCTGCATTCTCAATTTTTCCTGCTCATTTATTACTTTGTTCATTAATAATCTATCAAATGCTGCCTTTAAAACATTCAAAATACTGTTTCCACTGCAGTTCGAGGGAAGTCAGTTCCAAAAACTCCTTGAGAGAAAAATTAAACATTTATCTCATAGAACATGGAACACTATAGCACGGTACAGGCCTTTCATCCCTGTCTTAATTGGACAACCCATTATTTTTAAACGATGAGCTTGCTTCTAGATTCAAGAGGAAATATCCTCTCCATATTCAAATTCAAGATCTTATGTTCCAATTAAGTAACACATTTTTTTTCAAAACAGCAGATACATGGCAAGCTTTGCTGAAAAAAATACAATTTTTCAATTTTTTACCGATATGATAAAAATCAAGATTCTCATGTGGGATTAAAGTAAAACTCAAATGTTCTATGCATTGAAAGCAGATTTTCTTAAAATGCAATTGGTGCTATTCTGAGGAAATTATACTATATGCATACATACTTAAATTTTTAGGGCCAGAGAAGTTTGTTCAGCAGTAATTATCTCATTTAACAAGGTAAACCTCTCTTGCTTTTTTTTTAAAAAGTCAGTGTGAAATAGGGTGTAACAAGCTGAAATCTCTGTCAATCAATGATTCTGTGCTGCAGAGCAACAGAATATCAGTGCCATGTGCTTCTGGATTTCAACTTTTACTATGCATGTACAGATGCCTGGATTTGCTGTGTAAATACCACTGGAAAAACAAGGGTTAAGCCATTGTTGTGACCACAGATTCACAACAATATCTGATGGCGAGTTCGATTAAAAGCAATCCATCCAGACCCTCTAGATCAAACACTTTGGGAATTAACAATATCATTACTGTAAAGATCAGTAAATGTACAGGGCCAAAGCTCCCTTCAAGAATAATATATATACTAGTGGGCAAAGTGATTCTCCACAACTTAAAGATGCTGTATCTTCATGGTGTTGCATTGAGGTGCCGGGTCTTACTTGATGTTTCTCTAAGTTCTTTGTTAATTTTTATTTCAGAAGTTCAAGCTCATACTTTATGGTATTGCATCAATTGAGCATGCAATAATCAGTAAAGGAAATCAACTTCATTTATCCAGAAAGGGAAAAATCTAAATCACTGAAGATTACACCTGTATGTAGAAATGTTCATTCCTTGTTTTGCGATTTAAAAATATAATCTTCTCAAATAAGATGATGAATTTTACAATTCAAATATAAACTTCTTTTCCCCATCTTCCTTCACTCCTTGAAATCTATTTCATTCCATATACAATTTGACTCTTAAGACACCCACTCCAGTTCTTCCTTCTCTTCCAACAGTACTGTAAAATTCTCATTTCTTAAATCTCATTTAAGATATTCACCTTTTGGTCCCATGATTCACAAATGCCTTGCTGCCCACAGTCACAATGTTTTTCTTCAAGCAAATTACTTTCAAGTTGATGGAGAGGGACAAGTCTAAAGATCAAGATGCTCCACTCTAGCAAAATTTGTCCTACACTCACAGTTTTTCCCCACTTCATATTAAAGCTAAGAACACCTAAAAGTTGAGCTGGATTTCTTGAGAAGTAACTTAACATTTAGTAGCTGAGAGGGTCTGCCAACTAGATGCTATCCTTTGCCTGTAGAATTATTTCAGAACTTCATCCCCAATTGGATTATCTCTAATTTCATGACTGTGATCTCCTAGTCCAAAACCTCCTATTGAATATTGAAGTCATTATGTTTACATCAACTGTTACAATATCCACTGACTTTATACAGTTACCATTGCTCCATTAGCATTCCAGACTACCTCCTTTGCTCCAGTTTGACATACCATTTGAGCATAATTTATCTTAATCTAAATTTCTGATCATGCATCTTCAGAAAGTGTCCATTGCTATAGCATCAACTACTGCTGGTGCTAGATTATACTTTTCTTCCAGTGAAATCTTCAACTATGCCATTTAAAAACTTTTCCAATGCTCCCCAGCCAATCTTCCATGCTCTCACTCTTCAGTGTCTGTAACCCACTTGTACACTCCCTGTCAGCCATATTAACATGGTCTCTGAACTACACAACCAAGCAATTAAAAGCTTTCTTCCCTTTGAGAACTCTACTGCAACTCTGGGCTCTATCTGTGATTAATAAAAGCACTTTCCACCACAGATCATGGCATGAAGGATTTTACTTGATATTTAATTGATAAGTACTAAACAGTAGCTACTTACTCAGATTGAACCTTGTTACTTTTGTTGCATAAACAATTGAACCAACAGCTTATAAATTGCCACACAACAATCAACTCATGCTAGTTTCTGAGAACCATGATAACATTAAGGGACCTAAATTACAGATTTTACTCATAGATCAATGATTACTAATGATGTTCCTCAACTCACTGGTGGAAAGTATTTTATTAAACATAGGTAGTGCACCCTGCACCCAGTGCCTTTTGATTTGGCATTACGGAAATGTTATAGCACTTTAAAACATAAACATGGAATGATGATGTTAATGTACATGAAAAAGGCAATGATAGAAAACCATAAACACAACATCAATGTGATAACTTTACAGTTGCTGCAGTTAAATTCTGTACCCCAGTATAAGCATTTTATGACAATATTAAGAATTTCACAAATTTAGCAGGTGCATGTAAAAATTTTAAAACCATTATTAAGATGCTGTAATATTACCTTTGGTATTTCAAAACACATTGATTGGAAATTCAAATCAAAATGGACTTTCAGTAAGAATTGATGTATCATGCAACACTAAATGTACAAGTGAAACTGTTAAGTTCAGAGAATTCAAAAGCAGCAAAGCCATGCAATGGTCAAAACTTACTAAGGGTTGGTAGACTACAAGTGACCCCTACATTATAGTCATTCGGGTATCAGAAATTCACCCCTGCAGAATTTGCAAATCACTGCCCAACAATTTATGATACGGAATAAAATTTACTCCTCCAAAACTTTTGTGAAAAAAGTAAATAGATGAATACAAAGCTTATTTTCCCCTCAACTTTCGTTGCTCGACATCTGCGTGAATGACGCAGCTTTTTATTTATGGAAGATCACTGTACTGACAGTTTTGTATAATGCAGGGGCCCCCTGTACCCAGAAAATGCTAGAAACAAGATAGCAAATCAGCAGTAAGTTAAAATTTTGTGCATTATCTCTTGATAAAAAGTTTTGATGAAAACCTCAAAACTCAAAATGCTCCAAACTTGAAATACTCCCCTGCATAGTTTTACAGTTTTCTGCTTTCATTTCAGAGTTCCAGCATGTGCAGTTTCTCTTAAATCTTCAAGCATTCAATTCACTCATTGTGTGATAATTTAGGCAAAATAAAGCTGAACATAATCTTTTTTGCCTGTGCACTCAACATTTTATTTTCCATTTTTCTATGTCAAGAGCCTGCACCTATCCAATTAATCTCAAATGGCACAGCATATCACCAATTCAATTTTTCATTCCCAAATTTAAAATTAATGATCTAATAAATAAAGTGAAACTATAATACCAGGTAGTGCCATAATCCTGATGCTATGCAATCACTAAAATTAATTCCAAAACAGAATCCTACCTGACACTTGTAGGACTGAGAAAGGGAATTCTGCTGGACAAAACATAAGCAGATTAAAAAGTGTCATTGCTTTTTGTGAATGCAACACTGCCTGAATATATTGACTAAACGTTATTCTGAATTAACAGAATTAACATTTTCAATGCAGAAGGGATTAATGTACACTATATAACGTAAGTGGAAGTTGGGGGACTATACTGAAACTATACTCCATAGTTTAAAAATTGTTCAACTATTTTCTAACAGACAAGATTAAGAATGTAAATACACCCACTAATTCACTTTGAACCTCTTACATCAGTCTTCTAATACGTGTATTTTAAGAGTGTGTTTTGAAATGAATACTAAAAATAATTTAACTCCACACCAAATAATATCAAATGGCTAAAATAAGAGCATACCCTACATTAAATATACATAACAGTCTACTATATGTAGTTTCCATTTCACATTCCCTACAATGTAAATAAACTCATTTTTGTGGGACACAAGAACCAGCAAGCTACCTTAATCGCATCTCCCTGTTGGAAATAAGATGGATATCTTCTCGTAAACACTATTTAGACAGTACAATTATGTTAAACCCATTACTTTGTTGGTCAATTCAGTCATTTGACTCAACCAATCACCTTTGAAACATTATGGAATTTTTAAAAATGTTACACCATCGGGATAACTCCAGCTTTTTTGCTACCATAAGCTGATTTGCATATTTAGAATTGAAATGTGTCATAGTGATGCTTAATAAAAAACACCCAAACAACAAGTAGCAATGCCAATTAACAGATAATTTAAATGAATAAAGTTCTTCTCTATAAATTCTTAGCATACCAGATTGCAGAGTGTCAACTAACTCTAAACTTCCTTAGGCATGTCCTTCTCCAAGGAATAAAGAGAGTAGTTCAATTTTGTAAAAGTTGACATCCAATGCATCATAGGAGAAAACATTTTTCTCCCTTTGAACTTTGTCATTGCCCTGAGATGTAAATCGATTCTACTCTTCACGCTCCATTTCTCTGCAACTATGTTACAACAACAAGCCATCCTTGGTGCAGCAAGCAAGCCATGTAATTTGAAGGAGGAGGAAATGTGTGAGAAGAAACCAAAAGGCTTGGTCAATAATAATCTCACATTTTTTTTTACAGTAAAAAATTTAAGTCAGACAGATTTACGAAGTGAATTCCAGAGAATTGTGGTTGAAGTACATCCTTGGGATGTGGGATGTGGGTTTCCTCCAACTGAAGCACCTGGAGGAAACCCACATGATCACAGAAAGAACATGAAAACTTCACACAAACACCACCTGAGGTCAGACTTGAACCATTCTCTGGCACTCCACTAGCTGCAGCATTGTGCTATCCACCTGACAATTTTTCTTCCTCCAATCAGTTGTTAGGACGCGAGTTGATTTTGCTTCAACTGCTGTCTCTCCAATTTATCCTCCAATATAGGCTGTAAGAAACTTGAGCATATTTGAAGACTGCAAGCCATCAAAAGCTCTGTGGGAGTGAATCTTATCATAGAGTATGCTTTGCACAGTATTTAAATTCAGGCAAACAAGGATCTATGGCTAAGCTTCACAAGCCTCCATTCAAGGCTTCCCTGGGAATATGTACAGACACTTTGACCCTAAATTTTCCAAAAGTCAATCTCAGCTTCCCAGTTGTAGAGATTGTTGTAGCATATGATCCAGCATGCTTAAATTCAATCTACTTTGAATGAGGGTTGATAAAAACTAAAATGTGTCTCTAGCTTTCTGCCCAAAGTATAGAGATGCTGCCTGGCCTGCTGCGTTCACCAGCAACTTTGATATGTGTTGCTTGAATTTCCAGCATCTGCAGAATTCCTCTTGTTTGTGTTTTTTTTTAAAGTCATTTTGGCCATTCTCATGGCTGAACAGGTGTCAGCATTAGATTTCTCTTGCACTGTTGTTGGACCACAACTATCAGCACTGCAACATAACAATACACCTTTTATATTTTTGACAATCTTTTCTTTAAGTGAAAAGAACAATCAGCTGGAGGATCGAGTAGCATCTGTGGGAGAAAGGAATTGTTCATCAAGATCTGTGTGTGTGAGGATGAGTGAGTGAGTGAGTGTCTTTGAGAACATACTAGACATACCCAAACCAAAAGCTGTGGATGAACCAGGAGATTTGCAGTCTGCTGAGGGCTAGATCTGTGGCATTCAAAACCCATGACTTCACAACTATACAAGAAGTCCAGATATGACTTATGGAAAACTATTTTAAGAGTGATAAAGCAATTCCCATTGAAGTTAGAGAGGGAATCATCTAATCAGGCAGGGCTTGCAGCCATTACTTCGTACAAGGCAAAACCTAACATCATGAATGGCTATGATGCTTCACTCCCAGATGAGCTCAATGCCTTTTATGCATGATTGAAAGAGAGAATAAAACTACACCTGTGCAAATCCTTGCAACATCTTGTGATCTCAGAGGCCAGCTTCAGAACATCTTTCAAGGGCTGAATCCCAGCAAGGGGTCAAGCCCTGATGGTGTACCTGAAAGGGCACCGAAAACCTGTGCCAACTAACTGGCGGGGAATGTTCAAGGACATCTCCAATCTCTCACCACCAAATATATTTTTTTTACTTCCTGCCCCCTTCCTTTGCTTTCTGCAGAGGTTGCTCCCTCTGTTATTCCTTTGTCCATTCATCCCACTAATCTCCCTCCTGGCACATATCCCTGCAAGCAGTCAAAATGCTACACTTGCCCATTCACCTCCATTCAGGGTACCAAACAGACCTTCCAAGTGAGGCAACACTTCACCTGTGGATCTGCTGGGGTCGTCTATTACATCCAGTACTCCTGATGTGGCCTCCTGTACATTGGTGGGACCCATCGTAAATTGGGGACCACTTCGTCGAACACCTCTGCTCCCTGTGCCAGAAGTGGAACTTCTTGGTGGTCAAACATTTTAATTTCAACTCCCATTTATGTTACAACATGTTGGCCTATGGCCTCCTCGTGTGCCAAGATGAGGTCACCTTCTTCAAAAGGGTAACAGAAGAAGAGTAGGATGAGCCGCCTCAATGGCCATTGCCCAGCTGCACTCACATCTACTCTGATTAAGTGCTCTGAGAGGATGGTCATATCAGCTCCTGCCTCACCAAGGACCTGGACCCACTGCAATTTGCCTATCGCTACAACTGGTCTACAGCAGGTGTGATCTCACTGACTCTCCACTCAGCCTTGAATCACTTGGAAAAAAGCAATACCTACGACAGGCTGCTGTTTACTGACTACACCTCAGCGTTCAACACCATTATTTCTCAGTACTAATTGCCAAGCTCCAAAACCTGGGCCTCTGTACCTCCCTCTGCAACTGGATCCTTGACTTCCTCATTGGGAGACTACAGTTAATGTGGATCAGAAATAATATCTCCTCTTCACTGACAATCAACACTGCTGCATCTCAAAGATGTGTGCTTAGACCACTCACTGCTTTATTCTCTCTACAGCTATGTCCATGTGGCTAGGCACAGCTCAGATGCCATCTATAAATTTGTCGATGACACAACTGTTCTTGGCAGAATTTCAGATGGTGATGAGGGGGCATGTAACGGTGAGATGGATCAGCTGGTTGAATGGTGTCGCAAGAAACAATCTTGAACTCAATGTCAGTAAAACCAAAGAATTGATTGCATCAGGAAGGGGATGTCGAGGTTACACACAACAGTCCTCATCAAGGGATCAACAGTGGAAATGGTGAGCAGTTTTAAGTTCCTGGGTCCAACTTATTGATCCAATTTCTAAGAAGGCACCAGTGGCTATACTTCATGAGGAGTTTGGGGAGACTTGGTATATCACCAAAGATTCTCGCAAATTCCTACGGATATATTGTGGAGAGCATTTGAACTGGTTGCATCACAATCTAGCATGGTGGGGCCACTGCACTGGATCGGTAAAAGCTGCAGAACGCTGAAAACTCAGCCAGCTCCATCATGGGTGCTAACCTCCCCAGCATCCAGGACACCCACAAAAGGCGATGGTTCAAAATGGCGATATCCATCATTAAGGGCCCCTATCACCCCGGATCATCAAAGAGGAAGTAAAGGAGCCTGAAGACACACATTTAATGTTTAAGGAACAGCTTCTTCCTCTCTGCCATCATATTTCTGTACGGACAATGAACCCGTGTACATTACCTTGGCAACACACACACACAAAATGGAACACTACCTTGGTATTTTTTTCACTTTTATTTGCTCTCTTTAATGCACTACTGATTTAAATTTTTAAAATATATTTCATACTGTAATTTATGGTTTTATTATTACTGCATTGTACTGCTGCCACAAAACAGCAAGTTTCATGACAAATGTCAATGATAATAAACCTGATTCTGATTTTCAGTTCCAAGCCCTGCATCGAGACTACTGCAGACTCTTATGTCTACTTTACAAGTTATTAGATTGGCCGCAGATTTATATTGCCTTATAGTCAGTAATGAGAGTACAATTATCCTTAAAAATATAGAACAATAAGATAGAAGAAAAGCCCTTCAGACCACAATATTGTGCTGAGCTAACTAAGATTTGTTCATTTTTCTGCAAAGCACCTCCAAGCATAATTTCACCATACCCATGAGGCTACTAATTTTTCTAATGATCTTTAAATTTTCTTAGCCCACCCCCCTTATCAACTAATGCTGGTTGATGGGGACAGTTAGCTAAAGCTATTGGCACTTCTAATTGTTTGCCAGCATAACAATGTTCATTGTTAACTTTAGTACTTCAAGCTGAGTATATCTTAAGACTGACTGTACTCTAGCACATGTAGATACCCAAAACTTCTTTTGTAACCCCTGATGGAACAACCCACAACTCTTTCTATTGATCTGTTTTCAGACCTTGTTATTTCCTGTCATTTCTGATCTAGAAACTTTGATTTAGCTTCATAATTCTGCAGATACTACCACTACTAAACAAAGTTCCTCTGTGAAGAGATGCATCTGTAAGACTTCTCTGGTTAGCCTCTGAGTTCAGATTGCATAACTCCATGTCCCTTCTTCTGACAAACATAACACTTTTCTTCCTTAAAAGAATGGAGCTGGGGTGAAAGGCTTCTCATGTTTGTAACAAGAATTCACATCATTTGCTCACCTGTAATGCTGACCTTACTTCTGAAATGAAGCTTTCACTGCTGTCTTTGTACCCGACGCTACTATTATTCCTTGAAATTCAATTTTAGAAGGTAATTGTTTTCGGCAAGGACTGAATTTATTGTGCATTGGCTCTTGAACAGTCAACAACAGTGGCCAGACAGAGTAGCAGACAAAATGGGTTTTGAAATATTTAATATTTTTGTCATCATCATTGCCAGCAACCAGTTTCTTCTAAATTTAAGAATGGTGAACGAATTTAAATTCCATGGTGTAAATTGAACTCTGATCTCTACATCGCTAGATCAGCTGGCTGGATTACCAGTCCAGTAACATAAATGCTGCACCATCATCATCGGCATCATATTTCCACTTGGTGATCGATAAAATTTGCCAATTTTCAACATCATTTCCATTAAGGATACAACTTTGCAACTAATCTGGTATTGGGAAATGAACCTGGTCAGGGGTCAGATCTCTCAGTGGGAGAGCATTTTGGAGATAGTGATCACAATTCTATCTCCTTTACCATAGAGATGGATGGGAGCAGACAAGTTAGGAAAGCGTTTAATTGGAGTAAGGGGAAATATGAGGCTATCAGGCAAGAACTTGGAAGCATAAATTGGGAACAGATGTTCTCAGGGAAATGTACGGAAGAAATTTGGCAAAGGTTCAGAGGATATTTGCGAGGAGTTCTGCACAGGTATGTTCCAAAAAAACAGGGAAAGGACGGTAGGACACAGGAACCGTGGTGTACAAAGGCTGTTGTAAATCTAGTCAAGAAGAAAAGAAGAGCTTACGAAAGCTTCAAAAACTAGGTAATGATAGAGATCTAGAAGATTATAAGGCTAGCAAGAAGGAGCTTAAGAAAGAAATTAGGAGAGCCAGGAGGGGCTATGAGAAGGCCTTGGTGGACAGGATTAAGGAAAACCCCAAGGCATTCTACAAGTAATGAAGAGCAAGAAGATAAGACGTAGAGAATAGGACCAATCAAGCGTGACAGTGCAAAAGTGTGTATGGAACCGGAGGAGATAGCAGAAGTACTCAATGAGTACCTTGCTTCAGTATTCACTACAGTAAAGGAAAAGGATTGCAGGGATGACTTACAGCAGACTGAAAAGCTTGAGCATGTAGATATTAAGAAAGAGGATGTGCTGGAGCTTTTGGAAAGCATCAAGTTCGACAAGTCACCAGGACCGGGCTAGATGTTCCCCAGGCTACTGTGGGAGGCGAGGGAGGAGATTGCTGAGCCTCTGGCGATAATCTTTGCATCATCAATGGGGATAGGAGAGGTTCCGGATGATTGGAGGGTTGCGGATATTGTTCCATTATTCAAGAAAGGGAGTAGAGGTAGCCCAGCAAATTATAGACCAGTGAGTCTTACTTCAGTGGTTGGTAAGTTGATGGAGAAGATCTTGAGGGGCAGGATTTATGAACATTTGGAGAGGCATAATATGATTAGGAATAGTCAGCAAGGCTTTGTCAAAGGCAGGCCGTGCTTTACGAGCCTGATTGAATTTTTTGTAGATGTGACTAAACACATTGATGAAGGTAGAGCAGTAGGTGTAGTGTATATAGATTTCAGCAAGACATTTGAAAAGGTACCCATGCAAGGCTTATTGAGAAAGTAAGGAGGAATGAGATCCAAGGGGGCATTGCTTTGTGGATCCAGAACTAGCTTGCCCACAGAAGGCAAGGAGTGGTTGTAGACAGGTCATATTCTGCATGGAGGTCAGTGACCAGTGGTGTGCCTCCGGGATCTGTTCTGGGACCCCTTCTCTTTGTGATTTTTATAAATGACCTGGATGAGAAAGTGGAGGGATGGGTTAGTAAGTTTGCTGATGACACAAAGGGTGGGGGTGTTGTGGATAGCGTGGAGAGCTGTCAGAGGTTACAGCAGGATATTGATAGGATGCAAAACTGGGCTGAGAAGTGGCAGATGGAGTTCAACCTAGATAAGTGTGAGGTGGTTCACTTTGGTAGGTCAAATATGATGGCAGAATATAGTCTTAATGGTAAGACTTAGCAGTGTGGAGGATCAGAGGGATCTTGTGGTCCGAGTCAATAGGCCACTCAAAGCTGCTGCGCAGGTTGACTCTGTGGTTAAGAAAGCATATGGTGCATTAGCCTTCATCAATCATGGGGTCGGGTTTAGGAGCCGAGGTAATGCTGCAGCTATAAAGGACCCTGGTCAGACCCCACTTGGGAGTACTGTGCTCAGTTCTGGTCGCCTCACTACAGAAAGGATGTGGGAACCATAGAAAGGGTGCAGAGGAGACTTACAAGGATGTTCCTCGATTGGGGAGCATGCCTTATGAGAATAGGTTGAGTGAACTCGGCCTTTCTTCCTTGAAGCGACAGAGGATGAGAAGTGACTTGATAGAGGTGTATGTGATGATGAGAGGCATTGATTATGTGGATAGTCAGAGGCTTTTTCCCAGGGCTGAAATGGCTAGCACAAGCGGGCACAGTTTTAAGGTACTTGGAAGTAGGTAAAGAGGAGATGTCAGAGGTAAGTTTTTTTACGCAGAGAGTGGTGAGTGCGCGGAATGGGCTGCTGGCAATGGTGGTGGAGGCGGATACGATAGGGTCTTTTAAGAGACTCCTGGACAGTACATGGAGCTCAGAAAAATAGCGGACTATGGATAACCCTAGGTAATTTCTAAGGTAAGGATGTGTTCGGCACAGCTTTGTGGGCTGAAGGGCCTGTATTGTGCTGGAAGTTTTCTATGTATCTATGTTTCTAAGGTCAACCCACCTGAAACTTTTTAGTTCCTTGTTTAAGCTACTCAAAATTTACCCTGCAATGCTAGGTTTTAGATATTCAAAACTGAATGTCCAGTTAAGTTGTTAATGCAACAATATGGTTGCAGACTCCTGCACTCACTTGTGTGATCCTTTGTTAAATACTTGCAATTCTGTTATTTCAAACAATTGTGGATTGAAGTAGTCCTCCAATTTCGACACTAGTTCTGTGAATGAATCATGTTTGGCTTCAGATTAGTAGGCATCATTACAATAGTATGCTGAATCTCTCCTATCGTACTATTTGCCTGCATTTTAAACATCATCCTCTCCTCAAGATTATTGCAAGGCATAAAGAATATTTCCATTCTTTACGTGCATACTGTTACAGGACCTCATGCGTGATTGTACATTCCTAAATTACCAAAGTAGCATACAAGTTTGAGCAGGGGTCTTGTCTTGTTTCCCCAAATTAATAGTGATCCTGCTCCATCACTCAAAGTTTCCCTATCTGGGGTTTAATCTTCCTGTGAAGAATTATCCCCTTTTTTATAAGAATTGTTTTTAGCTGTTCAATTTAGTGACTCACTGTACACCCAGGAAAAACTTTGGGTCTAAATATTTTTCATCCCTAAGGTTCTGCAGTCTGAACCATCGATCAACACTGTTTAGAAAATGTTTTGAAGAGTTCCACAAAATCCCTCAAGTTTCCCCCATTAGATCTGATTTGATATTCATCATTTGATGTGCATTAACAGCAATGATGTATCTGAAGGTGGGCTCAGAGATACCCTTTCAATGTTTCTGAGTCTGCAAGAGATTTAGAACATGGGCCTGAACCTTAATGCAGACCAACAAGTAACATGACTTTGCATTAGAACTATAAGATCATTCCATTATACTGAATATAGTCCATTTGCATATTTACACCTCAATATATCACAATTTGCAATTAATAAGAGAATACAACTGAGCTGGGTAAAGAAAGAAATCATTAGGATACCTACCCTTGATTGTTGTACCCTTGACTGCATCGACACTAATAAATAATAGATTTTAATTACAGACCCCATTTCCAGAAAAGTTGGGATATTTTCCAAAATGCAATAGACACAAAAATCTGTGATATGTTAATTCACATGAACCTTTATTTAACTGACAAAAGTACAAAGAAAAGATTTTCAATAGTTTTACTGACCAATTTAATTGTATTTTGTAAACATACACAAATTTAGAATTTGATGGCTGCAACACACTCAACAAAAGTTGGGACAGAGGCATGTTTACCATTGTGTGACATTACCTTTCCTTTTAATAACATTTTTTAATCGTTTTGGAACTGAGGATACTAATGTAGTAGATCTGCAACTGGAAATTTTGTCCATTCTTGCTTGATATAAGACTTCAGCTGCTCAACAGTCCGTGGTCTCCGTTGTCTGATTCTCCTATTCATGATGCACCATACATTTTCAATAAGAGATAGATCTGGACTGGCAGCAGGCCAGTCAAGCACACGCACTCTGTGTCTACAAAGCCACGCTGTTGTAGCCCGTGCAGAATATGGTCTGGCATTGTCCTGCTGAAATAAGCATGGATGTCCCAGGAAGAGACGTCGCCTTGATGGCAACATACATCTCTCTAAAATCCTAATATACGCCTCAGAGTCAATGGTACTTTCACATACATGCAACTCACCCATGCCGCGGGCACTGATGCACCCCCATACCATCACAGATGCTGGCTTTTGAACCTTTCGCTGATAACAATCTGGATGGTCGTTTTCATCTTTGGCACGGAGAATTTGACGCCCGTTTTTTTTCCGAAAACTAGCTGAAATGTGGACTCATCTGACCAGAGCACATGGTTCCACAGTCTTTCGGTCCATCTGAGATGAGCTCGGGCCCAGAGAACTCGCCGGCGTTCCTGCATAGAGTTGATGTATGGCTTCCTCCTTGCGTAATACTGTTTCAAGTTGCATTTCTGGATGCAGCGACGGACTGTGTTGAGTGACAACGGTTTTCCGAAGTACTCCCGAGCCCAGGTGGCTATAATTGTCACAGTAGCATGACGGTTTCTTAGGCAGTGCCGCCTGAGGGCTTGAAGATCACGTGCATTCAACAGTGGTGTCCGACCTTGCCCTTTACGCACTGAGATGTCCCTGAATTCTCTGAATCTTTTCACAATATTATGTACTGTAGATGTTGAAAGACCTAAATTCTCTGCAATCTTGCATTGAGAAATGTTCCTTTTGAACTGACTAATAATTCTCTCACAAATTTTAGCACAAAGGGGTGAGCCACAACCCATCCTTGCTTGCAAAGACTGAACCTTTGATGGACACTACTTTTATACCCAGTCATGATACCTCACCTGCTACCAATTAGCCTGCTTAATGTGGAGTCTTCCAAACCAGTGTTACTTGAATATTCTGTGCACTTTTCAATCTTATTTTAACTCTGTCCCAACTTTTGTTGAGTGTGTTGCAGCCATCAAATTCTAAATTTGTGTATGTTCACAAAATACAATTACGTAGTCAGTAAAACTATTGAAAATCTTTTCTTTGTACTTTTGTCAGTTAAATAAAGGTTCATGTGAATTAACATATCACAGATTTTTGTTTTTATTGCATTTTGGAAAATACTCCAACTTTTCTGGAAATGGGGTTTGTAAATAAATAACTAATAAATGCGATAAAATCAAATAACCTACAAAGCTAACTGACACCCTCTTGAAGCAGCTTCTTGGTTGACATATCAAGAGATTTCTGACATTTATTCAGCTTTCTTCTACAAAAGGAAAATAGAAAATGCTGGGAACATTCAGTAGGTTAAGCTTCATGTGGGGAGAGAAACAAAGAGAAATTGAGCTAATGTCTTATTTGAATGGAAATGTTAACTTTGCTTCTCTTTCCACAGATGCTACCTGACCTGTTGAGTGTTTCCAAGCATTTCCACTTCTCTACTGGATTTTTGGCAACGGCAGTTTTGATTCTCATGTTCTCCAAAGTTAGCGTCTCGATTTGAGGTGGAAAAACAGCACCGGCTTATATCCAATTCATTCTACACATAACAGGTTTCATCTGGCCACAAAAATAAATACAGTACTGGAAATCCAGTAACTTCTACTTCATGCAATTGAAAGGAGAAAAACAAATATTACAAGCATGTCAAATACAATGCTTAAGCAGCCCCACGAACATGAAGTTGGCATATAGTGTGAGAAGTAACAAAGAAAGTACAGAGAGCAAGTATCACATGAAAAGCAGATAGTAAATTACTGTCAGCACATCTCAAAAACCTATTGGATGTATCTAATTAATTATCAAAAGAAAGTCACCAACATGAGAAAACAAGTTAACTATATACAGTATCTGATCGATGGCTTCTGCAGGTAAATACAGATAATATGTAGAACATAGAACATTACAGCACACTAAGGGACCTTCGGCTCATGACGCTGTGCCGACCTTTAAATCTACTTTAAGATTAATTTAGTGCTTCACTCCTACACACTCCTGCTTCTGCAGTCTCTATGCCCTCTCACCCAACTCTTTCATTTTAAAATGAGCAATTTTTGCCTGGGGAAAAAGTCTCTGGCTATCCACTTGATCTATGCCTCCTATTATCTTGTACACCTCTATCAAGTCTCCTCTCATCCTCTTTCGCTCCAAAATCATAAGCACCAAATTGAGCGACATCTCTTATTAGAAAACTATTTACATGTCCGTAGCTCAGACAGAAAAGTAAACAAGATTTTTGCACCATTTCATTACTTTAACATTTACTAGTTTACATTATTTCATGATCTAATGAGACAAATAGCTCAAAGAATTACCTGTTAATATTTTTAAGAAAGCAGATTTAATATTACAGGCTGAATACCCCTTATCTGAAATGCTTGAGGCCAGAAGAGTTTTGGATTTTGGATTTTTTTGGATTTCAGAGTATATAACGAGATTGCTTGGGATCACCATAATTTCCAACTCTGAATTTATGTGCTATCAATTAGTAGTCTTTATCTTCACTTGTTCATCGCATATACTGTATGTGTTTAACAGTAAAAATTATTACATATCATTAATATAATGAAAATATAATGTGTGCAGTGTAACAAAAGGAGCACAGCAGTATCAGGAGAGAATACCTGAAACAGATCTTGAACAACACGAACAATGGCAGGCTTTCAGTCTGCACCTACAATGTCATGTTTTGATTAAAAAGTTGCAGTACACTGTATTTGTATTTTACTTTTTTTCAGGTTTTATGTAAGGTATAAAAACAATCATCATAGACTTGTTCTGGTGCTAGATTTTTGAGATCCGCAGACGCGTTAAAAATTTAATGCCATGCCTTTTCTTAAATTTCTGCAACCAGCCTGCTGAATATTCACAAGTACTTTCAATTTTCAGTTCGTTGTGATAGATCTTTGCTTGTTTCACGATCAGCATACTGCTAAGTGACATATGTTCACTCCAACGCTGACAAATCCACTCTTTCAATACACAATCAAGATACTCATTTTTCGCTTAAAAACACTGCATAGTGTTTTTTCTATTTTTCATTAATTTCTGTTCACAACATATGTGAGGTCACCTCCCATAACTGTCTGTACATGCAGAGACCTATGCATTGCTTGGACCCTTCCCAGTGTCTTGCGGAATTTTCCATTTGTGACGTCATGTCAGTGCTCAAAATAAATTCAGATTTTGGAAGTTTTCGGATTTTGGAATTTCAGATAAGGGTACCTGACCTGTATTAAAAAAATGCAAGTTCTCAAGGATCCAACATTAATTTGGGACGTACTTTCCTGCAGAGTACAGCCGTAGACAAAGTACCTGGGTATTAAAGCATACTTTCTGTCTACAGAGCTGCCCATCACTGCTCCAGACTGTCAGTTAATTTTGTTGGTGCACACTAGTAACAATTGCTGAAAACTTCATTTTATAGATTATAAAAAACACAGCAGAGGTCAGAAAATATCTTACCACATTTAAGAAGTTGAAGAAATAAAGATGGCCCTGTAAATTACTGGATATGGACAGCTGACTCAACAAATTATACTTCCAACTTGCTTGTCATGTCATGGTGCCAGAAATGTTATGGTTTGTAATGCCCAAACATAAAAAATAACTGAAAGCGAAACAGGAGAGTTGGGAGATAAGTTGTGTACTTCATTTTTACGTTAGCGAGGTGCACACATATCACGTGGTAGCATCATGGTGTATGCAATTCACTTATTTTTACATAAAACCATAATGAATTATTTAAACAAAGAATGCTTAATCAACATATTCACAAGAGTACTCAAATATTACTGAAATATTAAATATGCATCAAGAAAAATTTGAAATAAGAACATGTAGAGACTATCACAACATAACATGCGCGCACACACACACACACACACACACACACACAGTACATTTGATACGGTAATTAGCAGTTTTGGGTTTGGTGTTCCACATACATTTTATTCAGTATCAGAATTCTTCAAGATTGAAGTCAAACCTGACACAGACGGGGAGAGAGAGAGAGAGAGAGAGAGAGAGAAAGCATGCACAGCTGTCAAGTTAATGAACAATGGTATTCACATTTGAGGCAATATTACTGCATCCACCACTGCCAATACATTTGATCCCCAATATCTTACAAAGCACAAGACAATTGAAAATCACAAATACTGAAAAAGGAACTTGCCAAACAACTTCTGCATAATTAGCAGGAAATACTATATAAATGAATGTACAATTAAAAGTTATAGGTACAGTGTGCATCTTCAGAATGCACTCAAAAAGCCACCTAAAGTCTACAGCAACACATACAGAATGCTGGAGGAACTCAGCATGTCAGGCTGCAATCTATGGAAGCAAATAAAAACAGTTGATGTTTTGAGCCGAGACTCTTCATCAGCAATTATGCTTGAAACGTCTATAATGACAACTAGCCTCTGTCATTAACAAACAAAATGGTTTAAAATTGGAAAACAGCATAGCTAAACCAGCAAAAATAAATTCCTTTAACCAGAAATAAGACATACCATGAACATAGAACGTAAAACAGTATAGGCCCTTCAGCCCATGATGTGCCAACCCTTTAACCTACCCGAAGATCAATGCATCTCTTCCCAGCTTTCCATTTTTCTTTCATTCATGTGCCTAAGAGTCTCATAAATGCCCCTAATGTATCTGCACCTACATCTACCACCACCACTGGCAGCTCATTCCACACACCTACCACACTTTGTGTAAAAACCCTACCTCTGACATCCACCTTATACTTTCTATTAAACACATTTTCACACTCTTCTGGATTGAATTCCATCTGCTATTTCTCAGCATCCTATCAAATTCCTTTTGTAACCTACAATAATATTCAACACTATCCTCAACACCACCAACCTTCATGACATCTGCTTAATAATCCACCTTCTTTATCCAAGTCATAGAACAGGGGACTCTAAACAGATCCCTGTGGAGCAACACTGGTCACCGATCTCCAGTCAGTTATGTTATATCTATACTGCCCTCTGCATTCTGCAGTATGTGCAAGCCAATTCTGAATCCATGCAGCCAAGTTTCCCTGGATTCCATGCCGTCCTAAATGAGCATACCATGGGAAATCTTGACAAATGCCTTACTAATATCCATATACACCATATCCGCTGTTCTGCCTTCATTAATTTGCTTTGATACTTCCTCAAAGAATTCAATCAGGCTTGTGAGTGATGACCTGCCCCTCACAAAGCCACATTGACTATCCCTAATCAGACTATGAGGTCATCGTCAAAGGCACTGCAATCTCTTCTTTCACTTTGCTTAGTAACTTGGGGTATATCTCAACTGGCCTGGTAACTTATCTATCCTAACGTTTTACAAAAGTTACCGCACAGACCAAGTCTGCACTCCTGGTACATCTAGTTGTAAATGGCAGTGGATAATTAATCAGCTAAAAGGAGAAAACTGCAAAAATATCCCCATTAATGATGAAACAATTCAACATGCAAGTGCTTGAGTCAACGCTGCAGCATTAACAACGATCTTCAGCAGTTAAGGGGATCCATTTCCACTTCCTCCTAAAATCCCTTCAGCATGGAAGTTAGTCTTCAACCAGTTCAATTAACTGCAAGTGATAGCATGAAATGGATGAGAGTTCTGAATACAGCAAAGGGTACAGCACTTAAAAATTCTAACTATACTATTGAAGACTGGCTTCCAGAATTAGCTGCTCCTCTAATCAAGCTGCTTGTTTGAGCATATTTATAAAACTGGCAATATGGAAAATTGATGAAGTATTCGCTGTTCACAAAAAGAAAGACAAATCCAATCTCATTATCTATAGGTGTTGGAAGATGTCAAAAGCAGTGCTATCATGGGGCACTCACCCACCAACATCAATGCCGCATCTGGGGTTTGCTGGAACCATTCGGTCCAAACACCATCAAAGCTGTGGTCCAAAGATTAATAAAGAGCTGAATTCTTGGCATGAGAGAGTAATATCATTTAATAGCAAGGCACTATTTGGCCAAATAAAGCATAAGGCAATCCTGGTAAATTGAAGTAATTGGGCACTAAGTGAAAAATACTCTAATGGCTGCAGTCATACCTTGAGCAAAGGGAGATACTGTAATTATGGTTGTTAGAGGGCCCAGTAAATGAATACAGGAGTTTCGCAGGGTGTTGCCTTGGGCCCAGACAAACTCAGCTGCTTTATTAATACCTTCCTTCCATGAGAAGTAAAGGAAGTAACAGGAGAAGGTGAATAGAAGACCACGACTGACCCCTAGAAACCAAATCCAGTATCAAATAACCAATGAAGTAAAACTAGATGAGAGGATCCACAACCTCGATCATGTAACACCACTTCGTAGATACAATTTTTTAACAAAAGTTGCTCTATAACACTCATCAACTAATGATGCTAGTACAAAGAAACTTCCAAAGAGTGACCTGATAAAAGTACAGTGAATTCCAGTTAATTGGGACACATTGGGGCCAGTACATTTTGGCCCACTGAGCCAAAGTTTCATGGAAATAGTTAAAAGGTATAAAAAAATAGAAACTGAATAACAAATTATGTATTAAATGAAATACAAAACATATTAGAACACTACCAATAGTGATACAAAACTGATAGTACTATAAAACCGTGTATTAGTTCCTAATAGGTATCGACAAAAGAATTCATCCAGTGTATGCAATGAAAAAGATTAGTGCAGACATTAAGTGTGCTAACAGACTGCCTTCATACAATTGCATGACATATACGATTGCATCCTCCAAATCTTCATTTTCATTGTAATATTAAAGATGACTGCCAGTGCCTGAATTCTTTTTTGGTTCATAACTTGTTGAAGTAGTGAAATTGTTTCATTTTCATTCCCTGTCATTTCTGCCATCTCCAAGCCTGAATGCTTGAAACCACAGTGAGCAAACAGTTCTGAACTGCCTTACTGCTTATTTCTCACCAACTGTCAGTGACAAAAATCACTGTTTTTTGAACAGTGTGGAAAAAAATTAAGCCTGAGAATTAAAGGTTAACAAAATCATGAGAATAGCAGGGTAAGAAGGAGATGGAGTCCATCTACTTGTACTAATTAGGAATAAATCCTGTTAGAAATAAATAACTGATAATGCACAGATGTAATAAGTCCTGTTGAAAATGAAGAACTGATAATGCACTGATATAGCGTGTAAGGAGGAACCCTTAGCTCTCAAGGCTGTGTTACTAATGACTTACTTTCTTATAATCAGTGGGGAGGAACTATTGGCCTTTAAGACTATATGACTAACGGCTTGGTTTCTTCTAATTAATGGGGAGGTTCCTTCAGCCTTCAAGGCTACAGGAGAAACAGTTTGGTTTCTTCTAATTAATGGGGAACTGATTGAGTATGTGGGGACCCTACATCTAACTTTGTATAAGAAATAGAAGCACTCGGAACATTGCTGATAAGGTCTAAACAGGAAGTCTTTACCCCTGAAAACTGCTGAATTGTGTGTATTTTAAGGTATAAAAGAACATGCTCGTGCTTGCCTTAACAGAGTCCTAACTGGTTCTCCATGATCATGTCATAAAGTAGTTGAACCAAATACCAGGGCCTGTGTCTTTGTATAAGTCTAATTGGCAATGGTAATTTTCTCTGACAAACTTAAGCACATGCAACTGATGCTATTTAAAACCTGTTCTCTCTAAGCATGGTGTAGCTTCTAATGGAGACAGGGCTACAAATGCACCCGACTGATGCTAGTTAGAACCTGTTCGGCAACAGTCTCCTGCCCAATTAAGTAGCATAGTGTCCCAGATAAACGAGGGGAATCCCGGGAATTTTCTCCATTAGTTTTTGTTCTTTAAGAGTTGTCCGAAATAAGCAGCCGAATCAATTAACCAATGGCCTAATTTACTGAAACCTACTGAATTTAAAATTATGAGAGCCATAGATAGGGGAGATAATCCCTTTTCCTGGTGTTGAAATGTCAGCTAAAGGCATAGTTTGAAGGTAAGATTTAAAGATTTAAGAAGCAAGTGTTTTTTTTTATATATAGAGGATGGCAGGAACACATTACCAGGAACGAAGGTGAAGGCAATACGACAGCAACATTTAAGAAACGTTTAGACAGACATATGAAAATGTAATGAAGGATATATAGAACATGTGGTGATTAAATTAGCAATATGAACCACACAGATATCGTTAGTAGAAGGCACTGGTCCTGTGCTGTACTATGTTCTATAAAAGGGAACTCTTAATTTTATTCCTAAAACCATGTAATCATTTTTTCTCAAAATAATTCAACTTCGTTCCCAGAAGCAAATTTAAACAAAATCAATGCACATTTTTCCCCAATACTATCCACTCACCACCAAACATTTCCAACCATTCCATCCCAAGAAATACAATAGAGTCAAGCATTTTGAAACTAAAATATAGAACAGTAGTGTAATACCAGCCATTCAGCCCACAATGTTCTGCTGACCTTTTAATCTCCTCCAAATTCAGTCTACACCTTCCCTCCCACATTGCCCTTTATTTTTCTTTCATGCACTTCCCTAAAAGTTTCTTAGATGTCCCAATATTTGCCACTATTCCCAGCAGTGTAGTCCATGCACTTAAGATTCTTTTGTGTAAAAAAACCCATCATTGATATCCTCCCTATACATTCCTCCAATCAGCTTAAAATATGCCCTCTTATATTAGCCACTGCTGCCCTGGGAAAAATCTACCAGTTATCCATTCTATCTATGCCTCTTATACACCTCTATCAAGTCACTTCTCATCCTCCTCTGATCAAAAGAGAAAAACAAATGGGGTGACCAGAAATGAACATAGTACTCAAAGTGTGGTCTAGACAGTTTTAAAAAGCTTCAAGATTACCTCACAGCCCTTGAGCTCAATCATTTGTTAACTTAGCTCATAAACATCTCTGGAGCAGTACATTTAATCTATGGGCAAGAAACCTACATAACCAGATCCAAACAGTTTTTCTTGCATTCACAAATGTGTAAAGCAAGATTGTGATCAATTTTCCAATTATTGATGAACAATTATATTATGAGTGAGATGTCAAAAGTTATGTGTGTACTAACATTGGGTCAATTTATATAAGAACTGTAGCAGCTTAAATGTGCTACTTGCTATGGCTTTGAGTATCTAGAAATTTTAATTCTCATAACCAAAAAATCTTTAAGCCTGAATTGTATTATATAATTCAGACACATTAAATTTGTCAAAGACCAATTCCTTTCCACATCTGTGTTGCAAGTTTTACTACTTCTTGAAAACTATATATTGAAAGAATATTCCATTCAACATATACTAAAAGGGATGTCACATTCATTAGGAACAATAATATTACATCTGACTGATATCCTCCAAAGGATTTGCCATTGACTATTTTCAGCAGAAAGCAATTTCTTGTAATATCAGGAAACGTCCCCACTGTAAGTAACACGTTATCTCTAACCACGTCAGTTTGTATTTATTTACCAGTTTTAAATACAGGATATAAATTTAGTGTTTTGCATACGTGTAGTAGCTACAAGAAGAGGTCAGACGAACTTGGATTGTTTTATATGGAATATCAGTGACAGATTGGCAATCTGGCAGAAGTTTATAAAATTATGAGAGGCACTGATAGGACAGATAAGAGTCTTTTCCCTCCATATGTCAAATATTTTGCGGGCACAGCTTTAACAGAAAATTTAAATTAGACTTAAAAAGAATTGAAGAAAACAGTAGCAGGTACTTGAAATCTGCTATAGGGAAGGTGAGAGAAGCAAATATAATTGCAGCATTAAAAAAATCAATTGGACAGACTCATGCATAGACAGAGATAAGAGGGATAGGAACATGTGCATGCAGATGGGATTAGTCATATTGACATCACAGTCAGTACAGACAAGGTGAGCCAAAGGCCTTATCATTGAGGTGTACTGTTCTATGTTCTAATCAGAGGAACAAATTCCACCAGAAAACTCTTCCGAATTGAAAATTTACATTTTATAGCTGAAGCTCAGAGTTCTGCCACTGAAGTATCTCTGCAAGCCTTCTAGCAAATAGGGTGAGGTGAGTTTTATTTTCTGATACAAACCGATACTTTAGATAGCACTGCTACCAATTTAACTACCCTACCACTGATTTTGCCATGTGGAACCAGGACTCCGGGCCAAACAACCAACCATCATGCACATTTTGCCCAAAAGGCATCACTTACTCAAATGAAATAACTCTGAACTGAGGCTTCCAATGGAATATTTATAAGCTCACTGTAGTATGCACTTGGCAACAGGTACCCAGTGGTACCTGCAGCAAAATAGTTCTTCATCTATACTGTACTCCATGTGCTGTGACTTAACCACAAGATAACACAGGTTTAATCCCTTTGCTTG